>NW_028262358.1:8480625-9965000 GCF_047370975.1 Nipponia nippon | reverse complement strand
TTGATTGCCTCTTCTCTGTCATAGGGTAGAGGACACGAGGCACAGAACATGCGGCAGGTTTCTCCAGCCTTTTTATAGGTGTAGGGCAACATGGCAAAAGACAGGGTGCGGCCAATGTGTTGTTTCTGTCCCAAAACCAAACTTCTTCACAAGATCAAGTTTTTCAGTGTGGGCAGGGACCACCTAAAATACTGCCTAGAGACAGACAAATCTCTCCCGGCCCACTAGCAAAACTTAAGCCCAGTAAGCACCATACTGCCTATCTCGCCCAGTCCATACACGAGTAGGGTGGGAAAGACACTTTTTCCTCTGCCTTCTTCTTCCCCCAGTGCACCGTGCAAGGCAGGCCAGAAATTTTATCCTTCCACTGTAAACTATAATACCTGGTTTAAAATTATATTACAAGCCATTAATACAAACGGAGGGTTTGGGAGGATTTTATAACCCACAAGAGATGACACTCATAGGTTATGATGTCATTCAAACCACTTGATAATATACTGTACTAGCTTGCAATATTCCAAAAGCAGCTATTAAACTAAATATAGATGAGGAACATGTTGCTACAACAACACAAAATATTATGAACAGCAGCTCTCAGAAATATATGGCTGCAAACCTGATTTTTATTTGTTTGTTTAGTCACTTTTTTTCATGTGGGGTAAAAACAACTGCTTCGGTCCTCTGAAGATGCTTACACTGTGGACTGAATTGAAAATCACCACAGTGAAAAAAATAAAAGGCCAATCAGACACTGAGGTAATCCTAGAAAAATATATATATATATCTTTGATGTATGTAAACTACAACACTCTTAGACAGAAATAAATCAGTCATGGCCATTTAAGGTAATTCAGTTGCATTACCTTTCTTTTCATACCAAACTTAAGAGCAATAAAAAGAGAAAATGTAAATACTAGTTCCTACACTTTTGTAAGTCACTATTATCAAAATAGAGTGCTTTAATTATATTTCGAGACTAGGGTATGGGCTGGGTGACAAGATTTACTGGAGGTCAATGTGAGCAATAACCATTTTTCTTCCCAATGAAAAATAATACCATCAATGGGAGTTGTTAAGAACTATTACAATTGCTGAATTTAAATGTTTCTTTAGGATACTTAGTCAGAGACGTTTGGTCATTCTGGTTCAAGGTAAAGATATAAACCAGTTACCAGAGTCACGACGATGACTTTCATTATTTTATACTATTATTTAATATTATTCTTTATATTTAAACCCACCCTGTTTTCAGCCCCATGGTACGAAGAGGCAGATCTTAGCCAAATACGTTCTTCTCTTAAAGGGTGTAGAGTTTTGGGAAAACAGTCCGAGAAGGCTGTGCCTCCATGCCTTCCTGGAAAGATTTTACAGAAACGGGGAACAAAACCACTTCAAGCAGTGTGCTGGAAGGAAGGATCCCTACCAAACAGAAGATGACTCAAGTGCAGTCAGACCTCTGATTTATGGGGTCAGCAAAGTGAGGGCTAGATATAAAGCCCATGGTTGGAGTCAGGAGGACAAATCCCATTTTCAGCAGTGGGCTTTCCAGTAGGCACAAAATCTCATCTTTCAAATCCAGCAAAACTCCTCCTCAGCCACGAGTCACACAGAGCAGCATTTGACCCAGAGTCTCGAACAGGAGTATTGTCCAAGTAAGATAAGAACGTGAAGTATTTGGCAGGGCCCTAAATTACCAGAGTTTGGTTTCTTGGCTTTAGTGTGGAACAAAATGAAATCCATCTTCTCAGCTGAATGTGGCAGCCTGACATGAACTGGCCAAAGCAGGGCACTGCGATGCATTTTTTTTACGGTTCAGCTGAATATTCTCTCTTATAATTAAACATTTGAACATGTTTTAATACAAACGTAATAGATTGTTTTCTCATGAGCTGCTGTTTAAAGCCTTGTTTATAATAAATATTTATAAGTATTTATAAATAAAATATTAATTGCTTAAAATGACATTTTAATGTGGTGCTACACGTCCAAGGAACACTGGGCTACGTGATACGATCTCAGTTTGGGATTCGTGAACTCAGAGGCAGTAACAGCAACCAGTGAGAGTGCTACAAATAATCCCTGTGTCAAGAACCTTCAACATGAGTTGAGTAAAAGTAGTAAGTAAAGAGGCTACGCCAAGGGACAGTATTCCCCTATCTGTAAACCCATAGAAATGAGTAATGACAGTGATCTGGATGGAGAATTATACTTAGAGATTCATGACTTTATAGGTGTATGGCTAGTAGAATTACAAGTTGGGGTTCTGGTGGCAATGAGAGGAGAAAGAAACCATTTAAATCAAGCAATTAGCTCATACCCTTTGTTTTCTGTTCACAGCGGTGCATCGACATCTTTCAGGAGAAACAGAGCAGTTCAAGAATTAGAGTCTGAATACAAGGGTCCCTGCAGCTTACTACTGACTTTATGTCACGACTGTCCTATATCTCGTCACACCACAGAGCAGTGCGCATGTCCCAACAGCAAAGCAACCGCGCTGTACCTGTGCTTCAAGCAAGCACAGTTTGAGCAGAGACTGAGTGAAGCGCTTGGTGGGTTCCTCGAGAGAAAAAGGAAACTCCAAACGTTATTACTACGTCGTTTAAATGTGTATATCATCAGTAGTGTTCTTCAAAAGCACTCACCGTTTGGCAAAATCTGCTTTCCGTGTCATGAGAGCAGGCAGTTGGTATTCCAAATGTAGTTATTAATTGAACCCTATAAAATATACCTCTCTATCCAGGAAAAAGCTTCATGTGCAGACAAGCACATCATATCTCAATACCACTAGTTTTCATCAACAAAATATTCCGGAGCCCTTCACCTTACTATTTCACCTCTAGGCTGCTCAAAAGAATTAACCCTATGTACACTGTCTGCCAAAAAGAAACCAAAACCACATTTTCATTTCTTTTGTTCCATCTTAGTTGTAAGTGTTCAGCACAGGCTGTATGCCGGGTCTGAAAGAATTATAGCAACACAATACTCATGACAGCTGGAGGAAAGCACCGTGTTTGGATACAAATGACAAGTGTGGTAAGGTCCACAACACACCTTCAAAGGGTGCCAGCGTCAATTACCTCCAAGCCTCTCCAACAGCTTCTGACAGGGCAGTGAGAAAGTACCATATTTAATCTACTTAAAGCTAGACCGGACAAAGTGCTAGAGAATATACTGTACGGGGGAAAAAAATCTGCGTCCGCAAGGGCAGGGATGAGACAATCTAATGTAGGAGAACCTTTTCGTCTCTGATTTTTATGATTCTCTGATATACATACACAAATGACGGGTCTGAAGAACAACTGTGAACACTTCTTTGGATATAATAGACCAACAGTATAATTTGCGATAAAGTTCATTGCATAGAAGGGGTACATACAAACTGAAATAAGGAGACAACAATTAAATAAATAATTGCACTGCTCCTATTTGAGAATCTGGGGGGCAGGTATTTCTGGAAAAGTTCTTCATCTTGAATTAATGCCTTTACACAGGACATTCTTGGTGGAATAAAATAGGAGAAAACCACACAGAGATCCCAATATTTGGGGTCATTATTTGGGGTCAAACTTTCCAAGCAGGCAGCCAAAACACAATCCATCATCATGACCCATTTGCCTTTAATAAACACCTGAAACCGCAGACAGGCCTTCTCGACAGCCGGTTAGAGCGAAAGGGCCAACTGAGAGGGGCAGCTTATGGGATGCCGGTGAAGGATGTGAGTCACCATGTTGAAGTCAGTGCAATGACTCACATCTTTCTAAGCTGGTCATAGATCTAAGCAGCTTGTTGAACTGGCGGCCACATATGGAGGCATGGGATTTGTCAAAGTAAATGCCAAAATTCATGAGATGTTTTTGAGAATTCAACCTTTCAGTCTACTTTGCTTCACAGTGTAAGCCAGCCATTGACTCCAGTGGGCCTTACACCTGACCCGAACGTGGCCTGACAGCAGCTAAAATTTTTGCTAAAGACTTCTTGAAGTCCACTGTGTTGCTGGAAGGTGTGGTAATATATACAAACTAGCAATTAGCTTTTGGGGTAACTAGGTCAGTTAAACGCTACTTACTGAGTAATAAGATCTTGCACCACATATTGCTGTCTCACTAAGTTATTACTAGTGACAAGAAACCACATCATTACATGTGGTCATCTGCAAACCTCAAGGAAGATTTCTGGGAGGAGGAAGCTGCTGTTTAAAGAAGTATCAATGAACACATCCTGAATAATTCCACTCCTTTCATGTACATCATGCCTGCTTTCTGTGGTCAAGAATCCTCTTACTTCTTTACAGTATGCAGAAAGGAGCTTGGCTAATGGCTTGTGTTTGTTGAAGGGATGTGATTAGCATACCAATAGTTGATATTCAGAGGCATTCATATTTAATCGAACTGGGAAAATAAATCAGAGCAAGACACACTTAACTCCCTATTATCACCATCTTCTTCAGACATCTCTTAACTCCAAGGTTTGCACACTCGAAGCAGGCAGGGCTCCCACCCCAGGGATGGAGATGAGGACACTTGGCTGCCCCCGCCCTCCCACCTCTTCTCCATAAGCAGCACCACGACTGCAGACAGACACCACTAAAGCACAAGGTTGCTTCTCACAACACAATTTTCAGGGCGGTATGCGCAGAGGGAGACTAGGTAACAGACGTGATTGAAATACCTGCCATCCTCTCCTCGGTATCACCACAAACATAAATGAAGTACAAAAAACCAAAACATGATAGAGCGGAAATATACTGCTAAACTAAGACAAAACTTTAAAAGCCTATTAAGGAACCCTTCCCAATTACTTTGTGAAGTAAAGAAGTATGGGGATTGCCAGAACTGTTGGTGAAAGTATTTTCAAATCAAAACAATAATTGACACAAAGACAAACAAAAGGAAATTTCCATTTTGTGCCCTTCCTGACTCTTTCTTCATCTTCCTTCCTAAGTATGGAATTTAGCTTTGAGATGATTCAACATCTGCAGAAAAAAATATTTTAAAAATCCACTAGTTCTAATCCTTAATTACTTGATTTTATATAATGCTGTTTTAGTGTCATGATAACTTTGCCAAGCTATAGAGAATATGCTTCAAGAACTGACCTGTTTAGAAATTTCACACAGAATTTTCCTTTGCTATCTCCACTTGATATATATTGTCTTTGTGATACTTCCCCTGAAACCCTGACTAGCTAAAGCAAACTCACTCTGACAGAAGGGTTTTTGAAGCTGTTATTTTAATCTTAAGGTTTACATACCTGTCAGAGGATGGCACGTCCATAGCCTTCACTATTGTTCACAGATTCTTTTTTCCAAAGTCTACACATAGGTCTCAAGGGTTCTTGCTCCTCAAGGCAAATTACCTCTGAGTGTTTAGGTTCACCTCCAGCTCCGTATTTTTTTACTTTTCATATGCCTCTTTCTTTGTGGTTTTCTTCCTCTGTTTTCCTTATTTTCAACTCCTGACCAGGACCCTTAAAGGAAAGAAGAAAAGACACTTAAGATACCGTGGTGACGGGTGACCTTATAAGAACACATAAATAGACAGGGGTATTGTAATGTTTCCTTCACACTGTTTGACTGCGCTACAGCTGGGTGAAAACGTTTGTTCTACAAATAAAATAAAACCTTTCAAACATTACTTTGGCCTCAGTCTTGTTCCCAGTGATGTACCTGAGGATAGGACCTGTGTCCTCATGGGCCCTTCACCTAGTCAAGGACTGAAGACAAACTAGTTAATGCAGAGGTGCCAATACAGCTGATTGATTGATTCTTCCGTACGACAGATGATGTGTTGGAAAGATTAGGAGCTTCGGTTTAGGCAAATTATTTTGGGGTTTCAAAACTATAACCACACTCTTTACTCTCTCCAGACCTTGAACACAGCGATTTCTTATCATCGTTACAATACATTTCAAAGCATTTTTAGTGCTTTAGTTGGGACTGTTTTTTGACAGCAAAAAGAACAGTTATCAGAAAACAAAGGAAAAACAGTAAAAATTTGTTTAAGAGAGGAAAAAAAATAAAGTTTTATACTATGTTTAAAAGTTTACTAGTTTAACCTACATTAAGCAAAGATGTTTAAGTTCAACACCAATTGTAACGATATAAGTATCTTCTGAATTGAGCCTGTAATATAGTACAAGGACCTTAAAGATTATTAAATAACCCATGGGTCATTTCTCTCAATTCTGCCAAGAAGCCTTTAAAAATTTTACATATACAAATAACAACTTTTTGTTCATGCAAATGAAGATGATTTTTAGCAGACAATCTTCCCCCTTCTTCTTTTAAAGACCTTATACAAATTAGCAAAATCTGTACAAGCCGTTATTTTTCTGGTGCCAAGAACAGGGTACTGCAGCTCCTGTGCTTTGGAAATAATTCATCTGCATTGCCCACTCGGAGCCCCAGAGAGGAAGGCATAGGAGCAGCCAGAACAGGGCATCAAGAGGCACAGTTTGTGACAGTCTAGAGAAGGCAAAAAGGGGGGGGGGGGGGGGAAGGCAAAAAAAGAACAAGACAGAAGCAGCAGAAGCTGAAGGAAAAGGCCAAGCCTGTGTTCTCTGAGAAAAATCCAGGCGGTCCAACACAGAGGGAATGCAGCAGGGCTATTCTGCAATGTCTGGAGGTAAGGAGATGAGCCAAGTAACAGCCTTGTGAAAGACAACTAGAAATTCAGCCAGAGACAGCATTGATTTTTTTTTTTTTTCTTCTCCCCCTATCCCCCCGGCACAGAAGAAGATATATGTGTTTAGATCAACTCATGCCCTTATTGAGTCTTGAGCAGAGAAGGGTCTGACTCAAGCACTTTTCATGCAGTCTGCAGGATTCCTGCACGCACTCTGGGCAGATTACTGGGATAAATTGAGACCCAGCCTCTGCCCTCAACCTGTAAGACAATTCACCCCCATTGTATTAAGTGGTTTTAAAAAAAAAAAAAAAAAGGATCCAACAGACGTGCAACAAATCTTTCTAACTGCTAGGTTAACGCTGCGTGTGATGTTTGTATGACAGATCTTGACGGGAGGTGACAGACTTTCAGACCTTGGCTGAGAAGTAAGATCAGCTGGAGGTAGATGATTTCTGTCAATAGGTGAGCTTCACGCAGCCAAAAGAGTGATGACCTGAAGCTATGGAGGGATTTTTATTTTCTTCTATTTATCTCTCTGTGTGTACATGTTCAGGTATTTTTTTTTTTTTTTTTTAATCCACGAAGTAGCAGAAATAGACAGCGGTGTTTAAAAGCGTGAATTACAAAAGCCTTTGATTTGCTGGAGGAGACAGAAAAAACGATTATGTGGAATTTGGACAGTGCAAAAGACAACTGCCCAAGACACAATGTTCCTCCTGACCTAGCCCTGTCCTCATCTTTCATCTCATACGCACTACATCGACCCCTGCCTCCGCTCCACGCACAGTGCCAGTCTCCACCGCCCATTTGTCAAACCTTCCAACGAGCACCTTCTGTGTCATGCCAGCCCCTAGGCACTGGATGAGTTCCCTGTAAAAATCCACAAGGTCAGTGGCTATATTATCCTGCTTTATATCCCTCCTTAAAATCAACCCATGATGTGACCCTTGGGCAGCGCAGGACATTGGCAAAGCAGCTGGTGTGCTAAGGCGGCTGCTGAGGACACCAGCTGAGCTCTGCTATCATCCCTCGGGGCTCCCCCACTTGCTCAATGTTCACCAACACTCACTTTTGGGCCTGAGCCCGTATATCTGCATCGCTCTGTGGACAGTCCAGGTTGGGTATGTGCTAGCTTTGGGGACATACCTCAGCTACATGCTTCCCTTTGCCGCAACAGGGCAATTCCTGATTTACACACTGGTGCAGAAGAAAAAAAGAGAATCAGTTACACTACTCCACTGGCACCCTTACCATCATGCCACGGCAGACTTTTCCTTTGGAGTCAGTTCCCCCCTCTTCTTTTAGGCTGTCACAACCCTGCTTCTCTCATAACACCTTCTCAGTTCAACAAACGCAATTTCAATTCAATGAGCAGAGTGCAGAAAGAGAGAGGTCTATGCATAATGTTCATTATATGCAAAAATTAGCTTGCCCCCACAAATCCAGCATATAGCGAATGACTCGTCTGGAAGGCTTGGCCTCAACTGCTGACACATAAAGACTAAACTGTGTTAAGGTTAACGAACTTCAGGATGATGATTTATACTAAAGAGAACGCAATACTTTATGGCACCTGAGACAATGTTCACTCTTTTCATTACTTTTCTGAGGACAACCTGCATTAAAAAAAAAAAAAGTCTGACACAAAGAGCTATTGACAAGCATACAAAATGGAGCATAAATACTACCTACTATCCGTAGCTACACCCAGGAGACCTTCACAGAGTGTTTGAATATCCCCTGCTCTTTATTCACTGTAGTAAGTGAAATGTAAGCCAAAAGTGCAACTGAACTTGTGGGAAGACACCCTTTGTGTACCTGCTGCTGAAGCCAGAATGCCAGCTTCTTCCACGTTAAACATGTATCATTGATGCTGCTGAACTGTCCAGAAATACTGTTAAACCTTCGAAAAAAAAAGTGAGGGTTTAAAATTCTCTCTGTAGATGCAACATGTTCCAAGAGCTAATTAATTGCTGCTGCTACTTAGTGAAGGAAAGAGCCAAGAGCCATGTGTTTGTGCTATTCATGTTTCTGATAGAAACATCTGATTTTGTTGTTGTTGATGAGAAAATGCTTAGGAAAGGGCATCAGAGCACTTTTCAGCATGGCTGACAATATGGCTCCCTATTTGTTTGCTCTTTTACCTGCTACCTGCTGAAACCCAGCATACGTTCTGCATGGAGCTACGCAAGCCCTGCCTGCCTGTACGGCAAACACCCTTTCTTAAAGATTATATTTTGACTGTGCCTTCTCACACCCTTTTGTGTGTCTTTGAGAGGAGCATTAAAACAAATATGTTTTCTGTGGGGAATATTTCTGCAAATACCGAAGACTGCTCAAAAAAACCCTCAAAACCCCACCCTGTGCAGATTTTACACGTGCAAGAAATAAGCACAAGCAAAACAGATGCTGCCAGGCTTTCCTGTCACACGCACCAGGGTCACAGCCCCCAAACACCAGTTCTGATCTGCTGCCGCGCTCTTCTGACGTTACAACAGTCTCATTTTTCCTGGTTAGTGTTCGAGAACTGCAGCGCTAATTCCTCCTGGTTGCAGTGCCAATGACTGTACTGGAACTAGTCCATGGAATGAAGTGAATCCCATCTATTTTTTTTTAGGCATCAAAATCCTAACATTGATCTTTCAAAATATCAGCCTGGGTTTCCAGAAGATGAATAGCTATCTTCAGGCAGTGTTGGTCCAGCAGAGTCTCTCTGACCTTTGGACTCGCTTCCCCCACAACAGGGACACTCAAGGGCAAACACTAAGGGCAACAGCCAATGATTCAGGATGTCCTCTAGCAGCGATCTTACACTCTGTAAACAAATGACATTATTAACATGCCCAGTAGAGGCTTGGTTTTGGCTCGTTCTCTTTCTTATTTGAATTAATTTCCAAATAAGACCATTTATGACCTTTATCTGAAGCTGCATTATGCAAGCCAATGCTTGTGCAGGCCGGTGTCTGTATTCCAGGCTAGAAGACACCAGGAGCTAAAAGGAAGAAAGTAGGTTTCTGCTCCAAAACAAAGTGAAACCAGGAAATGCCTTTAGACAAATAAATCACAATTTCAAGTCGACTGCAACAAGGGAAGGGGAGATTTTTTTTTTATGGCAGAGGAAAAGGTCGTCCATGAAGCCAGGAAAACTTTAGATCTGGCTTACCCAGGCGAGGTTTCTGCCACCGCTTTCTCTGGCGACACCGAGATGCAAATGAGACAACAGTTGTAACGCAGGCTGGAAAGACTCTGAAGAGCTTACTCTGAACAGCAAGTGACTGTCACAAAAGTGACTGTCAGCTTAGTCAAGACTTAAATCTTTTTTAGCTTGTTTGCATTGCTGTGATTTCTGTTTCCTCCGTACAACAGCGAGCCACGACGTAGAGAGACTGGGAAAGACATTCTGCACAGGACATCCAACACCCCAGTTATCCCAAACTTTTATAAAATATTTACTTTAATGATAAAAGCAAAGAAACTGCGATACTAGATAAGGGCAACAGTCCCTGCAAGCTAAGTCTCTTGTGGCCAGAACCAGGCTTCAAAGTGCAACTCTGCTACCTGTAGTTACTGGCTATTTGTCCCTCTCAACCCCCAAGCGCCCAGTGACGGAAGGCTCGATGCAGTGCATTTCTAATGACCTTGCCATTGCTCTTCCTGCTGTAGCATGGACTACTGCTATAAATTTGGTTATCTCCCTCTAAAATTTGATTTGTTCTCAGTTGAACAGAAGCACAGGATTTCCCAGCTGAGTTACACATTACGGGAAAAAGTGTTCCCTTTGGGGTTTTTCAGCCTGCCATATTTCAGTTCGCTTGACTCTCCACTTCTTGTTTTGTGCTGCCTTCACATCCCTTCTTACTTGCTCTATTCTGAGGAAAAAACATTTCATCCTTTTCCATCTGCCATTAATTATTCTTCCTACTCTAACCAGAAACTACTGTAACTCTCCAGTATCTTCACGGAGCTGGAGTGCTCTCTGCTACCTATAGCAATGCAATCCGTGGGTCTGTGAAACTCTGATTTATGTATTTCTGCGTTACTTATTTCTTCCCTCCTGAACAGAGTCTTGGTTAATCATGCTCAGCATTACACAGTTCCTTTTCTCATCCCAATATTTAGATGCTCAACTAGATTCTAATTGAAAAGGCATGATTTTCACAAGAAAAATCCTCTTCATTTTCTAAAAGGCCTCAGTGGCAGGCATTGCTCAGACACCCTGTTGACTATCCCTCTTTAAACAGAAATACTACAATATTTCAAAAGCATTTATGGATGTCTGAACTTCCAAATGCTGTTGAGCGCGTCCGTAGGTGTTTTACTGGAACAGACGCAGGATCTGGCAGAATCAAGCCCTGAACGGACAGAGAAGAAATAGAAGCCCACAAAAGGAATCACAGAATAATTATAAAACTTCAATTGATTTTTTTTTTTTATGAGGACTATTTTATTCTTAAATATGAAGAAATGATGACATAGAAAATAGACATCTAGTAATGAACGATGAAAGTTAATTTTTCCCCACTTGATGCTAGCATTATCTGGTTCTTTGCTGATAGAGAGTTTTGCTCCACAGGAGAACAAAGGAATGCCTAAAAAAAAAAAATAATCAGCAGTACGCTAAGGCAGTAAAAGGAAATACTTAAATTACAGCCTGTGTGTGATACTTTCTGCCTACATGCGTCACTGAAAAAAACAGTCTAACAGGGCACAGTCTAACAGGACTCAAGCAATGCTTGTACACAATGAATTGAATAGTAGGTGGAATAAAATAAATCCTTTGAGGTAGGACATAAACCATGGGAGGTTTAGTTGAGAGTTAAGCAGATGTGTCCCCACGGCCAACGACAGGAGGACCACGGCTCTGAAAGCCTCCGTTTCTGGTGTTTGGTCCACGCTATGCCCTGGGTTTTTCTCAAAGCACCTGCAGACCTTGTTGCTCTGGCGTGATGGTGCTCAGAGTTTCCTGAAAGCAGGCCAGAGGTGCTCATGTGCAAACCCCAAATCAGTGAATCAGCTTTTGTAATGTTATTTTAACTGAAAGAAGACGCAAGGGTGAGGTATGTGCTTGTGGGTGGGAAAGGGGGGAGTTTGGGGGGAGAAGAGAGAGAGAGAAAAAAAATAACCATTTTCACTAGAAGCCCTGTCTGTACCTTTTCACTTAGTGACTTAAATACACAGATGACTATAGCTGAGGGATATTAAATGTGAATCCAGCACAGTACATTTTTAGGAGATATAAAAATCCAACATACTGTAAAATTTATAGCTTCCTCTCCCTCCCCAAAAAAGGAAAATAAAAAAAATCTACTGGTAGAACATATAAATTTTGCTGAGGCTCTAAAAGGTGTCATAAAACCTCCCTGCCACAGATACAGTTGGTGTTACAGTAGGTATTTCTATAACGCAGATTTGTAATAATTTGGGGTTTGTACATTGGGTGGTAATGCTGCGGTGCTTTAGGCAATATGCCTATAATGTCCAACACAACAGAATGCCTGTTGGGTCTCATTTCATGTATATAAATTATATATAATCTGAACAAACACAAATGGTGGGACCCATATATAAACAGTCTTAATATTTCAACACCTACATTTCTTTATGAACCTGGGTGGTTAGAAAGGTGGTTGCAAATGATTATTTCTTTACCAAGTTCACATGGAGTAGTTTGCTCAGTTTAATAACAGTCTATCTTGTTCAGGCTGAACAAACTGGTCCCTGTGGGGAAAAAAAAGGTGGGGGGGGAGTAATAAATCAATAGCCCAGATGTAATCTTAGGTGTCTAGAATGCAGAGAGGGATTTTGGAGCATAATGGCACTGGTTGTCTATTGTCATTCAGACATGAGCTGCATCAGAAAAGGGCTTGTGGGAACCTGATAAGAGTTGGTCAAAAGTGGGCCATAAATCAAATGCAGGCAGTATTCTGCTGATTTCACACACATGCTCACTGGGAAAAAAAAAAAAAAAGAAAAAAAGATAGAAAAGAAAAGGTGATAGATCTGCAATTTACTGCTTATCGCATCTGCTAGAAGTTTCATAATACAAACGCCTGACCTTCAATGAATAAACACCCTAGTTGACTACCTGTTTCTGCCTAGAAATTACAGCAGCAGAGTCTCCCAGAGCTCAGAAATGCGGCTACGAAAATGCTGTGACATCTTCAGGTATAACAAGCTTCTTTTTGTTGCTAGCAGTTGAGTAGCTGTCACTTTAGTTACTAGTAGCCACTTTAACTTCAGATGCACAGTGTTTATTGAAAGGAACCAGATACTTATTCAAAGACACTAATAGCCTATGGGGAAAAAACAGTTCATAGCACAAGGATTATGGAAAGAGCAATGTGCATGGCTCTTTTACTTACATTTGCGTTTTGCTTCTGCCTAAAGAGAAAGTAAAAACTAGCAGTAACAATGCATTGATTAGAGAGAGGTGTCTGTGCTGCAACACAGGTACCTCCGCCGGGATTCTGGTCACATCAACATCCACAGGTGACTGGTGCTACTCATTTACTTCAGCCCTTTCTAAGGGGCATTTGTCAATTTTAACCTTGATTCGGACTCATATTTCAAAGCTCTGGCAATAGCTATTTCTTTAAATGTTGCATATTCATTATTTCAAGACCAAACACTTTAAACTATTTTTCCAATTTTCACATAGATTGCTAGATGAATGCAATTTTTATCTGATGTTTAATCTGTTTTCAGTTATGCCTTCCTAAGGACTTACTGCAGATAATATCTATTGCTCAAGTCAAGGTCCTGTATTTTGAACAAATTGGGAGGGACTGAATTACTGTATTTACAGGCAAGATCCTAATAATGTGAGTTGGTGAGCTATCCCTTAGCAACTCCACAAGCCTCACAAATGTCAACCCATAGAAGAAAAATCCATTCTCCACCCCACTATCGTACAAAGGGAAAAAAGAAAAAAAAAAAAGAAAAAAAAAAAAAGAGTATGAGATTAAAACAAAGCCCCAAAATTAACAGAAGCCTTTCCCAAGGTGCTCGCACCTCATCTTGCCCGCACTGGTCTGTCAGATTCCCAGTCCCAGGCTGTTTTGGCTTGAGACGTTTCCTGCAGCTCAGGGTCAATCACTGCTTGAGAATAACGAACTGAACACTAAAAAGCTGGTGCAAAGTAGCTTGAAATGTTTATTGCCTGGATTTTGTTATGGCAACTTTATTGTTCTCTGGAAGAAATCTGCCCTTGCAGGTTCAGGGTCCAACCAGTCAGTGCACAGGTAAACACGGAAAGAGGGAAACAGTGGGACATCTGGTAGATCACTCATGTGGGGAACCTTTGCAAGTTAAACTACCTATATTATATAACCAGTACAGGGCATGCACCTAACGGTCCCAGCACAGCAATTCTTCCCTCAACAGAAGGGACTTTACTTCCCCCAGATACTCCACAGAAACCAGCTTTACTTTTTCCTTGCTCGGCTGCAGCGATTTTGGTATATGATCGTGTCTAACAGCAGCTGTTAGCGAGAAGACAAGAAGGGTACCAGCCTATTTAGAAACCATTCCTTGCAACCTGGAAGTGGAATTAATGAAAACATCTTGGATTTTGATCCTAGTGCAAGTTCTCTGCATGCTTGCTGGTCTACTTGCCACTGCTGTGCAGGCTTCGCTGTCGGAGAGGACAACGGTTATCAATCACGTCAGAGCACTTTAACAAGGCAAGCAAGCTACAAACACCTCGCAGAATTTATGTCACTGGGGAAGAGTCATTAATTTGGATTTCCAGCTTCCTGCTCAGGCAAAATTAAAAAACAAAATATTGAATATAGAGTCGTTTGATTTAACACACACAAATAGGTAATTGAGTATATATCTGCTGACCTTCCCTAAGAGGAAGGGCATAAATATTCTGGCTTGGTTTTACAAACCAAACTCTTATAATAAGAAAAAAAGCAATTTAATTATTATATATATATATATATATATATATATATATATATATATATTTGTTCACCTTGGTTTGCTAGGAGAGAGATTGATTCCTTTGTTAAAAATTACGTTTGCAAGGGGGAAAGGACTTTAATTTGTATAAAGTGCATTCCGGGAATTAACATTCTCCCTGTTTGAAGGAGAAAAACCGTGCCATTAGATTATTTCATTGGTAGTAAGAGAAAAAGGTTGTGGGGTTATTTTGGTTTGGGTTTTTTGGGTGGGGAGGGGGTGTTAATCAAGGTTGCCGGTGGTGGTTAGATTTTTGCAGTGCTTTACCATGCATGTGTGCACCCTTCTTTGTGTTCTCCATGTACGTGGATGCACACGAATAGGTCTACAGCTTTATTCTGATAGCCTAGCAGTAGCAATAGCAAGTCTTTGCTAGTATCACTCTAACACTCCTAATTGCACATTAAAATTAGCAAATCGAGTCATTCTGTTCCATGCACAGACTGTAAATTCCTACCCTTCCGAAATATAAAATATCTACACTTCCAAACCTCTTAAGTCCTGTATTAGTCCAAACACAGACCTTCCCCAGCAGCTTCCTCTCCTGTCTCCTGACATCCCCACCCCTCCTCCCGCTCATCGAGGTGTAGTATCTCAACTGAATACTCTCAGGACAACTCCGCACGCCTACTCCTTTGTCCTTCTGAACCAGCTTCAGCGAGGTTTGGCCCAGCTTTCCGCTTCTGCTTCTACAAACCCTGCCTTCAGAAAGTTACCCAGAAAAATGCAGGGCCTGCTATACAGGACTACTCAAGGACTTCATGCATTTTCAAGCCCTAGTAGTCAGAGGGACTGGCTGAAAAATTCCTTTCCCAAAACAACCAGGGTATGCTAATCTTGGCAATTCCTCAGCAACTTCAGCTGGGGTCCCTTTTTTGCTAGAACAAGATCTTGACTGCATTTTACTATTCAGCAGCTTGCACTGAATTAAAAGAAAATAAAAATCTACAAACCATATGGAGGAAACACGGATTAATCGGCGTAGGAAGCTCACGTTATGCGTACGTGCTTATTAGAAAAAAGGCTGAATTAGAAACACTGCTTAGCTGAAACAGCTGACTCATGTTGCTACAGATTGAATAGAGTCAAAAGTACTTTGGGGCTAATGGAAATACGTCGTTCTCCCAGTCCTAAGCCAAGAAATATTTATGTATTATCACAAGCTTGTGTCCTGCAAAAAACCTCAGTTGCAAGTTAATTGCTCTGAATCTCTCCAAGGCTTTGGGTTGGCCTGGCAATCCTACCTTATAGAAATTCAACAGATGTCCCTATACGGAGCTGTCTGGGCTCGTGCCATGCCCTTACATCCAAGAGTCCACTTTGCGGCAAAATAAGGAGAAAGAGTGATCAAGAGATGGAATGACTGTGAAACACAGAGCAGCTCACAAAAGGGAGCTTAAAGAGAGCTCTTCCCAGGAGGAAGGAGAGAATAATTAGAGTTTAGTGAGTCATTCTCTTCCCTTTCAATGCAACTCATAAGGGATATGTGTTGATTATCAAATAAAAGAGGATAATGCACTGCTGAGAGACTGTACTGTGCAAATATTCATTTGAAAATGTTTACACTACAAATTTAGCTCATTTCCTGCATATCTATGCACAGATGGTAATTTCCTCGGATTCAAAACTGGTTGAGAAGAGGGGGAAAATGCTCACAGAAATGCTAGCAAATTCAAAGGGATCTCTACCTAGCAGCAGCCCAAATATTTTGCTTTCTGAATCCCCTTCTCTCCTTTTTCTCCAGCTTTCATTCTGTAAAATGGCAATCACCTTTACACGCTTCAAGGTTTCATAATGGCCAAGCAAAAATACAAGCAATTGCAAAATATTTTCTAGCGATAGATTCTACAGCAAATTTTACACCTGAAGAAGTTATGAAAAATAGAAGATTTTTGTCTTAATCCTAAAAATTAAAATCTGCTTCTAATTATACATTCTTTCAGTTAGTTACAAATTCCAACCAAACCCATCCAGCAGTCTCAGTTACACCTAGTATTTTTCCCCTATCTCATCTCAAGCTCCAAGTCAGTGGAGAGATGTGCACGGGAAATGTAAACTCTTGGATACTTTTCCTGGCAAAGTCAGACACATACTGTAAACAGATTACTCTTACCCAATTACTAATTTAAGACTAATTTGTTTATGTTTTAATTCTTCCGTAATTTGTTCTTCCTGTAGAACAAATAAGATCCAATCATGTAGTTAACAGCTATAGCCTAACACACATACAAAAATGATGGAGAGGTCACACTCGCTCCACCAACCCCAAGCGCTACCCCCCCTTCTCCATCCAAATTACTAGTTTAATAAAAATTATTCTAACATTTAATGTAAATAATAGAGCTATTTTATGTCTGGACAACGGCTTCCTGAGAGTGCAGGTGCAGGACGTACTTTCAAGCTCTATCTTCATGACAATAAGACTTTTGCAGAGGGTATTGAAGGTTATAGCTACACAGAAGAAACACAACTCCAGAGGATGAGAATTTAGCGCTAACATCAGGGGAGTTGTCAACAATGTTGACAGTAAAGCTTAGTTCTGGTATATTTTAACTTCGATCATTCCCACGTATTGCATGCCCATTAATAAAAAGCAAAGCGTACTGCAGAGAGCAGAGTAAGAAAGAGTATCAGCATGGTAGATGAGGTATAGTCGCAGTCAGAAAAGGGCCTCTTCCCCAGCATGATGAACTATAGGTTCCACTCTGCACTCCTTAAGCACCCCATGCTCATTTCAGGTCCTCCAGTGAAAGCACATGGAAGTAAAAAATATTCTTGCTGAGTTAGGACAAACAGCCTTACCAGCAGGACAGCGTGCTTTGGAGGTCTGCACCATAATGCTTTGAAAGTCCTCTTGAAGACTTCAAGGAATAAAAATCTGTGCAAAAAGACTTCACTTGAGCAGCAGCCCTCATTTCCACCATGTAAAACATTTCACAGCTTGTCTCATTATAGCATTTGTAAAAACACTGTCTGAGAGCAGTGGTGCATAAATGAATTATTTAAGTTTTGCAGCAAATCACCCTGATCTTGTGTGCAGCTTCTTAATGCACTCTAAGTGAGCCCTAGGAGGCAAATCATAGCAGACAAGGGGTGTAATGTAAACCAAGTCTTATTAGCCACAAAAAGCCACACTACAACATTTATTAAGTACCAAAGACAGTGCATTTAAATAAGTTTGATTTGGTAAATAATAGTCAACATTGCGTCTATCTTCCCTAGTTCCAAAGTCGTCTTTTTCTTAAAACAAACGAACAAACAAACAAAAACCCCAACATCAAACCCAAAAATAGCTGTTTATTTTCTTGTCAGTTCTGCTAATATAGCGGGTCCTCTCTATTTTGCAAATAGTAATTTTCAACAAATTACCATGTGTCACAAACAGTCTGCAGCTCTCTAGCCTTAATACTTCGCAGAAAAGTACAAGTGCATTAGTATGTTATCATCCACTCCTTATCAGCCTGAGCTCCATGGTCCCTGCTGCTCTTAGCAGCCTGGGAAACACACACCGCCCACAGCTCCCTGCCTTGCCCTCAAGAAACAGGCCCCAAAACATCCTCCCAGTATTTTCCTATTTTAGGCAGCTGCCTTTCGTGCTGCTAACACGGAGCAGACCTTCAAAACTGAAACTATTTCTGCCAGAGCTCCAATATGGTACGAAATTTAAAAGGCAGCTTAGCAAAGCCTTCTTCCATACCTCTGCCCTTTTCTTACCTCATTAATCCAATCTCAAGAAAAACCTAAGCACTACCTCACATGCCATACGTTTACAACACAAATCATCTTTTATCTTTGGCCAAGGAGATAAGTCCAAGTCCAGACAGACAATAACAATAAAAAAAAAAATTAAATATACCAAAGTACTCAATGGGCAGACACTCACTGATAAATATTTAATGCCCTGATAGCACAATTCGGGTATTTGTAAAATGCAGCTGGTTTTCCTTTGTGCAAGCATCTCCCTGGCTCTCATTCCAGCTTTGGTCTGCTATAAAAAAAAAAAAAAATAAAAAATTGGTAACTTCTCCATGTGCTCTGAATGCTGACCAAAGAGGTGCTTAAAACTACCCATCTGAAGCCACATAGGCTTGTAGCAACGACATCCAAGTCCCCCATCCTTCCCATCACAGGAGGGAGCATAATTACTGCATCAGGACTCCTCAGTGTGGGGGACATGGTGGTGGTACAAAAAACAACAAGCCAGCCACCCAAACAAGCAAAGATTTATCTCTTCTGCTCTGAAAAGTTATAGAAGCTGCCTATGACTGCTCTCTCTCCAGACTACTGAATCCTGGTTCCCTTTCTCAGAAATAACTTGTTTTCTTTTATTGTCTTCTACAACGCTGAGAAAGATCTGCTGCCTGAGGAATGAAGAAAAACCACAATTTTAGGCACGGGGCCCTGATTAGCTCAGAGTCACATGACAACTCTCACTGAATCTTCTAGATGGTGGGGCACAGAGCCTCCTCTGCGTGTGCAGAAATGCGTTTGTGCAAATAAAAGGCTTTTCTCTCTCATGGGTTTAGTTGAGCATCTCTCACTAAGTAAGCTCTGCGCTCCAGAGATGACTAATATTTGCCATCCCAGCTCTTTCTGCCCTTACCAGGGTTTAACAGCAGAAACAACCGTGCTGGTTCTTTGAACAAAAGTGGCAGAATTTAGCCTGAAAGTGTGCAACTTTTTTGGTTTTTGCTTCTTCCTTCCCCCTTCCTTCTCTTACTAGAAGAATCTATTACATTACTCTCCTTTTTTCGTGAAGGCCTTTCCATGAGCGGCTGCACAAAGAAGATAACCAGATTGATACTTTTAAACTGAAGAAAGCCATATTTTTTTTTCTAACTGGAAACTTCCTGCCATCTTCCTGCCATTCTTCTCCTTAGGTATTTACATTTTCCAAAGCAAGAGGGAAAAAATATTTACGCTTTTTCATTTGACTTTTCTTCATCTTGCCCTTTTTTTTTTTTTTTTTTTTTTTTTAAATGACCTAGTTGTGAAACAGGGTAACCCTTTCTGCAGAAAATATTAACTATTTCCGTGTGATTTTTTTAATTGATTGTATCTGGAATGGGGGCCGCTAGACAAAGATTTAATAAAATTACGCAGTACACAGTAAAAGTAGCAGATAAGTCCGCTTTCTCTGCGGCAGGACGCAACAGATGTTTCAGAGGAATGAGCAAGTTTCACTTACAGTCCAGATGTGTAATATATACAGAGACAGCAATGGGAACCCAAAGGAAAAATGATGCCACTTATAGCCATCCATGAAGAGATTATTTTCCTATAGAAGGGAGCAATCAAACAGTTGTCCAACTACTTAAAACAAGAGATGTTCATCTTTCAGCCATCCGCATTTGAAGAGGTGCTGCTGAAACTGGCCTGGGAATCCAACAGCTTTACAGGGCAGAATTTGCTTTCCACTATAAAACAAGCTATTGCTTTCCATACCTCATCATCACCAGAAAAACTAAACTGAACAAACCACACCACTGCTGATGCACGGACACAACATCTAATTACAGAAAATGCCATTTTTCCCATCTGGGTTTTCTATTCCTCTGCAGTTAGATTCTTACTCCTTATACTAAGAGCTATTCCTATCAAATACAAGGGATACAATATTTAATGCTCAAATATTAAGTATTTCAAAGTTCAGAAGAAAGTTCATTACCAAAGGAAAGTATAAACAAGGAGATGATAAAACGGTCATCATAAAATATGGTAATAATCCCTTCAGTGGCGTATCTTGCTGTTGTAATTAACTAGTAATACATTCCTCCCATGTTTCATAGAGTTTTACTACCTTAATATATAACTCGAGCTCTTCAGCAGAATCGGCATAACTCAATCATCATTTTCCTTTTCCATCTAGTATGACCAAGATTCATATCTACGTAGAAGTATTTTTAGTTCCCATCTTACAAATCCATCATGCTTTGATGAGTTATCAAAAGAATATCCAAATTACACCACCATGTTCAAGACTTAGCTGCTGTGTCATTTATTGTGCATGTTTCCTGATACACAGCCTTGATAGTGCATTGAGTCAATAGCTATATTTAAGTTTGATAGTTAAGTCTGTGTTATATCTTCTAAGCAACTATTAGACTGCATCGAAGCTATGTTTTATATAAGCAATTTTACAAACCTCTCCCTTTCTCCACTGTTGTTGTTTGCAGAAAATCTGATAACTGGTATTGATTGACCGTTTTTTTTTAAGTGAGCATGAGTAATCACATCAGATTGAGTTACACTTTCTAAATGTTCCTAAAAATATTCTATTATGCTGATTATTGATCAAGGGAACATGTTTGGTTTATAAATTTAAGTTTCGGTAACACAGACTGTTTCAGGAAGGCCCACCATTAGCAACTTCACAGCCCCTGGTCAAGGATGTCTCGATTATTCATATTTTGGTTTTGACCTGAAAGAAAATACATGTTACTTAACTCTTTAGGCAAATTTCATTTCTTTAAGTGCAAATCAGTTCCCAATAAAATAATTCCTAGGGAGAAAGAAAAGTCAGGTCTGGAAAGCTAAACTGCTCCAAGTCGTGTTCTTAGTGATTTTAGTAGCCTTGATATTCCAGTGCTCAGCTGGAAGGCATCTCAGAAGGCCAGTAAGCAGTCGCTCCAGTGAGCTTTTGAAAAGCGGCTCCTTTAAGATGTTTTCATCTAAACTCCTCAAACTCAGAACAGCAAAATTGAATTAACTAGTCACAAGTGAAAATTACAGGGGCATACCCTGCAAACTTGCTTAATTTCACCACAAATTTTGATGAGTAACTGCTGGTAAGATCTGGACTTCGCCTCAAAACTGGCTGCATTTTATAAATACGTAACTATTGAGATGTTGGCCTCGCACAATAGGACGCACTAGTGAGGGACTTCAGCTCTTCGAGTTATCCCAAATGAAATCAGTTTGACCCTGTACATATGCAGTGATCCTTTCTGGTGCGGTCTTAGGCACACACCAAAGTCAGAATTTTAGCTGTCTGTTCTTTCTGCAAACACGGGAAATACACACAGCACCTATAAAGCAGATCAACCTACATTTTCCATTTTAAAAAACCGCTTTCAGACAATTACAATCACTTGGAAGGAAATTCTTCAAATTGGGGTTTTTGTTTTACATTCAGATTTGGGGGAGCTGGGGTTTTGATTTGGGGTTTGTTGGTTTTATTTGTATTCAGAAAAATATTGAGGTGGAAGCTGGGAAGTATCACATGAACTGGCTGGATCACCACACCAAGTAAAAATCCATGAGAACTGGGGCTACAGACATCTGAAAATAAATGCACGGCTCTCCGCATTACTTTGCTTTTCTCATGCTTAAAAATATTCTTCCAACCACTTAACTGTTTCGTGCTTTGAAATAAAAGCTTGAAATTTGTCAGCAGCTGCTCTGGCATTAGATAAATGCCTTTTGGTACTTCATAAAAAGTTACCTAAAGTTGGTCAACTTATAAGCCTTTAGGGAAAAATAGTAAAATCAGTTCACACCTAATCAGAAAATATTTCTTTGACTTCAGCAGTTAAATTCTCTCCTGCCTGCATCTCCAGCGGGTCGGCTTCTGTCTGAAGCGGCAGAGACAAAGCAGGGCTTTCCTTAAAATTTCTTCTTCAGGTGCCAGGCAGGGAAGTGAGAAAAGGAAAACGTCTCCTGCGATCTCGAGGGTCTCCTCCTCACCGTTCCCATCATACCAGCTACATACACTTCAACTTCTTCGCCAGTGAACAAGAGTCCCATAAATAACAGTCACTTTCTCTACATAATCCTGATTTATTCTCAGAGAGTCTATGTTGTACCCTGAATCCAGCAAGTATGGAAGAAATATTATGACTCTAAGAGAGGATCACAGAGCAGACATGCTAGAAAGGCTAAATTAACTTCGCCATATTGGCAAAGGTACTGCATTTGATATAATTTTTGGCACCTAGCTTTAGAAATACTTTAAGACAGTGTAAAATGGCTACGTAACTGTGTAACTGCACATCTTTAAGAATATTCATTGAACTTCATTAGAGAGCCCAATACTTTTTTCTTAAAAAAAAAATTCCCCTGTATTCAGCTTTCCATTTCAAAAGTTCTCACTAGCTAAACTCTGCTCTTATTTCAGTATTTAAAATTTCAGGGGGGAGAGGACTTATGTCAGTGATGCACATCCTGAAAATCCCACTGGCAATACAATGAAGGGCTGCAGTGCTAGAAATATTACAAATGGAGTATTTTACTAACATTGGTAGTGCCAATACAATCTACTTCAGCTTATATTGCCATGCCATAAATATATTGTGGGATAATGAAAACTGGCCAGTATAGGAAAATGCTATTAAACAGTCTATTTTTGTCACTCACTTCACCCAAGGTAAACAAGGGGATGCTCAGCCCAGCTTAGTACTTCATGAATCACTGTGATAAATTACAAAGATCTATGAAAATCTGGTACTATGAATATCTCTGAATGCACAAGTCCTCAAATTAATTTTGGGAAATATTTTTCTAATTTTTTAATGATTTAAATTGTAATATTTAAGGATATAACATAAATCTAATATTAAATACTAAAACTTTTACATTTTAGTATATTTCCTTTAGAAAGCCTATTGTTAGCATAGCAGTACACTCTGAAAAATCCAAGGACAGACTAATAAGGTCATACATCTCCAATTATTTTACAGCTCAGTTTTTCAGAATAGATGCAACAGGATTTATACATCAATAGTTGTATGAATTAGCACAGTTCAGAAAGCGTTAAGGTATAAATGCTTGCAGGATTATTCATGTTCCTAAAAACTTAAGAGACAAGGCTCTAGTTCTTTTGCAAAGCAGAAAGAAATCTTTCTATTAAAAAAAAAGAAAATCTTGTCAATGACTTCACCACATTTCAGAAAAATCTCATCTAATGATTCAAAGTCCTTTTACAGAAACAGTATTTGGAGAGATTAGTCAGTATTTCAGGAAAGAATTTCATGAATGGCCTTCATAAAAATGAAAGAGAACAACACACTTCCCTAATTATACAACTCTTACCATTCTCATTCTCTGTCCTTTCTTTACATGGTGGGGCTTTTTTTCCCCCCTCACTTTTATAAACGTAATATTTCAAACAATAACTGGGATAAGTATTGGGCTGTTTTACCTCCTACTTTTAGAATATTGCACGATGAGTTGTCTACGTGTGCTGTCACTCGCAGTTTTAGTCTCACTGGAAAGCCAGCCTGATGTGTAAAACCTGCTGCCCCATCCCTTTCCCTGTGTGTTCCCTGGCCTTTTTGAGCCACACTGAAAATATAAGGATGATCGACTGTTGCTGAGGATTTGGGATCTTTTAAGCCTACAAGAAGAGGATGTACGGGAAGGCTGGAGTTAGTTTTTTTGAGTCTGTTTTGTTTTATTACATTTCTGTGAAACTCGGTTCATTAATGCGATCCTTCCTATAAAAGCCTCAAGTTACTTGTTCACAGTGCTGTCTGGGGAGAAAGGAGAGAGGGAGAGAAGATCTGAAATGAAAACACTTAAGAACTAATACAGAAAATTACTGTCAAATAGAATTGGAAAAATACTCTCTGCAATTTTCATAAGGGTTTCGGTGTAACTTTTTATATATCTAATGATATTATTTTTACTCAAAGAAAAGGGAAAGGGGATTTTTTTATGTGTATTTTTTCTAGTAATACGTTATTAGGAAATAACGATTAAACCTGCTGTTGTTGCTCTAAGTATTTTGACATCTCTGTACCCCACATGCTAATTGTGACTAAATTACAGGTGCAAAAAACCATTATGAATCACTTTTTTGGTGTGGCTTCACCTGGAATGAAGACAAAGCTGTCTTTGGACCAAGAAGCAAGTGTGACCTCATTATTTCCTGGTGTTGGGAACTGCTAGCCAGCCTCCAGTGTCAGCCACACCTATGTCAACTCATGCAATTCAAATTAATCGAATTGAGTTATTCCAGATTTACATTACTGGAAGTAAAAGGAGAAGATGGCCTTTCAACGACTTTTACAGGCTTCATTGGAACGTGGATTTGTCATGTTTACAGGGATCTGGTGTTTTCATGGCTAAAGAATAGAATAACAAGGAACAAAAGGTATATATGGGTAATCGCACTTAATGCTTCAAATGTTTGGGGTTTGTCTTTTTATTTAATTCTGTATATAGTTCCATGAGGTTGAGGATTAAAATAACGCAAGCACCATTATTCTCATGGTACTCAAGTTCTGGGCCAGCAGGAAAATGGTGAAAAGTCCAAATACTGCCTTGAAATATCCCCTAAGATTTTCCAAGATGTGAAACCCACAAGGACAAAGATGCATGCTGCCAATTTAAATGACCCTCAGGAAGACGATGCTAATAGTTCCTAGGCATATAAATGTATTTTTGTTAGTTAGATTGCAAAAGGTGAGGGTTGATAAAAGCGATCTCATTTTCTCCTTAAAGAAAATTCAAGTTTCTTCAGGAAAAATGAACTTCAGATTTTACCATCTACTGGAAAGCATGGACTTCTAAGGATCTGAGGAACAGATCAGAATGAGGGATTTAGTGTCACACACTACAAGTCTGTAACCTCTGTGACTCTTAAAAAACAGAGGAGGAACAAAAGACTTTTTCCCAAGAGTGGTATCTCCCAAAATTATGCGTCTGGTAGCCCTTGCTTGTAATTAGACTGGAACCCAGGCAAGAAGTGACATGCAAAAGTGACAAAGCAAAAATGAAAACACTCACACAATCTTTTAGAAGAAAAGTTTCTCAAGGGAAGTCTTCCCTGTAGATTAAATTTAACACTTGGAAAAGTTTCAGCCTGTATCTTAACCAGCAGTATTTTCAACCTTCATTTGCCTTGCTTGCCATTTGGGAGAACAGGATCTAGCCTTACAAGAAAAACCAGACTATGAGACAGGTCATGCTTACAATTAGCTTGCTAAGAATAAACGTTGGCTTGTCCAGAAGACCTGCACAATATACTATTTAAGTCCTTTGGGTGGAGGTGAATTCCATCCCTAGCAAGTTTATTCTCTGTATTGAGCACTGGAGCCATATCAAATACAATTAGCTTCACTGTAACTCAGTGGAACTCATTATGTCCAGATATCACTGAGGCCAAGGTCTTGGCTGGAATCAAAGAATAACAGGGGATTTATATGGTTATGGAGACCATCTATAGTTACATTACACAGGATTAAAAAACCCACACACATTTTAAAGAAAATAAATCTCTAGGTTTTAAGGCATAAGCCAACTTTTCTCTGAGAAGTTGAGAATAAAGTTTCCTTCTAAGTAGGTTACTCTGCAATGGTGGTGGGCAGGAAGGGTCTTCCCCATCTCTAACCATGGAAAAGTGCCTCATCTAACCAACTCTGACCACACAGATTGCCTCTGCAGGCTCTAAAGCGAAATGGACATCTCAAAATTCCCCATTCTGGGCTAAACTGCCCAGTAGAGGTACTTCTTTCTCTTACTGATACAGGATGGACTCTAGACAATGGGGTTTTACCTCACCTAGAAGCAGGTAAGCTAAATCCCACCGCTGTCTACTTTTTGGCTTCCTAAGCCTGAAGCATCTGATGTTTAACACCGCTGCCTCAAACACTGTACTTGCACATTAGGGCAATTTCTCTCTTAACGCAACCAGACCTACAAAACTTCAGGGCTTCAAGCAGCTCCCTTTTTAGACAAGTATTAAAAATAAATGAAATTATCACAGCAATAATTTGCATCAGTGTTAACGTTGCAAACATATAAAAGTTACCCTCTTAGTTTGAAGCTGAAGCTAGACAAATTCAAAACAAGGCATTCATTGTAAATGATCAGGATAAATAAGAAATTCTGAAAGGTGTAGCAGGTCCTCAAAAATTGCATTTCCATCGCTGCTAGCTGCCTTTCTTAAGGCTGAAACCTCAGCTCAATGCAAGTTGTTGGGCATGTCAAATAAATTATTGGCTGAGACTCTTATACCCTGTGTTAGGCAGGAGGGCAAACTAGATGATGATAATGGTACCTTCAGGCCTCACAACTGGTGAGCTACCAGTTCTCCAAATGCACAAAGAGGCTGAAATTCTCAATTGCTATCCCTGCTTCTTGCTCCCTCTTACAGAATTTCACCCCGGAAGGATAGAAGTGTGAGCAGAGGATGGGACAAAAGGGAGAGGAGAAAGAGAGTAAGAAAAGGGGGCTTCATACCCAGGGGACCCTTTGGTATGCTGTGCTATGGGCATATGCACGCTTACAGAGAACTGCGGGGATACCAAGAGAAAGGAGAGAGACTCCACAGGGTCTCTCGGGTAAATCCATGCCTGAGTTTCACCACAGCAACTGTGGGGAGAGCATGGCCTAATTCTTTCCACAGTCAATATGTGTGCAGGTGTGCTAAAGCGAGAGATTTCTGCTGCACGACACCAGTGACACAACCATTAAAAAAAAAAAAAAAAAAGGAAAAAGAAAGGAGAGGAAAAATCAATAATAGCTGGACATTCATTTAAACAAATGCATCATCCCATAAACAGTGCAGCAGCTTTCAAATGTAAACAAGAAAAGGTGAACTTTGTTCACATTATGTCTCCAGCTGTTTTGTGTTTCAAGACTGTGCGCCACAGCTGGGCTGATGAGCTCTGAATCCTGGGAAAAGGGGAAATATTTAACCTAACTTAAACAGAAAGAAGCAAGCCTCAATGGTGAGAGATAACAGGTGGGAGTCGTGCTCTGCTGCTGTGCCTGGAGGGTAAAATCTGGCATGCAGAGGTAGCTTCAGAACAAAAGTCGTCACAGCTGCTGTTTGCTGTTCTCCTCAAGTCCTTCCCTATTTATTCAGCATCACTGACAGCACCCTGGCAACATTAGTTTAAGTCACCATCAACTGCTATAAAATGAGCTCGTGGTCCTGAAGCCAGGGCAAGACGTGGGCGACCTTATCTGCACGTCTGTGCTTCTGTTCCTCTGTGTAGAGAGCACACAGTGAAAATGTGCATGTAAGCCTCCCCCACCGCTAAAATATTGGGCTGGCTGCGGTGAAACATGGGTTATTTTTGTCCAATCCCCAAACCTAAAAGCCACTCACAGAACAGAAAAAGAAGTGTAAGAGCAATCCCTATTCATATTTGCAGGACGATAGTGTTAACAAGAATAATCTTCATTATCTTAGCACAGACGAAAATCTGATGTAGACTCTCTGCCTCTTAGTTCTGTTGCTGCTTTCTCTATCTGTAGCTTGCTTTAATGTCAGGCTTCTAAGACTGCAACGGTCCTCTGGGTCTTGAGTTTCTTTCTCAGGCACTGAAGGCAAACCCAACATCAGCAGAGTTACATTGTACGCTAAAGTTTAGTGCTCAGGCCCTCCCCTCATACAGGTACAGCAGCTCTCGCCTCCTGTATCATCACCACACTGCACCTAACATGCAAAGCCTTAACCCACTACAATCCCAAGACGTTTGCCGTTATGGATTTGCAACTACCAAATGGAATATGACAACTACCTGAAAAAGAAAAATATGTTTAAACCATCACGGCCTCAAACCAGCACTGAACCTGTTACCACTTGCCCCTCCTGTTCCAATTTTCATCATTGCTAAAAAGCCTTCATAAATTTCAGACACATACTCTTGAATAAGAAAGAAAATGCAATAGTCCAAATCCAGCCTCCTTGCAAGCCACTGGCAAGAATCCAAGCAGTTTAAAAAAAAACAACCCACAAACGTGGGCAGCAATGTGTGGCTCTTTTTAGTATGCAACATTCAGCAGGATTTCTCTCTCTTCCTGGGGCCCTCTCAGGACCACCAATATGGATGCAGATGCCAGATATTTAGCAACAAAGAGGGGTGAACAAGTAAGAAAAGTAAGATGGCAGCTTGAGTCACATATTAGAATTGCCTAGCACGTCATTTCCATTGCACAGCAGATTCGAAAGACTCACATCAGCACATGTATAAATCACATCATGAGGAGGGGGCTTTCACAAGCGGATCTGCAGGGGTACTTCTGTACCCCTAGCACTATTGGAGACTGCATAACAGGATGAAGTTACAGCCTGAACCAGAATTTAGCACAAAATCCCTCTCGTGCTGACCCTTACAGGAGCCACAAGCAGCACGCATGTACTTTCCAGCAGAACGGACTAGATTTTTAAAGATACAAGCACTATGAGAACAAGGCGAAAAAACCACCTTCAAAAACTTGTCCCAGCACCTTTCGGTTGACCCAGACCAGCCATTGCAGAGGGAAGTGAACCTACAGCCCCACTCACTCCCAAATGTTCCCGAACATAAATACTGTGAATCTGACTGCCCCTTTTTCTCCGTGTGCAGAACAGCCAGGATCTCGCATACGGCCATTACTCCTCCAGTCATATGGGAAAAGAGCAGTGCCTGCTGAAGGCGGGCACTCCTTAATCTCCTTCATAAAGGTCTTCCCCTCAGAAATGTTGCTCAAGCTGCTGCTGAAAACCCCAGCTGGGATATGAGCTTTACTGGACAAGATATTCATTGTTCAATTTATGGCTTGACTGTACTTGTAAAAATGTGTTTCACTTCAGCATCAGATGAGCTGGATGAAGGGAAGCAAGGGAGGAGTTCATCAGAGGGTTTCTTTCTTTATTTGATTTGTTTTCTGAATCACTGAGATGAAGATGTTTGTCTAGCTCAGTGATGGGTAAACATCTTTGCTTTTCCCTGCCTGTCATGTTTTCACTGGTAGGATTTACAAGTTCTAAAAGTTGCATTCTGAAGGAGATACAGAGGCACACACAGAGGCAGAGACAAGAAAAAGGGAGGAAAGTTTTCTACCTGCCAGGAGCCAAAATCTGTTCAGAGTTGCACTCACATGTAAGTCTGCAGTAACCCCAAAACCATCAGTGGGGGCATGCTAGTGAAAACCAACACAGCATTCAATTTCATTCAGCCAAATAAAATAAATAAAAAGAAGCTATAGCCTGAAATTCCAGGAGCAGAAGAGAACCTACGGTTACGTTCACCGTCACAGCAGATCTCGGTGACGGAGCTGTTTTGCAGGGGAGACATATTGCAAGCACCAACTGACAATGCAGGACAACACAGCAGTTTGATCAGCATGTGTTTTATTTCACTGCCGAGTACCAGGACTGTCATGAAACCAGGAGAGGGAGGCTCTGCCTGCATGATGGACGTCTCTAATGAGGCTTGGTCACTCTGTGTGAAATAGTCAACCTTGTCAACCTACAACACACTGCCATCGCACAATCTCATGTGCTATCATTCAGCTTATAATGCAGCTACACTTCCATACATGTGCTTGTGAGCATATTTTAAAAGCAAAACAGGATTTACCATAGAGATGTAAAGAAGTTACCATAAAGGAGTTACTTTTGAGGCTTTCTAAAGTATGTTCAAAGTAACCAGTCCCCCACATAACGTGAAATCAAAGAGTGAAAACCTGCCAGAAAGGATATTAAGACTCTCTTGATTGTGCAGGCTCATAAAATAAATGTGTTGGTTGTTATGGATTAAAGTGTGTACCAAAAAGATGAAGGAACACCTAGCATCTGGAGTCTATATTGTAGTCTCTAAAATTCCTAATAGATCTGTGTCAAAAAAAGATATACTGAGATTAATAGGCTAAACTGAAAACATATCCCTTCAAGATGAACAGAAAAATGTTTAGCCAGAAGTAACACAATCCCCAGGATTTATGCACTTCCAAAACTCACAAGACTGTCATTCCTCTATGCATTTCATCAATTTCTGACCTTTAGATTTATCTAAAGGTGAACAATACTTTAGCTTCCATTTCATTGCAAATTCCGGATTATGGGAAATTAACAAAAATCAATGCGCTGTTTGCTTTCCTCGGCACTCATGACCTCTGCAAGAACTGGCTATGGCAGTGTTTAAATGCAAAATCTCTATGCTCTCCCTAGATAATTTAGGAAGAGACCAGTATTAGTAATTCAGTAGGTGAATCTTTCAAAATTGATCTAAAAGCTCCTTAAAGGTTTCGCTATACCTTTTAAAAGCACCAAGGTATCAGCAGAAATTAGCTCCTGTGACAAAACTTGCAAATGTCTCCCCATGTTCCTACTGCTTTTGAAGGAGAATAAGATATTCTGTGTTTCATGGGTGGCAGCATCACCACACACAGTTTCCAGTCACCAATAAATACATTCTCTGCATAGCCAGTTATTTCACTTTATCACTACCCAGGGCCTGATAGCCTTTGGCACTTCAGCCTGTTCATACAACCCCGACAGGGTGGCAGGATCTGTAGGGACGGCATAAAAATCCTTTAGGGCCAAATTTACATACCTTGGACCACATGGTGCAAAAGGGCCTTTTAATATAAGCCGGAATCAGCATCTCGATGTTCCTTTCACATGGATCTTCCCATATAAATGCAAGGCAATGATAGGATGACTGCTCTCCAAATACTGAAGTTGGTAGCCAGTCAGTAATCTGTTGAAAGGGATTGCCAGATTTGGGCATTGTTCTTCTAAATTTCTACAGAGGGGCCCAGGAAACATTCACTGCCACCCCTTTGCTGCTCAACAGGAGGAGGAGAGTCTTCTCCCACGCTTGGTACTACCCCAAGAAGCACCTACCAAGGCCTAGAGCTGAAAAACCAGCAGCAAAACAAATAATACTCTCCCAAGCTAGATGCAAACCTGTCCTGCCCAGAAAACTTCCACCTACCAAAGACAAGGACAGCAGCCTCCCAGAAGGACACCAGGGGAAAGGCACCTTCCCTGTAACACAGAGAAGCACCAGGGAACAGACAAGCAGAGTTTAGGCATAGCTGGGTCCTGAGAAAGCTGGTCAGAGAGGGGCTTCAAACAAGGGAAAAGGAGGTGGGTGCAGAGAACTGTGGTAGATACACAGCTGTCTTCTATTAACATCTCCAGGCTTGAGCTAACCAGGGGTTTCATTAGAAGATGAACCACACCTGGGTCCCAGTGAATTCTGAATGCCAGCTCTACTTTTTATGAGGTTGTTGCTTCTTTTTCAAGCATCTTTTACTTGTTACAGCCAAGGATTTTTTACTTTCTTTCCTCAAGATTGCCCCTCACAGCCATTTCTTTAAGCACTGGGAAGGAACTCTGATTATACTTGTTCTGGACAATGGTTGTGGCACAAAAAATTTTATTTTAATTTTTAATAACTATATATTGTATTTAATTACCAGCTTGTAGTTTCTTTGCATTAGGTTTCTTTTTAAAATTCATTAGCAATCATGAAGTGTAACAATATTTCTGTCCTTCCATCTACTATAAAGACAATATCTGCCAGAAACTGTATGTGATGACCATAGTGCTGTTCAAACCATTTACAAAATGAGTTCTTCCTACTTTCAGAATAGCTCAAAGGCAACTATGACTGCAAATAATTGGTCCCCTATGATACTGGTACACACAGATTGATAAACTCCACGAGGATAATTTCGGCAGGAATGACTGAATGGCTCAGAATTTCAAGTACTTTACATCTCTTTAGGTTTTCTCAGAAAGCTCTTCTAATTTTGAAAAATCTTATTTCTTCTCTCTCACGCAGATGCTGTTTCTTCCTCTGGTTTTTCTTCCTGTGCTATGACTTTGGTAAAACAACTGCTTAGTTCCAAAGAGAGGTCTACTCACAATACAAAATGCTAGAAACTTGCTTCTATTTCTTTTCAAGTCCACTCCAAATGTGCCAATAAGACACAGAAACAGCACATCTGGAGGACGTACTATAAAGACAATATCAGCTATAAAGACAATTCCATAGCAGTGCAGATAGTCCATTTAACCCCATCTTGCCAACTTCACTACAATTATTTTCAAAGTGAGGAGAGAAAGTGGGGGTGAACTTTTGGCATTATAAACATCTCTTCTACTGCAGTGGCACGCTCTAGTAAAAGTGTCTGCAATACTGAGGTGGATCTGGAATTTCTTTAGGTAGACAAAAAGCTGAATTTAGAACGACAGATGGCCCTTCATGTACAGCATTAGCGTTAACAATATCTTGGGGGGGGAGTACAGCTTCAAGAACACAAGTACTATTAAAATTCTTTTCTTCTTGGATGTGTCTTCCATTTATTAATTTGTCTTTGTGTCTTTTGTTTAGTTCACCCCCTTGTATTTTCACCAGGCACCTTGTTCCTAGTGAATACCTTATGTCTAAGGGTGCACGAGTCATTAGACTTTGAGACCCCAGGTTCTCAAGAGGATATGAAGCTTGATAAAACAATTCACTCCCCTCTTTTGTTAGTAAAAGATACAGCCAAGTCCCTCATTATTTAAAAAAAAAAAAAAAAAAAATCCACCCAGAAAGACGCCAGCCAACAAAAGTCAGGGGCACTTGAAAATAAACATTTTGGAAAGTCCTGGGAAATTCTGTGATTTCTCCCCTTCTGAAAACAACTCACCACGTCTGCAGTTCCAAAAGATCAGAGGACTTACGTGTCTAACCAAGTCACCTACGCCACTCTTAACACAGTAACTGCTCCTCGGAAATTTCTGAAATATGGTGCCATTGTTACTGAGCTTTAACAATGATAATGAAAACAAGGCTGCCATTTTGTATTTGGACTGATCAAGAAGGGGCCTGCATTATACATACAGCTGCTTATACCCGCTATAAAGGATAATTTTGCTGTATTAACTCCATAAATTTGATAGAGCCAGCAAGGCTTCTACTGCATAATAGCTTAATTTTTCATTCTAATAATAACTGGCTGCCAGTTGAAATGAATGGGAGCAAAAACAAACATTTCTGTTCCATGACATGATCCATGACAGATGTACAGTTTAGGAGGCCCTAGGGCAGGGTATTCCAAGCCTCTCCTCCCTTCACCCCACGGCGGTAAAAGCATTAACACCAAGAAAAGAGACTGAACTGTAAAGGAACTCCTAGGAAAATGACCCAGCTATCCTCTACTTAATCCACAATTGGCAATATGCCTGATTTAAGACTATGCTAAGCATCCAGGATTTTCTAAAGTGCTTGCAGACGGTTTGTACAGTATAACATACGCCTGTAAACTATAGAGTACGAAACATCCCTCTCTCAATCACACACAAAGGTTTAGTGGGGCTTTTTGCTCTGACTTCTACTTACTCAATTTATGTTGAGAAAACCCTTTCCCTTGGAATATACGGAGAAGTTAAATAACTTGATTATTACAGTTTATTAGCGGTATCAATTTCATGTAATGCAACATGAAAACATGTATCCCCTTTTAAAAAAATAAAAAGCCCACATGCTTGAAGCTTGACAAATTTCAGTGAAAATGGGGCTGCATAGTTCAGTGCCAACAAGTTACTCAGGCTTTATGTGAGTATTGATTTATCTGCTAAATGAAAATGAATAGCCACCATATCTACTGCATTGTTTTGCTGCCTCCGCAAGACAGAGCACCTTCTTAAAGAAACCCTAAGTAGTTTTAAAAGGTGAGTTGACAATGCTATCTTTGCTATCTTTGAGTGGGAAAAATCCACTTTAAGGGCCAGAAATTTGTATTACTTTTGAACAAATGCTGTCAGGGGCAGGAGTGGGCTTTGTGCACGTTTAGGATAGATTTTTAGTGTGGGTTTTCTGTTTGTTTAAGTGACAACATTAATAATCTTTCTGAGAAAAGCGTAAAAGCAAGAATTCACGCGTAAGGCAGGAAAGTATCCAATTGCTGTGTGTGTGAGGATGGGGCAGTGATGAGATTCATGAGGGTGGCGGATTCCCCTCACTAAATGTTTAGCATTTGGGGCCTGTCAATGGGTCATTCCTTTGTATTTTGTTGGACTGCAAAATTCCCTAATGACTTCAAGTAAAGTGGCCATTATAGGTCAATAATTATGGTAGTGTCTGAGAGGCTATCTAATGTGATATAAATGAAAACAACGTATCATCAAAACCCAGGGAGTGCAACAAAAGATGGTAAGAGAACTAGAAATCACCCTATGAAAGACATACTTAGGATCAAAAACTGCACACAATGCATGAAAACAGAATGATGAACAGAAGCATGTCCTTCTGAAGCTGTCGTTTGCCAAATATAACTTGTTGCAACACAGACCAGAAAGGGCGATCCATGGCTGCCTAATGCTAATCTTCAGTTTTTACTCACCATCTGCGAGCATCTGGGTTCTACCAAGGGGTCTCGAGTGCCCGTGTGCCAGCCACCTGTACCAGGTTTCCTGCTCACATCTAAACCCAAGCAGAAGAAAAAAAGCTAACTGCTGGCTGAACATCAGAGATCTCTTCCTCAGTAGGTATGGGTGAGCTCAACATGGCATACATACATAGGTCTTCAGCCTACAAAAACCTTCCTCTTTACTTAAAGTCTTAGATTGTGGTTTGTCACAAGTATTGTGGGGAACAACCCGTTCCTAACCAGGAACTGTTGGATACTGCTGAACAGAGTTGAAGGTAGGTGGACGCGATTAAGATCTGATCAACCAGTGAAAGGCACAACAGGGAACTGAAATTCACTAAGTGAGAAAAAGAAAGATGGTCAGAAATCTGAGATTGCTGGTACTCTGGAAAACTAGGGGAGGTTTCAGTCCTTCCTGAAAGACCCTTTTATAGCTGGAAGTAAAAGGATTATCATCTCCACAGCGTGTTGGAAAAGCATGGAGACAAGTTAATGTGATAAAAGCTTGGGTCTCTGACTTCCACAGTAAGAATGCAAAACATCTTCTTGATGGAAGATGCAAAACAAATATTTTATATGAAGGTGGCAATCCTGCCTCCTCTTTCTGCGGTTACAAACACTCAGTGGTCGAGTGGTTTACTGCTGAAAGTGAGGTCATGTTAGAGCACACCTTAAAGGAGCTGAGTAGGGTAACGCAGAAGCAAAACATGGCTTTGCAAAGAAAAACTGTCTTTCACATCTTGTCAGCTGGCCATGGTTAAAGAAGAAAGTTTACCCCGGCCTAGCTGACAAAGTTAAATAGGTCTGCAATGACTACTAAGTCGATTTTAGTTGCAGTCAGTTGATCCAAATGTATCAGACTGTGTGTGAAGGTATCCTGTCTTTGTAGCAAAGAGAGACACTAGGAGTTTATGCCAACTAGAAGCCACAGCAAGAAGCTCTATGGAAACACAGAGATACATGGTATGATTTGTATGGCTGAAGTGGGATTTGACTTAATGGATGCTACTAATATCCACAGGGAAATTCCCTTGATGCAAAGAAAAAGACAGGATAGAGGGCGAAGAGGAAATCCCATCTTTCTGTTGCCGTTGGACTTCTGAACACAGTACCTCAGCTCATGTTTGGGTTTCGTTTGTTTGTTTGGGGTTTTTTGTTTGGGTGTTTTTTGGGTTTTGGGGGTTTTTGTTTGTTTGTTTTTTGTTTTGTTTTGTTTTTTACTGTGACTAGAATCAGAGACTGTTGCTGACCATGTCAAATTTGGATTAAAACAGAACCCCCGAATCAAAATCCTTCTCAAAGGGTGATTTAGTGTTCAAAGGAAAGGCATGAGTTCAAACATCTCTCTTAATACTTCCCTTTGATTCCTCTAAAAATGTTTGGTTTTGCATGAAGAGTCAAGTAAAAACTACTGGCCTCCTCAGAAAGCCAGTCTTTGGGTTGGTCTTTTTTTGTTGTTTTTCTTTTTTTTTTTATCCCCCTCTACCTGCACCCTCTATGTGAAAGCTTTAGCTTGTCATCTGTTCAAAAAAACCCAACTATGATATTAATATCACACATTCCCACTGGATATGTTATGCAGGACCGCAGGAACTTACTGATGGGAAAATTCCACTTTTTTTTTTTTTGTTATTTCTGCAGGAGAACGTGTAAAATGTTGATTGTGCAACTTCAACAGCATTAACCTCAGAACGGTCCTTGTGTCTTTGTCTCACAGAAAAGAAGCCTTTTCCTATTTTAATTTTATGCATAAGTGCATGAATGCTGAAGTAATATTCACATGCTGCCAGGCACTTCCATATGCCAGCTTTTTTCTTTCTGCATATATACCAGTCTCAGGTAGCAAACGTTGTGAAGCCAAATTACACATTGCCTACATTTGCATACATGTATGCACACGCATGTGTGTTTTTCCCCAAGCCAGTCAGTCCTCCCTGTTTGTCTGCTAGATCTACAAAAGCAAAACCAAAATCCACAGTTGTGTAAATCTCTGAAAACAATAGTAGTAATAAATTAAGCATAACCACAGGACTTTGTCCAGATCCCACCAGCTCTGGTGGTCCTTTATCTCACTGCCACACTAATACTAAAAAAGCTGACTCCTTGATCATGTTGGTCACTCCTTCACTGCTTTATCATCCTACTCCTAACGACACAGTGGCAGCAAATGAGGGTGTTCTCTGGGTTCCTATTAGGAACCTCATTACTCCTCCTTTCTCTCTTTCTTGAATTAAAAATGTTTAAATTAGTTCAATATGTCTCGAACCTCTTCAGCATGCTGCTGTCCATCTGACTCACTTCCAAATTGAAGTGCATATATAAAAAAAATTGAATCAGTTCAATGATTTTAAATCACTCTTCAATGTGCAAAGTAATTTAAAATTACTGGAGTGCTTCCAATTTTTATTAGTCCTTGAATTTGGAAGTGATCGAGGTTCTTCTGGGCATGTGCAGTGCACTGTGACTTAAAATTATTACGTCCATACTTACTTTTTATAAAAAAAAAAAAAACCAACAGATTTTACTTTACAGCAGAAACTGCTGAGGGGTACCATGGAACAGTTTTAAAGAACAAAATGGGGGCTGCATAATTCCAGAATGCATCAATCTGGAAAAACTCTTGCAGTCGTAAGGAAATCAAGAAACACCATAAAATGTTTGAATTGTTCTACGTGCAGCTTGGACTCCCATTTTAATTGCTACAGCACTTTTGCATTTAATTACTTTCAATATATCTAATTGCTCTAAATTTAGCAATTTCCCCAAAATCAATATGAGGGCAGAATCAAAAAGGGCTGACTTTCTCCTTAAATCTTTCAGATGCTTAGTGATATGATTAATCTTTATGCACAAAACCAGCCTTATTGAACTTAATATGCCTCCTCACCTGTTTGAGTAGTCTCAGTAAATGAATGCTACTCCCTTACTCATTTGGGTAGATTTACTGGAGTCCTAGAGAAGATTAAAAGGACTGCTTACAGACGTAAGTATTAACAGTGCCAGTGAGCTTCTCTAATATTTGAAAAAACTAGCCACACTACTGCTTCTCAACAGTCCATTCTAATACAACTGTTTCATGCCCTCAGTATCCCTTTTTTGGAGATACAGTAGTTAAAGAAGTAATCCTTTAAGCTGAAGGTCTTCCCATTCTCCACCATCATAACTGTAGAGTGAGGGATAAAGGAAAAAAAAACAAACCATGATGAGTCAATATGACCCCCATAAGCCCAATAAATTTATTTGACTGCCTTGAAGGCAGTCTCTTAAGAGTGGGTATTTTTATACATCTGGGAAAACCTTCTGGTTTCCTCATCTATGAGGTTTCACAGAAGCTAAATCATGGACATGTGAAGTAAGACCTCCACCCTCACTCCCTTTTGCATAATGTTCACAAAAAAATCCCCACAAACCTTCATACGTTCCCCATAAATATCATGGAGCATAAAATGCAACCTGAGTTCGTGGGGAAGGGGATTGGCTCTGTGAGGAAGGGGACTGCAATTCCAAATAGGCCTGTTTGCTACAAAACTTATGTGCAGAGAGATGGAGTGGCTTAAGATCAATTACCTGAAACCAGGTGCTGAGCAGATGGGAGAATGATTCATCTGGTACGCACTCTCTTCTTGCACATCTCACCTGACTCTCAATGTCTCCGTGGCAGCTGCTGCACTGTGCACAAAAAACTAACATGCCACTGGATTTGGCACCTTGGTCTCCCGTGTTGCCCCATTATGCCACTGCCACTATGGAGCAGAGGAACTACCCTCAGTCTCCCCGCTCCTCTCGCTGTAACTATACATTTTGGAAAGGCAGTTCAGTATCAGTGGCGACGGCAAAAGGCAGTGGCTATGCAACTCCCTGAGGTGAGGTATTTGGAGTACTCACTAGAAATTAAGTGTTCAGGGAGGCCCTTTATCACAAAGCTCTACAGGCAACTAATTTATCACTCCCAAACAAAACTTTGGAGCAGGACTTCAGTCTTGCAGAGGCATCTCTCAGATGTGTTTGAGTGCATGCTCAAACATGCTTCTGGGAGGGAAAAGAAGGCCAAGCCATGCCCTTATTCTTCACTGGGCTCCAGGGATCCTTCTCTCCCAGCTAAACATCTGTCTAAGAGCTGGCCAGAAGGTAGCTCAGAAGCTGCTTTTAAGAGTAAACAACTCAGTGTCAAAGCTCTTAGCATCAGCACTCTGTGAAGGAAACAGAGGATTTACTGTGTCATATGAATTTAATATTTGATACATCCATCCACATATACCTGACTATATCCTGCCCTTGTAATGGGGATGGACTCAATGATCTAATAGATCTTGTCCATTCCTAGCTACTATTATCCTATTATTAAAAGTAATGAGCCTCTAATCTAACAACTGAACTAATCAATAAGAAACTGAGTTTGTTTTTCAAAATTGCTTTAATTTTAAAAATACAGCATGTCCGTTCCCTGCTTCCTGCTTTTGACTGTGATAATAAAACTTTCAGTATGGCTAATGTAGTTTAGCTAAACAAATTAGACAACTGCCCCATTTAGGGGGAAGAGAAAGTTTCCATTAGCCATTCAGATGTTCTTTGCCTGGTCAGCTAACAATTTTTGCAAACCAGACATCAGAAGATATATGATTTTAAATTCACTATAATGCTGGAATATAAGGCTCTGTTATAAACTACAAATAGCATAATGTCACCACAATTTGTTGCTTTATGTTAATCAAAGGGTTTTTTTCCAGTCGCACAGTTGTATGTTACAAGTTGACAGAAAACAAGCTTGCCAGTGGCTTTTGGTCCAGGCACTGGAATGATTTTCAAGGTACCTGGGTTCAAATGTTAATTCTACCTCATACTTTCTGTTTCATTTTGGACAAATCACTTTAACTCTCTCTCAGGGAAGTGAGGACAAAAACCCTCCCTTCCATGCTTGTCATTCTATTGCACTGAGGTAGACTGTAAGCTCTTTCAAGGAGCTCTTGCCAAAGTTACTACGTGTCTTCACAGTGCCAAGCCCAGCAGTTTCGTGACACTAGTAGGGATTGTCAGGGATATTACAGTACTAACAGAAATGGAATTTGGTATATTAGTATGATATACTGCTGATTCATAGTAATATAATAAAAATAATTGCCACGTGCCACAGAATATATGCCAGTTTAGACAATCGTCTTAGATTAGATGCCTTAACTCTAGGCTTGGCCTACATTAGCAAGACGTTTAGTGTGAAAAGAACAGATCAACAGATTACTGCAGTTGGTGCTGAGGGCTCTACATCTACAGCATGTGCACTTTTGGGGTGTTACTCTGAAGCAGATTTTATCTGGTTCCTTGGAGCAAATTCCCCTGCCACTTACATGGTTTTAAGCTGACTGAAGAACAGTCGTTATTTTGGACCATTCCTTCCCCATAGGGGGCTGGCACATGGTTGGTGAGTACCTGGAGCTCAGCTGCTAGTTCATTTTCCTTCAGAAGGAATCTAGTTTTTCCCCACACCAAAATCTCCATGAACTGAACCAATGTGTGGTATGTAGAGAAAATCCAAGCATTTGCTTCTGCTCTAGACCAAAACTCCAATTCAAAGACAGTCACAGATGAGACAGTACAGGGAGATCAATCGAATCCCTTGATAGCTTTTTGTCTCCTTGTTATCATGCTACCAATAATTCTCCTAGCTTCCAAGACCGGGAACAGGTTGCTTGACCTGCTACTTTGAAGCACAGTCACTGAAAAGTCCTCTGATGGCAGATAGGAGGCAAAAGGGAAGACGTAAGTAGAAAGATGCTCTAGAGCAAGACACTCTAGATGCCCCACTCGTTGCCTTCAGATTTATTGGTTCTCCCTCCCCCGCAAGTTATCAATACGAATGAAGTGCCTTCTCAAAGGAATGGATGATGGTCACAGTAGCAGTACTGACTTTCCCAAAGCTTCCAGTAAGACTGATTTTACTACATTGTACTGTGATTTCATCATGGCAGTCTAATGACATAACTTCAGACAATTGCAAATTATTGCTTCTTTTCTCTTTAATGATCTTCTCAGTAATATCCCACTGTTCTCATTAAAGTCTTCTGTATCTGCATATCTTTATTTTGATGTTGTAAGAGCAGAAGACTCCTCTGCCTATGACTTTTGCCAATACCAAGATTTTTATTTCCTCTCCACCGAATGTAACTACAACACAATGACTGTAAGAAGAAAATATCTGAGTTTGACATATAACCACTTCAAACTAAAGTAATACCACTGAGAAGACACATTAAGAAACCAGCCAAAACAGCAGTCTCTCTGGCATGAAAGACTGTCAACGTATTGGAAGGTCTTAGAGACTGAATAGAGCCTTCACTCTCCGTGGCCAGCTACGTAACAGAAGACAGGCAACATGTACAAAACACATCAATCTTGCTAGAATTTTTTGTTAAATGCTTGAGGAAATTATTAATTCATGTCCTCCTGTTGCAGATAGTGAAATTCAAAAACTTTTACTTATACGTATGAACTTTCCAGTTTTCTATGGAATTTCACCGTTTAAGTGTAACAGTTTCCAGAACTTTATATTCTTACCTACCGAGATTATTCTGGAAAATAAGTCTATACTGTTTTCCAAACAACTCTAAATAAAGTGCATTGCTGAAAAAAATAAGGGAAAGGGAGACAATGTCACAGTGCAGTTTTGATAGCGTTCTTCTGGGTAGTGTAAGATCACATAAGCTCTTCTTCGACCAATTAACATTTAAGACTGCTAAAATATAAATACACTGTATGAATGCATACATTAAGAGGCAAGTTAGCTCTTCAGGCTTGCCCCTTTCATAAACATAAGAGTCATAGCTTTATTGGATAAAGACCTAAAATGAAATAAAGACAGTTGCAATGGCTTGTTTCTTGACCCACTGGTTTGTAAACCCAAAGAGAAATGTAAAAATGTTGACAGCTGCAGAACTTCCAGGAATACTCTTAATTAAGGCATACCTTACCGAGAAGGGTTAATATTGTTTGAAAGTAAAAGCTCTCATTCTAATAACAAGACCTCTCTCTGTGCACTGCTGGGTCAGCACGGTAATTAAGAAAATTGCCTTTAGTGCGCTTGTTTGGTAATGCTATTATCATCTTTTTTTATCTTTTAACAAGAGTAAACTACTTGAAGATGTCCCCATTTACTCTTCTTGCTTCTAGTAACCCATGAACCCATCAAGTCCATACTATGCTAGCATTTAATGGCATAAATGAGTTACTTTATCATCTGGTTCACCCTGAAGTCTTTTACATATTTTTCTTGACCTTTAACCTTCTGACTATTATTTTGACAGCTATCATTAATGCTGTGTCCTGGGCAACCACACATTGACTAAGATGGATGGCAAAATGGCTAAGGAGTTGAAAGTACCACACACCCACTTTCATCTTCCTCTTGATTAAATCAAAACCATACAAAGCCAAATCATACGATGGGTCCCATGGAAGCAGTGGAGAATACGAGCCGCAGTTTTAGTAAGTAAAGCTGAACAGAGAGAACAAACGAGGGGAAAAAGCGGCCTTATTGTAAAACAAATAAGCTATATAAATTGGACACCTAGAACTCTATAAATCTTTAAAGTTATGACTATTCAGCTATGAACTTAGATGAATCAATAGGTGGTTAGAATGAAAATACTTTATACTAGTCGGTTAAAACACAGATTTGGCAGTAAGTTTCACTCAAAAAAACCCCAATCCACGACACAAAGAACACGCTTATGCGGAAAGGACACAGTTAATTGGAAAGAAAGTTTGATACAACTTACTACTTTTCTAATAAGCTACCCCACTTCAAAGGCGAGCATGGCCCCTTCTGATCACTTGCATGGAACACCACGGACTGTGGTCCTGCACAATTGTAAGGTCACTACAAATCATGCACCTTGAACAATTAAACTATTCCCCTTGGAGAAGCTGGATGAATTCATTTAAGCAAATGGAATCTAGATAAAAGGGGAAAAAGGAACTTCAAGTAGTTCCACGTGCTTAAAATGAGATTAAAAAATGGAAGGAGATGTTAGTGTTGGATAAGATCGTACGCAAAGAGTCATTATAACTGCGTTTCAGACAGTTGGTGTAATCAGGCAGTAGGTTAATGGAAAGGAAGGCACTGTATCGCCAAGCAGCAGAAAAAAACCCGGTGATTTAAGAGTCCACTAAAGTATTATCCAGAGACTAGTTTAAAAAAAACAAGCTAAACTATCAGGAAAAAGCTAGGAACAACATGAGAAGGAAAGGCAACCAGAACAATGTTGCAAAGAAAATTCTCAGCCTCTTTGTCTTCTAAAATGAATGACCCTCACTGATGGAAAACTGAAATACTACAGCTCACTGATGGACCTGACACTTGACCCCTCTTACTAATTAGGGATGGAATCTGGAAACTACAGCACTTATTTGCTTTACGCAGCATTCTTTAGGGCCATAACAATTTTTGTGATTGCTTTATGAGCAGAATTTTTACTATGCATGGACCAGATGAAAATAAAGCTAGCAGAACGACTACAGGCAGCTCTTGGGTAGAGGAAAGCTAAACTTCAGATGACCTTGGTCTTACTCTGGTTTGCACATGCCTTGTGTTTTCAAAACAGATGTTCTCCAAAAGCATGTTCCTTGGGCAGAGTTTCAGATCTGATCCTCAAAAGTTGTGCATGCCCCACAAGGCCCTAAGCAGGCCTGGGAAAGGGGAATGGGTAGATTAGCCTCTGAGAGTTGGGGACAAACTCTTGATCAGAACAACCAAGCTGCCATATCTGGAGCTCTCTGCTCTCAGTAAAATTACCCTTTTATAGAATTAGAGAATGGCCTGCTACACATTATTCATCTATGTTTTATGTCTGGTATTTTTACTTGCAAATATTTCCAATTAAAACAATGCTTCTGGGGGCGCGAGCGCAATTCAAGACACCAAATCAGCTTTCAAATTACAATAAAGCAATAATAATAAAACATTTCCAGAACAAATACTAACCCATGCACTCAGTATCACACTGGCAAAAGCCTTTTAGAAGACCATAATGATGCATTAATTAATCCTGAATGATGATATTACTAATACGCGATGGCTTACTAACTGAGAAACTCACATTAACAAAGCACATGTGCTCCGTGCTTCCTTCACACATCGCACAGCACGCTCCAGCTCACAGCCATTTGCGTGATTTCTCCCTCTCTCATCTCAGGTAAGCCAGCAGGTCAAAAGATAATCAAAACAAGAAGCCTCGTACTGCACATTTTTACGCATGCAAGCAAATACAAACTTTCTTAAATGTAACTGCATGCGCAATACAATAAAACAGCTTGTGTGCTTGGTAACTTGCAGGAGTAGTTTTAAAAAATAATTGATTTCGGGAAGATGACTTGAAGTTAAGATCATTGTCCTGCTCTAGGATCCCACCCAGATCTTAACAACTTCCCCTGAAAACAAGTTTTGCCCTACCAAATTCTGGTGAGATCACAGCACCTCTACTTCAGTGCTGCAAACCGCGGTACATGCACTGCACCGTCCATGTGTCAAACAGGTGTTCACAGGACCATTTTATTGCAGGGTTCAATGATCAGAAAAATCTACAGGGGAAATGGGGACGTGTTGCCCCAGGAATTACATAGAGTTTTTTTCATGACAAAAGTGTGATGTATGGTCTAGATCCAAAGAAAGGAAAAAAAAAAAAATCATTTTATATTTAACAATAGCCCTGCATTCAAAAATAAATCAGTACAGCTATAAATACTACACAATTTTTTACTGGTGACAAACACCCTTCTCCTAAAGCACATTTACAAAAGCCAAACACAGCCAAATGACATGGTGGTGTGTTTTTCTATATTGCTGTGGATTAAATTAGGCAATTCTTAATTACCTTACAATATATTCAAATTATATTGCACCATAGCCAAAAATAATAGGTTGTTCTCTTTCCCCCTCCTCAGTTCTTTCCTGGCCATTTCTCTCCTTTGTTTATCTCTGTCTAATAACAATGTAGGTATATATAAAAAAGTGAGCTTTAAGAAGTCCAGCATCTATAGTCATCCATTTCACCTAGAAACTCTGATCATTCTGCTAATACTATTCATAATATTGAATACCCGTAAAAGCTTTATTACAGCTTGCATATCATCGCAAAAGAGTAAAGACCTAATGCAGTTATGTTTCAGGAGAAGCTGCTGTGTGCATTAATCAATGGGCTGCTGTATCCTTATCAATGATTCTTCATTAAAATTGTTGTCTTATTTGATGAGCGACTGTTGTTTGCTAAAAGATAATGGTTTATACAGCTACCACATCTTTATGTGCCTATGCTGGCGAAACTAAGTGCTACGTTTACTTCATTGTATAGGATTTTCTTTTTCGTTTTTTATTTTCTTGGTAAAAATGAAACACCAAGCCCATCCCTGAATCAGCACCCCAACTCTTTATTTACTACAGGTGGCAAACTGGACAGGAAAATGGGATATTCCAATGGCTTTTTAATTCCTACTGCCAAGTGGCAACACAGTAGCCAGACAAGACTAGTAATGCCAGCAACTGATGGTGAGCAATATGTTTAATAAAAAGGCAACACCAAGCAGAAGAATGGGTTAATTTGTACCACTAACAGAAGAATTCCCAGAGAGTGTAAACAGACCAGGGCTTCGAGCTGATGCTTCCCAGGTTAACAAAGCAACAAAGTCACATGCTGTGACTTGGTGGGTCTTGGTCTTTCACACATTAATTTTTGGGGGGCCTTTTTGCAAAGGGTGAAGAGGCAACGGCAAGGAGATGAGCATACCGAGTGCTGATCACACTGATGTGATTTATACTCAAACTTTATTACACCTCATTCTTTCTTGTTCATCTCCTTTGGATGGAGCCTTCCCAGGCCAACCTCACAAAGGCTCACTGCTTTCCCCAGGCCCCCAGCAAGTGCTCGACAGACAGCTGATATTTTGACCACAGACCACAGCTGAAGAATTTCAGAAATAAACAACTATGGGAAATTGGAGTATTTATGACTTATTTCTTGGACGTATTTCAGTTGCACAACACAAACATGAGACAGAACACTCCTGAAAACAATCTTTTTTTTTTCCTTTCTACTAAAAAAAGTATTTTAAATATCAATGTTTGTAATCACTCGCATTTCATTGGTGCTAAAATAAATGGATTTTTCAGTAGCTATATAATAGTATTTAATTTCATGTGCACTCAAATATACATCTAAGCAGGTATGTGAGTTAACTTACCTTATGTCATAAGGGCGTTTCCCTGGTAATTTACTTACTGATACATGAGAGTAGCTGAGAGGTTCAGCTCAATGTTAATTAAGTCAAAACTGTCACTAGTTGACCCACTCAGCTGAGCAGTGTACGCCTGCAGCCCCTCTACGGGGCTGCCCCATCGCTCACTGACACAAACGCAAGTACCAAATCGGTTGTTTTTCTGCGTACTGCACATACATAAAAAGCAGCATATTTTGGCCAGTTGGAAATAGCAAATGGGCTGGCTTGCACCAAATTTGCCCTGTTGTGCATAATGTATTAGCCAAAGCGATTGTGGGTATTTTATTTATTAACAGTGGGCCATTACATCTAATAAGAGAAAGTAATACAATCAGTATGAATATTTGTGCAGTATCATTGTACACGATATTCAGATATTGGATTTTGGGAACCCAGGAAACAACTCAGTTAATGTATGTAAAACTCAGATGACCCTTTGACTGTGTTCGAAGTGGAAAGCTACTGAAGGCTGAAATAAAATTTCTTTAAATCAAGAATAACAGTAATTCATATTGCAGAAGAACCTGCCCTTCCTGACCAAATAATACTCAAACAAAAAGCTGGCTATAATCAACCACTGACAAATAGCAGCTCTCCTAATTTATTAATCTAATTAATGCACTCCCTTTATTTATTAAACTAATTGCATTGCTTCCTCAAGGGGAATTACATTCCCCCCATTTCCCCTTAACCTGTATCCTAGGCAGAATCTTTAGTATTTTATTTCAGTAATTGAAAAAATATTTTTGGTATATTCTTACCCTATAAGAAACTGCCATCATAAACAAGGCGTTGTGATTTCTAAGTCATAAAACCACAGCAGGTGAATAGAAAGGGGATGTGGTAACTCTGACAATAAAGTTTGCACTGCTGCCCCAAAAGCTCCGAGTATTGGCAGCTCCTGCCAGACTTTACAAGTAAATTTCCTACTGGATCAGCACATCGTGAAATGCTTTATAGAAAGAGAAAGGAGAATGCTTCATGTAGGCAAGACTTTAAGAAAACATTTTGGAAATAAAGGAGGCCTCAAACGCAAATGTAATTCAGTAAATAAAACATCAATGTCAATGACACAATAAGAGGCCAAATTGAGCACACTGAGTTTGCTCTAACCAGCAGAAAATGCACAGTAGCGGAGAGAGAGTGAAAGAGGGAAGCGCATACAATTTTTTGGTACGGGATTTCTAAAATGATTTGATTTAACCGTCTGTTACAAAGCAGCTAAACAGACTACTTACAGTCATCACAGTGTTATGGATCTGATTTTATCTGTGCTTCCAGTGTAGATGAGAACTGATTCACAGTAAATCAGAGGACATACATGAGTTTTCTGGTGAATGTTCAGCCTTGTGCCAATCTGCTACGCCTAAGTAAATATCACATTCAAAGTCTCTATTATTTCAGTTAAATAAGGAAAATAACGTATTAGCCTTTGTTTTAAACTGGCAAAGTTTTAATCAGGTTCCAAGCACAAGTTCAGAACTGCAAAAATTCAAAGTTGGTTGAAAAATAAAAATGCCAGCATTGGTATAAACTTGCATCCAATTCTACCTGAGGAGACATCAAGGAAAGCTGAATGGGAAAAAACTATATTTTAAAATCTCACACAGAAGAGGAGAGACATGGCCAAGCCCTGTGTGGCAAAGAGAAAATAACATCTCTAGCAAAGAAACCAAAGAAAATGTGGGAAGAGGAAAGTCTTGGACCTCCAATACAGAAAAAGAAATAAGCCTATAAGGTGTGTTTCTGGGTGAAGCTCTAGCAAGCGTAATGTAATCCCTTAAACATTTTCTTAGACCTGAACAGCAGGTATGTTCCCTTCAGCTGTGGGACTGAGGAATGTTCAAACCCTGAATTTCACTATATATCCCACGTAGCTGTAGTTTGGTTTCTCCAGAAACGATGACTGATGTCAAGCGAGAGATGAAGATGGATGGAGGAAAAAAATGCGAGCGGAGGACTGCTAAGCTAAACTAAAATGCAAACAGGAGTAATGGGATGAAATTAAACAGGGGAAAGTAGAGCGTGAAGAAGAGTCCTAACAGCGAAATACGTTAGAACAGGAGATTTGCTAGCAAGAAAGATGATGATGTTCTCTTTGACTGCTTCATTTACAACTGGACAAAGCACTGTGAAAGGTACCGGAAGGGACAGGCAGGAGGACGTATTCTGCCATTGCAGTGCTTCAGAGTATCTGTCTGATTTCAGGTGAATCACATCATGAAAAGAGATATCCAGTCTTTTGGTCACCTGTTATATTGATTCTCTTTTCAGGGGAGTATAGTGCTCTGCAGGTAATAGTCTATGTATTGAATATTACAATATTTTAAAATGTATTTATATGAGCTTGTTCCCCAAAGAGGGCTTCTCTTAACACAATACGGGACACAAAATTTAAAAAAGTACCTTTAAAGTGAATCATTTACTCTCTCTCACCCTTTGGACAGCAGTCCCCTGCCAGGCAATCACCTCCAGTGGTACCTCTGGCTGAAGCCAGCACCTTCCTATGCAACTTTTGTAATTCAGGTGTACAACTTTCGAAAATAAAATAAGAACAGTTGCATATTAGCATCAGTTAATTATAATCATTTTTCTTAAAGGACTGAAGGCTGCAAATGACATAGTCAACACAAACATCTAAAATATGGGAAGTTAATAGCAATTACCAGCACAATAGATAGTTTTCAATATCCCTAAGTACATCAAGAAGCTGAGCTTGTAGTTACAGCATTTGTGATTTATCAGACCTTCAGCACAGCAGACTCCCTTCAGCGTAGCAACCACTGCAGTAAGAGGTCACCCTTCTGTCCCCCAGCACCAACTCTTCCACCTAACTCACTCAGGATCTACTCTTCCACAAGAAGCGAAGCAGCTCCCCAGCTTACGGCTGCACACCCGCAATTCTATCACACGATGCACAAGTGTGGCCTGGCTTGGCCAACGCTAATCAACAGTGGCAACACCTCCTTCCAGACAATCCATCTAACTTCCCATTTACCCTGGTGCAAACGTGCGGAGAATCAGGTAGGTCATCTTTTCCCCCTCTGCTGAAAATGTGATGGCAAGAATTCAGCAGACTGTGTGGAGTTCTTCTATGCTTCACAAGCTCTTTACTCCCAGTGTTAACCATACAAATAAGCTGGAACATCATCCGTGGAAGAAATACGAGAGAAACTAGGAGGAACGTTAATCTTGAACCGTGCTGCAGGCATCCCTTTCAATTACTCTTCTTTCACAACTCCCTCCTCGTTATCTACAGCTTCTTTGGTGACACCACCTCTTCCAATTGGAAATCCTTCTCTGGTTACAGTGTCTCCTTATGCAAAAGGAAAGAGAGCTGCTGCTGTAGGTGTTTTTGTACAGGGCGATTTAGGACTGCTTTCCTCTTCTTGACTAATATTCTTATAAGACACATAGCAAATACCTGGACAAATATTGCTATGGTCAATAAAGAAGAAAAAAACCCTATCGCTTTGCTGATGGATGCTTCCTCCAGAAGATGCCAGCTGGCGCTTCTAGGTGTTTGGAACAACTAGCTGACCGCACTTGGCTCTTTTTCTCTTACCGTTGGTAGTGCTTTGACAAGCCTGAATTTTGCTTTAATGTTGGTTATTTTTGGCTCATTTCTCTGCCTGTCACTTGGGAACTGCTGGTATTTCACTTTTTGCATCAGCTGTTTCTTGGTGGTCCGTGGTGGTATCACCAGGCTCCACGTGTACTGCTTTTTTCTTCACTTCATTATGCTTTATAAGCATCTTCTTTACCTGTTTGTCACCACAGACCTCCTGTCTCTTTCTGCCAGGAGCTTCAGATTCTTTCTTCTATCCCTCCCCAGAGGGGAGATAAGAGATTCCTTCCCCTCCCCTCTCCTCTCATTCTTTCTTTTCCATCCCACTGCCCTCAAAGGGCCTCCTGTCAAGCCAGCAGGCCTTCTGGACAAGGAAAAAAAACTTGGAGACCTCCTCTCTGTAAACTACTGGTAGCAATGCAGAGTTGCTGAAGTGCCTCTAAGTCAAAGAAAGGGTCCACACTCATCCCTAAGGACGAAGCCAGCTTTTCTCACAGCAGCAGGGGATTAACTGTAAAGCGGTTTAGACATGACTTTCTACCTCATAGTACATGGAATTAACACAAATGACGTGGCTGACTGGTATTTTACTTGCGGAATGCATTATCCTGCCTTACGTTTTTCTTTATGAAGCCTTTGAGTTAAAGGATAAAACAGGATAAAAAATTGTACTGTCAGAAATTTGGAGGTAAAATAGGCAAGCCATTCTGAAAGAGGACTTCGTGGGATTGTCTGACATCATTCTTCAGCTCCTGCTGTAGGGGAAATGTAATAGTGCAAATAACTCCACATGCAAAAGCAGTTCACTAAATGAAGTTTTCTGGCATTTCCTGTGTGCTACAATTGCTCACAGGCTTCTCTAAGTGGAATGAAGAGAGAGGGAAGAGGTGGGCACATAAAGAGCTAACTTTCTGAAAAGTGATCAATTTAAATGCACCGATCTCAGTAAGTAATTCTGTTCCCACGGTGTAAGTATTGTGCATGTGAGGAAAGCAAACTGTCCTCTTCATTCATGGAAAGTAAGGTGAATCTCGAAGACTGCACAAATGTCATTCATAATTAAGACCAGAGAACCACCACAAAGGGTATTTCCCCAACCTTTGGAGCTACCACAGCTTCAGTTGACTCCACTTCGATTTGTAAGGACCTCTGAAAAGTCAAATGAACAATCTTGCTGTTTTATTGAAAACTATGTCATTCCACACAGAAAAATGTTGGCAAAGATTTCTTGTCTTTTCTACAAAGAAATATTTTCTGTTTATTTCGACCAAAATCAGTATAAATTATTTTGTCTATCTCATAGATGAGTAAACCGATCAGTACCAAGTGGGTAACTGCCTTGTTAAGGTCAGACATGAGTTAGCATGGCTGAAAACAGATCATCTCTTGCTCCAACCACTAGCCTAGTCTTTTCTCATTATTTACCCTCTCCATGCTCCCTTTGTTACAGGTCCATGTTTAAAGTGAAAACTGGAAAGGGAGCTGAAAGATGTGGGACTGCAAAGGAAAGTCATTTATTTTACAAAACAATCCTGAAAAGGCTGGCCAAATGTTCTCACGCTTTATTTAGATACCAGAATATGTTGCATCCATTTGCAATCTCCCAAACCTAGATAAAGCACAAAAAATAATGGAGAAAGTAAAAAATAAGTGGGTGGCAACAAAACCACCGAACCAACAGCCTGGCAAGTCATCTTAATCAAGTGTTATCGTGGCAACAGAGCAGAGCTCTGATTTTTGACTCATGTCACAAACTGCACTCTGACAGTTCTGTTGAGAACTCCTTTTTCCACTGACAAGCTCTTGTTTTCACAACTGGAAGAAAGGGGTGACCAGAAGTTCAAAATTCAATGGTCTAAAAATGCATGACTAAAAATGCTTCAAAGGGCAGCAATGAAGAATGTTCGGAAAGTAAAAGCCAGGTTCCTCCAGCCCTGATGACACCCTGGTTCCCAGTGCCTCTGCTTAACCTTGACCACCGCACGCTTCTAGACCTGTTCTTTCAGCTGTTACGCTTTATTGCCTTGAATTTAGGTCTAAGGCACATGCAGGTGAAAATATTAAGACCTTGCAAAGACAGGGGGGAAAAAAAAAAAAAACCTCCTAAGATCCTATGACCTTACCTACCTGAATGGTCCATTTGCATTTGGTTGATGTATTGCCAATAGGCATAAAGACTATGCCCTACATCTCTTACACTTCCTTATGCACTCCCTTTCAGCAAAATATTAAGGATTGCAGAGGGAAGAAAGGCAGTTTCAACAAAGTAATCTTGGACCTACATCATGATTCCTCCCTCCCAACTCCAGGCTCTTAATTTAGCCATGACAGGCGATGCAAAGCACTTCCTAGCTGTTCCTCTGAGTTCGCTACAGAGACATCCTACAGTGACCACATTCAGAACAGAAGAGCAACATTTAAGCAGAAAAAAATCTGGACTTAACTCCTCCTTGGAGTTCTAACTTCACTTTAAAGTAAGAGTTAGGTGCCTAAATACTTAGTTGGACTACAATAGATTTACTCTACTAGACCTATTGCCCCAAATAACTGTAGTTTCATTGACCACTGGTTCAGCACTGGAAAGTAAAAAATTTCCCTACTGTTTGTGTATTGGTATCTAATATGTTGTCTGCTTGTAAACAAAGGATGAATTATAGAGAACAACATAGCGAGACCCAGTACAGGGTAGTACGGTAGCTAAATTATTCTCTTTTTTTTTTTTTTCCCCTGTTCTTGGAATGAGCAATTGTTGAGATATCGCTGCCCTTGGTAAACATGCAGATACCAGTGACGTTCAGTGCACAGAAGAAAAGCCATAAACACACAGTAACATCGGCACAGCATAACAAAAAGGGAGAACTCACTTTATTCTTCCCACAGCCTGTGCACATGCACCCACGGATTCTCTGTGCTCTGCCATGAATAACCTTCCTCCTGTGCAATGCGTCTGTTCGCAAGGAGGAAATCTTCACTACTGATCAGCTGCACACATTAAACAAGGCAACGTGTATTTTGTAGGCTGTACTATACGTATGCTTTTTTTTGCCTTTTTGGATAGAATGCATTCTACGTAGCAGTGGTGAGCTGTGCAAAGGGATGTTCTAGGTTGTCTTATACTTGTGCTCTCACTTCCCATGTAACATTTAAAACAAACAAAAAGATACTGCTACTTGAACAAGGTCAGAGAGGTCTTCAGATGGTCTATTTCCTCAGCTTGCCTCTGGCTCCACATTGCTTTGCAAATCAGATGCTAGATATATTTTGATTAGTTTGTACTTTAATGGATCATGTACAAAGAGTCCACCCTTCACATCATAGCCATTAATTTTTTCTGGAGCCTGATGGAAAAAACAGGTAGAGGGTTGTGTGTGTGTGTGCGTGCACGCCAGCGTATGCGTGTGTGCTGATTGAAAAGTGATGGATTATTTTCATGTGGTAAGAAACACAATGTTTTCTTTAGCACAGCAGGATATTCTGTTTGCAAGGTCTAACAGTGAAATATTATGCATATCTGCAGCTGGCCCACTGCCAAAAACCAAACAGCAGAAATCAGAAGAGATTTTGAATCTGAATCTTAAAAAACCAGTAAAGCCCTACAAAGCAACTAATGAGCCATTCAAAACAGAAAAGCATTTGTACTAATGTATGATTGCTGTCATATATGTCAGCATTTAACAAAATAGTAAATAATTATTCATTTAAATGTTACCTTGAACTTCAATTTAAAATACAAATATATTTTCAATGTCTTCTACCTCTGTGCTGATATGGGTTAATTTACTTTGGGTCATGATAAATAAAGTTAAATATTTCCCAAGCTCAAAGAAGCAATCACTTAAGAAGCAGGTACAATCAAAAATACCCAAACAGCATAACCTCAAAGCCTGAGTGTATGAGAGCTGTAGCACACCAACCAAGAATTTACTAGCCTGGAAGGCTGAACACCAAAATGTTTTAACATGCTACATTCAACTCCGAGGAAAGAGGACGGGGCTGTTTGTGACACTGAACCAAGGGGAGCCGGGCTGGGGTCTGATCAGCCACTGCTGTAGCTAACTGGAGTTTTGCCATTCACTTCACTGGTGGACAACCCAAGCATTCCCCTTTAGAAATGAGACTTTGAGGCCTTTTTTGTTTTTCTAGTGCTAAGGTCCAATTAAATAGGATGGGAGAAATATCAGAACAGAGTCAACACTCTGAGCCTTACATATGTAATTCCTACAAAAAGGCAGAAAGAAGTTCACACGAGGATGGAGGACTTAGGATCCCACAGCACGCTCAACAGCTTGTGTTGTAAACTTGCAAAAATCTGTTTAATTCCAGGCGACTCTCTTCCAGCATGGGATCTAGTAAAGCCCAACAGTTCCAGTGTGCTCTTTAGGACAGTCTCGCTCAGTTGTAAGACAGAAGACTATTACCAGATACTTCTCTTTAATCTGTCATAGGTCGAAGGATTGATTATCATCATTTTGGTGGCCACTGTAAGGGAAAACCACTCTTCCCTTGGTAAGCCTTCTTACATTTGCGTGCACTCCTTTCTTGGTTAATTTACTGCACTTGACTCATTATTAGGCAGCACCGGATTGTGTGTGCAAATGAACATATATGTCTGCGTTTGTATGTGAACGTGTGATTATGTTATTTACCTATTAGCATGCCCTTCTGGTAAATCTCACTCAAGCCGCAAGCTTGCATGGCGCATCTTTATTTCCACTGCATCCCTTTTATCACTAGATCTTCACACTGGGTTTCAGAAAATGCTTACAGTACTAGACAGTTTATTAAAAACAGGCTAGCGGTTTTATCAACATAGTTAATATTCTAAGAGCAAAAGATTTAGTGTCAGGACACAATCAATGTTTGGACTGTTAATACGGAGACTGTGGCATTTTGAAAAAGGAAAACCTGGGAACTCGGGATACGTATTTAATAAACTTCCAAAGGAAATAATGTCTATTTTTATAATTTGATTTTAAAAAAAGCAAGAACAAAGCCTACTAGAAATTTGGAAACCATACTGGTAAGAGACAAATATTTTTGAATACTTTTGAATACAGAGCTCATCGTCTGCCCTGTTGCATTTCTTTTGACATGTTACCTCAGGACCCTTATTTTGAAATCATTAAAAACTGGTTTGAAATAACAACCATTCCTGCCCAAAATAAAGGTTCCAGCAAATGATGAGTTGCCATTTTCCTCTGGCAGGACATGTTACTATTAGGAATTTTCTGCCTAAGTTTCTACTAAGGATTTTCATGGTCATATTTTGATACACAGAAGTTGACTGGCATATCTTTTCAAAACCTTTCTCGTTTTTTCCAAACATAACTAGCATATAAAAAGAACCATAATATGTATTACGGGAAAGCAGCACAGTGGTATAAAAGACTTCCATACTAAGAGCAGACGGAAAATGGTAGTTATTATTAATTTAGAAAAACAAAAGAGCTACCCAGCATTTCAGTAATGTGGCAAGTTGTGTGCTATTGAGGGAAAGAGGATTTTATAATTGGATTTTAGAGTAATTTAGGAGACGAGATAAGCTGTAATGGTTGCATATTAGAGGTTAAAACTACAGCAGAAACTCATAACGTAAGGGTTCATTGCACTGAGAAAAACAGAACAAAGGAAAGCAACGCAGGAGCAGCCTGGTGTAGGTGGCAACAAGGTGAGTATGGGCTATGGGAAACTGAGGGGCTTTTCCATTAATGGTCACTTAAACAGGTATCAAGCAGCATTCCTTCCCTTCAAGAGTTGCTTCTTAAAAGAAAATAAATTATATAATATATAGATTTTATATTATATATCTACACATACAGATATATATATAAAAGGGTAGGGATGTTACTTCCTAAACTGTGCAGCCAGGAATGCCTTGGTTTTACGAGAGGAATGACAGTAAGCATTTTCATCTTGCTCAATAATAATGGCAAAAAAATATCATAATGCCGTCAAGCACGAACATAGCATGAAACTTTCGCACAAGGAATCAATGAAATTTCAGGGCACAGTAGCTCTGGAGAGTGGGGGTGCCCTTCCCTACTAATTCTGCCTCAAGCAAACGGAGACTCAGTGGGAGACAGAGTCCTCTCCCTGGGGACCTCACGCTCCTGGCAGGCGCTGCTGCTCCCGCCGGCTCTGCTGCTGCTTCCCTCACCTTCTCCAAATGCTGAAAGTCTTTCTCCCGCACCGCAGCTGTCAAGTCAAAACTTGAACCGACCCAGTCTCCAGAGCCTCTGTAGCTCTGGTCGTGGCTGGAGCACGCAAGTAATGCAGGCAGCGCTTTGCCAGCAGCGAGGAGGGAGACGAGGAGCAGAGGCCAGAAACAAAGGCTGGGCCATCAAAGCCACGCAGAGCAGAGGCTGAGACAAGCGTCGAGGATCTGTGACGCGGCCACAACGTCTAATAATGAATTATCAGGCGCATTCTGCAACATTGCTGCAACACCAGCACAAGAAAAGGCCCACCAGTTGTGGCATCCAGACAGATCAAAAACTAGTGCCCTCTCAGACCTCTTTGGGAACATTAAGAAGCCATTCAAGCTCTCTGAACCCTGTGAAAAAAATAAAATCTCACACTAATAATCCTTTCGGGGACTACTGTCTGCCTCCATGCCGTCTATGAGAAGAAAGCCTGGTTGATACAGTGCCTAGCAAGACACTCTTGATCTAAGTCAGCATGCCTGGGTGCAATGCAAGTGAAGGCAGCCGTTTTTTTAAATATAAGCAGCTACATCCCTGCAATCTGCAGTATGTCAGCTCAGCAGCCAAGTCCCATTATTTTGTTGGGAAGGAGGAAGAAAGGAAGAAATTCTCCAGCATTTTTCCAGGCAAGGAAAGGTAGCAGAATACACACTTTCAGTCACCCTCCCCAGACAGATTCAGCTGCAGAATGGAGCGGTGTGACCAGGTTCTCAGCAGTGGAAAGTGAGCTTAGGCTCAAGATTAGTTGCTTTATATTAAACGAAGGCCAGGCCTTGGATTTTTCAAAACCAGGTGTCTAATTTTTTTTGTGGGACTTTACCACCACTGAGATATTTTATGTTTGCCAGCTGCCAGTCTCAGTTTGGAAAGCATAGCTTCCTCACTTAGCAATGCAACTCCATAGGCATAGCAAATTATGTACACGTTTGGCAAGCAGCTTTGAAAAAAGGAAAAAAAAAAAAAAAAAAAAAAATGTATTCCTTGCCAAGAAATGTGAATACTTCCAAAAATACAGTAGTTTATCAGAAGACAACAATTTCCCCTCCTGTTTGCCTTCCAAGGATTTAGCTGGGGAATGTTCACCTGAGCAATCTAAAACCTCAACCTACAGCCAAAAGGGAAAAAAAAAAAAAAAAAAAAAAAAAAGGCAGTGCATTATTCTGCACGGTCAATTCCCGCGCCGTGGCTTCTCCCAGCAAACAGAGCACCATCTCTCTCCAACAGGGTAAATAACCCAAGCCTTCAGGAAGCAAAATCTGTTTAGAGAGCGCGTGCTCTCTATGGCTGTCCTTATAATGAAGGATACTTCAAAGTTGGATGCCTTCTTAGTTACCAGTGCTCGGCTACCCCCTGCTGGGCTGCGACGTCTCAGACCTTTGTGTACCATCACGCAGCAACCGCAAAGCGCCCCAAACACAGCAAGTTAATCACTCTGATAAGCTTCCTCAATTAAACCAGGCTCCGAGTCTTCACTCCTGCTCAGTATTGAAAAATGACACAGCCTGGTCAGCTGAGATTAAAGGGATGGCTGGTTATCACACCCCAAGTCTCTATTTTTTAGATCATGTGTGGATTTCTCATAGATTTTCCCTGAATTCTAATTCAGCACAAACAATCTGAAGAAACAGTGATACACTGAGATGCCAATAGGTACACTCAAGAAGCAAACAAGCCCCCCCCCCCCCGAAGATCCAGAAAATCAAATGTTTTCGTAGTAAGTATAAAACTCTGAGGCAGCAATTTTGATTTCTAATTCTATATAGATTGGGTGAGCACATCTTAAACACTTTGCTCAGAGTTTGCTTTAAAAAGCATTCCTGAAATACAATTCAGAATAGAAATTCCTGGTATGAAACTCTTATTTATGTATTCTGTGGATAAATTAAAACAGGAAAATGTTCTGCAAGATGTGTTCAAACAACTAATAGTTCCTGTAAACCAAAAATATATTAAAAAAACATAAGTGAAAAGAAAAAGATTAGTTGTTTTAAGCTATAACGCAGCTGTATGCAACAAAAGCCAGAAACATGTAAAGTTAAATTGGATTTTGGGGCGGGGCGGGGGGGGGAGTGTGCAATGGGGTTAAGTTTACTAGTAATTCAAATCCTTTTTTCCAAGTTGCAAAATGTTGTTACTGACACATTTTTTTCATTCTGTTTATTTTTGCAGACAAGGCAGAAAAGAAATTGACATTTGAACTATATAAACAGAGGCTGCATATGCCAGCTTAGAACTCTTGCTTAGCCAGTTACTGCTCCTACATAGCACAAGGGTAAAAAAAAAAAAAAGTCAAATATCCCTTCAAACATTTATTAGTGTCACATAAATAGTAAAACTCTATTTACTGACAGATTAATAAAAGGCTGAATTAGTCTCTAAGCTCTTTGATTTTTAAATGCTGGTAAGACACTGTTGCCCCTTATTCCTTTATCTAAATACAGCATGTGTAGCAAACAAACATTTCCCTTGTGTTAGCCAGGAACAGGGAAGAAGTTTTCATTAAACAGAGTTGTAAAGGGATCATATTACTGGACTAGAGTCACATCTCTCCTCTCAACTTTTGTCCTTTATGCTGGCTGTCCTCTCCAAGAGGAGAAGTGGCAGCAGCAGACTTTGGGGAGGGAGGGGGAAGACAGGATACCGCGCCTGTCTGTTAGTCAGCAGGGGCCGTCAGCTAAAGGGGACGGGTTAGACTGCCTGGTTCTCAAAATCTAGACAACTAATCTATTTTTTTTTCTCCTCTATTTAGATTCTGGTTTGCTCTCAGGATGCATAACCTTTTCAAAGTTTCAGTCCTTAAAGGACCGAAGTGCAAAAAATAGCATTTCAAAGCTACAGGCCAACAAGGAATAGAGGGATCTGATCCTTCAACTGCCACTACTGACAGAAGGCCTTTGCTTTACTCAAAATGGCTTTGCCTCTGCTGTGGATCTGCTCGCAATTTATTTGAAAGCAGGAGGCACTTATTTTAAAACAGGTCCAGAACTTATCGCTAATCTGACCAGGTTTCCACAGAGCTCCAGCCCAAGCTTTGTCTCTGTTGTTTAGCACTGGCCATACACTGCTGGAAAACAAACAGGGCCTGGGAATCATTCAGCAAGGAAACACCACCGGTGTCTGGTGTGAAAGTGGATGGAAGAAGAATATGTCTGTTCCCCCCAGGCTGAGGACCAGGGAAAGAAGGGATGGACATCCCCACTCCATCCCGTCCAGCGGTCCGGGCTCCCAAGTGGGCAGACCTGGAGGGTCTGTGTGCCTGTGTGCCCAGGGATGCCACCGCACTTCATCACTGGGTTTTTCCTCAGAGTTCCTGAATCTCATCCCAGCAGAAAGCCAGGAGTAGAGTGGGATGCACACCCAGAGCTCAAAGCTAAGAAACGCTCACAGCTCTCACAGTTTATCTTATATAGTCCTTAGGACTCCATCCAGCCTTAGGTTTCACTGTATGCCCTGGTCGTCTTCACGGCAGCTCACCTTCACCTCTGCATTCCTCTTCCAGCTCTCCCACAAGCCACCCTTCCTACTCTAGCCTTCTTCCCTGATGGCTCTTCCCAGCTTTCTGTCATGACTTTTAATGGCCCAGTCCTGGGTTTCCCAGACTCCACATACAGCTAACTATCATTTTCTTACGGGCTCAAATTGCACAGATCTTTCCCAGAGCTATATAAACTCTAACTAACATCACCTCTAACCTTAGTTACCCCTCTGCTACTCTGCTAGTAGGGTTTCTCCTCAGCTTCTGTACTAGCTCTCTTGCAGACATCTTTTTCTGGAAGGTGCGAAAATCTTCTCCGATCTGTCGGGCACTGCATAGCCACCCCACTCACATCCACAGCTACCTAGATTCTCTGATGACATCTCATCGCTGCTTTGTAGGGTATGTCTATGTTAAAACATGAGAGACGTATTTTCCCACTGCCCTCCTTGTGATAAGTGAAGAATGCAATGGCTAGGCAATTTGGAAGAAACAGGAGAATTCCAGGTATTACTCCTGCACACAGGTGTAATTGTCAGCTACGGATATGAGCAGAGGAAGAATACGAGATGTGTGGAAGATAGTGGACATGAGGAAACAGAAAGGAGCTAACATAAAACCTGGCTACTTTCGATAAGGCAGTAGTCTCAAGTATTTTAGATCCAAGAGATTTCAGTTCAAACACTGTGAACGATTCAGGCTGGAGCATCAGTAAATTAGCAACAATAGCAGAACAGATCTCTAAACACAAAGAATACGCTCCAAGGAAAGCCACCGCTATTCTTCTACTCCCACTAATGTGTCCCACTGCAAATTGTGATAGGTATTGCCACAGTTCCCAGCAAAATCAATGACTGGCGGTGACATGATTCATTTCTGTTTCTAACATCTGGCTGGAATTTTACGCATACAAAGCCTGTGATTTGTACAAACAATTACTTTAGAGGAACAAAAATCTTTGCAATTCACCATGTCATAACCAAACCATCTGTCCAGCAGGCCGCTATGGGATCACGTGGATGGAACAGAAGGGCAGGAGGTGGCCCATTTTGTCCAGTATGTTTGGTTCAAGATATCTGCTTTGGTCTTGTATCATCAGTAACAGGAGTCCATACACATTACATTGTAAGTTCATTAGAGAGCAAAGTTTTTCTGCTGCCAACTGATTTATATCCACACCTTAACAGTCAAAATTGTAAGCAAAACAGCCTAGCCATTGAAGCTCTGTCTACCCCACAAAACAAAGAAAATTAAGACAGCTGAATACAAGAATTGGTATTTTATGTGTAAACCTGAATGCTGCATGCACAAGTGTTACTAATAACATTCCTTCATTTCTCAGAAAACTGGAAGCATTGGATATACGAAATTGTTACATTTCTTTTAGCCACAGAGAAGGCAAATCCCAGAATATGTACGTTCAAGTCAAATCGAAAGCGTTTAGATCCTATCACAAGTTCAGTTCCTTATGTGAATGTGAGTAACTCAGTGTACATGTGGCACTCTTGCCAGAGCAAATTAATGTTGAAAGCCGAGACATGAGAGACACCTTCCTTAGCCAAACTGTGACCACCCTTGCCTACAGCATACAGTGTGTGGCATTTAAAAGGGTCTGCCCCGCAGAGTGAGCTTTGCTGGGTTGTGTCATGTTCCCGGAGAAAACAAAAAGATGAATGGGCAGCAACACAAACATATCCCTTGCTGAGAAGGCGGCCTTTTAGATAACATGCACGATGTCATCCCGGTACCCCTCACTTGGCAAAACACAGGCTTAAAATATATTCTGTTAAGATAAGTGTTTGTCCTCAGACGGTTTTAGCATAAATCAAATAAACGAAGAAAACAGGCTGACCTTAATTAAAAGGTCATTTACATTGTATCTCCTGCCCTTAAAGCAGGACGAGCTGCACCGTGTTATTTCTGACAGATATTTGTACAAGCTGCTCTTCAAAATCTCCAGTATAGAGCCGGCAATTTACCCAGACAATCTGTTACACCACGTAGCTGCGTCTGCACTCTGTGGAGCATCTCGTGTTGGCTACGAAAAAATTCAAAAAGGCTTAGGGGCTAGTATAACAGGAAGAGTAGGAAAGGTCAAATAAAGACTGTGTCCTAGTTGGGCAAAATGAAAGAGTATTCGTTATTTAATAATTATGTTATGAAAGCAAGCGAAGCCCCTGGGGTTAGCTCTGCGCTCCACTGTACAAAGCTCTGCCCAGTGACAGCATTTCAGGTGATCAGCACACCCAAGTGAGAAGATGTTTATCCAAGGTGATACAAAAGCAGCCTCTATTGTCTCTCCACAGGCTCTTCAACACTCACAGTGAAGCACATGAACGATCTATATAATAACCTACATCTGCGGTTCACTGACCAACCAACCGTGCTTCTGCACAGAAAGCAGAGGTTGCTACGCACGCAGTCAGCACCAGAGCAGAGGAGGAGCCTGCACTGCCTGGGTTTTTAGCTTGGACAGCAGTAAAACTCAGGGCAACTTCCACAAGAGTGACAGAACTCAGTGAAAAATGCAACGTACAGAGGGATTTTGTTTTTAACTTCATACAGATTTGTAAATTTAAGAGATCCTTTAATAGGTCACGTAGCATTTTGTTCACAAAACAACTAATTAACAAGGTATAAGATCTGAAGGATTTTTCTTCAGAGATGTTGGTAATGCTGAGCCAGAAAGAGGTGCTGTATTTTCACAGCCATGGTGACAACACGCTCACCAGAGGAACCAGGAATTCCTCTTTTTTCGCTACTACCTACTAGCACACTGGCCAGCACATGAGCAAACCCGCCAAGAGCAACGTGTTGTCCAATGTCATTTTCATCTTCCAAAATGACTTAGTCTGACTTTTCATGCCACTCACAATTTATTTCACAATGTGCACAAAGGTTTATATGAGCAGCACCCCTCTCTGAGGCATTGCAGCTAATACTAAAAAAGGCTTTGACTCACCAAAGTACGGAGGCCTGGCTGCGGAGCAAAAGCGACCGTGTTGTGAGATGGTATTTCCAAAGGGCTGTCCTTCAGGAAGCAGAGAGATGTTGCGTTGGCAATATCGCTAGCAAACAGGGCAGGCAAGATTACTAACTGGATAGCACTTTTTTTATACCCGCGTGCACAGCCTGAAAAACTCTTTTCTTCTTCTTCTCTTTTTTTTTTCCTTTTTTAAACTTAGATCCCTGCAACCCCTAACGAAAGCTTTTCTACTGACATAGTAACAGAAGAGTACACTTTAACTTTCTCTTTTTCCATCAAGCAGATGTCTTTTCTTGTGAGAATTGGCATATTTTTACCCTTAGAATGATCTCTGCTTTTATATGCCTAATTAAATTTTAGCGGTCCCTTGCTTAAATAAAGATTTATTAGCTGTTAAAATTGTAGCATAATTCTTCTGCCACCTACACGCTATCCTTTAACATATTTACAAGCAGACTGGCTTATCCACTATAAAAAAAAAAGGTGGATGATTTAATGTTGTTATGTTATTGGTGTCAATTACTGAACTTCAGCCTCACAATAGAGCTTTCTGAAGATACTACTACTTAACTCTGGAACTGTCAAAACACTCCAAGAAAGAGAAGCTGTGAGTCTTAGAGATCAAGTACTCAAAATGGTTGCACTAACAGAGGCGATCCGTAGATTTCAGCCCCACATTCGGACTCTTCCACAGCCATGATACGGGCTAATGCATCATCAAACGGAGAAGGAATCTGGGGAATTATTTAAAGGAGCTGAAATTTGCATCATCAGAAGCACCTACTTATACGCTGCTTCTCATTTCTCTTTGTGCATGAGAAAGAGAAAGCACGTATATAATATCTTTGCACACATAAATTTATATATACTGACAGAAAGACAACAGTAATGCAGTAAAGTACCGTGTTTGCCAAACTATTGGAAATAACTTCTTTATAGTTCTGGGTTTTGGGTTTTTTTAAAAGCTCAGTTATTTATTTACCAGGATTAGAAGATTAGCGTTTTGTTGGCCTTTCGTTAGTTTTACTTTATTACGGTCCTGCTTGCTAACATATTTACATCACAGGGAATATCCTTTTCACCGAGCTGTAAGCCCTCACCTCTCTACCCTGTACACTGACATCTTTGCACCTTGTAAACACCGCTACTACAAGCAATCGTGTTCCATGTGTTTGTCAGATTGCATCAGGAGCACTGAATTTCATCTTCCTGCGATAGTTTTAATACCGTTCAGACAAACTAAAGCTTTTGGTAACTGCAAATATACGTAAAGTGCAAGAGATGACTCACTTATTTAATTTCACCCTTCTAGGTCAGGATCTCTATAAAAAGTCACAAATAGCAGGCCACTCAAAAATATGCAATATATTAATGTCCTACAGCTGGCCTCACAAATAAATCAGCATACAAAATCCCCTCTTACTGAAATTTGTCACAGTAAACATCAGAAGCTATAAAGTGAAACTAATAGGAAACTGTCTTTTTGTGTAATTTGCATGCATGCACAGACACACGCATGCACACACACACCCACCATCTTTAGCTTTGTACTTTTCCACGTATGTGCTACGCATTCAGAGAGCGGCTTGCTACAGCCAAGATGCCACCAAAGATAATGATAAATCTGGAACAGACATCAGTGAAAAAGCCTAGAAAACTTCAGTTTTATATTAACATTTTTTTAATATCAATATATATTGTTCCTTTGCATTGCACTCTTAATTATGGCCACTGGCTGCTGATAGTACCTTTGGTTTTTATGCATGTATTTCAAAGTCTGTATAAAATATTAAATGCATATACAGGATACCACATGCATACACACAGGACATCTGAAGCCCTCTGCAGTCAACAGTCAGGTTGGAAGGGCAGCCACAGGGGTGGCTGTGATCACGGTGGGGTTGGTGGGACACACACCCTCTGCATCCAGCGCTGCTCTGCAGGCAGCCTTCGGACAATGCCCAGACCCATCCTGTATGCTCAGATGTGGAAAGCTCTGCCTGATTTAGAGGGCAGCCCACACTCAAGACCAGGATTTATCTTTGGGAGCCACGCTGGCCACATGCACTGGGATCCGAACTAACCTGACACCATTTCTGGACTCTCTCTGGCACTAACTCCAAGCGGAGGACTCCGGGGGCAGGGAAAGCTAGTCAACACCATTACCGACAATCCTGAGCAAGCTGCTGTTCGGCTAGTTTGGGGAATGCAAAATTCCCATTGAGGAAGTCTGAAGATATTTAGGTATTTAAAGTGCTAAGACCTACAGAGAGCCTTACTCAGAAAACATCAAACCCAGCAACTCTTGGAAATCAGTCAAGTGAGGAGCGCTAAGAAGTCTCTAATTCTGTTTTAGTTTTCTTTCTCTCTTTTTGAGGTACAGGTAACAGTATCTATTCAAGACGCATACAAATGTAGCAGGTAGATAAGTTACTTTCTTATATCATCATCCACAAAACCACAATGGCATGTTTATCCAAAAGAGTCCGTTCAAATAATCGTTTCTGTAAAGAATTATCCTTCTGTGTGATCATGGCTGTCAGGCAGAAAAATATTGATGCATTTCCAAGCATGGACAAAAATGTAGCGGTATCTCGCTAAAAACAGTTTCATCTTTTAACATCACTGCATGTATTTCATCACTTAAGAGTTGATGTTTCAAATGGCAAGAACACAGGAACAGTGAAAGTGTTAAGGTAAACCAGCAAATATTTATATCCTTTGTCCCTGCAAAACACCACTCTAATGGAAGATCTCTGCTGCTCAATGACCAGATCGGGATTTTCACAGGAGTCATCCAGTATCTAAGAAATACCACAGGAATTATCACTCAAGTCCTTTTCATTGTTTTTGAAAATCCCAATCAGTCTCTTCCGTAAGGGGAACGGCCATGCTTTCCAATGGCAGTTCCCAGATTTTCATTGTGTTCATGCCTTTAGCATCTCGCTAATACAATATATCTGGGTCAACCCACAGCATTCATGACTGCAACGCAGGCTGTCACATGTACATGTCAGCTGTAGGCACTCTGTCGTCTCAGACTGCACACATTCCTCTTCAGCTTCCCAGACATACCACTGCTGCTTGCAACGGTCATGGAAGCTACGCAACACCACAGACTGGAGAAGGATGAGAGTCCTCCTTGGGACCCTCAAAAACAAACCAACAAAACAAACAACCAAAGCACACCACCATCACTCACCCAACACCCTCCATACCCCCAGCCCCCTCCAAAAAAACCCCAACAAGCCCAAACTCAACAACTCTCAACACTGAAAACGCGAATCGCGTGTAAACTGAAGGAGCCTTACTTTGCCTCTCTGACAAGTATGAGGTCCTCCCTCCCGCTCATCTGAGCCTTCAAGTGGAACAGGGTCACACCATGTTGACGTTAAATAGATCACCTTAGCAGCAGCAGGAGGACTGGTTTTTCATGAAACTCACATGGGATTGGGGGAATGACACAGGGAAGGACTGAAAGAGGTATAGAGGACGAAGACAAAGAAGGTAGGGGACCGGAGGACACAAATCGCAGAAGTCCTTAACCGTTACACTCAATGCTGTTCCAAATTCATGGAACTACAGTGCTAAACACACAAGCATAATAGAGAAAGATATGGGTACATATGCAGAGTCCACATTTCATGTCAGTGGGGAAAACCAAGATTTTTCTCCCAACCTTCTCCCAACAGTCATGCTAGGGAATGAGAGGACAACCGAACAGCTTCACCAATTGACCATAACTAAAAATGGACTTTTACTGCTGCTGAAGTCAGATCACAGAGAAGCCAGTTAAAGGGGTAAAAAAGACAGACCACAGGATACATCCCTTTTCCATCCACCCATAAAATCCCACTGCCTGTACCCCCTCTGCCTGCTTTATGAATGTTAGAAGAATAACAATTGAGTTATTCACAGATTCTGTCCAGAGGAGCGAAATCCCCAACTTTAACATCATCCCATCTAAACCACTCCCTTATTTGTGGTGTAGTGTCTTGTGCAATGCACCACAGAATGAGTCTAAAACCAGTCCTCCGAATACAGTAAAAGTCTCACACAGTATCCTGAAGACTCTCCCATTAGCTTGTAAAATGACATTAAATGACTTTTTGAAGAACTGAAGAAGAAGAAGGAGGAGTTGCTGCTAGGACATTTAGTCTACCGAAACACAAATAATTAATGGTTGAAAATACTTTTTGTTTAATAATTGCTGTTCTTCATTAGTGTGAACCAAGGGCACAGACTATCTGAGACAATAACATCTGCACCCCATATTTCATTATCACCAAACTTCACATTTCACACAAAAGCATAGCTAGCAAAGCCTTACAGCTTTAATTAGTTTCTGCCATAGCTGTGAAGGTCAGCCAATTATTGTGTGTGAAATTTCAATATGAAGCGGCTGAATTGAAGACAGCATTGCAACATTGTGAAACTCTGCAATGCTGTAAATCTAGCATGATAGAACCTTCTTTAAAAAAAAAAAAAAACAAACCACAAAATAACATAAATTAATCATCAGGTATGTACAGCTTCAAGGCTTATTGGCTAATTTAACATGTGTTAGAGGGGAGAAAAAAGGAGGTAATTTCTGATAGCATCTTATGCTTTGCGGGGTTTTTTCTTATCAGTGTCACCAACCATGACAAAATACTTAGTTCGGTCCTCATTTCTACAAGGAAAACACAGTTTTTTTGGGATTCAGAGTCCTCCTGTCAAAAGAAAACAATAGCATTGAGCAGATGAACTTCAGCCGTCTAGAGCGAGGGGCGTGGGATGTACAGCGTGTCCTGAAAAACTAGGTCTTTCAAAAGATGCTTCAAGTTAGGCTCCAAACTCATGGTTGGCTTTTGAAAATCTTAAGCCAAGTGCCTTATGTGTAGGTGGGTGTTTCTGTGTGAAAACATATATAAGAATTTGGATTCAAATGATATAAAAATAATCAATACCCCAGCTGGCGCTGAGAAAGTAGCAAAGGATGCAAAATAATGCACCTACCTCCTACCCGAGACACAGCCTCTTCGTACATGTTATTCTTGCTAAACAGAAATAATTCATGCAGTGTGCTGTGCACTGGGATTACAGATGTGCAGAAGGTCTAACCTGAACCTTGAATACACTCAAGACCAGCCTTACTCTAAAGTCTGGCCAGTGGTTGTTCGTTAAACAGATATTTGTTCATCCGTTTCTGCTTTTTTTTAATAGATTAAAACTCTTTGAATAATTTTATTGCTTTACGTAGCAAATAGCAAGATCTTCAAAGATGCACTTCAAACTCATCCTTTTATTTGGATGCCACAAGATGACACACTGAAGTCAAATAATAATGATACAATGGTTCTATACCTCTAGCTCCAGTGACCTAACAAGACCTGCTCTTGATTATAAATTTACAGGTGAGATTCACTGGCTTTCAATGGGAGAAACAAGCGAGGGAGTGAAGGTCAGGGAATGGATTTGTGTATTGTTCCTATGTTCATGCCCTGTTTTTCCAAATGAAATGATCCTGACAGAAAACATATGCAAACTCATTTTTAATCTAGCCTGGGACAGTGCATGCAGCTCTAGTAAGCACCATGGCTTCATTCACATGGAAACACCTGCATGTTCATATGTATATATGCATATCACAATCAATTCCCCCTTCCTGTGCCCCATTTTTTCCTGCCATTGGGAGGACCAGGTAAGCGGTTATGCAGAGCCTCTGCAGACAGCGCAGAACCAGCAAGGCTGTTTCACCATTCAGACTCTCCTGGCTTCCTTTTGTGCTGGCACAAAACACATTCGCAGCTATAACGTGACTCACAACAGCTACTACCAAAGCTTTTCATTCTTTAAAAATTCTTTTCTTTCTTTAAAAAAAAAAAAAAAGAAAAAAAAAAAGCATAGCATTAGATGCTCAAGAACGTTTGCAGGCTCCTACATCAATGCCTGTATTTCTGGAGTTACCAAAATCCCCAATTTCTGGTTGCTTCAGCCAGAGCATGGCTCCTGGTCTTCCTCCAAATCAGCAAGCCCCAACATGTGGCTGTAGAGAAGCTGAAATAAATATCTGTACACATCATAGATTACTTAGAATTAAAACCATCACCATGATAAAGATATTTTTTCCTGCCTCTAGAATAATCCCTTTAAATAAAGCCAACTGAAAGAGATTGTGAAATAGTTGGCAATTTGTTTTCTGCTACACCTTTTCCAATGCCTCCAAATATATCCACGTGGGGGGGGGGACACACAACAACCAAAAATAAGAATTATGTTCAGTTTGCATTGACAGAACAAGACTGATGCCTTCATCATGAACAAAGGCTCAGCTGGCTAGAACAGATACAAGGAGTAAATTACAAAGTAAATTAAACATAATGGGAATCCAGGTCAACTCTACAGGAGAAAAAAAAAAAAGCGAGTACAGCCTTATGGTTAAGAACCAGATCTTTAATGTAGTACCCTGAAATGCTCTGCTCCAGTCCCAGGATCTCAGCAGCACTTCAAGAAGGTGACTGGGAGTCTGAATTCCACTTCAGCCGTTGCCTAGAGCTCTCTGTCACAGGGCTCAGCATCTTACTTAAGCTGACGCACCCTCCAGGGCCCTACACAGCTACATCAGACTCTCTATGTCTTCACTGCTAAACAAAAGCCTAAAATTAGCTGTGAATAGGTAGCTACATGTTCTTTGGTTTCCCTTCCTATCTAATTAGGAGCATATTAACTTCCTTCTGTGCAGACAACTTGTAAGACATAACAGGAAAGTACTTTATTATTCATAGATACAGTGGCTAGCACAATAAAATCTAAGTTTGAATTTCTAGGCACTGCTTTTGTACTGACAAAACACACAGGAAGTATATTGTGCTAGAAGTAAAATCATTTGTAAGTCCCAGACATGTACCACCCACAATAATACAAAACATTCACTGAAAGCTAATATGGCAAAAAATGGAGAGGGGAGGTGAAATAATTAAAAATGGCACCAAGGATGCTAAAGAAAATGCGTCTTAGCTAATACCATACTATGTATTATAAGATATATCCTCTCTCTTAAAAGGAATCAGCGAAAGGAAATAACTGAAATATATTGTTACTGACGACTGGCCCAAAACAGAATAAAACAGGACCACCTGAGGAAAAATCAACCCTGGAACAGAAGTGAAAAAAGAGAAAAACAGCCAGACCATGCACACCAACATGCATGCACACAGAAGAAAACCAAATTATTATTACTGAAACCTGTCTTAGGCACTCCACCCAAGAGAGCAGCAAAAATCAGTAGCCTGGCTGAGGGCGTCTTTTACTAAAGGTCAGACAAAACTGCAGGAGAAACCTCAGGGATCCCTTAAAGTGGTTCCCTAAGACAGGGGATGCCTAATGGAGGTGGAGAGTTGTGCAGGTTTCATTGTGTTTATTAAACACACGCTAAAATATTAAACACGATACCAGCGGCTAAACTAAATCAAACATACTCTAAGTGCGATACAAATCATTGTTAGGCAACGTAAACAAACGCTCAACACACACAAAGCCACACAAAGCCTTTATTGCAAATCCCAGCAATTAGATCCGTCCCCAGAGAGATGCCACCGGCTCCAGGAGCCCACAGCCCCTGGCCGTGGAGCCCTACTTGGTTAAGGACACCGGAGACGGGTGAGCTCCGTGTCAGTCTGCTGCAGGAGCAGAAGGAAGCCGCTCTTGCTAAGAGAGTGTCCCGCTCTTACTCACTCCGCTCTGGCCCTGCTCCAGCAGCAGCACTTCCCTGCAACAGGGTCTCCGCTCAGCCCAAACCACTGGGGACAAGATCTCTTCCAGCCAGGCTTTCCAGCAGCAGCTGCTCCCAACCAAAGAGTCTCTCTCCGGAGAAAACGCTCTCTCAAAGCCAGCCATGCTGCAAGAACAGTGGCTCCTAACGTAAACGGTCTCCTTTCAAGAAGAATTATAGGGAAAGTCCTCACAGCCAGTCTCTTTCCAAAGGGAGCAGCTCACACATTAATGCAATGAATAATTCCAGGCTGGAAGATAAAATATTTAAAGTGCAAAAAAAGGCAAAAGATCTTCAGAGTTCACAGTTTTCAAGCCAGCCTTCAAAGCTCACAAGCTCACTGTCATTTGCCAAGTAGGATCAACATGAAGAGCGTGATTATAAGGAACATGAAAAATTGCACCACCAAATCAACAGGGACTTCAGAATTTAGCAAGTATAGGAGCCAGTGGAGCTGCTGAAATGCCAAGTTCAGTAACTGCAAGCAGAAGTCCGATACGGTGCCATGATCTAATGTCAACTGATAGTCATTATATCACACAAGGAAAAAACACCGGGATTGCCACATTGGATCAGACTCATCTATCTAGCAGGGATTTTCCTACAGTAGCCGATACAAAAAGTCTTCAGTGGTTAAGCAAAAGAAAACCTCCACCGAGCAGCTAGGGCCTAGCCACCGTACTTGGGAAGTTTCTTCTTTATTCCACTATTCAGAGCATGGTTTATGTTCCAAAGCCTGAAGATCTGTTTGCCCTCAGGGTTGTTTTTATCTCCATCTAACGTGAACGTGCAAGCCCTCATTCTACACAGAGATGTCTAAACCTGACCTAGAAATGAAGCCTGTGGAGATTCATACCACCAATTTCCACCAGGTTACATATGCATTGCCTACAAAGTATCTCTTTTAACCCATTTCAATCTGCTCTCCTTTTCTGAAGTAATTCTTGGTTCTCGTTTTTTCGGAAAGGTGAACAGGAATGCTTAACTCATCTTTTCTATACCATTCTACAAAAACAAGCACAGTTGCACTATTCCTGTGAAAAAGGATATAGGTAATTCAAAGTTCCTCACCGTTGCTGCAGGCTAAGGGCATGTACACAGGGAATTACTGTTGGATCAGCTGACGTTCAATAAGTTGTTATCACTCACACCACTGAGCTGCTCGCTTTCAGAAAAGCCCATTACAAAACTTGCAGAAAAGCTTCTGGAGCTTCTGGCTGGTCAAAGATTTTCTGAAACCCAAATAACTTGTCAAGTGGATCCTTTCTAACCATATTAAATCTGCAGAAACTATGCCAGCTGGAGCTAACATCATGACTGTGTATTTTTTATAACGTGGTCTTTAATGTTAGCTCAACCAATTTCTCAGGTACTGAAACAATGCTTACTATCATGAAATTCCCTGAATCTCTGCTGAAGCCTACTTAAATTATAGATAAACCTGCACTACTCTCTGTCTACTGGTATAATAGATCACTTTAGCGAAGGCTGCACTTTTCCCCTAGTGGTTCAGCCACTCTATTTGAAGATCCTTCACAACTCTTAGGTATATGTTTTCTGATGATTTTCTGCCCTTTGATTTATCAGCTGGTTGTAACATTTCTTCTATTGGCATGTCAGTCAATGAATGGCTCATCGTTACTGGCTGAAAAGTAGGTATTCGCTCAAGATATTTGAAGTGAAGACAGAAGCTGCAAAATCATTTGACTTCTCTGCAATGTCTTTAACCTTCATAATTGTCTGGCAGGCTTTCTCCTTCACAGATACTTTGAATTCTTTGTTGTTTGTGCTCATTTGATCAGATTTCTCACCATTTCTTTCCTGCAGTATAGTCTGGTTTCTGTAAGGCTAGTTCTGCTTTCTGAAGGATGGTTGTCTGCTGCAAGTCACTTCTTCAGCTTTAATTTTTAAGTAGGCATGCAAGATTTCATACAGCATGCTTTGAAATAGCACAAGTTTGACTAAGCTTTCCAAACTATTCCTCCCCGAGATGTCAGTTAGAGCAGCTTTACCAAATGTTGAAAGTATCATCATGCCTTGCTGCCTTTACCTCCTGCTCACCCCCCATAAGCCTACAGCTAGGGGCAAAGCTACACGGCACAGTCTGGGCAAGAAAGGCACATGTGTATGGGCTAGAGCTCCTCAGGTTACATCATTCCCATTGAAGAAAAAAAAAAAGGAAAGGAAATTCTGTTTCTGATCCTTGTTTTTGTGAAGATACAATCAGAAATATGATCCAAGAGTGCTGACTGAATGCTGTCTGCTCATGCCTTGAAATGTCTGGCAGAATGAGTTGTCACATGATTTTTACTCATTTTTATAGCAAGTCTTTTTCCTTTGATCCAGTAACAATAGACACTGGGATGCATCAAGTGTGTTTCAAGTTCATTCCAGGCTCTCAGTCACAGTGCAATAAGGATTTGGGTTTTTAATTCTTTTTAACAGCTTACTACTACTTCTTCTGTGGTATCCTCTCGACACCCTGTCCATCTAATCTGGACCTTTTTGGATGGCTGTACTGGAAATGTGGGAAGGCATTTTTCCTACCCTGCTACCAGTCTCTAGCCGTGCCACTGTATTTTATCTGGGCCACACTCTAAAAGCTAGACTTCAGCCTAAAATCCCTGGGCAAATATGCTGCGCACGCTTCAGCATTTTGCTGAACATCCCTGCTCTGTAAAGCAGTGTACCAGCGTCTCAGTGGCAGTTTTACAGAAGTCCACAAGGAAAGCTGTGTCTGAGAAGAGAATAGCCCTAATGGAATGACCTTTACTGGGACTTGACACTTGCTACCTTGTAAGCTTCTTACACACACAGCTTAATCCACCTGGAGGCTTTTTTGCTTGATGGAAGGTGATAAAAAAGCTGTTAGACTGTAAGCTCTGTCTTAGATTCAAAGCATGTAGGCTCCTTGATATTCTGAAGCTTAGGGCACACAGAGGGGAAAAATATTCCTTAGTTCAGGTGCAATTCTCAAGTTGCTTATTAGGGATGAACCCTGGTCTAAGAATCACTTTATTGGTATGAAAGTAAAGAAAAGGTTTCCTGATAGGAAGAAGGGTCCCAGTTCCGCAGTACCACAGACAAGATAATGTAATAGTGATCATAAAGCTTTCCTCAGCAGACAAGAAGAACAAAGAAGCCCAACTCTAGAAATTTACAATCCACAGAGGATCAAGCAGATTGTATTCTGGATACCTTAAAGGCGAATGGTCTAAACCATGCATCAATCTATAGTGATGAAAGCCCAGTCCCCTCTGATTATAAATAATTCCCTCGTTCTTTGAGACAACAAGGGTCTAAATCAAAAAGTTGTATCAGTGTGATTTTTAGTATGACGGAAAGGGGGAAAAAGCAGAATGAAAGACAGGCCCCACCTTGGCACAGCTGTTGGGAGAAGCCAGTACACAAAGACTGAAACAGCCTCAGAATTAGAACAGAGGATGAATTAGCATTATTTGGGAGTTAGCTTTATTTGGAGCTTAAAGGAAAAAACAAAAACAACAACAAAAAAAACCCCAAAGAACCAACCTTCTAAACAGCTGATATCCCTGAATAGAAAATGACCTATCACTAACCTGTCAAACTGTAGTAGAAGGCACAAGTGAGAAGAGCGTACCAAAAACACAGTGGTGGCTGGGAGCTGAACGAAATGTTCTTCAGCTCACTACTCACCCTCTTCTCTCACTGTGCCAAACACCCTCTCCCTCAGGGAAGTGAATCCCCAGAGCTCATCTTCCCTCCTGCCTGAGACAAAGCGCATCAAAGGCACAAGCTCTGGCCTTGCAGGACCTGGAAAAGGAAACTCTGCAAACCCTTGATTCCATACCATGAGAGGAAGCTCAAATGAGCTCTCTTCAACTGAAAGCTTTTCCTAGCAGAAGCTCTCATTTCATGCTCCCCTGGGCATCGTTTCTGTGCCCTTTTTTTTTCCTCTGAAGACTAATGTTGACAATCTCCCATCACCATGAAGCCTTCAAACACGTTGTCCTCTGCGGTTGGCCCAGGTGGCTAACTTACTGTTTTAAAGGGTTGGACGCAAGAAGTTCAGAATGGAAAAATTTATGTGGAGATCTCTGTTTAAGAAACACTGTGGAACAGTCAGAAGCTTTTTATTTATTTATTTGAAGGTGGCTGACACCTGTATTGATGGCTTTCGTCACTTAGATCTCAGGACACTTGCAAGCACTTGTAAGATTGGGGTTTGTGTTTGAAACACCCCCCCTTGTATCATATATGCTAGGCTCTAAATGTAGCGGTATCTAACCTTTATCTGCTGGCTTTTATAATATAGGCCATTTATATGAAGTGAGTGGAACATTAGTTCTCCTGTTCAAGTTTCCTGAGATTATTCAGTATTAGTATTGCTGTGATTAGTCACACCGTGGCTGCTGTTCCTGTAGATTGTTTGATACAGTATATTCCCCACTATACACAAAGCAGCACTGTAGGAAAACCCAATTCAATCAATTTGAGCAGCCCTTCTTGTGCTACATTGGTATATTATGTATTGGACAGATAAAGTTGTGATCCTATCTAATATATTCTTTGGCTGGTTTGACTGATGTACTGAATGAATGGAGATACCTAATGCTTTCCAATCCTGCTGCCGAAAGATAATGGCATCGTTATTTGAAGACAGACCAAAAAGGGGAGTGGGGGGAGGGAAGGGTTTAACCACTGCTTCCCACATCTGTAGTGAACATGGACACTGCAATGTGTGAAGGAAGAAAATCAGGCAGAGGAGACTTTTGACAGCAGGCTAAAGAAAAGTGGAAAGTGAGAACAAGGAAGAGCTCTAAATGCCGATGCAATGACAACTGCTGCAGAAATCAGGGTGTCCCCGCCTCATTTTCAAGAGGTGCTCTGCAAACTGCAAGGCACTTTTAGATAAGGAACCTTATCTAGGCTGTTGTATTCTTTCCCCCATTTTTGTAATTATTTGTTGGGATGGCAGAAGCGTCTATAACCCTGAGAGAGGGGCTACCACATCCCTGCGGCTGTACGCACCAACTGGCACAGGAGAGCACTTGCAGCTTCCCTTGTGGCCGCTCTCTAGCGACAGTGCTCCACAACTCCAGGCCTGCCAGGTTTTAAAAACAATAAGAAAAAGGAAGATAATTTCTTTAAAAGTTTCTGCCAGTTGATCTGCTGATCTAAAGCCTTAAACAGGTAGTCAATGTTTCCAGGATTTAGGCTGACTTTCTAACACCGGGGCTGCAGAGAACATTTAAAAGCACGTCAGCTTTTACTTAAACACCTTGGAGCCAGTCCAGAAAGGAAGCCAAGAAATTCTCTCCTATGTTACATTACAAAAAAGAAACGCAACAACATGTAGCTCAGAAGAATGATTACAAAAAACGGAACAGACATGACAGGTAACGGAAGTGCAGCATCGCCAGACAACAGTTAATGTAAGGCACAATATGTATTGTGTCATAAATGTAAAAGTCTGAGACATGGAAGACAGCGTCATAAGACAGCAGAATCATGGTGTCATCAGGTGATATGTTTTGTTAAGTCTTGTATATAGACTCCCTTGATTCCTTCAGTCTCTCAGCAGCCTTGCGTTTGTTGCTCCTGATGGGTTAAGACAGCATTAAATTTACTGATGACGTACCTTAGTCTGGAAGTAGCACCATTTATAGCACTTGAACTATATGCATTGTACAGTTTTACCCAATTCATTATTATCAACATATATCTGGACAGCTTTGTTAGTAATCTGGGGACTATTTGGGTATAGTTCTGATGTTTCAAAGCACTAGTTTAAAAATCACCAATTGCTTAGTTTCCTATACAAAAATTCTCATATTCAGTGAAAGGAAACGACAGTTCATCCGAGGAATGCATATGTATGTATGGAAGGGACCCCCACATTGTGGCTGCAGAAATTTTCACTCATTTGCATAGTAGTATGATCCCAAAGACTTCAGATTAACCAGATCCCGCTGCAACTGGGACTGCAGATAAGCAGCAAAGGTGGGTAAGTTCTTCCTCAGCTTATTTACTTACTTTTTAATGACCCTCCCCAAGGCCTTCTACACAGATATTTTTCTTGGTTTTAAATACAAAGTTTTTTAATTGACTTTTTTTGACAATTTAATTAGAATTACCTTTCCCTTGTGATTACATTTATTTTTACACTTTGTCTTTGTGCCAAGTTTGATCCATTTAATTAGTTTTAACTATGTCCCACACTGCTCACCTTCAAAAGTACACCTTTCTCTTTCTGGGAAATATAACAGGAGGGTGTAAACTGAACATTGTGCCCAGCCAATAACACAGGTTATAAGGTTTTTTATCTTGAGTAATACCAGGTAAATTGTTCTGAACTGATTTGTATCAAGCACTTGATGTATAGCCATAAAGCAGTATCAACTGACCCTGCGCCTGCCAGATACAGATTTTGTTTACCCTAAGGAGGAAGAGGAGCATGTGCTTAAAAAAAAAAAAAAAAAAACACCAAAAAAACAACATACCCTTGCCTTTCAAGTGGACTGACCACTGCAGCCTTGCTGGGAGATCCCTACCCACAACAGGCATGAACTCAAATTCAGTACCCAGGAGGCTTTCAACAGCCTTACTAGACAATTTTCTAAGCAATTTGTGCCTGTTTAATTACAAAACCAAACAAACTTCCACCTAAGATGAATTTAACTTGCAAGAATTTCTCTCTAGGCTAGGAATCTTCAGTTTTAAAGACCTTCTGAAGCTCAAAGACAGCCCCCATCAAAACTAAAGGGAAACCACAGGGCTCTGCATGTCCACAGCCACAATACAACACAGTGGGTATGTTTTCAGCGTCTCACGGCAGATTCAGAGTTTCCCCACTCTTGCTCTGTGAGGAACAGGTCATTGTTTACCTGTGTCATAGGAGAGACATCCAGATTAACCATGGGCTTTTTTCCCAGCCACTGTACATGAGCTGTTTTGCTAAACTCCTTAAATGTTCCAAGAACCGTGGCATGCTTACCACAGATTTTCCATCCATGTCTTTGATTTGCCTCCTCCACCGTCTGGAAGAAAGCTAATGACTGGAAAGTATTTTAAAAAGCGTAAATAGGATGATTCAGATAACGCTAGGATGAACAGCCTGACATCAGCCCTATGAAAAGTCATGAAAAAGCTGATAATGGATAAGATAAGTATAAAAATAAGGATGTTATAATTAATGCTAATTAATACTAATTACTTCATTAGTTTACGATGGCAAAAAAAAGACAGGTTTTATCAACCAATCACTAATAAAATTACTGGTTTGGTTAAAGGCAATTATGTTGACCTAACACACTTCTGTAAGGTGCCTGGGTTACCCAAAAGAAGGTTAGAAGTCTGATTATGATATCACATGAGGAAGAGTTATCCATTTCTGAATATGAAAGAAAGATATCAGTGTATTAATTTCTAAATCAGTAGGAAATATGCGTAACATGATGAAATAGTTGGTAGCCACAAAGACGAAATTAATAACTAACAAAGGGAACATTTTAAGCAAGGAAAAGATGGTAGATTCTTCACAATTTGAAACCTTTTTAGAAAGAAACCTTCTTAGTGTAAGCATCTGGTACGCTTACATAATAGACATTAGCAGCTTAATGCAAAATTAAAAGATAAGGCGCTCTGGTTTATATTACAAAAGCGATAATCATAACGGTCTTTTCAGGCCTTAAAATGAATCTATTAGCATGGTTCCAATGTGCAGCACATGGGGTTCCTCAGCATGATCTCAAAGGCACTTTCTTTCACCCAGCTCTTTCGGACACCCTCAGAATCGTTAATCCCAACACGGTGGGGTCTGTCTCTTGCTATTTCTTTTTGTCATGTCATTTTCATTCCTTCTGCAGCAAGACTTTTGGAGCATCACTCTTTAGCAGAGTATTAGCTTTCCTAGAGGCTTCCGTGGTGCATCATCTAACTGTGCCTCTTTGCCATTAGGCCGGTTTCCACAAGGAACAACCGACTGCTGGTACTACCGACCTGGTTTACATTATTTATTGTAACCCTTTCTTTATTATCATAACTCTTTCAGATTCTGGCAACATTTTCTGCAGCTTGCTGAAGTCGTGCTGTAGCATTATACCTTAAAGCATACCCCTTATTTTGTGCCATTACACCTTAAAGGTTCATCGACTTGCAAGGTGACACCGCCATGCAGTGCCTATGTTTGGTGTCAGGGGCCCACCCCTCCATTTGTTCCTTACAGCCAGAACAGATCCCCGTCATACTACACTGTATCACCTAGAGGCCCAAATTTAAGATCTAATCTGACACACATCAGCTGAAAGCCACCTTGAGCTCCCTGCCTGTCAGGGGAAATTGTCACCTCCAAAGTATAGTGGCTCCCCCACCACTCCAGGTTGGGCCAGCCTCTGGAAATACCTCTCCCTGCCACAGTACCACCACCAAACCTAAGGCAAATAGGATCCTAGCAGAGATGAGCAGTTACGGTCTCAAAGTTAGGCAGAATGAATATAAGCCTGTATGTTACCTTTATAGATCCAAGAGAACTGATACCAAATTAGATCAGCATTTTCCTCCTTTTCCGAATCACCTTTTTTCTTTATGCAGCTTCCTGTTTATGAAATTTCTGTGGCAAACTTAATGGGTATTTTGACCCAATGTACCTTGTGATAAATGCCATAATCATCCATTTGGAGGCTGTCCCATGTTCTCAAGACCATAGATTTTTGGATCACAGCCTTTTATTTCATTTTCATTTGGCTTCTGTTCCTAAGCACTTTGCTTATTATCAAGCCCTTTTGTTGTGTGTACTCCAGTTCCATCCTACTAATTGGCTACAGCATAGGTCTATGATCCCTATCAAATTAATTCCTACTGTAATTGAGCCTGCTAGAATCACATTGCCTGCATAACCTCCTCTTTAAGTCATGCCCTCATTGCTGTAAGATCTACACCTAATGTCAAACTTGCAATACCTTCCTTTACACTTTCACCAGTGACTACGCATCTGAAGCTATCTTGGACAAAAGCATCTCTTACATAAAAACTGAATGCCTTTTTATAACCACAAAACAGCTGACACAATGGTCAATTTTTAATGGTGAAATTAAAAATTAGTCCCTTCAGCTAAGTTAGGTGACTGTTGATTTCAGAAGGATCAGGGGATTCTTCTTGTGTGACACAGTGGTGAGCGAACATAGTACAAGATACAGGCAAAGAGTCCAAAATAGTCAAGATTTTCCATTGTGGTATCTAGGCATAGGAAATAAGAGTTTCCTTCTGGATAGCTTAGTGACCTTGTGGAAGACTAGGAAGGAAGAGGAAATTCACTTTAAATGCCGAAGACATTTCATTTTCTCTAGTCATCAACGCTCTCTATGAAGTCAGGGAAACCTCCATCCTAAGCCAGGCACCTGACCATGCTCTAGACACCCATTTCATATGGTTTAAGTAACATAATAAGAATCAGCTCAAAAACCAAAACGTTGCTGGAAGATTTCCATACAGATGTTGTTACCCAGAACAAAGCCACGATGTACAGGTGCCAGGATTCATGGGGGGAAGGGGGGCAGAGAATGAACTATCAGCGGTGCTTGAAGCAGTAGCTTAGTGAAAATAATTAGAACAGGAAATACAGTCAGCTAAGTAGAAGCTACTTTAGCACTCCTGCTATTTTTATTTGCACTGGTTAATACATTCTTACATCTTAAGACAACTAGGCCAGCTTGTCTGAGGGAACGCAGAACAGGGTGCTAATTTCATCTCTGCCTCACAATTCACCAGTGTCAGCACTTCCTAAACTGGAATTAGGCATCCTGTCCTATTTGATGATGTGGAATAGCAAGTTCTATGCATTGTTACTTTTTGCTGTTAAATTAAGCAGAACAGTCAGATTTTGACTAAACCTGTTGGACTAATAGTACTTACCCACTCATTCTGTGGCCTTCAGTACGGCTTTTCCCACCTCTCCCTTGTTAATGTCATCCTGTCTTTAGCAGCCGCTTGTATGAAGTATCCAAAACTTTCCAGTGCCCTTTAGTTATTACAATTCTTGGAGTAACTGATTAGTATATAGTCTTAATTACATATAGATGATAATAGAAAACTATCTTACTTGTGATTGACTAAGCCTAGCAAGCACAATCTGCATTTTAAGAATTTCTTCTATGGAAAATTACCTTAGAAAGCACAAAACCAAAATGGTCACTTTCAGTTTGGGGTGAAACTTCTTCAAGATTCTACTGTATCTTCCTGACAAGTCATCAGCTGCCTCTGAGCGCGTAAATTGCACTAACATATTAATATATGGAAATTCCAGAGCAACTGTTTGTCATCGGATTAGAATGTCGGTGACTTAAAATAAAGATGAGGAAAGACAAGTGATAAATGCATAGCTGCAGCTTAGAAAAAAGAACAAACGTGTTAATTTATTTCTAAAAGCAGGTATTTCTGACTGCCAAGTTCCTATTTTTTTGCATGTGTAAGTCTCATTGAATCTACTGTCTGGAGTACAGACCCACCCAGCCACACTGAGAAGGGAAAAAAAAAAAAAATCAAAATAAGCTAGCATAGACGCATTTGCATTAGTGAGGTAACAGGAGTATTTTAACCATGCTTCTCTCATTAAATGAAATAATTATTATAGGGTACCTTTCTTTAGGTTCATAAGTATTGCTTTATTTAGAGTTGCGTTATGAAAAACCTGCCTTTAATGAAAAGACTTGCTTTCCAAATAGTCAGAGAGTCATGTTTTTAAAGCAGCTCTCATTTCTATGAGCGATACTGATGACGAGAACAATCCTAGGGTCTACTAGAAAACACCCTTTCCCTTCCTTTTCTCTGTTTTCGCTTTATGCATACAGCATGCAGCTACACATAAAAATATTCAGAATAAACACGACTTTGGATGCACAGTTAACCAAAAAAAAAAAGCAAACTTATAGCCAATTTATCATGTCAGTACAACTACACTGCTGATCCTTCTCTTCCAATTCAGTTGGAGCATCATCCATACAACATTTCTCTTGTGAAGACAGAGGCTGCCCAATGGTATTTTATTATTTAATGCCTCACGTGCAACAACTGCAATAACACGCAGGAACAAGAAAGGACTTCATTTGTTAATGATTTCAGAAAAAAATAACTAATTTAGAAATAACGTTTAGGTGGCATTTTTCTCCTGTAAGCAAGCACTGGCTATTTGGTATGCAACGAGCACCCCTACACCCGGTGCAGCCTCTTAGGCCGTACAACACTGGCATTGTGACCTGACAGTAAAGCACAAACCAGGATGGTGTTCACTTCTTGCCTCTCCTTTGTGGTGGAAAGAAACACCACATATACACAACTATCTAAGGCCAAATAGAGACTTACAAAATGTCCTTGTCTATTATTTTGTATAGTCAAATTGCATTTTTACAGGTATGTACCCAGTTTGCCTCTACACTGTTTGTTTAAATGCAATTCATTCATAACACTAACATAAAGCAGATCACTAACAACAAACAGAGAGGCAAATTTTTCCTTTCAAAGCAGTGTAGTCTCCACAGGATAAAATTTAACCTTTCATATTGACCAGAGGGAAAAATTTACAAGATCTTGAAGTACGCTATAATGTGCTCTCTATAAAACAAAATTAGGGCTGAACTCCTTATTCACATTTAACTGAGGTGTACAAACTTCTCCCATGTAATTCCAGGCACTTAAATGAGGTCTCTGTGGAGGAGCCTGGCTGTCCTACGCTCCTTCTCCACTTGCAACAGAGACAAAAATCAATTTCGTAAAGTGTGATCCCTCCTGTCCTCCCCCACCACCCCTAAACAAAACCTTTCCTTCCCCTCAACCTGAACAGTTTCAGTGAGACTGAGAGGTACGCATACAATTTCTTTCACAGTTCTTGATTTATTGTCTACGTGGAGACAAATTATGGTTGCTTTATAAGAACACAGGACTGGAAGCAATGCCCTGGGCTATCACATCAAGACTCTGTTCTCCTCAACTCCCTGTGTTTACCTCCCCTGAAGTATTTGTAGAGAGCAGTCACAGTCCTTCTCAGCCCTCATTTTGCTAGTCCAAACAAGCTGAGGTCCTTTGTTCTCTCCTTGTAAGACAGCTCTGCGTTTTCCTGATCACCCTAGTAGCCCTTTCTTGGCGCTTATTCCGGATTGAATTAATCTTTCTCAATTCTGTTGACCTGAAATGCAAACATTGCTGCAGATATGGCCTCATTCCAGCCTTATACAACAGCGATAATGCTTCCAGGTCCACTGGAAATACTTGGTGTCACACTTGTTTGGATCCTGGTTGCATTTTTCATAGCAGTATCGCATTGATGATTCATAAACCTCCTAAGTTAGACAAACAGACGTCAATCTGTCTTCTTCATTCGTGTTTCCACAGAGGAGCTTCCAGCTAGTCATGCCTGCCCCTGGGCTACAACAGTTTTAATGAGTTAAATGAAACAGGCAACAAACATTTTTGTCCTGGCTTCACTAGCTAAGAATTAAACACATATTCAGGTTGTTATTTTAGAGCTGTTTTCTCAGGGGCTATTTCCAAGCCTTCCCCAGGATTTGCCAGCCCCATTCAGAAGCACATAACCCCCAGCAGCACAGGGCCATAAGGCAAACCTGGCTCTTCCTACCAAGAGCAGCAAGAGGCTGCCAGAAGTTTGTGCTGCCTCTTCTTTTTTCTTTATTTCTGAAATATTTCATTCAGCTCGCCAGAATGACTGAAACCAAGAAATCCAAACAGTTTAATGATACAAAATGGTTCAAATTAGTGTCTGTCTTGTTTTTCTCTGTAGTTTAAGGGATCAATATTAATGAAGAGAGAAGCTATAAACATCACTAATGAGGATGAAGTGGAATATCCCCCACCAGAGCCGTACACACTTGAGCTTGCACCAAATGAAGATGACATCCACTATTAAAGGCTGCATTTTAATCCAGCCACAATAATAACAGTGAAGTTAGTGCTATTGGTAAATTTTAATAGATGATGTCTTACAAAAGCACCCTACTTGAAATTCAGCCCAAAGACTAAATTAAAGTCAAAGCCCTAGTCAGTTAACTGGGCTATAACATGTGAAGAATTGATTTTCTTATTTTCAGCTGTCAGACCTGCTACAAAGAATGAGTTTTAATTCTGGGGATGTTATTAAACTCCTTGCTTAACTGGCAGAAAAATGGAACTGCTAGCCAGGCGATAGTGGTGCGGCTGTCGGAGTGAATGACACCTGTCAGAGTATGATGAATGACCCTCTCTGCCCCACAATCCCCCGCTCTGTCACTCAGGTGAGGGCCATTAATCTTCATCGAGGGCCTGTCAGGCCGGGCAGCCACGACGACAAAACGTCTTCTCGCATTTGCCGCCGCCATGCACGTAACAATGCGATATTCTTATTGTCACAGCGACGCCAAATTAGCATAATTTATTATGACTTTCCTCTCCCCGAGCCCCCTCCCCACCCAAAACCCAAGTCAGGGAGAGATGCGATTAGACAGATGGAGGGTAGGCCCAGCCTGCCAGCCCCGGAGCCCCCCGCAGTGCTTGATGAGGAGTGGAGCATCTCTACAAACCAATCAAAAAGCTGGCAGTTCAATTACAGAGTAATAAAGGGACATTCATCATTCAATTAGGCACCTGTCATGGTTTCACAAAAGGGAAAACTTCTAACCTGAGACTCCAGGGAGAGGATGCTACAACCAGGAGGCAGAGAAATAAATGAAAAAAGGACAAAGTCAATTACTGGCCAAACCAGACAAAAGGAAATATGTTAAAATAAGGGAAAAGTTATCCCTAGGCAAAAATCAGGAGAGTTACATGACCTTACAAAGATTATAACGGGCCAGCATTAAAAGAGCTGTGCCACGCTACTCTGTGACATACACACTACCAAATTTCCCCCCTTGCAAGCTTCAATGAAAGCTGAAAAAGCTGAATGTTGTCATGAAGAAAGCTTTAGGGAAATAGGATTGTGGTTTAAAAGCCCCAATATTGCTACTGCAAGAGCATACAACACACACCATCTTTAGAAGGAACACACCTATTCATCTCAGCTTGTTGCCGTGCCTTGTTTGAAATGCTATAAACACCTGGGGTGATTCTTGCTGTCACGTTAGAAACATTAGCAATTCTGTTAACCATCAACAAAAGTAGGTGAACCCTTCCCCAAAAGAAAAAAAAAATTCACTAACATGCCATTTAAATGCTAAGACTTTGGCATGCAAAACAGCAGAGAAACTAAGCAGGCATGCTTCATTCGAAGTTATTTTGTTCAATTTATGTGCTTCATAGTTTGCAGAACCCAGATCTTGAAAGTTATCAAAAATTAGAACATAGCAGAGATGAGATTGTTTGTCAGGCGGAGACTGGAACTAATGTGGATTTATCCTGTTCTGCAGCTGCAAATAACAGGTAAAAAAAAATAATAATATTAGACTGCTGAACAGCTGCTTGTGCAATAAACTCTGTTAAGTTGATTACCTGCCTGCTAAGAAGGTTTATAGTAAATTGCGACTCCAACATTAAATTACCAGAGCAGCAAAGGTAGGATTTAGTTGGAAAGATGTAGAGACTAATCCAAAAACGTTCTTTGGAGGTGATGAATGAAACCCTGTATAACCAGCTAGAATGGGTAGAAAAGTCTAGAGTGTCTTGATGATTTGAATCCAACACTCATTTTCGGGAGGGCTGTCGGAGTCCTGGTGCCTGCTTACAGAGAACAGCACAGGGCCATGAGGAATCCTCCATTTATCACTGTGTAAGTGTAACACCGCATGTGCACTCATCCCCCTGCTCCGTCACAGTAAGTCCACGCTAACACAGCTACAAGGTTTCCAGGAGACAAGCTAGCTCCTGTGTGGGGTTGCAGTTTGACACGTAGATGTGTCACCTCACTCAGACGTGGGTGAGGCTACAGTTCCGAGTGCTTGTGTCACATCAGAGCATAGGATTTACACCTCCAAATCATGCTAATGGTTTTCAAAAATCCTGCCTAAATGAGTTCATATAGTATAACAATTAGGAAACTCTTTGGGAATATTTTGTCAATTAATGAGGAAAAAATATTGCCAGATAAATTTGCTTGGGTTTAGCATATAACTAACTCCAAGCACCAGCAATTATTTACAGTAGTAGTCAGAACTGGTCTTGCTGGGGAGGGGGAAGGAATCGTCATTATGCAGTGTTTTCTTTACAAGAGGATCTAAATCTATGACAGGGTGCAAAATAACGTAAGCAATCGGTTTGTGTGCTGAATACTTCCTCCCATGCCTTTTGCATTTGCATCCCAGGGCCTAATGAAGTTCTGATACAACATAACAAAGAGGCTAACAATGCCTACATACCTCGCTCGCAGGGGGTGCTGCAGAGATCAATCTGTTAAGGTTTTTAAACTGACTTGGAGATGAAAAGTGCTACATAGCATAAATACTAGCTATAGCATTGTCCATTGTCTTCATTACACTACTTCGAAAAAGTCATCATAGACTATTGTATCAGCTTTCCCATAATGCCAGGCAGGGGATTTTTTTTGTTTTCCCCTTTAGGTATGAACACATTCTAAATACAACCTTGCAAAATCCAGAAGGTGGAAGGAAAGGGGGTGGGGGAAGCCAGAATTACTGAACCACAGAATTTATAACTCCTTCCCTATCCTTTCCCCTAGAAAATATAGTTTATCAATACAGCAGTTGCCTTTGAGATTAGTCGCAATGTCAAGGTTTGCAACAGAACAGAGGCAGGGAATGGTGCGTGCAACTCAAAGGTGTTTGATGGTATCGGTCCTTGAGGTCTTGTGCATACAGTTCCACTGCCGCTGTGCAATGGTTCAAAAAATTGAAAGCCAAGTGTCCAGGGAATAGGTTACAAAATTAGTAATTTGTTGTTCCTGCTTTGATGTCAAACAGAAAGCAAACAGAAATAATACCCCTTTCAGGAAGTCTAAAAATAACTAAATAAACAAACAGAGCTAAAAATACAACAATTGGTTTCAGATGCAGAGCCGCAATTATCAAGCTCCAAAACATCCAATTTGCCTTCTCTCCTGCACAAGCATACATTATAAACAACCCAGGAACTCGGAGATTAATGCAGGGATTCTCAGAAGTTTTGTATGAGGAAAAACTTGAGGGGGGAAAATGGGAAGAGCACTCCTATGTATTCCTCGTAGGTTACTACTATTTGAAGTTCTGTTTTGCCATATGGACTTCTATATAGATAATGCATGACCATAACTTACTAAACACTACTTAAAAAATGCATAGATGATCCTGAGTTTCCAATATGGTAGCCTTTAGGTTATCTAGGGCTGTCCTATCAGTGATCTGGTTTATTAGGTCTTAATAAACCCAGCACATTTATCCAAATGCCTCAAAAAGCACAATTTACCCTTCTTGTTCCTGTGGATACTGTGGGGTTGCCTTGAGAAACACAGTTTCCCGGGAAGGAAGTGCTACCAGGGGTACACATCAGCACATCCACAAAAGGAAAACGAGGGTAGAGGGAATTAAAAAAGGTAATCACGTTGAGACGAAAAGGGAAGACAGTAAAGTACCAGGATGATAGCAGGATGAATAATTGATGAGCTGGTGGTTTACAAGTGAGTTTCATTAATATTATCCTGGAGGTTCATTAAGCACTGTCCCAGGCTCATCTTCGAAGGTTCCTCACGAGTTTTCATTAGGTGCTGCAAGTCTTTTGCTTAGACATCAGAACTTCAGGCCTTCGGTGGTGACAACCGCTTCCTAAGCCCCAGTCCCTTCAGCCAAGCACCTTTCGGAGCTGTTTTCTATTCCCCTCCCACTAATCACAAGTCCCTAACCATGACAGCAAGTCTTAGTAAATAATATATCAAGATAAATGATAATTGTTCTGTTTTAAGTGTCTCCTAATGAGCATCATAAATTAAAAATTAATATTGCAAAGACTGTATGAATAGCATCACTGCTATAAACAGAGCAGCAGGGATCAAGAATGCAAATGAAAGTGAAACGCTCCCTTATCCGCCCCCCTGTATGAAAAAATTCTGGAGCCAGCAGACTGTTAGGCATTACAAAGCTAATAAATGACTTTAATGAAGTTCTGTAACAGGCAATTTCTTCTTAATCTTCCCTTCACCTTCCAATATTTGGCTCTTCTAGATTGTGAGATTTCTTTTGTTGATTTTTTTTCCCCCCTTTAAACTGCCTCTCAAGAACTTTGGTTCTTGTTAGGTGCAACAGTAATCTCAAATTAAAGCGTGCTGTTGCAGGAAAAACTAGGGAATGGGCTGGTTAACAGATTGCTGGTCCTGATGATCATGCAGAAAGGCTAAAGTGATTTGGCAGTAGCCATTCTGTTGTCTGACGTTGCTATTATCATCGTGCCTTCTATTCAGAGAGTGCATTCAAATGGTGTCTTTTTCTGGGTGAATGAATAAGGTACACTTAGCTATGCCCTTGTACCTCCAAGTTTCAGCTAGCAAGAAAGGAGGCAGCTGGAATTCTTACCCTTCCTTCTTCCAGAGCCCTAGTTTCTTCAATTTAGATGTAGCAGAAGTATTTGCACAAGCAACGTTTGCCTCCTTTTTTAATGGCTGGAATAATCTGTAGCTGAATCCCACCTCCTTCAGTTTCGTAAATACTGAAATGGATCCTTTTGAAGTAAATGTCTGTGGATGCTGTATTTGCATCATCATGTCACTAATTATTCCTAGGCAGCAGATAATAATTTGGAGAAACAAACAACATACAAATTTACTAAGTTATGAATGACACAAGGTACAAGTTCATGAAGGAATCTGACAGTCAGGCTAGGATTAGAACACTTTGATAATTGACTTTTTTTTTTTTAAATACCTAGCAAGTCTTCTAGTCCTTGTCAGTAATCAACAACCAACCAAGGGACCACAGAAAATAAGACTTGATCATCCAGCACATCAGACTGGATCACCTAAAATGCCATTTCACCACCCATTCTGTAATTCCAACCCTCTCTTTTTTCTTGCTTGCCTTTCCATCCCCTCATCTGGCAGCTTTGACATAAGGAATAGCAACATCCAGTCAGCTAGTCTGCTCCTTAAATTATACGAGACATGGGAATAGTGGGTTTAAAGGAAGAGAGCGCAAGTTATACATTATGAAGAAAAGCAATTACTGAGAAGAGGCTACTTGTCCGTCTCCATCATTTTTAAGCCTAAAGCAATGGAAGTGCTAGGCACTGCTCTGTAATTAAGGATGAAGTCTGCATTTCAAAGAAGTTCAACTTCTTTCCATGATGCACCCTCTCCAAACAGAGCATTTGCTCTTTAAAGAACTGAATGACTTTTAACAATTTATAAATTTTTTACTTCAAGCTCATTTTTACGACAAAATTAGACACCCTGTGCCTTTTTATTGTCCCAGTTGAAATTAGAACTAGAATAACTCAGATCGGAAATACTGCAGCAAAATCTCAGCATAACAGAAATTAATTTTTTCTAGAGCAAATGGTTCTCTCATCTTCCTCTTGGAATCTGTCAGACAAGACTGAGACTCCTCCTAAACAAGACATCAATGATATCAGAGATAACTAAACTACTCTTCAACTGTAAAAAGTTTTTCCTAAGTGTTATGAGATATTTATGCTCCCCTAGTGTTACGAGCTCCCTCGGTGGAAGACTTCACTTCTACCGTCACTACACCTCAACAGTTCAGAATTGCTTGCTTGGCTTTGTTACCCTGGAAGTTTAGGCAGAAGCACAGGCAAAGCCGTTAAAAGCACAGAGTCATTAAAAGTTGGAAACTGATGTATCTTTGAAATCCAATTTCACCTCCTTTGGGACAACAAACAGTAAAATGCATTAACCATAATTGTATGGTTATCTCAGGGCATCACTAGACGGAAGAATTAATGTTATTCCAACTTTCAGCAAGCCTGGATTTGTTTCAAATGTGATTTTAATTCTGAAGTACTTGGATTTATAATTTTGGTCTTTAGATAATTAAAATATTACAGTAACATCCGTAACCTTTAGATTACTAATGCAGTACATCCACAGTGAACTGTATTTTAATGTTGGAAACATTTTTTGTTTGGAGATTTACATTTGTCTGGGGATCCTCAGCTGGTGATAATCGCTGCAGCTATACTTAATGGATCTATGCCAAATCTACGCCAGCTGAGGATCTAGACATGTATATTTGCTCTCTTGCTTTTTTTTTTGTTGTAAGTTTGTATGAACTATGAGCATTATATCCACGTGCGATTCCTCTTTTCTACCAACAATGGGTTTTGCACTGCTGCCCTCAAGTTTGATCTGTGCTGAAGACACCTGCTCTCAAGGAAATGAGCTGGGACCACCAACTCATTTCATAAAGGGCCACCGAGCAGCTGTCACATGGTAGCAACTCCCAGGCAGTACTGACCTTTAACAAATCTGAACCACTGACCTAGAGGTGAAAGGCTCTATATCCAATTACCAATCCCCTGAGTGAGCCACTACTAAGTTTTGCCTTGAAAACATAGATAAATATGCACAAAAGAATAAACAAGAATGAAGTAACACAGAAGTTGCCTCATTGTTAATATTTTCTATACACCAAATCTGGGAAATCAAATATATCATTGCCACCAGCAGACTATCTGGACTCTGTGCCTATGAAAAAAGGCCTATTAAAAGGGACAGACTGAAGCAATATTCCCACTTCTTTCCTCTTGCATCACTAATGGATAACAAGAATATCCACACAAGATTGCAATAAGGAAAGAAAAGAGAATGGTCGACTTCGTGTTCCCCCCGCCCATGAATTCATCTATGTAAATAACTTTTTCCCTGTAAATGGCTAAATAGTAAGCATAAAAATACCCTTATTCTGTGAAGTAAGCCATTTCCTCTGCCTGCAAGTTCAAGAAAAAAAGGCCACTTCATGATTGAGAGCCTGATAAAATGAGCTATAATGCTACCCAGTTAAAGCTCAGGGAAGAACACACTTTTCTCTCGTTCCATTTCACTCACATTATTCTTGACAGTGTCAGTAAGCAACAGCAGAAGAGCACAATCTTCCTTTATTTTTAGCAATACTGAAGCTAGAAGAGAATTCCTCTTTTCTTCTCTCCCAAATATATATAAAAAAAAGACATCTAACTTAAGCAGCAGCAACACAAAAAGCTGCCTTAATGATTCCATCTTGATCATTTACTGCAATTACTATATAATTATATCAATGCATCTTTATAACTGTGATAATATAAGCTTTAACTAAGGCACCTTTTAACAAAGGTAAGGAAAAGAGTTATTAGAAATGAGTCACTGGAAGTTCACTTCCTCTTTTAGTTTCCAAATCGTGCCACGCTTAGCCCTCTGGGTCTAGGTAGATGTGGACTGCAAGCTCCAGGCTGAGTGGCAGCTTGCCATCCATCTGCCCATCTTGCCAGCATCTTCCTCTGTCCCACCCAAGAGAACAGGAGCTCGGTAGAAAATATGCTGACAGGATAGCAAATGAACAAAAAGGCTGTGCAAGTCCTAATTTCAAGCAGCAACTTCTAGAAATTTTTTTTTAGAACCCCACAAAACAGTCTTTTGTTATGGTTTTGAACAATTTCTACTACAACGGCTGTCCCTGCTTGTAACAACGAACGCATGACAGTGCAGTCGCTTTGCCCAATGAAACAGTTTTTGTGCACTCGGCAGAGGTTTTGCAGAGCTGTCACACCACAGCCCATTAATGCTCTCGCCTTTGCAGGCAGGGAGAACCTTGAAGGCAGCAGAGCCAGTACACAGAGGAAGGAGAGCCCCAGGGGTTAGGACAGGGTTGGGATCTCAGTTCCAATCCCGAGTCTGCCACTGCCTTGCTGCAAGGCTGCAGAGAAGTCTCTTCTCAGCTTCCCCCTTATTAAGAAAGGATAAGGGCATCAGCATCCTTTGCAAGCTATATTTTGGATTCTACATCTATAAAAGCTGAACAATACTATTAATTAAAGAGGCACTCTACACACACTGGAGAACTTACCTGTTGTTAGTGAGTGGGACCACTTAAGTAGCAGAAGTGAAAGGGACAGAGAAACTCTTTCGTGACTTTTCTGTTGCACCCCAATGTACTTTGCCTACCGCTGCTCTGGAAATGAAAGCAACACGCAGCCAGAGAAATGGAGCAATAACGCTCTGAAGTCTCAAGGGGAGGATTTTTTTCTTACCAACCCTTGTGGATTAACCTGAAGTCTAACTTGGCTCTTCAGGCTCCATGCTGGGATCAGCACTTGCCCGTCAGAGGGAGCTGACCATGGGTGGCAAGTTAGCTTTTCAAGAACCACCATGTAATCTCCCTCCTGCACTCAGACAGCTGTCAGGAGGGGGCTTGTGATGAAACCCAAAACAACGCCGCACCAAACATCCAATGCTCTATGCTGCCGTGTCAAAACCAAACCTGAAATCACGGTCACGTGTGTACTCCCCTTGGGTGAAAGCACGACAGAGGGCATTCAATAACAGATGCACTATGGACTCTCGCTAAGAAATGAAGTTGCTCCAGAAACGTTGTTTATTGGTAATCTGTCACACGCAGACTCATTGGCACTTCAAAATGTTAAATGTATCACTGACATGTTATCACTGTTTAAGGATCAGTAGCAGACTCTCCTTGAACATCTGTATACCTTAATGTGGAATTTACGTTTGCAAAGTAGACTTTTGCATTAATATTGTTTCAGACGGTCACTGAAAGCGATGAACATGATGTTGGTAGGCCTGAAACTACATTTTCCTCTTTTGCTATTTCTAAAGTTTTGATAAGAGCTGATAGTCTCTTTGGTACCTCATCCCTCCCAGAAGGGTGGCAAACTTTCCGGAAAGAGATTTATCTTCTTTGGTATCAATTACCAAGACTCAAGCATCCTACCCTTCCTTCCAGTCTTTAAAGACAGTGGTTTGGATTTATCCCAGCTAAAGAAAGAGGGGATGTCATGTAGCAACACTTATTGACTACACGATGAGAACAGATATTAGAAAACTAGTCTTGACAGGACTCCTAACTTGTAAGCAGCTCAAGCTTCATGTGGCACACTCAGATCTGTTTCTACACAGTATTACCCCATGCCAGCAGCCAAAAAGTGAGTCACAGAAAGCCCAGTACAGTATTGACCAAAAAACAAACAAACAAAAAAACCCAAAGCAATGCAAGCTGGATCAGTCCCTTAAAAGCCAGAGGGTTTGATTTATTTTTAAGGCAATACATCGGTGAGAATCACGGGGGGGGGGGGAAGAAATCTTTCAGCTAGCCTACTCTATAAATCAAACAGATTTCCCCCCAAATAAATATTTAAGTGAATGACCATTTTAGGACTGATGTGAATCAGTCCAGAAGGAATCATTTTTAAGAAAGTTGTTAGTGAACAGAAACAGGTGGCTATAATTTGAGTTAAACTGCAACCTTAACTGTAGTGTTTGCTATCATGAACACTGTAACAACAGATGTACAGTTGCACCTTGGGATGAATTCATTATGGCCTGAGAAACATAATCATGCCATTCAGACCATATTTTGTCCATATGCTCATGTGGTTTACACCCCCGGTTTATTGGCATTGTACTTGGTTATATAGCAGGAGACTCCCAGGATCATAATTTGCACTTACTGTTACCATTCAGGAGAATCCCTTTGTAGCATGGGTTTCCCTTTAAGGCAAAGACTCCCTTCCAGAGCAGGGAAGGAAGGCCGGGGTCACAGCCTTTGCGGACATTGTGGAAACTTAAGAACACTTGGGAAGCTTTTCCTACAAAAGGCATCGCATACCTCCAAGAAATAGAAAAAATTAACCTGAAGAGTACAGAGGGCTACTGTTCAGGACATTTTACAGTTATAAAAATGTAGATTATATTGCTATCTTATCCTGTAATTTATGGGATGAATATTGTAATTCATTGAATGTCACGACTTATCTTTTATTCATATAGTTACTATTCCATTACCAGAGAGGGAGGTTTGTCAAAGGTTAATTATTTTAAATTGCTCAGGCAAATTTATTTTGATTTGTACAATTTTTTTTTGAATAATCAAAGGGCTATATATTCATACTGCCTTATGAGGATTCATTTTTTAAAAGAAAATAATACTCCTTGATGATACAGTCAGATTAAACAAATGCTTTCGCGTAAGGACCAAAAATGGATTCTTTCAACCCTAAACGTAAAGATGAAAAAAAAAAAAAATTGGCAATGGTTCTTTCTCCCCCCTCAGTTTTACTGTAAAAAAATTCCCTAGCAGTCTTAGACTGCTGAATTATCTTTCCCTCCAGCAATCTATTTACAAGTAAAGAGCATCTTGCCACAATCTCAAGACCTGTGTCCCTGGGGCAAGGACTATTCATTTTAATTGCTTCCAAAGCACCTATCACAACAGGCCCTTGATTTGTGCTTCAGCCATGATAAAAAATAAGTAGTACCATAGTACTGAAGTGCTTATTGCTCAGAAGTTGCCCAATGCTCTGTGCCTCTTAGTTCCTAGAGATGCTCAGTTGTTATCAATTCAGGCAGCCGTTTGCCATTCAGCTTCACGTGCCTAACGTAAGAGCACAGGTTCTGGAAGCGATCAGCAGATCCACCCAAAAATGAAGTGCTCCGAACACACAGAGCCAAATCCCAACACCGCGTAGCAGGAATACCTCCCTCTCCGCTGACCCATAAGAGGAGCCCTGACAGTAGCTGGAAAAATGCTTCCAGTAGGAGGCTGCGACATGGACTAACAAAACCAGGATGCCAACCCCCAGTAATGTCTCTTAAACACAAAACTCATCTTTTCTCCTTTTGAAAAAAAAAAATCACTTAGCCTATTTCTGTGTCTGTTTCCCTGTAAGCAAAGTGGGGATAATGACACTTACCCTGTAGGAGTGCTGGAAGTTTAAATCCATGCACAATCAAGTGCTGTGAAAGCCTTAAATGGAAAGTGCAAAGCAGGTGCTGAGCACTGTACTAAAAAAATAATTACTACTCTTATTACTGAAGTTCTGATGAGCCTGCTGGAGCTGTAATGGCAGGGAGGATAGTCCTCGAGGTTCGAGGGATCTTCATCTGGACCCTTTTCTGCACTTTATGTTAGTTTCTAACTAGCAACTGCTGCTGTTGAGACAGAAATGCTTCTTGGGAGGGTAGAGTGCCATAGCAAGGGAGGCACAGCTGCTACGTCAGCACAGCTGTGGATTGGAAGTCATGCTACACAGCAGGCCAGGAGCTAAGTATGAGGTACAGTGTGAATCAGACTTCTGAAAAGGGCTCCATTTTCAGAAGCTCTTGTAACCAGGAGGCTACAGCCAACAGTCAGTACCCCTAAGGGCAGATTCAGACCCTGTGCTGGAGAGTAGTGCTGGATGAGATGACAACAGAGCACTGCTACATCCCTGCTAGGCAGCGCAGGGTGCAACGCTGGCTAATTCAACCTCCTTCCGTGCCGTGCTGTAGGCAACAGGGCATGGAGAGGGGTGATTTGGGGCAACAGGGAAGGAAACAGATCCTGCCACCCGCCTTGCCTTTAACACAGCTGCACCATGCTCCTGGAGATCTGTAGCTCCCCCATCTGTGAGGCTCCCCATGGGGGAAGCACACAAGTTGTGGGTCTCGGCCATGCGGTACCATCAGGACTTCAAAGCTGGCTTTCGCTGGCTCCCTCCCAACTCGCCACCACCACCCCCACTACAGGCAAGGCTGCATTTGCATTCTGCCTGTCCTCAGACAATATTGCGCCTTATGGGCCCTCTGCCAGCATCTGCTGTGGCTTTAACCAGAGAAGACAGCCTAAAAATCTACCTCGAGTTACCTTGAAGTCTGGTAGCTGGAAAATAAAGCAATGTCCTATTGTTCTACATTCCCTCAACCCTTCGTGTTTTCATAAAGCTCTTGGACAATATTGGGGGTGGGGGGAGAAAAAAAAACAACTCCGGGGAAACAGCTGATTAGATTCTGGCAAGGCGGACCAAACATCTGCTTCAAACAAAAGACATCTGCATATTTCACATTTATTTTTCATAATTTACAGAAGCAACCTGCCAAAATTTAGCAAGGGAGAATAAACTAGCACATAATTAGCTAAAGTTTGCTTGCTTTAGAAGTTATTAGCATGAAGCCCAGTAGCTCACCTGGGAGGACATCAAGGAATGTAGATAACTACAGTTTGATTTTGTAAATTCAATTTTCGATCTGGTGTGCCAGGCCAAAAAACAACCGTTGCCATGCCAATTAACGCAAGCCAGCAAATGTCCCGATGTCCCCATGTCATACACTGTACAGCTGTCTCAAAGGCATTGATAACACTGTTTATTAAATAAGGATCGATTAGACATGCATTTTTTGCTCCAGTTTACATGGTAGAGCAGGTTGCGGGTTGGAAAGCAGAACAATACTTTTTTTTAAAAATCAGGAGGTACGCTATGTGCTGCGTGTACAGATGGTACAATGAGTGCTGGGGAAGTAGGCATGTGAATTTTTCAAGGCAACCAAAGAATCTTCGTTAAAAATACAGAAAAAAAGATCCAGGAACGTATATGCCCTCAGCGAGCTACACTTCCTCAATTGAATTTTGTCATCTACTGGGTCATTAGTACATTCGATAGCGAATACACTTCCAATTCTAATAGAGTTAAGGGGAACAGCATGAAATCCTGAGGTTTGGAAATTCAGCTTTGAAATCAATAGTTGTTTCACTAAGTATACTTACTCACTCAGTATTTTGTAAGGGCAACAAACAGAAACAGGCAGGAATTCAGGGTGGGAAATCCTGCCTTTGCTGCAAATGGGAGTGGGAAAACTCCTGTTAACTCTGACACAGCCAGGGTTATACCCTGGAGTTGAAACAGGAGTTGAAGAAATAGGAAAGGGCTTTCTTACAAACCCCAAATTAAATCCAGGTTCATAAAAGCATCTGCAAATCTTCTGGATGAACCAAGGTGGAGGTTTGCCCTTCTCTCTCCAAGAAAGGATTTATTGTTTCAGACAGAAACCATGGGAAACTCACTCACTTGGACTGAATTCTACTCCACGTTTCAGATTTATTTGAACCTGAATCTCAGAGCAAAACTCAGGGAGTGAAAACTTAACTGCCAAAAAAGTTCTGTCAACCCCAAAGGAAAACAAATTGCCAAATACAGCACAGCTCTAAAAGACCCTTAATCTGGGCTTTATAGCTTGCACCTCTCCATAGTAAGATGAATCCAAGACTCAGCCTGAACACCATGAACTTTATGGGGGTGAGGAGGAATGTATGAGAGAGGGAAATAACACCACCTAGATCTGGGAGGGTTTAGTTCTAAGGTTTTGCATCTGAGTGCCGAAGGATTTGGGCAAGAGCGGTCACAAGACGACTGGAGTAGAAGCCTCTTTCCATGCCAGAGTGAAACATTCCTACCTCAACAGGGATTCAGAGCTCTGAATCGTGCCCATCGCTATCTTAAAGACGCTTTCTTTTTCCCCACGCAGACTTGTTGCAATCAAGTCATAGAATCAAACCCACCTAATTTCACTGTATAAATGCCAATCTCTAATACAACAATCTCCATAATACTAAGTCATTCAGATGCAGCATTTGAACTGGTACAAAAGCTGACTATCGTATAATTGTAATAGCCGTCTCATATACTGAGCTTCCCTCTCCTTTGCTACCAACACATTTCAATATCATCACTTCCTTCACAAGTGAGAAACGATGAGGAGTACAGTAACAACACAAACTTACCAGACACAAACCTCCCTCTTGGCAGAGGGACAGGACAGAGACCCCACCGCAGTGCCAGCAGCAATTATGACGCTTCTTTTATTCTTTTACATTTAAAAAGAAATTACAATTAAGAATGGTACAGCGGAAATAAGTGACTAAGCCTGTGTTAACCTACACTTAGTGCAGGATGCTCCTAACTACACACATGTAAAGTAAATACTCACTCATTTCAAACATGCACTTAGTTTCTGTTTGAAGAAATTCCTAATCTTGTTTGTCTGAGTGAATCAAGACCACTGCTGTCGTTCAGGTTTATCAAAATAGGATTCCTACAAAACTGAACTGCTTCTTCCTGAGCTACTCTTTTTAATTGAACACTTTGAAACAAAATATAAATTTCAAAAAGTTAGAAGCACTTCATTAAGGATATCAAACTGATACTGTCCTGGTTTCAGCTGGGATAGAGTTAATTTTCTTCTTAGACGAAAATCTTGGGACTTTTCATTTTGCAGTGAGAACACCAGAATACTGATCTATCTGTGAGCCAGTGTGTAACCAAGCTTGCATTTACTTATTTTAGATCCCCCAAAAGTTTCACATTAAAAACATTTTATCGAGATGTAGCCACTCTGAACAATCCCCATCTAGTCTGAAATGGCAACCACTGTATTGGTGCTACTGAACTTTGCTAGAAAGGATCTCTTCCTTCCAACTTTATTTATCTACGTACTGTATTTAAAATGTTCTTCAGCCACTGCATTTACCTGCATTTAACCACTGCCAAGTTGGTCAACGCAGAGTTGACCAATTTCCACTGCCTTGCTTGAAACAGCCACAAGATGAGCTCCTGTTGCTTGTTCAAACTGGACAGGCTATTCTACATTCCTGCCTGTGGGCCCACGCTCAGAAAAGCACTGAAGCACTTGCTTAACAGACAGGTGGGGCTTTTGTCCTCTGCAGAACCAGGATTTAGTTACACTACCAAAAACACCACTTTGCACAGAGCATGAAGATTTTTATGGCGTTGTCACTCACAAATGAACTGAGAACAACTACTTCTCTTCTACAGACTCCTTATTTCTCAGAAAGCAACTTTTCGCAGGCCCTACCGCTGAGGCTGCCTTGCTGCCAACTCCTTACAGCCACTGCACCTCTGTCAGGATTATAACCTGCAGAAACACTGACAGGTAGAAACAACATTTTTTCCACTGCTCTGGACATAACACAAGATGAGCAGCAACAGATGATAACAGTAGTAAGCAGGCAATATTAAGCAGTAGTAAACATTCCTGATCATAGGATGGACCTGCTGCAGTGTTAATTGTGGCCTGCAGGATCTTGAAAAAGTGAACTGCGTGCCTATGCGGGTCCTTTTCTTAACATTACATTTGATCTCACTCACACATGTAATGTCATTCTCCTGCTTTGTCATTACACAACTTGTTCATTCCTTTTAATTACACAAACAGTAATTTATCACGTATAGTTTGTTATAAAGATTTAATTAAACATATATTAATACGGTTTAATGATCTTGCTGGTGACCAAAGTTCTCCAGTGGATTAAACAGAAAAGGAGGCATTGAACATAAATTTGTACAGTAAATAAACAAAACACAGACAGCCTTGTAAAGCAGAAAGAAAAACAAGGCCTACATGGCCAATCTATTTCAAGAATGTTACAAATGGGAAGCATTTACTATTTTAAAAACATTAATCATATACTCACTCCATTTATTTACTTATCTGTGTTCTTCATGTAAATCTTTTTTGAAAGTGCGTAAACTCTTTAGAATTATAAAGAAAAAGTGAAATCACATTTGGTATTTCACCTGTTTACACTGTAATTACGCAACTTTGCTGAAAGCTGATGAATTAGAAGATTTTCATTTCTATCTGCACCTTTTAGCTTGAAGGAATCTATTTCATATTTCAGTATGAAAAGTACACGAGTTACCACTAGATGAGGTAAGCTGCAAACCTGCCTATATGTATGCTCTGACCTCATGGACATTTGCCACAGGTTTCCTCACATTTACAAAACAAAAGACAATTGGCAGCACGCAAGAGTAGATACACCATATAGCCAGGTATCAAAATACTTGACAGGCTAATAAATTCACGTTCTAATATACCCTATGAAAAGCTTTTGACCACAAACTCTCAAAGTTGCGTCACCCTTCCATGTTTTATTTGTCTTGGAAGATTATGGATATGTATGAGGTCAGAGAAGAGCTACCATCGCTCAGTGCAACATAAGTAGGAACTAAGTAGGTTCTGCAATGCCTTGGCTATATGCCTTCTATTTTCCTTCTTCTGGAAGCCGATTTTAGCTTACTTTTTCATTTGAGATACGTTGCACAGCCCAGCAGTCTGCTCCTTTTCCTTAGTTTCCTGAAGAAATGGTTGAATATTTTTTTTTTTTTTTTTCACCCTCACAAGACTGGACAGGCCCTGACACAAGCAGAGACCTTTTGATGGTAGCCAGAAAACACCTCTTGCAGTCTCAGCCCCCTCACCCCCGTTCTCCCAGGGCCGTACCTGGACCAGGACTGGCCACCAGCCTTTCTCCTCTTCCACCCCAGAAAAGCATGGTCTAGAAAGAAGCTGCATTGTATTTTGCTTGGTCCATATGATGAGATGAGCATTCTCAACTGTGAGCGCCAACAGTTACCAGTCATGCACCCTGCTTGCATATTACAGATCTCTCAGTGATGCCACATCTCTGTCCTCCTCCAAGTCCTTTTTTTACTCTCCATCCAAAAGCAGAGAAGCCATTAATGAAAAATTAGTTTCCCAGTGTGAGGTAAAGCACTTTTATGAGCAATTAATGTTTGCTGCACTTACACAGACTTAAAAAGAAAGCCCCACACAAGTCTAACATTGTTTATTTTGTCCCCTCCCTCAAATTCTGATCAAAGCAAAGACCAGTTTTCAATCCACGCAAGACAACGAAGCAACACGTAGCTGCAGCATGCTCAGAGTGCCCTTTCTGGTTCTCATCAGTGCCGCAAAGCCAGGTGAATAGCAATGATCACCCTACAAGCCCTGCTCACTTGCAGGCAGCAACAAAAGGGCACAGACAAGTGCAGAAGTTCAGTTTGCTGATGACCGAATATCTTTCCAGAGATAATCTATGAAGGTAGGTGTGCCCAAGCCAAACACACTGAAAAGCTGCATGTTATACATTCCTGAGGTCTTGTATCCTGGGCACGTTGGGACTTCATGGATTATGCAGAGGACCTGGTTTTATGCACTAACAGGTACCAAGCTCGGCAGCTAAGTTGCCACATGCATGAACCTCTCCCAAACTCCTTTGGCCACACAGAGCCCAGCAATGTACTTACATACATTGAAATGCCTGCCGTAAGGCCTGCAAAGATCCCCTGCGGCATCTTGTCATCTTGCACAGCAGTGCTTATTCTTTGTTTCTCCACTGCATCCACAGGGCCACTGCCAGGCTAAAGTTACGTTGAACATATGAAAAATGGCAAACATACCTTTCTGGAGTTAGCACTGGTCATCTTGCAGCAGGGTCCTAGTCTGTCTGTCTTGCCAGCAGCAAGAACTGGAAAATTCAAGAAGTAAAGCCAGGAAGATTGTAGTTTTCAAGCTTCCCTCTTCCAGCAACAGCATTTAAGACCTAAAAGAGAGAGGAAAAAAAAAAAAAAATCTATTAATGATAACAAGATCCATGCTGATTATTTCTTGTGCTACACTAAGGACTATCCTTTGCACTTCCTCTCTGAAAGCACTGGGCTAAATTGCCAAGATTATTGAAAAGGGCAGCCAGCTCTGGTTTGCAACATAGCAGCTGTCTAGTGCCTCTCAACACCACTCCAGCTGAAGCCGGAAGGTCAACTCCAGTTTAAAGAGAGGATGCAGGTACTTTCGGAAATGCAGTGACCAAGGCTCAGATCCTCTGAAATCCTAACTCCTCATGACTAGAGGATATGAGTGTTAAATGCACCTACATCTCACTCTATAAAAACAGCACCTCCAGGAGCAAAGGGCCTTCTCATGTGCCGATCTGGTTCTGGTAAGGGTGTCATCTGTTCATAAATATTCCTTGGAGATTTGCTATGCAACCACTGATCTGAACCAAATCTGTTTGGACTACACAATTTTCATCACAATATCACAAGCTGGTGTTGCAATATACACAGAGCTGAAACAAAGAAGATTTATTACTCTATTGAAAGATCTCTTTCGGCCAAACTTGAATAAAAGCATCGCATATTGATACTTCTGTAAGATCATAAACTCAAATGAACACCAGCTGAAGAAGGGACAATGGTAATGCCAGATGACAAACTGATATAGTCATCATATTCATCAACACCAACAGCAGCCGGTCACTTCCCCCCCTTTGCTGAATTAGCCACGAAGGATTGTTTTAATGATAACAAGAATGTGTTAAAAGCATGTGTCTCAGTGGCAGTTCGGAACGGGAAACTCAGAAGCCCACATCTGAGGAAGAGATGGTAAAAAAAAAAAAGAAAAAAAGAAAAGACTTGCTAGGAAGCACTAAAAAGAGGTGAAAAAAAAACCCAAAATATAACTGGGTGGTAGGGGAAAAAGTAGATTAAAGACTAAAAAGCAGGAACAAGTTTGACACTGAAAACATACTGCATTATTCAGACTTGTGGAAGAGTGTGTGAACAGAAGTGATGACAAAAGCTACAAAATTCAATATGATCACTTGAAGGGTGGGAGGTTTTGCAAGCAAACACACTACTTTACAGCAAAGGAGAGTCTCAAAACATTTGAAATAAACATTGAAATTTTACACATCGAGTTACAAGCTTGTTTATAGGCTTCACGTGGTCTTGTTTCTTTGTAATCCTGAGAAGTCAGACAGCTACATTGTACACATGGCATTTTCAAGTGACAGTGGCATTTTCAAAAGAGAAATCTGTTCAACGATTTGGTACTTGGGTCTCTGTTTTGAGACAAAAGCATCGATATTGATCTCGGTTGGCGGGGAAAAAAAAAAATCATACCCAAGGCTTTAAAGACACCATTAAAATAAGGAATGCCTTTTTACTTCTGTTTTTAAATTTCCACAGGTTGACTGATTTATCTTTATCAATTATTGTAAGCAGCTGCTTATATAATGTAAATTCAGGACACATACAAGAAGAAAAAGACTTGTTCATTTTTTCCAATCATTCAAACAAGGTACAGTAAAAAATAAAATAACAGGTAAAATAACTTCAATTAACTAAAAAGCTGAAATTTTCATGTTTGGGGGTTTTAGTTTCTTTTTAAAAATCATCATCAGTTTGACTTCTCCCGGTTTCAAGCAGCTTCCCAAGTAAAAATATCCCATCGGCCATGCTAAAGCCCCTCTTGCTCTCAGCCATCCATCACCCCAGGAAGCATGCATGGCTCAGGGAACAAAGGGAGCAGGGTTACAAAGCAGCAGAAGAGGTCAAAGATGCTCCTGCACTTGGGTTTTCCCTGCTGCGTTTCCCTCACAGCTGCTCCTACCACGAATTTACAGTAAAGTGGGGAGCAACAGTACATCTTCTGTGGAAGAGTCTCATGCAGCTTGCTCTTGCAAAAGCCACTCTGAAAGTCAACTCTGAAGCACCCACGTGCATTTGCACACCCTCTCCCTGCACCCCCAAAATTAAGAAACTGGCGGCCTGATCCAAAGCCCGCTGGAAAGGCTCATCAGCTGCAACCAGCTCCAGACCAACTTGAAAAAAAACAAAATGCTTTTATTCAGGCTGAGAAGCATATTGATGTTTTCCTACATTTTTTTCAAGCCTCATTAAAGCCACAGATGTGGTGAAAACTGTTACTAAAGCAGTAATAAAAATATGAAAGACTACCTCACCTATGGGCCTGGGATGGGGTTTTTTGTTTGCTTTTTTAACCTAAATATTTGTTTTGGAAGCACTAGAAATACAGAGAAAGACAGGAAAAGAAGGATTACCTCATTACTGTCATGATCTCACTTTTTATCAGAGCCATTTAGTCTTCTGCAAGGCCTAGGGGCACTCAGGAGAAGACTAAAATATTTTAGTGAAGAATAAGTAGGTAAAAGCAAACTACAAATGAATTATCTGTAACTTGTACCACTTCTTCAAAAGTTCATTTCATGTTTGGGCCTTCAGATGAGGCTGCCCTTCATTTGCCACAGAAACCACTGTATGAGGTCCAAACAGAAGTCTGCCAGACCTGCCTTTGAGAGATGTTTTGCTCCACAGCAGTTCTTTCAACCTTAAGTTGCCGACCTCTTCCCCTGTAAAACTACTTTCTTGCAACCTGTGGTGACCCCTCAGTTTCTGCCTGAATCTAGCCCCGCTCTGAAATAGCCAGTGTGTTGTTGAAACGCTCTCAGAGAACTTGCAGCAGCAAGGGGTACGTTTTTGCAAAACCACAGAGGGGATTTCTCAGGGAAAGCCCCACTGCCAAAAAGGGCCATGGACGCTTTGGAAGTCCATCAAGCTGAGTATCTCTACACCTCGCTTTCTTTGTAGTTTACTTAACACCTATTGTCTGCTGAGACAGCCCTCTCCTTCTGACCCACACCCATTCTTTTGTCATCTCCAGTGGGCAAACCTCCTCCACACTCTCAACTAAGATGATCTTACCTGTTACACTAGAGGGGCATTACTCTTAGTTAAGAACAACAGCCAGACACTCTGCTGTGTAGCAGGGAAAGATTTCAGAAATAAGTATTCAGAAGTTCAAAAAAATGTCGACGTTATTTCCCTTGCAGGTGATAGAAATAAAGTGCTTTCTGTGTCCTTGTTTCATTTCATGTCAGCCACACAAATCTCTCAATAACAGAAGCCAAAACAAATTTTCTAAGAGCACTAATCAAAAGTCCATCAAGGTTCATACAAAGACTGACTTCAGTAAGCTTTGAACCAGGCTACAGATAAACACACAACTTGCAACAAATGCAGACAAACTTTAGTGCAGGCCAGACCTATCAAGAGAAACTTAACCCCAGTATTTTGCAGGGTTTCGTCCTTAGACTCTTTCAGGACTACACACTTCTCTTAGGGAAGAGCATCTTCATACAGTACCATATTGTGGAGCCTGGGAGTTTCACCACGTGGTTCTACAATCACCTGAAACACTCCTCTACACCACAGGGAAAAGGAAACAAAGGCTCAGTCTTCTACACAGCAAGCTGCCAGAAGAGTGAGCAGAAAAAGGTATTCACAGAAATAGGGTTAGACTGAAACTATTACAACTTTCACCATTCTCTGTCCTCCTCTGTGTGATCCTCCAGGTCCCTTAGACTAAGTTGCACCAATATAACCTTTTAATTAAGTGGGGTAGAGCAAATATATAATAAAACAAAAAGGTGCAAGTTATCCGTTTTGATAATTTCTGGAAGACTTATTTAAACTTATCTGGACACAAGAGTCACCTCTACAATTACTCCCTCAAAGCTTTCTGCTTCTGGTCTGCCTTAGAAGATGTTTAAGCGCATTTGCACTATTAGCCTGAGTGCTTGAGACCGATCAGGGAAGAAAGGTTTTAAGACAATCATGTACTCTAACTTGACATTTTATTTCTTCACCAATATTAACTTGGTGCCCCAAGTCCATTTCATTTTTCTTATACAGTGACTAGGCAGACAGTAGAGCTGTTTACAGATAGATTTGTGAGGTCTTTTTGTGCAATACATCTCCCATCACACAGACTGGAACAGTATTGCAATGTAGCGTTTGGGGGAAGCGTGTTGTAGTGCTCCAGGGCCAGATTTACACAGCTACTTTGGCACCTAGATATTTTTGCAAAGACAGCCCAAAGTGGTTAATAATGGAGAAAAATTCACTCTCAGCATTCATCCTGAAGCAGCAAGACAGAATTTGCCAGCTCCTAACAGAATGAACTTCTGTATTCTAACCAGAAGGTTTTTACATTATTTTGACCTCTAAACAGATGGATAGAAAACAGATAATTGTATCCAAAAATCATTTTTCTAGTTCTGACTTTTAATAGTCTCATACCCCTGAATACATATCTGCATGTGAACACACTAGAAACTCAAGCATGTAAAACATACTTCAACATCTCTTTACTTATATCGGATGGGAGAACACATAACTTCATGATCATTTTAAAACCTTACTGGTTTCAGTGGGATTAGCTATTTGTTTCAGTGGGAGCGGGAACTCTCCCCTTCAGCAGAGGTCTCTGATCAGAACTTTTCCCCGCTCTCCCCTTTCTACCTCCCCCCAAAGGAAATGCTCATCTACTAGCATGCTGTAAACACACTTTTGCATTTCTAACAAAAATGTAAATAATTCAAGGCAATAGCAGAATCGTGCGTGTTCTGGCAAAATCATTGATTTTCATCAGGGAGACAATTTTGGCTCAAGTCTAGAATACAGCCTATTCTTTGGCACTAGGGATTTGCAACATCTTTGTGAAAATGCAAACCTGGGATACCTGCCTAGAATGGCCCAAGAAACATTTACCTTACCAATAAAAACGGAGGCCCACTTAACTATTTCCCCTAAAGGGCAGGTATTCATCTAATCACATCTGGAATCCTTTCCAGCTTGGTTCCTGCAGCTAATGCTACTCTGACATGATATGATGGTTTAATCCTAGTTATTAAACTGCTTATTCTAGTTAATAATAAAAAAAACCGTGGACAAATGCCTGCCTGTCAGTGCACCAACCTCAGAGCAAACACTGTGAAGTGGGCCCCCTGCTTTCTCTAAGCAAACAGAGGACACCGTTTGGAATTCAGAGTTTCAAAGAAAAGCTGCCAGATCTAATGAAAATATTGCCAAATCTACTAGGGTGGGGTTTTTTTAATCCCTAGACAACAAAAAAAACCCGAACAAAAACACAACAACAAACCCCAGCCTTTGCAAATCTAGTCTTCCCTACTACGCACAAAGAAGTTCTTTTCCGTGGTCTCAGCAGACAAAAATATAACACATATATAATACATACATAATGTCTGAGCCAGCTGTGATATACTTTCACTCAAAATGTTTTTAACAAAACCCAATTTGTTAACAGATGCATCAAGTTCTTCATGATTTTACAGGGGGGGGAAAAAACCCACCACAATTCCAAGTCTTCATTTCCCAATGTTTCATTAAAACCAAATATTTTTAGATCCAAATGATAAAACTTTGCCAGCAGCCTCTGCTGACTAATAAGCCATTTTCTGTTGAAAACACAATATTGATGTGAAAATTGCCAACTAGCTTTTTTTTAAAAAATATATTTATATAGCTATAAATAAAACAGACATACCAGATAGACAACACACCACATGTGAAAACAAACTGAACTCAGTATAGCAAGAGGTTTCCATTTCCATCAGTGCAAACTTGAACCTTGTCCACACATTCCACAGCATGGGACTGGATGGATTTGTCAAAATCTAACTGCACGGCCCAGAAGTAATCCCTAGCACTATTCATTCCCTGCCAAGCCATGTGCACGGGTGTTAGTTTGGTCGCACAAGAAGATAACCTCTAAAATCACTGACTTCAAATAAAGTCTGAAATGTTAATTGCAGAGTTCAGACTTTCACTTTCTGGTCCAACGTAGAATTCTTATTTCAGACTTCAAGACTGAGGCCATCACTTCATTACTCACTGTCCGGTTTCAAATGCACCTCCCCTCGCAGTTTGTTCCTCCAATTCCTCCATCACAAATGGGACTAAGACTCCTCTGGACTAAGGATCTTCCACTGCTGCTTGGAGGCTCCACTCCAGACACTTTGACAACAGCTCAGGTGTCAACTCCCTCATCACGCCAGCCACTTCAGGCTCAAGATGTGGAAATTACCAAGTTAAAGCACTGCTGTGAAAAAAATAGGCAGGTTTCTACCCAACATAAGATATTTTCTTCTCAGCAAAAATTGCTAATTTTCCACCTGTTCCACTATTAATTATTGTTAATGGAGGGAGATGACAGATAAGAACAGCAGCTCTATTTTTTTTCTGCTGCAGTGGTTTCATTTCTAAATTTTAGACAAGAAGTACATCTTAGAGCTCACTTAACTGAGGGGCTTTGGTTTTATTAACCCTAAAGAAGTACTACTGGATTTTAACCGACAATAACTACTGCCAAGATGATTGTAAGAGGTTATCTATTGATAGACAAGGCTCCTTCCCTTTCTCTCAGACAAAGAGCATATCTAATTGCACCTCCCACACTGAAAGACATCTCAGAGGCCCGGAGTCTCCTCCTAGAAAAGGGCCATTACTGAGAGAAATGGCCAAAAATGTGTAACTCAAGTGCATTCCTGCAAGAGGGATGCCTCCTCGTTCCTATCTCAGTAGCACTGCTGGCTAATCCTTTTGGCCCCTAGTCAGTCAGCACAGTTACGAGGCCTCTGCAGCATCAGCAGTGCAACACCACATGTCAGTGCCGCTGCTGTTAAAAGGACTGAGGAAAGTCACAGTAGTATCAGTATTTAACAATTTGGACCCTCTGTTAAAGGATAGAAGAAGAATACCAAGGATCACAGTCACAGCTGAGTGTTCCCACCCTACAGGGCAACCATCTTTCTGACATCATTTCTGGTCCCCATCTTCATCCCAGACGGAGGGCTCAAGTTGCCTTGGCTCCGTTTGTTTTGCTGGGGTAGTTTCCTACCATTTTAGCGCAAGCACCCAAGCTGAAGCAAGAGAAACAGCAGGAACACATGGCCAGGAAGTATCAGCAGGCTATTAGATCAGCTCATCCATCTTGTGGTACCTCATCTGTAACTGCCTAAATTAGAAATAGTCTCCTTAGTCCCATACATAATCAAGAGAGAGAGACTCAGAGTGTGATTCAGAATGTCTAGGGTTAGTCCTTTCACGGGAGGTTTCAGACTTGAAGCTTCAGCCTCCCCCAGAAGAAGCCTGCAGAGATTAACCTCTAAATTTAGGAGCGTAGATCGAGACAGAATGATTAGTCCCCAAAGAAAACAATTCTTGAGCTGAATCATCCACTGCTACTGAGATTTACCTAAAGCAGGCAAAATGAAATCAATGCCTAAAAAAACACATCAAGGAACCTCAGGGCAGGAACGACAAAGGCATCCATAAGCTTCACATGGGGTAGTGACATCCTGGCAGCCATCTGGCAGGAGAGGACTCGAGTCCCTCAGACCTGCTAATACCCATTTCCAGCAGCATTTACTCACAGAGGCAGCCACTGCTCATTTGGCTCCTGGGGCTTCATGGATTGCCTCACCTCCAACGGGGCCAGGAAGCAAGAATGTGAATTCAAAGCACATTTTCAGGTAACACATGAGATCACCTACTGTTAGAATAACACACAAAAGGGAAAGGTACGGATTAGTCTGAGGCGCACCCAGACACAGCTGCCAGGCCTCCACATTTCAGCCAGATTAGTTCTTTTTTTGTTGCTGTTAACAATGAACATGAAGAACGAGTCATTTGACCACCTCTGAAGGATGTGGTACTGGATCTGAGGAATTCTACACATTGATTGAGAGGGTGGATATTAATGCTTTTTTTTTTTCTTCCCCCGCGCTCCTGTCAGCAATGTGTGTGCAGGTCACAACAGAGTGGCCAGGTCTGAAAACACCATATTAAAGCTAAAGCCAACATCCAAAGGCCTTGACCTTGGTCCAAGTCTCAGCCATTTGAGTCAATGGTGAGAGTCCTGCTGGGGTCAGTGATCTGCACTAATGACCCTCAGTCCTTTTTGGCAATCGCCACCCAAGCGCACTGCTCGAATCAGAAGACCAAATGCTGCCACGCAATCCAAGCCACATTTTGAGACACAGTACACATCACCACAAATTATGTTTTACTTACTCTTCTAGGAAGAAATACAAAGAGTTAGGGCGTGGTGGAAGCAGTTTACTGACAAGCTTGAGGTGAGCATCTTATGAATGGCTAAGCTTTTGCTGAGTAATATTGAAATCATGCAAACTGACTTACTATAAAAAGCTTTATACATCATACTACTGTTTCAAAAACAGTGGCAGCTATTTGACAGATGCTCAGAGGTTCAGAATTTCAGAAGTAGACCTAAAAAAGGCAGATTAATGAGCACATGATGGTGAGGTAGTAAAGTTGCACAATAAATGAAACTTAGCAGATGGCTCTGCAACTATAAAAATCTCCAGATTCCTAGATTAGATAGACAGAAAGGACACTTCCTTATTTTCCTGAATTATTTCTGCCTTTTCCTTATGACTTTGGCAGTATTGCTGCTATCTTCTTTTTAAATAGTGCAACTTTCCAGATTTATTTTCCCTTCTGCTTTAAGCATAATGGATCTCATTGGACAAACTTTCTACTCTATCAACATGAAGGAAAACATTAGGGCTCACATTCGGAGCTGCATATGCACAGCCCCATGTTTCCTAGGAAACAAGCGATTGCTCATCTCTGTGCCGAAATAAATTGATGCATCATTTCGGCTTCCTCCAAACATTAGTATTTTGATTCAGGACAGAATCCCAAACACCCCCAGCAGTTGTGATCTTCATAATTCTGCTTCTGCTGTTTCTCAGCGTTTGAGAAGCAAGCAAGACCGTATTGCTCGTTAGAGCAATAAAGATAAAAACTCTGATTACGCAGTGGCGGTGCAGACCTGAGGACAGGCAGAGACACCATCGGTGCTCTCTACCCAGGGAGCCAGCAGAGCCATATGCATCCCTGGGTGCTCATGTGCAGCCATCTGGGGAGGAAGGAAATCAGTGCCTCCCACCGCAGCACCTTCTGTTGGCCACGCAGAGATGAACAGGAGTCAGAAAACAGGAATTTTGGCTTCGGATTATCTTTGACTGACCAACTCCAAGTTTAAAAAGAGGCATTCTGACACAAACCGATGCTCCCTCGAGTATTTCCACATCCGTACAAAAAAGTCTGGATTTCTCTCTTCCTCTCTCATTCCCTTCAGGAGTTCCCTCCCTTAAACTTTATTTACTTTTATGTTTTTATGGGATTTTTTTTCTTAAAGCCATATTCCAAAGTTGACACTGATGTATTTCTAAATCATATTTTACTTCAGACAATTCCAATATTGATTTAACACTGCATTCCTGGAATCTAACTCTTAATAGCAGAGTTACTGCTAAACGCTTGTGACAACTTGACCCACAACGCCAATACCACAGCAAAGAGAACTCTGGCTGATTCCACAGGAAGGGCTATTAAGGAATATATAGGCACGTTTCAGATCTGCTGCAATTTCAGTCTGTCAGTAGCACATACATTAGGAACTCAGCTATCAAAATCTAAATTTTCTGAAAACTCCCTGTCATCTGAAAGATGGTCGTGTCCCCTGACGTCTATTAATTGCACTGAAAATTTCCTCATTATTCAAAATGTCGATTATATGAACTTATTCAATGTCTCCCCTGCCATTTGGATAATCGAGGTTGTATTGCATATGGGCCATTCTTGCAAATCTTTGAAGACAATTGACTACCCTCATGAGTAAAGGTTTGCAAGATCAAGCCATATAACACATATGAACAACATTCATCAAAAGTAACTTCAAAATAATTTGTTGTATATGATCAAGCGTTAGTATCAATAAATGGACATCATGGTAATAAGGCCTGAGCGTATAGTGCAGGTCTTTGCTAATATAGCATTACTAATACTTGATATTGATCAGCCAGCCAATCTGAAACCTCTTAAGTAACTTAACTGCTTTTTCTTTCAAGAACGATAGTATAAGTTTCACAAAAGGCCACTTTGCAGAAATACGATAGTTTAAAACTTTCTACTACTTCTTTTTCCCTTTAACATTTTTGCATCAGTTGCTCTAGTTCGTCATTGTAAACACTTCAAAATCTGGATAAAGGTAGGCTCATTAAAAGAAACAAAACAAGGAGAAAAAAAAACCCAAAACCAAACCAATATGAATTTTCAGGACAAAAATAAAACAAAGTTTGGAAGCTCAAGAAATTAATGCAATTTTGCTGCCAAGTGAAGTAAGCTACATCACCCCTTCTGTCATGGGGTACCCAATTCAGGGCCGGGGGGGAATATTCGCATGCGATGTCAGCAAAAGAAATAGAACTTCTGCTCAACTACTAATGCCAACAACATTGCTTCTTTAACAAGCAGTTGTCTGTGGAGGGATAGGTGCTTAATTCTGCTGCAGCCTGGACCTAAGCCAGCTTCTGTCCAAATTCTACTCATGGGGATCAACAGCACAAACTTCTTTCTCATCATTTCTCCTAAGGGTTTCAGATTTTTTTTTTTTTTTTTTAATATGCTGATGATTATATACTCTGCCCTCACAGCACCGAGGAACACCATAAACATATTTTACAGAAACTTTAACATCCTGTGTGTGTCTAAGGAAAGAAATAAACTATTATTTTGCAGACTACTGATTTCTTCTTTCTTCAGCTGGGCAAAAGAAGAGAGTCCTGAAGCCACAATAGCTTCCTCCACAATTAACAATTCCTACAGCACCAGCAGCATTACAGAGTTGTGGACACTAGTCAGCCTTCACTCTGCAACAGTCTCTCAAGTTTCACTTCCTAGCTTCACTTGTTCTTTAGCTATGCAGCACGAGTACTACAGTCTAAGTCTATGGAGAAAAGAAGATGCTTTTACTCCTGACCCACAATTCCTCTAGGTTTGGGTCTATCCCCCTTGGATCTCACATCCCATTTTGGCCTCGCAGAAATTTCCTGAGGAAGTTAACAACAGGACACAGGAGGTCATAAATACAACTCAAGAACACCTTACGTTTACACTGAATAATGTACATGGACCTACAGGTATTGTGTCTGCAAAGACTAGCACTCTTTGCTGACAAAGACATAAATGAATATTAGGGCCAGAGACATTTTATTTTTCTCTTGGATTTTTTTCACCCCATATGCACTGCATATTAGGCTTGGTTAGAAAATTTAACAAGCCCATACGGCTTATTTGCAGCATCGTATGACCTACAAAAACCACACTGAAGGATGCAGAGAGGCAAGCATCATCGGGGTTAATCTTGAAAAAACAATATATTAGAAGTCCTCAAATGCTGTTATTTTCCATCTGTTGCAAACCCATAAAATTTGCAAGAGGCATCTTTTCAACCTAATAATATTATTTGCTAAATGCACATTACTGGTGATGCCCATCTAGGGATAAGTCCAAACCACGGCACTCCAACATGATAATTTATTCCAGCAGCAAAGAAAAAAGAAAAAAATTGCACTCTGTTCTCTAAGCATTATACACTTTGCTTTAGGGCATAAGCCATACATTCAGCTCCCCAGCAGGAGGCTGTGCAGCAGCTATACTCCAGAGAATTAGCTGGGTGGTATTCTGCCCTCTGCTATGGGTATCCACATCATCTGCTGGAGGGGGATGAGGCTAGGGGAACAGGAGAAGGAAATCAAGATTCAAAGCCAAAATACCTCCCTAACTGACGGGGGGGATTCAGAGCCTGCAGTCCTACACCTCTCAAGTCACTTCATCCCTAAGGTACCTCCCTTTACTATGATAAGGGGAGAAATCACACCAAGGAGAGACTGCTCATCTATCAACACACAAGATGTGAACGTCCTCCATTCACCCCTCCAGCATGTCTTGGTCGCAGACAACCTGCACTCCTCCTCAAAACCACTCCACAGGCAACACAGCCTGTCCCCACTAGGATATCTCCACACTGGAAAGAAACCACTGTGGATTTGCTAAGTGCCACCTTGCACCAACAAAGCATCTGAGGTTTTTTTCCCCCCACAAGCTTCACTTAAAATCACTATGTAACATACAGAACAGCCTGTGTTGCCCATATAATTGGGGGTGGCAGGCGTTATTTTGTTTTCTAACTAGTTGTCATGAGGGAAATGAGAAATCCCATTCCCACTACACTCTTTTCTGCTAAAAAAAAAAAAAGCATAGCAAGATTGTACAGGTCAGATAAAAATATCTGATTACTGTAGTCAGTATTAGCACCTTCGCAAAGGTTCAAAGAGGGAGCTTTCTACAACTGTACCTGCTTCGCTTTCTCTGTTAATCATTACCTCACTTTCTAGCCAGAAGAAGCATCAGAGATGTGCACAGCAGCCTAATCTCTCCCATGTATCCTGACAGTTGTACATTTAAATGCCGCTTGTCAGCATCTGAAAGAAGACAACACTTCCTTTGCACACTAGTAACAGGTGACTAATTCAGGCTACAATGCAAACCGAGTATTTACACAGCCAGTAGTCAAGCCAGATGGAAATACATAGCAAGACACAAGCCGATCAGTACAAACCCTTGCTGAGATCACAGCTACCAACATCCTGTATTGATGCTGCAGATAGGGAGCAAGTTTAAAATTTTCAGCCCGCACACTTATCCAAGATCAGATGAACTCATAACTACTAGAAAGACAATTAATAAATGAGATAAGATCTTCCTTTGGGAAGAACACTAGATTGCTCCATTAAGATTATTGCAGCTGCATAATGTTAATAAAGGCATATCACTTTGCTAATGGGACCATCACTTCCAGAAGATTCCCTCACTCTCGTATAAACTTTATATCAATGCAGCCAATTTAAGTTCAGTTACTGGATCATACAGTGCCAGACATCTCACTGCAAAGCCTCTTTCGCCTCCATGTTTTGCAGCCATACCCCTAATTGCATTTTTACTTCTGTCCACAATCTTAACTGCTACGTGAACAGTACTTCTTGCCTAAACTGATCTATTCCTTTATGTTTGGGGAGTTTATTAAACCAGTCCGATTCTGAATTAATTTCTCCATGAAAGAGAAAAGCATTTTGTTGAATTTTCAAACAGACTGGTTCCCACCATCCCCCAATCCTTCCCTCCCCCTTTTCCTCCCTCCCTCAATGCAATTTAGGTCACTTGAATACAGACATCTCCAAATCATGGGTGCAATCAGGGTATCACATATAAGTGACCTACAAAGAGGTCTGGTGGGGACTGAGCTGAAAATCTGAATCTTAAGGGATTTAAAGAAACATCATCTAATAAACATCATCCTTTCTTCCTACTCCAAAACGATCACATTAAAAGAAGCCAAAGTGCACTGCTTCTTGGCTGCATGCAAAGCCGTTGCTTTATTAATTTATGACTGCACAATAGCAAGATGGTAAATAACATGCAGAACTAACATGCAAAGAGAGAATGATCTTCCTCAGCTATAAAAAGGCAACAAGGAGATTCAAACATACAGAAGGAGCCTGGGCTACCACCAACATATTTTTCAGGTGCAGAGGCTTGTAATTCACCCCAGAAACACTCAACTCTATAAATTTCAGGTTTACAGACAGATCTCAGAGGAACCTGCTGTAGAGTAAGATTCATCCCATAGAAATCTGCTGACAGACGGTAGAGTTGCAGCCCGGCCTCCCGCCACACATCCCTTAGGCACCTGGCTAAGTTACTGATCATTGCTCCTCACCTCTGCGCTTAGGCTCGATGCTTAATGCGTATTTCTGTGGAGATTAACAACTGCACGTAATCCCACCTTTACGCGTCCTGTACGTACATGCATATATATATATATATTCACTTCTAAAACAGGTATGAACCCTGCAGCCTACCATTTCTTCAGGAAAGAGAGGTTCAACTGAAGCATCTTCCACTAAACACGGAGAGAGAAACCCAGGCTTCAGGAGGTTAGAGCTGAAGTGAGACGCTAGGAAATAAGGCTGTATACACGCAACTGTAATGGGAGCTGCATTTTCGGTATCCTTACATGCAGCTCTTGAAGGAGGAGGAGAGTTTTGCTTTGAAAGGAAAAGATTCTTCTACCTCACTAGATAAAACACAGTCAGACTAGTGAATTACTAGACACCCAGAAACACAGGAAACATTGGAAGGACTGAAATCAGAGGGAGTACTGAATGGGGGGACACACACGACATGGACACACGACCAGATGCATTGCATGAAAGAGTCTTTAGCATTTCTAAAGTTGTTACATCAAAGAGCCCTGCAGTTCTTACTGGAGCCACTTACTACACAATTCTGATCCAAAAACGTATGACTAAGTGTTAGTCATGCACAACAAAATCATTTTGAGACCTTTAAAAAAACCAAAAAACCTACAAAAATTTAATTTAAGATAATAGAACACAGGATGCAGAAAGGACCCTGAGTCACTGAGTCTACCCCTCAACTACCACACCTAGAATTGCAAAACTCAGGGAAAACAACACCCACCTTCAACAAGCAGGCTGGTAGCGCTATTTTTGACCCTTTTCTCTCAAGGGCTATCCCTTGACCACCAACAAATACTTGAGAAATCATGAGGGAGCACAGCACCATTACACACTCACCTCCTGAAGGTCCTCTTTCCTCTCCTGCACTTAGGATTTGAGTTGACCTTGAGGTAGGGTATAAAGATCAGTCCCTGACCAGACAAGATCTCAGACACCTGGTAGTCCTTCCCCAGGTTTTGTAGCTTAGCCTGATGCCTGATTGGCTCCTGCAGCTCCACCCTCACGATGAAGCAGCCCTACAGGTGAGCCCTGAGAGCTCTCCTGGCTAGCTGAACGGACTCTTCTTGGCTTTAGCATCAGGGTCCCTCAAACAGGGTTCCTCAGAGGTTTCCTCTCTTTCCACGGAGCACACGGTGCGTCCGCTTACAAGGGCAAAGCACTGCCCTTCCAATTGTTCTACATTCTCTGCACCAACTGCCTTCAGACCAGTAGATTAGACCTGGTAGTTTTCAAGTGCTTCATCAGGAGAACCCAACCCAGGTCTGATTTTGCTGTGCATGATTTTCGTAAATCTAAACTATATTTATATTGCAAGCCGGATTCCTCTGGCTCAGCCTTAGCTGCCAACCTGAGGGGCTTCTTTTCTAAACCTTGAAGTCGGTGATGAGGAACAGACACCTGCAGAGTATGGCTGAACATACCTGCTGGCACAGCTGCCCTCAGGAGGAAGGGTCTCTCTTATCATTGACAGAAGAGGCTGCCAAGAACAAGCAGACTCCTGGCTTAAGCACCTCAGCTAAGTGCTTAATTTCGATGTGAGATAAAGCCAGCCCATTGCTACAAGGCACTTTTTAGGTAGTTTGACCTTCTCCCAAAAACTGGCAAGCAACTAACCTCTGGCTGTGATGCCCATTAGAAAGCAGAACTTTCTTCACCAGAGAAACAAGCCCTACCCCTCCATGCTCTGCCAAACGAAACCTCTGAAAATTTGTTTCTCCCCTTAAACAAGGGTGTTTTTTCACTCAGTAGCTGTCAGACCCTGTGGCTCTCTGATATAGTGGTATTTTTTCTCACTGTATTCAGGACTGAGCAGCTTGGTGAGGTAGAAGCCTGTACAACGTTATAAAGTAATTACAGCATGTAAAATAATTTAAATAATTTCTTTCTTACTTTCTACCTTATAGATGAGCAATCGGGTTTTCTTTAGCAACAATAGCTTTTGCCACAACCCCAGGGGCAGGAACCTAAACCATATGTACATAAAAAAGGTAACCTCAAGTTTCCTCTTCATAGCTCTGATGTGGAATACCACAAGCACATTTAGTCAATTGTCCTTCAAACGTCTTCTGTACGTTTGGCTTTTTTCCCCTTTATGCTTGAGAAGACCTCAGAGGCTCAGCTTCGGGGAATGTAGTTGAGTTAGACTCCTGTTCATTTCCATTAGCTGAATTTATATTGTAGGCTTCTGTTGGGAAATGTCATATTGTTTCATGATCTTAGTTTCATGTGCAGTGGAAGTACTCGCACTAGCTCTCTTTCCTTCCTAGGAAACCGCATTTCTTTGGATGGCTATCACCCAAAACACCTGGCAGTAAATCCAGAGAACTAGGTAGATTGCAAGGTTAATTATGTATGGGGTGGTGATGATGTTTTCGTACTCCTCTTCATCATACTGTTTTTTCTGGCAAGAAGTTCTGCATTGACAGTATGCACTAGGAAGAAATCAGTCCACATCAGAGGAGTGAACCCAGAGACGTGAGAATCCCACACTACGCCACTTTGTACATGTGACGCTGGAAGGTTTTCTCCTCAAGCTGAAAGCACAGCATCTAGAGAGACTCTCTGCTGCTCTAGGAGACTTACCAAGAGAAACATACCATAAAAGCATGTTGCTGAGGTGAGTAGGTGTTAGTCCAAGCCTTGTAAGTTAAAAGCAACATCTCATAATCTCTGCTAAATGTAATGGGTAGTCGAAGTAATGAAGCTAACCCAGGCGTAATGATTAATCTTAGTGTGAGTCGTGACCCTGGCAGCTGCATTCTGAACCAGCTGCAATCTATATAATGCATTCCCAGGAAGACCAGACAACAAGGAGTTGTATTAGCACGCAGTGCAGATGGTATGAATGCGTGTACCAGCAGACTCAAGCCTAGCCAAGGAGAGCAAAGGTCTTCGTTTACTAATATTCTTAAAAGGATAGCAATTTGTCTAAGATATTTATTATGCTTATCATAATCAAAGAGCTTGATTTCTAGAATTAATCCTTTTATTGCTAACAAAAAATATTACCATGAAAAAAGGTTGCTAGAGTGGACGCAGTCCCTGAGCAATGCATAGGATTAGCCATCAGCAATACATTTTTTCCTCCTCCTCCCCCTCCACAGTGTCAGGGTCACGTAAAGTCAAAACACTAAATATAGGACAACATCAGTGGAAAGCAAAGCAAGCTTGGCTGGCCACAATGGAAACACAACACAGGGCCCCTTGCAAGGTAAACCCATCAAAACAGCGTGATTAGGCTAAAACTACAACAAGAGGTTTGTTAAATCAGCAGAGAGTATTTGTGCCTTAACCCAGCTCTGTATTTATGAGATTCATTCTGTAGATCTGAATAGGTTATTGCGGGAAGGAAAACCAGGGCAGACAAATTAGGAGCACTTGCAGGGTCCTTTGGGGAATATCCATAGGTCTGAAAGCATTTCATGGGTGGATTTTCACTCAGGAAAGGCAATGCCCCATCCAAAGCAAGAAAACAAAAGTGTTTACCTAAATGGGAGCTATCTGGACTGACAAGCCTCATAACGTCTCCTGGCAATTGAAGGAGAGATGGAATCAGCTTCTTCAGCCTGGGAAACATCTCCTTTCTCCTGGAGAGCTCTGCTGTGACTCAGCTCCTGACTTCTTCGATCTGTCACACACTTTGAACAGAGCCACTGCTACAGGCTTTCACTGTCTACACCAGTTTCTTCTTCCCTTCAGAGCTGTCAGTTGAAAAGAGAAAGAGCCTGGCAATAAGCTGGACTTTTCAAAGTTTATCCTCTATCTATTTTTGGTCATGCTCTGAATCATCTTTAAACAGCCACTGCTTATTGAGAAGAGGCAGCTGTACCCATATGGTAAGTTTTGCAGTGCTCAGTACCTGGAGTTTATGCTGCAGGAATGGTGAGATGGCTGACGGGACTAGGGAAGTAAAGGTCTTAAGAAGTTCAGTGGCAAAGCAGCCGAAAAAGTAGGAACAGTATTACAGCATTTTGATGTTCAGCCTGCTTGTTGGTACAGTGCAGAGCAGCAGTCTACCATGCTAGTACATGCCTGTAAACTGAATAGAGCAGTAGGTTTAATTTTAGGTCTAATGGTTGCTGACAATGAGTTCCTTTTGATCCCATCTTTTGCTTCACTTTAAAATATAGTTTGAAAGGTGCTTGACATACAGTTTCAAACCAAAGCCCAGCTCTGGATTTCTAATCTATTGTATCATTTCCTCCTAAGTTGCCTGTCACTGCAGCAGCTGAATACCAGCCACCCTCATATCGAGAAGTCGTCTACTTCTGACCTGCACTGCCGTTCAGAATCTGTATGGCAAGTGAGACCAACTGGGAATGGTGCCATAAAATTTCATTTGCTGAAGAGGCTTTTTTCTAAATTAAACTAGTTAGAACTAAGGTGAATCATAGGAGCACAGTGCATTTTTAAAACTCCACTTCTATGGATCTAAGCTATTCTCCTGTTGCTTGAAAAACATACACCTATCAATTAAGGCCTGTCCTAATGCACAGTAGCTCTTCAGTAACGCTGCAGTGAGCAGCTGTCAATATAGGGTACCTAGATCATCCAAGTAAAATGAAAGCATCTTCAAGAGTCATCAAATACAGAGACTGGAGATATTGGTGTAGCAGAACTTGCACGAGAAAGCCAATGAAATGTCTTTATTCCTGCAAGCTGGTTTTGGCCCAGCTGGGAACAGTGCTTTTCTTGGGTTAGGCAGTAGACTGTGCAGGTAATGAGCCTGGTGCTTTTCCACTTACTCATGGGAGAAAAAAAAAAACAACCAGTAGTCAGTAACCTTGAAAAGAGAGATAAAATAACTTCTTTACACTGAATGTTCCCCACATTATTCCAGGCAACCTTTTGGAGTCCCTCCATCCTTAGCCCACTGTAAAACAAATACCAGCATTGCTTTATCCTCTGTATGTTCCTGGGCACTTGCCAGAGGAATAACATGAATTCCTGTATTAATCTGTCCTGGATGACAAATATTTGCTGCACCTCACTGTCCCCCAGGAATGGCTGTCCCAGCAGCTCCTGGACCCAAACATGCGGCCCAGAGCAAAAGGGGAGTGATATGGAAAAGTGAGGACGGTCTGAGCCATACTAGTTTAAATCTTTCACTTTCCCACAGAGTTTCTGGGGAGTAAATGGGCCAGGGGCTCACCAAGCTACAGACTCCCACCCCATAGAAAGCTTTTCATTGGGATACCTGGTCCCCTCCACACAGCAGATAGCCATAAATAGACAGGCTCCTTTCCTCCCAAGCCTCTTGCAGGTTTTAATGACTTGCAGGGGGCCCTGATCTTGGTTCTGGGCTCCACCACAACAGAAACAACAAAGGCGGCTCCTAGAAGAGATGGCACAAATGAAGGCGCAGTACAAACCAGCACACACCTAAATGAGCTCAGTGTTGTTCATTTGTAGTATGCTCACCCCCCCGCCCCCGTAACAGCAGATTATTATTCACCTACAGTAACATCTGTTCCTTTGCCACAGTCTCACCGGTGTCAGAGCTGTGCTGGAGCAACTCCTATATCCCCTTCCAGGAAAATCTCCAGTGAGGCACAGTATTATAATGCCCTGACCACCGAGAGTTGTATACACCAGATGGATGCTACCAACCTGAGCACTTTAAGCACATACACCCTACAAATTAAAGCAATCAGTCAGCCTCAAAAAGGAGTAAGAAATATCAGCAGATTTTTCTTCTGCCAAAAATTCAGCTTCACAATAAAAGCTTCGATGCCACACTTTCAAAAGGCAAAATTGTTTAATTCTGTTAAGATTAGTCATTCTCATTTCTATTTTCTTGCTTTGCTTTTACTTTATGGCATGCTAAACTACCAACACTGATATTATCTATTTACTATTTTAAAATACCAGAGGCCTATCTTTCTTTAAATATTTTATTGAAACAGACTATTTGTAAGATTCCAAACTGAGTTTTTTTCTGAATTTACTTTCCCCTTGAAATTATCTGCCCCTCTCCCCTACCCCAAAGTTTCAGACTGCCGAGGAAAACCAGTGGTGTTTCCTGAGCACCTTTGTGCAGTGTATATACAGACACTGCTCTAACCTGTATAACCTGAATTACTCTCTTCAGCGTTTACCAGGGGTGAATGCACCCTTGGTAAGCTGAGCAGGTGTTAAGGTCCTCCGGGAATTACTCCTCATCCCTGAGAGATGCTGAATTGTCTGCCTGGAGGCCCTCAGCCACGGACATGTTCTCTGTCAGGGCAGAAGAGGGCAATCTGGAAAGGGTAAGTGAAGCAAAGGAACAATTAATGTTGTCCTTATCCCAGGGGCTGGCCAGGAAAATGAGCTCTCTAACAGCTAGAACCCTCCACAAATAAGAGAAATATACCTGCCTGGCTGCAATTCAAGGTCCCATCTGATACAACCCAAGGTGGTGCAAGTCATTTCGTGGAGACCACAGCAATGCATGCCAAATTTGTTTCACCGTTATTTCACTCCTCCGTCAGATCGGGGTGCCAAAGGTGAGATAGCAGCAGTTTACCCAGTATGCCCCTCAGTTTCTTCCTTCCTGGCTTTTAGCATCTCATCTGACAGCAAGCTGCCAGAGTTTAAACAATCTGAGAGGCACTCACAAACCATATCCTTTTTTGTTGTTCATTTTACAAAATTAAAAACATTAAACATTAATGTCTCTTGAGTTTCCTCTCCCCCTCAACCCCTCCCACCTCCCGAAGTAAAATATGTTTCTGTGATTCCACATCAGAAGGAAACAATACTCTGTTGTGCCCAATACTTCGCGGGTGTGGGTGTTTTCAGGAACCACTTCTGAGAAGAAATCCCAGAGGTTATTGTAATCATTCCTTTCACTCCTGGGTACTCCAGCACAGGACTGCCTGCAATCAATTTGCTCTTGCATCCAAGTATTAAACTCCCTGTGTATAAAAGTATCACAAGCACTTTCTATATTAATCTATGTAGCAATGTTCTAAAGAGCTTTTTATTATGCTGCAAAGAAATTACAAGGCAGAGCAAAAGCCACTAAAGCCTACTTGAGCATTACCACCAAATACCAAAGTTGAGTCAGATCCTCAACACACTCCAGCCAGTGTAACGGAGCAGTCTTGACTGCATTCACCGACTCTTTTCAGGGAAAATTCAGGTACGTGTCCCTGTAGCGCAGCCCCGTAAGCCTACCTTAATCTTACAATAAGGAGGATTACAAAACTACAAAAAACATGACAGGAAATTAGAACACATTTAATGTAAAGCATATGAACAGACATCCTGATTGCTTTCAAGCTCATCGTTTTTTTCACTTTTATATCAAAGATTTGGATCAACAGACAAAGATACCAGCACTATAGGCTGCTCTACGACTAGCCCAGCAACAGGGTTTAATCCTTGAGCTCTAATCCTTGGAATATTCCATCTGAAACTACCCCAACATTTGCTATTCGGTATTAAATGTGCTATTTAGTACTAGTATCTGGGGGAAATGACTGCTTAATACAAGGAACTTGAGACTACTTTTTCACCTGCAAATTGGCTTTAAGGAACCCAAAACACTCTTTCCACACCATCCAGCCTTCTCACTCCCAGAGAGGAGGTTTCTCAGGCATTCTGAGCTTGTCTGTTCCCAGCTACGCACGGGATTTTTCACTTTGTCAGCCAGCACTGCTGGATATAAAAGGATAGCACAGAGGCGATAATCTTACACGTGCCTTTGAAGATTTTCACTCTGGTTAACTTTTCTATGAAGAACCTATGAGCAAGATGTGATGCCTCAACCACCGTCTTTTCAATAATATTCAAAGAAGTTGGGAATGAAGTAGTTCAATTCCACGTATGGATAAGAAATAAATTTTCTTTTTGTGTGCTGAGCTGTGCCGATTGTGAGGATGAAAGTCCTGTGGCATTGTTTCCCCTTCCTGGCTGGACATGCACACAGATATTCCTACTTCATATGTTAACTTCTAATCGGCTCCAAGTGGCTTTTTCCTGAATGTTCAGGCACCAATTGTAAAATTCACTTGGATACGCACGCTGAAATAAAATTACTGTAGTGCTTCACCCCCCAAAACTTACAAACCTGACTGAAACAAAACCATTTCAAGATTTGAGTGATTATACACAAAAATCCCCCAAACCAATGAAAATGTACATTCTCTCTGCTCACTACAACTTGTAGTAACTTGTGCAGGCTGGATTTGATCCAAATATCTTGCAGGGAGATTCCTTAGCTCTGCATTAATCCTTCACATCAACTCTAATCCTCTAAGTAAACTGTTTGCATTTTGCAAGTTTTCATCGTAAATGACAAGGAATTTTAGGTTAGAGATAACACAAAACACAACAATGTAAGAAAGGAATAAATAAAGAAAAGCTATTCAGGGTCTGACAGCACTGGATAACTAAGCAATATGACCCATAGGGCAAAAATAAGAACAAGAATGAACACGGGGATATATGTTGCAGGTTTTGTAAAAGGTAATATAGGTTTGGAAGAGCCATAAAAGCAAGCCACACAGTAAGTAAATGCAGCTGTAACTGGAGTTTTATGAGAGTGATGGATTCCCAGAGTAGAAAAAGAAGCAACTCTAAACAGAAAACTGTAAAAAACACAGGACAGTTCAGCCCTGCTATAGGGCATGTGAGTGGAAAGAAATGGCAACTGCTTTCCAGCCACTGCTGATTAGAGTTCAGGGTGACAGATAGATAGACAGACAGACACAGAGAGAGAGAGAGAGAAATGGGTAAAATCCTGCAGCCTCTGAGAACAGTAGCAACACTCACAAATGGTCATAGCAAATGCTCAGCACATCTACCTACAGGTATAACCCAGCTGCAGAGACTTTTCTTACACATTATACAGCTTCCTTCCTAAGGTGAGCTCATCATATTTATTTCTGTTATTTTCTTTTTAGTCATTCTTTCCAACTAACCCATTTTTGATAAAAATCCTGCATCATAACAGACTTAGGAATACTTGTAAGACTTCAAAGGAAAACACGTCTTTTATCTGATAGCCTTTCAGTACTACACTATTTTGGTATAATGACACTCTTTATCATGAAAATTTTATTGACAGTGATCACAGAAAAGTGAAGTTCTTTAAACAGGCCGTTTTTCAAGGTATTGTAAGGTAATTTATGCATAGTTTTAGGCTAAAACTTGAATAGCTCTCCACAAATCAGTATCACAATAATGTTTATTAACTGCTGCATCAAAAGCAAATCTTCTGAATTTGTGGACTTAAAAAGGACATGAATGAGAGAAAAACACTAGCACAGATGAAACAGTCTCAATTCCGTAACAGAGCTTTTCACTTCAGTTTCAATTTTGACTGTTTTAACTTACAGAAGAGCACAGGAAGGAGATCAGCACGTCTCAAATGTTTATGTTTATGCACCTGCAGCTTAGAAAAGTTATGAATACAACAGGGATTCTCCCGTTACCCTTTTGACTTTCATCATTCGTGCATTTGCAAACACAGACCTTTTAAAACTCCAATGGCAATGACAGTGCTTCCAGCTACTCAGGATCTACTGGTTTTCTGAAGGCCATCAGGACAGACAAAAAGGTTGGCCAGGAGGTCTCCTTTAACAGCCACAGAAGTCCCTGACCTTAGGGCTCGGCTCTGCATGCTCTTAAGCATGACAGCGTCAAGCCCTTAAGTGCTGTCTCAACTAAGAGGAAGCAGAGGCCCCAGAACAGAGAATAGCAATTTGAAAGGCCCCTACCCACAAATCACCCGCTCTCGAGGTACACATCAGACAGTCTTTGAGCATGTGGCACTCACTGCTTAGTCTGCTCGGACGACTATCTGCAGGTAACGAGTGGAAAAGGGACTGGCCTCCAGTACATCTCTTTCCCCTGTGGCTTTTGGAGTCAGCACTGCACTCTCTGCTTGTGATCTTTGACATCCAGCAGCACAACCACACTGGAAGGAGCAGAAAGCACCCATATCTTTTCTTTCTTTCCTCCTTTTTCTGATGAAGGAGCAGACAGTGCGATGGCAGGGTATTCTCCTGTGAGCTGGGAGATGCAAGTTTAATCTTGGACATTGAATTACTCCCCAGACATCCCAGCCCCAGCTGGGGCACCCACCAACATTTTAAAACAGTATCCATTGTGCAGTTCATTCACAGCAGGGCTATCAAGATCTGTCTCATGCTGATGGAAGCATCTTCTGAGTAAAGTCTATGAATTCTGGAAAGCACTTAAGACTTCTGACTATATCTTATCCTCTCGCTAGCTCCTTTGATAGCACAATGCTTCTGAGACACTCTACAGCCACTGTATAGATCTCCAGCATAAGGTCCTGTTTGAGGAGGCAGGCGCGGCAGCACCTTTTCCTTTCATTGGATCTGCCTCTACCCTGATCCCTGTCTCCACTGCCCTGACGAACACAGGATTCAGTTCAAGAACAAGGATCGCATCATTTCTTCCCTTTTCCTTTCCTCTCATACGCACCCCTCTTCTAACTGAAATACAAAGGGTGAAGGCTGCCTAGCATACATAGCATCCGTCCGCTGTTTTAGAATAGCAAAGTACAGGACTGGTGCTCTATACCAAAAAGATGGTTTTCCATGCAAGACACCATGTCACGGGACGCACACAGTGCCACAGCATGCTGATAGACCAGGAGACCTCCTTCCGAGTGGTTCGAAGTTTGATGTGAAAAGAGAGTGGCTAAAGCCGATTCCGTATTAACTAATGTCAGCCTTTAGCATTATTTGAACATGGGATTTTTAATGCGTGGGTTTATACATCTCTACTTTGTAAACTGAGCGCTTTTCAAAGAGAGCTCCAGAATCCTACAGAGCTGTCTTTAGGGGGGCTTTGATCTTTCCAGAGCACCTATCTTGTGTGTCTGTAATTGCTCTAGTTTAACAAGGCTCCATAGCACTTCAAGAAAAAAAATCCTTTTATTAAGGCTGTAAACCTAAGTGACCACAGTGACGGAATGTGCTGTTGTGGGTACCCTGTAAATCCCCTGGAAAAAAACAAAAGAAGAATCTTCACAATGAAATGAAATGAAATATTTATTAAACATGTTGCCAATGTCCCAGGTGGTATGAAGAAGCCTTGTGGTATGCTGAAAGGCTTGATCTTTCTAAGTATTATGAATGCTGATTTAAATGATTGGGTGAAAGCTGAGGAAGTTATGGCTGAAATTTTGGCTAAAGATGACAGCTCTGGGTTTCAAGTTGCACAAAGCAGTCTGAGGGATTAAGCCAACAAAACCCACTCAAAGATATCCAGTTTCAAAAAGGGTAATCTTCGTATCAGTGATTCACACTCAGACAATGGTGAGGATTCCTCATTACTCTGACTTTGCCATATTAATCTTACTTTACAAATACATGCAGTGATTTATATCATGTTTAATTAACTGATTGAGGGCTCCTGTGGTAAAATGGCATCACATTAAGCTCTGTCCTTATGGCAAATGCGAATCACATCTTTAGCCTTGCAAGAACAAAATATCATGGGATTCACTGATGACAGGATGTAGGAATCGAAATAAGGTCCCTCCTGTTGTTTGAGAATCCAGTGAGGGTGGTTGCCATATGCTCATCATTTCCAAGGGAAAAAAATGACAGGATAGAAGAAAGAACTGCTCTAGTTCTTCCAATATGTTCAAATCTCAGATGAAAATGATTGTACAGCAGTTCTGTACTGAGGCCAAGTTTTACATGAAAGTGCATAGCAAACTTTCAGAAAGCTTATAATGAGAGATCTTTTTAACGTGATTTTTTTGTATTTAAATAAACTGCTGTGTGAAATGACTCCTTTTTTTAGGAAAAAAAAAAAAAAAACAGAAAAAAGAGATGATCTAAAAAAAAAAGAGGCTTCTTTGCCAGCAACGTAAGACAACACAAAATTAACTTAGCTTTTGCTATGAAGAGTTATTCCCCTCTAGCACTCACAACCTGTTTTTGAAGATAAAAACTACAACTGCTATCGTCTGATAAAATTAGATGGTGTATATAATTTGCTGCTACCATTACCAAGATTAAAAGCCTTGTTTATATTATTACAAAGTTTCTTAAAATTCAGAAAGCGTTTTATTTTTAAAAGCTGTCTTATTAAGAGACTGCATTTTTTATACTTACAATGAACCTTACATCCAGTAAATTCTCTAGCAATTGACAAATTGTATTACATGAGTCACAGTTTGCTCCCAGGAATTCACTGGATTTTTGCAATTTGTTTCTATGGCAAAGAGGGTAGCAGTGGGACGGGAGAAGCAGGTTTCACATTTTGCAAAGCTTTTATAAGATTTCAGAAATGCTCCCATTCCTCCCTGGGACCAAGACTTTTTGAATTTTATACACGAGAACGAGAGACGGACAGACAGCCTTTAAAACCTGGGTAGGTCAAGCACTCAGTGCTGCCTGCTTTGCCACTCTCTCCCATTTTACACGAGTGCCTTAGCCATTGGGTCTCAGGCTGGTCCGACACATCAGGGACACATCAGGTCTCAAGATCTCCTGCTAGCACGGCTCCACTTTGCATAAACAGTTAAATGCACAGCAAGCAAACAACTTGAAAGCCTAGCGTTCAGGGCACCAACTTTGTAAATCTCATGTTCAAGTCCCTAGGCCCAAACCTTGATTTTCCACATTCCAGGTGAGTGCCCTGACCGCGGCGCTACCTGATACTCCAACCTTGCCATCTCCTTCTGGTCTCGACCAGAAATTCCATCCAACGGCTGACAAATCTCTTCTGATGAAAGTTTCTTTGAAATTGATACCTGCCTGCAAAAAAGTTTCAGTTTCCTCAAACCAGCCTTTTCAATCAGAGAAAGAGAAAATTCCCAACCCCTTCTAACCACTTCATTGATGGGTAAAATTGAGCCACTTGTACGGCTGGGAAACGGTCAACTCGGCTGGCACATTTGACAGTACAGCCGAAATCAAGGGGCGACATTTTTGCCCACGAACACCTGGGTAAGCCATCATTCCTACAAAACGTGCTGAAGAGATGGCTTTGTAACACCGCGCTCCTGTGCCCCCTCTTCGTCCTTTATCAGAAGTCAACGTGCTTCACTGCTGCTAGAAACATTAGTATGGTTTTGTGATTAGAAAGGTTATATACGCTTTACAGTCAGTCACTTCATCCTGCCCCTGTTCAGATCCCTTAAAACTGAGTAGAAACAGGGTAACTATTTGCCCTTTGCGAAGCACATAAACTCTGACTCTCATCATACATCTTTTTAAAATTTCATCATGAAGCAACCCCTTCCTCCCTTCTCACTCCCCCCATTACAACATTTGATGTTTTAAGAAGTTTTGAAATTGTTTTCCAAATGTGAAGCACTAACAGGATATGAAAACCAGCTTGGTTTGTGCTTACTTAGGAGGATAACTGCTATCACAGAAAGTGCAAATAAATTTGCACCATATCATACCTTCTGTTAATAATTTTGAAACTTGCAGTGATTTTAACACCTGTGCCATTAGTCCATGATAATTTGAGATAATTTCTGAAGTTCTGAAATGCATGTTTAAATATAAAACGTCATTTTTAAGGTATTTTTAAATTAAGAAACTCAACACAATTCATAATGACTTCCTGTTAGATAAAAAGCACGTGTCTAAATATTCTTCTTAATTCTAACACAATGCTAGGAGCAATTAAAAATTGACTGCACGTAGAAGAGCATTTTGATTCTGAACAAACGGATTTTAAGATGCAGATATAGCCATTTTAATATTCTGAGATCACTTTCACATTCTATACAAAATTAACTACTTTTAGAAATTATGTTTATTTTTTCTGTTTTAAAAGGCATTTTAAAAGTTTAAGAAATATATTTAAGTAATATAAAATATCCTGAGCAATGTATGATTAACTGTTCTCTGCTATTTTTTGCTTAAAATTTGCTATTAACTAAGATTAAGTATTTGGGGGGTTAGACTGCATTTCCCTCCAAAAATAGTTTGCATTTGAATTTTTTAATAATTAGAGTAGTGCTTTCAGCTGTGTAAAAAGTACCTTCAAATATGTGAAGGTCAAAGTAAACCTTCATTTTAAATATTTCAAATTGTTATAGTTATTGCTTTGAGATAATATGACATTTACAGTAATTGCTGAAATTCCAATTACTTTCAGTAAAAGCTGCTTCTTTTGCAAGTTGTTAAAAAATATAAAGGTGCATTGGATATTGCATTGCTGGAGACAGAGTCTGCAAGTAAAGGGAGTTAACTCATTAAATGTGAGTTTGATGATACACAACGTACTGGACCAACATTAAAAAGACTTTTCTGTGTTTGACTGTTTACCAGTTTTGTCTTTAAATAATAGTCTTCTTTTGGCATGTAATGTATATCTGCTTGCACTAAACATAATTTATGAATATTTTAACACATGTGTACTCAGTGGGGTGTATTATCATACTGATATAAATAGAATTAATGAGCAGTCAACCTGCCACATGTCATGACATATGACAGGGCAGCCAGAGCATGGGAATAATTCTTTCTGTTTCATATTAAAGCTTTTTTTCCCAGTTGAATTTTTGTTCCCAGATGCCAACAGACCTAATTTTCTAAGGACCATTTACAAAAATAGTAAGAAATGACAAACCTGGACTAATTTATCTTGGGTCAATTCAAAGAATGTTTATTTTTATGCCATTTCAAATGCATAATAAACAGATTAAAGGAAGTGGGTTTCTTCAGTTAAATTTTAGGGGTTTCACAACGAGGGGTTTGATATCTGCCTCCACTTTCATTCCCAGCAAGCAGACATTTTATTTGTTGTTGATTTTGAATTTGTTTCAATGTCATGTTATCTGTTTCTTCTGTTAAGGGACTAGAATATATCAACCATCTAAACAGAAAGATGACATGTACCAGGTAAACAGCTCTTCCAATGCAGAAAGAAATATAGATGCAGATAGATAAAAACATTTTAACCAATTATTCATTCCAGTTTCAAAGGCTAGGTAACAATCTGCTAACCATGACTAATAAGATTTTTTTTTAACACAGATATAGTGTAAGTTGACAGGACACGCAGAATACAAGGCTAGGCCATATTCCCTGTTTGGCACTTCATCTTAGAAGATAAATATTGAACTGTAATATCAATTCTGTTTACAAAAGGCTCCTCGGTCAGTTGAAGGCCAAGGGTCATAATAAAATTAACAAATTAGCAAGGGTCATAATAAAATTAACAAATTAATATCAATCAGATTGCCCAGCTAACATCTAATTAAAGATCCTTGCCTTGAAAAGTTTTCTTTTCAGCAAAGAATACTGCAGATGTTCTTTGATGCTGCAGTGTTAGGCTACTGAAAACAGGGAGGGAGATACGTACCCTGCTTTTCCTCCTTTTTTGTTTGAAATCACTTTTTTAAAAATTATTTTACTGCTTATGAATCTTTGAAGTCATGACTCATTCTCTGCCCTTAACAAGACGGTCTCCTGAAGATGGATCGAGTTCAGGTTTGAAGACTTGAAAGAAGTAAGAGAGACTTATCTCGGGCTCTTAATTATATTAAGGGACAAGGAGACCCTATAAGTTTTTGTGCCTGATGATCTTCACCGCAGGGCAGTAGCACCTCTCTTGGGAAATCCAGCTCTGTCACACTCAAAGAAAAGGGGCACCATCTAGTGCTTTTTTGGAGGAAAAGCTGCTAATACTAGCAGGGGTGTAACGGGGGGAGGAACACACGAGGGGGAGGGAGAAGAAATGACACTCCATTTTTTTCAAAAGACAAAGAAAACCTGTTGGCCTGTTTCATCTTCCATTTTGAGGCACTGCAGTATTCAGCCCCAGGCTGTAAGTAAAAATTGTCAGCTTTCACAAGGTGGAAGGAGTGAGTCCCAACAGCTAAAATAATATATACAATTTAAAATGGACGGGGGGCTGGTATATAGACATTATTCTGCTTAATAGATATTTCTTCTGCCTATTAATACACTTAAACGTTTCCCTATCAGCCCTCTTCATTATACATTCCCTCTTTTATTAATCTGAAAGAAACCCTTTTTAAGTCATTTTCATTTCATTGGAGACTACACTGTGCTGTTAATGTTCCTGGAAATGTTCTTACAAATAATCTGTCCAGAGTTCACCCAACATAACAAAGAGATTCTATGAAAAATGATTTGTAGCACAAAATCCTTTACAGTGCAATAAGATCAAGTTAACCACTGATGTTGCTAGGAAAAAGCTTGGGAAGTTTTATCTGATTGGCAAAATAGGTTCATATCTGAGTCCAGGGAAAGAGTGCCCTTTGATAAAATTTCACAGCACTAAAGTCTGATTATCTGAATGATTTTTGAAACCTCTTTGAAAACAACTTGGGGAAGTGGGGAATATTCCTTTCTGCTGTAACTGGGGAAATAGATGATTTTCTAAGAATTGTGAAATAGTAGCTCAATATTGTTTAACTTACCGATACCATGAATTGACAGAAATTGTGTTACTCAAACTAGTAAGTGCTCGGTCAAAATAACCACTGTGTCAAAGGTACATCTGCTCCTTGGGAGCCCCAGGTTAGGGATGTTTGTTGTGAACTGCGGGGGCTGCTGCTTTTCAGACACCCAGAACAACCACAGCTCTACACAGCATCAGAGCTCAGGACATGCTGGAAAATCAAACGTGCTGATGCCCTGACCAGAGCCCCAAAAGATACACAGTTAACATCAGTGCTCATTTTTTAACTTCTAGGCCATAATCTTGGATTCCCTGGGCAGTCCAAGCCCTCAGTCGACTTTGTTGTGGTAACAAGGGAATGTCAGACTCCTGTGTAAGACTAAATAAACAAGAAATATTTCTACTAGAATAGTGCTGAGCAAAGCAAATATGTGGCTTGATGAGTAATTCTCGGAGGGAAGCCTATCCCAGGAAACAAAAACAAAAATATATGTTATATTCCTATAGAGCTTTTCTTATGAAGTTGATCACACCTGTAGAGACCTTTCACAAAAAAAAATAATTAAAAAAAGGCAGGTGTAGAGTTAAGGGACTTCACTAAGAGCAGGTGAGTCGGGAGCAAAAATCAGTAAAAATGTCAAATTCCCAAATCCTAAACAGGGCTAGATACAACACGCAGGTCCTGGCAATCATTCAGGAGTGCTCTGGTCTAGTGGTCTGACCACAAGCTGGGGAACCATACTTGGGGGACGCTTGCTCTGCAGCCCTCAGAGTTCAGCCTGTCAATTCAGGGCCTGCCCCACAGATATGCTGAGCATCCTTGTTTTCTAGTGAAATCAGGAGCTCAGGACTTCTGCTGTTTGGACTGTGGGCTCGAGTTGCCTCATTTTAGGCACCCATATTTTCTCATGTCACTGTTTAACCCCTCTGTGCCTCAGTTTCCACATCTGTAAAACTCGATAGCTATGCTTACCTTGCATGGGTGTCAGGAAGATTATTTCAAGTCTCTAAAGAACTTTGAAAAAGAGAAGCAAAACCAACTGAATTTACGTATTATTTGTCATTTTTCATCCCATAAAATGGAAGTCAGATGCAGCCCAGACTGTGAACTATAACAAAATGCTCACCTAAGCCTCCCCTACGGCTCTGATGCCAAAACAGCCGGTGAATTCAGCATGGCTTTGCAGGAAGAAGGCAGCTTTCCCACCTGCTGACCTAGCAACATCCAGGGTAAGTGGTAAGTTAAGGTCTTAAATAACCACAGCCTTTACTAACTGATTATTCCATACCTTTCCATTATATTCTTTAACTGAACTATCAATGCAGTTTACTGTGTATTTTGGATGATTAAAAAATCCCTCTTTAACTGAAGAATCCCTGAGAGGGAGCTTACTCTACTGGGAAGAAAAAAAGTTCCCAATGAAAACCTCTCTTCGGGGTTTTCCTTGGTGCAGAATGAACCTCATTAGATTTCAGGCAGACACAATCTTGCCTTGACAGGTTTCAGATCTTCTAGAATTGATTAGACAAACCTATTAGAAAAGTCTACACCAGTTTCTTCCTAGCTTGTATTTGAAGAATAATGGGAGACTTTACCTATCATATCCCTTTTTTAACAAAGCAGCCACTTGCCTCCCATGCTGGGTACCTTTGCAAACTCCTAATATATCTCCAAGTGTCTTGTCTGAAGCTTTCTTTCCCCTGCTCTAAGTGTGCCATTTTTCTCTGGTCTTTGCAGTCTCACTTTCCTGAACGCTATAGTTCAGTGAAACCCTCTGGTAATGACAGCACTGGAGTGATAATGTACTTTCCCGATTTCCCGTTAATAGTAGCACTTGATCCAGCAATGGGTGCCAGCTCAGTGGCAGAAGGACGCTTTAATATTTTCTAGAGGTAAAAGGACCAGTTCAATTTACAGCCTTGGCTAACTCAGCAGTTTCGCTCTGTCTTGGCACAGAAATGAATGTTTTAGTTAAAACAAAGCAAAAAAAAAATCCCCCTTAGTTTGCTCAGTTTCATGCCAAAGAAACAAAGTACAATTGCTTTTTTCTCCCTGAGGAAATGTGTGAAAACTGCATAATGCAATGAAGGAGTTAAAATAACCGAGGGGAACGAGGGAAAAGAGAAGGGGGTGAACAGCAGCATTAAAAAGGAAAGTAGTTTGTTTTTCTATTTTAATAAGAGACACATAATCACAGACCATCCAAAAATACATGTATCCTTGCCGAAGAGCTGCTGATATTCTACATTAACCTTTGATAGCAAGAAGTGTATTACCCCTACTGTGTTCCACAATAAATTATGTTATATCTGGCATCCAAAGCGCTAGGAAGTGTTCAGCCAGCTGGAAGCACCAGATTGGCCCAACATCCCTAACGTTCAGATTATAAATAAAGGCTACCTCATACTGCTAGTATAACAAAAACAAGCAATGCGGAGGAAGGGCAACTTCCCCCCTGCCCACAGAAGCAAAGGGCGTCAGTTGGGGAATGGCAGAACAGGAATTCAAGAGGGCAGGGTTTCTGCAGCGAGATGCAGTCCCCAGCATGCCAAACCTCAGGCAAATGCAGAACTTCAGGCAGAGAAACGAGACTTCTCCGGTTACATCTTTACCGAGGATTTGCACTTAAAAAATGCCAAGGGGAAGTATATCTGGCTCTGCTCTTCCCAGATGGTATAACCACACAAACACACGCTCACACGTACACATATCTTCCCACTCTTTAGGCAGCATTGCCTGTTCTTTTCCAGCCATGAAAATAATTAGCTCAGCCACAACCTCAGTTTCAGAGGATGTGGTCAAATGTGCCATGGTGCGCGCTTCTCCCGTGCTCTCTAATCAAAGGACATTATGGCCATAAGTACATAACGGCATTGTGATAAAGGTTGAGGAAAACCCTGCCTGTTATGATCTGGAAGGTGAAGATATCAAATAGGAAGAGAACAAAAGATAGACCCAAAACTCAAAACCCAATGACTGAAAATGGCTATAAATGGGCTTTTCGAAAAGTTTGCAGTGGGTCCAAACTGTTCTCAAGGAAATCACTTCATTAGCTTGAGTGGGTGCACAACTGAACCAGTGCTGAGAGCTGCTAAACCAACTCTACTGCTAGAAAAATTAACCTCATCTATTTATTTTAAGGGCTAGACTATGGTGGTCCCTGGTGAGGATGTAATGGGAAGTCGGATACAAGGAGCTGTTCTCCTCACCACTCCTTTTTGGTAGGGGCTGGCCACAGCTGCAGTCCCTGTGCTCTCCTGAGGGCAAGAATTAGCCCCAAATTGGTATATTCCATCTTCATTACTCCAGCTATTATATAAACATGGAGATATGCTTGCTTACTTAAGCTGAAAAATGGAAGAGAGGAACTAAAATTAAGGTTAATAGAGGCGGACGGAGTATTCCCCATTTACCTTGCCCTCACCATAGCTGCTTCCCCCTTCTGCCTTGAGTAGATGCTCACCCCCACAACAGCACTGTTTTTCTCGTTCCCTCTCTTCTCCCTTCCCTCCTATTTTTCTTCCCCTGGTGCCCTCTTCCCTCCCATTATTACTGCTGTTGCGGCTGTTTAATTTTGTCTATTCAACATACAGCTTGAGATTCCTGAAAGAAGACACTAAGACAGGAGCTCTCCCTCTCTGGTCTATAACACCGTGGGTAAGGGCCCTGAAGAACTGTACTAACAAAAAAATTTATGACATTTTCAGCATCTTGTGTTGGATCTCATGACTGAAAGGAGCTTGAAACTGGGCAAAGAAATAATGCATGGCCGGCAAGATGTCTTTCAAAGTCTACCCATCTATCTCTCTACAGTTGGTCTGTGCCACATTCTGAAAATTTTCATTTCATTCCCCTTTAGGCAACTGAGGTGCTGCTTGGAAAGCCTCTAATCTGTTGGGTTTTGCAGGCCTGAAAGGGTTGCTGAGATGAAACATATGCCACAGAATAAATCAGATGCCCCAATTTATTTCAGGAACGTGTAAGTATTTGTGCCTCTCAGGGGAGCGGAGGGGAGGCTAGTCACAGGTTTGCCACTGCCTGTACATCCCAGGTTTAGACCTCTTCTTCTTGTTGTAGGAGCTGATGCTTCCCACTCAAAAGGTGGTTTGTTCAGATCCAGTTGTTGGCCCCAGAAAGATTGTTTGGGTTTTTTTAAAGAAATGGTGGTCCATCCCAAAGAAACAGCACAGATTTACTGTTTTTCTCTAAGACTCCTTACACCAATATGAGATTTTTGGAAGAAAAGAAAGAGCCAGAAGGAAAGGTTTGAAGAAAAAGAGGCAGATCTGCAGCGCTGCTTCCATGCTTTCTTTTCACTGTCAGGGACAACATACTGCACAGCGTGTTTAAGGATTCTGGATAGTGTAGTCCCAGCAGACATTTCCTGTACTAAGATGTATTCTCATTAGAGTTACCAAAAGGGAGTATTCAAAACACTACTTATCTGCACATAATCACTATATCACGCCATGTATCCTTTATTTTAATTCCTACTTGCTTGCTAATTACCCACCACACTGAAGGTCTCACAACTGCTCTCCTTTCAGCAGCTTTGTTTGCAAAGTGTCTGGCAATAATCTCCCAGCAGTGTATTATCATGCCCTTTTCATCACACTATTTAATCAATAGGGTAATGACCTCATATAAGCTAGTTCCAGGACCTAGCCATGCCATGCTAAATAAATGAAACAAACAAAACTGCGGGCTACACGCCTTCTGTTTTACAAACCTGGATGTGAACCATTCCTGCATTAAAATCTATTAAAATATATAAAAACTGCAAATTCTTCACATCTCTTGCCAGAAAAAAAATATTCTGCAGTACTGTGGGGAAATGGCTGGTTTCTTTAAACAGACATAATTGCAAAACATGTGTGTTCTTGGTCAAGTGTTCATAGGAAGATTTATCCCGATAACACTGGAAACAACCCGTTCCCCCAGTACATCACGTCATCACTTACAGGACTGAATGGTGACCATCACAGCTAATGGGATGAAATCACACGCAGCATGCTTCCAAAACAGAGGTTGGAACGAACCTTCTTTTCAAAAGGATTTCTGTTCTAGTGAGCAGAAGGAAAGCAGCTTCTCTCCATTTCCTGAGCTGTAAACTTACAAAGTGTGGTTCGCTTTGATTTTGCATCCCATGGCTGGATTATGCTCTGCCTAATAAAGTGCATGTGAGATGTGTTTAGTAATGTGTGAACTCTGGAGCATATGTAGCATCACTCTAGTGCGGCAATTCTCTTGTCCAGAGGAATGGGGGTGATAAATTGGGTCTGTCTGCTCTTCTTAAGCACCACGTCTCATAATACTAGCAGGAATTTCATTTCAGACAGACTTTTTTTCATCAAATTTTGTTGTAACTGGACAACAGAAAGAGAGGAACACAACTGACTAGCTGGCACATAGAGTGACTGCATATCCCTTGTATTCTTGGGGAAACCAGGGCAAAATATCCACAACAGCACAGAAGTTTCGCCCCACGCAACCTCTGACAGAATGGTCAGGACAGGAAGTATGCTGTCTTCACGATACCAGCACAGCTGGGGAAGGGTAGTTCAGGGACATCTGAAAAGAGGATGAGTATGCACTAGAAGAAGCATAAACCATGCAATTTTGTGTTACCGTGGCAGTATCACCATGTACTGCTTTCACATGAACGCAGATCCCCCCCAGAAACAAAGGAAAGTGAAACAAGTGTGAAAGAAAACGAATGCTTTTTAATCCTGTTTTATCCCAGGTATTAACTGAAGCCAAGCTATTTCTACTGATATACCTTGAGACAAATACTGGAAATTTTTCGCTGCACCAATGCCACTTACGTTCTTTTGGCACTTTCCTTTTAGGTGTGTTATGAAAATGACAATGTGCCAGTCATCCAAGCTGTCGGCACCAGCTAAAATCTGTTCTGAGGCAGAGTAATTTACACTTGGATGAACACCTCCCAAGAAGTAATCACATAAATACCTTCATGTTGAGATGCAACTCATTGCTGGTTAGGTAACTCCTATAATGAGCGTAAGTGTGATCTGTCCCAAAGATCTGAAATGGCTTCAGTGCAAATATTCTGTTAAGCTGATGTAGAAGATGTTGGAGCGGTAACTATGCAGTGTGCCTGTGAAGCACTTGCTGTGTTACAAGATATTAGTTCTGGACTGTAAAACTGCACTTTAGAAAATATTCTCCCAAAACGTCCCATATGACACCAGTCTAGCAAAGTAAGAACTTAAAAAACCCAACATTCCCAGACCCTTAATGAACTGAAACTCCCCAACTGGCCCATCTGGTGGTCTGGCCACTGCAAAACTGTTACCTTTACTTCTGATGCAGAGGCAGAAATAGCACAGAATAGCAAAACATGAAGGAAGTGATAAAATTAAGAAAAGAGAAAAAAGAAAATTCCACACATCTCCAACTGAGGCAAACTAACCTCCAACAGTGGGTGGTCACACTAGAGATTAACGGCTTCCCTGATATTTATTAGGACACTCAGAATTAGGCAGTATAAAATATCATTGTCAGGTAACACTATCTTGCCTTCCCAGCAAAATCTGTCCTTGGATTACCCAGGAAGAAGGACATGTCATTGAATTATTTCTCTAATCTGTCTTTACAGAAAATAAATGCTTCCTATAATTGGTGATATTGCAGTACACCATTGGTTAGGTATAAGAAATCCTTATGCATCTTGTGAAAGGATCCAATTCTACAATGACAACACATCCCTCCAACAGATGAAGACAGGTGGCCGGCATGAAATATGAGACCTTCTGTCCTTTGGGGTGCTACTCAAAATCTAGCAGAAGGATGAAGCTGGACAGGACGGCAATGACTCTCCTTTACAGTTCACCATTTCGGTACCAGTCAGCTTAGCATATTGATACTTAAAATGCCACCAGTAGTTCTCAAGTTAAATGTTGACTTGAATGAACTTTCTTGCAAGAATATCTCTTGTCTGTCAGGTGGAGTTTCAAGCTTTTGGAGAGTCTCCTTGTTCAGGAAAACACCATTGTGTACATTTCCCCCTATCACTTTTGTTCTGCAAGCATCCTTTGAAGTTGGAGGCAGAAATCCTTATTCCAGAGCATTCTCCTCATGCATAAATGTTACATTAAAAAAAAAAGTTGGTTTTCATCTCTTACCACACAGGCAGTACAAGGCCATAGCTTTCCCTTCAGCCCTGTAAGCCTCTGCAGTCAGAGGGAACAGGACACTATGGTCTCTCTCTTTACTTCTGGATGTCTCTGTTTTACCGAGAAAAAGGAATGAGGAAGAAGAACCAAAAATGTGGTAACTTTTCATCAGATATGAAAAAAAAAATCTTTTAAAACATGTCCGTTTGCAAAGAGAAACACACAATCTAATACGTTTATGAAACTTTTCACTTTAAGTCCTAAAAAAAACCCCAAACAAAAAAAAACCCACTACCTCATCCTCCACTGTGAAGATTGCAGGACTTAACCATGTGGGCAGGCTGCATTGTAAAGACTTCTGAAGATCTTCTTATAAGAGATGGCTCAAAGTCATCCTGAGACCTACTGCTGACTGATCAAGGAGTGCAGGAGCCCCTCAGAGAAAAGTCTACCTGATATAGATGGGGTGGAAACAAACGAAAAAATCTAAGACATCAGAGCCTCAGATTTTTCACAATTTGGATGTGTGTCAATATTGAAGTGGAAAAAGTAGGAATTTGATAAAAAGATCTGATAGAAAAGCAAAAGAGGCATATAAGTGATAACTAACTTGATAAAGAACTAAAAGGGATAATCTAATTAAAGCTGATCCACATGGGTTTCTGGAAAACAGATCTTGTCAAGCTAACTTGATATCATTTTCTGATGTGATTACAAACGGGACTGCTAAAGGCAACCATCTTGATGGACGCCTGTAAGAGAACTGGATTCGTACCACACAATAGTTTGACAGAAAAGCTAAAAAGCATAAGAGATGGGATTCATCCACAGTAATTATAGCTGTCTAAAAGTTTGGCAACTTGTCTTAACTTCTCTATGTTTCCATTATAGTCAATGAAAAGAAAAAAGTACTGTCAAAAAGTGATTTATGACTTTTCAGATAAGTCCACTACATCTTTCTGTGAAGGTCTCCATCTCTCTCCATTGTCTATTAAGAGCTTAGAAAACTACCAACCATTAGAAACTGATTTTTGGATAGCTAGAATAAGATGTGATTAATCAGAATGGCATCTTAAACTACTTAAAAACTACGTAGCAGATACATCTAAGCCATCATTACGTGACTGGGGAACAAGGCACTGGTATCGGAATTGGTTACTGCCTCCTAGACTATCTTTCATTTTTGTTAAAAAAAATATCATTTTCACAATATTGGAAGATGACTAGCAAATGGAAAATAATGAAGAGGGCAGTTGGGTTAGGTGAGTATAACCAAACATTATGTACTTCAGTACAGTCAACAGGAACACCATGGATCAAGGAACGAGTATAATGAGACAGACTTAATGAGGGAGGACTCTACTCCGGGAAAAAGAGATCCTAAAGAGGAGGCAAGGATTTGGGAACAGAGGCCATGACGAGTAACCGGATTGCTACGAATTTCTAGAGTAGTACACTAACAAAAAGCTACTATGGTCGCCAGACGTACAAACAATAACTAATAGGAGCAGGGAGGTTATGTTATCTTATTTGGCATCAGTGAAATGGCTAGTAGTTTCACTGGGTTCATGGTGGTGTTTTTCTTAAGAAAGACTACGAAAAATTCCATGGATTATGAGGAAGCCAGGGGAACAATTACGGTATTAGGAAACATGTCTTACTGCAAGAGACTCAAGGCGCTCAATCAATTAACTTACCAAAGAGAAAGTTAAAGAATGATTTGATTCACAGTCTACAAGTGCTTACCACAGGGACAAAAAATTTGATAATAGAGGGCTCTTCAATCTAGCAGGCAAAGGCAGAACAAGATCCAAGGGCTAGAAGCTACAGGAAGACTAATTCAGTCTAAAAATAAGGTGCAAATTTTCAACACTCAGGGAGTAACTTGAAATAACTCGCCAAGAACTGTGATTTATTTTCCACCACCAGAAAATAAGTTTTAATCAACACTTGGCCTTGTTAGAACTTTACACTCCTATTTCTAAGCTTATTAATAGATTCATTCTGAGAATCTCAGAATGTTATTGTGGAGGAAAAGAATAAATGTTGTAAGTTGGGATTCATACACAGCCAAGAGATTTAATTTCCATTTGATCACCAAGTCACAGACCCTCTACTGTGAAGCTTGCCTAACTGAAACACCTTCTTACTACTCCACACTATGCAAACCTTTTTGATTAATGAGCACTAACTCGAAGTAGATTGCACTAAAATTAGGAAGCAGGAAGAAATCATAATTTGCAATTATCCCTCGCAGAAATACCTCAATACAATACTTTAGAGTCATTTTAGGCGTACCATTGTTTTCCAAATGTAAAGGTAAAACACAAATCACAATATGGTAAAGATCTCTCAGTAGGCAATTAAAAATTAATCAGCTAATTAGATCAAATGAACGAGAAAATAAGGCTCAGGAAGACATCCATTCTAATTAACATAATATTAACTTACAAAAGACTTGTTCAGACAAAAAAGAAGATCATCTTTATTTCAAATATCAAACCAATCAATAAAAGGAAACAAACAGTTATTTCTTACCTTGTTATCCCCATGACCAAAGCCAAAAGGAAATGACAGTAATAGTGAGTCAACCGCCTGTGCAACTGTATTCATTTCTTATTATTTCTAATCTTGTTAACTATTTGAATCCACAATTTAAACTAACTTGTAATAAATTGATGGGGATTCTACCTATATTGTACCTACTCTATGTTTGCTGTGTCTTTTAAGAATCTTCTAGGTACTTAAAAATAAAACTAATGAGATCCAAAGTCTCACCTAGGTTTCTCCTCAGCTAGGTGACTCCTAACTAAAGCACAGGGCTTTACTGTGGAGACAGAGGATGTTAAAATAAGAAAAAAGTGGAGGGATTCTTAAGTCTGTATCAGGGATGATAACATATACTCTCAAGGAAGGAAATAACATTATAGGACACCTTATTGAATAAACCTGACTGGTTAAGCGGAAAGGCTCAGGCAATCAGACAAGGAATTGGGCATGGTTGAACCTAATTAGATAGATTGCATAGATTAGAAATATCTGTAATTATAGGACAGTTCCTAAAATATTTTTTCAAATGTCAGATTACTCCAGCGATGACCAACCACCCCGACCTTCCGGTTGGAGTCACAGGACACACGCCACAGACTTTCAAGTGCTCCAAGGGATTCAGCAGCTGTGAGACGACCATGACTCCCAGCACTCCAGTGCGGCAACTGTGTGGACAGTTCCCAGCGTGACCCACAAGCACCGCATTTTGCAGCCCCTCCTGGATCTCCTGTGTGTTGTCCAGATTCACATTATCCAGTGACCCCTCTGCCAGGCCAGCACAGCTTCCCTGCCCATCTCGTGACACAGGCCTGGTTGGGAGCAATCCTTGAACCTCCTGAGAGCTGCGTGGCACTCAGTGCTTCGGGCCAGGCTGGACACGACTGCATTATTTACTTTTGCAGGGGGAAAGAGTATGTAATGGTTTAGAAGCAGGCTTTGCAAACCAATTCCACAATGAATGTATTTCACTTTGATCACTCCTTCTAGCCCATAACAGAATTGAGGCAGTATTTTGTTTTGCAGAAATTAGTACCTTCAAGACCTGCAGTGGATTTATTATTTCTGCTAGGACTTGCACTTCCTTTCTGATCCACTGCTGTAAAATCCAGAGGGACAGAACAGCACAGAAAATTACTGCGAAGATGTAGTGTGACATAGGAAGAGTCAGACGCATTATGTGTGAACAATACGACAAAAGGAAAAGCCATCTGAAAATAAATGAAAAAATTAATAATCAAAAGGGTGTCTAATTCTTATCTGGGCACTTGTTTGCTCACTCTATGAATTAGGACCATCAGGCCATGGCATATAAAGCTGGAAGGGACCCTGGGCCCAGGACTCAGTCCTGCTTGAGGAAGCTGCCAGAACCAACCATTCTGGGGAAAGAAACAGTACCACCAGAAAACAAGTGAGGCATCGGAAACATAATTTTTCTCTTGCTTCATTCCTGAAACCAGGGCTCCACGACTTGGGGCAAAACCTCCATGTCTACTCCAAGCTCGGTCTTGTCACTGAAACGACCAATAATGGCACTTAAGTCACACAGGGCAGTGGTCCTGTAATGCGGGCATAAGGTACTGGTCAGAGACTTCAAATCATTGTGCAAAGATGACAAAACTGCTATTAGGAGAGAATAACTTCCAATTACCCCAACATTAAAACCAGCAGCAGTACAGGCTGCATAATGAGAGTCACACACGCACATGGAACAGAGAGACTTCATTGTTATGCATTTCCATGTAAACTGTGGCTTATAGTTAATGGGATACAGGCTCAAAGGGTAATGTATAGAATTTATAAAACAAAAGCCTCAAAAAAAAGCACTTTGGTAACAGAAATTGTTTTTTCAACTGCAAGCTATGAACACTTGACATAAAAATAGTCTATCTAGAAATCGCTGAGTATGTTGGAGAAAAACGGAGAATGACTGCACTTGGAGAATTTCATACTAGTTTGATCACTGATTCTCCAGTAAGCTGTTTAGGACCGCAGGCTAAACATTCTCCTGGAACAGATGTATCAATCAAAAGCTAAGCCTACTTTAAATAAATAAGCAGTGCCTGTTTTCTTCTCCAGAATGCTTGATCAAAAAGCTGTCTTCTCTGGCCATCCACTGCTTTGTGTTTGGTAGCTGACAAAATACTTCACTGATTTACACTGTAGCATGTGAGAGTTTTAGCAAGTCTAGATCTCAAACACAGGTCAGCTTTTGTCACTGATGAAATAAATCAGCTACAGGATATATAGTAGATTAATAGTTGTCAGGCTTTCCAAACAAGTTGGAAACCTATTCTTTCCTGTTCTTTAAAGAACCTTCTAACTTGTTTTCTTATAAGGGACAAAAAAAAAAACCCAGAAACTAAGAGAGCAGAACAGAAAACCTATTTCTCACTCCTTGATAGCCTGGAGCTGTAACACAGCAGGATCAACAGATTAAAAAAAAAAAAAAAAAAAAAAAAAAGGGAAAAGAAAAGAAAACCTTGCTGCTGTAATTTCTATGAACAGTTTTTGATCCTGCCTTTATTTATATCTTCTCTTCATGTATAACAATAAGGTAGCAGAGGTTGCATCTCAGCTGGGAGGATCACCCACAATGCATGTCCTCCTTGGTACAGCAAACAGTGAAAGCACGGACATGAGTGAAAAGCTCTGAAAGCTCCTTGGCAGCAGGGTCAGGTGCAGCAAATAAGCGAGTGGATGGGGATGGCTGCCTCAAGACTCCTCCTGGTCATTCCTCAGCGCAAGCTTACCCAGTGTGAGCCAGCACAAGGCAGAGATGCCCAGATCATTGCACCTGTTGAGAAGAAGCAGCTGTTGAGCTGCCTCCAGGCAGCAGTGTGCTGAAGCTAACTGGCCTAGCTAAGATTTAAGCGAGAAGTTCTACAAACAGCAGTCTCCGCATTCTTGCACAATGCCGATTCGTCTCCTCAATGCAGTTCACCCTGACTACTGCAGAAAAGCTGTGGAATTAAGCCTACATTATAATAAATACCTAATAGAAAGCCCTTCCAGTGGCTATGTCCAGATTTCTGCAAGGGGCCTGAACCTCCCGGGCTCCCTACAGACCTCGGCAACTTGTAGCCTGTTCATTGCCTGACCTCATTCTTCTAAATGGCTCACCCATTTTGGCTGACAATTTCCTCTAAATGCCCAGACACCAAGCAATGGAAAATTTCCTTTAAATGCCAGTTAATGAGCAATGGAAAATGTCATCACGATGAAGTTATGCAGGTACTTAAGTGCTCTGCTGGATCAGGCCTTTGTGAGCTACATTATAGTCTCACATTTGATGAGATTTTCTGAGTGTGATAAATAAAATAAGATGAACCTCTATGATACGGAAAAAAAAAAAAAAAGACATACATGTAAAATATTTTTAAAGCTTCTATGGTTCTCGGATGGCATGGTGGAGAGAAAGAGGGAAAGAGAATGCAAAAGCATAAACTAGGCTATGCTTGTGTAAATTACTCTGACATTTAATAACTCTCTACTAAAAATTCTCAAGCAAGGCTACTTCAGATATTTTTAAGGTCATGTATCATTTACTGTCTAGGTCAATTTATGCATCAGCAAAAATTGCTGCAAACCCTTCTGGACAGCACTTTAAAAATAAACGTATATGTAACTGTTTTGGCCATATTTTCCTCACCAGTTTCTGCTCTGCGAACATTTCACCTTGGAAAATTAAAGTAACATTCTGTAGTAAGTGAAGTCAGTATGATATTTCAAGGCAAGCCAAGGACAAGCTTTATAACTGTGCTATCAAAATGCTACTAATAAAAGCAAAAATACGCACACGATGCCTGTGTTCCCCTATGGATGGAAAAAATTATCGTCCATTAAGTTAACATTTCAGATACCCTCTCAGTTTTTTCTAAGGTCCCAAAGAAGGCAACAAAACACATACCTCTTGCAGTTAACTTATATAAACTACCTGCTATCATGTAGTGCTCTGTTTTAGTAAACACTCCAAGGCTTCTTAAGAGAATATATGGATGAGTAGGATTTCTAGGGGGAAAAAAGGTGGAAAACTGTGGCTAGAATATTCCGCTTTCATAGTTAAGTTTTATACCGGTGTCTTAGTTTATTTTTGTTTGGGTCCACAGGGTTGTATTTATAAATGCCTCTTACATTAAGCATCTAAATTCACTGCTCTGTTTATATAGTTCCCCTCACTGCCATATCCAACGGCTCCGTGGTTATCCCCAGGACAACCCATGCTGCAGTAAATACTATTATCTCCTTTCGACAGATGTGAAGCCAGACATACCAGGGTATGCCTACGCGCCACGAGGCAGCACTGCACACGAACATCCAAGCCGGCTCTGAATGGACAAAGCTGGCTAGAAGATACCAGGCGCATTAAGCTATCTCTTTGCACATCCCTGAGCATCGCTGAGCCGCACTCTGCAGAAATACACGACAAGGCTGAGGGCAGCCTGTACCACGCAAGGAAGCATGGCCAGACACTCTTGTTCTCAGGACCACTGAAATTTCCTGAAGACTTCTGCAGAACTGTAGCCTTAATGCAGTAGTGCTATAAACTTAGATATATTTTGCTTTTGTTAACATTTGCTTTTGTGTTTTGCTTGTGTACACAACCAAAGAAACAGGCAGGTTCTCACAGGTTTAGAAAGCCTACAGCTTTTCTTGATACCTGTCTTGCCAGAAGCCTAACTGCAGAAGAAGAAAGTCTGTGACCTGTTTATTGTATTTCCTTAGGTACATAGTACAGGCGGCTACCCAGCTACATACACTCTTTATAACTGTTCCTTCCCTAGGAGAAAATGTGTTTATGTTTAAAGTACCATACAATTGTACTGAGTTGTAGAGTTTGTACCCACACCATTTTTTAAAACAAATTATCCAAGGAACATATGGCTTGGAGAATTTGCCTTTTCACCTGGTCTCAGGTGATCAAAATGCATACACACACATTTTCATTGGAGACAAATCATGAGCGCCCTGTGTGTGTTTTGTTTGCTTCTTTTTCAGTGCCTAAAAAAAAACCAATTTTGAAATGAAAATGTAGTTTAGGAACAAAAAAACCCAAGACAGCTCACTTTGAAAATGTCACAGAGCATTTTAAAACATTCTGAAAAAAGGCAGTATTTGTCAAATTAATTTCATTATTTATAACTTCCATCCTCTCACAAATCTTGATATTTTCATTGAAATAACTATTATTGATTTTCCCCTTTTCCAGTCCTAACAAGAATGAAAGATGAACTATAACATAAAGTCACTTCTCTTTGTTAGTTACATTGATGCAATGTTAGATACTTTGAAAAACCTCACTAATGATACATACTCTTTCCATGATAAAAACGCTCACTTTAAAGCTCTGTGGTCAAAGGACTTTTGAAAACCAACCTTTTTTTCACTCTTATTTTCAATGCTGTCATTACACCGACACAAAATTCTTAGGAAACTTCTCAGATCTTCCATATCTATTTCATTTCATTTTAGATGAAAATACAGTGAAAAGTTCTTGGGCAGTTTATAGTACTATTAAAAACTAAACTAACTTTATTATTCATTCAATCTCCTCCATTATTTATCCCTCTTGATTTTAAAGCAGGAATCACAACTGCAGCACTAGGAGTTTGCTGCAAGTCCCTGGAACGCAGCCTCACCACAATTAGCCATTGATCCAGCTGCTCGTACCATGACAAGGGAACGCAAACTCCCTCCTCCTTGAGGCTACAGCTCCACAGAGAAACCCTTCAACATCACAGACTTCTACCACTACATTTCTTAACTTAATAAACAGCATCGGCTCAGAGCTAAGTTCTTCAGCTGCAATGAGATACACACACTTTTATTCAGTAGGGAAGTGGAGGGTTTTTTTCCATCATGAACCTGTTCAGTTTTTCTGTACGTGCAGATTTTTTTTTTTTTTTTGGCCAACTTTTGGTAACGCAACTTTGCATACGCTTAAATTGATGTAACAAGGTCTCTCATGCAGAACTAGATATATGTTAAATATGCTTTTTTTTCAAAATGCTTTTACTGTATGAGTAAAACCTCACTAATGTGTGAAAGACCTGTGACAAATATTCACATTTTATGAATGAGGCTAGTGAACAATGAGCCCAGAGAAAGGAAGAAATCAAAGAAGGCACTGCAAAATTCATAGCACTCTGTGAATGTGACGGATGTCACTTAATTTTAATTATTGATAACAGTATTTCAGACTATGACTGTTAACATGCAGGAGTATGAAAGCAGACCACTTTACAGTACCCAGCTGCTAAGAGGTCACTAGGAAGCGGTAGGAGACATCAAGATTTTAGTAGCACTTTCTAGTAAGTGTGTTGATTTCAATGTTTTGTTATCCCTCAAGTTGTATCTACCACTGCTGTAAAAAGACAGATTTTGTTCTCCGTATCCATTTTAACTGGAAACAATGAGCAAGTAATCTACATTGCACCTATGGCACAGAGTCCAGGTAAGCCATTTCTGTACCTGCATGATGCATTACAGCTTTTAATATTGCAAACCAGCAATCAAAAACATCATGCATACCTTCACCACACTTTGTACCAACGCAAAGATCTACCCACATTAGTATGATTACAAGGCAGTAGCCATGTTCAGATGTCTATGACGGATTTTGGAGCTTAATTCTTGACCCATTTTGTCAGTCTTGTCTCCGATTTGTATTTGATAGGTATGACATAAACAAGTTGATTATTCAAATGTCACAACTTTCTGCGATTAACTGTGATACTTTAACCATGTATATAACACAGTTTCTCTGTTTAATACATAGTACTTAATTTTTTTCCTTGTTAAAAAGTCTTCTATTGGCTTAATTACACTCATGAGAACGGAGAAGTGAAAAAACATATTGTTTGCCTGAGGCCTCAGGTGGAAAGAGAAGGTTTCACGACTCAGGGAATCACTCTTTGGTGACTTTAAAACTTCTCATACTCCCGATCCTAGACTGAAATCCACTGCTCACATCTTATAAATGAAGTGTGACCCCAAAGTACTCCAAATCGATTAAATGAAAACCAGGCAGGCAACCAATATAGAAGTAGTTCACTCCTTGACCCTATATGCTTGGTAGACATGTTTATACATTTACATTTAGTGGCTTGGGGAGGAAATATCCACCTTATGATGTAATACATACATGTGTTTGCATTTATATTGTTTTAAATAATGATGTAATATCACAGTCCCTCAGGAACCTCATGTTAATTTCTTACCTACCGAATCTGGCTTCTGTAAGTCTCTCTTTGCCAGCCCCAATTCCCAAGCTGGGCCAAAACGGGTTATGTCTGTCTGGCCTTGTTTTCTCTTTAAGGACACTCACCGCACACCCCTCTTCTGGGCCCCGAGGACCTCAGCAGAGACCTCGACCGCCACAGGGCTGGCGGGGCGGCGGCAACCAGCGTGGGGTAGGAGCCACAGGCGAATGGAGGGCGCGAGGCCGCCTCAGAGACGAAGCCGCCTCAGAGGAGCACGAGGCGCCTCAGGGACGCGAGGCCACCTCAGGCCAGGGCGACGGCCGGCGCCCGCCGCAGGGCACATCCAGCCCCTCTACCGGCGGCGGAGGACTTCGCTTTTCTTTCACTGAACTACTGGACTCAACGTTTTGAACGCGTAACTCCGAGGGCAGCCCGCGGAGGGAGAACGGGCCACCGCAGCGCCAGGGCGGGCAGGCGAGCGAGCGAGCGAGCGAGCGAGAGAGCGCGCGCGCGAAGGAACGAGCGAGCAGGGGGGCAGGAAGGCGCCTCACGGCAAGAGGGGGCGGGGCCGGGCGCGCGCGGCGCAAGCGGCGCGAGCCCCCAGGCAGCTGCAGTTCCCTGCCGCGTCCGCAGGCCCGCCCCCGCCGCGCGGGGCCAATGGCCGCTCGAGGCGGCGCGGCGGCAGCCAATCGGCGGCGGCGCGGCGGGCTCCCCGGCAAAATGGCGGCGCCGGCGCCGGCGGGGTGGATGCGGCGCCGCCGCAGCGCGCGCCATGCCCGGTAGCCGGCGGAAGGGGCCCTGCCTCAGGCCCGCCGCCCTGAGGAGGCGGAGCGGCGGCGGCGGCGGCGAGGAGCAGCTCGCCCGGCGGCGGCCGGCGGAGCCCCCCGCGGAGGAGGCGGCGGCCGCGGCCGGCGGCGCGGCAGGCGGCGCGGGCGGAGGCCTGCCCGCGGGGGAGGCGCCCCGGCCGTCGCCGTCGCGGGAGGCGGCGGTGCGCGGCGGTGCAGGTACGGCGGGAGCGGCCCCCGGGTGCCCCGCGCAGGCTCCCGGCCGGCGGGGGCCTTGCCCTGCCCGCCACCCCCGGAGCCGCGGGGGAGGCGCGGCCTGCCTGTGCGGAGCGGGCCGGTGCGGTGTCATCCCCCGCGCTCCCCGGCCGTGCGCGCTGGGAAGGGGCTCTTCTCGTCAAGGAGTGACAGAGAGCATCTTCCCGCGGCAGATACTTAGCACTGACTGAGGACGCTAATCCACTCGAGGAGAGGATAAAGCCTGGCCGTGCTAAGCGCTGAAGTGCAAAGCATCTCCTGAGATGCTTCTCACGTAGTAATTGCATCTTTCAAAGTCCTTCTGTAGGCTTCCCCATCTGCAACGTCATACCTAAAGGGCAGGGGCGACTAGTTGAGCTTCACGTAGCGTTCAGTTCACTTACTGATCTGAGGCAGCTGCAAGCTGATTTTGAATAGCTGTATACCTGCTTTGACCAGCCCTAGCTGAAAAGGCCCAGTGGAGGGAGTATAGACAAAGGCAGGTTGTGACCCCGAACAGTTTGGGGGCCCGTTTAAGTTGCGACCCAAATCAGAGTCTGGGTGAAAGACGCAGAGCAAGCCAGATTACAAAATATTCTCCCAGATGGGTATACACAGTTTTTCTCTTAACATAAGCTGAAGTCAGTATTCCCTCCAGTAGGAGGATTGGCAGTTGTCATCCTTACTGTCAGATGCTGAGCATATAGCTGTCAGTATCATGTAATGCTCTGTTATCTCTGCGGTGATGTAACTGACAGAGAGAGAGTCATATTCTGCATTAAATGTATAGTTGTGAGCAATATTCCTGTTGTAAGTAAAGGAATGTTGATGAGTGTGAACTTCATTTTTATTCTTAAAGTTCCTAAAGCATCTTCTTTGTGCCTTGTCCTGTTGTATGTTCCAAGTTATTTTGGCCTTTTATTTGTTGTTTTTTAATAAGGACCATCTTTCTGTTTACACAGAGCCATGTTTACATAAAACACCAAAGAGATCGTTGAGTAGGAAATCCCGAATACCTACTTTCAGCTCTCCTGTTAATGACGCCGATATACAGCAAGAAATCTTTTGGGATCCTCATTCACCAATTGCACACAGACTAGGTAATATTAACAAAATCCAGACTTCAGGGCGCCTATTTGAGGCATGGAGAGGGAGTGTACTAGAAGTTACCAAATTCCTTGAAAAAAGGTCCCTTTCTGTTACCATGGTTAGGTTGTTTGGTTTTATTTTTATGAAAACCCCATAAATTCTTCACTATAGTGCTGAATCAAGCTCTGATTTTAGCACATACATTTGAATTATTTGAGATATACTTCACTTTATAAATTGAATTGTTTTGCAGTTTTTAAGAAGGTTTTTTGTTTGTTTTCGTAGGCAATGGAAAAACCAAACAGTCTACCAGTAGATGCGCAGTAGAAATTTCAGAAATTGTTAATCGTATTGCTCCTCAGGTAATTGTTACTTTCTAAAACAATGGTCTGCATATGCCATGATCAAACAGAATACTGCTACAGCCTTAGTGAAGGCTCAATTTTAGTTACAGTAGTCTCATGGTAAGAATTGGATGTGTAGAAAACTAGGAACATGTTCATAAAACCGGACTGAATTAAAATCGTAAGCATAGCATTTGACTGGTTGCTCTTACCAGTCACAGATGCTGGAGAAAAGGATGTATTAAGAAAGTGGACTTGCAGCAGCTCCATTTTAGAAAGTTTTACTTTCAGAATACAAGTTATTGCCCCTGGTCTTAGGAGTACCGTTGTTTATTTATTCTTAATCACTCATCTGTTAAAAGGTAAGAGCTTTTCCACATACTGGATTTACTTGGCAGTTGGTTTTAAGCATTTTGAATGGTCTTGAATGACTGCTGAAGTACAAGAACAAGACTCAAATGAGAGAGAGACTCCACAATAATATAAACATAGTAACATTGCTTCATTATTCTAAAGAATTTGCCTTTTTACCCTAAGATCTATGCTCTTGGTGTCTCCCTCTTGCTGTGAACCTGATGTCCACAACCTGGAAAGTGAAAATAAGAGTGTTGGCTTATTGTTTTCTTTTTATTAAATGCAAGAAGAGAACATATCATTCCTAAAACAGTTTTGTAGTATTTAGCTTGCAAAATATGCCTGCTTGTTTGACAGGGCCATTTAAAACGTATTCACTATTTGGCATATTTGTGAGAAGTTATACTTAAGAACTGGAAAATCATTAATAAGGGATGCCCCTTCCTTCCTTTTAAATGATTACAGTCCTGTCATAAGTAGTATGGGGATTTGCAACTATCTGTTGCTTGTGTTCTTTTTTCTTGAAAAAATAATAATTAAAAAAAATAAATTTACAAAGAAAAAGAAAACCCACCCAAAACTGCCCTGGTAGTTAGTAAAGTTCAAATTACTTTTGCTGGCTTACATGCAGTAATTTCCCACATCACGTGGCTCTGGCCCTCTAGACATTTTACCACTGCAGTATTGTATCTCTCAGGTTTCAGAATTCAAATCCAGACTTGAACTTTGAAGCTCTGAAACAACTTTATTTAGTTTCTAAACTACACTTATTTCTGTTTAAAGGCCCCTTGTATAAGTGAGTTGTAATGGAAGAAGTCAGAATTTTTTCCTGAAAGCATACAGGAGATGATTTCTTCCGAATTCTCTGATCTGTTAATGCTGCTTTAAGTGGATAAGGACAGTGCATCGCAACTAGCTCCTCAGTAGTATACTGAAGTAAACTAGGTCACAGCTTGTAATGTGAAATTACAGATTATGTGTAAACCTGAAGTAAACAGAGTATTAGATTTGAGCACCAAAGTAAAATTCAGTTTTTTTCATTGAAGTTCCTGTCTTAAATCAATATAATTAAAGTGATACAACTACCAGTAGACAATGTTGCAGTAATCTCACTTAGCTTGTATTGGTTTCTCTCCTATCTGTGGCTTTCAACAGATTTGATCCAGTTTAATTGGTTTAGCAACTTTAACTAATGCAAGGTGTGTATCTAGTCCAATCTTTATCTGAAATCAAATTGCTAAGCATTATAAATCTAATCATTCAGGATGAAAAAGCAGCCTGTAATGAAGGCTCCCTTTTAGGGACATGGATTGGTGAGGATGCTATTCCCTGTACACCTGGAGTAGTAAAAGTGCGAGCTAGGACAAAGTTAAGTTGTACAAGGTAAGTTACAGTTTTGTCTTGCGCATCACAGCTGGGCTTTCATGAAAAAGGCTATGTGGTGTTGCTTTATGTATAGTGAACCATGTAATGGTACATTAGCATACAGAATGCTTTTAACTTTGGGCTTGTTATCTCTTCTTAATGGGGTATTTCTTAGGAATTACCAGAAAGATTGCATGCTGACTGCGCATTGAAAGCAGTGGGATTCACTCATATTCTCTGTAGTTGTTAAACTGGAGAATAAACAGTTCATATGGTAGCGTTATTGAGCTTGGCTAAACTTTCTCCGTAGGTCTGACTTTCTTTTCTGTATTTTTTTCTTTAATCCAGAGATCTTAAAATAAAAAATCCTGAAGAGGAACTCATGAAATTGGCTAAGGAATTTGATAAAAATCTAGTAGAGCTAGATGCTGTTCAGGAACAAGAGAAGCTTGGTCATGACATCATCCACACTGCCTCAGAGTCTTTAAATAATTTTAAAGATGAAGTAAATACGAAGAACCTGAAATCACTCCTTGGTGAAGTTCCTGAAGCAGATAATGCTCTGTCCTTGAAACCGGTTGGACAGAGCACTGGCATCCCTGCTGCAGAGCCCTGTCAATCTAGCAGTCAAAAGTCTATAGACCTTGAGGCTGAAATAGCCCTTCATGCTCTTTTTGACTGCTCTACCCAGAACTGTAGTGGACAGTTGAGCCAAGGATTATTAGGTATTTCTTTAAATAATAGTTTCCATGAAAATAAAAGCACCTTGGAAGAGGAACACCTTTCTGAGCAAATTAAAGACACGCAACATGGTAATTCAGAGGCGTATCAAAAAGATAATCCGTGTGCACTAGGAACCGTGAATCAGACTTTTCCAAAACCTGATACTCACACGGTGACAAAAAAAAATCCTTGTTCTTTGAAGACACAACTGGCCATCTCCAGTAAGGTTGCTGGAGTAGTTACTGATGATTTTGATGACTGGGATACAGATTTTTTGGCAGATGACTCTTTTGTGATGCAAATAACCCAAAATCCTGAATTGATAAGTACTGAAGAAGCACCACCTCTTCCTACAAATCCATCTGCGAATGGTTTCAGTGATGCTAGCAGAACAAAGGAAAGAAGTAGTTGCAATTCAGTAACTTGTTTGGGGAGTGTACGCAAATCTAACAGTTTGCGGTTTTCACCTTTGAAACGTTCTAGTAAAAACACACAAAATGTGGCAAAATCTCTTTCTTTACAAAAGCCACAAAACGTGGCAAAATCTCTTTCTTTACAAAAGCCATATAGTAAGATAGAAAACTCCAAGACAGAGACCGTGGCGTTTCACGGCAAATGTGACATTAAGCCAGATAAAATAAATGCTATTTGGAAAAGTGCCCAAAACAGTGATTTGAACTATATTCCTGTTTCAACACAATCTGAAGTGAAGAATGGAAATGAAACTATTCAGCCTAAAAGTGACCCTCTTCCTCTTTTTCCTTCGAGATCTAATCCTCATAGACAACGGACTGAAAAACCTGGGAATAACACACACAATATTTTCTGCCAATCATCCAGTGTTTCTACCAATACGAAACCTAATGATCTAACTAAAGTGGTTAACCAAGCTAATACAGGTCACTTAAATCAAGTTGAAATACTAAAGAAATGTCCTCTGTCATTTGATGACTGTAATGAACCGAAATTCTCTGATGAGGTATTAGATATGTTTTGTGAATCCGATAGTCTTTGGGATGCAAACTGTGAGGATGATGAATTGTTGTATCAGCTGTGTGATAATATAGAAAAGCAGACGCAGAGCCAGGATGTTAAACAAGGAAATGAAAGAGCTAAAACTATACAAGGAGCCAGCATTAATTCCAGATCAAATGCCGTTAACAGCTTCCCAGCATCTAAACAAGGACTACCTGATCTCCTCTTGGCACAAAAAACAAATGCAAAACAGGACGCTTTCTCACTAAACGATTCCTGTAGGAATTCATCAAAGGTTACACATGGGCTGGCCACAACAGGTCACGTAGTGAACTGTAAAAACACCTCAAGTCCTCTAACTGTGATCTCGAGTTCTTCTATGGCGTGTAAATACACACTGTCTAAAAACCGTCATCAAGCTGCTTCTGAAGATATTACAAAGACTGTTCCGGGAAAATGGTACAGGTCAAATTCTGTGCCAGTAGGAGAGACTGGTTCTGAAGCAAGTCCTGTTAATGCGGTAAACGTTTTCAGTAGCAAAACAGTAGACAGCCCAGACCCTTTGTATAATACGGGAAAGATGGCAAATAACAGTTCTGGTAACAAAACATCACTTATGCCTTCAAAGTTTAAGTTCCGGAAGACTAACAGTTCTCAGGGTGCTCTGCATGTAGGGTCTGAAAATCCGGGGAGTCATCCTGGCATTGGAATTACTCTGCATGGTTTGGAAGGAAGCAAGAATCAGGTGAATGTGACTTTGCACAGCAAGCTTGACAATAAGAAACCTCCTTTCAAGAGGCACCTTTCAGAGTCTTTTGCACTGCCTACATCAGGTATTTGTCTTTATTGTATCACTGTTGGACTGGTTTTGTTTGTTTTCTTACTGTAATCAGAATGTCAAAGGAGAAATTTATACTGTATTGCAACTTACAATAGGATTCAATATTCATCCATTCAGTTTAGGCGTTAGTAAATGTTCTAATGAGAATCTGGAGGTTATTTTCTCCAAAATAAAATTGTCCTGACACGTCTCTTGAACTCCTGTAGATAAGGACTTCTGTTTCCCAATTCCGTTCCACTTCTCTGAATACTTCACACTTTCTCTCCACAGCCACTCAGAATCACTAGGATCAAGTATAAGGTGATGGCAGCACTCAGCATAAATTCTTAAATTGTTACTTAAAAATACTACTATTTTAATACGTAGTAAATGTTGCAGTGTGAATCTGTGCTTTAATTTACAGTTCCATTTTGAAAAATATTGCTTCTCAGCTGTGATTCATAAAACCTCAGTTAATGGTGGGGCAGGGAAAGAAGGCAGCAGGTGCTAGGGAATGCCAATTTGTTTTGATTATTGTACACCTGGAAAATGGAACCTTGAATCATTTGATTCTTCTGAAACCTCGGCCTGTATTGTTGTTTGCTCTGTGGCTAAAATTGCCAGTGAAATATTCTTCTGTTATCAGTCTGAACACTAACATTTCCTTTTATCTAGAGGGGAGGTCACTCAGTTTTCCATCGTCCAGCGACAGTCTGTAATATTCCATGCGCTGGTGTTACTTGCTAGGGAAATGTAGAACCAGTCAAGTGCCAGTTAGTCTTGTTTTTACTTGATCTCATGGCTTGGTGAAGTTTTAATCAATATTAATTTTGATAAACGTGCCTTTAGAGTGTACTATATCAAGCTCAATTTTCAGGAAGCGCTGTTACAAAAACAACAAAAAAATTAATTCCTGCAAACTATCAGCCAGCATTATTTGAAGAATCAGTATTTTATCTGTGTTTCTTTCCCAGTTAAGCAGCAGATAAATGGAAAGTAGCAATTTCAGGTGTTAAGGGGGAAAGGAGGGGAGAGATAACTAGTCATTCTATGGAATGTTCTAGAGAATAAAGGAATGAAAAAGAACAGCATAGATTTTCTTTACAGATAAAACTGTCTCAATGTTAAGTTTTTTGGTGAAAGGACATTGCTGTAACAAAATAATGGACGTTAAGTAATCCTTTCAAAAACTGATATGTAATTTTTCATGGACACCTTTTTTTTTGAAGAAGCAAAGAGACCCTTTGTTTTATTTATCCAGTTTAAAAGACTACTTATTAAAAATACATTAATTGGAAATTGGTGTATAAAAACGCTAAAATTCTCGACATGTTCAGGGAGTGTTCCTGTTGGTTCCAGTGAGGTCAGGGTTTTATTGTATGGGAATTTATAGTTCTGTAACACAACATATAAAATATTACGCTTAGCTATCATGTTCTTGTCTCCTTTGCCAATTTTTATTGCTACTTTTGACCTTTTTTCAACCTTTCTGGTTTTATTTGTGTGACACCTGTACTGTATCTGACCCCTGTGTCTATACCATCTCCATGCCCATATCTCTGCCTAACTCACTAAATTGTAGAGCCCTTTTCACTCTGATAGCCTTAATTTTCTTAACCCATCGCCATCTCCTATGTTGACTCCTGATGTCACAAGGTTCACTTGAAGGGCAGCCAAGTAAAATTTCCTTGAAGCAAATGTCTGCATCCCAGTATTTTCATTGGGAGGTAGTAATCAGCAGCACTACAAAGGTCATGCATCTTATCCCCCTTCCTGCCTTGGGGACAGGATAGATGAGACATTTTTAACTTGAGCGCCTGGCATGTCAGAATAGTGTGCTCTTGCCATAGATCTTCAAACATTGAAAACAGATAAGTTAAAATACATATTGAACAAACTTGAAGGCTCCTAATACATGTTTTTTATTTACAGTGTCTGTGGTGGAACAAAAAAACAGAAAATGTTCTCAAGAAGAGATTGAAAGAAAAAAACAAGAAGCTCTTGCACGAAGAAAGTCCAGAATGCAGGCATTCTTAAAAGATGCTTGAATTTGGAGTTAATTTTGTCTATGGAGTAAGTTTTTGGGAGGGAAATACTGTAATGCTGGAAGACACTTTTTAAACTCTGTTCACAGCTACTGACAGCAAGCGTTTTCTGTTTCTCAATTTAAAAAAATCTTGACCTGAACCATAACTAATACTCTGGTGGTATTTAGTCTTAATTGAAAACTACCAGTTGTAAATGTGTAGTCCCAAACTATCATCAGCGCAATGAAGATTGTATTGAGTTCACATACTGTTATGTGTTGAAATTGTATAGTCTGAAAATCATCAGATCATGAAAGCTTTTGTATGTAGACCTAAGTAGAAGATGTCAAAAACAGACTGTATGTGTTTCGGCTGTATTCTCTTATTGCAAGTATTTTAATCTAGAAGACGACTCTCAAGTACACACAGACTAAGAAATACTAATTTTTGCTCTCAACTAGAAGAAAGATTTTAAGTTTTGGTTTAAAGAAAGTACAATCTAGAAAACATCCAACATTGGAAAACTAATGGAAATGAACAGGATTTGGAAAGCGTGCTCAGTTTGTCTCTGTTACCTTAGGTAAGAATTGTACATAGGGAAGGAAGAATTTAATATAAAAGTTTCATAAGGTGAAAAAGCATCCTGGAAAGGACATTTTATCTTTTTTTTTTTTTTTTTTAATTCCCTTCATGAAGAGTTGGAAATACCCTAGCTAACACAATTGGACCACCTTTTTCTAAACATGCATTACCCAGCTAATTAAAAAAGGTAGCCTACGTCATCTCACCAAACTATGAGCAATATAAAATACACCAGGTGAAATCTCAACACCTATGAATCAGTTTAGCCTTCTGGGTCGTACATATTTTTCAAACTAAAGGCTGTTAAAACATAAAAATGCAATGTCATGTCAGCTTAACAGGGGCTGATAGAATTTTTGATGTGATAGATGGTTGCAGAGCTCTAACTGCAAAAACTGCCTGTGGGTAAGCTGCAAGATATTTTTCAACTGAGAAATGCCTATATGTAAACATGTGACACTATAAAAAGTGACTGTAATTTTTCTGTGTAAATAAATAACTTTGAAATGTACCAAAGGTTAGAGGAAGATTTTGGTTTCTGTAGTATGTGCCATTTTTGTAACTCCTAAAAATGTAAGTATTGTATATTTGTAAATCATCATTAAACTTTTTTACATTTGTCTAGTCTGTTCTGGAAAATACTGTACCACAGAACCTGGTAGAAGGAATTGAAATAGGAATTCTATATGGACTTTACCTGACCTTTCTCTCTTGGTAATTTACCCAGTTATTCCATGCCTCACTTTTCCACCTTTAGTGGTGACAAAGTGCTTCCTCTGATCCATTTAAACTAGAAATCCTTGGTGGAGGAACTGGTTCTTCACACAACCACCTGCAGTGGAGTCCTGAAATACTGAACTATACTGGCTTTCAACCTAGTGGCTTTGCTTTTGTATTAACCACATTCTTGGTGCTAGCTAGTTGATTATGAAATCAAATGCCTAAGTCCACCAAAGACTGTGCTGGAGCCCAATAAACGTTACTTACAGTCTGTGGCTGCAGCTCCTCGTCCTTCTGCCAGCTCCAGCTGTTGTGCAACATAAGATGAGTTGGATCAGCTTACTGATCTGACTGAAAATTAACGCAGAAAAAATGTTTTCAGCTTTTCAAAAAACTTCATCCTAACAATACCTTTAACAGGCAATACAACATGAAATAGCAAGACTCTTTGTTGTGTTGTCAAGCCTCTGCTGGCAGTGTTCAAACAGTTCCTAAGACAGAAGATCTACATGTCCGTATGACAACTAACTGTAAACCCCAAATAGTGGCTGTTGTGAAAATTGTATTTATCGCGGGGATGTAGTTTGATCTGTGTATCTGAGGGATATGCTTGTCCTTGTGGTGTTCTACGAGAATCTAAACTAAGAGGTAACTTGCCAGATGCACTATTAGCCAGGAAAGTGGCAATGAAAAAAGGCTTCTACTATCAGTATTAAATATGAGAGTTATAAAACTGGCTTTTAAGGTCTGATACACAAGAATGTCAAATCTTATTGAGAAAGATAAAAGCTAGGCTTTTGCTAGGACAGTGTTCAGCTTATCAACCCTTCCCTCCTCAGGATATTTCTCTAGAAATAACTCCGTAAAGGAACCGGGATAATTTTTGTTTTCAAGGATAATACAGTTAATTATACTTCTGATTTGAGAAGATGAGCTAACTGGAAAGAACTGTTGTGGGAGCTGGAGAGTACTTTTTTAGGAAGGGTTCATTCTCTGATGGGAAAGGACCAATTTTTAATCAGGTTTGAAATTGGGCTAAATAGTAGACACATAACATGAAATACAGGCTAAGCACATTATGGCTACCCAAGCTCAGCATACAAAATGATACATCCCGAATGCTTGGCACCGTGTCCCTGAGCACACTCAAACTTTAAAACCAGCTTACTGCCTTTCCAGGTGATGCTGACTTTCTCAGCGCCCAGGACAGAAAGGCCCTGGAACTGCCCAGGGCCTAACATGCCACCGCTGGTCTCCCCCCGAGAGCAGGGTAAGAATCCTTGAACAGGAGTGTCCAACCAACCCTCTTGGCTCCCGAGCTGTAAAACAAGAGCTCAATGTAGACGGGGAATTCCGTTGCCACGGTGGGTGGGGAAAGGACCCTTTGCAAACTTTCCAATTGGAGGAAGACCCAAACTACTTTTTGACTAATTACTGTCACTTACTTACCCAAGTACTTCCTACATGCTGCTTAAACATATTTAAAGAATCTGATTGCTGATCAGTGTGAAACACATTGATTTTGACAATTCATGGCAAATGCATCCATTGCCCTCCCCTATTAAACTAATCATAAGAGGGGGGCTTTGATTTTTATTTTACTTTTCATAAATACCTATTTTTAGCATACATATGATGCTTCAAGGCCTGTAATTTGGTTCTTTTTAAACATTACTTTCCAAGTAGAAATCACAAGTTCTTGGGATCGTGCTTTCTTAACTGATGTCGAGACAAGCTACTAAGATTTTTTTTTGGTCCCACCCTGACTATCCCCAAACACCCTACCTCTCAATTAATGAACTGAAGAGAGTTACATCTTTTTGTGACTTGACGCAATTAGAAACAGAGAAATAACTTCTTGCGTTAAAATTAAACCACTCCTATACCATTTTTATTAGGCAAATTTGATAAAAGTGAAAAGCTTAAAGAAATACTTTAACTCCATATAGTTTCATCGGTGGAGTCAATGCAGGCAGAAGGAAGATTCATTAGGGTTTAGAAACAGTTACAAAGAAGAACAACCTCTACAATACGAAAAATAAAATTCTACCAGCTAGGCATTTTTGTCTTTAAAAAATAAATATATTCCTATCAATTGGTCAGAAACATCCAAAAGATTTAGAAGAAATCTAATGAAAAATAAAGTGTCCAGCTATATATGTATTGAAAGAGTGCACACCACAGCTTTTTTCTTGCGAGCGCCCTTGCTCTAAGTGCCAGCCTTGCCCTTCGCCTCTTCTCACTCTGCTGGCGGCAGCAGGATGCTGGGCATGGACCTACCCCCGCAGACGGGGCAGCATACCGACATGAGAGGGGTGCAGGCATGAGGAGTTTAAGCCTTGCCTAATTCTCAAACATCTGGATATTAAAGCCAGCAGCGCAGCAGGGGCATAGCTAGAGATAGCTCTGTGCCTCGTAACCCGAGGGGCATAGGTTAGGCGTACAGTCATTTCAGGTGCTGTTGTGGCAGTCGGTGACACAGAGAGGGCAATTCAGACCTTAGGTGCCTGAACTACATTTCAGTTGTGCTTAGCTCTACTTAAGCAGCCTAACAGATATTTTAGGGATGCAGTACTGGGCCTAGGCAGCTGCTCTGCTGTCTGTGGGCAGCCAACGGCTTCGGAGAGCAGATGAGAAGTGCAAAAGCTGCAGCCCTACTGCTTGCTCTCACGCTACATCCCCTCCTCGCCAGCGAGGAAGGAAGTTGAGCGGCAGCCTCACGACCTCACAGATTTTATAGGTTATGCTCAGCACCCCTCATGCTTACTGTAAGTTCTCGGTGACCCACTGATACTGCTTGTGCCTCAATCATGCAAGCTTTTGTCTGACTGCTTGCAGTAGACAACAGATCTTCATTAGGAAAGTATCTACATCATTTTAATTAATTAATACATGGGTATGCATAAGAAGTTTGGTATTTCAATAGCTGACATTTCACTAGGAAGCCACATCTTCCTCCAGGCAAAAAAGACCTATACAAATAGTAACAACAATCTTAAATACATTCTAAATTAAATTATGACTGTCATGTTTCATTATAAATTAATTTATGACTGTTTGCTTAAGCACTCATCTTCGTTTCATTCAGAGCATAGTAATTTTTTACATGAGCAGAGCAATCAGTGAGCCTAAGTTTAAATGTAAATGGAATTCCTGTCTGTCCCCATACCTGACCTGAGTACAATTTTTATTCCACAGGTATTGACATATTTCCCTATGAGTGATGTCACTCACTAAAATCCAAGGATTAGCTTTGTCAAGTAAAACCTGTGGTGGATTTTTTTCTTTTAGGAAGGGCAGATATGATCAGGCAAAGGATCCATTCATCATTTTTCCCCTTATCTGTATGTAAAATTATGTGTTGTGGAATATACATACATACATTCACACCCTTCCAGTTCCTGCTGGTGAGGGATCATGTTTAAAGCATTTGAGAAATTTAGTAATATTGCTTTGTTATTGTGTTAGTTGTATCAGATTTTCAGAGATTGCCAGCATCCAGCAGCTCTTCAAATTTTGGCCTATAAGGCACAATTAATCTTGGGGCTGCAGTTCAGGAATAGCAATGTAATCTTATACTCTGTGTACCACTTATTATATCTAGACCTTTATACCCAGAGGAATAACATAGATGAATTCATTGATTATATCTTTTTAAGCCTAAAAAGAGCTACAATTTGTCAGGAAAGAATAGCTGGAAGCAACAGATAGTGACCTAAATAGTAGAATTCCAAAGATAAAATAGAAGAAAATGAACACAAATGCTTCATTGTTTGAGAGCTGTATTGTCTGCAACACACTCCAGTGAATCCAGTGTTTGTGGAAGAGGCCAAGGCAGATATAATCTGTGGAGCTAAAAATGACAGCCTGAGTAAGTAGCCATCAAAGATGAAGCTAGGAAGACTCTGGCAATTGTGCTGTAAATCATAACTGCAATATTTGCTCAAAGCTCTGGTTACTACGCGTACCGGTGTTTTTGTCAGACGAGTCAGAAAAGTCCTGCCTCATAAAACACTTAAGGATATCTAATGTCCTGTTCTTGTGGAACTAAATATACATTTTCGTGACTATTGTCTGGGTGTAATGTCAGTATGGGAGCTGGCAAACCATTAAGGGCCTGATTCTACTCTTGCAGCAATTTCCTTAAAGCACTGGAGGTAATGGAGTGACTCAGGCGAATAAAGAATCAAGCCTGTGCATTTCATTATTGTAAGTAGTTCTTGTCTTTAGCACGTAAATCTAGTAACAGCACTGCATTTATCAGAAATTGTTATTGTTTATGTGCATTTTCAAAGTTTGGGGGGGGGGGAAAGGTTGTATTTACGCATACCTTTTAAAAGCCACAGTTAACAGCTTTCACCTCGAACAATGTAGTTAACAGAGGTAAGGAGAGGACTACAGGATTTATAGATTTCCTTTTTAATGAGGTTGTCTGCTCTTTGCAGCTTGTCCTCGCTAAAGGAAAAACTTCATTCAGGTTTTAACCCTGGAGAATTAGGACCTAAGCAGACATGGGAATGAAGCTTTGCATGCGCTGCCACGCTCTCCGTGAACAGATGATGTCCAAATAAAATATTGTATTCTAACTGAGCATAGCAAGTTAGGTTTTGGGTATTATTTTTTTTTTGGCTGAGCAGGGTGGGATTTCTTACATACCTAAAGCTGAGCACATGCTGAGCATGTTTTGCAGAATCGTGGCTGTAGGGCCAAGTGTCTGAGGCTATTTAAGCACCTGGGGAAGTTACTCACAGGAACTCAGATGGGTGATTCACAGTGGTATGAAAAAGAGCTTGATGGATAGTTGTTTTTGAAGATCCCCTTGGATACTTAGCTGCACCTTTGGCTGTTAGAGACCTGCAGAAAGCTGAACCTCAATGACCAAAAAAATGGACATAATGAGAGAAAGAAAAATGTGTTCTTCAAGGCTTGCATAACAGTTTGGAAACATTTTAGTAGATGAAGTGTTAACACTTCCTTCACCAATAATGACTTGCAAAGGACTTTTTTTTTTTTTTTTTTTTTTAAACTGGCTCTCATGTTCTACAGCAAAAACCTGAAATATATGCTTAGAAATATGACAAATTTGAATTCCAGTCTTCCTTGTTGCTTCTTGCAGGCTACACTCTACCTGGATAGGGCCAGATGTTTTTGTGAGCTCTAATGCCGTAAATGAAGATGACATTAACCCTAGTAACTATTTTGTTACTGAACTTGAATAGGTGTTAGTGATGAAAAAATGAAACTGAATTTTATAGAATGACTATGTTTTCCATATCACTTGCTCAATTTTCAGCATGCTGACTTGTGTGACTTCCATGTAAGCCATGTAAGAAGGGGCAGTCAAACCAGCAAACACCTCAATTTCCAACACGAAACATCAGAAGATCCCAGAAGATTTTCTGTTTGTTTTTAATGCCAGATTTCCAACCAATAGTAAGAAAGGAAAAGAAAGGTATGCTCGTTTATGGGCTGGCGGAAAAGTCTCACAGACTTTTTTCTACAATTTTCTTCCAGGTCACAAAGGCTGGCCTGGGCCCTTGACAGAAGGTGCTGCCATCCAAATCTCATATAGGCTTTTTTGGAACTCCTCAGGGCTTTTTTCCTCTGCATCCCTTGATAACTGTAATCCCTCAGTGTCTGATGTGGTCGTTAAGCGTGCTCCGTATATCAAACTAGGAATCATGTCCTATTAAGGCTTCCACAACAACCAGACTCCTGCTCTTTTATGGGAGATTGGAGCTATCTACTACGTTTCAAATTTACTTTCAGTTAGATCTTTAACTCAGATATTTTCTAAGGCGTAAGTCATCCACTCCTGACATTTATGGATCCCAAGTTTGATGTGTTAAAGCTGTACAATCTGTAATCTGTGGATGTGGAGGGGAATAGTTGGACTGCTTCTAAAGGAGGTGTGCGGGGTGAGTGAGAACAGCAAGTTCATATATGCCATACAGCAATCTCTGCGTGTGAAATTTCTGAAAGGCTCCACATCACCGATGAAAAATTTCTAGAGATCAGAAAAGTTTGAATACACTGCACTGGAGTGTCAAGTCTTGACAATATAACACATTAAAAAGAGTCTGCCCAAGTGACAGTTTTCTAATAGATAACCATAGAGATATGAAGAAAAGTTGGAGGACAGCCTGTAGAAAGAGTTATGGAGGTGAATGGAAAGAAATTTGAAGATGGCTTAAGATAATGTCAATCAGCATAGACCAGATAAAGACAGACCCTTTTTCATTTTCTTGAGAAAGTTTGAGGCACCAACAAAACTACAGAAAACACCTGTTAGTTATAAAAATGTCAAACAAGCAGACATTTGGGAAATGGAGAGATTCAAACATTCAAGAAAGGGCGAGAGAGATTCTTGGAAGACATGTCGGATATATTTGTCATCTCAGCAATTTGCCTGTCCGTGTTCCAGAAAAAACACAAGTAGTTTTGCAAGCACTGAAAGTAATCAAGCCTGATTTCCTACAGACTAATTAATGGAGTTTCTAAAAGATGCAAATTCCAATTGAAGCTTTTTTAGTTGAGTCCCATAGCAGGAGAATCCAGCATGGATTCGCTAGGGACTAATAAGAATGAACGCACACCTGAGCTCTTCTGCAGATAAAGGGATTGTTTGAGACTTTCTCCTCCATCATCCCGCTCAGTTTCATCAAACTTCTGAAAAATACCCTTATTTTTTAGACCCTCTAAAGAGCTGACCCTTCTTTCCCCCAGTCTACTCAGTGAAATTTCCCTATCCTTTTCATTTAATGGCAGTATTGTACCCATGATGGCTGGAGCACATACAAGAAAAGATTACTTCCACTCTCCAAACCTGCCTAATTTTTGTTATTCACAGGAAGTCTTGCAGTTCACTAATCAGTAAGTAATTTGATGTTATTTCTGACCTAGGAATGAGAGAAGATGGGAGAGGGCCTGGGACCTTCATTCCTTGACAAGCCTTGTGTGGGACCCTGTGCTTTTCTCCATGTTGTTGTCAGTCAGCTGCCTTGCTGCTGATAGAGGCCACTGCCAGTCTGCTTGCTCCTAACAGCTAAAATCCCCAATCCTGCTCTGTTATATATATATATGTATGAATATTTTAATTAATTTTCTATACAAGAATATTTATCAGCTAAAATCAAGACGTAAATCTATTTTAGAATGAAGCTAGCTTCACTATTTACTGCAACTTAATGACAACTTTAGACAAGAATTTAATTACACGGAGTCAGCATACCATATATATTGTAGGGACATACCATGGGATTTATTTTAGAGTGTAATTTAGAGTATAACTTTTAGACTGCTCCTCAATATGAACTTAAATCAAAATATTTCCACTGATGGAGCACATTCTTCAAAACTGATTACAAAAGTAGCCACAGTACTAATGGAGGTTTACTGTAATTTTATGTGTTATGGCACAAATGACTTGCAAGAACACTCTTGGGAAGTTGTACTGTAATTTAATATCTTTAAAGCTAAAAACTGCTAGGGAAATATTTTTTCATGGGGACCTACTTTTTCCCCTTAGTGTTACCTAGAAATACATCTTTCTGTAGGACAGTTTTGTATCCCTTGCAATTCACATACCACCTCCAAAAAATACATTGAAATGTCGGTCTGTGCTTTGCAGAACCAGCCTCCCCTGAGGAGTGGACAACAGATGAGGACTCAGGAGACCGAGCTTTTCCTTCCTCCTACTCACTGCTGGCTTTGTGCATGCTGATCTCAAGGAGGTTTACAAAGGCCAGTAACGGTTTCCTTCTTCACCATTACCGTATTTTTTGCTGGCACCACTCGTGGTGTTGTGGGGAAAGGGAGGTGTTCTGAAATGTCTGTATTTCAGGGCCTTGCCATGAAAATGCCACACAACCTTTGTGGCACAGCTGCACCCCACCACAGGGAGATGTGAATGACCTCTGTGAATACACAGAAACTAGCCGTGTTTAACAGTCTAGCCATACAACGGAATTCTTATTTACACTGATCTCATTTTACTGCAATGAGTAAGAACTGTTGCTCTGTGACAGTACCTTAGGCCTTGCCTACATAAGGCTGCTGTACGACTGTTTAACAAACTTATTTCAATAAAAGAGTGGCCAACACCATTCCCTGACTAAACAATTTCTAGAAGAAAAAGTAGGTAAGTCAGCACAACACTCTTGGGTAAATGAGGAGCTAGGTTTATTCTAGGACGTAACTGCTTAAAGACACAGACATGAATGAAACGGGCTATGCCAAAACACAAAGGGACTTTTTCACTACCTAATTATCCTGTGTGGCAACTTTTTAGTGGACATTATTCATAGATCTTCATTTAGGTAAAAATAGCTATATTGCAGATTGCTATGGCACCATTCTATTGTAAGGTTATTCCAGGCATATGCTCAAGGATGTTTCTACTTTATAGACAGGCATGCTATCTCCTAACTGCTCCAAAGGCATCTAAAGAAAGATTTACACCCACACAGTGCTGTAACAGCTCCACAGGAACTCTAACTAGCCATGAGTAAATAAGGCCCATAACCAAAAACGCTGAGCAGCACCTCAGCTGGTGTAAATTGCCACAGCTCCTCTGTGGAGCTGGGGACACTTTACACAACGGGAGGATTTGTTCCTCTGAATGCGCAGAAAGTCGACCTCCAATACATAAAATGTCCTTGCACAGCAGGAACGTGCCAACTTTCTTTTGAGCTCAGTGGGAAACTTGTGATTTCTCACTCCAGCCCCACAGGTGTGCTTCACCTTTTATTGGTCAAGATGGGTATTTGCAGTGGTCCGCTGGGTTAACGGAGAGATGCCTTTTTAAGTTCCTTTCTGACGTATATTCTAAATGTGTCTGGAAAAATTTACTTGCAGCTGGAATTGCACTGGCTAAGCCATACTGATTTTCAGTGCTCTTAGATAAACACAGTACTACATGGCCGTCCACTGCTGCGCAGAAGGGGTCATGAGGCTTGATCAGCCCTGATGGGTTCAGAGGCCAGGAATTTGCAGTAATTAACTCACACTTAAGCAGGATCATATAAATGTATCCAAATCAATTTTGTGATGGAGAGGGCAGGACTAGGCCCTGGCTGCCACGTGACAGCCAGCTGGGCCTGTTATCAGCTGTGGGAAAGGAGAAGACAAGACTTTGTGCCACAGAGCCACAGGGGAGGGACAGTGGTCACCTTCAGATTTTCTAGACTGTGGAGAGGCCTTGAACTGAGTCAAAGGTCAAAGCTGGCTCAGAACTGAAGGGTTTCCAAAGGAAAACCTTTCCTATCACACTCTGTAAGAAAAATGGATCAGCACAATACACAGGTTACAGGACAAGAAAGGTGAGACGGGGAGGTCCTGCAGTGACCCCAAGCATTTAATTTAATCTGGTTTCCTGTAGTGGGGGAGTTTCGGTCACCATAAAGGTTGTGGCATGTGGATACATGAAAGCAGGCTGGAGATCTAGATCTGGATCTTTCTCTACATTTTTCTGTAGCTCTCACCACTTAAAACCTTCAGCTCTAGACCTTGTTTGAACTATATCATGGTCCTGACACAAAAAGAAAGTCATTCACAGAACATAGGATATATTGGTCTGACCTGAAGTTCATAAAATCAAGGGCAGTCCTGCATGAACTGGAAAACGACTCACTTGTCTGCAGCACATCCCAACTCTTGAGTCAAGGCCTACACAACCTCTAGATCATGATACTAAAGAATGCAACATTTTGAAGTAAGAGTACTGTGTGGCATCATATACCCTCCCTGTATCAGAGGTGATATTTCTAATAATCTCACTTAGTGGTCCACACACAGAAGTATTTTGTTATTTCTGTCCTATGGAGGTTAGCTGTCACACTCCTCCAGCACTCCTTTTAGCTTGGCTGGGGGAACTTTGCAGCATAAAATAAAAAGCTATGCAAAAAATTCACCCTGCTCTGTAAAACTCACTAAGATAACCTCACTCTAACTCCTACATAGCCTTAGCCATAAAAACTCACCCAGTAAAACCTGAAGTTTTGCGTAGCAATGCTTTCTGAGTCACAAGCAGTAACTGTGTACCAAGAACTCCCTACCTAATTTTTAATGGAAATCTTTCAAAACAGTAGCCAGTGTGTTTCAATGCAACAGGAGTTGTACAACTAGCAACTCCTGCTTTCAGCTTTGCTCCAGGCTTTAAGGTATTCCCCGTTTTCTTCTTTTTTTTTTCCCCCTAAATGCAATTATTTCATTACTCAGTATAGTGATTATTCTACATTCTTAACAACAATGTATTGTAGCACACTGAGCACCTTCCATGCCTTACAAATACAAGTCCCAATCACTGCTCTCTACCATCTCCACAGGCTCCAGGTAACACGGTGGACGTGAACTGACTTCACTAGGGCTGTGCCCGGGCATGAGAGAAGAGATTGTGTTAACGGGGCTCTGGCCAGTATCACAGTTTTTGTCTTGAAGTGCATTAAAGCCTCTGCTTGCCTGAGAGAAAGGGACAGTTGAAAGTCTAGAGGTGAGTTTTAATGAAAGATTTCAGGAAGCAAAAGAAAAAACTGCTCATGGATGACAACAAAAAAAATGCTTCCTTGTCTACGGAGCGGCACAGCAGAAAGTGCAAAGACAGGAAAAAGGGGGACGGAGGAAATCTGTAAAAGGGAAGAATGGGAGAAGCACTTGGCTAAACAGAGTGGAAGATAAATGGCAATAGAACTTCAAGCAATAGATTTCACAGGGTTTTTTAATAGCTTGAATTTCTTACAGCAGTAGTAGAAAATCAGGGAAGCTGCTGGCTGGTGGAGACAAGGTGGCACTGGCAAGCAGCATTTTAGATGGAAGGGAGGAAGCAGGGAGATCTTGCAGACATCGTCCATCAAGAACAGAGATGATCATAACATTTTTAGCTTGTGTTGATGAAAAAAATAATGATTGCCATCATGACAGGGAAGACAACCAATGGCAGGAGAAGGGGCAACAAGAAGGGAGAAAAGATGGTCTAGGAGACAGCCCAGGAGACCGCAAGTGTAACAGAACTGATGGAAGAGAGAAGGATCTGAAAATCAGGAAGAAGTGGTAAATAACTGACCTTAAGAAGTCAAGCCAATACTGAAGTGGCAGTTGGATGTGCAGAAGCAGATGGTTATGAAAGTCCAGACACAAGCATTACTGGCAGAGAAGGAGAGTGACTGGCAGAGAAGGGCAAGTGCACTGAGGATGCTCACACAGATACCTCTGCGAGGCAACGGGACGACCAGGTGGCAAGGGGAGGAACAACAAAATAAAGGAGCTGTCAGCAAGGGTGCATCTCCAAAGCAAATCAGGAATGAGAGAAAGAGAGAATTACAGAAGCCAAGTGTTGGGAGGGAGAGATCAGGAAAGAGAAGGGCAAAGATTGTCCTCAGATGGAGCCAAGTACAGGAGCTGGAGAAGCCTGTCTATTAAAAATCAGAGACAACAGAGAAAAGAGAAGCTACTTAAGATAGTGGGAACAAATAGCAACTTCTGAGAGTGTGGAGATGAGCGGCATGAGGAAATCAGTGGGTTGTTAAAAAGGCAGATTGAATTAAACGAGTTTCATTTTTTCAAGACAAAAAGTAGCAAGAGCGTGCTTGAAGGCAGAGGGTCTACAAAACAGAGAGTGATTAAAAATAGACAAGAACGGAAGAAGAATCAAGAGGTAACAGAAGACAGAGAACTTGCACTGGGCCTAGAAAGATATTATGATCAAGTATAAAGAGAAGTAAGGGAGCTGGGGTTTGGGGAGGACAGTACAAGAGGAAGCTGGAGGTCTTATCTGGGCTTAGTCACTCTGTCCTTTAAGAAGAGGACTAGAGCCTGGCAGGGGAAAGATGAAGGTTAGCAGAAAAACATATTTTATTAGTCACGAGCAAACACAGAGGGTTTGAAACTCCCAGTCCAGTATGAATGTCTGTATGAGAGGCAGTTCAGTCTCTGGAAGAAGTCCTGACCCTATTAAAGTCAATGACAAAACTCCTGTTGCCTTCAACAGAGCCAAAATTTCACCTTGTGTCTATGGTCATTCCACTGAGACTTCCAACATGAATGCCAATTAGTGCCAGTTTCAAAGGTGACATTCGTGACACAGATATGCGCTCCACTGGGAGATGAGCTAAGATTATCAAATCGAGTTTGCATAGACCAGTAAAGGTAAGTGTGACATTCCCTGTCCTAACGATTGACTGAGGCAAATAGATACAGAAATAGCTGAGATTTTGAATACTTCCAAAGCGTGCTAAAAATGGCATCGTTATTGATTTAAAGAAAAATAAATAAGTAAAAGGAATTAGTGTGTGTGGCAGGTCTAAATGAATCAATTAGTATGTTAAAAGCCATGCATAAAATAATGTTTAATTAAAAAAAAAGGGGAGGGGGGAAACCCCTTTAAAGGGTAAATTGTCTCGTATTTTAAATTGAATGAATACAAAAAAATGACCTGAGGATAGTGGATTACTGCTTAGAGGCTTTCAGATGCTAGACTTATGCGACAGCCACTATTAGCACATTCAGCTTAATAGTTCAACAGTAATTGGAATATTAAACAGAACATGTCATTTTGATTTTGTAAAATATGTATCTGAGTATTTTACTTAATACTGGGTTGATCTGAGATCTAAGTAGACTGGATACCACAGTACTCAAAACAGTTACTTTTTTTTTTTTTTTAATTTGCATGTTGATGTTCTACATGCCTAGATCAAAACCCATGCAGTCACTGTACGATTTAATACACAATATCAATTCAATCTCCTGATAACAGTGAACCTCTCCCACTTTATAAACCTCTGCAATACACCAATTTTACCAGTAACTCTATGGCGAATCACAATCTGTGGTTTCCAATACTACTGTCCCATTTACAAGTGCAAATCTGGGCTAATCCAGTGCAGACAGCCTCGCTGTTGCATTTTGCCCAAGTTTTATGTAGATCAGAATCTCTCCTTATATGACTGATTCCAATTCTCTGCTCTGCTCTGTTATTTTCATATAAACATTTAATCTACACTGTTTAGACCAGTATAATAATGGCTTAAAGGAGTAAGAGAAAACCACAATAATATACAAATTACAATAATATATGCTGGATAGCAGGTAAGCCACATTTCAGCCCCTAAGAGATTCCTGCTTCAAGGCAAATCTGTATCATTCTAAGCCAGGTTCTGAATAAATACATGATCATATCAGGAAGTCACCACATCGCTTATCATATGCGCATGTACAGACGCAAACATCGCCTCTGAGCAGCTGACAGTATGCTCAGAGGAGACCGAAGCTGGCATAGCAGAGGGGCTGCAAATCCAGCCTCAAAGTGCACTGGCAGCTCTGCGTGTGGGAGCTTGCACATCACGTGCTCACATTGTACCTGGCCCTAGGAAACGCACTAAATCTTTTCATGTTATACATGCCAAATTCATCAACAGCTTTAAAAGAGAGAAAGAAAGACGTAGATCCTTTTTTAACTGTTCCCATTATGTATGATAAAAGAAAAATTAGAATGAATAATACAGTGTAAACTCACTGCTCTTCTGCCACTGTGTGGAATAAGGCTTGCTCAACACCTCAGTACCTTTAAAGTGTGAGCCTGTTAGATGAGCAATCCCAACTGAAACGAAATGAGCCATCAGCCTTTCTCAACCTGAATCACACTGCCCAGAGTGGCTCTGCTTTTGCTCAGCATGCAGCTCTCCCCTGATTTCAACCGCAGCCTTGTGCAAAGATCACAGGTAGAATAAAACTGGCTTGATACCATACCAGTGTCAAAGACAAGGGGTGCAATCCCAAGACGCTGAACACAACCCACCCCAGTGCTTGAAGCCAGGCTCTGAATGACCAGACCAATGGTGGAGGAAGAAAGCTGAGAAACTTAATAGTTTTTCATCCTAAAGCTGTGGACTAGACAGGTTTTTCTTATGGAGACACCAATTTGTCCATTCCAGAAGAGGAGTGGAGGGGGGGTTCGACATGGGTATGTGTCGAGTGAGGAGCAGATAGGTTTAATTAATCTTAAATGTCTTTGCGATTCAAGAATTGTAGCCCTGGATCAGTTCCTGTACTAACATGATTAGCAAATATTGACTTTTGAGTACAATAATAACGTGTCATCTGAAACCCTTGATAAGTAACTTAAGTACTTCCTTAGCTTGCATCTTATTAAATTAGATGAGGTACGGTTGAGACACATTACACAAAGCCATTGAAATGAGAAATCAGACCTAAAGATTTTAGCATTGATTAAGGAAAGTCAAAAGTTACAATTAAGATGAAACTCTGCGGCCCATATTCTGATCTCCATCCATTGCTGGAGTACGACTGCCTCGCTCTAGGATGTATACCGAAGCTAGTGAGCTAATCAAAATTTGTTTCAGTATTTACTAACATGGATGTGTTTTCTTTGGAGTTCTTCGGCGTGGGGTGAAGTCACTTTTTTCCATTTTTGCAATACCGTAATTCTCACAGTTGTAACAGGGGTAAACATTTGCTATTTCTGACTCTTTGACATGCAATTCATCATCTGATTATGTATCATGACCATATAATGTCAGTTTTATGGAAGGTTAACTGGCATAGGTTTTGAGCTTTTGAAGTTCATATAAGGGAGAAAAAGAAAGGCGTCACACTTGTGTGCCTGTGAATATGCTAAGTATAACATACTCAAATCTGTTCATAAGGTTTAGTTTAAAAATGTGTACAGCAACTCAACCAAGAAAGGAGTTAAAAGATGTGATACTCCTCAGATGCAACCTGACAAATCTTACTTTATTGATTAGTTTTCAAAGGCAGTGCAGTGAGAGCACTACACTTACAATAGACTTTGGAAGGGGGGGGGGGGGGAGAGAAAAGCTCCAAATGTCATCAAAGCAAATGGTCTGTGAATGTTGCTTCAAAGCTAGTCATTAGTTGCCAGGGTATTTTGCCACAAAGCTTGTAAAAAGGTTTTCCTGGAGGGGAAGGTATGACAAAATGCACTTCTTGGCAAGATGACTTCTGCTTAAATAGCAGGACACATTAATTCTTGCTTGATACATAAAATTAATTAGAGGATTAACATCCTTTATGAAATTTTGCCAGAGATTTTTTTTCCTTTTTACCAGGAATAGACCCCAGGCCTTTTCTGTACTCTAATGAAATTGCAAATTGACTTGTGTTCAAATGATGCTTGACTAAAATGAATAATTAAAAATGTATTGCTAACAATGAGATGGGTCAGCTGATCTTTTCAAGGATTAATTAGTTCCAAGAACCATCTTTCTTATGTAACACAGCAAAGGCCAATGCCAGCACACCTTTTTTTCATGCAGTACTTCCCCTTGAAGTCAACGGACCCATTCTGCTCCCAATTAGCCAAGGTTTTATTCCAGTTTCAATCTGTTTAGAGTGGGTGTTCCTCTACGGCAATTCAGAGAGGAGCTATGCCTGACGCCTAAAGGAGCTGAGCTGCTATTCTAGCTACAATTCAACCAGGCCCCAATTCCTCTCTTTATTAGGGTCTGATCCAAAACCAAGCTGAACTGGCAGGAGTCTCCTGTTTGTCTTCATTAGGCCTTCATTCTCTTCATCCAGGCCAGAAACGTGCATTACTGTAAAACCCAAATACCTCTACAAAGATGAACAATGTAACATCGGTGTAAGATCTGTGTGACTGTGAAAGGAATTAGGATTAAATTTTCCATAGGTCAACAAGTGGATCAATGGAGAAAAGCTAAGACTAAAGGGACTAAGGAAGCATGTGTGTGTATGTGTGCATGCTTGTCCATGAAACACGTTGGGATTTGCTACTCTCCAACACGAATAAGGAGGTTCAGGATCTAGGAAAAAATGACTCAATATAAATTTTTCAGAAGCAGGTCAGGAATCTAATTCTCAGATTTTTCAAAAGTTTAAAGTATTTAATTTCCAAAAGCACCTACGTGCAGTTACTTAATTTCCATTTTCACAGGTGCCTTCAAAAATCCCACTGAATGCCTATCCGTTTCTTTACACGTCTTTGAAAATTGGCTCTAAGTCCCCATTTTCAAAAGTGACTTGCAAACTGTGGCATCTAACTCTGGCTGAATGCCACGCAAAGCAACATTTGGAGGTTAAGAGCAAAAAGCTGGAAAAACTGCCCTACTACTGCGATTCTATCCCTTTCGGTATTTGAGTTAGTTCATTTAGGGCTGATGTGGGTAGACTTGCACAGTGCTGCCCTATGCTGTGTAGAAATTTTGTCGGGTACTTTGAAAACTTAACCTTTAGCTTCCCATAAGGTGAGATTTACGGAGGCATAAAGGTGCAAAGGGAGCTGGTGATTAGAGTCGAGGACCCAACTGGTAACTTGCTGCTGAAAATCTCTTTCATTGATCTTTCACTTTTAAAATATGAAATGTCTGAGTTACTTCCCTAGTGTGTGCAAATAAGCGTGTTTCACGTTTTAAATGCCTTAATCACCTCGTGTGTTTGTAAAAGGTCCCTTTCTGCAATGAGAATTTTAAAAAAGGAAACCTAACATTCAATTTCAGTGTTTTCTCAAAACACCTTCTAATTCTCAAAACGCTTATTTCTGCTTGCATGTTTCTGAGTTCCTGTCTCCAATGGATTTTTCAGATGTGTTTTATGTTGTGTTATGATGTTTCTAATTTGGGTGATGAAAGGTTAAAAGATACGCCTGTATGAAATTACCCAGTGGCTCTTGTGAACTAACATCATATCTTATTGAGTATGATCACTCTGTCACTTGCTTTGGCTACAGCAAAGCTTTCAGATACAGTAGGAATAAGTTGGGATCCCCAGAGCCTACTGCAGGATTTGAAGGGGGGCAAAAAGACATAGTTTCCTTGCCTAAGACTTGCTAGCCATGTGTAAAGAGACGATGCTCTGGAAAATGTTGTTTTTCTTTGGCTGCCCTTTAGTCAGATCTTCTCACTGCTGGCATTGTGCAGAGTCAGCTTAAAAGGTGTATTTAGCATTGAGGGATTTGGTAAATACTGCTTTATTGTGCTTCGTACTCCCTACAGGGCATTCTAAAGAGATGAATAATAAGTGTGAACAGGAAGAGCAAGTTTCCAGTCCTGTCAAATTAATTAGAGCAGTGTAGAATGAAGCGAGGTTTGCCGTTAGGTAGGTTGAAAACAGGCAAAGGGAATCACTCAGGCATATACAAAAATGTTATCCCACTTCTATTATTATTTTCTTTTGAATCAGATATAAGATGTAGCTATGTTTTGTTATCCACAACAAAACCTCTCTCAAATACTGGGCATATAAATAAAATAAGCTGGATATGCAGAGCTATCCCCCCGCTGTGGCAAAAGCAAAACTTGCCAAGCGATGACGCTGCCCTCATAGCTGCTGTTCAAGAAGTGTTTCCTTATGGTTTTAAGGGAATTAGCGACACCCAAGCTCAATGTCATTTAATTCCGTAAAGACATTTTAGAGCTTGACTCAGCTCCCAGCTGTAAAACAGTCCCTCTGATTTGCCAGCTGCCTGCTTCATAATTTTCTGAGCCTTGCATTTTTCCTTATAGCAGCCCAAAAAAGCCATTCTTGGTGTCATACTTGGGCTCTAGTTTGTGTCTTTCCCTAAGCCCTTTCAGACAGCCATCAACCTAGGAGGTAAAAAAGGGTCTGATCCAAATCCCGCTTGAGTCAGTGGAAAAGATTCCTGCTGAATGAAGTGAGGGCTGGATAAGATCAGTAGACCCTATTTTTTCATTCCCTGCCTAGACAGGAGTGATCTCTGTTGTGCATTTCCAGGCTCTGGTATGAAATGACTCAAACTCCCAGGCTACTGCTTCTCCTGAAAACCACTCCCCAGACTAAACAGATCATCTGATAAGAAACTTATTCCCCCCTTTATCACAACCCACCCTCTTTACTTCGTTCCCTGGAGAGTCTTAATTTTTATTCTCCCTCAGTTGTGTTTTCACATTTCAAGGGACAATTAATCATGTAACATATTCCTCCTGCACTTTGCATTTGTACATATTTAGGTGCTTTCATACTTCCTTCTAATGAAGCCCTTCCAATTTTTTGAGCATTTTATTACTCTTCTGTGACTTCACTCCAATACATAGACCTTCCTTCCCTCACTTGCCTGCGTATGGTGTCTAGAGATGCGAACTGCTTTATCACAGTATACCAGAGCAGCTATCACCATGGACAAGAATATTTGGGTGGGATTCATTTGATCCTTGGCATTAGTCACCCTAGACTACCTTTCAGCTGACAGGGAAAAAAAAGACAGTTCCAGGGCCTAATTTATGTCATCTTAAAGCAGAGGTTTAAAACAGGTCAGACTGTGTCCTAAAGTGCCTGTTTCTCTACTGGGAGACTTTTAAGGGAGCCTAGAAGGACTGATGTGGCTGTGAAGACATCTCCCATAGACATTTCCCATCCCATGATGTGAGTCACGCCCTTGGAAATGTGCAACTGGAAATTTGTTCACAGTGGCTTTGAAAGGGAACAAATGCCATGTCTAACAAAATAAAGCTGTTCTGAAAAACTTATTCTGCTAACTTCTTATCCAGGGAGGCTAACAAAAATTAAGCATTTTTATAACCTTGGAAGCTCCCGTTTTGATGTTTTTAGAATGGAAAGTTGTGGTTGTTGCTGCTGCTTGTGTTGAAAAGTGTTACAATGAAGATACACCAGATTTCTAAAACGAATTAACAAAAAATTATGCTGAAACATGAATGAAATGCTTCAGCATTCCCTGCATCCCATTTTCAGTTTAGCCTTAGGTTTCTTTTTCTAATTTTGGTTCATAGAGAATTTCAAACTTGTTATGCTCAGCCTGCTTCAGAACAAAATCATACTTTAAATTCGGGATTTCCAGCTAAATTGAGATAAGAGAGTTAGTTCCTGCTCCATTCTGTTCTTCATACACAGCCTTCCTCAATCTGTATTTTTGTTTCTCTCTTTTAATAGAATACGGGAATACTCACTTCCAATTTTGCTCCACTTGTCCTCTTTTTCTGAAGCTGCAATCCAAGAGCTGTTGGCCTCTGATAAGCACAGCTTGTTCTCCAGCTCTCCATGTACCATACTTGACCGCGAGGGTGTGGGGAGGAACACAGAAGGTCAGGCAGAAAATCTCATCCTTATGCTTTTCAGTCCAAAATTCATCTGATGTGAATCAGCACTGCTCAGCTGACTATTGCTTTGTGCCTCTGAAGAGCTCGGATGTCTCCACGGTAGGTGTCTGTGCCATATAAAGCCAAGGAGAAGGCATATCACTAAATGCTCTCTCCTTTTTAGGGTGGGTGCAGTGGCATGGGAGTCAAAAATGTCAGCTCATTGAAAGAAAACACGATGAAGAGTGCTTCAAAAACCATGACATTCCTGCAAGCAGGCTGTTACCACTGATTTTCTTTCAGCTTCCTAACTTCAATTTTTGGCAGCTGCTTTAGAGCAGCCAAGGAACTCCTGCTCTAGGATCTACAGAGGGAAGATGGTCCACAAAGGGAATAGTTTCGGCACTGGGGACAATAAGAGGTCTGGGGCCTGAGACTTAGAGGCAGGCACTCCCTTCTCTTTTTGAGAGAATTTCAAAAGGCTTTGGTTTTCCTTCCAAATTGGAAAACCCCAGACATTTTACAATTGCAAAACCCTCCGTAAAACTGAATGATCTTTCTCCCCACAGCTCCATCTGAAACAGATGGAAATTTCTTTAGTGAAGTGACCACTTAATTAAAAATATGTGATACCAAATTAATACCATTTCAGCAGGTACTGGGAAGACAAGTGAAGATTGTCCAACCTTCTCCAGGTGTCTAAGACAACTATCTATTGCTTTTTAAGGCGTCTGGCAGCTGGTAAGTAATTTAAACGATGCTTGTTGGCTCCCAAATAGAAGAAATAAATGAACACAAAAGAGCAAGATTTCAATTAAAGTTCATCATGTAAAACAGGCCTCATGCCTTCCCTGACCACAGAGATTAGCTTTTGTGTCTGGAATTGCATTTCATAAACCTCCTCCCTTGACATGGAACATCTGCTCCCTTTAGGACTATTGTTTTACACCCATAAATAAAACATAAAATTACATTTTTGTCACTCTTCAGGCCAGATCTTCAGCTGGCATAAATCAATGGCAAGCAGTCAACCTCAGCACAGCTCTGCTGACTTAAACCAAATGAGGATCTGGCCCTTGACGCTTTGGTGCTGAAGAAAATAATGGGTCTGGGCAGAGTGTGTGCGACATTGTTTATCAGAGGATGTGTGCAAAACTACGTGGAGCAAGTAACCATAAAGCATGATTGATCTCTCCAGCATATTTTAACACTCTTTTTCAGTGTTTACTGAAACCTTTTAGGTAGCGCAGTCTTCTCAGATATCATTTTAGGTTTGAAAAGCTTTCTAATTCACAATGAAAAGTTATGCGTCGCTCCAATGAACCTCTAGCTTCAATTACTTGCTGTGCAAATGGTTGGCCTGCATTTTGACCAATGTTTATGGTGCTTGGCAATTTTTCAGTAGCTACTTTACCCTTATATGATTAATTTCTTGCATAATATGAGGTTTTGCATGTGTGGAGCTGAAATAATCCTACTAGGCAGAAGAGAAATAAAAGAGCTTGTGTGTTTCAGCTTCAAAAACATTTGAAACATAACATCACAATTTTAAGCATGCCAATGATAATACAAGTTACCCGTGGATGAAGACGACCACAAGAGACATGAAGTTCCTGATGGGATTCAGCAGCATGAAAGTCATTACTTGGCTAGTAAGGTCAGCACACTAGATCATAGCTGGGCAGCCCCAGAAGCAGGGAAGCTAGAGACAAGCCTGGAGCTCATCGTACGTGACTGCAGCAGTAGAAGTAAGAATGGCTACGGGTACTCGCTTCCTTTCTTGCATGCCAAATTCTTCTCTACGTGCTAGTCTCCCTTTGCACCAGAAGTGTTAACGTGTATTAACTACCCTGAAGTAAATGGAGGTAAAGCTTGAACAAACAAATGTTAATTTTAAAATATGTTTAGCTTTAAGGACCTGAGAAATCTCACTGGTGTCATGCTGGAAAGCTAGGTTTGTGCTTTAGCTTCTTTAGCTGGATCAGACCTTACAGCAGGCGACTAGACAGCGACATTTGGATCTACGCAACCCTAAAAAGACAAATATTGTTGACAGCTTTTTTTGAAAGGATTCAAGGAGAATGAGGTACCCAACCCCTACTGCATTCTAAAGCAGAAAGACACTTCCATGGGACCTGGCACCCAGCTCTTTCTGGGCTCTGTAAAATGAGCAATATGGAGCATTATCAGCCAAGCTGTCTGCCTGCTTCTCCCATACCAATAGATACATCTGCTCTGATTCAGTTAATCATTTAGTGTCTCAATGCAAGCACGTCCTCTTCAGTGATTTAAGTGAAAATATTGTGCTGTAAACTCAAGAGGCTCTTAGGTGGGCACGTGATCCCACGTGCTGATTCACAGGGAAAGTTCTCTTCAGCACAAGTTGCGAAGCAGATCACTGGAGGTGGGAACTTCTTAAACCACCTTTGAAAGAAACCCTTAGGTGCCTTCAAAATCCCAACCTCCATATTTTTACTTAATACAATCACACACTTGTCACCTTAACAGAAAGTACGTCTACACTGCAAATGCCAGTATAGCGAAGAGGTACTCAGACTAGCTATAAATGAGCTAGCCATAAATGAGCCTGCTTTCTGGCAGGATAAATTAGCCCATATGGAGCTAACACTGCCAAAAAGCAGGGTAAATTAGTCCTCTTGGTGTTCTCTGCTGTCTCATCTTGACTGCGTCCAGTATCCACAATGGCTCGTTTACAGCTAGCTTGGGCATTTCTACATTGCCGTGTGGACATACTCGGAGCAACGTTGTTATCATTGCTGTAACATCCACAACAGCACAGGAACGGAGCCTAATGGGGGTTAGTTACCTTCTACCTTTGCCTTTTAGCTCGGTGCAGAGGGGCCGAGTCGGAGGTGATAGCACTGCAGCATGACCTCCCCAAATTCAGCAGTTATTTCTGCCTACGTGAGTATACACAAATTAGATGGTCATCTTGGGTGATAATGAACACTGAGTCATCTGGAGCCCAAGAAATTACTTTATGGCCACAAAGATATGCTACAGAGAAGCATTTGATGCTGAGACTTTTGGGAGATTATTGCTTTTTAACTTTCCTAAGCTAGCCTTTTGTAACACTTTCTGTTGAAAATAAACTAAACAGGTGATATATGTGGGATTAGTTGACCTACCCTGGCTAACTCAGCCAGTTTGGTCCTTCAAGTTCTAAAGAGACTGAATCAGCAGCATTACTTAGGTTTCAACATTCTTTTTTAATATCTAAAAACTACATTTTCGTGGATATCAAACACTTTGAATGGTTTTGAATGAAAAAAAGAAAAAAAGCATTAAAAAAATTTAAGGAACATGTTAGAAAATTACCTGAATTAGCTGAATTCAAAACAGGTCCTGCTGGGTATCTGAAGCAATATCTATCCCCGGAATCTGAAGCAATGTGGAACTTCACAAGGCACCTACACAGACAAAAGAAACGGAAAATTGAGCAAAGATCAATCTATACTTAAAACATTCAGATATATTGAGAGGTAGGAAACTGCTCAGTATAGATACACTTCCACTGCCAGAGAAGTGCTTAAGGCAGGATGGCTTATATCAGTTAGGTGAAGTAAAATAAGCTATGCTAATAAAAGCTGCACCAGTATATCTGCATCTGACAATTAGCACTTATACCGGCACAGCTATCTGGCAGATAATCACATCCAATTTAATGCACACATGCCAGCAAGACCTCTAACACCAACTCCAAATATATCATGTTAACAGAATTCTATAGGTTTCAGAAATTAATTTCATCCAATAGTGCATAATTTTACAACCAGACAGTACGACACATGAAAATACACTTCAAATTGCTGCTTGACTTATGTGATCTTCCTCGGTACCATGAAGAGTGAAGACGACATCTTTAAAACGTCCCAGTCCTATCCAGTTTCCCACTCAGTGTTCTGCCTTGTCTAGACTTCGCAGCAAAATGGGGTAGAGCAATCAGCATGTGATGAAATCTCCTCAAAAATGTGAATGCAGCCCTTTCTTTTTCTGTATTTACTTATAGATCAGAGTACCCCTGAAGAACTATAAACAGCTGAGAGCAAAAAATAAAGGCACCTCTGAAAAGTTTTATGTCCTCCAAACTATAAATGTCAGGTGGCAATACTAGGCAGTTTATTTTTCTGTAGAAATATATAAATTTTTTTTCCACAAAAATATTTTCTCTGAAAAAAAAAGCTAGCTCGTCACTGGCAATTTTATGAAATACATATATAAATTTGCAGCGGGTACTGATGAATGCCTTTAGAGTTGACAATTTTTTTTTCCTCCTGCACAAAAGAAAATAATGTGTATATTAGAAACTGCTCGCATGTTTAGTTTTTGGTGTTTTCGTTTGTTTGTTGTTTTTTTTTTTTTTCAGATGGTGAAGGGGTAATGAAAAGTATCAGGCAGCAGTAATGCACCCAGAGACCTGTATAAAAATCCAGATAAGGCAAAATTTTGGTATAGCAGCAAAGAACCACAATGGGCTGGGTAACTTCAGGAACAGCATTTGCCAGACGAAGCACTATGTTTTTACCCAGCTAAAGGGCCAGTGCGTGATGTGAAGCGATGGAGCTGAGCACGTGCACATGGCTGGGGGGCAAGGGGCACACACAACATTTTCCAAAGGTGGGATTCCTCACTACTGTGCTTTCCCTCCCCAATTAAGGGTTGAAACGAGCCACTGGAATCTACTGTATATCCTGGGGAAATGAACGCCCTGGCTGCTTTCCAACTCGTATTTCTCTCTTTCTACAGCAAACAAACAATAGGCCAAGTAGGATGTTGTATGTCGCCCCGGAAAAAAAAAAAAAAAGTGAAGTATTGATAAACTGAGATTAATTTTTACAAAAATGTTTATATCAAGTGCATATGCTTTGCCTCTTGGCCATTATGGAAATGTCAGGGGTTTAATTGGCAGCTGCGAATAGCAGCACCTGCAAACAGCTCAGGGCTTGTTCCTGTGGTCTGGCAACATTCTTACTTTATGCTTTAAATAAAGGCTTACTCACTGAGACAGAAATAACTGACAGTGGATGATTGATGATTGCCCATCACGCAATGGCTGACATCTACCATTCACTGAATCCATTTACAATTTCACTTCCAGATTTCATTAACAGGGCCGTGACATCTAGGAACGGGATTGATACAGATGGCAGCTCAGTTACAGAGTTCAGCTGATGCTGAGCGTATGTTAAGCATGGAAAACAGATTACTATGAGCTCCAATCTATCTCATGTGGTACATTTTGGAAACACTATCTGTTTACTCCAGGTAACCTTTTATAGTTCTATTTATCCTGCCTAGTTTCAAACCAGATAGCATTTTTCCATAGCGGAGAATTTATAGTGCCATTTGCAACGTGCGTTTATAAAATACTTACTTCCGTGAAATATTAAGACAAGATTTTGGCATTCTAAAGGTTCCCTTTTTGCTTAAGAAGGAAACAAAAAATGTGAGCACATAAAATCCGTGATTTCCCTCATCACAAATATCCTCTTCTGAGCAACACAAATGGCTCACTCCCCACCGCACACCTGCGTAGGTCTCAAACCCCAGTGGCCGTGGAGCTCAGAGGCAAATAAAGAAGTTTCCAGATAGAGGGGCCAGTCGCACTTCGCTCAAAACTCCCGCTGACCTCTGCCTGAGATGGGACACAGCGTCCTGCAAATCCTTGTTTTTATCTCGAGCTCATCGGGTTTGGCACAGGCTGTTCTTCAGGAAGGCTGAGGCTCAAAATGCAATTTTCCATTTTCATTAAGAAGCTGGGCCAAATATCAGATCTGAAGTTAGTTTTCAAGCCCCAGAAAGTCTGGAGCTGCTCAGAGACAGAATTTCACGTCAGCTCGCGGTTAGGGTGGAGGACGCTTCTAAAATTCAGAGCCACCCTCAGATCGAGGGCTTACGCTTGGACACCTTTCCTTCGGTATTTGTGTGGACGTTGGTACAGGAGCAGCAGCTCACCCTAAGCAGCTCCTGACTCTTTAAAGAGTACCAAGAAATCTGAAGGGCCACCCCTGAACTTTCTGTAAAAGTAAACAATCACAACCTGAACACTCATAACCACCTATTCCATGCAAACAGCCATAACTGAGCCCCAAAAGAGGAGAGAAGAAATGAGCAGGGTAAAAACTAGGTGTAACATCTCATCCAAGTGAGTAAGGGTGACGCTAAATGGGTCGAGGCAACTGCTCCGTACAGCTCAGCTGCTGAAAAGGTGCACGATGTGCAGCAGGTTTTTTCCACCGTTATTAGATCTTGCTTTTGCTTTTCTAGCTCAGTTTGTGAAGTTTTCAGGCCTTCACACAGAGCCCTCTCTGGGAAAGCACCTCTTCTGGGTAGGCGCTGGAGCAAAGTCTGAAAGCAGGTGAGCAACCAGGGGTCTCACGGCAGCTGCCAGAAGCTTCAAGGAGCCGGTCTGAATTTTCACATCAACCCATCAGCAAGCTTTCAAAACCATGCAGTGGGCCTTTTCTCAACTGCTCTACCCTCCTTTTCCCTTCTTGAAGTCTGTATAGCTTCACCCTCTCCTACTTTGCTGTCGGTAGTGTCTTCTGAACACCAGATTTGTTACTTCTATTCTTACAGCCAAAAGATCACGCAGTGGAAACTGGTGTTAATGCGGTGCTTCAGCAGGTGCAGAGATAGCCGGTTTCCAGACTGACACTCGTAATGGCTTTCCAGAAACAGCTCTGTTTCATCTCAAACTTGCTAAGCCAAATCCATTCCTTCCGTATTTCAATCAACTTTGTACACTTAAGCCACTACTTCAACCTCCATACATAATTGCATGCAGTCTTTCTTGTAAAAAATTCAGTGGTTCTTTTCTTTATTATGATTATTTAAAGCAATTAAAGATGATCACACACAAACTGTAGAATTAACGTTGTGCAAATATTTATACAGAAACCAAAGCTAAGACTTTTCCCCTTTTCTAGGTGAAACGTGGAAGATTCATTCCAGAAAAAACAAACACATTGTCCAGTTTAACTAAAGACCGCATGAAAAGTCTTCCTTTCTACCTCATTTAAAAAAACTGTGATGCTCTTTGTAAGGAAAACACCCTTCTGTTCTGTGTACCTTCTCACATGTGTGCCATCACTGACGGTAATAGATGACAGCACAGAGGTTTTCCAAGAAATTCCCCTCAAGTTGCAAAAAGTACCTTTCTGTAACATGGTTAAATTCAACGATGCAAAAAGGATTTTTAAAACTTGTCAAAGATACATGAAAAATGCAGCAACGGTAACAGAAACAGCTACTCCCTGCTTTGGAAATGAGGACCTGTATGCACGGGTTTAAACAGGGCTTTAAAAAGCTAACTTTAGGCCCCCCTTTTTTATTTCTGCTTCTGTAATTTTGATCCAACCAAACAGATCTGCACTGAATTTTCTGCTGTCTAGCACACAGCTGGAGGTAGTGGAATATTTTTTGCTATTCTTTGTAAATATCCTGGGAAAAGCACACTAAGGAGCTACTTCAGCCTGGCACTCAGGCAGGTGGTGAATGCCACCTCCCCACAGCAAAGCCTGGAAGCAGCACTTTAAAGTAAAGCGTGTGCCCTGGTGCTCTGTTGAGCAGGGGCCCAAAAATAGGATAGATGCACCCTAAAGTCAAGAGGAATAGGATTCCACCCCCATTTCAGATGGTCAAGTGCAGGCAGCCAGCTCTGAGCTAGTCATCGTGGTGCTCTCTATAGCAAGTCGACAGAAATAAGTACTCTTAGGTTGTGAATCATCTCCTGCTACGGCAGGTATCTAAAACCGGTCAAGTTAGTCGTGAGCTCCAAGTGCCTGTTTCCTACCGTTGACTAGATGCAACGTTCAAACGACTGGCTTAGACATAGACGTCTACTTCACTGCCATCTAAAATGACATGAGACACATCCCATCCATAATAGAACAAAACCTCTAGAGAAACCTTACTCATTCCCCAGGAGTGGAGAAGTTGCAAGTCTACAGATCTTTTTTTTTAACTCCTGCATGATCCTGCTTTGTCAGTTTTCAGGCAGGAAAGAGATGAAACACGAGAGTCAATACATTAAATAGTATTTGGAGGTTCTCTGCTTCTGCCTTGTAGTTACATGTAGCCTGAGGATGCTGCAGTGTGGCTTGTAAAGCCAGAGAAAGGTATGTCCAGCAAGAAAACGCTCAACTTCTGGGTGCGGTGAAGTACTGTCCCAGAGTTTTGCCATTCAACACGACACGGGTTGCCTTTGATGTGGTTCGAAGCTTTGAGGCAGACGAGCAATGAAGGCAGTTAGAGCCCACCTGCTGGCTTGGCACTGAGGCAGAGCAGGGAGCACACACTGCCTCTCTGCTGCTGATGGAGCTCCTGAGTACAATAATCTCCAGGACATGAGTGATGAAGAACAGCTTGGGATAGTAATATTTGCTACTAGCCTAGCTAGTTCCTGAGAAAATGTCTTAGCAGACTGTTAGGCATTTTGGTTCTTTGCGACTCCAGTGTATTCTTGTCCCCAAATGTCCCCTTACAACCCTAGGATAACGGGGGAGAGATAGATGCCTCCCCCAGCACATGCCAAGGACTCCACTTACACCCTTAATTGTTGCCTGCTTTGACTTTCTCTCCAGAGGCAACAGCTTTCCTGTACTGAATATATGCTAGCCAGAGGAGATTTTTGTGCTTAAAATTAAGTGCCTAAATCCATGCATGTGAATTCGGGTCAAACATACTCCCAGGGCTACTTCTGAAGGTAAAACCTTCAATGATTTTGATACACTCAGATCCTGCAAAAATGGGCAACGGGGGGGGGGGGGGGGGGGAAGGGGGGAGAAGAAAAAAGTCCAAACTTATTTTACACTGAGAGGAATGATACGTAATAAATTAAAGCTGTACTCAGTGGCAGGCATGCGAAAGGACTGTTCAACAAACTGCTTTTTTGGCTACACATCATCCATCTGGTGCTCTCAATTAGGCAGGGATTCAGTGTAAAAGCAGTATACGGTTAGGTAATAAAAGATCAAATCAAAATGTGTTTGTGGAAGGGAGAGGTTTAAAGGTCAGGCCTGCCACACTCACCGCATCACTTCTTGGTTTCTGAGCTCTTCGTTCTGCAGTCAGTACATTCCCGCAGCATAATGGGGAATCTGGCACAAAGCTCTACACAATACGTTTCTTTATGATTACCTAGCAAAATATAAATGCTGCGTTTCCAGAGCCAAAGAGCACCTATAATTTCCACTGAAGTCAGTAGAAGCTTCGGGTATTACTTTGAATCCCTGACAGTAGGCTTTTTTAACATTTTCCATTTTAATTGTTTCAAAACTTTAAGAGCTAACTGAAAACAGTATAAAACCATGTAAAATAAATGGCAGCACAAATTGTGCAAAAAATTTAGTAATAGATATTGGCTACGGTGCTACTTCTCAGACAGTGTCTTCAGTTGCATCAAGAGTTCCAACTGGCAATTACAATTGTTTTCAGCTCTGTCCCTTCTTTTCCTTTAAATAACGACGCGTCCGTATATAACATAACAAAACACAACGCGATCCAAGGTAACCCTGTAGAAATGAAAATGTGCTTTGGATCAGACCCTTGTTATTATATGGATGGTGAACACTTGATCTGTATTTATTGCACTTGGACTGAAGTGCGCAGACGAGTAAGTGTCCTCAGTTGGGCAGTTAGCAGATCTTTACTTATAATGTATAAATAAAGACTATGTTCCCATGAACAATGGCTCGGTGCAGCCTACTAACCACCACCCTTGTGTCACTCCACTCAAGTGACCCCCTTTCCTCTTCTGCATGGCTGTGGTTGAATTCTTAACCAGGTTACCATGTCTCATATCTCAAAGGCACATGGTGTGGCACTCAATTGTTATTTTGAAATGAAGGAGAAAATTGTTTTTGCAGACACCGGAAAATATCAGGGATATATCAACTCTGTTTGGGATGTCCCAGGAAAAAAAACAGCTCCTCTAAGAGGGGGGAAAAAAAAGACAGAGAAGAGCGGAGAGATTTGTATTTACACTACTCAGCCTTGTAAAATAAGAGGAATCTTCCCCATTTCAGAAAACGTAACCCCGGGTTGTTTCTAGGATAACATTTTTCTTGAAAGGAAAGGAAGCCATTCTGCCTCCTCACATCCCAGCTTCTGTTTACACAGACTTATTGTGCAACTCATCCATGCTGTTGATCCTCTTACACTCTGAATCTTGACATTTGCTTGGACCATTACGATAAAACCTCATTCATTTCTGGCAGATAAAATCTCTGTTTTCCATGCATGAGGGCAGACAGCACAGTAACAAAAATACAGGTCCAAGAGCAAAACACTCACAAGTTCTTCAGGGCAACACGTTGAAAAGGCAGAAAGGTGTGTCAGAAGTGAAAAAGGGGCCACCAAATGGGTGTAAATAAAATTCTGCTGCAAGGCTGTATTTCACTGCCAAGAAGGTGTAAAGAGGCCTCGGTATTAATGAGAATCAAGCCCTGAGGCAGAGAAGACAGATGTTGGCTCATAGCCCGCAGATAAATTAATGGCAGAGCGTGGAGTAGAGCCTACGATTCACCCCAACAGCATAACTCAACTGATTTTAACACAACCACATACCCCAAAAATTTGATCCCCAAGGCAGCAGCCCTTTACACCACACGGACAAAGTGTGGGTGGAGAACAAATCCCCACAGGACGATGGTATCTGCTGCAGTCTCCTGCCAGGTCAGCCCGGATAACCCACCAACCACTCAAGTCGAAAGCATCCTTGCAATGGGATCCTAAAAGTTTATTCTGGAAGTGAACATCATTTTGTGTTTCAGCTCCTCAGAAAAGTTTTGAGATGACTTATCTATGCCTTTACTGAACTCTCTAAGAATGATCTTGCTGCATAAATTCACGCTGAGGAGAAATTAATAGCCCTTCAAGTGAACTGGAGGCAGCCTTGAATTCTGGAAAGATGGGTTGATCATGACTTTTAAAAATTACAGACAATCCATCTTGGTCATTTGTATACGGTCATATGCAAGAGTTTTGTATTTTTACTTTTTTTATTAAGAAAGAGACAGCTAAAACAGGTAACTAACAAATGTTACTGACAGAGGAGACAAAATTTATCATCTCTCCCACTGAAGGCATTTAGAGAACTTTCCCTACGCAGAACATCGGCACGAGACCTCTCCTCCCCATGCCTCTGCTTTAATTGTGAGTCCCAGCATCTGCACTGCAAACAATTATTTTTTTCCAGGGGTTCATAACTCAAGTTTAACAGATTGCTCTAGGCTGACACATGGTTTCAACTTGGGAGCAAGCATTTCTTTTATAAACGGCTTTTTCTTTTCTTTTAAATGGTGATTTCTTTTTGGTTTTGCTTGTAATGTATGTAAAATGATTTGGGATGCTTTTTGCACTTGTGTACAGTAACTCACAAGCAGCTTTCATTGGAACAGTGGAATTTGGCAAGTGAACAGTCAATATTGCCCTCTAATTGCTTTTAGCGTCTTTGCAAAAATAAAAACGTCATTTAAAATGGCTGAGATATTTCAATTTGAAAAGTGGCTACTGAACAGGCACAATAATGGCACGGATTTTTACTTTGCGTATGTAATGCACATATTCAGCATAATGCAATCCCTAAAATATACATCTCCAGATTAGGGCTGTACTAATCACTGATTATTTTTTTTTTCCACTTCAGTGGCTGAAGTGAAAAAATAAAATCTGTTTGGGTTGATCATTGAACATTTTTCCTTCCTTCTCTTTCTCCATCAAAATCCAAAACATTTTCCTATAGGGGTAATAGAAGGTTCCTTCTGACCCAAACCATAATGTAACATCTCCATTTGGGGATCGGGGGGGAAAAAAAAAAGAGTAACAGAAAAAAATACATTAAAAAAAGCTACATTAAACACCCTGTACAAAAAAAGAAAAGGACATGATCATGCCCTTCCCCTTGCTGTCCACTCCCCATGTCACACTCTGAGGACGTATACCCCGTAGTTTAAGCCCCTCTTCTTTTAGAAACCTTAAACATATATTGACTTGGGAATGCCTTTAATACTGGGCTACCAGGTAGTTTAGGAGGATGTGGTCCATTCACTGTCACTCTCATAGGTTTCTTATGGCCAGTAGGAGGCCATTAGCTAAAGAAGTCTTTACTTAAAAAGTGGACTTTTGAGTTTGCTCCCAAGATCTGAAGATGGACCGCAGTATGTGTCCTTCCTCCGCTCTGGATTATGGTCACATTGACTCTCTCCGCAGGCCAATGAATATTTAACAAATCCTTGCATCTCCACCAGCTTTAACAAGGCAGCCTTGTACCTAAGAGTACGTGGCTACCTGCCCATGAGAGCAGTTATAGGGCAGAAAGGGGATAGGAGCACAGATATCCCCAGGTAGAGGGAGGAGGATCTCTCACCTCCCAGGTAACTGCTCTACCAGCGGGGCAATAGGAAGCGAGAAGCGCCGCCTCCGTTCTCTGCTGATGTTTCGGGTGGCCTTGAACAAGTCCAGGCTCTGCCAATGAGTGGCAGGGGAATGCCTGTTCTGTGAGATCTGGCAGGTTGTGTGGATATTTGCGGTCCTACCTGTTAACTGAAGGTTAAATACCCACAGGTGACTGGACCGGTAGATACTTAGATACCACAAGCCTCCCTACAGCACAGTGTGGCTTTACGGTGCTTTGAACCTCTCAAGCAACCACACCACCACACCAGCCTCTTCTCTCCAACACGAGATGAGTTTTAAGATTGTGGGGTTGTTATAAATACATTATTTATTTTCATTTGCCATGCATTGTTTTTAACAGGCAAATTGGCACTGCACTTTTGTCCTTTTCTTCTACACTCTAGAAGATCAAAGCTTTTGTTTTTGGTTAGGGTTTTTTTTTTTTTTTACAAGAAGCTAGGGATGAGTCTATATTCATGTGACTCCAGAGCCTGAGGCTTTAGAAATCATTACAGGAATCTCACTAAACATCATGTGTTGACAGCGGTGCAAATAGCGAACATTCACTTGTCTAGCAAGATTGTATATTAATTCAAGACCATCAAGAACCACGACCATACTTCTCTAAAAGGCAACAACAAGTCGGGGCGGACGAGCTGGGAGAGAGGGCTGAGCAAATAGGTGTCGTTCAGACCTTTTCATCCTGATGCTGCTGTGCTTCAGTGCGAGGAGTCCTCGCTGTACCTCGCCCATCCACCCTCCTTGTCTGAACGGATCTGCCACAGTCACTAAGAGGCTTTTAAAACGTGGTACTAAGTTACAATATACCATTCTAGGTCTTTTTCTGACAGGTAATCCTCAGCTCCATCTATCCAGATGGAGTTAATTTGGCTGAACTATGCTGACCTGGGTGAAGGATTTTCAAATGTAAATGGTACAAATGCAACTTTCTCTGGCAACAAAGTCGTCCTATGTTACGATTTCCACCATCTCTCCCCCAAGCCTGCCTTATAAGGAGCGCGTTCCTTCTACTGGGATTCATTCTGTCATTAATCTACGTCTTCTTTCAACAATAAAAGAAATACGGAATGAGATTACCAGAATAGATGGCCTGGTGCAGACTAGAGAACACTTCTTTTTAATAGGGATTTAAATTTGACATCAGTTAAATGTCTTGTGCCATCATGTTTCAGCTCTGTTATGTGGATTCTGGACCATGCTGCCTACTTGGATGTGAATGCGCTGCACTGATTTAAGGCTTCTCCCCTGGCTGTTCAGAGGAACTGAAATCCTATATCCTGCTCCAGAGCTCGCTCGCTTGGCCAAGGCGGTGGCACAGGGTGGTGGAAGCTCTTCCCAAGAGGGACAGGCAGCCGCTCTTCTCCGTTTGGCTACGTTGCCTGCCCAAGGCAGCTGGGAAAGGAGGAGTAACAGGCTGGAAAAGAAAAGAGCTGCCTGCAGTACCCGGGCTAGCTTCTGCGCAGCAGAACCTGGGCCCACCTGGACTTCTTGTCTCCTGACACTCCCGGGAAACAGGAATATTTGCTTGAGTTACCCTGCTGTGAGAGGAAAATAGGGCCAATGGAGCAAATGTTTCTAATCCCTAAAGTGACTGTTCTAATTTTCCATTACCTGGGTTTAATTAAAAGGCTAATAATATGATTTACCCTGTGAATCCAACTGCAAGAGAAATAGCCTTCGTCCGGCAGCATTCACGCAAGACCTAAAGCTGTGAAGTGGAAAGCTCCTTCACCTCTTTATACTAAAACTGATATGAATTGTTTTCTTTCAAAACCCACAAACCTCTGCTCTGAGGCTATTTCTACTGACTCCGAGATACTGCACATCACATTTTGGCTGCTGTGCTTATCTCCAAAGAAATCACTCTGGATAGTGGGAAACTAAATGCAGATTTAAAAATAATAAAGTCCTCCCTAGCGAGAAGCTTATGCGTTAATTTTCACTGCTAACTATCTGCCTAATATTGTTGATCAAATCTTTGATTAAAATAACATTAGCAGCTGAGCCTGTGTGACAGGGAAGGAACTGAGCGAGTTTGGTTCAGACTGTTATAATAATTTGGATTTCTTAAGTGCTTTGTGATAATACAGTACCCTGAAGAGCTAATATTTGTTCAGTAAGGGCATGCAACATGATTCTTTTATTTCCTGCCTCTCTCTCTCAGATGCAGTGATTGCTAGATACTAAGGCATGTTTTTATTGTTTCTCAATAATATTGAGGCAGTACCTAGAGTTTTCACATTTTCATTGTGTGCTTCATAAAGAAAGTAAGATTCTGCTCTTCTTCAGAGAAAGCGATCACTGAATAGACAAAGGGAAAAAATCAGGATAAAAAAAAAGACTGGCAAGGAAATAAATACTGTAGTCCTTAAAAATGCTAAATCATCTTCCAGTTATTTACAATATGCATTGCAGTAATGTCTAGCAGCTATTACGCTAGGTGCTGAGCATTCACAGAGTAACAGATATTCCCTGTTCTGAAGAACTTATGGTACAAAAATAAGATGGGAGAGAAGACAGAAAGAGGAAATTACCTGCCCAGCTTGGTGGCAGGGCTGGGAATTCACCAGCTCACTCACGAGCTGATTCCTAAGCCAAGCTGCTGGGCCATACAGCGTTATTCACCGGCAACCGCAATATCTTGGTCTTGGTTTTGACACGTAAGAGGAGAAGGTGTCTGTACAGCAAACGTCCATAGCCAACATACAGAGATGTAAGATGAATGACAGAAGGGAAAGAGCGTATAGGATTTTCTGTCTCCGGTTATAAGATTCATCAAAGGCTGCATGGTAGGAATGGAATTTGAAGGGGGGCTTGCAAGGAAGGAGGGACAGGGCTTTGCTGCTAAATTTGGAGAAGATAAACTAGGCATGAGAGCTAATGGTAAAACATCTTATCCTTTAGCCTGTATTTTCTCTTAGAGAGAAAGGACAGGACCTTCCACTGAGCCTTTCTTACTCTGCAGAATCTCTCACTCTTACCCTAAACTAGGGGTGACTCCTCTTGCACCATGTTTTGTCAGCCTTAGTGATCCTCTCTTCTTTACTGGCTTTGATGAGAAGAGGTTTGTTCAAGTAAAGGCTAAGTAAAAGGATTGAAGACTGGGTGTTACATAGTCAAAGACCAACGCAAAACCAATACGAACAAGTAAATCAGGGGCAGACAACCGAATTTTTCTGCCAGTCTTTGTAAGTCAGTTATTCCCTCCTCCCCTCATACCCTGCTCTCAGGCCACATCCAATTTAAGCTCAGAGCCACGAGAAGCTACAGGAGACGGGTTTCCACAAAACGCTCGGACAGCTCTCTCAAAGTGAGATCTCTCTAAGGTGCTTCAGACTGGGCATCCAAGATTGAATGTCCCAGCTCGTACATACTGTTTTGGGTGACTTCCCCAGTTTTCTGCCCTAGCTTCACTCATTAGCATTGCTTTGTCTAGAATGAAGAGCATTTCTCAGTCCAAAGATGGCCAAAGGGAAAATTACAGACACAGAAATACCACTGTGGACAAGTGACCGTGTTGGCCCAATATCCCTCAGCAGCTGCTAATGCATCCTCACCCAAAGAAACTTCTACTTCGTAATAATAAAGCTGCTTTGGTACCAGGGAACGCTTTACATGTCTAAATATAACACATTGCAGGTCTGGGTGGAGTCACATGAAAAGATAGGGCCATGCCTAATGCTATAAGAAGAAACTGGCTCAGCAAAAAAAAAATAATATTACAACACTGGGAAAAAAAGAACAGCCTGAGGCTTTAACATGGCCCTGACTTGTATTAAATCTATAAATTGATATTGTATACATACAGAATACATGTATACAAATTCTTGCTGCTACTTTCACAGTTCTGTAATTCAGTGTTGTATTTTGGGGACAATCCTGAGCTGACAACATTTGAAGACCCTAGAACCGAGTGATGCCAGGCCACCAACAGACAGGAGATACAGAGCTGTGTGCCCGTGGCAGTGGCCAACTGTCCAGACATCCCGCAGCCGGCCAGAGTAGTAGCCGAGTGGGCTGCCAGATAAATGAAAATCCCAGGCATACAGACAAAAGAGACAATAAGACAACAGATAACTTGCAAAAGATATGGCTTACCACTAAAAATGATAGAATTTGCAGGTATGAGATAATAATCCTTGAGTTCCTTGCTTGCGGGGGCAACGGATCTGCAGAGGTAAAATCCACAGGGTTTCAAGATGACTACCTGAGGGAAAGCTAGAAAAGTATCTCAAAGCTCTTACACTGTTCCCGTGCAGCTGGAAATTCTGATCCCAATGACATTAGCAGGTAAGGGACTCCTCAGATACAGTGACCGTCCCTGGGCAACCCCCTAAACCCTTATCCAATTCAGAGGCAGCTCTGAAAGACGAGGTGATAATTAGAGCTTGAAGACTGAACACAGAACGATATTCTTTGAAAATATTCCATTTACCTGCCTTCTCACTCACTTGCACTACTTATTGTTATTTACACTGGTAGCTTAATTCCTTGAGCTGTTAGCGAAACTGGCTGGCTGATGAAATTTAATGGCATTCAAGAGGCAACCAAGATCTCAGAGAACTGCATTCTGCAGGAACGCTGCACCTTCTGCTTTTGAGGTCCATGGTGGTAATATTCCCATTATATGAGGTGTATGATTTTATTCTCCGTATCAGTGAGTAAAAATGCTCCTCTAAATCCAGCCCTTTTTAATTGCTGAAGGTGGTAACAAACGCAACATGCCATGGTCTAGTCCTCCATTTATAGTGAGTGTCTACACCCTTGGGCATTCAGAGGGATTTCTTCTTCAGATATAAATATAAATATATATATATACAGACATGCACATTACACACACACACACATATATTTATAAATACATTTAGGCATAGGACTGTATTTATGATATGAAATGATTGCTTCCCTTTTAATACCCAGCTCATGAATTATTTGGGAAGACTGAGGTATTTTCTCCTGCATTACAAGACTTGTTTGGCTTCCTCATTTATCTTTGGCTCTGATTTGCAATTTATGCCTTCGCACAGCTTTCAGATATCTAACATTTCTTTTGTCCCTTGCCCATAACATTTAATTCCTCTCCCACTGATTATTTATCTCTGTAATTTAAAGCTATATTATTTAATGCTACAAGCTATAAAGTGTTTGGGGATGCCATTTGTATGAAAGATGCTGCACAAAATAGAGCCGTATTGTCCTATGACTCCAAGTTCTTCATACGTACAGTACATACCATTTCCACGACCATCCGTTCCATATCAATATATTGTTTATTTTTTCAGGATATCAAACTGCACATGCTTTGAAATATATAGAAACAGAAGTACTTTTTTTCTGCTGAAATGTTTGATCTTTAGTGTCTTAAACTAAAAGGAAGCAGAAAAACCTTTTGCTCGAGTAGCAACAGTGACCTCTAGTGTGTTTTTTAAATTTCTTCCATTGCATTTACACCCATTGTTCCTTTAACCTTTAGGGCATTATTTAAGAACAATTTTCCGGATAGTATTTGAACTAATTTTCTTATTGACTCTAGTCTATACCAGAACGTGATTCTTGGGCGATCTTCTTTTATCCTCATAATCTATGGTAAAGTAAGTGTGTCTTCATTAATGACTGTAATTATCATATATAAAGTTGTCATTTAAATGAGCAATCATCTCTCTCTCTCTCACACACACATACACACACACAAATTGAGCTTTATTTGTAGCAGGAATTGAAATTTGGCTAAATATCCTATTTAGCTTCAAGCAGTAAACATCAGGAGCACAGATTGCATTGGTTGACAGAGTTTGTCAGCCAAGACCACAGTTGGGTTTTTCTTCCCCCCCATTTCTTTTTTTTTTTTTAACCATACTAGTCTATACCACGCACAGATTGTCTTTCAAATGAGGAATGTTGCAAGAACACTCCATAGTGCATACAACTGTTAAATTGGCACTGCTGTCACTAAGCCTATGTCAGCACTTCCAATCTAAGCTGCTATTTTCAGGAGTTTAAAATTCAGTTACATGAGCCGTTATGTACTGGCACTTTATGCACGTGGCCCTTCAGGGAAGAGGGTTATTCTGAACTAGAGAAGCATGTGTTGGCATTACGGGTGAATTTTTGTGTGTGCATGTGTGCGTGCAGGCGTCTGGGCATTCGCACATTTTGGGCACGTTGCAAATTTTCAGGCCTGACCATTGAGTCCCGTTAAACTTTTAGAAAGGCAAATAAAAGATCTACTTAGGACAGCTACTCTCCCCCTCCTTCTACAGATGTCAAAGCCAGCCTTTCCTTTTAATAAAATGTTTCCCTAAGCGCTTTTGATTTTTAAAGAGAAAAGTGAATTGTTGATGAAGCTGGTTAAGTCTGGTAGTCATGAGATGAAACTCCTTGCAGGTTAAAGAGAACAGATCCAGGGATACATTTTAAAAGCAAAGCATCTGCAGACTGTGTGTGTACTAGCGAACAAAACTACAGACACAAAGAATAGCTGAGCCCGCTTACATGCTAACAGAAACCTATCTTCTGCACCCTCAATTGTGTTTCTCACATGGGCACCCATGTTTTAAAGTATGACCCTGATTTTATTCATCCTTTCGTGTTCTCATGGAAACACCTTCCCTGTAATGCTTTGTCTGAAACCCAGTTTAGCCAGCATTCATGCTTAACCTTAAGCAAGTGATCTCAGTGCAACTATTTACGTGCCTAATGGAGGATGCAGCCTCAAGTGGCTTGCTGTGGCTTCTATTTTACATCACCAGCAAAGGAGCATCTCCCATTTCTTTGTCTCAGAGGCAGGGATCCCTGTGATCTATCAAATCACTAAGACGTATCTTTTAAGAAAAGATGACAAACTGGGACTCCATCTTTCAGTCATGCTGCTGAACTTTCAATTTTCCTTCCCACAAATGTGTGAATCAGGGATGGTGATGGCCTTAATTTGATTCCTCTAGCTTTTCTCAAGTAGTGACAGCACCCCAATGCCATTTTTTATTTTAATTTAAGGGTGTCTGGATCCATTCAAGGCAAGGGAGGAAATAATGCTCACATATTTAGATGAACAAATGAGTTTAAGAAATCCGGTAAAAAGATGCAAAGGGATTATAATGTGTAGACTTTCAATGTGCTGACTGCGCTGCTGTAGAGGAGCAGAGCCAGGTTTCTGCTTGGCTAATGGAAAGGAAAAAGAGCAATAAGGAAAAAAATGAAGTTGCAGAGGTCCCAGACAGATCTCATGAAGGGCTTGGACCTACATCCTTTGCACACCTTGACTCCCACTGACAAAAATCAGGGCTTGGTATTGAAAAATGAAAATCAGGGATTACAGCAGCGCAGAGCAGATGATGAGAGTGGTACGGTACCTGCAGTCTCACAGCAGGGCAAGAGCAAAATGCCACCCTGCTTCCAGGCACTGGTGGGCACGCACCTGAAGTAGACAAAACACTTCCTGACATGTGCGAAATCCAAGTGAGACATTGGAGCTCTACTGTATTTGGGGAAAGGAGGGTGTTTTGCACCTGGCCAATCTTAGGTTGGTCCAAGGAAGGACAGGGGAAGAAGCTAAGAACACAAGACTTGCACGAATTTGGGGTGAAACCAGCATCTTCATGAGCCCTCAACAGACAATATCCTGCTTTCAGGCTGGTCCTTCCTCTCCAGCTAAACAAAATCCTGTATCAGGCTGAACAACACTGTCTGACGAATGCTGGTTTCTCCTAATAGCAAAGCACAGCTCCTAGAGTTTTCAGAGCTTTTCTTCTTTCCCCCTTACCCAGCCTGTAAACAGCATAAATTAGTTATCAAAAAGATACAGCCCTCTGAATCTTTTATGATGGTGTGAGCGAGAGAGAAATTTGCAGACCAAAGGCTCCAATACACACATATTTGTAAAGGTCGTCTTTGTTTAAGGAGAAGAGTGAAGAGGCTGGAGGCTTGTCCCTCCCCTCACCTGCTCTTTGTGAGTTAATTACAATCTGAATGAGCCGCCTGTCTCAGGGTCTTTCTTCGGGGCACTTTCTTGCACAATACCACAGATCTACATCAATTATCTCCAAAATCCCTTTTATTACTTAGTTTTAAAATACCCACTTGTAAAAAAGTTATGCCGCAGCCCCAAATAACTTGAAATGCTGCTGGAGCACAGATTGAGCGCATGATTCTTGATTCTTCTTTCTTTTTGCTCATCTCCCAGAGCCAGCATATATACGTGCACATGTATGCATCGTGCACATTTATCGTGTATATTGGAGTAGGCAGATCTATACGAGGCCTCTTGTGGCAACAGAATGGAGGGAGCCCCCGCTGCACATGTGTCCGGCCTTTATTCCCCCAATATAAGAAGTTTGGAGCGACTGCTGAGACTTTGCTGAGAGCAAAGGTTCTCTGCAGACGTATGCCAAATCCTGAAATACAACCTCCTGTTTTGTCCTCTGTGCAGATGGCAACCTTCCTCTCAGAGCAGAGACCTGTGGGTTTCAGCTGGACTGAATCAAGCTCATAGTTTCAGGCCATTTCCAGCAGAGGGGCTGCTCTGCTTCAGCCTGAGGTCCCTCCGCCTGGTAGCTGCCTTTGGCACTCCTCTAATAGAAACCCAGGGAAAAAATAGGGCCAGGGAAGCACGATCCTTTCCTGGTTACAGTGTCCTGCTTCCTAAAATCAATGGCTCCAGGATTTCCTGACCTGGAGGTTCCACCTACTTCATTAATAACCACCAATGGACCTATTCTAATAAAGCTGCCTAATCCCATTATTTTATTTATTTTGAATCAATGTATTCTTCAGGTCTCCTCAGCATCCTCTGTCACACAATTCCATTATGTGCTGTGTGAAAAAGCACTGCCTTTTGGTCTTGTTTTTTTTAAACTCCCTGCTTTGACCATTTCTGGGTGCCTTCTTGGTTTTGTATTTATTTCCTTCTAGGCTGAATGAGCCACGGGGCTCTATGGGACCAGCAAAGCCCACACGCAGCAGTTGGACAGGAGAAACCTTACGTCTTCCCCAACACAAACTACAGAAGGTATTGGTGTGAGAGAGATGCTCTAACCATTGAGCACAGGTACGGCAATCCCTGCCAGCTTCCACAATTACGGTAGGACCCTGACTTGCAAAAATTTCCGTCGTATCCCTGTGCACAAGACCCTTGCAGCAGCTAAAGAGGGCAACAGTGCTGACCTACTATGGCCCCAGTCACAGAAAAGCACAAGCTTTGTGGAAGGGGGGAAAACATGAAACAGAGAAGTGGAACGTAAATTAAAAATTGCCTAATTTGCACAGATGTTTGAGCCCTGGTTCACAAAGAGCTGAAGAGGTGCTTAAAAGAAATGAAGTCACGGTTCCTGGGGTCAGGTCCACAAGCACGAACACTAGCTTTATGTCAAAATACTGGCAAATGTGGATGCACATTACTGGTTTGGAGTTAAGTAACAGTGTTCATGACAGTGCTGAACAAAGCCATTCTCTCAGATATACATGCGCAGAGAAGAGAGGCATCCTCCCTGGTAGGCACGTGCCTGTCCGCCGCAGCGGGAGCGATGCTTTTCCCTAGAATCTCTGAGAGAAGGTCTGGCAGCGATGGCATCTGACCTGGGAGAGCTTCCCCGAACATCGGTCTTTTTACACTTTTTAAAGGTGGGATGAAGTTTATATCCTTTAGTTCATCTTTTAAAAAGGACCATCTTACTGATTTTATTTTTTTTTAAATTGGATTTTTTCTCCAAGAAAGAGGAAAGAGTTGAGGATGGGGTGGGGGAGGTTCAGTATTTCAATGGAAAGGAAATAACGGCAGAACTGGAAGTCTTCCTTATTATAAACTAAACGCTGATGTATTGAAGACTAACTGTATTATTTTTCCTTGTGGTTTGTTTTTTTTCTGGTTTGGTTTTTTTTTTCCCCAATAGATAATTTGCTCCCATCCATCTGATTGCATTGCTTTGCTCAAGTTAAGTGTGATTTTTCAGAAAACCAGACTTCAGTCACTTTCGAAGTAAGAAGAAATTGTACTGGCTGCAAAGGTATCAATATTTCATCAGGTCTTTGTTCAGCACTGGTTTTAGCTTTTCTTAATTGTGCACTTTACCAGGCAGCTTTTTCATACATCATTAAACAGCAGCTATAGCACTTGTGCCCTGTTTCTGATTTACCGTAGATAGTAATGTTTAAGATCACATTAAACACCACACATGCTCTCAGCTATTTGAGCAACATCAGAGTAATGAACAGTCAATAGTCTTACTAAATTAGTACCCTTTGGAGCTCTCGTTACTGAATCAAATAAGTATCCTTGGTCCTCTGGTGAAGGCAATTCTAATGTGAAATAATGAATTTAGCGTCTAATCAAAACTTAGGGGTTCCTTTTCCCTTCTGACTTTCAAGAGTAAATTATATAAATTATGTAGAATAGATCTAATACTTCCAGCACCCAAGTCCTGCAAGACGCTGCTGAATAATTACCATGAGTGACTGGGACGCCAAGGTCCAGCCGCACGCTAATAAAATCTATGAGGCAGACGAAGGCAGAAGAGCTGTTCTGGGGTTACAGACATTCAAACAAGAAAATAGGGTCTGAGTTCACTTTCCAGTTCTGCCAGAGGCTCCGGACAAAACGCCATGTAACGTATTTGTACCTCTGCCTCCTCTCTTCCATGTGAGACTATCACAGCTTCCTAATCCCAACCTGCTTTTTACAGTATCTGTGTAGTAACATGGGAAAAGTTTTTTACAGTAAGGGCCCAGCACCACTGAATCCTCATCACTGATGTCTAAAAATGTTGCTGTGATTAATTGCAAGAATTCTCTTAACTAGAAGGAAATAGGAGGAAGGAATCAAAATAAAATACAACTAATCAGTAAATAACTTGCAGACCCTGGCCAAGATGTTCTAAACACAGGAGCCTGGCACTCACCTCCTTGAATCTAAACGTGGAGCGCATTTTCACAGTTGCTGATTCACCAGTGGATTCCAAGTTACTGGTACCTAAGTATGTATGTAGATGCCCAACTTCACATTCCTGTTTTATTTTTTAACTCACAATTCCTATATAGGCGTGAAGAGCTAAGCGTTTGCACTGATCTCCATAGAAACAATACAGCGCTCTGAAAGAACAAACTGTACCATATAATCTAGGAAGAAGACACTTTAGGAAAGCTGTGCCATTGGCCTATGGAACAATAACAGAGGTAAGAGAATTTATGCTAAATTTAGAGGACATTATGTTTTCTCTTCCTTGTCTTCCATTTCCAAAATGTATCACCTGCCAATAACATCATTAGCCTTTTAAAGCGCTTTACGATTCCTTGCAAAGAAAGCACTGTATTTTTTTAATGAAAATTTATGTTTCAGATGAACAGCTCCATGATGCAGTCGCAATATTCTTTACAAGTCACTGTTCTTACTCTTAATACTATCACTGTCTTAATCAGGATGGCCCAGTCCTACATAAATAACAACGTGGCATGAGGGTTGTATTTAAAGGCTAACCATGCCCGAGCAGCATTTGAATTTATCATAAAGTATTTTTTAAAGCTTTGTAGGAAGTGCTTTCAGTTCTACAGAAAGAATTTAAAATCCCTGAGTTAGGTCCTCCACCCCTTTTGAAAATCCCCGTATTTCCTTTTTCTACCTGGTCCCAGCAGATGACAAACTACAACTGAAGCCTCTGTGCTTAAAGCCAGTCTCTCAAATATTGGACCCCAAAATAGCACGAAGCTTGAGACACCTCATTCATGCTTTGGGGGTTCCCTACAAAGCTTTAGGGCAAGCTCATAATGTATCCTTCTGTCAAACACACTGGCTGCTGAAGTTTTCCTTCTGTGTAATGCTTGAATGTATCACAGCTACCTTTAATTGTGCAGTGTCATTAGGGCCACAGATAGAGCCCTGCTTTCACCCTCATCATCACCCACCTCCCCCGTAGTTTTCAAAGGGAATTTTCATTGAGGTTGGTCACCAACAGACCTGGACTTCACGGGAAATCCCAGCCTAGTTATTTGTTATTAAACACACGAGACGACTATCTACAGTGCAAGAGCCTAAACACCCCAGTTTGGTACTTCACCTAAACGTTTAGGAGAAAGTCCAAAATTTTGATTCTTAGAAGCCTTGACAACTCCTTTATTCCCTGCATAGGCGAAATGTCTGTCCCACCAGTTTTTGCTCCCTAAAAGTTGTGTGTTTTCTCCAAGCCTATCCAGCGACTTAAAAGAGATTTGTTCCACATGTACCTATGTAAAATCAGCCAGATAAACCACTGGGCAGTGGCCTGCCTCCCCTTCCAATAGTCAGAGACAGAGCAAAATACAGCAAGGAAATACAGTTGAAATTTTTTCCCAAAAAGGTTTACATTTCCTTTTGCAAAATGCTTCTATTTTTAGTCACATTTTAACCTCTCCATCCCTTTTTAAGAGAGGCTCTTATGCAGTAATTCGAAACTGCAGCATTTTCATATGAAACTGAAAAACAAGTATCTACCAAAACCAAATCACATTTTTCCTTGCCTTTTCCACAGTAGGGTCAAAGCATTGCCATGACCAATTGTGCATGCTTGTGCATGGTGGGGTGGTGATGGGGAGCTTTTTAAAAGAAAAGAGAGAAAAAAGATTGTTTCCCAAACAGCTTGGCTAGGCTGTTTAGCCCAAACCACACCGTGATTCGGGTGAGCTCACTTCTTTATAGTAACCCCCCCCTTAAGTTGTAGCTTATCAAGAGGCTGGTATTGAGCTGAGATGCCCTTCACTGTACATTTTCCCTTTGAACCAGCGGCGGTACCAGGCATTAGAAGATGTTTCTGCAGAACAACGCATACAGCAGAAGCATCAAAACTCTTTCAGAAACCTGCACGGTGCAAAGCCCCGCAGCTTCAGCAGCACGCTGTGACCGTGCTAGGATGACCGCTGGACGCTGTGTGCAGCACGAGGTCCGGGACCGCTGTACCACAGCCCCATGTATGGTACGGCTGTGCGCAGAGACTCACAGCTGAATACAGCCTGGTGATGCAACAGGCTTTCACCCAAAGTGCTTTGAAGTCAAGGGAAAGATACTATTGATTACAGTGGGCTTCGGATGAAGCCAACGCAGAGGAAACAGAACTGATACTTATCATAAACAAGGAGGTTGTTTTTCTTTCCTGCCTTGGATTGATTTTGTCATTCACTTATGATTCCTTACTACTTTCTCCTGTACAAGGCTTAGCTAGTGAGCCTCAAAGATAGCAACTGATCAGGAATTGTGTCTGAATGAAGAGAATTACTTTTATGTTTTCCACCAGCCCTTGTTTTGTTTGGGCTCTAAAAACAACCATGATTTCAAAGCGCTTCTCATGCCCAAAGCCTGCAAAGGCACGTACCTTTAACTTTGCAGGCAGTTGTTTGTCAGTTCTGGATTCAATAGGCACACAAAATAGCTGTACAAGTCTTTGCACGTTTGGGAGCTCGAGTGCTCGCAGTTCTATTAATAGCAATAATTAGCACAGACTAATCCACAAAGAGAAATCAAGCTAGGGCTTCGGTTTAATTTCCTTTAACTGTAAAAACAAATAAACAAACAAAAAAAAATCCCTAAAAATGCCCTTTATTACCTGAAGGTCTCATTCTTTTTCAGGGATCTCCCAGAACCACTTTTGCTCTCTGAAGGCTATGGCTCCTGGCATGCAGAACATCAATTTTGAATCTCCTTGGTTTATGCAAGCATGCAGTTCATTGGAGAAAATGTAAAAGGTTTCCTAACCTTCACTGGTAGGAAGGTTCCCGTTTCCTTCATCCTAACACATAAATCCATATTTGCTCTTCATCTGACAAGTCTGTGAAGGGCTTATATATCCTTACAGGACTATCCAAGGTTCTACATATCTCTCATCCTGCTTAGCAATCCCAGTTGTACACAACGCTTAAAGTTTCAGATCCATCAAGCTGTCATTCCTGCTATCTGCATGTAGAGAGGTTTTGGCTTGAGTTTGAAGTTTATGAGCAAGATTAAATCAGTGCTAACATCGGGTTCACATTTAATTCTTTAGAATAGCCGTGTTCTTACAAGATTTTGACCTCAACAAGACAAGAACTCTGGGAGATGAGCTCTTCTCATGAGGTTTCTGGGGTCTGTAATGGCAGAAATCTCCTAAGACACATCCTGATGATTTATCCCGTCTTATAAATACATGACAGAGCACAGAGGACTCTGGTTGTCTCACTGAAAGCTGTAGGAATACACATCTACAAACTTAAAACTCCTACTCCACAAAATGCAGGGAAGTACTGGATCTGGGGGGGTCGGGCCCATTCCCAGCTCCCAGGTACCAATGCTTTCCTGGAGAGCATGATATATTAGTAGGATACGACATACTTTTTTCTTTATCGGCTATGAAAGATTGTATGAGATTTAATATTCTTTTTTATTATTGGTTGTAAAATGTTGTTCAAAAACTTAATAAAAAGCCAAATATAAAAAAAAAAGAAAAGGTACTTCTGAGCCAAGTTCATCCAAAGTCTGAGAGAGACATCTGGGAGGTTACTGCAAATACTTTACAGCAATATTCATTCATTCATTCATTCATTCATTCATTCATTCATTCATTCCAGTTTTAAAGCAATTTGATTCAATTATGTTTTCACCTTTTCCGTGTTTTCTTCCTGTCAGTGTTCTAGTGAACAAGTTTGCTGGCAAGTGTTTTCAGAGGGAGTGACCCCTAACAAAGTACTGAAGAACTGCCTTAGAAGTGTTTGAAGTTTGCTATGAATATTCAAACTAGACGCCTGCTCCTAAATGCTACGTTTATCCAGTCAAGGAGAAGTGACGCTTCATAGCTTGTTTGGCCAGTCAAAACCAAACAACAGACCTTGAACGCGTGGCGCACACAGGGAACGAGGAACAGATCACTCATTACTCAGGGAGCGGATGCAATCAGAAGAGCCACGGCGGCAACTTTTGCCTGCCCCTGCCATGCCACGCTGATGCAAATGGGAATATGGGTGCTGACATCTGTGAAAATGGATCATACCTTCAGGAGCAAGAAACAGAGGCAGAATAAATAAATGGTTTATGCCTAATATTTAGCAAAAGCCAAGCTGAGGCATGTGTGGCAAAATCTACAGGAGGCTGAGCCTCCTCGCAGACTTGCGCTGAATGCTGATGCCACTGAAAATCAAGCGCCTGCTCATTCAGGCTGAGCAGCCAAAGGCAGCTGGATATGCAAGCAGGAAACACTCCCATACGCATTTTTGGCTACAGAATATGGCCCACTAGCCCAGATTATAGCTAGCCTGGGGATTCCTGCGCTGAGGTGGGTTCTTATTTTAAAGGTGCATTCACTGATAGAAAGCCCTGCCCCTCCTTTACGTGACTCCAAGGAGGAGTCAGGCTCACGTAGCTGTGATGCACGCAGCTGAGCAAGTATCCACACAAACTTTATAGCCCCATCTGTAACCTTTCAGGGCATTACAGTTTCTTGCCAGATTGCAAAGACAGAGGAAATAACGTACTGCACATGCTCAGGTCACAAGAGCTGAATGTACACGCGTAGGGGATGTCGGTACAAAGGGCCAGATTCTCCAGCTGTTGTGTATCAGCCCAACTCCATAACGGGCTTCCCGAGTTTTCAATCTGGCCCACGAGTGCTTACAAACAAGGTTCAGAATAATTTCTTCAGCTCAGACTGTTTACCCTCCTGATGGGAACGGGGGGTGGGTTGAATTATCCAAAGGAAAATGAGATTTAAATGTTGTTCAGTTAATGATACACACCTCTATCTCGCAGGTTCATGTACCTCAAAAGGCATTTTTGCATACTGCTGTCCAAACCAGTATTTTCGCTTCGTATGGTCTGGGCTAGAGTATCTGCTTTGAAGAAGCTATCATAAATGCCAAAGAAAATGTCTAGGAAAAGGTTGCGGCTGGTGGGATCCAGCCACTTCCTAGCACAGATTAGATCAACCTGAGAAGTCAGCTAGACAAGGAGGCTTCCTGGAAATCGTCTGATAAATGAAGACAGAAACCTCTCAATTCCTTAAATAGTCCTGCATGAGGACTATTTAGGGATGAATGATTTTAGAGAGGGATGGGTAAGAAGGAAAGACACAGGTATTACGACAGCTGTGTGCTATTTTAAGAATCTTTTAAATGGAGAGCATCCACTGCTACCACATCAATCACATTTAGGCTTTCACCTAAACCAGGCTGCCACTCTGATTAGCCCTTTGGGCAAGCCTTCCTCTTTCTGCCCTTTGACTGTACAGACCCCCTTTTGCACCATAAGATGGATAAAAGCTGGCTAACAGCCTGGAAAATATAGCGTCAGCGTAGTTAGTGCTCTATCTCTTCCATCAGCTGGACAGATCAAACAGCTATTGCTGGACAACTGATTTCTGTTAGCAAAGATAGTTTAATGCAGGTTTGCATCCCTCCTCCTTTATCCTTAGATAAATGGCATGACAGAAGGCAAAATTGCTTCCTGTCCTCCAAGAAAACCTAATGGGAGGAAAAAAATCGAATACGTTAATATCATTGCCAATAGCTGTATTAACTTCAGTTGCAGCAATATGTTCTGGATGAAAGGGACAAGAGATAAAAGTAAGCGGATATATTACCCCTCCATCTCACACCAGATGGGCAGATTCTTTTCTCAACACTTTCTGCTGAAAGTAGTGGGCACGTCTGCAGCCCAGTAGCACAACCTCAGCCAAGAGCAGGGGTTTGATTCACCTTGCCAAGTCTGGGTGCCTACAACATAGATATTAACCTCCGAGCAAGTTGACAGGACACCTCATCCTAAACATCTATATCAGGTTGGATTGACCCCAGAAGTTTCTGTATTGCTTCCTTGGCTATGCAAGAAGTCTAGACACGACATCCCTATATAGACTTTTACAACAAACGTGCCCAAAAGTGGGTGAGGTGAATGCTGTTACAGCTATTATTTAGGTATGGAGTTAACGATCGAAGATTAACCTGCGAATTTTGAGTACTGTCATTTGGCACAATTCTATCAAAAGATGGAACACCTAAGAAGTATCCCACATTTTTTATTCCTAAAATAGAAATAGAAAAGAAAGTCTTCCCAGACTTTGCTTTACCAGTTTGCTTCTGCTCCCTCTTACTTCTGGCTGGGCCAGAAATAACCTTTTTTTTTTTTTTTCCTCGTGGTGCCTAATTAACCTCTCTTATGATATCATCGCTTTTGATGATGTCAACCAGTCAATGAATATGGCTCCTAATATTCTGACATTCCATGTTAGACCCAAGAAACACAAACAGATAAAAAAAGAGTTTAAAAACATAATTGCGACTGTATTCTCAGACAGCAGTTTTCTAGCTCATGGCTGAAATGGGCCGATATGATACACCACTATTTTCCAGCACGGAAAACCAGGGCAAAATAGTAGCAACCTGAGCTGCTGTATTTTTTTTCTCCTCTTTAAATTCTAAATGTTCCTATCTTGCATTTCTCAAGTCCATTTTCACCACGCCAGCCACCCCCCTTGCAGACAGCCGATTTCACTTTTTTGTTCTTAGAAGAAAAACAACTGTTCCATTTCACCCCAATTTCATTTCCTCCGAAATTCGAGAATTAATCCCAGGGGTGATTTGTGTCCAGTGACTTCCTGCTAAAAATGCAAAGTGTTTTGCAAGCTTGGACAACGACTGCTAAAAGCAACGGGCCAGATTCACCTTGGCACTGCTCTATTTCTACGCTGCCATAATAGCACTTTAATCAACAAGCAGAACTGGCATATAGCACTGATGCATCAGGCCCATCATATAGAGTACACCCACTTAATCAGGTAATCAACTTAATCAGGACACTTCCCAAGGAACCAAATTAAGCCTAATGACACCAAGTGGCAAGGACTGCTGCTTAATTGGGATAGTAATTCTGCTTATGGTAATTGGGATGCCTGCAGGTGATTAAATGGTACTGAGCTAAGAAGAGACAGGCTCTGTGATGCTCGGAGACTGTCAGTGATTTATCTCTCCTCAAAAGCCTCTGTCAACAGTGGATCAGCAAAACAAAACTTGTATAATCTTCTTGTTTAGGCACTGTTTGAATAGAGCATTTCAAGATGGAAACAGGAACATGCAAGCAAAAGGGAAAAAGCCCTATAGATTCCTTAGGTTAGCCTGAATCTGACACTAGGGCTAGTATCAAAAAAACCCACCAAACAACAACAACAAAAGAATCAAAGCAAAATCAATAAATACTGAGCCATCTTTGTCTGGGGGAGACATAACTTTCACTCATTAAAAGCTACTTTCAGGCTGCCTTTTCAAACATGCCTGTAGCTGATGTTTCCAGTGAAATGGAAGCGCCCAGACTCAGGGAAAGTGAGGATTTCTTACAGGTAAGACGACACGTGTGAGGAGCAAAGGAGGCGTCACAGAACTGCTTCCCATGATTTCCCATCCTATTTTAGAGCACAGAAACAAACCATTTGCAAAGTACAGAGATGGCGGAAACCCAAAATTTAAAAACAGTTCTTGTAGAAATGACTTCTTTGTAACATCTCTAATTGCTATCCAGGGTAGACATGAGATGTTCTAAAGATAAAACCTGTCCTTCCTTTGAAATAGCTGTTGGAAACCATAAAGTTCTTCTGGAACTAGGTTCCTGATAAAACCACAGCCCCCAAAGTCATCACACAAGGCATGGAGGAGCAATGTTTTCAGAGTCCAGACTTAAATTACTGTTTTAAAGTGCTTTTGACTTTCCAGTGGCCACTTTGGACCATGCAATTAGTCAAAGTGCAGGGTCTTGCAGAGCAGTTCATTTAAGAAAACACAGGGATGAAACGCAGTTTCTTTTACACAGCTTGTTTTGGTTTGCTTTTCCTCATTCTCTCTTGTAACGTTTGCCTAGCCACCAAAACTGCACAAATTTATGGCATGTCTATAACTCCTTTCTTCACGGTTTTACGTTGAGATACGCCCCTGCTACTTCTCCTGCTCATCCACCCAAAGCAGTAGACATGAACGCTCCCCTGCACAGTGTGCTTGGAGAGCACTGCTGCATCAAGAGCTGCGTGTCCCCGCAGCCATCCTGAGCACAGGACAGAGATTTACCCAAGTGAAGAATAACGTATCTCTTTTTTTATTTTAGAATGAAGAAAGGCCAATTCCAACTAAGATTTGCACCCATGTCTCTCCAAAATGTGTGTGTGAAAGGGAGAGTTTGGGGTATGAGGTATTGGAGCTAGAATTTAGGCAAGCTGGGATCTCATCCACCCATGCACATCCAGAAACTGCAAAGAGGGAACCAGGAGCTGTATGCAACAGCAGTCAGAAGCCAGGGACTCCGTGCTACTTTTGCCTTTGACAGCTGCGATCGTCTCCTCGTAACCAGAGTTCATCCCAGCGTCGGAGCCAAGGAACCACATAAAGGATGCTTTTTGATTGCTCGTAACGTAAGCCCATGTGAATTTGCATGCGTACGTGTGCGTTACCTGGTTTTCATGGCAACCCCCACTGCTGCACCTACCCAGGGAAAACCTCGTGCTGCGTTAGTCATATTCAACAATCGTCTCGTTGTCCCTCATCCAATACTCCACTTTTCTTTCAGAAAGGCAGATTTGTATCCCACTACTTGGCTACTTTTTTTCCATTTCTTTCATCACATACTTCATGATTCAGTGTGCTTGATATACACCTGTATGTTTTCAGGTAGGCTGTTCTTTACATGACACTTAGTACTGAATATTATAAAGGATAACTCGGTCTTACTTCCATGAGCATTTAATCTCCTTGTTCCTGATTTATTGCCTTGTCATGTTATTAGCTTCATTAGAGGAACGAAACGAGTGTGTGAGCAGTGTGAGAGTAGAGGGGAAATTCAGATTCCTGTTTGCCTTTATCCATTTGCAGAAGTTCCTGCAAAAGGACTGTCAAAGGAAAAGGTAAGAGAATGAAACCCTACAAGGTGAATTCTTAATTCTTAAGACCTCTGCCCATTTGGGCTTCTCAGATTTGGTCTACCCACGCGAGGGTCCCCAGAGGACCGCCAACAGGGAACAGCTCGGACATGCTTCCGAAGCTACGGCACTTGTGTTTCCTGCTTCCTACTGAGCACTCCAGCAGGAATTTCCCCTTCGTTCCCTGTCGGTTCCACCAGGCTCTAAGAAGTGGCTAGCAATTGCAAAGGTTAATTGCTCTTAACTAAAATCTTCCAATACAGTCAGAGAGGCTAAGAGAGCACCATTGCAGCTGTGTTTGTTGGGAGATGCAACTTGCCACGTGAACTCATCGACTCGGCGCTCCCACTCCCTCCCTCTCTCCACTTCATCACGTCCGATGAAGCCAAACTTGCACAGCAGTTGCTGGTGAGCCCAGCGAGATGACCCCCTCCCCCATTAGCGCTTACAAAATATGATAAATAAATTCTAATAAATATATCTTCAAATCAAAACCATTTTGAGTTGCTTAACTGAGTGCATATCTAGTCCTTTGTACACATATTTGTACAAAGTGTTGCCTGTAATTTTAAAGATGCTTGCCTCAGGGAGGTTTCGTTTTTCCATTGAAGTCCCCTTGATTTACTGTACGCAATATGTTACAGCTTCCTTATTTGCTCCTTTGGGACAGTTACTGACAGTAAATCTCTATTAAAATATTCTTCCATATGGTTGCATGAAAATTTTATTGCAGTGAGCCTGAGGCTGAAGGTCACAGCTGAGTAGCTGCAGTTAAGTATTGCAGTCTATGGACTCTGAGGTACATCTGTTCTGGGAGCTGGAGCAAAATTAGAATTTTACTGTCAATAGCAGTTCTCCAAAACTAGTTCCATTTGTTTACCATCGCAGGCCCGTAGCAAGGCAATACCCGCCATATACGTGTTACAGGCCATTGTGGCTACATGATTTAGGTCTTTAGCTCTGATCCAAAAATTACAGAATCTGGAGGTCGCTGGAGAGAGTCCCTAATGTATATTTCATTTACGAGACATGAAAATTTAATTTTCTGTCACGTGATTTGACTCTATCGCTTGCTTACATGCTTTTTGGCGTGGGCTTCCCTGTTCATTGAAAGCTTTTCTGGACAGTATATTACACAAACTTTATAAATGATACAAAACTATGATTTTTAATCAACTACTTGCAAGCAAACGGCCAGCTACAGGAACACCTTGCTGTTGCCCGCACAACTGGGTTGAGAAAAACCCCCATAATGCTGGCTGGCCGCGTGGTTTGGATGGCGTCGATCTGCTGGTCACTAGGTCAGGCTCCTGTTGTAGAAATGTCCATGATTTGTACAACTTGGAAACCTGTTTGAAAACAACGTTCCACTGTGGAGGACCGCAGAGTATCAGAGTGTTAGATTGCTCTAAACATTACATTTAGCAATTGCCGCCAGGGTCAGCCAAATGTTAATCTACTGCTTGTATTTGTTTGAAACAAAAAAGGAAACATCTAGGCATATTTCTAAGCCCATCTTGTTTAGCAATATGACATCTATCAGAATGGCTCCGAGCCAAGCCAGGCCTTTCCAATATGCGGTGTGATTTAGAATTTCTAAAAGAGAAATCAAACCTAAAATGCATCTGTGATTTTAACCTAAGTTAACAACATTTTTTAAAAGGTTACAGCATCCAGTTTGATGGCATTGTGGAAAACTGCCAGCCGAGAGATCTGAGAAGGTCAGGAACGGAGTGCATTTTTGAGACACTAAAGCCTGTTAGAGAAACGCAGTAATTTGGAGAACAATCAGCAGAGCTGCAGTCCCCCGGGGACCCGGACTGGCGATACCATAGAAGGGGATCTCACCACTGGTAGCACTTGACCTTCTGGGATAGAGGTAATTTTCTGAATGCAGCCACCAGAAGGAAGAGCTGGCAGAGGAGGAGGTGGGGAAAGCGTGATTTGTACAGTCTATTCACAAACGGTAATCTCCAGTGAAACTTGGATCGCTGTTGCGAAGTAGTTTCTTGAACAAGGAGATGTGACGACTGTTTAGTATCACCTTGGTATGTGCCAAAGTAGCCATTTTCTGAATCAAAAGATGAGCAACACTGCGTGCACAGCATCAGCCTAAATTCATAATGTTACAGTATATCTGGATGCAAGGATACCGTGGAAGCCTACAGGATTTTTTTAATTTTTTTTTTTAACAACGGGTATTTCTAGATTGATGTCCCTGCAAGAATGTACTTCCGCTGCAAGTACAGCATCTAAAACCAGGCATGGCACATACGGCAAATGTTAAATAGCTAGAATTTCCATTTCCAACCTTGCTATTAATTGCTAACTTAAAATGTTGTACGAGTTAACCAACTGTTAGCCCTCCACCAAAATCGCAACACATTTCCACATCCAGAACTCACATATGGCACACGGGGAAGTTGTCTTCCTTTTTGGTGGCCAAGCTATGAAGCGTGAAAAGCGGTTTGGCTTGATGCCTCATCAAACTGCAGATGAAGGTACCTTTGGAACTGGTGATCAGCTCTCTGATAGTATGTGACAGGTCTTGTCATGCTGACAATAACATGCTTCAATCAAAAGCAAGTGACTGTTTTGAGCTGGGAAGGTGCAGTCTTTAAGCAGCTGTGTGTCTACCAGTTATTGGTTCATTATGCATTTTAAACTATACAGAAATGTATCTTGCAGCGAAGACACCTATCATGGTTTTACAGGTAAGAGTTAATACTAATTAGATGTTTTGGTACTCACACGCTTAATTAGTTCACTTGAATCTTATTTTTCAAAGCAGGACAGACATAAACTTGCCATAATATTTTACCAAAATAGGCATGTACTATGAGGAAGTGGAACAAATTCCCCACCGCTCTCTCCCACACCCTGACAAGCCGATAAAAATGATATTAGGTGATTAAACGTAGAAATAAAAAAGGAGGCAGACATAATGATAAACTGTAATGAAGTTAAACAGCTGGCAGACTCCTTGGTGGATCTGCCACCTGATGACTTGTACTAAGATGCAGGCAATGCCCCCAGCTCACCGATCAGACGGCAGTCCCTGGGATACACACTGAACATCGCCTCCCATTCATTAATTGGCTTGATGGAAACTAGCTTTCTTGCTATAAGGACAGAAATTATTGATTCCATATCTGTGCATCTGGGGAGAAAAAAAAAAACAAAGGAACAATTTACAGTCCTCTAAAAAACCCACAGTAATGCAAGATTAATGCTCCTGAATGACTTCTGCCTAATTTGCAGATTGGGACTGGACTCACAACAACCAGTCTCACCTAAAAGACATAAAGGCTTTGCCTCTCTTTAGCTTGAGAGGAATTCGTTTCAAGTTTTGATTTTGAAATACAGGAGTTGGTATCAGAAAAGGTCCCTTCTCACTGAGAAGGTATAAGGTAAGGAAAAGCATAAGGTAAGGAAAAAGAAGCTGCTAAATTGTATTTTAAGGAAAGGTGGAGAACTGACAGGAGAACCAACATTATCACCACCTGATCTTCCACTGACGACCGAAATTCCATTTATTGTTTATAATAAATACCAACAACTCCAAAGCCAGAGCCATCCTCGCTCTGGTCGCTGGCTGGATTCCCACGACTTAACATCACGTCAGCACCGCATGCAGAATATGTGCAGCGGTCTTGACTCTGCAAAGCTCTTGACTCTGCTGCGCATAAAGCACCTGTCTTGTCCCCAGGACTTCTCAAAGCGAAGCACATACTTAAACGTTTAGAGGCTCAGATGTGGCTGATGTCTGTACCTCCCATGCTGCCTCCATCCCTACACAGTACGGGCTGCAGGAGTGTGCAGGCCCCTGTGCAAGCGTTGGCTCTGTGTAAAGTAATTGCCACACAACAGGATCCTTAATGGCTATTAACACAGCGTTACAAAGCAGAATCGTCATCTTGCAGCTACCTCCCCCAGCTGCCAGATATGGCTTTCTACTAACTTGGAATATAATGCTTGGCATGAACTATGAGTAAATACTGCTCTTTGCAGGATTTTAAAAGCTAGCTCAGTACAAAGCTCTATATTATCGTCTATGCATATCCCTTTCGACCCACGTTTTTCTCTCTTCATCTGTGCGCCTTTTTACGTTGGCATAGGGTGCTAGCCTCAGGGAAGGGGAAAAGCCCCATGCTTTTTTAAAATTATCCGCTTCGTTAGGAATTGTCTTTCACAATTTAAAGTGTGTTTTGATGAAGAGGGATGGCTTCTCCTTTAGTATTCATATTTGCCATATTAATGATGACAACTTCTCACAGACCAGCGGAGCAAGGAGCTTTGTTGAGTACCAGCAAACACTAACTAACAACTTTGTACCCTTCATTCCTTCTTCAAGCTCCCACCGTCCACAGAAATATTAAAATATTCTCAGAAAACAGGGGTTTGCTTCTCCACAGATTTTTTTTAAGACTAAGCCTGCACTTCTCCTTCTTGGGACCTGCAGCCGAGAGAAGAGCTTAGCTCAGGCCAGCTTGTGCAACAGAGCTGGAGTCTGCCCCAACAAGTGGGACACCCTCGCTCTTCAAACAGTTTTGGTTTTCATCTCTGAATTGTTTTTTTTCCCCCCCCTGCTCTTCATGAATCCTCCCCTTTTACTTTATATCTTTTCACATCTGCTTGCCAGTTTCCTAAATATTATTGTTTTGTTTGCTTATATTTTATCTGCATCACTATTTATTTTTCTTAAAAGTGCCTCTTCCCCCACATGGTGTTTCAAATTTTCTCCACTGCTCATTATCAGGCCTCATTGCCTCTAACACCTTGTTCCTGACCCTTGCCGTGGCTCAGCTGTCTTCTCCTTTCCCATTCCTCACTTTCCTTCTCCGCTTGCTCCCTTCTGCCCCCCATTTCCCCTTGACTGCCCAGGTCACCCTCTCCTCCCCGAACCGGGGCGCACAGCAGGGACCCCACAGGCTGGCCCCCTTCCCCCTCACCCAGACGTCTTCCCATGAGCACAAAATACATACAGTTGCAGAGGGGCCTTATACATGTGTTTCAAAGCTTGATGCACATAAATAAAAGCAAGTTGGTGACTAATTTATTTTCTCGGTATCTATTAAACACAGCTTAAACTGCCCTGGACATATTTAGGCTGGAAATTAGAAGAAGGTTTATAACCACGAGAAGAAAGACAGCCTCTCAGTAGGAGTAGTGAGGGCAAGAAACCTAAATGGTTTCAAGATGGAACTAGATAAGTGTTTGAAAGACATCATATGATGTGGTTGCCTTCAACAGCAGGGGACAGGACTTGATGACTTAGGAAGTTCCTTTCAGTCTTAATTCTTATCTTCCTGTGTGGGCCAAATGTCACCCACAGCAGTCTGCGGACGAGCCCTACAGAGACAAGGCACAGCAAAGGTGGCCACAGGCCTCTCCCGGCTGCAGTCGCCTTCGCAACTCCAGCACGCAGTTGCTTTGCAAACTGGGGCGCAAGGGGAACGGGTAAGCCTTGAGTACTGTCATGAAGCGCTCTAAAGTATGTTTTGAAAGGATGACAAAGTGCCCAGGCTGCTGAGATGTGGACGTAACGCACTGTAATGCCCTCTCTGCTTTTCCTCCACACAGAAGAGGACAGCAGCTAGGATCTTTTTTCCCATTTCTGAAAATTTGCCTGCCTTTGGTTGGGAAAACTCAGGCTCTGCAGCAGTCAAGGGATATTTGCTCCACGTATAAGGTTTCAGAGGAATTGACATACTGAACTATAAAGTAAAACTAAGCTAAAAAGCAAAATCCAACATCATCCGCTGGGTTCACTCACATGCTTACTTACACAGCGGCTGCAGAATTAGGGCTCACAGCGACAGCCTGGGCACGAGCTCACGACTAACTGCATCCAAGCCAGAAGAGCTCGAGGTGGTACCTTCTCTCAGCTGAGCTGTCCCTGCCAGCAGTCCCCACCACAAGCTCAAAACGTTGGCTTAAATCTTTATCAGAAGGTTGATTTTAGCATCTTCAGCAAAAGAAATACAAGCTGATACATTTTGCCTTGCAATGGAGGCGGGCTACCAGTGCACACACAGACGCTCACAGCAGCTCAGCTGAAGGGAGGTAACTTGTTAAGCTGTTTTAGCTCACCTGCCCAAAATTGCTGCAAATGTTAGCAGCTGGGGATGACATGGTCAGCAGTGATCCTTGGAGGGCGGGTTGACATCTGTGAGTCTTCTAAGACCTCCATAACACAACCCACAAAGCCCTGTCAGACCAGCTCTGCCTGTCATTTATTATTTGCTCCTTTGCCTGCAGCTCCTTTTGAAGCTTTAAAAGCTTTTGGGTTTGATAGTAAAAGGATATTTGTGCCTTGCCTGTGGAAACGTCAGGCCCTGTATTGTTCAGTCCACAATAAAATATGTGTTTCAGTTTGATTTATTGCTCTCAGTTTACTTTGCCTTAAGTTGGCAGCATTTCCTGGTTTGGATTTTGCTGATGGCTTTACAGTTCCTTTTTCTGTATTAGGGCAGCCAGTTTTATGTTTGTTATTCCAACTCCAGGACTATATTCAAAATGACTAGGAGTTGTAGTGTTTGAAATCTGATTATTTACAGCAATGCCTCTACTTGTGAAGGCATTTCCAGTAGAAATTGTCTGAAAGCGGACACATGGACTCAATTGAAGACATGTTTTTAAAGTTACTTGTCAGAGGAATGAATCCTTCTGGCCACTTCGGAGCTTTTAAGGGGTTGCTTTTTTATAGTCAAATTATATTTAGTCAAAAAACCAAAAAACCACAACACCAAGCAGGTTTCAAAACGCAAGCCTGCCAAGTGAGCCGCCAGCAGGACAGCCAGGCCCAGGCCTCCCTCCCCAGGGTGGGAGGGCTGCGCGGGCAGACCTGTCACCCACACCACCCAGTGCCGTCCTCCGTCTCCCTCTCCTGCCAGCTGAGCTGCAGAAACAGGTCCATGAGCTGCCTACGCCCACGGCTAGCATGGGTTAGAGGCAAACCTGGCCAGCCCACATTCACTTCTCCCCTGCTGATGTCTCTCAGAGTGTCTATCAGGTGCTCGCAAGCCTCCCCACAGCCCACACAGCACCCATGGATACAGCACTAGGCTGGGTGGGAGAGATTCTGTCTCGCTTCCCAAGCGAAACGTTTTGCCCTGTGCAGTTTAGTTTCCTACCTGCAACGCAGGAATGAAGATACCGGGCTGCACGCAAGTGCCTCGAGATCTGCAACCTAGCACTGACGTTTCCAAAAGAGATGAAGTGCCCTGGAATTCCACCTCAAGGCTCTCAAGTCTGTTTTTGTATTACCATTACCTTCATAAATACAAAAGCCTAGATAAAATCTAATGAAACACAGCCAATGAGGTCCTCAGAAGAAAATAAGAAACTCAATGGAACAGCTGGCTGGATATAAGTCCAATAAAATGAGGCGTATGCAGAGTTTCCAGGGCAGCACAGGAAGATTTTCCTACCGAGACAATATGTGGGATTACACCTTTCTGAAAATGTGACATAAAGCTCAGTGAAGGAAGACCATTTGTTGTTTGTCTTTATGGGCTTTGAATTGTTCGTTAAAGCTGTCTCTTCAAAGTACTATTCCCTCTGACTCCTGCTAGAGTCAATGGGAATCAACAGGGCTGGAGGTAGGGCCCCTATAGTGGAAACCAAATTTTGAAAGAGATTTTCATTAAAATAATCTTCACGCTGGCTGGCAAATTCCTGAAGTCATGGGACACACAGCCAGGAAAAGGCATAAATCCTTGGACACACAGAGTGGCCGAAATTCAAATGGATACCAGAGTTGTCAAAACACTCCCAGCAGACTCGGGACAGAGCCAAACCAGATCTCCAGCCTTTTCACTCCCCGAGCGAGTGGATGGCGCAAGTCCTCACAACAGAAGTTCCCAAGCTCTCAGAGCACTCATCTCCCAGCGAAAATGAACACCAGACCTATGCAGAACAAGACTCCCTTCAAGTACGGTTCATCTTTACTAACTGCATCTTTCTTTCCTGAACCAACACACTTTTCTGTGGACCAACAAAAAAAGGAGGAGAAGCATGGTGGCAGGTGTATCTGCTTCATTTTCCATCCCCTTTTCTCGGCTGGCAGATTATGAACTACATGTCTTTTAACATTTGCTTTTGCTTTCTCAGTGACACAATAAACTTAAAGAGAAAACGGATAAAAATATTTGAGTGATCCCCAAATATATTTCACATCTACTTAAAAATATGAAAAGATATTGCTGCAAGTCACAGAAAGGTGGTTTAACCATGTTGGTAACAAAACCTGCTGTTCTAGATTGGCTTTAGAGCAATAGGGCTAGCTGCTTTCCTGGGCTTCTTTCAGTATAGATTTGATCAACAGGCCATAGCAACTCCTTTGAGTTATTTTATATACCACGCAGAGTAAATCACTGAGAGCCAACATATGAGTGACACAATTGACCACGACAACTCCTTTGGAAACTAAGATGGGATTACCTTTCTTTTTAACAGAGAATACTACCTTTAGACGGATAAGGAAGTGTTTTCTGTTGTCAAGATTTATTATTTATTCTGTGGTCACATCTTGGGGTCATGAACGAGAGACTTCCTTCACTTGCAGTTGAAATCCTATCCTGAAGCATTAATATGCTGCTTTTTCACATTCCATGCTTACTGCTTAATTTGATTTCAAATGGTGTATGTTACTACGGTTCCACCGAAGTGAATGGAAAGAGTCCAATTTACACCATGCAAGAAGCTGGCTCCCCGCCACTGAAAAACAGGCAAAATTAAACTTCTCAGAAAAATTTTATCACCACACTCTAAGCCCTTGAAGATAACGTACCTAGTGACAAAACCGTAACTGTGTTATTCGGAACAGCACGACACACTGTGTGGAATCCGGACAACAGCATTTCAGAAAAAAACACGGGTCAACATTTTTGGTGCGTAACATTTGACACGAGATTGACTCCTGGATTTCCTTCAGAAAGTAGCTTAACTGGCACCGCTCGTGAACACTTGCAAATCCTGCCCTGCAAACTTCCACCAGCCCTACCTGTTATCTTTCCATATCAAGCCATTTCAATCTATCATCTTAAAAGCAGATTTCAATGTCTAATTTTGGGTGCTCGCTTTGAAGAAGCTGGACGTATTCTCAAACTTCACGGGCTGAAGCTTGAAACAAACAACTGACAAATGTAAACACGCCATAAATACCAGTCTATAATCTTGCCTTCCACTTTTATCAGGACTGAGGACAAGGAAAAAAGACCCTGGTATACTCAATACTAAATTGATACGCATTTATATTAACATAGCAGGAAGCTGAAACTCCAGGCCAAGTCGTTGTCTTTCTTAAGTAAAAGCATCGCATCAGCAATTCTGTTTACTCAATCCAAGGCTGCTTTCATTTCTTGCTTGTTTTGCTATATATTTCTATTGAGGGAACACTTTCTCAGCAGCTTTTAGTCACTTCTTAAATGCATTTTATGAGGAGACAAAGTCAAATCACTATTACTTAATTAACACAATTGTGAAGACTTCACTCCAGCTACACAATAGCTCTCCTAATCTTGCAGAAGGATGCATGACTTCATTATTGAGTATATTGTTTCCTATAAACATATAAAACCCCTACAATAACAACCCCATCAGCTGAAATGAAGTTATCTGAGAACAGAATTAAACTCTAAATGACCCTTTGCTCCACTCCATAGACCCCTATTAATAATTCTAATCTAATCAGTGTGGATAAATGTACTGTTGCAGCCTATGCCAGGCACTCTGCCAGGAGGTCCTACTGCAGTCCATCTGATTCATTCCAGCCCAGAGCTTCTCTGGAGAAGATGCATCTTGCACGGAGAGGCCACTGGCTGACTTCCTCTTTTGTTATCTTTTAGTGGCAAAGTCATGTCCTTGTAACTGATAGACACTTTTCCCTTTGTAAATAACCCTGGAGTGACTGATAGAGCTTTTGCCAGACAAAGCCTGTAAATAGCTAGGCATTATTCATGCCAGGCCTGAGAACACTGTGTCACAGCTGACAAATTTATGGTAGATATGAGCTCACCTCTTCCACAAATATATACTTTCCCAGCAAATTCATCACATGTTTTAATGGCCCCATACTGAATTTGTCAGCTGTCTGTCCCTGCACATTGTTTCCTTTGGATTCCTGTCAAGGATTGTTTGTTAAAATCATCTCCCTCTTCCATCCTTCAGCTGCTAGCCCCAGGAAAGATCAATGATGACACATCTATTGATAATATTTTATATTCAACTATTCAGGTCATAAATCATTTTAACAATGCTGATGTGTTTATTGAGTGTCTGCTGGCATTGCAATTATATAGAAAGCGATGTCACCCTAAATCTTGGCTTTGTTGGATTGCTTTTTATTTCTTCCTTCCCACTCCCACCCCACTTCATAATTAAAATTTGTCACTTTTTATTTTTGCATTCCCACTTTAGAAGCAGTGAGAACTCTGGCATTTTAGAGAAGGTGTGGAGTCCCAGGGCCTCCGTCTCCCATTAAAACCAAACAGGCAAAAGCAGTTCCCAGCAGTACGTGAAGACACTGCTTCAAGTCTGCACAGATCCCTGGCGGAAAGCAGGATGGAAGGAGGGAATGGCAGAAGGACAGCGCTTCTGCTCTCTACCCCGACTCGGCAAATTGAGCAGAGGACCCTTCCCCAAGCCCTGCACACCCAAGTCAAAGGGGCACCCCGCAGGAGAGAGGAGTGGAGAGAAGATACTGGAACTCCAGGGTGACCAATCCTGCAAGAAGACTTGGACAGGTTGAACATCTCACCCCAAGCCCTGTCCTGCACGCATACTCAGCAAGATCTTCTCCATTTCATGCAAACCACTCCACCTGCAGATCTTTATTTCAGATGATTCCCAGGAATAATCTGGAATGCTAAAAAAGTCCCTGTTACTCCTGGTTTTGCAGTTTCCCCCCCTGCACGGCTGCAGCTCCAAGGACTCCCAACTGTTGCCCTCCATCGCACAGGGGGAGCCGACTCTACCATTCAGTTCCGTATGTTATTTCGCCTTTTAATTCATGACCGCAACGTTATGCAGTTACAACATTTCTAAAAAAAGATCTAGGGCTTTGCAATTTGTTTAAGACTGTTTTCCTCCTTAGCGAGCTTCTGTTATGTGTACCCAAAGAGAAAAAACAGAAAGCAAGAGAGTGTTGGCCAGCAGGAAAAGTCACATTTGTTCCTTGAATGCAAAATGTCATCATTCATTAGAGAAGACTCGAAAGTAGAGTTTCTCCCAAAAGCAGACAGCAGGCGGGATTTACACTATTTCATCAACTTACTAATTTTAGTGGCAGCTTTTTTCTTTCCTTTTTTTTTTTTTTTTTTTTTTTAAATCCTGTAAACATATAGGAGGAATGATCTTGGTATGTGTGAAAGATTTTTATAAATGCATAAACATGAAGGTGAAAAAAGCCTACAGCAGTTTTCATTGGGATGCATATTTTCCTTTATGTACCAAGACATACAGAGCTGATTTTGTCATTACCAATGATGGGACACACCTCTTAAAATATGTTTCAAATATGCAGCCAACTACCTCTGAGGTGTCCCACTAATTTGAAACTTTTATGATCTGCCTTCACAAGCCCATAAAACTGGACAAGAACTCTGATGAGAATTTCAGGCCGTATAGAAATATATCGAGACTAACAGTTTTTCCTGTGGTATACTGGCACATCGACATGTAGATTTAACCTTTCTCATGGCTTTCCAGAACGCACCGCTACTAAGGCCAGATTCGAATTTCATTTATCCCAGTATAATTTCACTGTGTCAAAAGTTATTACTTTAGATCTACATAGACTGAAGCAAGAACACAGCCTGCTCCTTGATTTCAGCTAGTAATAGGCCCAGAAAAGAAGAGCAGATCTGCCAAAAGGGGAGATATTTAGAGCTGTAGTGAAATCTGGATTGTGATCTGGCTTCTGGGTTTGCGAGGGACACAGATACATTTACTGTTTAGATTTCAGAACGTATCTGAAAGTCTTAGGAGAACAAGTACCACAGACGAGCAAAAATTCCTGGCGGATAATTGCACTTTTGCTTTTGCAAGTTGCCTTGTTCACCCTGTAAACGTTTGAATGAATCTTGGCCAAGTCTCAACTTTTTTAACAAAACCCCCAGACCAGACTACTTTCATATGTTCTCTGGCTTTTTGCAAACATTTTATGGTTTCATAACTCTGAAAGGTATTTTCCTGTTTCCAGTGCTTCCATTTTCCTTAGCGCTGAAGGCTGAGATACCTTATACCCTCTTCATCTTTATCGTAATGGAAATTCTAGTAAAGGAAATTCTAGTAAAGAAGAGGGAAGTGAAGCCTTTTCCATTGGGAATGCAGAAGAAACGCACTACTTACGGGGGGCTTAGCCTAAATGTGACTGAAGTAAAAAAAAAAAAACTCTCCGACTTTTCTGGCCTCCCAACAACTGTACATTCCATTATAATGACTGCAGGCATAAATCAGCCCTGAGTTATGCCTGTCAGATAACCCGCTAGATATCTACTTAGCCCCATTCGCGTTCAACAACCTAATTTATGTACATACTCTTCAGTACCTTGTGTATATAGATAGATGACAAAACTTGTTACATAAAATTATAATAATCATGGGTTTCACTCTAAACTGTGTCTCTCACTGTCGTGTGCAAGCAGAGGCCAAACATTCCTACCTAAGGTCGGCTCTTAGATCTGATTGAGTTGCTAGGCACTGTAAAGATATGGTGGGAACCAGGCAGACCAGGGGTTCAAAATGCCTCAGAAAAGGTCACAGGTCCACCTAACTTTGGGCAGTTAACCACGGCGCCCACTTCAGAAGCCTAAATCATCTTAATCTTCCTTTACGATCAATGAAGAGTCACGGCTTTTTTCGTGACAGTGATTTATTCTACTTGAGACCCTCTTTCTATTCCCATTATAGAGGTACCTGGGATTTAGGCACCTTGTAACTGCAAAAAGTGAGACGGGATGAGTCGACACGTACGTGATTGTCAAATGTAATTTACTGGGATACTGATGCCTAAATATGCGTAAGGATTTGAGACACCTATTGCTTCATCAGGTCTCCTTTAGAAATGTAGCCCTAAATATGTTCAAATCCGTTTGCATCCAGGGTTTTGTTCTGCTCAGAAAAAGGGTGCTGCTTTCCAAAGGGTCTTTTTAAAAAAAAAAAAAAAATCACATGGATACCAAAGTTGGGTTGAAATTCACTTCTAGGTACTGCCTTGGCTCCATTCTCGCTTACAGAGACGATAATTAGGAGCTGATATACTCATGCCCATTTAAAATCTGGCTGAGATCAGGAACAGGCCCAGTACACTTATCTAACAAAATAAATTTAAAAGCATGAAGAAAATTGTTACCAATTATGATACATCCTTGCAAGCATATTTGATACATTATTTGGCTGTCTTTATTATCAGGGGAACATGAACGTCTTGCTCACCACAGATTCCAGAATATTTCAAGCACGAATGGGGTATTGTGTTTGTTTTTTGGATTTTTGGGCAGTATCCTGTATGTAGTCATAGCAAACCCAATTCTCCAAAAGACTGTGAGAAACTTAATTTCCCCAGCAATTGTTTATATCCATTTTAGCTTATTCTGCTAAACTTTTCTGTACCAGTTGGGGTTTAGATATCGCTAATGCTTTTGCACTTTAAAACATAGGAGTGACTGGGAGGAGGGAATTCATTCCCACATTCACTTAGCAATAGACCGAAAGCATGTGCACTTGTATGATACTTTTGCCAATTCCATTATTTTATATACAAAATGTCATTATGTTCCAAAGTATTATCATTTCCTTTTTTTCCCAGACAGTGACTGTCTGTAACATGCTGTTTTGGAAGGGCTCCCTCCCAGATTCCGACTATTCCTTCACTTAACTGAACAGTTTCTCACCACAAAAACAGAGAAGAAAAAAAAAAAAAAAGACAGAACATTGGAAATTCAGGCATATAAAATCCAAGGGCATTGGTCACCTCTTAGCTTTAGCTTAATTACTGATCTTTACTCGTACATTTTCCCAGGAGCAACGCTTTAAGAGAACTGGCTATCTTTACACACTGGGTTATCTTATGGATCTCAAACAACTGCTTATGAATGGGCTTTTCCAACAGGACGCAAGCTGTGTTTGATTTAACTCGATGTATATTTATGTGACAGAATCTAACCAAGTTGGACTTTGTGCCATAACCATAATGTTTGCACAGTTACACCTGGGGAGGAAAGCCCTCCCACTAGAGTACTGACAGGATGCCAGTGGCAAGAAAGTTTACATAATAAAATCACGGTTTAAAGGATTTATACATCTGTCAGTAGAACAGTGATGACATTCTTCATTTACAAGCATGGTACGCAGCTTCGGCCGTGAGTACAAGATTAAGGATAAGGCCAAACAAGAGCCCTTGTAGACAGATAACAATGTGTTTTATTCCATGCCCCATTCCCTCCTCCAGCAAGGATCCTGAAGGGCACTTTGCTGGGAACCTGTCTTCTACGCGGCCTTCTGCATGTAGACACAAGCGTGTTCTTCTTGTCATCCAGCAAGGCCAGATGTGAGCTAGTTCACACAGAAACAGCAACCGCAGAGCAGCGTTTACCATGCCGCTGGGCCCGTAAGCACCGCAAAACACTCCTTAGTGCAGTCAGTGGCTTCCATACAGATTTTGGCATTCTCCTTCCCCGCTTCGCTCTCTCCCTCCCTTGATGGCCAAGATTTGCAGCCCTGGGGAGCAAGCGGAAGGCGATGGAGCCACAGGAAGGCACAACTTATCTCTACCTTGGCACCGACATCAAGGAGGCTTGATTTTCAAAAAAGCAGAGCAGCAACAGCCCACGTGACTCCAGTGCCTGAACACAGACCCAAGAGCAATGCTGAAGGCTCCTGGTTTTGAAACTCTTGGCTAGAACCGATGCCCCTTCCTTCATCGAGCTGCTGTCAGACCCCTACGGCCAGCGCAGGCACCGGTGCACAGACTGCCAGGAATATGCTGGTTTTCTTCTCGCCCAGCTTCCAAAGAGAGTGCCAGAAACAAAGCTACTTGGAGGCGCAGGGGATGGAGAGCGGGAGATACAGACAGAAAGAAGTCTAGGAAAAGGCTGTTCACTTTTCTTACTGAATGAAAGTGTCAGGCAGTAAAAGAGGGATGTAGGAAAGCACTGTGACTCAAGTACTTGACTGGCCAAACTCCTCTGAATCACCACCTTGGGCAGGTGAAAATTAGTCCTGCAGGAGCTCAGGGAAAACCCACCTGGCAACCCAGCTCACTTTTTAAATGGTAAAGTAAAAGCGTCTGGTGCTTTCAAACCTCCATAGCCAAAAGATAGGGAGGGGAGAGAGTCTCCAGCAACCTGGAGCAACAGAGCACAGCGACGGCAAGCAGGAGAGAGCTGAGATTACGCTGCAGACTTTCTTTCTTTAATGGATCCCTTCCTTGTTCACCCTGAGCGAGGCAGCTGGCACGTGGTATCTGGGAGTGCAGATGGATCAGCAATGTCAGACATGCAGCTGTGCATATTTAACACACAGGGATCTTATTATCTATTTGCTGGCTAGCCAGCAGCAGGCTGATTTTGGAGGCGATTGCTCACAGTTGTAGAGAGAGAAAAATAGAGAGTAATCCACAGTCATTAATCTTACACAACAGGCTGCGCAGTGTTAGAGCCAGAACTGCTACTCTCCTGCATCTGTCCCTCCCACTAGCCCTAAATCACTGCTTCTCAACTCCTCTCCATTACTGAGAAGAAAATTGTCTGGGTTGGAATTAGATACCACAACAGCACAAGCAGCCCTGCTGCATGAAACGGCTGCTACAAATTTTTACCGGTTTCAGGTCTCTAACAAGCCTTTGGTCTTACCATTTACCAGCCAGTGGGGAAAAAGGAGAAAAATGGAGAGTTTTGATGCTGGTCATTGCAATTTTCAGGTTGGGAATCAATTTCAGGCTCACAATAAGGCCCTCTCTTGTGGAGCTCTTTTCCGGTACGACTTGATTGGCACCAGGGGCAGAGGTATGCTGCACATACCATCATTCACCCATCACTAAGCAAAGTCATAAGGTTTTAGGTCTTCATTTAGCAATGCACCTAAACCACACATCTGATTTGATGCACGGGAAACTGTCCTACTTGTAGTTCTTTTTAAAGTTCAGCCCATCTTTAAGAGCTTTGCTGAACCACGGCCTAAGCGCTTGTGCAACCTTGAGCCCTTGACCACACTCCAGTTTTTCCTGGAGGCAAAACGGGATATATCTCAAAACAAGCAACTAGCAGCAATTCTCTCAAGGAGGGGAGACTCAACAAAGAGGCTGAAGTCTTTCTGTGTGTGTAATCCACAGGGTAAGAAGTAATGCGAGAGATTTGTGGGGTTCTCCATAGGAATAACAGCCGGTGGAAATAAACCCGTGACCTGTAAGTTCTGCCTCCCAGTGTCAAATAGCACAATCAACTCATTTGCCGTAAGTCCAGCTAATTTCCAGCCAATCAAGCTTGTACGCTTTGGGAAGTGTGTTTCAAAAGATACAGCTTCTAAATTACCTGCTTACCGAGAAGACCTTGCCTGTCTGAATGGTAACCAGCCATGTCAGGTTTGCAGTAAACACATACGCATGCTCAGATGACACATTTTAAAATAAAGAGTGCTGAATTGTAAGATATTTAACTTCACTGTGTCAAGTGAAAGAGGTTTTTTTTTTTTCCTACTGTGCAACTGGATATAGGAAAAACATCTCTACTGGGAACAGCAGCAGGGACGGAGAGACACGCAGGTAGGTATTGTAAAACGGTCGCAGTCCTGAAAACATTCAGGATGTTTTCCAGCATCACTGAAAAGTAGAAAGCAGCCATACCTAGAGGAAACCCCCCCAAAATTGAGGGGGTGATGGGATGGGGAGAAATCAAGAACTTTGCAGCTAGAAGTGAGATGCTTTCAGCTAAAACCGACCACTTGGAAGAAAAAGAGCAATTCTGAAATTAAAAATATGTGCAATAGTAGGTAAAGCTTGGGACCATTTGCAGCTATTTGAACCTTCTCAGTTTTTTAATTGCAAACTTATTCCATTACACACAATGTAAAAGCAAAAGCCTAATCTCCCATCAAACACTTGCAACCCTAACTCTAAAATAAAAATTATTACACAGCGAGAGAAGTACAGCAAGAGACTTCGTGCTTGTGAAGAGAGGAGGCCTTAAGCCATGTTCATCCATGGAACAACAGAACTTTTGTGATTTCCCTCAACTGCCTGCAAAACACCCACCTGCTTTATCAAGACTGAAACTCAGCATCACCAGAAAGCCAGAGGGAAGAGTGACAATAGCTGGCAGATGTAAGGAAGGTGCAATGCGGGAAAGCTTTACTGAATGAAAAACTAGCTTGAAAATAGCAAAAATAAAACCGCAAGAACTTTGTATGGAAACTGAACCAAGAAGAAAGAAGACGAGGGTTTGGAGGGATTGAAGCAGCCCCTGACAATGGCAGTCTTTTCCTGGACTGCAGGAAAAGCTGGCCTCATTGAAAAGGGTGTGATTAAATAACTCAGACTTTAATGAAAGAGATTACGTTTCACTAGAAAGGAGCAAAGTCTCTGAAAGACTCCTTATCAGCCTATACTGCACAATGAAGACGAGGTCAGAATCAAGTGGTACATTAGTCAAATAATACCGTTTGAACATTTACTTTCAGCTCCCTTTTTTTGATGAAGGCCACGGCCAATAATTACTAATGGATAAGAGAGGTTTACTTGATGGGGACCTGACATTCATTACAGCAGACGCTGGCATGGTTAATTGATCAGAAGGACAGTAAGTGAAATAGTTACACTAAAAATAATGCCGTTAACAGAGTGATGTAAATGTGCTATTGGTCAGCATCATTTCATAATTAGGTCATTTAAGGAGCCTTTTGGGTCATTGATGGTGGAACAGCAGCCAAAACCACCAAATACGCCTGCTGTGACAGATGCCCAAGTTACTGGTGTGCATAAACACTACAGGTGCTTGGGAAGAAACAAACCTTACAGCCTATAAATATTTTAGCCATGGCAGATGAATAATAAATTGGTGAGAACAACATAGTGACATGAACTCATGTGAAACTATACCACACACTGTGAACAATATGGCCAACTGCATTAAAGCAGGACATATAAAAAACATCCTTAAGAGCTGGTCATCAGTCTTCTTGATCCCATTTCATGGCTACCTAATATCTGGCCTACATACAGACCATGAAACCAGTAAAATCAGAAATGCTGGCTCTCTGCATGAAGTAAAACTAGAAGAATCTGTATCTGTACTATTGTTCATCAGCTGCTAAACTCGCAGGGAGCAAATATGGCAGCCCTGTGCACTAGGGTTGGTACAGGTAAGGGAGTAACAGTGATGGAAGACACAAACCAGCAAGAGTTCAAACAACGTTCGGCAATGTTCAAATACGAAGCAGAAAATAAAAAGTCTGTATCATCCATGTCTTTTCAACTTCTTCCAAAGAAATGAGCTCACAAATATTAATTTTTACTAAAAATCAACAAAAGAATTAGAAAATGCCCAAGAACTTTCATCCTCAGACTTGGAGCATGCAGACAAAACGGAACTTAAACCTGAACCAACCCAGTCCATTTTGACGTTACGAAACCAAATTACTACTAATGAAGTCCTGGCAAAAACAAGTCATCCCTGATTCTCCTGTTAAAGAAAGGAATTTCAAAGCCCCAGGGCCTGGGTAAAACATATCTGAAATCTATATCGCTTTTCTCATCTCAACTTCTTCCAAAGCCAAACCTGAACGTCCATATTCTTACAACAGCCACCACCAACGCCATTAGAAATAAAGAACATGCTGACTCTGAAACGATAATGAGATTTAATCACACACGCAGGGTAAATATAATCTTTCTCCCCAACTGGAAAAAAAACTCCATTCTGCCAAATTGATCACCAATCAAGTTTTGGCTATGCCAAGATGCATACTGAAATTAGTCAGAGCCTTTCCACTGCCTCTGCCTGGCTTCAGATCAAGCTTGTCCTGACCAAAACCAAATTCACAGGAATGAGGAACAGGTAGATGACAAAGATGTCAAGCAGAGGAACCTAATTATAGGGACTTTTCAGAAATCATTAGTTAAGCCAAATGCTTTTTTCCCCTGGCTCGCAGATTATAACTCACTGATTTACATTGGAATATTATTTAATTAGATCAGCACCAAATGACTCATTGTGTTTTGTCATTTTAATGATTCTTTATATTTCTCCAGTTTGATGGGTTAATCATTGCCTATCACAGTTTATGGCCTCTATCTTCTTTATTGTGTTTTGCCTCCCATCAGCTATCCAAGGTGATGTGAACTTTGTGCTATTGACTTTTCTCACTCCTCTGGGGAGGTTGTCATGGAGAATTAAGCTATTGACAAATCAACAGCCAACGCGCTGAACTCCTTCCTGCACGTCATCGTTAGGAATGTGGGAACCGGCCAACTTTCGGGTTGTGCAGAACCAAGATGTTCCACCACATAAAAGAAATCCCAAAAACCTACGTCTCAGAGTCTGCTCTCATTTAAAGCTCTGCAGATCTGGAGTAAAAGAAGGATTTCATCCTGTAGCTTAACAAAGTCTTTTTAGCAGCAGAATTAAATGAATGAAGTTCAGACTTCCTTCGATAATTTTAATCTTCTCAATAGACATCATTTTTGCTTCCAGAAGCTGCTATCTTCATTAGGTGCGACTGAGCAAATGAACTAGACAGAGATAATTAAAACAGTGCTAACTGCAAGAAGTGATGAATAACAGTTATTTTTCAAACACACTTAATAAATGTTAATTTGCTCCTTTTTCTTATTATTATTCCAAAGTGTGGGAACTATTCTTATCATCTAGATAATTAGTCCATCAAAAATATCAACTTGTGAGTCGGTACAGTATCACTCCTTAATACAGAACCTTCCGTTATTATATGAAAGATACAAATTGATATAAAAGATTTCTGCATGACTAGAAGGTAAAAACCGATGGCTTATTTACTGAGATGTGATAGCTGAAATGGAGATTTATTCTGGTTCGTATTTCAAAGGCTGCCCTCCCCTCTTTGTTGGCCTGATTCGCTAACAACTTTTGTGGATATGAAATTCAACTGCAGGTTCAGTTTTAGTTTGTTGCATTGTGGATTTGTCCAGGGGCAAATGTTATTCCCAAGCATGCCTCTGCTTAACTGAAAATAGGTCTCTTAATGTACCGTTAAATATACCTCCTTGTGCTCCCCCTTGAATGTTTTCTCAAATTTTAATGAAAATGTAATTTCAGAAATGTTTTCTTCCAAAGCTGTTCTGCTGCCAAGTAGTAAAAATAAGTCCAGCTCCTTGTTGTTGCTGTGGTTGTTGTCAGTGCGGATGATGAGCCAAGGAACTTGCACTATATGTTCTATTTCCATTCCCCAATGGAGAGCTTTAGATAAGCTCCTCCAACCAGGGTTATGGAGACAGTGCCAGGAAACGTTGTGGGAGCTGGAGGGAGTGCTGGACGGTCTAGAAAAGCAAAGGAAAAAGCTCCAAATTCAAAAATGAAGCTTTCCAGATCCAAGTCAACTCCCTGTTTTTTCAATGGCATAATCTACTGCTTAACTTCAGGCTTGCAGTATGAAAGTCTTCAGTTCTCTATTCACTTCTCTGTAGCGCTGGTTATGCCACAACTCACCCTTTTTCCTGCTTCAAGTTAGCTGCAGTCTTGCACTGTGTCTTGTTTCACATCAACTGATAAATCAGTCAAATGATCAGATCGCCTTTTTTTTAATGAACCGAATTTCCTTTTTGACAGCTGTGCTCCATCCCCTCCTCCTCTTTTGTAGATTGCAAATACACTTAAATTATTACTGTTACAATAATGCAAATCCAGGAGGAGTGAGACCCCCGAGACCTTGCATCAGCCAGCTCTATTAATTAAGCTATATGGTGCCATGCAGTGAAAACTTAAAGCTTGTCATGGTTGTGACCTCCACGAAAAGAATATGACTTTTAGAGTAGGTTTGACTTTAGACACTAAAATTAGCTGTCTAAAAATAAGGCACGCCAAGCTGGCAATCTGCACTCCCAGAACAGTCTATGCAGACAGAAAAGGCCCTTTCAGAGAAAAACTTATGTGTCTGAGATAAGTGGATGACCCACCAGGTCTGGTATACCTCCAGGAGGATTAATATTATTAGTGCTATTATTATTTGTTTGGGTTTGTTGTGGTTTTGGTTTGTTTTTTTTTTTTCCTCAGTAGCTCCTCCAGAAGTGTTGCTAGACTGAGTGGTCAGCATTAGCTGGGAACCCAGCGTCAGACATGGAAGCAATCAAGGCACAAGCGCATAGGTAGGATAAACTTGGTGACGCCAACCTGTAATTTTCCTTTTTTCATAAGAGAAAATAGAGTCTCTTCTTAATAAGCAGCTCACCAACTTCTCCTAGTCTTGCTCTCCATCCATTTTGTATTTATTTCTTTCTCCCTATTCCCTTTCTACATTCCTCCACCTTCTTCCTCTGCTCACAATATCCACTCTTCCTTTGCCAATAATTATCTCCTGCATAAATAGTCTCTGAATTTATTTTGTCATAACAAAAACAATCCAGATGCTCTGAAAAATGTTTGAATAAGTTCTTATAGGAATGAAGTGGATGAATAAACAGAGTCTGAGTAGAAGAAGGAAATAAAACTAATAAGCTGCATGCAAAACATTGCCCTGACCTCTCTGAGTACATCTCTTTGCCCAGACTGATCTACAAGAAGTCCCATGGAATTACCAGGGGAACCTTTTCATGGGACTTTCTGTATCAAGCCCTCACCCTGTCTCCATTTCTGCTTTTTCTTACTCTCATCTCTCCAAGGCAGTGCCCATGTGCTCCTAAGCTTGCCCAAAATTGACAGCAAAATGGGACTCTGAATTTATGGAAGGCCTTTGGAAGCAAAGACTGCTGAAATCCCCAGGAGAAAGTCTGATGTTTTGACATTGGCTTTACTCCTGAACCAGGGTGAAAAAATTAGAGTATCTTCTCGAAGAAAACTCAGATTTTATTATGTGAACAGGAGTCTCAAGACTCCCTGTGAAAATACAGCTGCAAAAAGAGAGCCCCACAGAAGCCAGGGGGGTGCAATGCAGGAGAGAAGAGAAATGTGAATAACCCAAAGCAACAACTGCCGGGAAGTCAAAACAACCAACAGCCCCTTTTGACTGTGAAATCTCTCAGGATGTGCAAGGGCTCAAGCAGAGCCACAAGCTAGCACTGGTCTGACCTGAAAAGAAACATATCGCTGGACATATACATAATTAAAACAAAATCAGTTTTCTTCAGATTCTTCACGGAGACTTTTAAAACAGAAGACGCCGTTTTCTGATACATCAGCCCACTCTGACAGATAAAGAAATATCACATTTCACAAAATCCCGCAGTGTGAAGTCACGTCTCCAGTTTATGTACAATTCAAATACAGCCTCCCTAAATCCGGCAGCCCTGGGAGGGCGTGCTGCCGTAGGGATCCATGCAGGATCCAGGGGAAGGGGGATGGAGAGACTCTCCCATCCACTTCGGATGACAAGTTGTGGAAGTTTCCAAGTTTATCAAAAGCTCTCCTTCAAAGGAGCACGTGAGCCCTATTTCACATCCAAGCAACAGTCTTCGACTAACTTCTCTGCGAGTTGGTCAGCCCCAGATTTGTGCTTATTTAAATGAACATACACACAAAGAAAGTATTCAACTGTTTTCTTTCACATATGAAATAATACGTGGTAAAAGACCACCATTACCAAATGGATTCATCTGTCCCTTTCACTTACTAGTCAGCGCAAATCTAAAGCCTTCATCTTCACCCCTTTGACCTACCCTGTGGGTTTGTCTCTATCTTACTATTTGGAGAAGAAGGGACCCCTGATTAAGAAGTACGTTGGGACACCGGTCAACAGAGAGCCACGGGTCTCATTTCCTCCTGCATTAATATCTCGCTAGTGTTAATTGCAGTTATGGGTGAATAGGCACTATTGAAGAACAGAGGATGTGAGTGCTTTGCCATTACTGATTACCTCACATCACACATTCAAAACGAATTTGCTTGTTCCTGCAGTCCTGGGGTCAGAGAGAAAAAAAAAAATAGGGGGAAAAAAGCCTGTTGTTACTGACAGCTGCTCTTCAAAGGTCAAGGATTACAATAGTTGGAGCACCGCAGGTCAGGGCTGAGATGTGAACCACACAGAGACACTCTTCTTGCCCTCCCTGCAGCTTGGCTGTAACGAATGTTATCTGTCCCTCTCTGTCAGCTTTGAATTCACATAAAAAAAAAAAAAAAGGAAAAATAAAGCAAATAAAAAATATTTACAATGTAATCTCTTCTCTGCACACACCTCTTCCAATCAGGCAGCTATGAAAGCTGTCCTCCTGGCAAGATAAACTATCATTTTTTAACAAGGTAGATGGATGCCTTCATACATTTTTAAGCTTGGGACAGGATATATTTTGTGGTTTATTTATAATGACATCAATTACACTTGCTCCTAGGTAATAATTCACTCCTTTATAATTATTTATGAGGTGATTTTTACTTTTTGGAAAGTTTTATGTTTATTGATGTGTTTGGTTAACGAATGCTTAAATGACATGGTCAGTTGCTTTGCAGGACGCTGGAGAACAGCAAAATCAATATGTTCTGCACCTGAGAACAATCTTCTTAGTTTTGTAGTAATGATTCCCTGAGCAAGGTCCCAGGAGCCCGAGAGATAATTGCAATTCCACATAGTCAACAGTCTGCTCAGATCTATATAATCACTGTCTTTAGCTGCTTCATTTTGTTTGGTTTTGTTGCGTGTGATCTTTGCCATTAACATCTCTTTATCTGCGATCTCAACTGGCTGGTTTTTGCCTCTCAACCCCTCCTTTAGCATTCATTTTAGAGCCTCACCTCTGTTGAATTCAGACCCCTGCACCGAGTAGAGAAAGCAGTTAGTTAAGTAGCTGCTTTCTGCCACTCAATTTATCTTTGTTGATTGCTACCTTTGGAGAATGAAAGTTCAGAGCGCTCTGGATAAACAGTAAAAAAAGACGTAATAAGGCTTAGTATCCCCAGCCGAAGATAATTGATCTCCTCAGTTGCTTTAGTATGCAGAGTACAGAACACAGACAAGTGTTAATGGAATAATATATTCTATGGCCCCTCTGTGCTGGGAGGCCGGCAGCACGCTGCACAGTGAGGGCTGGTAAGCAGGGTTAGCTCCTCCAGTCAAGAAGCTGGCAAAGAAATTTGTCTTCAGGTTGCAAGGCCTTCAGAGATGCAAAGGAGAATATATGATGGTATTTCAATCTCCAAAGTGGCTTGTGTTCCGGCTGTGGCACAGGGTGTTTTTTAGAAGGACAGGATCAATGGTTTAGGGCCTTTTTAAAGCGGTAATTGTAGCTTTAGCACATTTGTGAAATGCCTCGCCCAGCAAATGCACTGAGGTAATTAATCAGGTATATTCGTAACATAGGTTTGAATGCAGAGCACATAAACCAAGACAGAACTTAAAGGAGTAAACCAGTCAGGAAAGCATAACAGTCTTAATCCGTGATCTCTTACAGTGCAGTCCTGGACCACTTGTGGTCTACAAGGCCTCCTTCAGTACTCTGCAGCGGGTCCATAAAGACATACCGGACAGTGAAATGTACAGCGCTTTCACATAAATGAGAGCGCGTGTCATTCCACAAGATCTTTGAGGATCCGACAGTGATCTAAAGTGGTTGGGAATCACCATCTTCCTGGATCGCTACAAGCACGAGAGAAATAAAAGCCTTTTAAGGGGTGCCACAACTTTCAGAACGAGGCTTCCTCTCCACGTCATTCGGGCACGGTTTGTTCATCAGCTCGTGCAGAGAGTCACCCGCCACACTGCTAGGATCAAGTGGTTTTGAAACATGCAACCTGATCCAGTCTATTACCATCCACAGCAGCTGAAGGACGGCATCCAAGACCTCAGCTACAGTAAGCACCCTGTTGCAGGGGGTCCAGCACAGCTTTCAAGCGCAGATGCTCTCAGAGCAAAGAGAATATCTGAGGAAAGAAAGGATTTGGTAGAAAGGATAACTAATGATCACACTATTTCAATTCGGAGCTCAAGCGGAGACACCCGAAAGAGGGTAGATTTCCACATACTGAGCGCCTGAGAGCTGAAAACCAGATGTCTTAGCTGGACACCTGAACTATCAGGTATTCTCAGCGGTCACTTTAGAAAATGCAGCTCCGAGTCCTTCAGTTAATACAAAACAGGCCAAACATCTTCCAAATGGTCCAGCGAAACCCCCCAAACATACTATTTGGAAAGTTATTAGGTGGTAGCTGACAAAACCAATTTTCCCCCTTCATTTACAAAAATGAAAATTGGCATCATTCTTCCGAGTTTCAAAATAGACCAGTAGTAACGTTAATGTGAATAAATCAACTGGGAAGATGTTTGTAAATCTTGATCTGTCAAAGAGATACAGTTACCTGCTATAAAGGAAGATAGCTGACTTTTCTACTGCCATTAACTCTTGCCAAATCTCATAAATGTAAACAGAGAATAAATCCTTTCAGTCACTGAATATGAATATTCTCCTGGGAAAATCCAGCTGGCACCCAACTTGATTTATGTGCTTTAAAAAAAGCATTTCTTTTATAAGCCTAGGATGAGCCTTAAAATATAAGTTCATGTGTAAAAAATATTATGGCTCAGGAACTATTTCAGCAAAAAATTACATCCTCTTCTCAGCTGCCAACCATTCCCCATGCCAAGAGCAAAGGCACGTGAACTCAGGGTCACGGCATCTGCTCAAAGGAATCTGTTAAACTTAGGTATTGAAACACTGACCCCTAGCATCACGGCCCCTTTCCAGACAGCTACTATGGCTCCTCATCTTTGCACCAAAACTAGAAGTCTGGAGCCTTGATATTCATCGGATCTGAGCCTGTGTGACTTTTCCACAGCCAGAAAAAAAACTGAAAGCCTTCCCGCACAACCCCATCTTCGCTGCTTCTCATCTGTGTCACTTCAGGTGAAACGCTACTTCCCCCAGCCCATACTTCATAGATGCTCCTGAAGTCAATCTTCTAACCCTACTCTACCATGTAATACCTTACCCGAATATTCCACACCTGTCCTTAATGGGTAAACTTCAATTCTTAATAAACATCAGCATTACTGGCAAATTTAGGCCAACTACGAAACACGCTGCTCTCCTAGCCATAGAGTATCTCCTAAGTGTGAGAGGAAAAATATATCTTACAGCCACTCATTACTCTTCAATGTCTGTCCTCATTTTAGATGCCCTAACCAAATCATTAAAGAAATGCACATCTTTTTTTTTCATAGCAAGGCCATATTATTAAGCAAAACGTGATTACAGGGTCAGTAACAGGCCTGTTCTTTGGCTGGGGAGGCTGGAGATCTGCAAGCTCTGGGTGGTGGAAGGGAGCGAGGTCATGCTAAGAAAGATTTGAGAGCAACGGTGGATATTAAACTAATTATTTCTCTGTGTTTTGTGCCTATGCCTGATTATTTGGTCTAGTAACCTACTCCCAAACTTGAAGATTTTTCTGTATGCGTACATACAAACACACACACACACACGAAATACACACTTGTTCACTATATATGAATGTCCCATGCCATTTTATTTTCAGTCTTGGGGAAATTGAGAGAACATTGCCAAGCGTGTTCTCAGTTCTACTCTGTAGAGGCCTGAACTAAAATTATGACTGAAAAGCAAATGCAGTGACCTTTAAAGGAATCGAGAAGAAGCTATTTCCAGTACATTACTAAATGCTATATTTTAAAGGTTCTAACCTTATTTGCTACAAGTGTATAATATCAGGAAAACCTTGTGAGTGAAGGTTCTGCATTCATCACATAGCCCAAGTCACTTACAGAAGAGATGTGGCAAGTTATTACTTTCCCCCTTGCAGACATTAAAGTTCAACCCCCTTTCCTGTAGTGTTTTGCAGCATTAAATAAGGTTCAGGGATCACTTTAAGAATTACAGGCTTCTCAACTTAACAAAAATACAGTTTCCTGCAAGCAGCCATAGATGCATCATCAAACAGGGAGAGCAATTTATGAGATACGCATGTCCTACACGGCTCAAACAAGCCAAGGCAACCGGGTATTTTTATCTGATATCGCCATAGCATAAACTTTATTGAACGAAATACTCTTTTATGAGAATTATAATAGAAATTGATTTACAAGATACAGTTTAAAAGTAAAAGATAGGACAACAAAAGACATGTCATAAACTCTTGTGAGGCCACCCTTAAGCCTGGAGTTTAATTGCATCAAGTGAGTAACAAGAGGTGTGTGATGGTGTGTTTGTGTAGTGCTTTATTTAATGTCTGACAGTCAACAGAGGCTGTGTTTTGATGCTTAGAAAATCATAAAGTGAAATGTTAACTTTGCTTTATTTATTATTATTATTGATTGATTTATATTGTACCTTTCCTATGTATAATGGTACTCTACACCAAATAAATCAGGGAGCGTAAAACCTTCATCACAGCAAATAAAGAATGAAAGCAGGCAGAACCAGAAATGTCAATAAAATGCAAGAGTGGTTAGTAAACAAGTGTGGGGTTTATCTGATGTTTATAAATTTGTCTGGAATTAGCTGTATGGGATATTGTGGTGTCAAATATTTCACCAGATAAATTCCTAATAAGAAAATACAACGTCTCAGGTAACAGACAAATAGAAGAGGTGGAAAATGCAAATACCGCAAACCAGAGCTACAATGCGGCTTGCACAACGGAATACAAATTGAGTCAGGAAACAACACGAAGAAAACGTGCAAGATCTGAAATTCCTTAAAAAGTACTGTAACATTTATAATCAAGAAATATCTAATACAAAGACAATCTGCTGCCATTCAGACCTCATCCCTGGCCCCGTAAGCTACAGTATGGGCTTAGCCATGAGCTTAAAATTAAGTACATAGTTTATAGAATCACCGCTAGATGTTACATGTGAAAATGAGAAAAAGTTGAAGAAAAGCTCCAAAAATACTCCACAAATTATTTTTTACATTTCATTTTTGGCCATCAAAAAATACCTCCATTCGTTTCAGTATAACAGGATTGTGCTCTTAAAGAGCTTAAAGAGTTACAGGCCCTGGACGTGCTTTAAAGCAGTACAGGAAATCACAGGCACAGATATGGTACTTGACCTTTAGTGGTGCAATGAAACCACTAAAATATATGTTAGGCTGCAAAATGCTGAGATCTTCTACCGTGAAACAAAACAGATATTGATTTTTCCTATACACCTTTTAGTACGACAGTAAGTCAAACATAGTTGGTGCCAGATGATTCTGGTTGTTTGAGATATCATGCAACATGTTCAGTAAAAGTCAAGAGTAGTGAGATTTTAGTACTTTTTCAGCTTGGTTTTCTGAATTAAATTAACCAAAGCTGCGGGGTTAAATGAATGTGCCACCAATGTCTTCCTCTACCTTACATGAAGTGAAGCTCTGGGGAAACCTATGCGTGGCCCCCAATGCTGCCGAGTTGGACAGGCAAGAGGATGAAGTTCTGCTGCACGGACACGAGACAGCGTTTGAACACAGTTGGATTTCCGAGTTAACCACCAGGCAGGAAACCAAAGGAAGACTTTCAAAGATCCCTACGTAATGGAGGAGGCCATGCCTCATCAAAAACCAACTTCAAATTTCACCTCACATGAGTCTAGCATAACTTGAGCATTTGACCATTAATAGTTTTTTAAATTATTTTAAACTACTGAATTAGCTAACCCTGAAATGGAAGTATAGCAACATATTTTTGACTCTTTAAAAACAAATGCTTCTCAAAAAGCCTTTATAAGCTAAGTAACACCTGATGGTAACAAAGTCTAACGAGAAACAATTTCATACATCAAATATATTCCTGCATTTCTGCAACCCAGAACACGGTGTTGATTTTTACAGACAGGTACTTGAGCAAGGACGGATTAGTCTCTGCGATTTTGGATATGAGTCCGCAAAGCTGCTTCTCCCACCCCACTGCAGGTCCAAGAGGCTGAAGGCACCAGTACTCTAGTATATCCTCGGCACTCTCCTGCTGTAGGATCCTACTTTAAATAGAAAGATCTCAGTGACTTTACTACTGGTTGCTGTGGAAATTCTTGTGAGACCACAGAGGTCTCAACGAAAACAGCAGGAACTGTCAGATTAAAAGTGGTTTTCAATCTGTCCTCAGAGCTCTATACATTTAAAATTTGTAATTAAAATCCGTGGACAATAGATCTCCTATTCTTAGTGACCTTTCATAGGTCACTACATGGTCTAAGGGTACTTGTGGACTTTGTGCAGAAGTCCAGGGTTAGTCATTGTGTCTATGCACGTGCTTTAGTACTAGTAAGAGGCGACGTGTTCTACAAAGGCATAGCGATCCAACTCCAAACTGAGCTACCCACACTGCCTACTTCGAGTTCCTAAGCACCAGGCAGAGGGAAGATCCTTAACTGAGATACTCAAGGCTGTTTCGTGAAGGTATCTCCCTGTTGCCTATCAAGGTCCTTGAGTTGTTGCTTCTTCTCCACTCCAAGTTGGAGCTTTTCAGGGCTACCAAGACTGTGCTATCAGGCAGGTGGGGGGCTTCTGTTCTCTAAATAAGGGGAGCAACATCAGCATTGATGACCCAACCTTGCCATCCTTGTATACTCAAAATCTAGTCCCATAGCTATATCGATGCTATGTGACAATGTCAATCTGAGCAGCAAGGCCAGAACTGCACACCAGCAAGAACGTAGGTCTTCAGCTGACTCCAGCGGGAGTTTGTGCGCAGCAAGCGTGGAGAGTCAGCACCGCTGAACATTATTAGTAACTGCAGCTGAGTTCCTCTCAGCTAAATCTGCCTCGTCCACAAATGACCACCAGAACATGAAAAGAACAGATGACTTGCCATACCTTAAGTGAAAAAATATGATTGAATAAATCCTGAGCATAAGACTTTGTGCCTAATTAGTTAAATCCCCTTAAGACATATAAAAAAAAATTGCTAAAAGGGGTCTCAGTAATTTGTAATAAGATGCTTAGATAATGTGCTCACTATCAAGGGAAGTTTCCAGTTTCACTGTACTCCATTTTTTAACATCTTGGCAAAGACCTTTTTCTCCCTCTCATGCTAAAGACCTCCCATTGACACTGTAACGTTAGCCTGGGAGCAGCTGGTGACTATTTCTGATGAATGGCAGGTGAGAGAGTTTTTCACGCCAAACCAACACGCACACAAAACTGAATTCTCCATCCTCGTTTCCTTCATTTATCAGTTTTAAAGAAGCCTGAGACAAGGCTGTTTGGGAAAGTTAACCGTTCACCTTACACAAGCAGGCTGGCTACAGGGGGGGCAAAAGCAAAGAGGGAAAAAGCTCTGAGAAGGAGGTGCCTGTCCTTTGGCTTGGCATCGATCCACTCCTACCCTACACAGCGCTCCAGCAGGGCACCGGTGGCCGACACAGACCAGATGGGTACCTGAGCGTGATATTCCACCAACAGAGGAAAAGAAATCTCTTTTGAAGCTGACCCAGAATGAAATGGGCTTTCTCCATAAAATAAAAAAGCAAAATGAGTTGAAAGGACTAATTAAAACATTAGCATTTCTCACCGTGTCTGATTTTCGAGGGATTTTCTTGTTTTGATTCTATTTTTGCCTTTTTAATATTTAATATACTTAATTTAGATGTATTTTGGACTTGAAACTTTATTTCACAATAAGAAATTTAAAAGACTTTGTCTTTTCCAGTAATTTTTTGTATGAATAGTTTTAGTTCTTTTAAAACTGCATTTTTTCATCCCTGTGAATAAACTGATTGAATAACAACTGTTGCCCGCTCCCCATCTACCAACAAGAACACGTGTTGGTAGAGAAAACTCCGTGTCAAACTTTATATCCAAACCTTTCATCAATGGATAGATTTAAACCACATACGTTTAAAGCGGAGCTGGGTAATACTGTAAAGATGCCAACCAAAGATGCCTCTGCTGACAGTGGTGGTCCTGGCCTTTTAGCTCACTGTGATGAGAATCTGCTCTGGCGACCGCACTATTTCGATGGGCTGGACGAGGACTGACTGCTGGATCTATCATTTCGGCTGTGCCCATGCTCCTCCTGATTTCTGTACATGAAGAGTGCAAACACCAAAAATGCTGAGTAGCCTCAATTGACTCAGTTGTTACAGAAATCAAGGGCATTCAGAAACAACCAGGACTGCCGCCCCCCCCCTTTTTTTAAAGTTCATCAAAATACATTTTTACATTGCTTCAGCTTTTCTTTTTGTGCCAAGTTCCAGCAATAAACCTGCTTTATTAAACTGACATTTTGCAAGTAGTTAGTCCCGAAAATTGACTAAGCCCTTTTGGTATTAGAAAAATCATTCTGGAGGCAGCTGAAATATTAAATGAAACAAAAAAAATAGCTAATGGAACGGCAGGAAATCTGATTAATTTCTTTTTTTCGCAGAGCAATGCTGATGAAGCAAGATAGCCATTTTATTCAGCAATGAGGTAATTTGTTTGGCAAAAACAGAAACTACCTGAATCTGGGCTGAAAATCTAAACCATGCTTTAGCTGAAGTTCAGAAATATTATTTAAGTTCACTTGAATTGTGTTTTCCTATTCCCACTCTAATTATGACGGATTGGCACCCATACCAAATTAGAAGCGGCCAAGAGGTGGGTGGGAAACTTGAAGAACACCAAAGTTCTGCCTGAAGCAAAGAGGGTGATTCATTCGGAAGGAGATTTTCTGAGGAATCAAGATTCCAACTTAGTTACCTGGCAGTTCGGGGCAATTCGATTGGATATTTGAAACTGCAGCCGTGTTACCAGTCCTGTGAATTAATTTTATTATTCTCTCTTTAGTTAACTAAGCTCACCCTGAGAATCAAGGTTTCTAAGTGAATTTGGAAGTGGGATTTAAAAAGAGCTTTTCAAAGCAAATATTAAATATGTATAGTATACAGATATACCGCCTTATAATATTTGTAGAAGGAACATAACGCATGCAAATTCACATAAACATTGTGAAGATTTTTCTTCCCTATCCTTTCTGCAATTTTATGAAAAATTAAGTGTGCAGTTGCACACTCAAAGCAGACAGTCAGGCACTCCACATACCCAGCACATATGGTCGTGCACTTTTGTAGCTAAACGCGCCACGCTGAACTGTATGCGCATCACTGAAGTGCCTAAATCAGATGGGCAATTCCAAAGAACGATTCAATGCACCCAAAAGCCAAGCTGACCTCCCTCTGTTGAACTCTACTGAGCCTAGAGGGAGCCTACAGTATGAAAATCTTATTTAAAACCTTATTTAAGTGCTTGTAGTTTCGAGGGACAAAAGCAGGCTTTATGTACATATTATTTTGTGGATTCAAATGCAGCTCTGGTTTTGTGAAAACTCTTTCTTATCGCCATGAGTTTTGGTAATTCCAAGGTTAAAGAAGACCATTTCAGAATATTAGTTCACCTGATAATGTGTAAACCCTTGCCAGTTACTATAAGGCATTGGTTTTGTTTCTGTAGCAAAATAGGTAAATTTTTCAATATGTCTCTTTCCAACCTGCTTGGAGGAAAAGTGACAATCATTACTGCTGCCTAATAAAGCTAAGCCCATGTTACACTGCTATGAACAGAAATACATCAGGCAAGGACTAGCTTGCATTTCATTCTCGGGACAGAAAGAACACAATGGTTGTGAAGGGAAAATGAGATTATACCAAACGGAACAAAACCGAGTTCCTAAAAAAGTGGGAGCAAAACCAACCAATTCAGAGCATCACTGCAAGCTTACTATTATTACGGATGACTGTTTTACCTTATAAACCAGATTTTCATTATGTTTCTGATAAAGCTACATTTGGAAAAGGACTGTTTTCTTGTCCTGCTTTGAGAGGATTTTGCTTACCAGTTGGGTTGTGCAGTGAATTTCACCAATGAGTAGATCTAATGAAGCAAGCTGTGGAACAGTATACTGAAGTCACGTACGTGCCTTCTGCTCTTTACATCACAGTAGTTAAAACAAAAACAAAACAAAACAAAAAAACAAAAAACCAAAAAACTGACCCTCTCAGCTCTGCAGGCTGGTACAGCCCCGAATCATTAATCTCTCCAAGTGGCTAGCTTATAGTCTAGTTTCTACAATGTCATCATACATTGCAGTCCATGTCCACATCCAAGAACGTACGCTGATCTGGGAACTCTTGATTTAATACACGTTGCCACACTGCCCTTGACCTCAGAAGGACTTTGAAGTTTTCTGGCTGGAGATGAAAGTTACAGTATGTGTGGCAGAGCTGGGCTGTAGAGTCAGAAAGAATTGCTAACTCAACAACTTGTTAAAACACATCTTTCCAGAACTTTTTTTTATTATTTATTTTTTTTAAACTAATAAACACACTATTTCCAGAATTTCAGTCCTCTTGTTCAGATTGATTAGATGAGAGATGAATTTGAACAGACAGATAGATTAAATCAAGAGTTATGGGTAAATTATTTCCAGTCCTCCAAATCTGGCCTGATGGTATCCATTTCCTAGTCCTCCTTACGGATTTCTGCCGGAGTGTGGCCTATAAAGCTTCTATCCCTGTGTGCATCATCAGGTTATGAGTGGCAATTAGATGCGATCTGAGGATATCTTCCCAGAGAGGGCTTTATTCTTTGGAAGTCGTGAGAGGAGACCAGATTCAGAAGCTACTTGTTGGCAATGTTACTTTCCAAAAGAATAAAGAACTTGCACAGGCATTTGATAGAGTGTGACCAAATCTGTGTGAAAAACAAGAGGGATGAAACTCCCCAAGATTATTGTTTGCCTCCCTGTCATATGTTCATGCTGTTCGGACCCAAAGCAGACATCTGTTGGACAGCTTAGTCATGTTGTAAAAAGGCCAGATGTAATTAAAGTGTGTACTCGTTTCTTGCCAATCAAAAGGAACTGAAAAAAGAGCACAAAACCAGAACACCAGATCACAGTTTTCTCTTTCTCATAAAGGATCACATTTTCATGAGCAGAAGCCTTATGCTTCAATCTGCTGGGCAGAGATTCACCCACAGGCAGGCATGCTTTTAACAGAAGAAAAATCCTTGCCCGATCTCTCTTTGGACCTCTCAAAACATACTGCATTTTCTCACCAGCAAAAAGCAGAATCAGCTCTTGACACCGCTCCGTGCCTGGAGAACGCTAAATTTGCACAGACAAATAAGGAGACAGGAACAGTTTTTTATTTCATGAGAGCCAAGGATGAACAAGGTTTGATGACCTTGACACTGGGTATCTAATATTGAATTACTCTGACTTTTGACAGAGGAGTCAAGTAGTCACAAGCAAAAAAACAGTTAAGACCACCTTGTGAATTAAAGAGCTTGTAGAAAAAAAAAAAAGTATAATCTGTTTTTTTTATGTCCAGATTGGATAAACTAGAAGTTATGGGCATAAACCACCATCTGAGAGATTCAGGTTGGACACTAGCAACAAGTTTCTGATCGTAAGAGTGAAGACTCGAATCAGATCGCCTGGGAAGTACGGCACATGAAGTCATCTTCAGCGCTAGGGATTTGTAGAAACAAGTTCAACAAGCACCTATCCAGAAAGTTCAAATCAGTCCTGCTCTGGGCAGAGGACTGGATTAGATGATCTAGTCATTTGGGTGACTTTCATCTCCAAGATCCTAAACTCCGTGTTGAATCAAAGTGCTTGTTTTGCCTGCACCTCCTGGGAATCAGTTCTGTGATAGTTGTTAACCCTTTTCCAAGAAATAAGTATCTTTTAGGTTCACAGCAAGAAGAGTTCAGCATTACCAGAAGAGTGTAATTACCTTTTACCCATTACCCTTTAAGCAACAAAACACAGTAAAATTGCCAAGTAAGAGAACAGAATGTCATCTTAAGGACTCCCCCATCAATTAGAAAAGCTCAGCAAACTTCAAGTTAAGCAAAATCACTTGGCCATCTTGCTAAAACGTGTTATGATTTATGGTATTCAGGCACAGGAAACACCAGGGAAAGCAGCAGTACACAATCCTCCTTCTTTTTTTTCTCCCCTGCCAGTCAGTGAATTGGTTTGTAAACTACAATTCTTTACTGCATGATGTCCTGGAAGTACTTCACCAAAACAGCTCCACACCATCGCAGGTTTACAAAGCATTTGCAGAACAGATTTTCAGCAACTGAAGTACTGGCAGACATATGGGCTGTTTGTTTGATTCTCCACACCACGATGCTGGTATCACTCCTTTGAATCAAGTATTAGGACTAAACCCATCCTTCGGCAGGATCCAAGAATGTCCTGAGTGCATGTTAGCAACTCCAATACCTTTTATTTTTTTCCCCAATTTATTTCCGAAACACTATTCTCAACCTGTTCCAGGTCAGAACTATTCCTTATTGCTGGAAATCTCTTCTAATTCACTATTTTACCTACTCATTAGCTCTAGGCAGCTCCCTGCTTAGTACATTATGTAGACCTGAGCTGTTTTTTGAGGCTAGCTAGCTCTCTGCACCGACCACGTAAAGGTGACACAGCTGGAATTCAGGCCGCCTGCATATGGCTGCTTTCTGCGGGGTTACTCACATTCATATCGTTAAGGAGGAAAAAGCCCTTTCACAGACACGCACGCATTCAATGACTATTAAGAGAAGTCCTACTGGCGTAAGTGGATTGAATGATACGCTTAAAATTACCAGCAGGACCAACTACTGATGGCTTCCTTCTACTGTTCCTGCTAAAGGGCTCTGTTCACTGTACAGGTGCTGACAGATTGTTTGATGAGATTTTTAAGTTCAAGAGATGAACAAAAGCAAATATTAAAACCAAAAGAGAAGGAACTATTTTCATCCTGTTCTTTTGTACTTCAAAAAGTGGTACTTCTGTTTCCTTCTTCCCACTTGCTCTATCTTGGTTAGTATGCCTTAGGTCATTTAGAGTAGTTAAATAATCCTGAAGTGCTAGTGAACTGATCCAAAAAGTAATTTTTCACACCTAATTAATACAAACATTTAAGAAGGGGAGGAGTTTTTTACTTGGGATTATTAAAAGCAGACGTGCTGGATGGACTTACAGAGTCACTGCATCCTCCTTAGCCATCAAAAACTTATGTGTGTAAGTTTAGGCTAGCCATCAAGGCTGTCTACAGCCAGCAGAGAGGGATAAGTATCTTCAGGGTATGATTCAGCCCATCCCAAAATAACTGTCAAGGACAATACAGATGAATCACTCCATGCAAGTGATCATTTCTCTCCCACCAACTACAGACAGAGCCTATACCATTAGGTTAAAGAAAATGAATTCCTAGGTGCTTAATATACATTAGATGAGAAAAATATACTTAGAAACTCAAAAGTCAACCCTAAATTGAAGCCAATCTTTTTAATCAGATCTCCTCTTTTTTCTTCTGGGATCAAAGCTGCCAGACTAATCTTCCATTAACATTTCTTCTGCTAGATCTTCTTATGTTACAGGTCCAGAAACTGAACACCCTGCCAAAACATTCTTGCAATTTTTTTCAGCTCTTCCAAAAAAGTTGCAGGACTTTCCTGACAAATTGTCATCTTGATTGTTTCCTACTTTTAGGAAGAGAGAGACGAGCCACATAAGTATCCACAAATTTATCTCAGCTCAAGTCCTGAGTTATTTTAGGCTTGGCCATCAATTTAGCTGTGGGAAAGTTTGCAAAGTATATGGCTGATTAAGCTTTAGCACCACTCCCAAGTCGTATTGTGACACTAAACATTCTTTTGTCTATTTACATATCCTGGCTTTCCCCCATGATAAAGTGACTTTTTTTTTTTTAAAGAAAGGTGCTATTTAACTGCTCAGGGTTTGTTTGGTTTTTTTTCCCCAGTCTGTCTCGTTTGGTCATACAGTATATTCAGTATGATGCTTTGACATCACCAAATTTCTCACTTTCCAGACTTAGTGTGTTTGTGCTTTCTAGTCACATATGCGCTTTCCTTTGGTGCGTTTCTATGATCTGGTTTAGGCCAAGAACCGTCATCTAGATGGGCATTGCTCTGAATTCAGAATTCCACAAAAACTGCGGGAAGAAGACGACAGACCTAATGGGGCAGTTATGGTTAAAATGGCAAATTTCATACTTCGTCATAGACTAATGGAAGACGAAAACAAACACAAACAAAATCACCCTGATTGCTCTAAGTGGCCTTTTTGCTGCCATCTATCAAATGTTAACAGTGCAGCACAAGGCATTTCACTAAGAGCTGCAATTTCAAGCTTTAAAACTCAGAAACCATTGTGACATTTTAGAGGTTTGGGCTTTGAAAACTGATTTTCACATTTTATTTGCCTGGATGCATGGTGATGAAAGAGCTGATAATATCTCCATGACCTCAGTCTACCACATTTCACATCAAAATGCATCAGCACTGCATTTTCATGGTAGACAAAGAACCAAATGTTTATTATGGGCTTTATGACACCACAATAGAAGTGTAGGTTTGACTATATGATTTAAGATTTTATATAGCTTAGTTGAGCCACATAAAATATTCCTTTAGAAGACTAACATTTTTAGTCAATCTTCGTATTCTTTTTAGACCTAGCTGCATCTCACAGCCCTTTTCATTCTGTCCTGTCTCAGATATGACTGCATTTTTTGGAAACGATGGTAACCTATACTGAGTACAGCACAGTATGGGATCTTAATAAAAGAACTAAGCAATCCATCACCATCTCCTTAAGCTTATATTCTGCATTCAGGCTCTTAATGCTGGCATTCCTGTGGCTTCTTTAAATGCTTCTCCAAAACATCGGAACATTGCCAAGAAAAAGCCTCCATTCTTTCCCCACCCTGGTACAGTACAGCAGCCCCATTCCTCTCCACTGTACATAGGACAATCCGGTAAGTTGGTTTCTAAATCATTTCTATCAGTCAAATATGCCAGTTTCTCAGATACAAACTGGATACAAATTGCTTTACTGATATGTATTATAGAGACAAATATTCCAAATCAGATGTCAAAGGCTCAGCTACTTGTCTTATGAAAACAATGCTTGTCATTCCCATTTCTCAAATGCAGTCCAACCCAAAATAGTATAGCGGTTAATAATCCTTCCTGAATTCAGTTACAGAAGACCATGATGATTCACACGTTATTATCATTATTTATGCTGAAGGAAAATTAAAATATAGACAAGCCATTAGCACTCAGAAAAACAACGTCTGAGAGAGGAAAAGACCTTAGCTCCATTTAGTCCATAGTCTAATCTTTAACTAATTGGTTGCACTCTCTCAGTTAAATCTCATCTAAAAGCCTTAAACATTGAGGCAGACGATCCCGTTTTAATAGGTATCAAAATGTTCTGAACTTTATAGTTCATTTATTGCCAGCTTACAACATCTTTGGATTTGCGTACCTCCAAAATCTACAGTCACATGATTCTCCTACAACCATATGAAAGTCAGAATTGGGTCTAATCTCGTCCTCTACACTCCTCCCATAATGGAAAGAGAGAATTTTCTGAGGATGGTTCACCCCATCCTATGACACATGTCAGAGGTGAAATGCACCTTCTGGCTGTTCTTGTTCTTCTCCATTAGCTGAGGAGTGAACAGGCACTTCCACAGAGCAGACTCGACGCACAATTTTAAAAGGCTCAAGTCCAGTAAACTGAGCCTGTGCAAACCAAGGAGAACGAACCTACGTTCTCAAGAAATGGTCTCACTCACCAAGTGGAATATAAATCCTCCTGTAATTCTCGAGAGAAAAAAATTCTTCATGATCTCAGATTTTAGGGTCACATTTCAAGGACACTGAGGAATTTCTGGAAATGTTTGAAAAAGGAACTCTTGCTCTGTGTGTGTGATTTAGTGACTTAAATTTGCTTCCACTTTGAAAAATGCCTCATCTATCTTCTCGCCTGTCATATTGAAAACACCTTACTCCACAAAACTTGAAACAGGTAGGTTTCTTAGGCTTGCTCCTATCATTGTCTAGGGCAGGAAGGAGAAAAGATTTGATTCCGTACTGATAAATATAATGAAAGAAAAGATGACAGCAGAGAATTTCATTGTTGGCTTCCCAAATGGTCTCCGCTACTTTGCAAAAGGAAAAAAAGACAGACTTATATGTGTGGTAAGCCCCTCTATTTCACTAGCACTATGCAGAATATCTGTAGTAAGATTCATACCTCATGAGCAGGCAGTTTAAGTTACTGTCTGCAGGTTAGGAACTGCAGAAAGCTTGTAGCAGAGCTAAGTGTTAACCTGCACTTAGGAGTAGCCAGACCTACGTTTTATCCACCAAAAAAATCGCTTCCTGCAAATAGTTTCGGTTCTCAACACTTAGTCATGCCAGAATAAAAGCTGGTCTCCGTCTTTGCAGAGTGCCTTGAAAGCCACAGTAAGGCATGGTTAGCAGTCGCATTTTGGTTTTGAACCGCCCAGAGACATAGAGTGAGCTAGTTTCTGGCCTATTAAAAGTAGCTTCACACAGGATTTAAAGTCATGGGGAATATAGATATGTAGATATACAGTATCTATAGATGTACAGATATACAGTATCTTCAGTATAGATGAAGCTCTGCATACCTTGATCTGTTCCTGTATGCAACAAATACACACCACTCATGTTCACTTCAAGCAACAGAAATATATCTTTCCATCAAAGAAAGAAAATCTTAACATAATTTTTTTTGCAGTGCCCTAAAAGAGGTACTAATCTTTCACTAGCTATGTAAAAAAAAAAAAAAAAGAGAGAAAAAAAAAGAAAAACCCAACTGTATCAATAATTATAACAATCCATTTCAAATACACGCTCACATGCAAGCTCATGTACCTAAATAGAGAAATAGGACCTAAAGAGATAGTATGGTTTACCTATTACACGGAGTACAAAATAAATTCATTTATTTAGAGTGAAAAATACTCTGATAACAGAGAATGTTTCTCACCAGACGGCCTCCTTTGAAATGAAATATTTAAATACCAGAAGTACCTATGGAAAAAATACATTAAAATAACCCACCCGGGGGTCAGCTCAGTTTTTGTTCTGTAATGAAGTACGTATTCAGTATTGCTCCCTGAGATTAATGGATTTATTCTATTATGCATACAATCTACAGAGAATTAGGCAGTCTTAACTATCCTTTCTCCAGCTCTTAGGCACTTGTGGTCCATGAAATCTTCTCTAGGTCAGTCAATTCCAATCACACAACAATCTCAATTTCTACTTATTTATACATTTTTTTGAAAACCCCCTCTCTCCCCTTATTCCCAAAGAACTACCTCAGTGGTGACCCCTTGATTTCTACAGTGAGGTTGTGTCTTTCCTAGCCCCTGCGATACCTTTACCCGGTGTGCTCAGAGATTCCTTCACAGGAGCATCACGAGGAGAACAAGACATTTCATACCCACACAGTGGGTATCACCTCCACCTAGCAACCTCTCCTCTGCCTTCTCCTTTCTTCCACCTGCATGGGCCACTGTCTTGAATCCTGACAGCCCACACGCTAGCTCAGTGGCCACCTCTGCCCGCTCCACTGCCTTTGCAGTGCATGCCACGTTATACGATTTAGCCCAAACATAGGCTAGACTGGGTCAGAGGAGCAAAGGCAAAAGCAACCATTTCTTTTTTTTCCTTATATCTGCATTTACTTCAGTCCTTAGTTCCTACTGCAGAAGAGTACCTACACAATCCCAGGGATACGCAGTACAAGAAGACAACGCAGCCAGGACCCACCACTTCAGATCTCTGCTCCTGCCCATGCACAGTCATGGATTAGGAGGAAAATCTTGGAGCCTTTATCCAACAGCCGCTCTTGGCTCTGCTGAATTCGGCGGCAAAGTTTCCACTGCCTTCACCAGGGTCAGGATTCATGCTGTGACACTGCAGTTACTAGCGCTGTTATTGTCAAAGTTACATTATACATGCGTGTATAGGCACACAGAAAACACAAGCGCTCTGCAAAGCATGAAACCTTTTGCTATAAATCGCTAGAAAAGTTCTGCCCGTCTCCCCATCTAACGACCATTCTCTGGCCATTCCAGCCACAGGTCGCTGCTGGTTTTTTCACTGAATTAACTCCAAGCATTTAAAAGAAAGAACATTTCAATATGTTTTTCTGACAGATAAGAAATTAACTGCATACCGGGAGCTATTGAATTCAGCTTTAATAGTATCAATAAACATTTCTGATTAAATTATGAAATTGATTTTATAATTTTGACCATTATGTTTTTACATCAATATCATCATATGACAGCAAATGTAGTTACTGCTTCCTTATTGATCTTAGACATGGCACTCCAAAGTACTCATTTGACTGTATTACAAAATCAAACTTGATTTCCTGTAGTACTGTAGTAACTTTTGCTCATGACTTGATATGAAGAACTAGTAACAAATGGATTATCAAGTTATTAAAAGCTATGCTTCGTCCTCGGAAGCCCAGGCACAGCTCTGCTGCATGCTTTTAGCAGTTTCAGGGCAAGTTTCAGGACTTAGGGATGTTGTTGTTCTTTTATGTCAAATAATAATCCCTCCTCTTTCTCTTGATGAGCCATCTATCAGGTTTCTTGTGAGCAATCTAAACACTATGTATTAACGAGAAGGAACAAAGTGCTATTTATAATGCTCATTCAAGCAATCCAACAAAAACTCAGAGTTTCTGTAGCTTGGGAGCATTACTCTTGATCTCACCCTCCCCTCTGTCAGGATAATAGTTATGTGTTGGGCCACTCCATCTCCCCATAAGGTTTAATGTTCTGTTAAGAGAATGCATAATTCAAAAGGACCACTGTTGCTCCGATACATGCATAATAGTAAATCAAAGGTGTAATGTGCTGGATATTTATGTCTCAGGGTTAAGAACAAGTCTGATCAGATTAAAGAAATTTCAGTACCGGGCTTTTTGGCTGCTGTAAATTTTTCCACAGGCCCTCCCATGTCTGAACCTTTCTAGGCTGAAGGACTATAAGGCATCTTCATTGATATAAACTGCCGTCATGAAAGAGGAGCAGCGAGTTGAGACCTTAAGCTGTTTTGTCAGATTGCACTTTTGTAATGGATCTGTGGGTCCGCTGATATGTTACCCAAAGGTGTCTTTTCCAAACAGTCAGTCATGTTTCTTCCTCCCTAATTATAGGGGCATCTGTTTCAAAATGTAACTAATCCCTCCAGGTTTTGTGGGCTGAGGAAAGGGGCAGGAGGGGTCAGCTGGAACTTGTGCTCTTATCCCTCTTGCAAGATTATTCCCTAATATTCACAAAAGTATTTAGGCCATTGACAAGTATTTGCCTTGACAAGCCCATGGAGAACTCAATACACTCTTGTCTGTCTGAGATAAACCATTCCTGAACAAGACATCAGCGGAGAGCGGGAAGTTGTTTCACCTTGCTTTGATTAAAAAAAATACAACTGGTAAGCTGCTTAAAAAAATATTGACAATTTAATGCCTATGGGAATGAGTGATTTATACAGTGCTGGTTAAACCAGTCACAGTACAGATAGGCAAGGAGCAGACTCCATGCAATGACTATGGGCCCTGCAACTGCCGCTATACCAAAGCCAGAACATACTATAAAGTACCCTAATACATGGTCTGGTGGTGGCATGGGGGTATCAGTGCTTTGTTCCTTCAGTTTATGCTGATGCTCCTTTTATTTCCTACCCTATGCTGTACAAGGTCTCATGATGTAGTTAAGCAGTCGATGCCTCAGTAGGTCACTCATCAGAATCGGGGCACAGCAAACCGGGGGGTTTGGTGCAACGGAGTGTGATGCCCTGCACAAGAGATCTGTGTGTGGCCTTTCAGCTCTGAGCCCTTTCGCCAGAACGCTCCCCCAAATCTTTAAAACACATAGCCCAAGTCTCTCACTTGTCTGACATTTTCTCAGAAATCCCTTTTTGGCTTTCCATCACTGATCACTTTTCCAAAACTACACCTTTAGCCTACAAAAGCTTCGACGCTTCACTCAGGTTTCTGTTTGGAAGTGTAAAAATACCATATATCCACCAGACACTTTGGGCTGCAATCAAGGCAATAGCTCTGCTGAAGTCAATAAAGCTTGCTGATTTATCATCAGCTCAGGACATAGCCTCAGTTGCAGGCCCATGTCTCTTCACTGAGCCACCTGCATCCTGCACTGGAGCTCTCAGGTCAACAGCCTGACACCTGAAATCTCTTTGAGGACCCTGATTCTATAGAAGGCAGTGAGCAACCTGAATTTATCGCTGCAACATGGCAAAAGGGGATAAGGATGTTCAAGGTACAAACAACAATTCAACATGAAGCTCTCACTGCAAGTGAAGGAAAGCTTTAGTCTACACAGAGGTGAAAAAAAAAATAATCTTTGAAGGACCTGTGGCAGCTTTTCAGCCTTCTTTGGGAAATATGAAAAACCAAGTGAGTGCTTCCCACTAACTCCTGAAACACTCTGCCTGTTATAGATTAAGATAGCAGCATGCTCTTAGAAAGGTGCTCTTTTTAAAATTTTACGTATTTATTCTTACAAGTATTTACACTGATGAAACAGGGAAGGATGAGTGTCCTTGCTCTACAGAAGCAACCAACTGGGGTGCCGTGAGTAAACACGTGAGTCCTCTCACCTCATCTTAGTTAACTAAAAGCTGAGCATCCCATCTCAGGTATTTATTTATATGTGCTCCTTTGTAACTGTTGGAGAGAAACGCCTTCAGAAGGTAAATCTCCATCCTCCAGTAACCGCAGAAGTGAGATGAATCACTGAAGAAAGAGGGAATTTCAGTGACTGACTTAAACTAAAAACTAAACTAAATTCTAGACAGCTAAAATTAGGTGAAGTTAATCGCACCCTAAATAATTTGCCTAGCGGCACAAAAAATAAAAAGCTTGCAGCAGCATGGAAGACAAGAATCTCTTTTCTCCAGTCTCGCATTGATACTTGAACCATCAGGACATTTCTTCCTTGCTGCTGAGCCGCGCTGCCTTTCCCTCTAGTCAGCATTTATCACCAAGGGAAGGTTTGCAAGGGCTCAGTGAGCAAAGTGACAAAATTGGCAATTTCAACTCAGATCTGGGTTCTGAGCTCTGATCATTATTCGTCGCTTGCTTTCCATTTTCAAACCAGTTTTTCCTCAAAAAGTGCCAAAAGGCCTCACTGCCTCCACAAGTCAGGGCATTTGGTACCTCACAGTCCTCTGTTCTTGGGCCAGGAGATGCTTGTGCTGCCACTAGCCACAATTTATCAAATCACGGACGAAATATTTTGATCTTCAGCCTCCATTTCCCTCACTTCAGCAGTCTTCCCAAGCACACAACTTAGTTAAGTAAGCACATCAGCTAAAGAACATAAAATAGATCTGGGGACAGACTGGGCACAAGCTCTGAATACTTCCATCTCCAGGACCTACGAACAGAAGCTTCATTATTGTGCATTCACCAGTACGCCTCCAACGCAGAAGTCAAAAAAAAAAAAAAAGTCTAAAGTTCTCTTCCCGGGTTAGCTGAGGTTAAACAGGTGTTTTTGGTAAGGATTGCAGTTACATTTTGATTACACTAGCCCACATTCTTACATCACATAATGCAATATGATATACCCAAATGGATCCTTCAGTGCCAAACTGGGGCCCCCAGCTTGATGTTGTTCTAATTGTGTTTTTCATTAATCCCTGTGACCTCTGCAAAGCATCACCAACCAAATACAGGCTCTCAGAGCTGAGTGTTGGGGTTTTCTGGGGGGGTATTTTTTGCATGTCCTCTTTGCTTCTCAATGGAGCAAAGTAGAAGCAAAAAGGAGTTTTCAAATTCAGCTGCGAGCATTAAGTCTGAGATTTGTCTGAACAAAAATACATCTAAGGAACCAGTTTATTGCAGTTGGATAATGTGTTTTCTCTAGTAACCTGCTCTAGCCTCCAAAAGAAAAACTCTTAACTTCTTTAGAGGGCTTTGGACCCGGCCTCTGCTACAGGAATGCAAGCGTGAGGCAACATATGCTGCTTTTTAAAGAGCTAATATTAAAGGGGAGGCTGGGGGGAGAGGCCAATTCTTGATCTCATCCTGGAGTCACTCCATACGCTTCAATTATGGCCAAATTCTGTCTCCAACCACACCCTGGCAACCTCATTTCTTTTATTAGGGTTGCAATGGCTCTATCTGGGGGGAGAATTTGACCCGGGGGACCTCATTCTTTCCTGGCAGGAGCCCATCACTTCAGGAACTGGGGCTCTGCAGGGCCCTGGACTTGGGGGGAGTCGGAGATTTCTGTGGAATTACATCAGGGACACTGGTGGTCACTGGCATCTCCTTATGTTTTCTGCAGAGGAATAATGTGTTTCACTCAAAAACAAGGGTCTGAAGCAAAGTGTGAACAGGAAAGATTTCAACTTGGAGAAGCTTCACTGGCAATAAAGGAGCAGCAGAGCTACTATGCGGCTCGCCTGCTTTGTAGGGCTGTAGGTGTATTTTCACGCACTCTGGAAAGCGTTTGACAGATGTGCATTACTATGCAGAGCAATAACTGGTATATATTAAAATGAGCTGCTCAAGAGGGGAGGAGAGAAACGATGCACCTGTTTATGCACCTTCCCATCTACTGCTGTTTCTTCACTGAAAAACAACCATTGATTTATGCTCATCTGCATAAAAGGAAAAGACTTTGAAGAAGATTTTTCTGTGGCAGCAAGGGTAGCTGGTGTCCGTTCCGGGCACTCAGTCTATCTCCCAGGTACACGCTATTAAATTCACCTCTGAATTATTCTGCAGCTGGTTGAAGGTGCAACGCCAATGGCTGAGGCACACGGGATGCATCTTCTGTAGCCTGCTCACTCCTGTCCTATCGTTTGCTAAGTCCCAGCACAGCTTTTCTACTATCTCCTTCATAACGTCCTATTTTCCCCTGACAAAGAGCTATTACATACTGTAGCCTTTTCCTTCCTCAGTCTTTTTCAGATTCCCAACTCCTCTCATTCATTCCAGATAACGTCTTTGCTTCTGCACTTGTTCAGACGAGGACGGCTTCAGAGTCACCCATTTGATCACTCTAAGTCTCTCTCATTCCAGAACGTAATATGTGAGGTGAAAGCCAAGCCACTGAGAAACCAGTGGGAATTAACCATTCATTTCCATGCTCTCAGCACTTCTCTTTGCCATCCATATTTTTGAGGAGGTAGCAAAAGGAAGTTCTGTCCCAACCCTGCCATCAATGATAGACGATAATGAGTTACTTCTGGGAGAAAAGTGAGGCTTCTGTGCAGTCCCACCGTGCAGCACGAACGCATTGCAGGAGTACACGCAGACCCCATCAAAATGACAGGGGGAAGGAGTAGCGGCTGTGCTGCTGTCTCTTGAACCCTGGGAGCTACTCTAACCACGGCCATGGCAGAAAACCATGCTGTTGCTGGACGATGGTTTGCAACTTCCCTGCCTTCCACCTGTGAAGCTGGTGAACCAGCCTTTGCCAGGAGACTCCCCAGGGCTCGAAAAGGTGACTGGACCCATGGGAAAATCATCAACAGGGAAATCAGGCGGCTCAGCAGGTCATCAGGATGGAAAACTAGGCAGCAGCCTCAGCCAAACTATTTTTGGACTATTTAAGAGCCAAAGGCAGGTTCAGCAAACAGCTTTGCTGCGGTAAAGGCAAAGCACAGAACCAACTCCCCTTCCTACCCCTATGGCAACAGGAGTCCGTGCATCGCACGGCCATCACGCACACTGTCCTGTGCCCTGTTTTCTGGACAAACCACTGTCCAGCAGATTGGCACGTATGCTGGTGATGTAAACGGACAGACAGAATTCAAAACCTAATCCGTCAGTATGCTACACAATGTTGAAAGAGTGTAAAAATGGTATGTATATAGGCTTTCCACATTGCCCTAATCTTCCTTTTCTCTGCTGTATGAACCAGAGATGGACAAGGAAGGAAATTCCACATTGGCAGCTTGAACACAAACTAATATCAGCAGGACTATTTAAGGAGTAAGGGTTCAGGAAGGGTGTCAGAATAAGCCTCAATTTGGATTTACTATTTCATACTGTTTCCAGATACTTTTCTATTTCATCCGCAACAGATTATTCCTGACACTTTTAGAGGGCCCCTGGCCCATTTGCTTATTGGTCTGATCTTTACTAGCAATGAAACTAGAAGTCTTTGCTTACTCGACTTCTGGAGAGTTAGGAGGATACCCTTTTATATTATTCACTGAAATTGCTTCTTGGCTAAAATATTCTCCCGTCAGTGTTTTTCATGTGTTCAGCAACATCTGCAGGATGTGGAAAGAACAGAAACAAACCAGATGTTGCAAAAGGTAGTGACACCAAGAAACATAATTATTACAGTACCTTGTTCAATTTTTTGTCCATCTTATGCCTTCATACATCAGTAACTTTTACTGCTGAAACAGAAACTAACCGAAGTTCTCTCTAAACAGATTTACAATCATTTGTAAAAATTGACATATACCCCCCATTAAAGCCAAATTTCCTTTAGCAATTTCAGAGGAAAATAGATTAGAGGAATGTGGATATTTATCTCAGCCATCAACATTTATTCATTTAGGTAATTATCACTTCATTATGCTGTCAAAGAGAGCACGCGGGGAAATTCACCACTGATGAACCAAACACCACTGAAGTCCTCCACCTCTCGCTGAGATCAGGGTGCCAGCTCATGCCCTCGCCAAGCATTTGTCACAGTGATGTGACAAGGGCTGCGGGTCCAAAACGGTACAAGCCGAGTCTCCTGTGTGGGTGAACAACCGCAGCCTGATCCAACAGCGCCCCCAAAAGCAAACCCACCGACAGCTGGACACCCCGACACCCTTCCGGCACCGCGGCCTACAGCCCTGGCTTGCGTCTGCTGCGCAAACTAGCGATTTTAATTTAAAAGCTGTTTACTCGATTAGAAGAAGGGGAAAAATAAAAAATAAAAAGCATTACAGCCTTATGAATGCCTGCTACAGTGCAAAAATCAGGAGAGTCTCTATTAGACGGGGAAAATTTTCCAGTTATTTTAACTCAGACTTCAGGAATTTCGTAGGGGGATCAGAAGACCTGCAAGCTCTGCCAAATTCTGAGGGAACAAAGTATAACTAGATTAATATATAAATCTTATTAACTAAAATGTAGCTGAATACAGTCATTTGTTATCAAAGTCTTTCGATTGTTTAACAAATTGCAACATTTTGGTCTCACAGGCTCCCTGCCAAGTTGAGGCCTAATTAAGGTGGTTGGAAATGAATAGTGTTCTAATTAGTTTAATTACAATATGATGAATTATCAAACTGATTTTTAAAAACAATGTGCAATTAGCCTTTTAGCATTCAACCCCCATTTTCCGAAACGGTAAATGAAGCAGAACATACTTGTTTTTATCAGGAGGCTGGAGGCTGAACCAACCCAGGAGCGCCCGAGGACGCGGCGAGACATGCCGCTCCCCTCCTCCTTTCACCCCACTTCAGGCTTTGGGCATTGACTCCAACGCCTCTGGTGACGTCTGCGGAAAGCGTGTGGTCCAAGACTGGACCGATGCTCCTTTTTGGATTCTCAGCCTGGCGCCTTCCCCATTCCTTTGCTTAAGTGGGGTTGCATAGAAAATCCTGAAGCGTTATATGCATGGCCATACTGGCTTGATAAGGCTTTTTAATTTTACCTTTGAAAGCAGTGAACGAACAAATTCATTTGCCCGTGAACCATAAAGGTATACTAGTTCCTACCTACAGCACATCGGGAAGCATTATGTCTGTAACCATCTAGTCTGTGCTCCATAATGCCAACTGCACAAACACCGTTTTCCATTTTCTGAGTGTGTTTCTTTTACGTTTGTCCCCCAAAGGCTATTTTAGCCTCTGGCTACCAATCCCACTGCGTCACTCCCCCAGCCAGCAAACCTTTCCAGAAATACACTTGCACCTGCATAACCTCAGTAATGTTGCACCCTTGGAAGTGAAAGCACCATCTGGTCCTACTGTAGAGCGGTTCATTACAGGAGGAGTGGCCAAAGGTCGCCACCTTTCATTAACACTGCCAGGTATATAAGTAGAGTTTGGCTCAATTACAGCATAGCTCATTGCTGAGCAACAAAAGAGGATGTATTAAAAATATAGGCACCCGTTGAATGGAAGGAAGGAGCAAAGAAGTTCACGTTAATGACATGAATCCTTTAACAAATAATCAGGTTAAAAATGATCCACTTGGTATTTTGATGAGAATGGATTTTCCCATCCTGTGAACCAGAAAGAAAATGTGGCAGTAAAATAGCTTTCGGCATGACTTAATTATCCCCAGAAAGACTTAGGAGCCTGCTCCAGCAAAGCACTTAAATGCATGCCGAACTTTAAGCACATGGGCATTCTCAAGGGACTATTCATACATCTAGAGATAAGCATATGCTTAAGTGCTCTGGCAAGAGACAGATCAAATTGAAGTCTCTCATCAGGGCCTGGAGTCACAGCTAACGCATCTGGCAAGCACGACAGCATTTGAGATGTCCTGTCCACCTGAGCGCTTATAAAGGCCCCATCATCCAGACTATCTGAGTGTTTCCCAATAAAGGAAAATAATCAATCACCATTTCCTCGCTTCCTGACTGGCACGTAGAAAGAGGATTGAAATAGGTGCATGTATCTGTATATTAGATCAGTGTACTGGAAGGAACCAAAACGAGGGGATGAAGTTGCCATATGTTTCTGCTTGTGCTGAAGCTAGTGGTCATGCTTGTTTTTCCTGGAAATTTGTTCCACAAGCTTAGTCTGGCTGTTGCCAGAGCCTTCATTTATTTGTCAGCAGTGGCAAGGATCCAGCAGATGAAGCTCTTGTAAGAAAAAAAGACTGCAGAGAGCACTGACCTCTCAAGTAACTATGGTCAAACCTACCAAAGGCTTGAACACCACAAGGGGAGGTGTTTGGCTGAAATCTGCACCTGAGGAACCACTCCAGGCTGTATAAGGGCATATTGCTACGAGGACTTGGTGATGCTTTTTGGCAGAATGCATGGCTAAGATCCTAGACTAGGCATTGCTGCTGAAACAGCGGGCCGCTGTGGTCTTGCTGCCGTCCCTTTGCCAGTCACAGCTACGGGCATCTGGCACCCCGAGGGTGCCCAGAAGAGCTGGAGGTTGCTGATCAGCCGAACGGCCCAGGCTTTCAATACACAGGATACAGAAGAAACACAGTTTTCTGAAGAATTCCTCTTCTCTTTTATCCAATTCTTAAGGGAAATGGAGAGCTGTCTCTGTACCTTCCTACCAGCCTTCCCAGTTAATTTTTGCAAGACTACAGCTGTAGGGAAGACCGCTTCTTACGGGACCCTAAAAGCAGCTCTCTGGCTTGAGGCGGGCTGGGAGGCGGCAAGCCAGGCTGGGTCTGTCTGTTCACTACCAGTGATGCATTCGGTGAGACAAGTGTTTGAAACAAGTGCACTGCCAGCCGTGCAAGCTTATGAGAACTGAAGAAAACACTAACAACAACAAAAAAAATCATTTCTGGCAATAAAAAGGTTAACACAAAACAGTAGGTATAAAGATAACTTGAACCCATCATTAAAGAAATTCAGTTATTTAGTCAATTTTACTTATTTACAGGCTAGAAGATTAATGAGCTCAAATACAAACTGAGACAGTAATTAGGTTTCAAAAACATACTATAACACAATCAATCATTGCTTGGGAGTATAATGACATTAGGGTAGAGCCCTCTTTCAGCTGAAGTTATTAGCATGTGATTGGTGAAGACTGGACTTGAAGAGAGAGTCTACCCCAGGGTCCTGTAATAAAATGAAAGAGGAATCTTAAATAAGGAGAAACTATGTCTTTGACCCTTTGTCCTTTGCCTGTAGATGTAGAGATACCGTATTCGGGATTTAGGGCTCTGTAACAGGACTTTGGGGAATGATGGCATTTCAAAAGACAGTTGGTATTTTACTTTAAACAAGACTTTACTTGAGACCGAATATGACACAGACAGTATGTATATGTCCTCTAATCCGGTCTTTGAGGCTATTAGCAGCTCCTTCCAAGGCATTTCAGATCTCTTCTCAAAGTCTTTGCAAATACATCAGCTTAGAGAAGGAATTCAAAATGTTACAGAACACAAAGTGGGAGAAAGGGTGAAAATTTAAGGTAAAGAAAGGAAAAGCAGAAACTATACGAAAGCAAAAGTTCTCAATTATTGTTGCTAAAGCATTATTTGCTGGTGAACTGCGTAAATGGGTTTTATATATTCTCATTGCAAAGAATCTGGGTAAATGTTCCTTAAATCCAGCGTCACCTGGGTTCACAAAGAAAAGAGAGGATATGGCTTTTAAGATTTAAGCCAAATTTCGAAGTCAGGTTTTTATGCATGTATCAGCTTAATCCAGCTCCCACAGAAATCAGTGGTAATTCTCCCACTGATTAGAACAGGAAAAAAGTTACAACAACGTGTATGATTTTTCAAATTCCACCTAGAGTAGCTAAAATCAGACACTTCAAGCAAAGGTTTTCAAAAGAGGCTATGGCGTTTTCTCACATTCTCTAAAATGTCTTTGAAAATCATACCCCAAAACAATGTTTGAGGAGCTAAACAGAAGTGGCCTAATTTTCACAGATACTGAGTACTCCCAGACTTCAATAATTTCAGTATTCATCAGCTCTTAAAACCAGACTCCTTCCTTTGACGTACCTATACATAGGGTTAAGTACCTAATTCTAAGTGCCCAAGTTTGAAAAATGTCAGCCTTAACCCCCCCACACACACACTTCTCATGCATATCCAAGTAAATACGCACTTCCACAAATAACTTATGCATCACTGCCACATCTAAAATGAAATCTTCATAATTTCCTTCACCTCAAGGGCTCAGTGGCACAGCCCCTGCATTTTGCTACTAGCGTCATTCTCTACAGACATCTAGTTGGTATTATTTATTCACTGTGGTATTCTCAACTATCCCAATTCCCTAATGAACAATTGAAATGGATTGCAATAAGGACGTGACACACAGGAATAAGAAGCTGAAATGTATTTCCCTGCTTCAACCTCCTAACCTGAGGGAAGGTTATGATGGTTGACATGGCTGGGGTCAACAGCAATCGGTTCTAGTGGTTACTGTCACGCAGATACTATGAACACTTTTGACGGTATTTCAGAGCAATCCTAGCGGTTGATAAATCAAATGCAGAAGAGCCTTAACTCAAAATGTATTGTAAATTATCTCAAAATGGAGGGAAAAAACCACCAAAGCAAAACTATATTTCAAAGCAAGAGTGTGAAAACATAACAACATGCAACTCAAGTCAATACAATCAATCCTGATAACAAGAGCAGTCGATGCAATTACATTTTATAAAATCAATGCATCCTCCTACTACGAAAACCAGGCAAGGAAGGAAATGAACCAACATCCCCCTCTCTATCAGCATGTGACAATTACAGTTTCACCAAACACAGCTGAACAAGGAACAGAGCAACCGTAAGATCCTGAAACCTTGGCAAAGGAACCGGCACCATGTAAAATCTTCGGTCCAAAGGACAAGCTTTGCCTGGCTGCTCTTCTGACCCTTTACAAGTAAATTCATTTTCACCCACTGATACAAAAATATAATTCTGCCAGCAACATTTCTCTGAATCTAAGCTGCTGAACCTCCTGGTTTTCTCCCGCCCCCCCCCCCCCCCAATGATAGAACTACAAATGCGACATATGACATTCAGTCAAGCTGTATGATTACAACTGCCAGGTAACATAACTTGTGAGCTATCTTTTACCTTTCCGTATGAATCTAGGGCACAAAAAAGACTGGATGAAAAAACTGTGCCATTTGCCCATACGAAAATTCTTTTCAGTTGACCAAAAGTGAATTTTAGGGGTTTGCAAAAATCCATTAATATCTCCAGTCGTTTGGTATTATGAATCTTGAACATGTTCAACCTCCCATCTTGTCCCCCTCCCTGGGAGAAATCCCTACAGAAGTCAGCACATGCCCTGCCCATAGAAAGCCTGAAGGATGAGGCTCTCGATACAGTAAATTCCCAGGTGGAAATTTTAGAATTTACATTAATTAGGCTCCCTGCCCTGAATGAAATGATGCCTTTCTTATCAAAACACTACTGCTGACCTCAGCCCTGTGACAGAGACTGAATGAAGAGAGACAGAGCTGAGAGCGGGCACAAGAGTCTTTCTGGTGGCCCTCCTTAATTAAGAAGCTAGTTTGGGGTTGGAGAGCGTTTGATGATCTTATGATAAATGTTTGAAACTGGACGGCAACAAGGAAGGTTTAGTGGTCACAGAGGGTGAGGTTAGAGATTTGCACCACCTAATAGTGGGTATCTAACTGTGGGGCCTTAAGCCCTTAATCTCTCTCCAGGGGAGCCTTTTTTCTCCAGAAACAATACAAGAACTTTCGCTGCTAGACAGGGTACCTCAGCTAGGTGCTCACCATCAGCACACATGACTTGCCCTCCAAGGATACATTGCAATGCGTGTGCATGTCTGATTGAAGGAGAAAACCTCTTTTTAGCAGGTTCTGGGTAGTATTCCCTGCCATCAGGCTTTGCACACACTTACCCCTATCACCTTCTCCCCAGCATCTGTTTGGACATCTGTCCAAAATGGAGATGTCATTAATTTCATGCAGGGTTGCAAATTGGTTTTAGCCATAGCATCCCTCTGCAAGAGGTGGCTGATCATCATTGTCTGTAGATGATGAAAGAGAACGACAGACTTACAAAGCTACACCAGGAATGACTACTTTAGTTCGTGTTATCCTAAGCAACAACACTGCAAACATACTTCCAGCAAATCATCTATTTTCTATTTAACTAGTACAAAAGAATTGCAGATACAAACAATTATTGCTGTTACATTATGCACTTGCATGTGGGAGAGAGAAAACACATAGTTTTGCTGCATTTTTCTTTTTCCTCTTATGGAAAACATCCAGTCTTAATACCCTTTACTCTTGAAAGAGAAAGCTGCAGTTATTATTTCCTGATATTTCCAGCTTAGCAACTACCCATCTGTAGTTTTTTCATCACCAGTGCTTTACATGTGTATGACCAGCCTCAAGCAGTCTCACGATAACAAAAGTATTTGTGGGTCCCTGATTTGTTACCTGCATACTTTCCTTGTAGCATTTTCTCACCAGTTTTAAAGTGTCTCAGGAAATCTCCATGGGATCCCACGGATCAGATAACCTGTCAGGTTTACAGACCCTTTCATATGTTGAATTGTGGACAACTACACACAAAACAGTAATCCCTAGGCATCTTCTGGATCATCCATAAAGCTGCATACTCTGTCCTGGAGACAGTTATGGCATGATCTAACTTAATTTATTGAGAAAGGAATGAAAGAAAGCAATTATAAAGATTAGAGAGAAGGAAACAAAGTTGGGAGTACGTCTTGCCATCCCACTATTTAATATCTACCAAAACTCTACTGAGCATTTAGTAAAGAAAGCAGTTCCTAGAGAGGAGCTATCTTCAACTTTGGCACAGTTTAATGACTTTCAAAATGAGGAAAACTGCTCACCAATTAGGAACAAAAAAAAAAAAATTGCTAAATAAGAACATGTAAGTTCTTCAGCTTGGCAAGAGATGCTTGGGTGGACTTCCAGGGAAGCTGACGAGAAAGCTGAGCAGCAATGCACGATCTATGTAGCCCACGTCACAAGAAGGAAAATCAGCTAACACAGTAAACAGCTCTAGCACACCACCGCCGCTACCACGGGGTGATGTGGTGTAATATCCCTGTTACTGCTGTGCCGTGCGGGACTCTGACCCTGGAGAGAACTGAGATCAGTATGGATCTTCCCATCTGAACTCAGGGGGTCCTGGAAAACCACCAATATGTGCATTCAATTAGAGACAGAATTCCTCTGGGCCATCACCAATGACTACTCAAGAGTAAATGAACTATTATTACTAAAGAACCCAGGTGACTAGACCACAAATGAATTCAGCTACACCAAAAGAAGCTGAAGGTACTCATCTCCAAGCAGGTAATTCTCACACTGATGTAAGATTTGGGCCACGGTCTGTATCACAGCTATAGCCTGCCTCTGAATCGCCTGGCTTTACAAAAACAGATCATAAACCAAACAGGCAGAAGGACAGACCTAACAGCCAGATCTTCCAAGACCAGCGTGTACGAGCAAAAGTCCCAGTAACTTTTGGCAATTCAAATCTATCGTGATTGCTACAGCTGGGTTCAGCTTCATGGTCTCAGCAAGACCTTCAAAAATGATGAGGGTTTGAGATTGAGCCAAGCTTCTTGTCAGCGCTTCATACTTCAAGGCACTTGTATTTATAATTCCTGTTACTTAACACAACAGATCGTAGCATGACAAATCCTAGAAAACTGTTATGCTGGGGTCTTCGTTTTCAGGATTTGCACCAGAGCTTAACTAAATTAGAAAGTATTTGTATGGCATCTCTGTTTGAGCTGCTGGTTGATGTTTTATGTTTTAATGTTTTAAGTAAAGTTTATTATGACAAGTCAGTGAAAGTGCTTTTAGTAGGTCAATAAATCATGGACCTATCATATCACTGGGTGACAGCTATGCAAAGCATAGAAGGAAATTTGATATTGTTCCAACAAAATAGCAACTACAGCTACTTCCAGCTTAGCTGCAAAGCCACATCAGCCTGTTGATTGTGAATTGAAGAGGTAAATAATTATATTTTGGGGAAGGAAAGCAAGGGCTTTGTAGATTTTTATCTGTCTGCTATTTCTAAAACTCTTGGGGGGGGGGGGGGGAGGAGAAATGATTTATTTAATCTAAAATGGTCCTCTGGATGCCCACCATGGAGTCTGTTCTGTAATAACCTAATGTGGAAGAGTGGAGAAGGGGCTGGGGAGAAACACAAAGCAGATGAAAAAAAGAGGATAAAAAGATGTCTGAGAGATTGAATTCAGTTTTGGCATCTCTCCAACCATATGGAAATTGAAGGGATGTTAAAAAAAAATTCTAAGACAGGATGCACAGGACAAGGGTGGGAAGTTTCCTTCATTATTACTGTCAGAAGGGGAAAAAAAACCCGAACAAAACCTAAAAACTTTTTATATACAAGACAGCAGCATACCTGTCAGATCGGGGTGTGTGCCTAAACTTCAGTAAGAAAGCAACAACGACCCAATCGCACTTTGCAATTGTCTACATCTGGTCAGACACATATGAGAAATCTCTCTGAGACATGAGGCAGAGTTTGAAGAAAAATTTGCAGGGAAAAACTATTCGTACCCTCTTCCATTCCACAGTGCTTTCAACTGCCTGGTATAGCTTTTGACAGCAACAGCAGCGGCTTATTGCCTGGTGTAGCCATTGCTCTATGTCTAGCCTTGGGTCTGGACTCCATGGCTGCAGCGTAACAGATATTACATCACGGAAGGACTCACGGCTGGAAGACATCAGGGGAGAGCCATGTTGAAAGCAAGTGTCTACTTAAAATTAGACTAGAGAATCTACTGTCATGTTTTCTTCAACTATAAAGGGCAAAACCATGTGTGTTCGTTCCGGATGCTGTTTCTTTTCTGACTGTAAATTAAGGGATTTAACATACATAAATCTCTTTGCGAAAGGACCGTTACACTTAAAACCCGATAAAATATCATGGATTCCCCTGCCATCAGGGCTAACCACTGGATCTGTTATGCACCACAATGGTATTTCACATAAGATTTGTAAAATTTGAGAAAACTTGGGAAAAACATTTTAATCTACTTTTGCCTTATCTCAGGATCTGAGCCTCTCAGATCAGCAGCTTGTGTCCTCTTCTGAGGACGAGAAATATACCCCAGTTTTAAAAGTGAATCAGAGAGTAGAAGGTACAACGAGTCTGAAGAAAGGCAAAAAGATAACTACAAATCGAGTCTAGGTCTTCAGAGACACCCATACTTTATTACTGCAGACTTCTTCGTCTGTGAACAAGGTCCATTTGAAGTCGTAGAAGCTAGCGTATGAACAGGCTCACCTGCTGCAGCAGGACCTTCTGGGGCCATACTCAAAATCAAAACGACATCTGCAAAGGTGTGTCTCCAGGATTTCACATGGGATAACCCAATACTCTTCCCATAAAGGCCCAGCAGGCAGGTGACATCGGCTTTGGAGAATATTACACACGAGGCATGTGCAAACACAAACCGTCTAGGTACACTTGTGAAAGATAGCCAGTGATGCTTGCTCAGCAAACAGGGAGAAACGGCAAGCTTAATTGAGAAGAGAATTGGAAAGCTGGCTGCAGAAGCTGCTCCTTTACTGCCCCAGTCAAAAGGCTGGGTCACTGAACTGGTACTCCACAGACTTATAGTGCCAGATCTGAGCAATATGGGGCAGATGACTTTTTCCCCCTGTCTCTCTCCCTTGGATAACCCTACTCTTTTAAACTATAAGACCATAAGGGTGAATTATCATACATATTCAATTCAGCTATTGACCGTCTATGTGGAAGATAAGACTATAGTACAGTATCCCTAATAACTCTTTGCACTCCAGTTGCATCTTCAGTCTTTCCTGCAGGGTCAGAGTCCTACTTGTCCCAGTACTGTATACAGAAAAAAAGGGATATTTCTACTCTTTCTCAGTATCTGAGGCACAGAAGAAGATAATCTATTATCATGCACTCTCCTTTGCACATTAAAGCACTGTTCAAATGACTTGCAGATTCAGGTATGAATGGAAAGGCTGCTAAATAACAGTATCTGTAATGTAATGCAGTTTACAATTAAGGACTAAGCAGAAAAACTAAGCCTGCAAACTTCTAAGAAAATAATAGATGGATGATCTTAACTTTTGTTTTACCAAGTAAGACAAAAGAAAGAAAGAATGGTAGACAGAAAAAGACAAATGTACACTGTTAATCTCAAATAAGTACAGTAGTAGTGAAAAAGGTGCTTACAGTGAATCACATGATCCAATAGGATTAATTATAATCAAGAAAAGAACATAATTCTGTATAAAATATGGGGTCCAGCAGTGGAGTGTAAAGATCAGAGGGCAAAGTTAGTGTAAAATACGATAGGAAACGCAAAGATGGAGAATTGAACAGAGCAAGATCACAGCAGGGGTTAAGATAAATAAGACATTTTTAAAGTACATATGGAAGGAGAGGGCAGTGAAGGAGACAGAAGGGCCTCTTAAAAATGGCAAGGGTAATTTATTGACACAAGTAGTAAGGGCATTGTTTAAGGGAAAAAAAACATAATGAAATGAATTCTTCGCCTGAGTGTGCAGAGAGGAGAGGGGACAGATGCCAGAAAGAGACATAAATTTCCCAGAGGAGAAAGAGAAATGCTTAAGGAAATCAAGATCATACCAGTGCTGGTGATCAAGAAAGTGGAATGTCAGAAAACTGAAAGAAACTGCAGGAACAAACATGATGTATCCCAAAATCTAAGGGAGAGGGGAAGAAATATTGCAGAGACACTTAGAACCTGGAAAGCACTTGGCGGGAAGCTGTATGCGCCAGCAGAAATCTGACACTGTGCTACCATATGGTTAAAGCTAAATTCAGGTTGTGGATGCCACCCAGCAAGCTGGTATTTTTGCTTCAAAGACCTTTTGGCACTAAAGGAAATTTTACTAGCAATAAAAAGGCCAGTCGTCTTTGCTTCCTTCTTGCTTGCCCGGCTTCCTTTCCACCACCTGCTTTTTGCAAAGTTAGCCTGTGACAGAAAGGGTGCCTGCGAGGGAATATTCCTGAGGAGCTGTGTGGCCACCAGGCTTCCCCACAGCATGTCTCAAATCCCCCGTTGCGGCTGCAGGAATTGGTATCGCTCCCAGTACACATTTCTGCCTTTGAACTGAGGTTTTCAGCAGTTCTAGAAAACAGAAGCCTTACCAAAGACACAGGGAATCCACATCAAATTGCAAAATCAGTGACCCCAGTTTGTAAAAACTACAGACCCTAAAGGGCTTGGCCCTGCACGGACCAGCTCAGCTTTAAGCACATGACTATTCCATTGACGCCAGCAGAATTGCTCACGAACATCCATCTGAGTCCACGTGCTACTGCTCCAGTAAAGGAGGAGTAATTAAACTGGGCCTACAGCATGTATATCATACAAATGGAAATAGCAAACAGAGCAGTAGAAGGACTAATGTTGGAGGGAGATGGTGTCAATGACATGCACTTAAGCAAAGGCAGAGTCAGGCCTTAAAAGAATTTGTGGGGAATTTGGCTACACTAAGAATAGATGGTACTTGGAGCAGCAATGGGGCAGCTGCTATTCGTAGAAGTTTAGAACGGCTATTCTAAACTTAGTGCGCAAGTATTCAAAGGTGGTAAATACTGAAGGATATGCACAGATGCTACCAGGAAAAAAAAATACTGCTGATTGAAGAGCATGATCAGGCAAGGTGCTGAGTGCCAGTTCCTCAAAGGAGCTACACTGATCTATACCAGTTGAAACCCAGCCCCTACATGCTTCCTTCTACTCCTAGCAATGAGATTTCAGAGCTCTACACCACACAGGAGCATTTTTCATCATGCAGGATTAAATGCACAGGGCCTAATCCCACTGACATCAAGGGCAGAGCTTTGAACAACTCCAAGGGTTGGGATGGACTTTCTATGAGCATATCCAGTCCCACCATCTATGGCACTTGCCCCAGTTACCACTGAGTAACTGGCTCTATTCTGCTGGGGATGGCTTTGATAACACTCCCAATCAGCACACAAACTAAGGCCACGAAAGTAAAATGGGTTGATGCCAAGCGCAATTAGATGCGTCAGATATACGCAGTGCAGGTGTGGGGAGGACAACAGGGAGAATTTGGATCACACGGTGTGAAACCTCAGCGATCAGTGGCCAGGGGCTGTGCTCTGTACTCTTTGGGTGAAACTCTGCCCAGCGATCACTCAGCGACCTTTGCAGACGATAATGACATGCCTAAAATAAATAGAAGTGCAGCTGAGAAATTTAGGACAGGACAGAAATAAGAGCAGAAGCTGTAACTCTTTGGAAGATTTATAATTTATGACCGTTCCATGGCATGAGTTCAACTGTGACCTCTCAGCTGGCAGCTGTCTTTATGCTGCTTTCTCCTTCCACCTGCCTAGTGAGAAAACAGCCACCGTCTCTGTGAGCATGGATAAATCTGTCATACTGACTTACACAATGAACTCTCTGGAGGGAGACTGAAGTAGTCCAGAGAATAAATCTAACCCTCAGAAACAGTAGCAAGGTTGTCCAAGTTTACAGCATCTCCTTTTAACCCCTTTGGTGTGGACCTTAGTGGCTATAATTATAACCGGCACTGCCTGACATGCTGAAGCCGGGAATCCTCTGCAACATGATGGATGTCTCACTCAGGACAAGTCAGAGTCGGACACAAAAAGCATCCAGGACAGGCCAATGATGCAATATGCAGCTCTCATCTGACGTGGCAGCCCTGGGCTTTAAAGCCTTTCCCAAGGACATCCAGGTGGGCAAAATGGTTTTACAAGAGAAAAATGTCTTTGCTGAAGTGCTCAGATCACAAGGACAAAGCATTGAATTAGATCATTAGATTTTAAGGCCAAAAAGGCATTATTAGTTTAGATGGATTAACGGGCTCCTTCCACTCCTCCTACCCTTCTGATGGGAATATGGCAGACATTAAATTGACGCCGAACCTAACCCATGCCAGAAAGACATCATCCTCTAATAAAATACCTCAGAGGCAAAGCATCTTGGTATGCTTCAGCAAAGTACTTTAACCAAACCAAATGGCTGTCTGTGACTGGGGATTACCGTTTGTAACAGAAGCTAATGTTATTTTAAAGTGAACAGTTTAAAAACCAAATATCATAGCCTACTTTTTGTTCATGGTTAATATTAAGAATTCATATCTAAATAGCTTATAAGGGCTTGGGACTGTGATTCATCTGTGTTGCGATAGATGGTAAATTCATTGTACCAGGTAGTCGATGAATTGCCCATCACTGTAGCTTATCTTGAACATCTCCTGCAGATGTGCTTGGACACCTTTCGAACATATTTACAACGCACCTGTGGCATCTGTTGAGCCACACAGAAACAGGGCCTTAGTACAAAGGCAAGGAAACTGCAGTATCATACACCGTTACAGCCAGGACCGATGCCAGCACCACAAAATCGCCTCCGGGCGAGCCCATTATTCTCACCAGACTTTAGTTTTATTCATGCAATTTCTTCCTCCTGTAGCTCTAGTTTGCATCTGGGCTTGATATAGTCTCATGAACAAAAAGTCATTCCAAGATATCTGCAAAGCCACATTCAACTTCACCGTATTGTGGCTTTGCACTGGAGGCAGCAATAAATGGTCAAACAAGTGGGTAAAGAGAGGCTCCTGCAGCCATGATCCCTACTGGAAAGGCTGCTTTGTGTCAAGAATTATCTATATTTTTTTTCCAGGCCCTTAAGGGTGCACTGTGACTGCTCTATGTTATTCTCGTCCCTCTATCAGTCTTCTCCTCATCCCTGTTTTGTGTAGGATTTACAGAGTCAATGTCCTCTGCAATTTTATTTTCTCCATTCCTCAAACCTTATCACACACCCCAGACACAGCTTTTTTCTATTGTGCCTAAGTTCTTTCCACCCTTTTTCCTGCTGTGCTTAGATTCCAGTAGCGCACAACATTTCCCCTTTCTTAACTAACAGAGAGAGGAAACTTTATTGTGTGAAAGGAGTATTATTTGTCTGGAACTCATGAAATTACAACTCAATACAATGGCTTTGTCACAGGCCTTCTATTCTATTATTGCAATATCACTCAAACCTTCTGGCCTCTAGATCTCCACCAGTAGTAACAGTAAGACCTCTCCCTCAGCCCTTATTCATATTCCTGTTTTACACTTGAAACCTTCAAAACCAGGGAGGCCTTTGATGCAAAAGAGCACTGACCAAAAGAGGGCTCAGTTTTCCTACAGGGTTTCATGATAAAACTGAATGCCAAAACCAATAATCAGAGGAACTTGGTAGGAGTCACCTTTCAACTATTTTGAGAAGCCCTTTTGCCATGGAAGCAGCCTGCAAGCAAGGAATTCGACTGTGAACCTCCAATGTACTTTTCTAAGGACAAAAAAAGAAAGCTGTCAAGAACTTCTGTACAAATGTCCCTGTCCAAGTCCCACAGTAACGTTATGAATGACTCTGCGAAGAAATCATGCAACGCGCTATTCAGGCTGCTAAAGCCAGATGCTCGAAGGTGCTGAGTACCCTCAACTTCCCGTGACCTGAAGGGAGCAGGGGGTACTTAGACACACCTTTACTATCTTGCAAAACCGGGCACTGAGCAAACAACTTTGCATATGCTTTTCTCTTTAAGCATGCATTTCCATATTGCTTAATTATCTGATTCTGAAAGCATTTTGTTAGAAGCAGTGTGAGGCACGTTGCAGTAATGGAGATGTACTGCAGTTTTCAAGATTTGGTTCATAAAAGCACTGTGGTAATCTTAATATCCCAGATAGTGTTGACGGTACAGCAGTGCATGTAGCATAACTGTCTGCCAGTTAAGGTAATGATCAGGTGGCGTGTGACAGAGAGACAAAGAGGGAGAGAGGGAAAACAAGCTACTGGCCGGCAGAAGAAAATTGCCGTACCTCCTTGCTCTCCTGGCAGAGACTCTGTTCTCAGGCCTTTCACTCCCACCTTTCAGATATCATCCTTCTCTCGCCTTGCCTTCCCTCCCACAATGACTTGCATCCTCACAGGGCCTCACATGTCAGTTAAGAGTTTATTCCCCCGTGGCATTAGATACTATTAGCAGAAAGCTGATGCCACTTTCTTAGAGATTTAAGGCGAAAAGATCTCTGCAAGCATGTGTTTTGACCCTCCTAACTGATGTTCCTCCTCAGACTGCTAAAAACCCTTTCTAAGCATGCCTACCTTCAGGAATACGATCTTCCAGCTCCCCTCTTTTGCACAAAGCGGGAGCCCCTGCCTTGTCTGAACCGATGAAACTCTAAACACAACACAGGACCTGAGGGAAACAGGTGAGTAAGTCAACACGCCCAGTATCTTCCCCAGAACTGCAGCAGAAACGGTGAAAGTGGATCTGAGCACATAAAACCCTCAAGACCATGTATCTAAGGACAAAATTAACTCCAGCAAGAGACCATTCTAATGAGCATGCATTCTTACAGATTATTTTTTAAAAATTCACTTCTTAGAGGCTAGTTTCTAACCTGAACCACAATGATTTATACTCATGATCTCTACCACTGATCTTCTCCACACATTGTATGACAGCACACGACTTGCTTATATTACCAGCAAGGTTCCCTTCAGTACACTGGTCACCGTCCACCCACCGTGGTGGTGTCTGAAGTGATGGATTGAGAGAGCACGGAGAGTCACAGCACACAGTGTTACAACTGCAGCAAGCTGTTTTCTTCTTCCTTGCCATTTATGTCTGAAAACGGGATATTATTGCTGGGCCTGGATGTGGAAACTCAAAAAAAAAGTCTGGGGAATAGAAATAAGGAATGTTGTTTGCTCAGCAAGATTTGGGAAGAAAGGAAATGATCTATTTTGTGAATTGAAATTATCCCCTTAATGAATTTGGCTCACTATTTCTAGTTAAAAAAAAATACCCATGCTTTATTTTTGTAAAAAAAAAAAAGTGTCAGCTGTCCAAAAATACTGAACAGCTGTCCTGAAATAGCAGATTTTCCTGTATGTTTTTTTTATGATTCAGTCCATTCCATAATTTTGCAATGAGAACTGCAGACAGTTCTATTTTGCTTGCAAGAAATATGCACAATATGGCATGTGCCTCATAATCTTCTGTGATTAATGTATAAAAACACAGTCAGAACATATTTATACGATGGCTTGTAGAATTATAGAGATTGATCTTGGTTTCACTCACGGCCAATGGCTAAGGAGCACTTTAATCTGCTACAGGTGAAAAGGTAATGCAAACACTCTCGTGTTTATTTAGGACAGTGATTGGGAATATTTCATGCCATATTTCAAATACAAATACTCTTTGGCCGTCTCCGAGTGAAGGAAATATAAAGTCATTAGTATATGGTTTTCTGCAATCTATTGTAAATATTAAAATTACACAGGTCATTTGACCCAAATTGAGATTTCTGCCTAGTTTCTTCACAATCTTGGCTTCCAGGGGACTGTGAGAGGAAACAGTCTTCACCATGGCATCACAGTGCTGCAAAGCCCACTCCGTAACGAAGTGGGAATGGTATTTCAGGACATTCTTGGAAAAGGCTTCAAGCCACCTACAGACTGAGAGCAAGAGTCTGCAGTCATCTGAATCAGTGGAGAACCCCCTTTGCCTTTCAAGACTAAACAATGCTTTAAAAAATGCCTTATGTGAATAGTCGTCTTAAATCTCTTTTTTTTTCCTGATGTACAGATTAAGATCCTCACCTGCTGTCGGCTGGATTACCGTTTTGGCGGTCGCATAAGAACCCTTACTAAGGAGCCTCCAAGGAAGAGCTTACACATGCCGGCCATGCTTAGTGTTCAGCAGGCTAGTTCAGATGATTATTTTATGTAGGCTTGGACTCATTTTCACAGCAACAAAGGCAATCTCCTACAAGGATCTAAGAGGTGAGGTGTCCCATGCAAGTCCACTCATTGCATAGAGCACCTCTTTGGTAGGGTCACAATTTACCTCACCTCTTTCCTCTCAGGAGGTTTGCGTTTCCTTTGCAAGCTGAACTTCCAAGTCTAAAACTACTCAGTGTACTTCTTGTACTTCACGTGCTAAGGAATGAACCTCCATCCCAAGCCCCTCATACAAAAATATCTTAATTTTATTCATACGTTTGGATAAAACACTAAGTCAAGGAACACTCAAACAATGAATGACAGGATAAAACTCCAGCAGCAGCGAAGTGCTCGTGCACCAAGTAGCATTCAGATCTCGGACACTCTCTCCTACTTCTTCTTCTGCAACCTAACCACACCACCTTTCCAAAAAGCCCATCTGCTTAATCTCTCTTTTTGCTGAGCGCCTGAAAGGCTTCAGCTTTAGGAGCTTTTTACAGTCCATAGAATCATAGAATCATTAAGGTTGGAAAAGACCTTTAAGATCATCGAGTCCAACCATTAACCTAGCACTGCTAAGTCCACCACTAAACCATGTCCTCAAGCACCACATCTACCCGTCTTTTAAATACGTCCAGGGATGGAGACTCAACCACTTCCCTGGGCAGCCTGGTCCAATGCCTGACTACCCTTTCGGTGAAGAAGTTTTTCCTAATATCCAACCTAAACTTCCCCTGGCACAGTTCATCTCTGCTCTGTAAAACCATGGAGAGAGACTGGAAAAAACAGAAACAAAATGAAACAGGAGAGATCAAAACAATCCCAAACACATTCTGGGTCAAAACAACATCTGATACAGGGGCTACATCTTCACTGAAGTCAGTTAGGTCTTCGCTGCCTGTACTCTTCAAGGTGAATTTGGCTGATGATATGGCCTGAGACAACTTATTGCCTGAAGCCTAGAGTACCTTAGCTCAGCCTTGCAGTGATGAGGTAACTGCGTACAACTGCAGAGTTATGTTTCATCTACTTTGAATATTCAAGTGACCCAAGTAGTCAGTCAGTCATGAACAGCAATATATGAAGCCTTGGGCATTTTTAGTCTAACAGACTGAAAACATCAGACAGAAGTTACATCCAGTAGCACAGGGTTACTCTGAAGAATGAACTCCAGCTATTTGTTCAGACGACAACTCACTTCAGTCTAAGGTTAGTTATAAAAGAGCGGTCACATACTAGTGCACTAGGGCTTAGGAGACCTGGGTGCAGTACCTGACTCTAACAAGGACATCATATGTGATTTACACTCAAAAGAGTTGCCATCTAATTAACATCAGACACCTGACTTAGGACCCGAGGATCCACACTCACTCAATGAAGACAGACAAGACCCCTGAGGTAGTCACTGTGTCCCTTTAGCGAAATGCTACTTCTCTACCTTGGCTGCAGAGCAAATTTTATTCATAAATACAACCCCGCTATGGCACAGCTCTTTCTCTTACCCACCTTGCAGGTCTTTGGAATGTGGGGAGATGCCAACAACGTTTATTTGCATCAGCTGACAAATAGGGGACTTGCACCTTGATGGAGTATGTGAGCAGTGATACGCATGTCACTACAATGCACGCTGTCCTGCATGGAAAACAAGATTCACTGAGGGTGGATTAAAAGGATAAGTGTGGCACAGGGTTGTATAATCACCGAGACCAACTGAGCCTATGTTATCAGTGACTTAAAAAATATGCTAACTGATGCTTGCTGGGTAATCTTAAGTAGCTCCCTCTGAGCAGGTAAAGATAAAGGCAGATAGCACTAACTGGAATGCCCTCACTTTTTACTCCACGTGATATTGGATTCATAATCCCCATGATACAGGTTGGACTCGATGACCTCAGAGGTCCTTTCCAACCTTAACGATTCTGTGATTGTCTATGCAGAGGGGGCAAAGATGTGGACATCCTTGAGACTTTTCTCAGTCCTGGGAAGGTACTCCTGCTGCAAGAAACTGGGGTGGGCTGGACAGACAGCACATGCTGAGAAGCTGATGGAGTCAGCACCTCCAAAAAAGCATTGATTCACTGCCTTTCACAAACTCTAAAATCTTATGTTAAAAAAAGTACCGTTTAACACTGTTTCACATGGGACTCCTTGCACAAGTTTCCACAACACTACTCTACTTTGCCCTGGAACAGCATGCTTCTAGGCATTCAAACGCAGTGTGAGTACGCAGAGGGGTTAGAGAGAACAAAGTCAGATCAAAATACCATTTCATCCCTTGGGTCCACGAGCTATTGGCTGTGAATGTAAAGGAATTATCACACACGAGCTTACTTCTACAGGCGGCCTGGCAGGAATGCATTCCCATTCAGTTAAAGATCCTTCACAGGGAGCAATAGAAATGTTCCATTCCTTCAATATCTTTTCATTCCTTTTCAAGCATTTATACAAGTATTCCGAGGCTTAACCAGAAATGAAAGAAATTCATTTTAGGTTATGTGTATTAAGAGGCTCTGGGACTCCTCTACCTGTCTGACTGTGCTAAAGATTTTGTTAGCTAACTCTTTTTTTACCTCTTGTAACTACCAGTAAATCCCAGGACTGGATTATTCTGTCCACCTGAAACAAATTCTCTTTTCACACTGAGAAGCATTCAAAGCATTTCAAGATGTACGGGATTCATTCGGCATATTTACTGAAGAATTTAGTTGTAATCGCTTATAAACATCTGTTGCATTTTAGATCAGTAAGTGTAAATAACTGAAATAGAACGGCATGTGCATGTTGGATGCCATCTCTTGGAAAAAAAAAAACAAGTTACATTTCTCTTACCCAGCACTTGATCGCCAAAAAAAAGGGAAAAAAAAAGTACAACACACTGCTTGGGGAAGCGGAGTTGATTAATGGGCTAGCCTGTTAAACCATCTGCTCTTGAGGACCCAGCTTTGAATCCCAGTGCCCCTAGAGCTGGGTCAGCACTTTTTCTGGTGCTGAGAAGCGACATTAACTCTGCCGGCCTTTGCTTTTAGGAAGGAAGAAATAGTCCACGGAATTTCACTTGCCTTGGAAAAACAGAAATACCTTCCCAGATTGAGCACCAATGTTAGCAAAGTTTGGTAAAAAGGAAGTGTTGGATCAGCATCGCCTAGAAAAAACAAACAGGTAATGCTACAACGCAAGAGGACCGAGTTCAAAATGTCTCTCTGGGAGCAGGGAATAACCCGATCATCCTTGGAGTGGAGTGTCATAAAATTAAACGGAGAAAAAAAGGGACCTGGGGCTTCTCTGTGGCACACCGAATAAATGCACTTCCTGACATTGTCTTTGATAGGGTCCCTATCAGCTTGTCACTTGGGCAAAAGGTAATGCCGCCCTAGCAATAAATACTGTAATAATGTTTCGAACCCTTTGAACTAGATATCACAAAAGCTCGGGGCAGTCAAAATGCCAAATAAAGTTAACTAAGCGCAAGAGCGGAGGCCAGAGGCAGATGCTGTGAGCTGAATGTCAGATCAAGGGATGAGATCAACAAGGTGCTTTAAGAGGCATTTCCTGGTTAACTCGGGAATCTCCAGCAACCTCTGTAGTCTTTCATCCAAGCCTTATTAAAAGAACAGAGAGTGGGTTTTATAAGGGACACGGAGATGCAAATGCACGTTTATTTGAACTCATCAGATCTAACTGGAACTGTTTTGGGTAGCTACTCTCCCCAATGCAATGTTTCAGTTAAACTTATCATCGATAGGATACAATGAAATGAGAGATTTCAGCTCTGAAACACTGACGTAACATTTGGTTTCTTGTCTCCAGTGCCAAGTGCCTTACTACATAGACAATACTAATAACTCCTTTTTCTCCCCCTACAAAACTTACTCGCAATCTTTTTAATCAATAGTAACAATTAATTAGGAGTTTACTGGTATTTTGCGCATGAGAAGTATATGGAAAATTAATGATAATTGTACAAAATAGTATTCACTCCAATACAGACATTAGCGTAATGTCTGTATTGTAAAATACAGCCTACATAAAAATTGCGACAATTCAAAGCTATGAGCAACAAAAACCCAGCAGCTATAAGCAGTGGTGGAACAACAGCTGTCCACGATGTGTTGCACCTTAGGCATTGGCACCGGACGGGAAAGACTTAAGAAACTGGGCCGGTAGGATTGTTAGCCCCCAAATCCTCGACTCAGCAAGAAATCTCCCTTGGGCTTCCAGTGCCAACACGTTACTGCAGCATTTCTTCTAGCAGCCACCTGGAAACAGTATTTCCAAGGTGCCAGTGATGTCCTAGCAATTTTAAAAACACTTGTCTTTCAACTCCAGTTTCAACTTGGTGACTGGGCTGCATTTAGTCCCTTAGTGTAGATACCTCCCTTACATCAGCGTGATTACTTCAATTCGCACGCTGCGGAGGGAGCCAGGAACCAGCAGCCTAGAAAATCAGGCAATCTGAATGGCTTTTTCCTGTCATGGACATAAATATACATGTGTTTGTACGTAAACACATTATGATTTTTCATGCTTGTTACTGACATGCTGCCATCCTGTACAATAGAGAAGGTGGAAGGTAGATATTTCGTTATATATCTGCAGATACATGTATGTTTGTGTTAAAACGGTACATATGTGAGACAGATATTATGACGACTTGGTGGCAAATAAGGCAACATTCTCCCAGATGGGAAACACCAAAAGTGGCAATTTTTTTCAACTTGAATGCAGTCATCAAGTACTCTTGCCATGCCTTTCACAACACAGACAGAATCGTGATCCAGTGTTTTCAGACTTGAATGATTAGCCATATGTGTTTCACTGAACATGCTGAGCCAGATACCACCGCCAGCGCCCACTGAAATCCCTGCAGTTGCATCAGAGTAACGCAGGAGAAAATCTGCCTCCAATTACTGAAAAAGATGCTGCATTTTTCTCACAATTGATAGTTTGTGCTGCTGGTAGTACAACATCTAACGCTGTTTTATGGTGTTCCCCTAGTTCCTCTACTCTTGAAAGCATTACAGGAGAGAAGTAACAGAACTGTGCCGTTCTCATCTCTCATCTTGCATGTGCCTGTGCGCGGTGTTGCTTCCTCTCACACGCATTGATCGCTGTTCCCACAGCAGCCCATGTATTAGCATCATTAGCTGAGTTATAAGTGAAATCCGAGCCCTGTTGCTCTGTAGAAATATGCTTCAAAAGATGGTCCCAAGTACCTACCAAGTCTAACAGATGAGAGAAAAAAAAGTTGGAAGGAGAAACAGAAAGTACAGACGAGAGCAAACGACACATGCAAGAGATAGAGGAAAGGAGTCCGATTTATCCTGCCCGGTGCATTAATCTGAGGGTACTGCACTTACCTCCATTCATCTTTTGAAACCAGGGCAGAAGACAAGCTTGAGCAGCAAATTTTTTCACATTGAACGGACAGGAAATGTTAGAAACAAGCAGTAATGGGTGGCTTCTGACTGAAACAGTCTTGACATATTGAACGTTGTAAAACATTAAAGTAACGTCAATATTTATTATACAGATATGTGTATTGATTGTGCAGTAAAATGATCCAAAGTAATATATGCTATAATAATAATTTAACTCCATTCAGAAAAAGAGCCCTGACGTGCAGAGAAGGAAAAAAATCACAAAAGACTATATCCATTTATTAAATTAGTTCATGTGGGCATCTGATTACTGAGCAAATAGGAATACCTACTACAAAGCACTAGACATCTTGCATGAGCAAAACAAAAGGAAACTAAGGCCACATTTCTAAAATACTCCATTACAGCTCACTGGGGTTTGCCAGTTAAGAGAAGCTGAGAAATTGGCTGTAGCACTCCACAGTTCAAGCTCTGTAAGGTGCCCTGTATCCTCTCTCACTCATTTGCCTTTTCTTATGAATGACGAATGAATTTCTACATTCAGTGTTATCACGACACATCGATGCAAACACCGTGCTGCGCTTCGACCATGAGGGTGTTACCATTTACAGAATAGCAACTGTTAATTCAGAAGAGATTTGGATAAAATAAGAAAGACTTCACTTACTTCCAAATTCAAACAGATGTGGCACCTTTTTATTCCCCCCCCCCCCCCCCCCTTTCTCTAAGTGTGGGTTAAGGAAAAAATAAGCCTGCTTTGGGATTTTCTTTCTTTTTATTATCTCTGGTGAAATTGGATTTAAACTAAACTGGCTGTATATTTAAGTCTCTAAGTTCACAAATTATCCACATAGTCTTCCCAGGCTCCATTTTGCCTAATTGCCGATAACAATTCCAGCCATAGGACTGCTTATACAGCATATTTGCCACTCCTTCACCAAATGACTGATTCTTTTTTTTTTCTTTTTGCTTTTAACAGGGGAATGATAATGTTCAGTATTGAATTAGTAATGAAGTTCCAATTAAAGACTGTGAAACTGTTTGGTCTTGCAAATATTTTTAGGAGTATCCAGCTACGTGGTACTTGGTTTTGGACAAAGCCAAACATTGGCAAGGAACCAAAATCATCCAGTTACAAACCTGCTTGCAAATCTGATTTTGGTTATTCTTGTAACCCTTCAGTATGCACTAACCTTGTAAACATATTCTGCCTTGCAGGAAAAGCAGTAGTGATATACCTTAGGAAAGGCCATACTTCTGATCCAGTTTGAACCAGGGAGCAGCAGAATTGTCCTGATGAATGTTTCCAGGCTGACTACAAGTGAACAAGGCTTTTTATAAGCTCCAGAGAAACATTCAGCGTTTTGCAGACCCTCACACTGCTATTCCAGTAGTCATATAGCTCTGCAACACCCACATCTCTAGCCTCTACCCTCCAGGTGCATCTGACCTGGACCAAGAGCAGTCACACGAGGAATAAAAGTGATGTTGGTGACTTCCCTTAGAAACCTGCAAGCACACAAACAGGTTATTAAATTAAATATTTTGGCCATAGGCCTATGTCCAAAGACCATATCTCTTTGCAACAAGCATATAATGATGGTACAGAAGGACCCAATTTACTTAGAGTTTGCTCAGAGTTGGCTAGAGACATGCCGGAGCTGTACAGATGACCATTTAAAGCAGTGCTGAGCTTAAAGGCCTTGCTTCTCCATACTCTGTGCCTCTCGTTTCATGCCTGGATGGCATGGTCACAAAATGAATCTGGCCTTTGCCAGTCAGGTATGTCCTGCATTACTGGAATTAACAAGACCCATTTCAACCTGTTTACTCAAGTTGCTTCTACCAGTTAGCACAAACCACAAGCAAAACAAATATTAATATTTTTACAATTTCTTCCAATAGCTACACTGAGAACTGGGGGATTTCCCTATGACACTGCTGGGCTTTCTTTGTCCCAGAGAGATGGTTTCAGCACTTCCCCCAGTGCTGTTAAACCCTGGACATCTGTAATAGTAAATGAAAGCACCTCCTGGAATGACCTTCCTTATGTGGTTTGTTTGGGGTTTTTTTTTGTTTTGTTTTGTTTTGTTTTAAATTTTAATTTGTATTCTTTTCTCTTTGGTTTAAGAGCAGCTTTGCTAGGCTTGCTAAGACTCCTGTAAACAATGTGTAAGAAAAGGCAAACTTAAACAGCTCACAGCAGATAAAAATTGGGCAGGAATAAGGCCACAGTCTGTCTGTGTCTCCATGCAGCCCAAGTACGTTGTAGATAAGAGCCAGCATCAAACAGAAGTAACTCTCCCGACTTCATTGTCCTTCTTTGTCTTTGTGTGTTTTTTTTTTTGTCCTGTCCTCAAGGCAGAGGGGGAATTAAGCTCTGAGACACCGGCAACAATAACAGCTCCAAGACAGCCCTCCTGTCTCTGAAAAGGACAACTTATCGCTGTTATCTCCCCATCAGGGAAAAACTTTAGTCTCTACCGCTAAAAGGAAAGCGATGAGAGGCTGTTAAAATAAAAAAATAAATTAAAAAAAAAAACTTACAGAATAACTGACTTTGTAAGTGCTTAACTATTGTCCACTTGTATTTATTGTATTTTATGGTATGATAAAAAGATAGCTAGCTAATGGTTTTTGAAATCTAGAGTAGACTATGGTCTTCACGTTCAAAATGCTTGGGTTTATTCTACTTTTTATTACCTGCTGGCAGCACCCAGTTAGGTTTAAACTTTTGTCCCTGGACCGTTTTTCCCAGCAAGAGTAAGAAAGCAAACCCCAAACCCCACCAGCAAGAGTCCATAGGTAAAGCCGACCTAATCCAAAAGGTCCTGTTTTGCTTTATGCTCTCGTTTCAGGAAGTTCATATTTCCAGGAAATTTTTGCTTCAGTAACTGCTCCAGCAGTCAGTACAACACAATGCCACCAACACATGTTCCCAAGGTTCGTTTGCTCAGGTGCCTGCAGGTGGTAAGAGCAAGGGGCCATGCGATGGAGAAATGGGGGAGGGAGCTCAGCCCGCATTCGCCCACCAGCTCCAAGCTGGGTGCCCACCCGCAGCAGCGCCCATGGATTAGGAATCCCTGTGCCGTGCTGTCGAGGAGAAGCTGCTCTACAGCACTTACTGGTGACCCCAATTATGCCGCTGCATTTCAGATAGGACACTCCAGACCCTACTGGACTTTGTGATGGGGTCTAGAGACATCTCAGTATTTGAGATTTCAGTCAATATATAAAAAAGGAAAAGAAAAAAGAGACAGGGTGGGAGGAAAGCAGAATCCAGATGGAGAAGGGAGCACAGTCTATTTTGGTTTTGTTTTGAAAGGGCTTTTCTTCCTGAACTGAAACTGGTTGAGTTGCATTTAGCTTGCAGCCCTGTTTGTGTGGTGCAGATACACTAATGATTAATGATGTGCCAAGTGGTTCAGAGATATTCAATTCAGACCCACAGATACTTGTCAGTCCCCAAGGAACGAGAGCATTTTTTAAAACTGACCCACTAATTACCCATGAAAAGATTCAGGTAGTAGAGCACACTTGACCTTATTCTCAATGGCAGCAGCAGGTCTGATTCCAAGGAGTTTCTTTTACTACTTTAGTTTTCCTGCCTCAAAACTTGAAAGGCCACAGTCTAAGATCAGCTTCCATTCCTCAGTAGTTTCCTAAATTTTCCAGATGATATTTTGCACAATGATGTGTCATTTCATGTTGTATCAATCACATTACAGTATGTCACTTAATATAACATAAGGCAATATGATTGACACAATCTGAGATGACTTGTCACAACACAACACGTCAACTGGGACATTTGTATGTTTTGGGTTTATGTACACACACACAAACAGAGCCTTCAAAGGATGGGGGGGTGGAGGGAGGACACTCTCCCTCCTTTAAAAGTTTTCACAACGCTTTCCATTGCGGCAATTGCTAAGCATCTGTTAAATACACTGAAATTTCTTCAGTTCTCTCTCTAGCCTACCTCTAACAATAAACTACCAGAGCTTGAGTTTATTCCGACCTCTATTTATAAAGGACACCTTCTCGTGACATATAAAGTGCCCTGTTCCCAAGAACAGCCTTCTTGTCAGGGAGTGGCATAATACAAAAACTCACTACAATTAACCACTTGTCCCTTGGTGGCATCTGACGCTAATTCAGCTCCTAAACAATTAATTTGGAGTAACCTCACAAAGCAATCCCTAAGCAACAGTAATTGGCTAATTCCCCTCTACTTATGGTTATGCTCATTATATTACAGACAACTTTAAATCAGGCTGTCATCGCTAGTTCTTGCTGTCACCGAGGCGGTTCAGAAGGATAAGTTACTACACCCGCGATCACTTGTAACCCATCTGCATCTGCGGAAGGAACGCACCATCCAGGAGTGCTGGGAAGGTGGGAAATCCCAAGCCGTGTTCTGCAGCAGTTTGAAAACACAAGCACGACTGCAAGGAAAGCTGCAAAAGCTACAGGACTTCAATTCCTAGTGAAGAAGCATGGCTTCTTAATGAAATTTTAAGGAAGGTATGTTTGCCATAAGATCTCCAGGCAGTATGGTCTGGCAGAGAAGCCCTGACCGGGCACTGGGATTTGAGTCATGTTACTGTATTCTCTGTGTTCTTAGAGCTTGGCTATGTGGCAAGGAGCAGACACCCGCCAGCTAACCAGGACAACGAACAGAGAGAGTTCAGACGTGTCTGTGCCTACCTGCAGGTTTCGTGTTGTTCTGCCTCGTGCCTCGATTCTCCATTTAGGAAGCAGAGCTTGTACTTCACAGGGGTGTTCTGAAATTAAAACTCACAAATGGCTGAAAGATGCACTGGGACTGTTGAAAAGCAGAGTACAGAAGGATTTCACGAGCCTGTCAAAGTAAACTGGATCTTTCTTGGACTGCTGCCACTTTTTGCATCTGGGGAAATAACTTAGAGTGGCAACTGTACAGCCAGATGTTGCAAAACTAATATTTTAAGTTCTTTTTTGCGGCACAGCATGGTGCTACATAGAAATAGCAGAACACGCTCTAAATATGCCAACTCAGGTACCAGGAATGGTATGTTCTGTCCAAGACAGCTCTGTCATCAGTCAAAAGTCATAGCAAAAACTACGTGATTGACTTAGAATCTCCAGCACAGAGATCAGATGATTCTGCCATGGCATATGGTGTATCCTGACCTGACGAGCAGCTGTAGGGAAGTCAGAAGTGCAGGTATCTGCAGATATGCCACCTCAGATCACATCTGAACAGTGGTGCCTGGCCAGAAATGAAATATCCCATATTTGTTCTGAGGCTGCAGAACTACAGAGGGTGAACAAGGAAAATATTAATTACAGTAGATTTAGATGAAACTTGTCCCCCCCCAAAAAGAATCTTCAAAGACTAAATGCTTGTATTTTACCCAATATGTTCACCAGAGTTTTCTGCAACATGGAGGTTCAACTCATATCGCCCATATGGTGAGCCGTTTTTTAGAATTCAACATGCAAAGATATTCAAAAGCAATCAGTAATTTGTAAGCAACTGCAAATCAAGAAATGCACTGTTCTGTCATTAGCATTTCTTCCAAGTACCACAGTTCTTCCTGCTTCTAAACCTGCATTTAAAGATGGGGGAGAAGCTCAGTGGCACAGAGGGAAAACTGTACAGATGAGACTGAGTAGGCGTCATGTTTCATTAGGAGTATTCCTAATCTGGGGAATCAGAGGCCTCAGAAGCACAGACCATAAAACGGAAGAAGAGACCACATCCTCGGGTAGTATATTGTCACGACTCTCATAACGTCCAGCTTAGCATATTTAGTATATCATAATGCCAGCTACAGAAAAAACCCATATGGAGCAGTAGGACATGTTTGTTTTTTTTTTTTTCCTAGCTGAAGAATAATCAAGAGTTCAAAGGCAAATATCAGTACTGGGAACTTCCCTGACTTCTCCCAAAAACACAACCCTAATCATCAGTCCCCTCTGCGGGGCCGTGCTCACCGCTCCTGTGCTTGCCCCATCCCACACCGCCTGGTCCTTGGCTCAGGAAGGCACTTTGCCACCCAGAGAAACTCATTTGAGCAAGGCAAAGGTTGAACATGCAAGCCAGTCGCAGCGCAGAGACCAGACTGTGAGATGGATGCTGCTTCCCCGAGGAAACGCTCATCTCCTTCCTTGTGCGGAGCAAACCCCTCAGTTTTACACAATCCCTGTGTGTTGCTTATTGCTGGACTACTTTGTGTTTTATGGAAAGAAGAAAAATTTTCAGTAGTTTATCTGAATTGCAAAAACACAAGATGGAAAGAAACAAGAGGAAAAGCAGTTGTAGTTTGAGAATTGTACCCCAAGAAGGGCACAGAAACAGCTATATGAAGGACAAAGCAGAACAACTAGAGCGATACTGCTCTCCCTCCCCACCTCCAAGCCATTGCAGGTATAATAAGCCCACTCTCCCTTATGCTGTAGATTCATGAGAAATTCTCCAGTTTACAAAATTATGTTTTTAAAGGCTGTATCGGTTTCCTGAGACAATCCAGCACAAGGCACTGGGTGGTGGAGAGGGACAGCACGGAGCAAAGACAAACCAGCGGGTTTGGGAATGCCTTGGCTACCCAAAACAGCTGTACCTCTGAACGTGCAACCACAGATTCCATTTAGTTAGGTGCACGTTGCATTTCTTTTGGTGGTGAAAGCAGGGCCTGGACATTCAGTGATCTTTTGCAGCACCACTTGTCCAAGATAACTTGTTTCCACATGGCTGTTACAGAGCTGGGCAGAGAATTCAGCAGGTTAAAAATAACCATGCAAATAAAAAGAACAGTAACACCCTGGCCCCGGTATTTGGGTTAAATATAATCTAAACTTATCACTAGCAGGAAAATACTGCGTAGAGTCTCACTCGCAGGGACAGCACCTGAGCCAAAGTCCCTCTGGAGCTCCTAGTCAGTATGATCCGAAGGTCTCATCACGAAAAGCACTGAAGAAACATCACCTTCCCCTCATACCGTGTAAATTGAGAAGACTTAATCCCCACAGAGTACATCTACAGTATAAAACAATACTGATCCTTACTGCTGCACATAAGCTGCATATAAACTTAGGCCAATACAAGATGATAACACAAAAGAACCCATCTTTTTTTTTTTTTTTTTTTTTTAATGTTGTCAGTGACATAATTCCCATTTATTTCAGAGGGTAACACGGCTGGGGCTGGCCTTTTCAAATACATCACCCAACTAGCACCGAGCACAAAGCCCCTCTGGTTGCCGAGTTTCTGCATAAGCCCCCAAAATCAGCTTATGGAGTGCATTAACCTAGTGCTGGAACAAGTTTGCTTGGTAGGTTGTTCCAAGTCTTCTCCCAGTCAAAGTTTCAGCTCACTGGGCTGAACGGCCAGTTACTTATTAAGGGACATTAACGTTCTGGATTTGAGAAACCCTGAAGCCAGAAAGCCTACGGCAGAGTCAACTCCAGACCCAACATGACCGTCACGCGAAACTTGATTTGAACTCTGTGCAGACGCCTTCCTCCATCCACGCGGATTTGCAACCTTTGAGTTTCTACTTTGCATTTCTCATCAGAACAAGCCCCAACTCTCCAAGCAATCTTTGGTCAACATAGTCAAATTTCACACCAGTTTCTCATTAAAATATCCCACAGAACTTCTAATTTGGTGTGACTTCAATGCTCATGGTTATTTGAAACTGATCTCATGAACATCAAAGGTGGGTCAAAGCTCCTTCAGCAAAGAGTATTTAGAAAAGCAGGAGTAACGCTGCAGTTTTTGCTTAAGCACTGAATCATTTTTGAGTTGTTAATAGCCTCTTTGCAAGTGCTTGCAGGTTTGATTGCCAGCATCTCGCATGGTTTTAGCTGAACTTAAGTGTGGCTCATTATTATATCTGTAAGTGTAGCTAATATCACACATGGTCACAAGCTCTGCAGTGACCTCAGTAAAATTACAAATAGAGATTCAGCCTTCCATGAATTTTTCTACTTCTCGGTATTAAAATGCTAACATCGCTTCAAGGTCCTTCGTATAGTTTAATTATATACCTTCACTCTGGCATAGATAATGAGTAAACGTATTGCTATTGATGAGCTAGAATTATCACCACTATTTCATTTATATAATTTGATGGAATAATGGAACAGTAAATTCTTCCCCTGGTAAATGTAATAAGGGACAGCTCTTGATGTCGCTCTGAAAGAAGGAAAAGGCTGCTCCACCAGCAGGAGCAGAATCTGCGCCACGGACAGCTTGCTGCCATGGAAAACTGACTTGAATTAAAACAGTTAACTAGAGTGATCAAAGTCATGCAGAGGGGAGCTGCCTGGAACAATTCTTAGCAAAATATTTTTTTGATCAAAATATGCTGATTTTGTCAAAGTGGGAACATTTCACAGCAATATCTATTTCAGTGAAGTTTTCAAAAGGAAGATCTCTGAGGCCTGGGCTAGACTGCTCTGTCACTGGGAAGGAAAGAAATCATAACCCCGACTTCTTTCACAAAATTCCCTCCTGTGAAATGCTCAGGAGCCCTTGCCTCTGTTCTAACGATGAAGAAAAACAAATACTTTAAAACCTCAAAAGTTGTTGCAAACACTGTCATTCTCTGGCTGGCCCCACACTGAAAAGCTATTGCTGACTCTGACTGCTAGCTTTAGGTATTACAAAACTTGTGGTGTGTAAGGCAAGACCACCCAATGATGTGAAATCCATAACACAAATTTCAGCAAGACCTTTAAGATCAGATTGTGCACAAAGGGAGTGGGAAGGATATAACATTTTCTTTTTTAAAATGTAAAATATTGTTATACATTTCCTTTCTGATAGCAGCCCAACACAAGCAAATCAAACAGGTGTGGTATAAAGAGTTTAACAGTGGAACGGCCGCGGAAGGTGACTCTACTGAGGCAATAAGGTCAGCTGTGAGGAGGTAAAGATGTGTAAAAAAAAACCAAAAAGGAAAATCTAACACATATTGCATCTTTTAGATCACTTTGTACTGATACTTTATGCACTTTTTTTGAAGTGTACAAGAGTTGACACAAAAAGACCTTGAAGGTTTAACATAGGAAGAAATGTTTGCACCATTAAAAAAAAAAAACAAAACACAAATGTATTCCCCCCCCCCAAGACTTGCAGTGAACTTTCTCTTAACAAGGTCCTCAAGGGAACTTGCAAGGGAGTCTCAGCACCCACTTCTTACCTCCTCTCACTGCCTTACTGCTTTAATTTCTTATCATGCCTTTCTCAGCCTCTCCCACCTCACTGAGGAGCTCGTCAATCCTCCGGCACTCTCCACTGACCTTTCCAGTATCGCCCCAGCTGTCTCTGGAGCTCAGTTCTCAGGCTTCACTGCTCCAGGTTTCCCAAGCTACAGCATGAGCAGTCATAGGGCATGATCTCATCTGCCATGTTTCATTGCAAAACAACAAGTATTAACACTTGCATGAGCTTTTATCCATTATGCTTTTGCAAAAACATACGCTGCAACAGTGGGGCACTCAGCAGCAACAAGGCAAACAGCAGCACATACAAGAGTCGACGATGTACGCCGCCACAGAACAGAGTCCTCAGATCCTTCTGCAGAAAAAAAGCCAAGGAAATTTCAAAATGTTAACTGAAGTTGTTTGCCTCATATTGCATTCACTAAACCTGGACTTTTTCAGGCCGCTAGAGACGCATGTTTCGGAGGCACACACTCTGCTTCACTGACAAAGCCGTGTTGTTGACTGCAGAGAGAATAATCACAGGAACCCAACAGATCATAACTCCCATGATAGGGCATGAAGTGGGGGTGGGAGGGAGAAGCAATTTTCTCAGCTAACCTTGTCCCAGGCCTTTAAGGGCTTAATAAGATCATAACCAACACCTTGAATTATATCCTGAAATAAACAGGTACCCAGAACAGAGCACAAAGCTCAAGATTTATGGGCTAATAGTAGGCGACCTTCAAGAGAAAGGTTGCTACAGGCTGTACTCGCTGAAGTCCTTTGCAAGAGCGGCCCCAAGCACTGAGCGCTAACCCCGAGGTGATGAAGGCGTGGAGCACATGTATCACTGGGAAGCCATCTCCGCTTCCAGAACAACCATAAATGAAAGAAATAGTACCATGAGGATTGGAACTAATGAAGTCTGGTTTCTTTCTTATTTGGTTCTTGTGGTTGATTGACTTCTGTGTCTAAGACGGCGCAAGAATCTGAAGGTTTTCTGGCAGCAGGAGTATTATGAGATTCCTTCCTGTGTGGATTCTCTGGTGTTAAATAACTTGTGAACTCACACTGAAACCATGCTTTCAATAAAGGCTCTGATAGTGTGTCTCTTTTCAATCCAGTTTCTTATTTTCCCCAAGACTGGGGAAAATTACCCCTTAATTACCTTTGAGCTTAAAATTCTTATTTCACATGGGTTTAAGAATGAACAACACTAAACTGTTACATAAAATAAGGGGGGCACATGCACAGATAGACACAGAATGCAGATAACCTTCGTTTTCCTTCAAAGCTAAACTAAGATGACAGTTGGCTATATGGGGAAGATTTCTTCTCAGCGGCAGTGAGGGGAGCCAATGATGATGTTTCCTGAAGAGAGCAACAAGTTCATGTTTTGACCTCTAACGAGTGACCAAGGGACACCTGAATACAGATGACATTTTGTGGAAATATCATGAGCCAAAGGCAAGACATAAAAATTTGTTATGATAACTAAGCAGGGGGTTCAGCTGCCCATCCAGAACTGAAGAGCCTGTCTCAGGCCAGTCTCTACAGGGCCAGCAAGCAGATGCTGAAGTTTCATTACTTCACCTGGTTGCGACAACCCATCTTAGCAAAGAGGGTCAGACAAGGACCATAAAGTAACTCCCCAACCCCTTTGGGGCCAAAAGCTCCTCCATGTCAGGGGAGGAGGGGGGCACAAGAAACGGCAGGGCAGAGTGAAGAACTTGTGGTTTTCAGTTCTGTGACAAAGAACATGCTGCTCATTTCCAGTCCCACCAGTATGATAGGTTTAATCAAATACTCTTTACAAGGAGGGAAAGGAAAAAAAAAAAAAAAAAAATAAGGCAAGGTACAGATTAGAAAACACTGGGCCAGACTGATTCCCTCGATACTGTTGAGTAGTATAAATCAGTGGTGCAACCCATTTCAGTGGTGCCGGTTTCCTGAGCTGAACCACAAACCTCTTGGTCCAGTTCTGCTTATGGATTTTATGCAGAGCTGCGAGACACATTGCTCAATCCCACTCTCCCTCCACCCCAAGTCATCTGCAGATGTATTGGTCCCGAAGGCCACTACCCGAAATTTCCATCAACTTTTCCGAAAAATAAGAGCCCAGTAACCAGCACCATCTTTTAAGAAGCTATGAGCAAAACCAGGGATGCAGCGACAGAAGCAACAGACATTGGTTAGTCAAGTGGCTGAGTTTTATTTAATCCCAAACTTGTGCTATAAGGAAAGATGAAACACAGCCCATTCTGTGTTGCAATTAATCCCAAAGGTTAATTTTGTTGTGGGCACATTGTAAACAAAGGGGATATTTATTTCAGAGTCCAAGTACGTCGCAACAGAGGGAAGGCAAAGGGAAGGGCGGTTTGCACTGTGGATTAAGAGAAGGCTGCAAGACCTGGCGAAGCCCGTGCTGACAGATTCCCTTATTAAAAAGTGTAGCCTTGTGGAAGGCCTGCCATTGACGGCTCTGACGCGGCCGAACTTCAGAAAACCAGGCACAATTGGAAGACTGTGCTGTGGCAGGGACAGTGGGGCTAAGGGGCACTTCTAATTTGTCAAAGTTGTATCTAATTCCACTGAACAAAGTTCGCAAAGAGAGATGAGCAGAATCCACAAATGATTGCTCATTCACCAAGCCCTGATGGAAAGATAGGCCAGCACACAGCTTGGGCTTTGTAGAGTAACCTGAGCTGCTCCAATCAACTTTGGATAATTCTGCCTTGTGGGCATAACAGTTTTCCTTGTTTCTTCTTTAATAGGATTATTCCTCACAATATTAAAAAGATAACATCAGTGCCTTTCAGTGTCCCCATAAACTATTTCTAGGTATATGAATGGATGCTTCAGGTGGTTTTGTTACTACTTCTGATGCAGACTTATGGGAAGTAAAGATCTAAGAGAAGAATTTGATTCAAGTCTGACATTTGTTCTGTAAATAAACTAAAATCTCCAACCTCCTTTTAAGAGAGATCCTCAAAACTGACACAGTAAGAACAAAAAAGAAGAAAATTACCGTGTTGACCATGACTGCGAGCCAACCCCTGGATTCACTCCACTGATGAGAAAATCTTTCCAAATACAGCCAAACCGCAATACAGCTATATTTACAGTTAGAAGAGGCTTTCCATTTACAACAACGCATGTTGGATCAGGTCTTCAAATAGCCAGTTCTCAGGTGAGAAAGATAATTAATGCATATTAAAAAAAATTATCTCCCTAAATTAAAATAGAAGACATAATATATTCTGTCACAGCTTAATGGTATTTTCAGAAGACAAGAAGAAAGAAGGCAAACACCTTCACCACCCCTTTCCTCTCCAAGGAAAAAGAGAATTTATTACAAAAAAGTATCACAATATCATATTATATTGTCACCTAGGAACAAGCTCATTGCTGTCCTTGTACATTATTTTAAATGCCGTAGCCCTCACTGAAACTGTATGAAGGTAAGACTGACTAGAGCACGGATATCTTAATGCAGCAAATTAGGCAACCAAAATCAGCGTCCACTTTGAAACCATCAAAAACTGAACGGTTTTTAGCAACCTGACACTTCCATGAAATTAAGTGCTAGAGAGTTAAAAAACTTGCCCTAAAAGATTCTCTCAGCAGTGTTTTCAATTTACAAGGTACGTTATTGGGATAGTCTAATGCATTACTCTTCACTTCATTTAAAACCAAGCCACAGTGAGATGATCATTTGACTTTGAATTTGTCTACACCTGGATCTCATACAGATTGCTCTAACACAAATCTGGTGGTAGAAAATTACTGCTTACTGGGAGGCAGAACAAGTTTTGTCTGGAAATATGTTTCAGATCCCAGTGCTATTTACGGGTTTTCAGCAGCCTTGGAAGGCCCCGTATTCTCCCTACATCAAACAGACCACGGACTGGATTCCTGGGATGCTAACCCCATGAGGATGACATAACAGCATCTGCTTGATGCTACGATTCTGCTTAAAGGTGGTGCCCATATTTTTAAGTGTAGCTAGTAATTTCAGGTGTCTGTTTACTGGCTATTCAGCTTGGGATACTGTAAAGTTATCTGAATCTCATTATATATCACATAACCAATCTCATATAAGGAGTACCCATTAAACAACCCACAGTTTGAAGTACCCAAAATTATCACAAATTTGTTTTATATAGATATAGAAAGGTACATATAAAAAATATTTTTTTTTTTACTCTTTAATTATCTACATTGCCAGTAAGCCACTGGTAAAGTAAGCGAGATCATTGCTCCTCTAAAACTGACAGCCTAAAAAAAACCCACTCAGCAATAATCTTTTTTATTTATCAAATAGACCTCTAATAAAGGCTCCACGTTTGGCTAAGTCTTTGCACATACACACCCACAAAATCCTGCTGTCTGAAAGGGAAGGACAGCCCTGCTCCTTTCCTGCGCCAAAAGAGAATATATGTATTGTGGTGCTGGCTTGCTTTCTCTTCGCTAAAGTACTAGGGAAAATAAGGCTGAAAATCTGTTTGGGTTTTGTTTATTTTTAATAAATACATGAATTTTAAGGCCAGACAGGACCATTTATCATCTAGATAATCATTTGACCTTCTCTCTAATCTAGACAAAAAAAAAAAACCAAAAAAAAACCTACCACAGGGACTTCTTTCATTCAGAAAGTCTTCATTTAAATATTCCATCTATCACATCTCTTGGGAAATTCTTCCACTGATGATTTGGCTTCACTACTAAAAAGGTGCATCTTTTCTTTAGCCTAAATTTATCCATTTTACACATTCAACTAGTGGACCTTGCTGTGCTGCTTTCTCCTAAATCAATGACTTTTAGTTTGGAAAACAAAACCAAAAAGACTTAGACATTTTCTCCTGTGTAGGTGCGTGTAAACTCCTAAACTCTCCCTTGGAATAGTTTAGATCTTGCATTCTGCCTGACACATTACAAAACAACAAACAAAGCTGTTGAATTACTTTTCCAGGAACAAAGAGAAACACTTCTGTTGCCTTATGAAAGGGTATGTGGAAAAAAAATTGGCAGAACCCGAAAGACTCAGGACAGCATCACAGCACATAGCCTCTCCACCCTCCCTACCTCCACTGCACCTTTTACAGGTTTGACTGAAAAAAAAAAAAAATCTCTTAACTGTAAAGATAACCTAACCTTGTGCTTCACCCTTTGGCACTTGCCTGTTCATACTCTTTGACTTGTCCCCCTGGCATGGCATCCTGAAAACATCATGCAAAATTCTCTGTTGCAATTCAGCACAATTCTGACAAAGCTGACCGTGTAACACGGGCTTACGCCAGCTGAGGATCTGTTGCATTTCTGAGTACACTTCAGGTATCACAAGAGTGTTATTTGTGCAAGCTGGCACAAAGTATCAAATACCAGACTTTTCAAAATACAAGGAAACGAAGAACAGCACAGCTTTTAAGATTGTCGCTCTCGCCACAGTCTGGATATAAAAATCCAGATGTTTGCTGCTGTACCTAGGCACTCGGGAGCAGTTAGTGTATTGGGTTTCTCTCACAGGGGCCGCCAATATCTGTTCACCACTTACGGAGGCAGACGCACTGGGTTATATGTGAAAACCCTTCTGGTAGAACCACGCTTATGAGGCTTCAAATCATCAGAAGAAAATTTGTCAGGTAGTGGCTTGCTCCAGTCAGTTTTCATGAAAGCTCTTGGAGGCAGCTCAGAGGTTCGCAGCAGGGAGAGCAGCTTGCAGGCTATGGAGCATCTCCTTAAACAAGAGGTGGAAATGAGAGGTTAGCAAGCTGAGGTCTTTACTTTGGGTGGAATTGAGTCTCAAGTGGAATTTGAGAGCTTAGCCACAATCTGTCCATATGCAAATAAGATATATTTTCATTTGCTCTGAAGCAATTTCCACAGCTCCCAGGATCTTTTCAGATAGTCTTTCATGTCTTGACCTGACACCTCCAGCCAAAAGTCAAGTTTTCTATGGGAAGGACTCAAGGCCACATTCATACCACATTTTTAGGTGCAGGGAATCTGCTGATTAAGATACTGGTGAAAATGCTCTCATCTTTCTAACACCTTCCATCATTAAATTCGAGACCACCGTAAGATGTGAATAAAACTATATAATGGTTTTGTTATCATTACTCTCCCTGTCCTTGCCCCCATTAGGCTGCATAATAAAGAAAGTAAGTCACATTCACTTTTCGTTTACACACACATTTTTGGCAAACTCATTTCCAGGTTTTCGACACATTTTTTTCTTCAGCAGAACTAAGGTTTGCTTCAGTTTTATTTTCTGGTATTGCTTGTTACTTGTTTACAATGAAAACTTTTCATTAAATGTTATATTGCCTTTGCATTTTTTTTCAAAGGTCTTGTTTTCGTTACAGCTGTTTGAAAACCTGGCTGTTCTTTTAATTTTATGTCGGTAAACTACGTAGATTACCTTGAAAATAACCTTGATCCTATTTTCAATGTCAGCAAATGCTTCTGATCATATTCACAAGTCCTATAATACTGTTTAAGGAATTCTGCTGTATTGTTATAACACATTTGTCATGTAGGGTCATGCTATAGTGATCTCTCGGACACCCATATCCTGTAGGGTTTAACTATCAGGAGAGAAACCTTCAACCTGAATCTGGATTCAGTGAAGCAGGAAAACAGCACAGGGGCAACAGGCGAACTCAACCCGCATGTGCAAAAAGACAGGATGCTGTCTTATTCCAGTTTAGGTGGGTTTTTTAGGTTTGCCGTGTGGGATTTTTTTTTTAGGATGCAAGTAACTTTATGATACCTGTCTTTCCTCCAACTGTTATTCTCCACAAAAGCCACAACAACTAAAGTACTTTCTGTACTTTCATTTCAAAATGACATCTTCTCACAAAAATGAATCTATTACTGCTCTCTATTAAAAATTGATTCCTAATGCAAAAAACACTTCAGATATTTTTTAAGCATTTTCTAAAAGCATATTTTTCCTGCTACAAATGGTAATACTTAAAGACAAAAATAAGGAAGTCTCAACAGCAGTAAGAACCAGTGAGTGGTCTGTTTCCATTGCAGGAAAGGGGCTGCCTCTTCTGATCCAAGAAATCATTGTATCTGGGTAGCAACATCATCAATGTCAGTATATCTACACTTAGCAAGAAAGAGCACAGCCGGCTGCCCACATTGCTGCCATGTGAATGACGGCATCCACCCTGGGTAGAGTTCCTGGAGCTACTCACTTGTAGCTTGCAAGTAGTAGGGCCACGCTCATGTGGCACCTGGCCAGGGCTTGGCCATATGTCTCAGCAAAACGAACCACCGCATCCACAGTCCTTCACAGCAATATTGCTTTTGCTTTGGAGGGATCTGCTAGCTCAGGAGTCCGAGCTGCTTTCCGTTACCCAGCGTGGACACACCCAGTGGGAAAATGAGAACTCTTCAAGGTGAGGAAGATGTCTTCTACAGGCTCTGAAAAGTACCAGGTGCTTCCTTGGGCTCTGTAAAACCAATCAAGTATAATAATGAATGAATCATATTAAAGGTGTTGAAAATGTTGTACTGGAAGACAAATCTCTGCTGTCTCTTTGCACCCACGCAGACTCAGAGAAGTCTCTGTATTTTAGCTCAAATGCAGAGACATTCTTTTTCTTTTAAGCACCATCCACTTTAAAAAGGAGAATGAGAGGTTCTGCCATTTCTTGAAGACGCAGCAGCACTAGTCAAAAGGGACAGTGATACAGAGAGACATTTATGGAAGTCGCTGGGACGATCATAATTTCACAGGCATGCTTGAAAAGCTCTTTTTGGGCAGACGTAAAAGAGCCCACTGAGTCCTTTTAAAGGTTTTACACAAAGAAACCAATCAGTTTTCTAGCACTGTAGTGAAATTAGAGTCCATATTGCTTCTGCTGAAATTTCTTTATAAACAGTAGCTGTCCATTTATTTATTGGGCTTTTGTAATTGACTTGGGAAACACAGGCCCTCCAGAGAGTTCACAACAAGGTAGAAGTGTCACATGGTAAGCACGGTGGTTTTAACACGATGTGCAATATTTTCTTGATTTGAAGAGAATTCTGATTTTATGAGGGCTAGCCTTGTTTTTCCTTACACTGAGTAAAGTCATTTCAATGGAGAAATTTCTTTTTTATGCTCCTCCACTACTTAATATGCATTGAACAGCTGTACTCTATGGTTTCTGATGAAAGAGGAGTCAGGTATCATCTTAACACTTCACAGCCAATATTGCTGCCGCTGGAACAGAGCCCAATCCTCTCACCTTCACTCTCCTAAATAAACCTTACTTCATACATTAGACATTAGGCAGAAGAGGCAGGAATAAAGCCTCCTCGAGGTCACTAGGATTACTCAGCAGAAAGAGGATTACTTGAAGAAATGCTGCACCGTGGAAGCATCAATTCTTAACTAACGGTGGAGTCAGTTACCAACAGAACGGGCTTGAAGAGATATTTAATCCACGCACAATGCAGGATTCATCAGCTGAAAGCTGATAATGTTTCATGTCGAAGGTGCACACCACAGCCTGGTGATGACTCAGTAAGCAGGTGTCTTTCTGCACAGTAGCTGAGACACCTAAAAAATCCTTAGCTTCTGCTTCAAATAAATAAAGTTGTTTGGTCCCTCGACTGCAAAGACAAACACGTAGCTTAAGAACACTCATGCCTAACTTTACAGGCAGAATGGACCCCCCAGGAGAGGTGTGGAGTCCGCTGGGAGTTGTGGGAGAGGTGTGAATTCATTTTACTGGTGTGTTAGCTCTGAAACCTAACTATGCCCATTTAAATGCCACCATCATCAACACTCATTGCTGATCGAGTCCTGCAAAGAAGACATGAAGATTTGCACAACCTGCCATCACAGGCAGGTCGTTATGGCATTGAGACAGAGCAAAACTTGCAGAATACAGCTGTCATGCTGGCTTTCAGCAGGTTAGTGTTTACACAAAAATATGAAAGAAAGTTAACACCCTCGATAAAAACGAATCCACTGCTCCTATTCAAAGAGCTGTAACCTGAACACCCCCAACCACCACCCCTCCGCTCCGATCTACTGGAAGAAATCATGAAGGAGCAGAGGTATTTCTTGTTCATTACTGTTATCCACGTTCTTGCCACAGAGGTCAACCTGCTACTCTGCTGAGTGCATCACTCTGTGGTTCCACCCCATTGCAGCCAAAGCAAAAAGCATCTGCCTGCTAATTTTGGGATATTTCTCCCACAGACAGTGTGCTGTCTGCCAAGCGACTACAGGTCGTGTCCAGGACATCAGTTTTGAACTTGAGAGACTTCCATCCTGTCAAATGCAGGTATTACCCTTCTCTTAGTCACCAGTCCTACAGTAATGATTTGAGGCAACGGGACTAACAGCCAGGCTCATGGATACCTGGGTGGGGGGCACTCCCATGGGTGTCGTTAAGGCCCTCCAATTCTCCTCTTCAGGGCAAGCGCTGTCTTTTCTTCTCTATCTGTACGGCCACTAAATTCCTGGGGCCCAGATCTCAGTTAGTGTCTCTAGATATTTTTGTAATACAAATAATAAGTGAGAATAGTATGTTGTAACCTACAGTTTTGGTTCTTTTAACATGTAACATGAAGATGAAGAATGAGGCTTATATTTTACAGGATAAATACATATATGAATTTACCATTTCATCACACATCTCTACTGTAACTATTAAACACAGCTGCTGTGAACATTTCCTACTGCCTTGCAGTATTTTGCAGTAAATCAAAGTAATCTGCATTACAGTACCAGGTTTCAATGCAATCTCAAGGAATTTTTCAATTGCCTCTCTTGCATTTCAACCGAGATCATTTAGCTGAAATTATGAAACACACATTAGCGATTAATGCTTCCAAGATTCCACATTACTGTCAAATCACTAATACATTACCTTTCATAATCTAATTTGTTCACACACTAAAATACACAGAACATGCAGAGCTTAGCAAATGGCCTTCTAAAATGTCACAATTTTTTTTTAATTATTCCTTAAAGGGAAAAGAAACACCCCTGCAAGCATCTAGAAAATTTGTATCAGCATCCTCACTTTGGGCGGCCTTCTTTCTGCCTTTCGTGCATCAGCTTCAGGGCCTGACAAGGGATACAGCTGTGTACACCACACTGCTACTGGTGAGACACTGTGAACCTTCACCAAGCCACCAAGCACTTGCTGTGCACCAAGAGCATCTCTTGTGGTGAAGCATGAAGGAATCTTAATAGATGGGAGCGATCCACCAGCTAGAAAAGGTTGATCAGAACTGCCACACACCCCAATTTTTTGGGGAGGGAGGTAGAAAAACAACTAGATGCTTACTTTTCATTTGTAAAGCAGTCAGCATTTCCAGTTTAAACTACAATACCTTTCAGCACACCAAGGTTTGGGCTATTGAGCAGCTGGGGAGAAGGAGGGCTGAGGAAGGAAATACGGTTTTTAAAAAACACAACACAGAAGCCCTACAGAGTGAGTATCTGGTAACTACTGAGACATTTCTCCCTCTTTTCTTCCAAAGAAGAACAGGTCATAAACCTGTTTTTTAGAAGTGCAACAGCAGCACCACACAGTATGACAGAAGTGAGGGAGTACAGGTGAAATTCAGCAAGAGTTTCACTTTCAGCAGGATCAGGACTTCCTCTCTGAACTCTGCCTATCAGCTGATATTTCTTCATAGACTGGCCAATGAATAAAATCAGGTTATCAAGTTGGCTCTAAAGAGCAGAGGGGGGAAGAAAGGATGACCGACCAGCGACTTCAGACATCCTCCTCCCAGCTTTTCAGCTGCATGGAGGCAGGTGCGCCCTAGGCAGGCCCTGAGGAGCACAGAGGAGGGACATCTGCTTAGATGCATGAGATTTGTCAGGAGGAGAGGGACTCAGAGTGATGAGAAAGGTGTTGACACCTGCGTAAGGGACATGAGAAATGGACAGAAGACAGAAATATGGTTGAATGAAGAATACACAAGAGGGAAAAGTATACACTTCGATGAAGAACAGAACAGGGAGAAAAAAAAAACTAACCTTGGGAGAGGAGAAGAAAACCACAGGGCCTGGCTATTCAGCAGATTGTCCGATGTAACAAAATGTTGGCAAAAGAGGTTACAGAAGATGAAATGAAGGAGAGAGCTTGGGGACCAGGGGTTAACAGGGTCTCATGGCTAACACAAAGAAAATAGCACAGACAAAGCATTTTCTCTTGTTCAGCACAGGTGTGATCAGCAGGCTCTTCTTACACTTCCCCAGACAAGCTAAAATCTACAGTCATTCTACTCATCATAAAAAAAAAATTATAAAGGCACATTTGTGTAAAAGCTCTGACATCATTTGATGAAAGCTCAAACCCTCTGCTTGAAATGCTCCAAAGGTCTCCTGAAACCTCAGCCTCCTCAAGATCTTCCCCCCTCCCCCATTACCCTGCAGATCAACCATAGGAGCAGTCCCTCCTCTTTTCCCGGTCTCTGGGAGCACAGGCCTGTCCGTCTCTAACACATGGGGGCCATCTTTCAGCTCTTGCTCAGATGATGGCAGAAAAAGTTGACTTATGGCATTTCAGTAGCCCAAGCTGTGCTGGCTTTGGAAAATCGGGGGGGGGGGGGGGGGGGGCGGGGGATATATAGCTGGAAGTGACTTGACTCGCATTTCTGAATTAAAATCTGAAAAGCAATGTTTAAGACTTCCCAAGGTATGCGTTGCTTGCTGTACACGGCACTCAATGTAAAGTCTTGCGCGAGAAGTTTGTCTTCAGCATAAAACATCACAACAAAAACAAACAAAAAACAACCAACCAACCTCAAAAACTTGGCTATATTCCTGCCTCTGCCACAGGCTGTTTTGACCCTGGCTCTCACCACCCACATGTAAATAAGCTTTAACACTGCTCTGCAAATATAACCATCATTGCTGGGGCAGCATTCTGACACTTCAGTGCTATGATGCAACGGGGGGTTTTTTTGTTTTGTTTTTTTTTTACTGACTAGCAAAGTTGTACTTTCATATACCATGTTTCATCCCAGTGTAACTGCTTCATTTCTGTTAACAGTTCAGACTGATCCAAGCGATGTCTGCGCTCAACTGCTCTCACAGCCCTGGCATGCTGAAGTGTCCTCTCTCCCCATGTATCATCCAGAATCCTCTCGCTAACGTGATTTATCACTTCAGTTGGTTAAAGTAACAAATATAAAATGGAGGCCCCAACACCCCTCATCTTTGTGCCCATCCTCCCTCATTCTGTAATCAAACACCAGGACTATAAATGACTACTTAAACAAGGAGGAGCAGACAACATACGCTGTGGAAAAAGAGACTGGCCCAGGCTGTCAGCTGGTACAGATTAGCGCACACTGAGCCAGGTCTGTGTGCAGGATCGGGTCCTCAAACCTCCGCTTAACGACTTCACTCAGTCTCTGACCTCAGCCGTACCGAGTACAAACAAAACCTGCACTAAAGACGGTGAAATATTGTGCCAAACTGACATCGCTGCAGGACAGAGAGGTACATGACAGCAAGGGATAACACAAGCCAGCCTGTAGGAAATAAGCAACTGTCAGCACTCACATACGAGTGATAAAGATATATATTTTTAAGTGTGTATTTACACAATCTCAGATATCAGAAGTTGGAGCTAGCCACATCATGCTGGCTTCACAGTCACTGCAAGGGGAATAAAAGCAAAATGCTCTTTCCTACGGAGAGAAGGCAGCAGTATAAAAACACATGCAGCCTTTTATTAGCTGAATCATCCTTGCTGTAGCTGGCCATCCCCTGACCTAGGGATTTTTGTACCTCATGTTTTCGAGGAGATAATTTTCACAGCATACCTCAGCTTCTTAGAATGCTCTCAGAGAGCAAAGTCAATCCTAGGTCACTCTTCCAGTGTAGTTTCCTTTGTACTAAATCCTACTTTCAAGAAAATTCTTGCCATGGTTCAGTGGTATTTAACCTATCATATAATATCCAGGTTTACTGTGTTAGAAGAAGCAGAACAGTATTAAGCTTTTCCCACAAGCCTGTGATTGCATTTGACCCAGTAACCTGTATTAGATTAACATTTATTCTACAACTCCGCAGCAAGCCTTGGACCTGGCTGAGCAGCAGTTTATAGAGGACACTAACCATTTTTACAAGTGGAGCAGGAAAAGGGAATTGAATCTGAGGGAGTAATTCCAAGCAAGTATGTTGCTGCAGCGGTTAAATTGTTTATACGAGGAGTTGGGGAATTACATCTGACTGACCTCTCTTTTTATCTGCTTAAAAGACAAAGTGCAGGTCTCCATGGCAAGTGCTAACTCCTGGGGAATGCAGTATAAAAATGCATCATGGCAATAGAGCCTCAATACCCACCAAGGAGGGAGACCTTCAAAGGAATGTAAGCAAGTTAAAATCACCAGGATTAGAAAGGTTTTCACGTTAGCCAGCCTACAAGCAGGTTCATAAGCATTCCTGCTCACAAACCAGCCACTCTCCTACACTTGCCAGACAAGTTGGGGGCAGGGGTGGGGGGCGGTGAGGGGGGTGTTGCTATTTATTTATTTATTTAGCTTTGCATTAACCTTAGCCTCATGCTAGTTTAGCCAGAATAGGATTGTTATTGTCAGCATTTAGAACAGAGAGGGCCAAATCCTACGCGCCACTGATTGAATAAATCCTCCGAGGACTTTAGTTCATACAATTGAAACAGCTTCTAAACACTATTGAAAACAGGCTGCGTCTTAAAAAAAAAAAAAGGCATTAAAATCTGGCGGGAAAAACCCTGGAAAGGTTAGGCTACAGCAGGAAATACACAGGTCTCCTCCATTTATAAACGCACAGGGTCAGAAGCTGGGCAAGAGGATTAGCACAACCAAATTCCATTTCATGTGAAGTTTCCAACATATCTAAATTTATTCTGCTTATTATCATCATCTTACCTGCCTCTTCTCCCACCAGTACTACACAACTAGTAGATAAGTAAGAGATATGTTAACCAAAAAAAAAACAAAACCAAAACCCAAAACACATTAGAAAAGGAATTAAGTGAACTTCTAATTCACACCCTTTCCTCCAAGTCAAAAAACCACTCAGTTTCTTGCAAAATGCAAGTATGCTCCCTGAAAACAATGATGCATCTGAAGCAATACAAACTCAATCTAGGATTTTCGAAGTTCAGCATTTAGAAATGAGAGAAGGGAGGGAAAAGAAAAAGTCCATCATCAGCACAATTTGGATTCATTCAGTCACTCTATGAGCCTCTCCTGAATGCAGTGAGAGGAATTTATTAACCGAACTCCAATCTTTACAAGTGGCAGAGAGCTAGACAAGAACAGGATGCTCAAAGAAAGTGGTTTTTTCCCCCCCTCCCACACCAGAGGACAGATCTTCAGCTTGTGCAGGTTGGTTTGACTCCCAATTGCGCTGCTGCTTTGCAGCACGCAGAAATTGTGCTGAGGAAGATCCTATAAACAGAAGAATCCAGCAGGGAGCTTCTCTGGGGTCAAACTTACTAGGATGGCACATGGAAAGCTACTGGCTTGGTGTGGTTTTGTAGGGACACAGATGGGCACTCTTTGAAGTGTGCGATCGTAAGTCGAAACAAGTGAAATACCACTTAAAGGCAGGGGAAGGCACATGTGCTGGAATTGTGTGCAAACCTTGCATCATTTTTCTGTTTCTCTAAGCCAGAGCACAAGATTTCCAGGAAGGCTGTAAATCCCAGATCCCAAGGAATTCAGAAAGGATATAAATTGTGACCTGTTTACGAGACATTTGCCTCTACTTGGTAAGGCTGTTTAGACTCAGCAGCACAACCCGTTTTGACCCCATTCTATTTAGGAATCGTGCCAATTAAAGGGTGATGAACGCTCGCTCTCACACCGCGATCAACAGGTGCAATTCTGTAGCCGTCAGTGCTGTGCAGTTATGCGGCGCTGGAGCGGCTGTCCCTCCCGCGAGTATTCCTACCCCATCACATCAAGGGCAGGTAGAACCTGGAGGCTAATCCTGTAAACCTGTTACTCCTCACCCAAAAGGAATTGAGGATTTGGCCTGGGCTTTTCAAACCATTTTATTCAGAACAACAGAAGGAGAAAGGAGGGGAAGAGGGGATTGGGAAGAAAAGCAATGCCTAAGAGCACCTGGGAGATGTTTTAAAGACAGTAATGGAACAGGCCTAGGTCTTGGATAAGAGCGGAATCTGCCCTCCGGATGCCACCTACAAACAGGCTCGAGCACATTGATGAAACTGTTCAGCTGAAGCAATTCCTGTCAATACAATGAGCACTGGGTGGAAAGAACAGTGTATACAAATGGCCTACTTTAAAGCCTCTGTGCAAGGAAGAGAAAACAGAATATTTTTAAACAACAGAACCAGGCAGTAAGCCCTATGCAGTCTCCCTCCTTACTTCAAAAAAATCCCATCTTGCTCTTCCTCTTCCCATGCTGGGCACTCAGCACAGTCCAGCTTCCAGGAGCAGATGTGAATGGAGGGAGCCGGTTTTAGCTGACTGCGTGGGTTGTGCATCCTTAGTCTCTGCCTGGGCACGGGATGGCTCACGGGCCACCTCTACCTTCAGCTGCTTTCCGTTTTTCACTGTGCTGGCCACTGAGCAGCAATATTTGCCCGGACCTTGCAGAAAAGTGACTTTCCCAAAAAATAAATTAAAAAAAAAATTACGAGAGGAAGATGACAATAGAGAAGAGTCTCACTGAGAGGGAGCTGTCTTTTTTCCACAGCACGTCCTGCTGTGGAAATGCTGCTTAAGTGGCAAAATGTCATTCTCTCTCACTACATGCATTCAAGGGCTGATCCTGACCCTGTGAGGCTGATGCCAAACTTGCCATTGCACCACTGGGCCCTGAATGATGGATGTATTGTGGTGGTGATGGATGCAAATCACCATCCTGGAAACGAGTGGAAGAAATTGGTTCTGATTTAGCCTGTTCAGCATTAGTGGGAGTCGTAAAGCATCAGGAGAGTGCTCCTGTATACAGTGTGGGGGATTTAAAGTTCCTGCTAGAGAAAATGTGCTCAGGTAGGGCCATTTAGCAGTAGTCAGTAGCATTAATTACCTGTGTAAGACACAATATGGCATCAATGCAGCCTTTGGATTCTGTACCCCTCATTAACTGTTTCCCCATTAACCTTGACTGGAATCACATTCTAAGTCTAAGTAGTAAGATTTTTCTTTTTATTTGCGAGCATCCCCATTTCATCCTTGAAGCTTCTCAAATTCTTATTCATTGTAAATGGTCCTGCTTGTAATAAAGTGCTAGTGGAAGTATTTACTGTTTGCTGCTTAATTTTGTCCTCATGGAAGTCGACGGATGCCAGCTCCAACAGTAGTTAATATACCTTTGAGCACATGCTGTGACCTTTCTCCAACTCATGCCTGACTTCATTCTCAGATCTCATTAAACAGGAGAAATTATCCTCTGAAAGAGCAAAACCAGAAATGTGCAGATTTGCTGCAGAGCTACAGAGGACAGCTTGATTTAAAATGCACCGTGGTAAAGGGGAGGGAAGGCGGTGGGGGGAAAGCAAGATCCTTCTCATACTCAGGCTAACAGTCATATAAAAATAAAGCCGCACTAGAAAGAAGCAGCTTAGAGAGCCACTGTGTTTGAGTTCTTTTAGTCTTGTTTCTTGGACGTTTCTGGTGTTTGCTCTTGCTAATGCAAGCGATCTGAATGGAGGAGCTTGGCCGCTAGGACGCCAGGAATTTTATACTTGCGCTCTGGCTCAAACACTGCACTGTTTGGAGATGCCTCTTGCGTGTTTAGCACCGGAGGGCCTAAGTTCGCATGTGGGCACAATACACTACTCATATGGCTCCCCTCTTCTCCTATTGCAGAGCTTTATTCTCTATTGTCTGCTGTGGAAGCAAACACCCAAGCAACCCTGTTTGTCTAAAACCCAGCCAGGCAACTCTCCAACATTTTCCCCTTTCAGTGACTATATAGTGGTAGCAAGACACTATTTATGCATTGTCTCCCTAAAGCCTTCTAAACCAAAATTATGGTTTAGTTGCTGAAAGTTGAGTGTGCCTTGGCTGAGAGACAACTATGGGCATTCCAGCACAAGGGGGGGGGGGGGGGGGGGAAATAATGTTCCACAATATAGCAGCCTGAGAGAGCCCACAGGAGGGCAGCGAAAGCAATCAGAGATCCAGAAAACATGGTCTTGGGCTGGGGGGAGTGGACCAGGGTGGGAGGGACATTAAAAGACTTGGAATGCATAGTCCACAGGAGACCACGGGGAGAGGCAATGACTGTCCTGAAATATGCCAAAGCCTGCTGCAAAGAAGAAAATAATAAACTCTCTTCTATCTCCTCTGAGGATAAGGCAAGAAATCAAGGGGTTAAGTTGCAGCAAGGGAGATCCAGGCTTGTCCTTAGGAAAGGCTTTCTAGCAGTAAGAAGAGTTTGGCAAAGATTGCCTGAGGAAGGGTGTTGAATTTCTGTTATGGGAGGTTTTTAAGAACAGGTTTGCTGCATATCTGTCAAGGAGGGTTAGATCTAGTTGATCCTGCCTTGGGGAAAGAGACAGGCTAAATAACTTATTGTCCTTTCTAGCCCCATTTGCTAGGGTTCAATATATCTTGCTGGACCAATATCAGTAAGCTAGGCAGAATTAAAAAAAAAAAAAACAAACAAAAAAAACACACAAACAAAAGCTTAAGTGTCTACACTGGCAGCCTTGTAAATTCTTTACAGGTAGAAAAAGTTTAGTAACACATAAGTGAGAAACTTATTCTACAGATCCGGACCTGGAAGTCCAGATGAGCCTTGATCCTGCAGCAGGCAGGAGGCAACCAGATTGTGAACCACGCTGGGCTGCTTAGATTTGACCAGCGCTGGGTGGCAATACCCCTCCCCAATTTCAGATTTCAGGCCCCAGCAAGTCTGCAGTAAGACAATAAGAAAAACGGTGCTGCCCTTGGAAGATTTCCTTCACAAAGAGAGGAGTATTTGTCACTACCTCTAAATTCAAGCGTAGCTGTAACAAAGGGCGTAAGAACAAATGCTAAAAGCTGGAGAACCCAAACCTAGCTGGTAGCACTTATCAATGCATGGAAAGGAAAATCCTAGCAACTCTCACCAAACCCACAAATCAGCGCAAGTTCCTTAGATACTACTAAGATGGCGTGACCGCATGCAAGCTAAATGCATCAGATGTATCCACCGTAACAGTGAGTCTGTGTTCCTTCCTATTTGCTGAATAAGAGGGTTTTTGTGGTGCTTTTTTTATTTTTTTAATCACTTTTGCTTCCTGCCAAATAAAAGTGGAAAGCTTTGAAGTATTTGCAAGCCACTGGTACAGGTAAGTATACAGCTCTGAACGCTTCCAGTCTCCTACATTTGAAACTTGACTCATGGTTTTCCAACAACAATGCCAAGGGAATCATTTGGTAATTTTAGCTGGCTCAGAAATACCAGAGGTTTGTATTTTTAAATACAGATGGGAAATTTCATATTGTGCCCTTTCGATACCACTAGCTTTTACCTTTTATTTAAAAATGGTCTACTTGGCAGTGTGGTGGTTTTCTCCTTTACCATTCTGTCTGTTTCTAGTGCTCCTAGATTTCTTGCCTCTCCACAGAATACCTACAAAATACATATATTCTCCCATGCTACCTCTGAAATATGGTACTCATGTTCAACCCTGGCAAACAGAAGGAGCTTGAGTATAAACAGCTAAATAAAGGCTGTAATATCTAACTTGGCTTGATGTTTTTGTCACACAAAACCAGCCAAGTATATTTTCATTTCCAGATCTTTCGGCCGCTGCCTGTATTTGATAAACTTGTTCTCCTATAACATTGGGACTTTATAGATGGAGAGTCTGGACCATCTCCATTTTTACTCAAGAGGCGAGTGCAGTTACGAGCAGGTAACTATTGCGTTGTTAGAGTATTCACCGCAGTCTCATGTCCTCTTCATTGCTGATAAGCAGGAGAATATCCATGAAGAAAACAAATAGCAACATAACATGCTCATATTCTAAGAAGCACGGGGGGGGGGGGGGGGGGAATGAAAAGTATCACAGAAATAAAAAAAAGAAAAAAAAAAAAAAAAAGACCAGTGGCAGAAGTTACATGTAAAAAGTGACCTCTGTCAAGTCATCTCAAAAAAGAGGCAGAAAGGTGTCTACTTGGCTGTATTTCTGTGAAGCAATAGCTACATCCAGTGGTCACTGGAGCTAACTGACACAGGGTCCTTCCTAAGCTCTGAAGAGACCTGGGATTTTGAGGGGAGGGCAAAGGTGAGGAGTATTTTGTTTTTTGATGCAACAGCCTCTGTTTCTATCCTCAGGCCTGTCCCATCCCCATACAGTTCTGGTTTAACTACAGAAGACAGGCCTAACTCTATGAACTGTGATAATAATGTATTCTGTTCCTAATCACTCTTTCGCAGGGGAAAAATCAATTCTGATTTTAACAGCCCTTCAGCATGCCTTAAAATAAATTATTTGCCGGTATTACATATACCAGTTCAGAGGAACCTGGTTGTTGCTTATTGACAGTTCCCTGTTCTGCAGGGGAGTTTGCTACATCCATTCAACTCTGCTACTAAAACACCTCCCAAAAGCAGCCTTTGCAACACTTGCAATACCTAAAAGAAAACAAGAGGAAAGGCTACTTTCAGCACAGCAGGGGCAGCCTGTGCAGAGAGCACCAGGTCAGAGCAGGAGTCATTTCTGCACAGCCATGTACCTAGGTGCGCAAAAGGAAAGAGCAAGCGCCTGAGGGCAGCCTTGTCTGAGCAGCAGCACAGCCAGGTAGCAACAGGATCCAGCTACACTAAAAAGACAATGGAGTGAGAGACATCATCTTGCTCTGCCTATGCAGCATTTCCCCAAGATGCCACTTTCCAATCCAACCACAAGGCCAAGGGCCTGTTCCTACGTTCAGCACAGCAGATCTGCCCTGCAGCACCTCAGCAGAATGACCCAACAGCCAGTGGTGACATCCTCCCATCTTTCCCGCAGCTGCTTTTGTATATTTAGCTTGCCAAGTTGAGAGAGGTATGTAAAGTCACTATTTCGCAACATTTCCCAGCATGACAAACATAGATGCTTCTTAGATTCAGCCTGCAGTGCCCATCAGAAAAGTGCAATACATGTGTTTCAAGAGGAGGAGTATGCACTTCTGCTTAACAATTCAAGTAGCCAGGGCAGTCTACTGTGCATAAGGATTATTTTTTCTGTCTGTTAGCTCCCATGTGGGAAAGTCCTATGGGATTTAATTGAAAAGAAGGTCTTTTCTATAGAACTAGTTAATCATATTCATTCTTCCTCCAGAATTCTGCAGAAGAGTTAAAAAAAAAATTAAGAGAATTGTCTCCCTCTAATCATTAGACCACTCTAATTTCAATTAATTCAAATTTAAGTTGCATGGAGGTTTCATCCTCCTTGCACACTGTGAAACACTTTCATAAAGAATGGAGCAAGTCTCATGGCTGTACATGAAACACTGTCCGCCATCCTTCTGCTGGAAAAAGAAGAAGAAAAAGCTGTATTCTGTCACGTTTCTTGCACACAGCTTTTTCTCCTACATGCTTTGATGCACCAGCAAAGGCAAACAGGCCTCAAGGCCGCAAGACAGTTAACTAACTCTTTGAGCATCAACAGCAGCAGAGCTTTCTACAGTTTTGCTGAAATGCTATGAAGTCCAGAGATGGTAGAAGGACAGAGAGAGGAAGGGAGAAGCAAGGTGTCGTAGGAGGAAGTACATGTATCAACTGCTGTTTGAGTACACGCTGCTAAGCAAAGTCTGCTACGGCATCAGCTAGTGACACACAGGGGTCCAGTCCGTCAGCTGTACAACTGGACAGGTGAAGGCTCAGGTTTTGGAGGCTAACCGCATTAGCGGTCCCTTTTCACACAGTCATGCAGATGAGTGGCTTTTGTGAGACCTGTGGTTTAGCCCAAAGAGAGCGTATCGCGTTCAGTGTGGGAGGAACGGCTGGGGGCAGGAACGAGAGTATATGAGGACAGAGGAGGCAAACCCCAACCTACCTCAGGTTGTATAGCCCAAGACAGCACCATTGCTTCTTCCTGACTTCTTTTGCCTGAGCTTAGGCATTTAATATAACTCACTGCATTAACAAGAAATCACTGGAAGATTTTTAGGAGCTAAATACAGATTCTTAAAATGGATCAGAAGTATCTGTGGCTATTTCTGCTCAGTCATTCCACAGAAGATCACTTTTATAACATTAAGTGTAAAAACATCCCTATTATGCAAAACTGTTACCTCTCCTCAGCTCAAGCAGCAGCTGCACGTGATTTTTCAGTACCGAACATGCAGGTGTAGCACACTGAAAACATTTTGCCAAAGGGTGCTGCCTCCACATGCCCTTCCCTCACTCCAGTCCCCAGCTTTCCTTCACATGCATTTCCCCTCCCACCTCCAGAAGAACCAAACAAAAAAATCAATGGTAAAGCAGCAGGAGACAGAAATTTTGTGTGTATAAATCCAAACAGCACATAGCATAGGGACAGAGGAAAAGCCCTGAGCCACGTGAGGGCGAAAGGCAAGCCAAGCCCCAGGAGCCGGCTTTCATGCTCATACCTGATCTCCAGAGCACAAGAATCAGCATTTATGCACAGGCTCCAAATTTCACAGCTGCGCTACCCCTTCCACCAATGCAAAGTGCACTAAGGGAGGCACACAAAGCATCATCTTTCTTTCTCCATCCTCTCCCAAGGGAGGAGAAGAGCGTGGTCCCCATCCACCAGTTGCTATTATTATTTCTTTTTGTGCTTGGTCTGATTTGCCCACTTGGGGATACTTACAAGCCTGAAGAACAAAGCAAAGATGGCACTCTCTTCCTAGTCTCTGTGTGTTTCCTATGTCTGCCTGCCTGGTGCTGTTAGGAACTGAAAAGGCTTCAAAAGTTTTAAAATACCCATGATACCATCAAGCCAAAACATTTAAGGAATCTAAATAAACCTCTAAGGTTCCCAACATCAGCTTTGTAGTTGTGCCAGCCACGGGCTGCCAGCAAAGCCAGTCTTCATCAAAATCAGAAGAGCTGGAATCAACATTTGCTGGGGGGGGGGGTGGGCGGGTGGAATTAAACCCAGTGTTAACTGTTAATGTATCTGCCTTCAATAAATAATGTCAAAAGGATACAGCTGAGTAGTTCTAGGAAAATGGAAAGTTGTTGTTTTGCCTATTACAGAGTGCTCAAAACCACAACACCAAGAAATTTTTCAACAAGCAAACATATTTCACAGTATCTGGAAAATATAAGGGCTTGAGAGCCAAGGTGGTGTTAAGTGGAGATAGATGCACTCACAGAACTTGAGAATCTGCCTCAAAGTCACCTTTGCGGGGCAGCTGGGGATGAGGACCAGAAATCAATATTGGGGCTATAACTAAACTTCGGACTTCCCAAGTGGGACCCCTTTTTTTCTTAAAACAAAAAAAAAAAACCAAACAAAAACAAAACCAAAAGAATATAGCTCTAGAAGACATTAGCTGCTGGCACAGTATTGTCACCCTTGTACAGAGGAAGCAGTGGACGCTACTAAAGTTGGGCTACAGCCAAATTAACTTGACAACACACAAGAAAGTGACTATGCCCTCCCAAAATGCTCATGCCGATACTGCTGTATCCCTTCCCAACAGAAGACAAATGCCCTGATGTTAGCTTTATCTGGATGCATTTATTTGAGAAAATAAGCAGGCTGTGGTTAGTTTGTTTTCTTAATATTTGATTTAGTCAGACGTGGCTACAAAGAAAATGCAGGACTTTAAAAACGCTGAAAGTTTCTGTATTTATATGGCATCAGACAGACTACAAAGGTCACTCAGCTGTCAAGATTTTGCCATTCCTGATTTTAAAAGACACTCTCCTGAGGAACATACTGGTTTTCATGCAAATGGAGGCAATGCTAGATCCTTCCTCTTAACAGAAGGGGCAATTTTGGGCAAAGCGAGATACTTCAGCAGGTAGAAACTTCCCTGGACAGGACTGCGGGGAAAGAAATCTGGATCGGTAGGGTTGCCAACTAATAGGATTCTTACCAGGAAGGAAGTTTTCAATACTTGGCCTTTTTTCTGATGTTTTAAATCACCAAAATGAGGTGGTTACATGATAACTTAACCATTTTAGAAGATGTTTCCAGCTGCCAGCACCACAGAGACAAGGCTGAACACCAGAAACAAACGTGTTCTGAAAGCACAACCCAATATTCAAAAGCACCACGAACTACCTGCTCCACTTGTATTTTGCCACAGCCCAACTCTGAGTTTTGATTGTATGAAGCTGAGTAATACCAGCTATATTTGATTCAAAAATGCTGCAGTTTTAACATTTTCAGTTAGTCCCAAGAGCCAATTAAAAAAAAAAAAAATCCAGTATTGTACCTGGGAGCACTTTCAACAAAGCCATTATTACTTTGGTTTTCTCTCATGGAGATGTCCAACTTCCAGCATTAAAATGCAATATTAATTGAAAAAATCAAAGTCCCCCTTGATAATTGCATCACAGAAAAAAGAAAGTAAAAAATTGTTTCCTATGCAGAGCACATTTTATTCCCCCAATTAAAATGGGATTGAGCTCCAAAGGTGGTTGGGTTTGTTTTGGGCTTTTTTTTGACAGATCCAGAGGAGCTCTCTGGTCTCTTACCAGGGCTTAATCACTCAGCTCAGAAATGCGCTACCTGCGAACATCTCCCCTTGCAGCAGCACACCGCAGTAAGGATGAGCCTCATCAGAAGGCAGGTCACTGCTTCAACAGTCCTCTTCTCTCTGCCCAGTCTTAACAGGATCCTTTTTTTCCAGAGCAACAGCTTTCAAGTCAAACAACTATTGAGCATTGCCAAAAATGTGGCTGTGCAGAAGAGAGGCTGGGGCACGCACGTTTTGGAAGGTCTGATCCTTATCCAGGGGATGAAACTGAGACCTTCAGAAAATTCAGCAACAGGAGGAGAAAGCAATCTTCGATGAGGAAATCTGGCACTAAGCACAAACACCTTTTTCCGTAACATTAAGGTCAGTCACATTCTCTCATCCTATCAGTTAAATGGTTCATTCAGATTCAAGTTTCTGATGATCTTGGCGTATTTAAACTGAAGAACGAAGGTTACAGCATGCAGTCATATCAGGACAAGAAAACATGGCATTTCTTTCTTTTCTTGCTACTGCAGTGGCCAAGAATTTTTTTTTCCAGTATGGACTCTCGCAAAAAAAAAAAAAAGTAAATATGCAAATGATTTTCATCCCTAGAGTTTACCTCATTGACCTCTGCAGGTAAAAAGTGGATATGACCCTATCTGTGCAAAAATCACACATACGCCATTCGTAAATGAGACTGGGCTACCAGACCTTGGTGCAAAATCCCTCAACAACCGAGTGAGCACATTCATGGCCATTGTAACAAATATGTTGAAATAATCATTCCCCAGGCTATGACATCTTTTTCTTCACCTTCTCCCGATTCTTTTCTACCCCTCCAGTTTTATCCCAGTCTCAATTTTTTCCACTGTGAAAGACCACAATCTTAGCCTAGAGCTGGACAACCCCTCCTTGTTAGTAAGCCATGTGTTCACCTGACTAATCTACTAATTTCCAGTTTTAACGTCTTGTTTAAACTTGAGTACTTGAACAATATAAGTTAAGAGATTTTAAGTCACATTTCAGCTCAAGAAGGAAAAAAAAAAAAAAAAAAAAGACCACCATCATCTTTTACCAAAATGGAATTCATAAACCTATGATAAACCTTGCCAGCAGCTTGAAAGGGAAGTTTACACATACTAATGTACGTACCCGTCCAAATGTACACACAGCCATCAGTAGACAAGATAAAAGAGACAAGTAGCCTGCACTGAAGTAGTTGCACGGTTGTTTTAAAAGGTGATGCTCCCTATTATCATTTTCTTACCAAAATAAAGGGTAGATTCTAGACTTTGCTTGATGATTCTTTTAAATATGTGTTTTATCAATTGTATTAATAGCACTACATTTTTCTGTCTTTAAACCACTGAAATTAGTGTTTTACCCCGCCATACTCCAAGCAAATTCAGGCCTTACGGATAAAAGCCTCATCACTGGTTGCAGCATAGACAGCAGCGGAGATGCAAATCCTCTTTGAGCTTTTGTATCCTGCCTTGGGACCGAGCTGCAGATGTCCAGAGCTCATGTGCATGAGGCATTACTGCTTGCACTAATGCTCCCAGAGGCTGGAACAAATACATTCTTTGTGAAATTAGTACAAAAGATGGGACATATAATACATACGTATCATTGGTTTACATGCATTCTGCACGCTAAAGCAGCTTGTTGTTTGTGTTTGCAAAGGCTTGTTTTACAGGTCGGGCTCAGCTATCTGTTGCAATCAGACACCAGCCTGCGCTGCCAGTCCTGGGCTTTGGGTTCCCCACGCCTGGTAAGGCCTCTGAACCCAAGTGAGGTTCAGGCACTGTCAGCCTGACCTCCCTGGCACAGACACTCATTGTTAGGATCCTTACTTTGAGATGCTGGATCTACAGCCTACCTATTATAAGCATGCTGTCAAATCCCCAGTAGCGTAGACCTGTGCTCAAGAGAGCAGTATTCTTATCAGATACCTTGGTTTAGGGTTTAACTCTTCAGGAGTCTGCCGAAAAGAAATACCTCAGCAATACACTGTGCTCAGAAACAAAGCACTAGAGTCATGAACATGGGCAAGAAATACCAGATGCCGACCTGTCCACTCCAGTGTCCATAGTGCATACAGTCTTTTCAGTTGCATGCAGTGTCCTTCGAGCACCCTTCAACACTCCACTTCATTTTCTGAGTCAGACTCAAGCCTCTGGCCAAACAGCTTGGCCTGTCTTCCCCGCCAGACAGCCTCCTAAGCAAGACGTACAGTATATTTAGCAGTCAAAATAACTATGGCAAAACACATTGGAGCTGGCAGACTGAAGTAGGCAGTACAGATACATATTAATTTATCACAGCTTGTAACACAAAACAGTAAAAACCCAGAGCTTCATGACGTGGCCTATATGCCCCCCTTGTGCATGTAAGGCTCATTAAAGTTAATGGGAGCTGTGTGCCCATCATATGGGGAGTATAAACTCTGAACAGCAAAATGCACCATATGTTTCTGCATCAGAAAGAACACCAACACAAAAAACAATTGATACTAGCTTTCATCCCTCTGGGAAGCCATACCTGATGGGACACTGATGGCTGGACACAGGGCCTGAACTCCTTTTAATACAGTGAGAACTCCTGCTTATACAATGATTGACAAGATCAAGTGAGATGTGGATAGCTTACAGTTCCTGAAAAACCTCTAGGAGTTTGTTATAGTTTAGATAAAGAAGAGACATGGAAGCCTTTGATGTTTGACCTCCTTTCCCCCCCCATTTTTACCTCCCACCCAAGAATCCCACATCCTCCAGTCTTCGCATCAAAACCCGAACGTGTTGCATACGCAAAGCCATTTTCACTCCAGTAGGAAAAATTAAAAAGAAAAGTGACAAGCCATGTGAAGTGTGGAGTTCTACCTGCTACTGACGTGACTCTGCTGATAAGAGGAAGAGCTCAGCTTTCAGAGACAGCAGAACCTCCAATTCTGGGTGCTCGAAAAAGGCGGAGGTTAGAAGAGACAATGGTGAACCATGCTCTTGCAACTTTTCGGGGTTTTAAGCCTCTTTAAGCTACAGCATCACTGAATCAAGGATGCTGACCCAGCATCACCCACATGACTTACAGCCAGGATCTTAGGCAGAAAGCCTGCTGGGAAAACATCTGCTGATTACTTCCAAAACTTGAGATCCAAACTACGAGATGAATCTTTGGCCTCTGAAAAGGTCACTAGATATTTGCAACACACAGCAGCTCTGCCTGCCCCTTCCTTGGTTTTCTGTGTCTTTACCACATACAGACTCCTACAGAATACAAAACATTCCCATTGTGTCGCAGACTCTTGGAGAGTGTTTTCTGCAGACGTTGCAACGAATATGGCCAAGTGGTATTAAATAAATGTGAAAGAAGCTGGAAAGATACCAGGCACGATGGAGAAACTCAAAGCTTGTTGCAGAGTTTGAGGAATAATTCTGTCAATTGCTACTTCGCAGAACACCAGGTATTTGGGCAGCATTTCATTATTATTTTCATGTTTGTCAGTCATACTGCTCAGCACTCTGCTGACTTGTCAAATAAGTGGAAAAATAGGTGAGTGGACAATAAGCAACCTCAAATAAGTATTAAGCCTTCTCCTTCTTTCAAAAAAATAATAAAGAAATCGTTTGATCAGGCCTCAGGCCTACTTCCAGCACTGATAAATAGCTTTCTCATCCTCATCCTGTCAACCAGACATATTGATCTCAAACCAACCTAGTAGGACAATTCACTGAAAACTTAACACCATTCAGAGAATTTAAAATAAACTCTCTCTTGCATTGAGCACTGAGAAGAAACCAGTACTTCAACTCTGAGCACACGTACCGCATGAAAATGACGTTTTGAGTTTATTCTACAGGAAATACGGGAAACTCCATGTTTTTGTGCTGCATGCATAACATACAAAGTCTTCTGTACAACATCTGAGTTTGCTACCGACCTTATTAAACAAGGTATTGGCAGTCAACATTTGCTGCATTCCTGCATCAGCGGCAAATAGTGGCACAGAAGTAGTCTGCAAAATTGTATCCCCCTCTCCATTTTCCCCCCTTGTAGGCAATCATGCACACGTCCACACAAATCAGTGGCAACAACTGTAGAAGCCAAAGGAAGGTGACCTGTTTAGTTCTTTACCCTTGAACTTATTACAATCAACTACTTGCTTTTAGGAGGTAAAAGCAGGCAAGTTTTCCCCCCTCAACCATCTCTTCTCTTACCAAGGAGTTTTCCTTGCTCTTCTCTACAGGTTGGGCTTATAATGATTTAACTGGAAATCAGGAACAAGCACGATGATCCTTTGCTTGATCAAATCTTCAATACCCTGTCACAGTAGCCAGCCCCTACACGCACCTTCTTTGCCTTAAGCAGGACCCTCTCAGATGCATCCAATGAATCAAAAGAGTCTGCCACACCTCCTTCACGGCAGGGGCACAGTCCAGTGTGGAGCGGGCGACGAGCACAGTTCTGGGGCTCTAACACAGATGTAACCTATTTCAGAAGTGCCTACAGAAGTTCCCAGAGCTGATGGGAAGCCTGTGCCATTATAAGCAGGCAGGTCAAACCCGCAAACCAAGCTGGTGATTTTTCATTTCATCTCAGCCTTACCATGCTTTGATTTATTACGATCTATTTTTTCCTTCTTCTGTTGCAGCTAGAATTGGTCACCTTAACCACAGCGATCACCTGCCCACGGGGCAGGGGGGGCAGACGCTGTCTCTAGGGAACATGACTGAGACGAGTCCACTTACATCTGGGGAAAAAAAACAGTTTCATAAATTTAAAGCAACACACACAAGGTAAAAGTGTGACCACACTTTTTCCACGTAAATAATGTCATACTTGTGAGGAGGGGGCCTTCAGTGATATTTCATGAATGGGCTCATTATGTTGCACCTGACCTACAGGCATTTCAATTGCCTTTTTGTTTTATTATTTTTCTTATTTATTTTTGCTTGACAAGTTGTATATAATCAAATGCTTTATGATGTTAAATCTTGTTAAGACATTGCACTTTGCAGAGGCATAATGTCAGTAAGTTTAATCAATCTATAATTTTTGTACAGGAAGATCCCGCTGTGACATTTAAGCATTGAGTGATGCTCCGTGGAGGAAAGAAGGGCTCTACCCACAGATATTTTCAGAGCCCCACACAGTCATAGTCTTCAGAATAATTTAAGATTTGCTTTTATTATCATCATCATCTTTTCACAAACAGAAAAGTAAGAATTGCATTAGCAGGAGTGGGCCAGACTCCAGATAGAGGCCCTGTGGAAGAATTTGCACAGAGTCTAGGTTAGCTCAGATTCGTATTGGCCTCCAAGAAAAACATTCAGGAGAAACATTAAATCCTCTGAAGGGAAATATTAACAGATAGTCATGAATGGAAACTGATTATTAATTATTTCTCTCCCTCTTTCTCTCTGTTTTATATTTTTAGTTTAAAATGTCATGTAAAGCCTGACATCGATAAAAATGGCAGGAAATGTTCCTTGCTCAATTAAATTACCACAAAGACCAGCTTAACATCTGCTTGGCAAACCCGTCATAAACGCATGGCATTAATATTTAATAAAAATATCTATAGCTTTGGTTGGTACTGGAGACATTTCACACTTTGCTCACACATGGTGTTTCATATAATTATTCTCTAAAGGCTGTCACTTTAGTCCTTTAGCAAAATAAAAGCTCCAAGGATGATTAAATATAGAAAGCATATCTTCTAGGACATAGTCTTCCTTCAGGAGACCGTTTCTACTGACTCTTACATTATAAGGGAGAAACAGAAAGAGGAAAGCGGAGCCAAACTAAAGGAGAATAAGAGAAATACCTCAATACTGTTGTCAGTACAGTTTGAGTAAAGTCAGAGTTGGTAGGTTCAGATCACGCTCTACAAAATGCAGAGCTCCTACAGAGCAAAAAGGTGGAAGCGATTCCTTACCACTGTTTAGTCAAAGCATAACACCTACTTGCAGGGAGTCGCACCTAAAACCTGATCGCTTAATCTACTCCATTTACATGATTTATTCCCACACCGATGCTCACAGAGCCATTGCACAGCTGCTACACCACCTCAAAGATACCCAAATCCTTCGTTTTCAGCAGCCAGAGCCTTCCAGCACCTGCAGTCTGCAAAACTTCCTAATCCCAGAGACTACCCTATAGCAAGGGCAAGCTGAAGCCAGATGCTCAAAGCAGGTGAGAAAACGGTAGTGTTACCTACATAGCCCACTCCCAGCTTGTGGGATCCGAGTGCAGAGACCCGCTGGTCAGCCCCACTTCAGGGAGCCAGCAGCAGGCCCGCAGGAGTGCCAGGGCTGGAGAATATCCATGCAAAGCTAGCTGGCATCAAAGGCTAGCACAGGAAACATCAAGGATGAGCAGGGGACAGACAACGCTGGCCAGTGTAGCATGCCTTACTCACATGCTAATCTGCCTTAGACACCTGCTTTCAGGATAAGGCTCGTGCCTGAGCAATTCAAGAAGACAATACCATTTTCTTGCCTAAGAGCCATACATACCTAAATCCTACCCTGTTGTTCTCCATCCCACTATTGCTTTCCCAAAGCAGCTCTCCACATAGGTGGTCATTATCCTTAGATGCTGGGGGGGGGCGGGGCGGGGGCAGGGGAGAAGGTAAGTATGCAGAGACTCTGGTTTTATCTTCAGCTTGAAAGCATGCCTGGGCAACACATCACACAGAAGGCCAGACACAGCACTACTAAACAGAGCTAACCTTTCAGACCGTGATTCAGGAAGGTTATCTTGCCCATTTCCATTCCTTTCCAGATGCTTTGATATCCATGTAATGAATGTAGAATTAAAACCCACTTTGAATGAGACAGAAATCAGTGTTATATTGAAAGTTGTTGGTATATATTTGGAACTCAAAAGAGTTCTGGAGGAAAAAAACAAAAACAAAACAAAACAAAAACCAGAGAAGCTTCTCCCCCGTGATCTCATATACATGGGGCATTCCCTAAAGATGTCTTGATCAATAGATCTATGCTCTCTTATAGAGGTTTGTCAGCAATGAAAGTAAAAAACAGGTACCTAGATTTAACACAAAACAAGCCACACACACAGAGCATCTTCTGCCTCAGGAGACTTCACTCAACTTCAGGGGGAGCAGCAGCTTTATTAATTTGTGGCTGCCTAGAAAAGTGAACAAAAATGACAGCATCCAATCACTTCCAGCAACAACACAAGTCTGAAATCATAGCTGCTTTTGCAGTGCATTCCAGTGCTTAGCCAAAACTCAGCTACATTAGTCTTAGAGTGAAATACCTGTGTCAGAAAACAAATGCCCCCCCAGCACAGCAGACTGTCCCTGGCACAGGAGAAGCTTCCCCGGGTGTTGAAGAAGGGATACAATTGAGTTCACATTCACCTTGTTCGCAGACTCAAGTGCATTTGGGAGTGCTCTCAAAAAAATAACTGACCAATGAAATTGAGCTGGTGTTCACGGGCTTCTGTTACAGGATTGACATCGAAAGAATTTTACCTGGCAAAAGGATAAGGGTGAAGACATATTACGGTACCTTCCAGGCTGCACTCATTATTATTCCTTAACTACTTAATGCTACAGTAGAATATAGTACGTATAATAATCAGTAGACAGATTATTCAGAGTGTTTGTGTGAAGCACCTCCAGCTATTAACACTTCTCATCTCTTGCCAGAAAGGGGAAGAAAGGAATTTCCTCAGACACTGGAAATGGAGAAGCTTCATCTTAAGTCAAGCCTTGGGATTCTTCCTCCCAAAGAAGAAAGGTTGGTTTTTTGGGGTTTTTTTTGCCTGTGAATGGGAAAGATTTTGTATCAGCTGGCTCAAGGAAGTATAACTAACTAGAAATGATGGGATGAAACTGAGCACAGGAGTGGCAGGAAAGAGATGGCTATCTGGAAACATTTAGCAAAAGTGGGTATATTAAGCTGTGGAATAATCTCCCAAGGGAAACGGCTGAGCCCTATTGATTGAGTCTTTCTGAAACTACCTAGACAAAGGATGAAAAAAATTACAGTATGGTACAGTCCTCCATCTGCAAGGAACAGAAAAGATGGTTTTCAGTAAGCCTCTTCCACCACTAATTTTGATGGCCCCCTATTTTGCTGAGCTCTCTGTGGATGGAAAATGAGTTCTCTTTGACAGTTTGTGGCTGGGGGGTAGAGGGCAGCCCCATGAACCCCGTGAAACCCATGATGAAATGATCTGGCAGTCTGGAAGACTGAAACTCTCTCCATCACATTGCCCAGACAGGGGTACAGCCTGCAAGGCAACAAATAGGTTTCACTGAACAAGCACAATCTTTGCTATGAGTAAAGGGTCAAGAAGTTGAGACAGAGTTCAAAGACCAACGTGAAAGAACAACGTATTTGAGAGTGTTTGTGTCCCCTTTGAGTGACTCAATCGTTTATTAGTAAGTATGGACTTTACTGCCCCATGAGAAAGGATACAGGGGAATACAGAGTTCAAAATGAATTAAAAAGGCTTATCAGATGGGAACGTACCCTAAGGATCCGTGCAATTATGAGAATATCACCGTAAAATCCACCAAGGAGCAACACAAAACTTAGATAGGCTTTAATGGCATAAAAGTTACAGGCTACATCCTTGACCCAAACAGACCAACATAGTTTTCTCCAGTCAGTGTAACCACTAGGATTTACATCACTAAAAATCTGACCCCAGCTCTGGGGCTGACTCTGGCAATACAACAGCCTTTGTGATCTGAACGTATACAGAGCTGCCCTCAACATACTTCTTACTATCTCCCTTTGACAATGATATTATTTTTTTTAAAAAGAGATATATGCTCAAAACAAAGTTGTGAATTCTGTGAAGTCTGAATTGACTTTTTGTGGGATGTGCAGGTCAAGATTCATGCTTGCTTCTTACATTCCTTCATAGTTATCTGCCAATGCCCGACACTGAATGCACAACGACGTGAACCTTTGGGTCTGACTCAGTACGATCATTCTTTTCTCAGTGATGACCACTTTGTGGCACTGAACAGTCTAATCCTTGGTTAGCATTTCGTGTAGATTTGCAGTGAAGGAAAGATGGTGACAAACACCAGCAAAAAGTACTGAAAATGCACCCTAAATCCACCTTCCCCTCCTAAAAAGCAGTTTGTCATGTTAAAGCACAAAAAACTCCCATTTTCATGAAAAATAGCTATGATCGCTGAATTATAGGAATGGTAGCGCATTTGGGTGCACTAATTTTGTTCACAATTTCTCTAGAGACCCTTCAACAGGGAGACAACCTACAACAGTTACCATTCATTAAAACGGCATTTTATAAAACTGAGAGCCTAGCTCAGGCTTACAGCTATTTTTCACTCGCCCTTTCTGTTTCTCCAACTGCATTTCCAATGTTTTGCATATGGTTACATCAAAGCTAAGCATAAATAAAAAGTTAACATCCAAAGAGCTATTACATCCTATAACAGCGCACTCGTAAAGTGCATGTAAATAAAAAGTGACCTTTTGTTTAAAGCTTATGATTTCAGCTCTGCAGCTTTAAGATAAATAAAAAAAATTTCTCAACCAAGTTGTGTTAAATCAGAAACTGGGAGGAAAATGCCCACAGCCGGGGCTGCAGCACAGGTAGGGCTGCAACTTCTGTAGGCACTCAGGCACGTGCACAGGAAAGGACAAGGTACAGGCAGAGCATCTGTACAGATCTGGGTAGGCAGGGGGCTGGGGAAGACTAGCTCTCCTTCCCTCGCTCCACTGATCGAATCAGGATCCGTTTTTTTCTTGTCTGATGGGGAGGAGGGCTGGCTCACGGCTTTCAGCACTCCTAACAAGATTAGGCGTAGATCCACAGACCTTACTGCAAAGTGTGGTGTACCTCCTTTGCTTAAGGCCATCATTTTGGTGCTTTCAGCAACTGCTTTTTCTTGAAAGTTGCCTTAAATTTGTTGTGTTCCACAAGGATGCTGGATGGTGCTACTTTTCCAAAGATGGGGTCAGTTTGAGCAAAGCAAATGGTGACAGATCCCCCAATTCAATGTTTTGCAACTCAGCTCATTCTCTCTGTGTTTATCTGTCCATACCAATCATTCAAACTTTGGTCTTACCTGCTCCAAACTCATCTAAATCACTCAAGATTATTCTTAAGTGGTGTCTGGCACCAACTGAAAAAATTACTGGAGAGCTGTTGCCAGCTCTAGGGAGGGTAAAAACCACAGTATTGGCATATTAACTTTGCTTTGTATGTAGCCCGTCTGAAAGATTTGAATCAGTCACTCTCTACATCACTGTCAAAATACTGCGTACCATTAGTAACTTCAACGATGTTCTCGCTGTTTTCGGATATTTAGCAGAGTCTAGGAAAACGATATGCAACATAACATGCTCTGTGGGACAATTTCCCCACAAACATGTTTCTTCCCTTGAAACTTTCTCTGCCTTCCTGAAAATAGTAATATTTTATTCATGTTATCATTTCCTCACGTTCCCCCTCTGGTAGCTTTTCAGTGTCTGACAACACGCTGTTTTGCAAGGCATATTCAGAGAGAGAAATACACAGTATTCCTACTCAGTCCAAGTATTATCCTCCTCTTCCTGCCAGTGAGAGGAATAACAACAACAACAAAAAAAAAAACCCCTTTCAAAATCTCAAGCATCACGCACTTGCAAACAAGTTGCAGTAAAACCGCAGCAGAGCGGCAAGATGCCAGCGATGCTACTGCCGCTTTTCCCACACCCCTCACTGCAGAATTTGACGCTGAGAAAAGAACAGACGCAAGCAGCAAAGCGTGATGTGCGGTGGGGGCACAGAGACCTGCACACTCAGGAGAGGCGCTGTATAAAATGTGCTAACGTGTAATAGCAGAGCATATTGAAATGATAAAGACAGAACTGTCTGGGGCATCGTGCTTCTGTTTTCTAATGGTTATGGATTCTGCGGAAATGCTAATGTTTGCACTAAAGGCCCTCTCAGCAATATTTTGCAGCCTGAATAACTCTTTATTTTGAATTGTTTAATTAGTTAATGAGGTTGGGGAGAAGTCCATCTTAGGGATCATTAGTTAAGACTTTAAAACATGGAGATTGAAGACGATTACTGTCTGAGGGAGTAGCAAGACTTCCCCACTTGTCAGCCAAACACATGATTACATCAAGTGCACAAGCTGCACCAGTGTTCGCTGGTCTCGACGTCCAGTCCTGGGCCAGGCAGGGTGCAGGGACATAACCTGAGGCAGTTGCTTGTGACTTCTTACATGAGTCCCCCCCATCCAAATCCGTGGAGCAGTGACAACACACAGGGAACAGCACACCTCAGCAAGCCAAGCAGATCTGATGAGCCCGTTTCCTCCCTTAAATGACCCCAAAAAGTCAATCTCCATAAAGGTGTTTAACCATTACAACGTGTACGACATGCCTAAGATTCAAGCGTGTTTTTAACCATAGGAAATGTTAGGTTACACTAACAGAGAGATACAAAAATTGGGTGAGAAAGTTCAGATTAGTTAAGTGCAGAGTTCAGTTTTGCTTGATAATACAAGTAAACAAATAAACAATTTTTCTAAAAAATATGTTTTACATTTATGTTGTCCACCTGGACCAATTTTTCCATTACGGCACTATAACAACATGCCAGTTTTGGGAAGAGGGGTGGAAGACAGAGAGCTGAGTAACTCCAAAACACAAAAGGTAAGCTATCCAAGTGTGAGGTGTATCTAAACAAATGGTTACTTAGTCCTTAGAGATCTGTGCCGAGTCTATGCTTCAGGCCAAGCTGTTTATACTTGTAGCACTTCTTAATTATTAACTTTTTATAAACTATTTACAAGCAGAACTTTATATTAAAGTGCAAATCTAAACCCCATTACCAGGAACAAATGTACTGTTCCAGGAGACCAGTTACTGTAAGAGTTTAATATAGTACGAATCTGCAGTTTTTCTAAAGCAGCTAGTTTTAATAAAGTCTGTACTTACACACATAAACACACACAACCAGTTTGCTTTCGCTACCATCAGCTACAACCACTCAACGGTGTGTACTGAATTATGATACGCTGCTTGTACGAACAGCCAGACACACGCACAGGTAGGTCTCTTAAGAGAATGTATGAATAGGCCACATACTGTACAATGGGCAACACAAGAAGCGGGAGTTAACTAAACTCTGCTACTGCAAGGGCTGGGTAAGTATGAGTGGTACTCGGCCAAAAACTCCAGTGAAAACACAATGAAGCTCAGCTGGAAACAGACCCAAGAAAAAGAAGAAAGTGACGGGGGAAGAAAAATACTCACAGAGCAGCTTGAAAAGAGCATTGCTACCATCAGGGTTCTTGAACAGCAAAACTGTAATAAGACTCAACACTGGGATTCCATTCAATTTCTTGTTTTCCCAAAACAGAGCTGATGGGGGAATTAGGCTTTTGTCTAAGCCAGAACACAAAACTATTGCAGTGAAGGTCAAAGAAGGTACTAACAACTGCTTGTCACCTCTGTTTTGCTAAAACGAGCTTATTGCATGCCGAAGTTCATGTAAAAGTCTATTTTTCTTTCTTTTGAAAGCCTCATCCTTATTTTGTTACCTAACTGAGCTCTAAAAGCCTCACCATGAGCATCTCTTCAGAGATTCCAAAATATCTGGCCCCAGCTTACCATTCTTCCACTCCAGCTAAGATACATTTCACACAAAATCAAGAAAAAGTTTTAAGCTTCATGGGGAAAATTACATTTCTGGAAATGATACTCATATTAAACTGCTTTTTTGTCTCTTTCTCTCTCAAGTCTACTCTGCGTAGCTTAGAGAAACTCAAACTTATCCCAGCTTTCATATCTTCATACCTCCAGCTGTGGCCCCTGGTGTCTCTACTCCAATTCCTAAATTTCCTTTCTGGCCCATGATGTCATTTCTTACGCTACCAGTTCTTCCCAGAGAGCTGCTTCCTTAATAAAGTGACTAAGGGCAACACCTTTACAGCGCTGAAACAAATCAGTAAATACAGTTGCTCAGTTTTGTTTTTTTCTCTCTCCAGGTTTCAGTAACCTTTCAGGAAAATACCTCCTTGCAGAATGCTAGTAGAGGAAACAGAGCTAAGTAGTAAAATGCCAGTTCATTATACTTGCGGGGATGAGAAGATGTAACAACTGCTACATTGCAAATAATTTTCTTAACAGTTACAGTAAAAGAGTCAGGAGAAACAGAAGTATTTCTTCAGTTTTCAACACCACCAGAAAAAATCCCTCTATGGTACTTACCTTACGGGTTGGGGTGCTATACCAAAATCAAGTTTATTGGCAGGCTAGTTAGAGGCAAGACCAGCTAGCCTTGTTCACACCTAAGTATACTTTGGTTACAGCCCTACTGAAACAAGGCTATTAGCAAAGGGAGTTCTTACTCAAAATTAAAACTGGAAGTAAATTCAACCCTGAAAGTATTTTTTTCCATATCCACCTTTTTCTGCAGCTGCTCCACGCTCTAGTTTTGTTCTCTGGATCAAAATACGATAATCTGAAAGACCAGCTGGCTTAGACAGGCTTCCACTTTGGTTTTGATGCAAGTTGGGTAAGTACCCTCAATCAGAGGAGAGCTTTTTTCTGCACTCCTGCTGCTGGACATAGTTCTCTTAAAGAACGAGTTTTAATGACAATAGTTTTATTCAATATTAAGAACCATGGTTTTAAACAAACAGAAAAACAAACCAAAACCCCAAAAGCCTTGCTCTGTCCCCACAACTTACTTGTGATAAGTAGAACATATTGGATTTCCTATCAGAGCAAACCGCAGCACCTCAAGCACAACACAGTAGAAACGGAAGGACCCATTTAGCTGAAAAGTTTCAGGTAAGTTTATAACACAGAAACAGAAAATCCTGTTTACATTTTAACAACATCATTACAGTTTCAATAGCATTTGAGTCTGGGCATTTACATCAGCACAGTGAGCTCATTAGGTAGCACGAGTAGCTGCGCCTACAGAGAAAATGTTACGTGATTTGGGATAAAACCTATTAAATTACTGCAATCCTTCTACAATTTTTGTTCAATTCTGGATGAAGCATTTTGTCTTCCATAGAGCAAACCAGAGATCTTTTACAAAACAAGCTTCTACATTTTTCAGAAGACTATTTCTCCAACAAACTGTCAGGTAGCACTGTGAGAATTTTCAATTTGGCAGCTGAATGAAAACTAAGAAAAAAAGAAAAACACTTCAGTTCAAGCTGAACTGCATTTGAATGGCTTTAATTTTTATCTCATTGAGCCAATAAAACCCAGACTTCAAAAAAACCCACACCATTTCATTTGACACAGACATTCCCATTAATAAAATGAAAGTCAGATATAAAGACAGAGACTTACTACTTATTTTGCAGCCCAGGGAGAATACCCGGGGATGAGGTGGAAGGTCACAGTCTCACTTTCACCGATGGAGATTGTAGTCTATCCCTCACTTCTTCTCCACATGCACGATGTATCATGGCAAAACACCTACAGGAAAAAATATTGTTCTCACTTTCCTCAAATGATACTATTAACGACAATATTATAACATCAAAATTTAAGTATTTCCTAGAGCAGGGCCTAGAAACAGTCCGTTCTACATGCCTACCTTCAGTTCACCCACAAAAGCCCTTTTTCTCTTTAGAAAAGCAGATCTCCTTTTTTTCACAGAAAAGTTTAAGTTGGAAAAGACCTTTAAGATCATCAAGTCCAACACTTAACCTAGCACTGCCAAGTCCACCACTAAACCATGTCCTCAAGCACCACATCTACATGTCTTTTAAGCATCACCAGGGATGGAGACTCAACCCCTTCCCTGGGCAGCCTCTTCCACTGCCTGACTACACTCTCACTGAAGAAGCTTTTCCTAATATCCAACCTAAACCTGCCCTGGCGCAACTTGAGGCCATTTCCACTGATCCTATCGCTTGTTATTTGGCGGAAGAGACTGACTCCCGCCTCGCTACAACCTCCTTTCAGGGAGTTGTAAAGGGCAATAAGATCTCCCCTCAGCCTCCTCTTCTCCAAGCTAAACAACCCCAGCTGCTCCTCGTAAGACTTGTTCTCCAGACCCTTCACCAGCTTCATTGCCCTTTTCTGGACACGCTCCAGCACCTCAATGTGCTTCTTGTAGTGAGGGGCCCAAAACTGAGCACAGTACTTGAGGTGCGGCCTCACCAGTGCTGAGTAGAGGAGGACGATCACTTCCGTAGTCTTGCTGGCCACACTGTTTCTGATGCAAGCCAGAATGCCATTGGCCTTGGTCACCTTTTATACAAATGAAACTCCCCCAAGAAAAGAGTGAGACCAAGGAAAACCCACATCGTGCTGTCAAGCTCCTGAGGGCACTAATGAGCATTAATTGCCCTGATGGGCCTCACCTGAGACTCCCAACCACCTTGCCCCTGCCCTTGACAGATGGACTGACCGCACCTCTCACCCTGGCCCTGCCTCATCATTGTGCCCCATCTATCTGTCACCGGTGTCCGCCGGGCCCTCACTGCTGCCCTGTGGCCCAGTTCGGGGACTGCTATGGGACTGCACTCTGGTGGGGCAGCCACTGCCCGGTCCCTGCCCCGCTCACAACCGCCTACCTTAGTGCAACAGCCTGTACCATAGCTTTCTCCAAACTGGGTGCCGTGGGGCCAAGCCCCACAGCTCCCCTAGCCAAGCAGGGCAACCCCACACCTCCTCCAAGCCATGAGGCCCAGCCTTCCGTCTCTGCCGGAGCCTGCCCCACAGCTCTGGGTGAACTGCCAGACCCTGCAGGAGAGCATGGGCCGTGAAGGAGGAGAAAAGAGTTGTTGACAGCATCACAGAAAATTAAGTTACAATAACTTATGCCAGAATATTGTAAAAGCAAAGGAAAAAAATGCTATTTTAAGTCATCCACCCTACAGAGATTATATTCAGCAAGTTGCCTCTCTTCAATTTGATTAGGAAAGTTTAAAAGGTCACAACAGACCACAGAGTATTTGCAACCTGGAAATGAGTCGGCTTTCGGAGCACGGGGTTGAAATGCCTTGCTGAAGCAGCCTGTCCTTCTTGCACCTAAGACATCGAAACTATAGGCTGACACATGGAGTTTTACGTCTGCGAAGCATTTTCTGAGCTAGCGTAATTATATTTGAAGTTGTAGCATGATATAAACTGCTTTTAAGCCCCATAAAAAGCTTGTGGTGGTCTGCACAACAAAACTCTCTAGTGCTATAAGCCAGGTATTAGTAATGAAAAAATGCTTTGTTTTAACCTTTCCCATCAAATACTCCGAAATTTAATCAAAATCACCCACTTTTTTCCATATGCATTTTTAATGTCGAAGACACGTCACATGTCATGGGAAAAAATTTGCTGCCACAAATTTCAACTAGTCCTGGTAAAGAGCTATTTCTCTAGGAACAAGGGCCCCAATAGTGCTGAAAAAAATACCTAAATATAGCACGTGCAATAGTGAAATTTGCTCCTATTACTTCAGACTCCTGGGATCAAGACACCAGGTTAGTCATAAATGCTCTCTGACATTAAGTTTTCCAAAGATACCAAAGCTTTGACTAGTAAACCATAAATTTATGAACACCAGAAAACCCCAACAGGCAAAACTGAATCTTTAGGTTAGCGGAGGCAATTCCAGTGATATCATTTTATTAGCCCCTTACTACTTCACAGCCCAAAAAGCAATGAGCACCCAAACCAAAGCAGTATCTCCACATCAGGTAGGATTTTGTAAGGAACTATGTGAGCCATACAAAAAAGGAACACAGATTATGCAAAGCTCAGTATGATAAACCGAACCATTCCTATCTTTTTTGCAACCGTACATCTTCATACAAAGTTTCTAACTCAAACACCAGAGAGAACTTGCAAAGCATCATGTCATGACCTGGCTGAGCTTAAACAGGAGATATCTGAACGGTGCAGGTCCCCCTCTGCAAGGTGAGGCTACCCGATACACACAACTTCCCAGCCTGAAATAATGTTGAATCTGGTGGCCTCCTGGAGAAACTGGATTGTGTGTGCAACGATTTTTTAAACAAAAAACTGGTAGAGTCAGAGCTGGAAAGCTGGTGGCAGTCTGATATCACAAGACTGAATGAGGATTTCAGTTCAGAAGACAGGAAGGTCTGCGGCCTCTGAAGGCAGGCGCGGCTCGGCTCACAAGCCAGCTTATGAAATATTCTGCTACTATACGAATGGGGAGCCTTTCCTCCAAGTGTAGAAAAGCATTTGACCAGCAAAACCAAGATGCAAAATGGACAAAACAAATATAAACACAGAGGCAGCAAAAGCTTTAAAAAGCTGGAATTTGCTTTTGTGTACAGACTGCACCCATTGCTGAATGTGCTTAGGGGCAAAGCCTGGAATTCATTCCCTTTTCCATCCTATTTTGCTACCAGTATGAATAGAAAATGCCAGGACATGTTTTGGAAAAGGGAAGACCTGTCTCCGTCCCGACCAGCCAAGCCAAGCCTGTGCTTGCAAAGAGCCCCGGGGGCTGCCTGCATGAGACCCCGAGCACCCCGCCACAGGCTGCCCTGCCTCATTTTGGGGAAAAACGTCCACTGGGCAAGCTCTGATGGGAGCTCACAGCCAGCAGCACAGCTTTCACATATGTGGATAACGATGCTCTGAAGGAACTGGACTACAGAAATGGGGAACAGGGAGTCTCGCACTGGAGATAATCTGTCCAAGGTCCCATTCTGTTCCTGCCACTACCCCAAGCAAGCACCCCATCCCACCCCACCACATCCCACAGCTTCCCAGGATCCGCTCCATGTCTTTGAAAGACAGTCACCAAATGAAGATACTACCTGACCACCAGCAAACAACCAGCTTGTTAGTTAATAACCTGACGGAATCTGAGGGCGTTTTATGCTCTAATACTCTGTTCATTAACTGTAGTAACAACCAATTTCAAGGTGATTATTGCTATTATAAGCTATGATCAATTTTTTAAACATGTTTCCATTTTTATCCAGCTTAAATCTGGTGCATTAGAGCAAGGGGAGCAGCTGTGTTGAGAATTAGACTTCTCCCCAGATTAATATCTGATTTTCCATCAAAGAGAATACAGGACACATTCTGTTAGGTTTCTAATTGTTTCTACCATAAACCTCCACCACACTGAAATATGATCTCTAATAATTTTTAGTTTGAACTTCCTATACATAATCCATCTGACTAGATGGTCCTCAGCAAAAGCCGTTAAAGCAATTTGTTTCACTTACGTAGAGGAATAAATCAGTGCTTAATTATCTGTGGTTTATTATTAACAGCACTGGTGAGCTGACCATATGCCATGACTTCATCTTTTCACACAGAAAAATGAGAATATACTGATTGTTTTTATTATGTCTTTCAACACTCAGCCAGGGTTCCAATGAAATGAAGACAGAGAGTTTTGCAATGTTACTCAATGATAAATAATAATATTCTATGATTCTTTGCCCTTGCTTTTAGGATTCACCTTTATACGCTCTTTTACTGGAAGTACTTACTAGCATCTCTCATGGCAGGAGAAGACGTAATTGTGACTTAGGTTGCTTCCAGGAGATATATGATATGTAGCATAGTAGGTTTCTTCGTGGGCCTTCAAATATACTGGCTTCAAAACATGGCATATGTTCAACTCCAGAATACCTGAGATACAGTATGCATTTAATGTAAAGACCAGAAAGACACACCTTCCTGATTTTTTAGACTTAATTGAGTCCATGCTGCAAACCCTTATGAAGTCAGTACAGTACCAAATAACACAGGTTTTGATCCTCTGCCAGGGCAGCCTTAAACTCCTTAGTAGACACAGCGGCAAAATAAAACTTTCTTGAAAACATTATGGATTGATGAACTGCTTTGGAATGAGTCCAGCTGCCCAGACTTTCTCTACTCCAGATAGACCCAAAATGAACCAAAGGTTCTTTGAGATGCAGACCTCTGAACCATGGTGGCAGACACAGGCACAACCTCAATTCAACTAATAGCAGGTGTTTTACATTTGTCAAAACAGGAGCAGAGAGCCTTTAGATTCAAAAGCAGCTATGAAGTCGTTCCCTCTTGGGAACAGGAAAAGACTCTCCTGCATCCGACACATTTCTGGGGAAAGGTGGAGTTTGTCACCCTGAGAGGCACTGGGTCCATTCTCGAAGATCTTTAAGCACAGCCGCATGCAGGCTTTAAGCGCAAATCTCAGAAGCACCAAGGAGACGCAATGTGCCCATCAACCAACAGGGCCAAGGAAATTAGCAGGTGCACGTGAAAAATCCAGAGAGGCGTCTGTCCCTTTTAGGCATCTATATTGCGAGTTGTGCTTTAGAGTCAGCCTCCAAAACGGCACCCTCTTTCCTACCTATGCTCCAGGGGCTGTGAGATCATGATGCTCCCACGCAGGAGCATAAATGGCAGCCTTGCTCTGGTGCCTACCTCTGCTGCACACCAGGCCACACACTAAGAGCCCTGGGCTGTCTGTGATTTTCACTGGCAAAGGAGGCTGGCTGGCAGCTGAGGAACCTCCATTACTTTTTGGGTAAGAAATGTATTTCTGGACCATGTACACCATAAAGAGACCCAGAGCTTGACCAAGTGTTTTATAGGGTCACAACCACTAACACGGATTTAGGAAGAAAAACAAAAGCTCTGCAAAGTCACAGGTCCATTTGTGATGATGGAGAGACAGAGCTTTATTTCACCACGGAAAATGGTAGCTTCCTGCCTGAACCTTTCTAGAAACCTTAGAACTAAATTGGTGCCACACCCCCACACGTGGGACAAGGCTGTGACAAATCCTATAGCTTTGGGAAAAGCAGTTCCTTTCACACAGACATCCTCTGGCCGTCTGTTCCCTGCACGATCAGTTGCAGCTTTAAAACAAATCCCACCAGCGTACCAACTCCATTGCAAGGGCCACCATCAAGAAGAACAGGAACCACATCTTTCCTCCACTAACACCTTCAGGCTTCCTGTTCCACAGCACAGAGAAGATGCTGTGCTGGCAGAAACTACGGCGCTGCTTACTAGCTCATTCACTCCTGTGTCACCCAACAGAGATCCTTAATCTCCCTCTCCTGATGTGTGTTTCATGACTTAATCTCCCACGCACTTGGAACTGCGCTGAGACCATCTGCTCTTTTCTCACAAGCGGAGGGTAATGACTTTCGTTCAGCCTGACTCAGCGCCCGAAGGAGTTGCTCTCCTTGTTAATACAGGTGTGGCAGGGGGGGATACTAGGCCAAAAATTAGGACTGTTTTTACAGCTAAGGCTCTTGTTCCTCCAGAGAATTGCTGATTTCCCCCTTCTCCCTCCTCCTCCTCGCAACACCAGGCACTTGCTCACTGTCAGCTGACAGCCTCCTCAGAGGAGACATCACTGAACTTTCTTGGTTGTTTCCAGATCTGAAGCAAGCACGTTCCCTCCCCAGACAGGATTCTCTGAATGAAAAATTCTCTGACAGGGCAAGAGTGAATGTACCAAATTGCCTCCTAACTTTCTCAGGACTCTCAGACTCTCAGCATGCAGTGCTATACTTTCAGTCTACTTGCGGTAACAGGTTGGTTTTAGGCACAGAGCACTGCAAAGGTGAGTGGGGAAGGACTGTTCCAGCAACATGACAGAGGCAGGACACAGACAGGGCACTTACAAGTATGGCTGGCAGCTGGTCATACCCTCCTCCCCATTTTTTCCCCACTCCTACATTGTCATGCTCAGATCAGGGACCTTTTAGTTCTTCTCATCCTTGGGACAACAAAATTCAAATCAGCCCATGCAGCCAAGAAGCCTCGAATCAGACCAATTAAATCAGTGTCATAATCAGGATGTAGATGAACAGTCACGTGCATCAACATCCATAATTTCTGTACCTCCAGCCTGTTTGCTGTCCCAAGTCATCCGTTTGATGTTTCTGTGGAGACTTAAAGAATCATTTGTAACTTGTTTTGTTGCTTTTTTCACCTTCTTAATTGGCTCTGGATAAAGTCCCTGCGGCCCAAGCAGCTCTAGTCTTGTAACAAGGGGAAGAACAAGTTAGCCTTGTCTCTAGGCATGGTTTTATTTTCAGAAAGGCAGGCAAGAAGCTGCACAAACACACGGCCTGAGTAGCAACAGCTTGGAATTTGGAGGAGACCGGTAATCCATCAATTCTTTCCAGTTTGCTGAAAAGATTTCACTTGAAGGAAGGCCACAATCCAACACTTGTAAAAAGTATTTGAACAGTGCCGTTCATCCATGGATCTCGAAGGGCAAAGCGAATGGAAACGAAATACAGTACACCAAGGCATGATCCCATAGGAAGCACTATAAACATGGTCAGACTGAACAATAAACTGAAGCTAGACCATCATTGCAGCTCCAGGAAAACCATCCGGTGCCCTGACCCAGCAAAGCACTTGAGCACATGTGCAACTTGAGACCACAAGCTAGAGCACTGGTATAGCTGAGATAACATCAGTTTAAATGGGATGTCAATTGTAGGGGAAGTTCCTCATTTTACTAAGTGGTCCGGATCAAGGCCCGAGATGCCTGGCCCTTGGTACCTGTTCTAATTACATTTCCTCTCCATATAGGCATTACGAATGAGATCTAGAGGCCAGTTTTGTTCAGGAAAGGGGGAAGGGACTTATATTTGGCACAAAGAGGTATTATCCCCAGTGTCAGGTGTGTCGGTTTTTTTGGTGTTTTGGTTTTTGTATCATATTTTTAAATATCAACTGAATGGAAAGGAAAGGGTTGTTTCTTCCAAAAACTGTCCACTACCCATTACTGTTAAATACTTTGCTGATCTGTTAATCATCACATTCATCAGTTGCTGGATGTCATCTCATATTTTCCATGGCTCTTGGCACCTCTGTGTGGTACTACCAATTAATAGCCGCAGCATATTGATCTCCAGCTGCCAAGTGCTGCTGGCCAGCAGCCTAAACTTTTGGGTGGTTCTTCACCCTGGCAGAGAGAACTGTTTCCAGTGTAATCAGGTCATCCATGAGCAAGGGAAAAAGAGAAATAGAGATTGTTAACACATACATCTATAGGAGTGATATATCAGCAGAGAGAGAGTGCCTGGGCCAGTTCTTCAGCTGGTGCAAATCACTGGATCATCAGAGAAGACCACAAGGCTATGTGATTCACAGCAGCCTAAGACCCAGTCTTAATTTTCCTCAGCCTTGCTTCTATGATTTACACTTGTGCTGAGCAAATGACACAAGGAGTCAAATGCTATCAAGCTGATTGATACTGTAAACCAGAACTAAACGTGCGCAAAATACAAAGGCAGCGAAGAATCAGGCCCTGTGTATTCATTAACAGTCCTGTTTCCCATGGGATAGAGCTGATACATTGCTCCACACTTCCAAGTGATGGAAACAGCTGTGTGTCAACTCTGCTCCTGCTGACAGCCCCAAGGGAGTTTGAGTTTGTTTCTCCCTCCTCCTTCTCTTACCCCCACAAACTCCCTTCTTACACCATTGCCCACAAAAAGATATTTTACAAAGGTATCTTTCCAAACCTCCCCCTAAATGCAACAGGCTAAATCCTGTCCCCAGTTAAGCCTTTGCCAGTGTATGTAATCAGATTTAGCCTGCCTCTCTGTACAGGGAACACGGATATGACGATGGTCTGCGGCACATCTCTGCAAAGTGTGCCCTGTGGTTTGTGAGAGCATCTGCCAGCCAAAAGGAAAATCATCTCTGGTATTAGGCTAAAAATGCCTTACCTGGTGTAATTCAGCATGCCTATACCGAAGTGAATGAGGATGGAGCCATTTACTCCAGGGGAGTATCTAGTCCACTATATGTTTAGATTCAGCTCTTAGCAGTCATGTATCCACTAATTCCTCTCCCATTTCCTAACTATATTCTCATCAGCTTGCTTAGGGCTTTTTTCCTCATATAGAAAAGCTTGCTGAAAGTGCCTCTGTTCCAGGGCACTCTCTTTGAAATATGTCTTAGCTTCCAAGGGTAATGAACTCTTTTATAATAAACGCCTAGCTATAATGTGAACAATACTTGGCTTCCAGGAACTGCCTTATAATTACACAGCTCGGTATTGCATGTCAGAGGTTTGCTTCATCTTTAATATTTTATGAAGAAATTCAGATTCTGACAGTAAAAGTATTTAACCCAGAGGACCTAGAACCCTGACTATTATTTTGTAAAGTAGCCATCCAGCTACACTTTTGTGCACCACCATTATCCCTGGTGCATGCTCACACTCTCTGATACTGTCTAAGTAGACACAACCACATGCTGGCCAGATGGAAACCTGGCTGCATCATTACATTATATTGAAATAACCCAATACCACCTGTTTCTGCCGGGGTTTCAGCCAACATTTTCCCATAAAACATTTATTTTGCTAATATTTTAGTTGGTCACCACAGAAGGACACTTGAAGTTAAAGATTTACCATGTGTGCAGTCACAAGGAAAACCCTTAAAAAAAAAAAAAGGCAACAAAGCTCAAGAATAGCTAATGCCTATTGTTTAAAACGTGGATGTTCACCTAGGTACTAGGCAATAACACTCCACAGGGACCGAAAACCAAACACAGGTTTTTGGCAGTGTACATCAAGTGAATTATCTTAACTGTGTTGGTACTCAACTCTCATATAATTAAAGAAAAACTTCCTTGTGTGGAGTGGGATTAATATACAATAACACTAATGAAAACTCGTGGGGGGTTTTCTTTTTTTTTTTTTTTCATATTTATCTGCAATGTTATAAAACTCCCAGTCTTCTTCCTCTCCCCCTCAGCAGATAAAACAGGTTATCCTCAGTTAGTCTGTAGAAATGCGAAAGGCATTACAACTCCCAGCCTACTTGGGATGTTTGAAGTATTTATGAGATACTCTCTACAACAGTAATAGGATTTTTTATTTGGAAATTATATTTTTAGACACATTTTACTTCAAAAAAAAAAAGACAAGAACCATTTGATTTATCAAAAGCATTTGATAAAAATCTTCCCAGCATGTGGTCACTCAGGTATATACTTTTTACTTTTCAGTGTTCATCTCCGTTTGTACAAAAGTCCAAGCAGTAGCTGTACTTCACACAAAGACCTTTTTCTTGCATATACAAAATTTTGCTTGAAGAACAACAAAGGTTGTTAACAATCCAATACTCCCAGTATATTCCTGGGCATCAGTTATTACTATCCAATTTTAAAAGTTTCTGTCCTATGAAGGAAGAAGTAACAAAGCCATGTAAAGTGACCAACAGAACCCCCCAAATACTCAGCAGTAAACCACCGACAGGAGTGTTTCTTGAAATGCAGTAGATCAAACACACATTAATTATTTGGCAAATGGTAGGCACATCAGCAGAAAAAAGGATGTGATCCAAAAAAAAAACAAACAAAAAAAAATCCACAAACAGAACAAACATGTACAAACTAAGGCAGTAATCCATATTTACAAATGAGAATTTTTTCAGCTGTAAGAAAGCTACCTTACAAGAGGAAAAACAAATTAGTTGGAAAAAACAGAAACGTGATGTTTTTGCTAGAAATTTACATTGAATATATTTAAGACAGCTCCAATTATATTAAACTGGAAAAGTAACCAATAAAAATCCACCAGAAAAAACAATAGCAATTAAAAAAAAGAGTAGATAAAACCAGCTTCAAGTTCACTTGCTTGGATTGGTTCTAAATATAGCCCTAGCCATTTTTATCACGTCTGAGAAACAGAATACTTTTCTAGGTTGTAAAAGAACAGTACAAGAATTGAAAGGAAAGAGAAAAGGATCAGCCATGAGTTTGGCCCCATTTTGTCCCTTTCTCCTTTTCATCTTCGTTCCACGTTCCATTCCCAATAAAATTCCCCATTTATAACCAAATCCCTGGCTGCTGGCACAAAAGTAATTTAAATTTTTGCCTATTTTTAAAAAGCCAACTTATAACCTGCAATCATTACAGTAATTGATTAAATATCACAAGCAAAGCAAAGTACCTCTTTGACAGCTTCTATTCATGGTCACATACCTTCCCCGAAGACAGGTAGTTAGATAATTAAGCGATCCATTTCGCTGCATATATGCTATATACAAAAGAAACTGACACACAATGAATCCTGCTAAGCTTTTGTTCAACATATGAAATACTGGATAATCACCTTTTTTATGAAAGCACTTGACCTTTAAATTGATATCCCCCCCAAAAAGATGGTAATCGCTGCTCAAAGAGATATTGAATGCGCTGCTGCTAATCCAGAAGATCATTGCCCATTAGTCATTATTAGATTTTTTGAATCTAAAGGTGAGCATTTGATTATAACAAAGAGGAAAAGAAAATACTATTTAGGTTGCTGTGAATGCCTATACTTTTCTCTTTGCAAATCACAGTGACAATCAGAGTTATAGACTGACTGTAACATGAATATCATCTACGCATTTGATCCCTACTCAGAAAGCAGTTTTAAAAGCTCTGAATGACATAAAGCAAGATTACCAGTGACACCGATTCTAAATATTATACATGTTGCCTGTATCACAAGTGTTTTTCTTTAGCAGCTGATGAGTATTATATTCTTTTGTATAATACATTGGAAATATATTTCTTTTCCTCTGTTCGGGAAAAACAGAAAAATGCAAGAAAAATGTTTAAATGCAACAGAGATACTGCACAGTCTTCTGAAAAAAGGGACACAAAAAGCTATTCTTCCCTTTTATTACATTTTAACTCTTCCCCTGTTCACTTTTTACATGACATCACTAATCATATGCTGCATTCCAGAAATTATATTTCAACTACAAGGACAACTAGATGGGTAAAACGCTGGCTGGATGACCGGGCTCGGAAGGAAGCAGTTATTGGGTTGTACTCTACCCGGAGTAGAGTGGGAGTACCAGTGACTGGGAGGAGATGATGGAGAGCACTCTAAGTTTGCAATGACACCAAACTAGGGGATCTGTTGATAGACCCCCAGCCTGGGGCTGCTATCCAAAGGGACCCAAACAGGCTGGAGGAAAGGGCAGAGAGGGACTTTGTGAAATTCAGCAAGGACAAATGCAAAGTCCTGCCCCAGGAAAGAAGAGCCCCTGGACACGGTACAGGCTGGGGACAGGCTGGCTCTGCAGATAAGGGGGCCAGTACATGTTTCTCACAAAATATATATAATCAAGAGCAGATCAGAAACTGTATTCTTACAGTAGAAAGCTTCTCCGAGCACAAAATTGAAAAATCTTTATGAGGAAAGAAAATACGGTATGCTTTTATACTTGTTTATTTTAAGCCTTTTAAACTTCATGGCTATTTCACCAAGGTATGTGTGACAGATTACCTATTGGTTTTTTGCATTAGAGCTTCCATTTAACATTCTTGGGCTTGAAGTAAAAATAATTAGGAAATTCTTTTCATGTAAGAAGACAACCTAGATGACCTTAAAGGTGTGGTCTTCAGATCTGGTGATCTGACCTTCTCAAGCAGTGTCCCTTTCTAAGCGAACACTCCTGATATTCTTCGTGACTGTTTTGCCAATGCCGGTGCCCAGACACATCCACCAGTCAAACTCCATTCAGTCCGACCCTCTCCCACATTTACACATGGGACCTGACACCTGCCCAGCTGTTGTTTGTAAATTGTAATGCAGGATGCAGCACAATCAAATTTGCCTCACTTTTCCTTCAGGATATGTTTCGTTCCACCCCTCCCATAATCTGATTTTAGGATATATTGAAACATTCCCCGCCAGCATTTCTCTCTGTGTTGGCTACAGTGTGCACTTTCATAGCCAGCCTCAACCAGAACCAAATTCCTTGGTAGCTGGTGGTAGTTGCAGTGGATCCTATCCTCCGCCCTGAGACGCGGGTAACTGCCCGAGCACCTTCTCCAGTGAACAGAAGGAGGCAGGCTGTGCAGGAGGGCCAGCCTGTCTGCTATAGGTGACCTATATTACCCTACAGATGCCTCTTACCACTGAGCAAAGGTGGAGACTGTACAGATAGATCAGCCATATCACATTAAACAGCCAAAACTCAGTGAGACTATTTCTGTCCCAGGGTAGAAGTGACTGAAGTCATACGACAGGTTTTTTTAATGCTAACCCAGAATTTTGCTCCCTACCTTTCACAAGAACTGGCAATCGTTGCATAGACAAGTTTTCTAAATGAAGTCAATGCACTATTACTATGTAAGAGCAAAATCCAATAACCTATTTAGGTAGAAGCTGAATGCCTAAAGACAAAATTGTGACTCCTAATCTTACTCGGTATCTTCCCAATAGAGCTGAATGTTTCCCCTTGTGTCTAAAGCTCTGCATCTGGGTGTCTGTTGGGCTTCCTCAGTCAGAACAGCTCAGAAACTCCCTGGAAGCCATGGAAAAAAACAGCAGACATATTTTTCCGGACTTGTAATGATAATTTGCTGCATGAAAGGTAATCAATATCTACAGATCCAAAGAGCACCTGGCACCATCGTGCTACAGCTGTTAAGAGTTCACCTTCAGGATAAAGCCTAAGGTGAAGGACCTCACCATCGCTCGAAAATGATAAATATTTGTTGCATTGCTGCTTTGCAGAACTCATCATTATGCCTGTAATTACTCTGCTTTTGCTTCTCTTACTCTCTCCTGAGCAACAGAGCTTTGTCCAGCCTTGCCCCATCTCGTAGGGCTTCTTGCCTACCTCCTCCCTTCCAGTTACTGCCCATAACTTCTTGTGTGATGTTCCCATGGAAAATTGCTGCCATATAGACCCCGGAGCAGCTGATGAAGTGGTTTCTGTGAGACATTTATAAATAAATCACTAATCTTATTTCAAATTTGACCCCACTGTACCAAGATCTCCATGATTAAAAATTTGCTTTAGCAAATAGTATCATCATTTATCTTTACTGAGGGCATAACCCAAAGTGGGTAAGGTTTTACTTTTTTCATACAAACAAAATATTAGCACCATTATTATTTATTGCTTGCAGTAGCCTGTGCTTCACAGTGCTAGACCTTACAAACATCAGAGCAGTTTTTGCTCAGAAGAGGAGCAGAAGTTTTCATCTGTGGTACGACATGAAAAGACCCTGGAGAGATAGTGGAGGTGTTTTGAAAATTTCCACGGGAAAGAAAAGAGAAGGAGAAACTGAAACAAGATTTTAATTTATGAATCCCCACAACAGATGATTCTGTATTTCATCATTTTATCCATAACATTGAAGCTTACCTTTAACTTACTTCTTTCACCCATAGCCTGCTCTTGCTTAGACCCCACCTGAACTCCCTGCAGTCAGATCCCTTCCAGCCCATAGCCGCAAACATAAATTGAGTTATGCACAATGGAAACAAGAAATGCAAGTGTGCAAACAATCACAGTAAAAAGCACTCATTAAACTCATCTGAGAGCGCAACTCAGATGTTGAAAGCATTCACAAATAGGCGTTTTTTGAAGAAAATCAGCAGTATTGAGAGATAATGATGATGTTTTACATGAGAATTCCATATATCTTTGCATACATCTGGGATGTTTGGGGTTTTTTAACTGCACCTCAATCAACTGATACATAAAACCACGTGTCTGTTGTAGGCAGTGATATGAAAATGTAGTCATTTCCTCTTCAAAATCCCTAAAGAGCTCCTTTGCATTTAAAACTAAAATGAAATCACCCTACCACGCTAATTTGTTATTTACACCGGTTATTCAGATATTTGTCTATTTGTAGGGGAAAAAAAAATAAGCATAGCTATATTTTGATACTAAAACACTTGTAAAATTTAATTGAGATTACACGGATGGAATCAGATCAAATGAAAACCTTGTATAAATTCTGGTATCACTGTTGCTTTGGTTTCAAATCAGATCTTCTGTGGCAATCATTTTCCTGTGCCTGCAGAAGGACTGACATGATGCTAGGGGAAGGTTTGCCAATTTTAAGGAACAGTAAGTTTTGCACTCCAGCTGTATAAGGCACTTTAATTTTCTTCCTACGCCTAATTCATGATTCAAAAAAAAGAAATTGTCTTCCACAAAAACTCCTCCCACAACCTTCATAGATACTTATCTTTCGATGGGATGAATCCATTTTTTGGAGATGCCTTTTCTCTTTCGCTGACTAGAGAGAGTCAAAACGAGTTGCTTAGACAACTTTTAAACAGCTAAAGCTGGAGCAATAAATCCCACCCAGAACTGAGGAAAAGGTCAAATCCAACCAGCAACCAAAGACAGCAGCAACACTACTACAAATAAACACAACTTGAAAAAATATATATACAAACAGGAAACATCACTGTACTCTCTGCTTATGTAGCCCTCTGGCTACTGCATCTCAGCATTTAAACCCAAACTGAATCGCTGCAGGAAATCTTAGTTTTGCAGCTGGACAACACAGGAAAAGAGCAAGGAGATATTTCCAAAGGCAAAACGGGAGTTAAATGGTTTGTTCCCACTGACTTCCAGCAAGAGCAGAGCTTCTCACTGGGACTGAGAAAGGCTTGACTAGAGACATCCAACAGAGTGACTGCAGGGCCCAGTCCCCCACAACCCACACACACAAAGAGCAGCAGAGATCAAGGGCATCCTTGTCCTCCTCCGGACAATAGTGAGCAAGTCATTCTTTTTAAATCCCTCTCGAAGGAGGCTGCCAAAGGAAATGTCTGAGACAGAGCTAGAAAGTAAACCATTTCTCCCCAGCCCCAGAACAAGGCCCAGATCATCGCTCTTCATCCTCCTCCACATCCTCCTTACTGGATTACTTTTCACACAACTATACTGGGAATTTTAATTCCAAACCATGGAAACATTGAAGGTGTGTTTGTGGGCATATGTGCAACACTGGTACACGCAGTCCTTTACGAAAAACCCAGACAATGCCATGTCAAGATTAAGAGTTATCAAAAGGTACAATTGCTTCAATGGTAAATAACGCTGATAACGTTAACCCTGCTTCAGTGGCTCTGCTGATAAAGACCATTACTCTGGCTCTAGTCATCCAGTCCATAGTTCCTTTCAGGTCAACAGCATTTGAGAAACAAAAGTAAAAAAGGTAGATGACTCTAAAAACAGTTTGAGAGGCCTGAAGGAAACAGAAGTAGCAACCTCGAGTCCCTTCTTGCCATCAGATTAATCAAACCTGGTGAAGAGAGCCAGCTACAGAAACACAACTTTTACATCATGCTTTTGGGATAGAACCCTCCCCACAGAACAAGCTGAAATAAATCCAGAGCAGCCACTTATTATTATTTTTGTTATTATTACTATTTTATACTACCCGTAAGAAACAGCAGCTGAGCAGACTACATCATTGTCAAAATCAGTGCCATTCACAGAATGAGGGGTAGGCAGCGTGGGATGTAGGATTCAGTATGTCACCAGGAACAGACGATGCTCAGGGACACTGGGTAAAGCTGGGAGGCAAAGGACAGTTGCGGGTAGAGAAGTTCTGTAGGAAGTAGAGCAGGAAACGGAGCAATTACAGGAAATGCTCTGGATACAATATGAAATATTTCTCTTTCTGGTTCTTCTCATGTTTCCATATAGCCTCAGTAATCCAGACCAGGACCCTTTGGTTTAGATGCTATTTAGAGCACAGTGATGAAAGCAGCTGGTGTAAACTCTGCTGTAGCCTTGAAACACAGTTATCACATGTAAGCAGCTAAAAAATGTGGCACTTAAAAAAGAGAGGCACAGTAGGACAGTTAAAGGCACAGTATAACTAGTCATGGTTTGAAAACCGCTTCACGTTTGCGATCTCACAGGAGATATTAATGCAGTAATGTTAATAATAGATCCATTGGGAATTGCCGACCAGAAATGCACAGCCACATGTTCTTCTGCTTCTGCCAGAGCAATCTCAGCTGAGGAAGGTCCTTCCCTGCTACACACACACAGCCCCTGGCTGTAGAGGATGGGAAAGCAGCCGCACAGGACCTAGCTTATGTGACCTTTTTTGAAGTATTTTACAGCTAACATTTTCCAGGGCCTGATCTAGCCCCTAAATGCTAACAGACAGTAGTAAGTAGTACATGTAACATTACCAAAAGATACTGGGAAATAGAGCCCCTTAGACGTGTTTATGAATGTACTCTCACAAATGAAAGCATACTTTGAAAATCTTGGGCCTTGAGCAATGGCTTTGAATGAAGAGCCAAGGCTTCCCCTCGTGTCAACATGTTTACATGTGTAGAATTTGGACTGACCTTACAACATACATGTGAACACACATACTTAAGACAGTCCCATTTCTGACTCCACTATCTCCTTTATATCTCAGGGCCAAATTCTTCCCTTAGTGATGCTGCTGTAGCACTGAAGTAACTTGGTCAACTGCAGCGGCCGCATACTGTTGTCATTAGTGTAACGCAGGGAACATATAGAGTGAAATGTTCCTCTCCACTCCCCTTCTGGAGAATTTATTAGCTTGTTTATTGATGTGCTAGCTATGGGGCCAAGACTGTCATGAATACTTGTATGGAGTCAACACCTTTCTGTAACAGCAGGGTGAACGAGGAAATTCCTGGTTGTTAAATAGCCTACATCTGCAATACAAGACTAAAACAATCTCTCAAGTAAATGTATTCCTTGATCTAAAAACACACATTTGACATCCTATGAATCAATTGTCTTCACTCTCCAAACACTAACGACTGTGTCCTACACTCATTTACAGTAGCGTTAATCCAAAATAATGCCACCAAGTCAGCTGAGGTACTCCAGATTTACACTGGTGTGAGTGAGAGCATTTGGCACCCAGTATCTATGATTGTAGATCCTCAGCTGGTGGAGATCATCACAGTTCTTTCAAGTCAATGCCTCTGAAATTAATGTAGTTATGCTGATTTACACCAGGTGAGGATCTGCCTTGTGGTTTCTGGTTTTCAGTTCTCTTCCTGTCATCCGTCTCATTCCAAAATGGTTTCAATAGACAACTTCTAGCCAGAATTTCCTTTGCTATTTATAGGATTATCTCAAGAGTTTCTACGATAATCCTCATATTTCCATCTTTGTATCAGAGCCTATTCCAGGGCTGTATTACAGCCAAAACATTCACATATCCAGATGACACCATTCCTTCCTCCTCTTTTCCCTTCCCTATTTGGGGTGATTATACAGAGGGGAAATGTCTCACACGGCCAGATCCTCAGCTGGCATAAATCAGCATAAAATTGACATTAGTGATTTACACCATTTAGCAATATAGAAGAAAAGACAAAAGAGAAAAAAATTAGTTTTTACCAATGCAGTTTAAAATTAGTAACAGGTCTTTATAATAATATTGAAAGAATATTAAAATGTAACCCATATGTACACCTTTGATGTGTGTTTTACTGGCTCAGCTAGGCATCATTTCCAGCTTGGAATGACAAAGCTTCTTGCTGTTTTGTTTAATAAAATCTTCAGCGATTCTGCCCCTAAATAGTCCATACTTATTCAACATACTTCACCTCAAGTGTACTTAAAACACAAACCCAAGGTCTTTCACAAACACCACCTATTCTGTCGATTTCACGCTTCCTTTTCATCCAACAAAATGTTAAATTTGACCTGTCGAAATAGGTCAGGTTTAACAGACTTTAAGCTTGCTATACAGAAGTGCCACAGAGGAACTATAGACATCAATTCTCATTCAAACTCCAGAAATCTTACAGTAAATAATTTACCATACAGTTTCATATTGATCCACCGAGCTTTCTCTTATCTGTAATTTCCTAATGTCCATGTCCACTTACAAATATTTTTACTCCTCTTCTGGAGAGCTAGATTTCCTCTGCACTGAGTCCTTGTAAACTAGCAGGTATCTGCTCAACTGCGATATTCTACACAAAAATCTTAATTAATAGAACAACCCAGATCAGAAGAGAGCTGCACGCACAGCAGAGAGAGTTGAAAAGTAGAATTCGAATTCCCTGCAGGGACGGACTCAGAGCCTGTGAAACCCTTCAGAGAATCAAAGCAATCTGCATCACAAGCACATTTTCCCTGTACAGAAGTGCTTGCAGGAACTGCCAGTTTCTACAAGTATATAAGTAAAAACAAAAGAGGTAAAGCTGACTATTGTGATTTCCACTTGTTAGACTTGACATCTTGACACAGTCTTTTGGGGGAGATCCGATAGCCAGTGGCAGAGACTAAATATGTAGGAGAAGCTACGCATCACCAAAGGCAATATTGAATACAGGCTCTTGAATCCAGCTCTCAGAGGTCAGCAACAGAAAGACTTCACCCCCTCCACCACCACACACACACTTTCTTCCCCAGGGCCAAAAAGGCTGGAGTAACATTAGGCACTCCTGGCCTGGAAATCAGTTGGGGGGGGGGGGGGGTTGTGTGTGAGGGGTCGGCGTAAGGGCAGATCTCATTTCAAATAAATATGTTTCCTCCTTTCATTTCCCTTCACCTTCCACGTGAGATAGCAAACCAGGATATCAGTATTCAAAGTCCATGTCAAAGATTTAATTTTGTACAGTTTATACTACTTGAAATCAGGTTATTGCTTTATCTTTATGGAGATGAATCCAAATTGAAAACAGAGAAACTGGCGGAACTGTGTGGATGCCAGACTCGCAACAGCAGGCGTTTAAGTGAGAATAGCGTGTGTTCACACTCGGTTTCTCATTCAGCCTAAGGAGTGGCGAGTCAGTACATGCAGAAGTCCAGTGAGGCTGACGAGCAATGGCTGACAAATTCCTATGGAAAAGGTAACCATGTTCCCTCTTTCTGCTGCTCCATCACAGGGTAAATTCATCTTCTTTTCACTGACTGGGATAAAAGTCACTCATTCTGTTGACCTGACTGGAGTTAAACCAGGGATAATTTGGCCAAAAACAAGCAATGACACACAGCAGGATTATTTCAGGGTGTAACTTCTGGCTACGGTTGCTTTCTAAAAAAACATGTAAGACTAGTCAATAAGAAGACGGAGCCCAATATGCAAAATTCAACGTCATTTCAGATAAAGTAACGATACACAACACTGTATAAGATGTATGCACTTCATTTACAAGCTGCTGCTCCTTAGATACTGTTATGTAGCTAGATCACTATATTAGCTAATGGGATATTAAGGATCAAAGGTTTGAAATCAATAAAACTAATCCAATCAGGAAGATGCGCAAGACAGAAGGTAATATTGCTAGGCTGCTGTCTAAAGTGCTTGAGTCAAAACAGCTTGCCAGAAAAAAAAAAATCCCCAGAAATCCCTGTGAACTACAACAAATGTAGCTTGGTAAGAGTCTAGGCTGGAATTTGCAAAGTGTATGTAATTTTGATATAACTTGTTATCTCTGAAAACACTGCGGGTAAAATCTTGATCCCACTTAAGTCAGACAGACATTGACATCAGTGGAGTGAAGAATTCATCTCATGATAAAGGCCAGAGGTAGACCAGTAAGCAGCGCTGTTAAAATCCCATTCATCAAGCTCAAGAATCGAGTAAAAAGCTTTCTTTTCTCTGCATCTAAAACGATTCCTTGGAAATACACATTCAAATGGCTATGACTAGGTAGACTAAGAATTCATTTTCTAGTACTGAGTGGATAATTCATAGCAAATATTAAATCAAGTTTTAAAGCTGGCTGTTTCTACCATCTAGTGATGAAGAGCTGTCTGCAAGTGTTCAGTTCCTGCCACTTATTCGGGCAGGAGGTGACCGCACACGGAAAGTACGTGGCATTCTTTCTGCTCTCTGACTGCATAAGCAGGTAAGCATCTTAACACAAAACTTAAATCTAAATTAGGTCATCGGAACCGACCTCTCCATTCATTAGACACAGAGCCTAGGACAACTGGTCTTTTAATTTTGGTACCTTAGGATTTCTGCAGGAGCTTAAGGAAAATTTTATCCTGCTGTTTGCTGAACAGAAGAAGGGTTGTGGACAGAACAACAGCTGAAGTGAATTGTGAAATTTATGCTCCAAATTTTTAAACTACGTGTCCAAATGCATTTTGAGTAGAGTAACTTATTCTTCCACAGATGCACACAAATGTAACACTGAAGAGGAGTTAGATACATTAACAGCTATTATACTCAAAACCTTTAGAAGAATATTTACACCATTTATTACAACTGCACAGAATAGATCACAGTGAACAAGGATGAACACAATCCTGCGTGACTGGATTGATCTTCCCTATTACCATCAAACTTAAAAACATCAGTGACTGTGCCACAGGTGTACTAGGATTCAGCAAGATGCACCACAACTCTTCCTTTTTCCTCAACTTTGCACACTTGCAGATTTAGCAGCAATGAGCCCTCAAAACCTACATTACTTGGGGTTTTTTTTGTCCCAGATTAGTGGCTTGGATTTCTGAGACTAATAGGTTGCACCCAAGCTAAGGAAATGAGTCCATGAGCTCTGCAATGAGTATTTATCTGTGTCCATGTATACTTACGATCCTCATCAAGCAGGCTTTGAGATAAGCACTGAATGACTTCTTTTAGGCAGAGGTTTCAAATTAATTCCCACTAATGATTTAGCCAAGAAAACCCCATCATGTGCAACTCTCTCAGGCTGCTCAATTGCCTGTCTAGTGACCAGCTAATAACTGTGGTCAAACGTGCCCATAATAGCTTCCCTCAAAGTTTCTACCCAGCTAGGTAACTCAGTAATTCATAGAAGGTTTGTTAATTATGCAAATCCAAACTTTTTATCTCTACCAATGCCAATGCTCCTGTCAGAGAAAAAAAAACAATAATCCTAACCACTGAAACATCCAAAGAAAATTATACTATAGACAAAGGCACTTACTTTCTAGCAAAAAGATTAAGAACTTCAGATTAAAGGATTGAAATATCTGTAAATATGATGAACTGAAGAAGCAAAATTGAAATTAGAGGGAATGCCTGTTATTTTACACAAACATAGACATTAACACCAGAAGCACGACACCAGATAGTAAGAAAACATACTCCAAATAGCAGGGTTTGGTAGAAACTAATTATGGTTAAAGCTCCTGGAAACTTGAAGTAAAAGGGATTCTCGTACTGATACATGAAATGCTATGAAACACAAAATAAATACAACACCTGACAAAAGCAGATTGTCTCCGCTAAGTGCCCAGAGGGATGTAAACACAAGGACAGTAATTCTGGCCCGACTGCTTCATAAATGAAAAGGTTTGGGGTCTCTAATGCTGCAGGCAGCAAAACCTGAGGGAGTGAAACAACGGCTCAAAACTGGCCAGAAGAGCGGGCTGGCTCAAACGTCACCAATTTCTGCAGACTATTTGTTAATCGTAATTACACTTGGATTTCCTTTGTGAATTTCTTCTAGACAGCTAACAAAGGGATCTTTGTGAATGTCCAGCGTTTGAACTTAATGTCCAGGGTGTATCGGCCAATGCCACGCATCACGTGGCATCATTACTAGAACCTGCATAAAAACTGCATTACAAAGCTAGCAGCTATTCAAGTATTCCTGCAAAGGAGGAATGGCACTGACACACTAAGAAAAAGAATTTCTAAATAGGACCGGTCAGGAAATATTTTTTGTTCCAGCACACTTTTTTCTTTTTTTCCTTTTTAATTTTCCATGGAAAAGTAACAACGCACATGTTGAATTATTTTTCATTTGAGTTTTTGTTTTTCACCACTGATTTGATGAAAAGCCTTTTTCATTGAAGACGACGTGTCAGCTTTCTTGAAAAAAAATTGACAAATTCTACTTGGAAGACTGTATTTTTTAACATAATGCTATCTTGTGACCATCGTAATATCTGATTACAAGGCTTAAGTAATCAAACTACCATGGCATACATCTCAAATAATACAAACGAATATACAAAGTATATATTTTGTCTTTCATGAATATTCCTGCAAATAATATTCAATCATTCAAATGTTGGTGCAACGTGAGCACAAAAAGACAGATTTTTGGCTGCTCTAAATCAGCACAACTTCAGTGAAGTTTATGGAGTTACACACGTTTAGACTAGATTAAAATCTGCCCTCAAGATTGAATCACATATGAACACAGGCAAATCAAAATATGTGTTTTTTTTAAATTCAGTTACCCTGAAGAGAACAAGTATTTCCTCCCTTTGATCACGTTAAGTAAATGTAGTCCAACAGAACAGAATATTATGTTCTTCAGTAGAAAGTTTCACGTATTAAATAGCACCGGAGTCGGAGCTGAGACTCTCATTGAGTTTGCAACTCAAAAGTGGCCATTTTTAACCTTTCAGAGTAGCTGTTGAGTTGCCACTTCAATATGCCCTTGTTACCCCTGCAGAATGTAACCGAAAAAGAAAAAATAAACACAACACGGGCTGAAACAAAAGGCAGTTAAACACTCACTCTTCAGTTCTTGGTGTTACTGGGCTGGTCAGGAAATGAAACCATTGCTGCAGGAATTTGAAGGGGTGAATATACAGGGAAGGGGGTCAAGGTTTGGGGTGGCTTCCTCTCCCTTGGCACTGGGAAACCAGAACAACCTTGTATCACTGACCCAGCTCCGGATGCTGGGTAAGTGGCTGGCAATGGATGGAAACACAAGAGAAAACAGCATTTCCTAATGAACAACTAGAGAAAATACCGCAAGAACACTGCTTCTTAGGGTGATCCACAGCTGTATTTTGTAGAAAAATATCCAAGTGAAGGAAAATGACCTCCTTATACTCCATTTTTTTAAGTACTTGCAATCAAACACAAGATTGGGAAGCTTCTGGGAAAGTTAATGTTATAAGCCAGCCACAGAAAAATTCACATATGCACACATGTATGTTCCTAAACAAAACATACTTAATGCCGTAGAAAGATGAAAAAAAAATATCCTTATCTAGGATAAAATTATTCCCATAAGACTATGGGAACTAAGTCACATCATCATGAAAATGACTGGAGGAAATATGAAATACATATATGCTATATCACACACACCTGCTGCCAGAGGCCCAGATACCCAAGTTCACTTATTTTAATCATTTCCTTGGCCCTGATCCCACAGTGGGACTGAGTAAGATAGACAGCTGTCAGCAGGCCACTCCAGGTAAATCAGAGCTATACAATCCAGGACAACACAGCCACCATGCTTCCCTCCTGCTCAAGCTCCTTCCTATTAGTTGCCTCAACAGGTTCCCTTACAAAATCTAGCCACATCCTAACTTCTGGAGCTGCAATGAGCCTGCCGCATTTTCAACTCTGTTCTCAGTGTTGGACGCACAGCTGGCTTTGCATGACCATTTCATCTAGGAGCTCGGAGCAGGGTTGGTATCCCAAGCAAGTCGGTGGCATAGGATGTGTAACACAAGGGGCTGTGGGAGCTGCAGAGGGCAAACCCAACCATCTCGTGTAGGCTGCCAGATTACTATCAGACACCCCATTCCTCTCAATGCTCAGAATAATTTCTGCTTTGGACTTCCTTCCTTTACTTTTAATTCATCCTGGGCTCATCCCTCATACATTTAAGGGGAAGAAGAGAAATACGAGCTTTTCCTTTCTCTCTCCTTTCATGCGCCCTATTCCCGTCCTCTACCTCGGGAAGATCAGGAGCCAGTCCTCCTTCCTCTCCTCCCCATCAGGTTCATGTAGTCCATCCCAAAGTCAGGAGATGATGTGCTGCCCACCCATCTAACGCAGCAGCTTTGAGGAGCCACCTGACAGTCCAAGCAGCAAAATTTGCACAGCTTGATCAGGTCCCTGCATACATTAGTGTCAGGGCCTCGCTCACACCCTGGCGTGCCATGGCCCAGTCTGGCACAAGGCAGGAGAGCTAACAAGCCCCACCAGGCTGAGACGATAATGTTGATCATGGCTGAAAGCTGACAAGGGATTTTGCCTCCTTATGTGTGTACAGCTCCTCATCCTCTCAGGCTATGTCTGCTTACAGAGGGTATTGACGTGAAAACCAAAAACCCAGAAATGTCTTTCTGCTGTTGGAGCATCACAGAATTTCAGATGCTTCCCACTGCCCTCTGGAAAGCTGTGCCTGCTACAGACGTCGCTCAGGTCAGACCCTGTCTAGGGGCTGAACATGACGAACAGGCTATTCCAGATGTGCTCTGATGTTACTGAAATAACTTCAAGAGGATACTTTTGGATGTAACATCAAATAAGAAAATTCTGTATTTATCAACACAAACTAACATACCCCATCTTTAGAAACTGGCTGTTTCTTTAGTAACTGTGTCCCACTACTCCTTCTCCTTGTTTCTATGGAACAGCAGCAAATGCATGTACAGTAAACCATAATGGAAAAGCACTTCATAGACATCACAGATCCCGATGGAGACATCAACAGCAAAAGACTGATTTAGCATTAGGTCACATATGGTTAGAGAGAGGGACCACAGAAGGCTGGGAAGTCTCTTATTTCTTAGTTTTGAAAGGAGAAAAAAGGCAATCGTGGACAGGACCCACTAGTATAGAGGGTTCAAATCCTTGTATTGCTACACTTGACCAAAACACACTTCAGAAAAGTCATTTAATCACCCCCCATCTCAGTCACCCTGCTGTTACATGGAGATAACAATCCCTCCTATATCTGATCTTGATGGAGACTTATAAATGCTGCTATAATAAAGTTCAGACAGCCCTTTGCGAGTGTCTTTACTCTTGTCCATATAGTAACCTATTTTGCCCTATGAGAAGTCTTGGCACTCTGGCGGAGCTTACCTTCAAAACACATACCCAACAAGTTCATCTAGATACTGAACTTCCAAACTGCAACAGTTGTCGCTTATTTAAAGAGTGCACTTACTGCACCTTCCTGGGAAAAGGATGTATATTCCCAAACAAGCTCCACTGAAAATCCCCATTGCTAGCAGCAATATGGAATTCTGTAACATCAGGGTTTACGAGCTATAAAAATTTGGCAGAATAAACGTAGACGTCTCTATATTCAGGCATTTTTTTTTCTTCTCTGCTTGCTCTGGTTTTCTGTGGAAAAGTGATTACAAAGTAGAAGTCTCCATGATGATTTTGACTGATCAGCTGGAGAAATTTAGATAAATTTGGCTTTTCATGAACTGCAGCTGTTGTTCTTTTCAGTGCCTTAATGCAATTTATCATTCAAATGTGTTGGTTTAGGAACACTGCTCCAGTTTTCCTCTACCTCCTATCATTAATCCTAACAGTATGAATCCAATTTCAAACGTTTGTTTCTTTTGTAGCATCCCACTTTTCTCCCCTTTGGTGTCTGCAGTGGTAGGGAGTTACGGTGTGGAATCAGCTGCCATCTCTCTGCAGCCTTCACACGCTTTCTGCAACAAATGGAAGATCTTTCACAAACTCTGCCAAAAGGTTTCTCAGATGAACAGTGCCAAGGCAGGGCATCCAACTCACGGCAGACACATTGGCTAGGTGTTATGAATGACCCACAACATAAGGGAAAGAGACTAAATCCAAACCCAGCAACAAAAGTGATCCTCCCACCCCCCCAAAAAAATCAGCAAAACCCAAGCAAAACAACAACAGTAAAATTTTAGGGCCCAATTAGAAAGAAGTAGGCTGAAAGTCAAAAACTAACAAACAAAACAGAATTTTAAATTAACTTGTTCGTAATTGAGGGTTTTAAGGAGGAAAAATACCTGGTAAAATGACACTGTCTGGTTCAAATTCAGCAATAATTCATTATTATAGATGATATCTAATGACCATCTAGACAAAGCTACAAAGAATAAAGGCAAAAGCCCAACTCCTCCAAAAGAGTTTCTGCTATCATTTTATTTCCTGTTAGGCAATTAATTACATGGGTCGATATGGGTCATTACATGGTTTCAGATCCATTTTAGAACTTCTGTTATCATTCTCATTACTGCATTTATTTATTTTGCTGTGGAGGAAATGGGCTTTCTTTTCTTTTCTGTATAACTTGATACCTACAACTGGTTGCTTACAAAACTCACAAATTTGTTGTGTAATCATGAACCAAATATTTGTGGCTTTTCTAAAATGCTACTCTAATATCCCCTGACCTATAATTCCAATACCTTAGCTAGAATTTCTGTCTTCTCTAAGTAAAATGTTGCCACAAACAGTTGGCCCTTATTAGTTTTTTATTTTATGTTTATATAAACCAGGAGAAATGCCAACAAGGTCAGTGAAGTCCTTGAGTTTTTAAGTCACTCTAGCCTTACCCCCACATACCACAGGAGGAATCAGGTCTCTGGGTCCCTTTTCACGTGTTTTGTTCAGTGTGAAGGCTTGAAAGGAATCTGGTGTCATCAGCCTGATTTTCAAAAGGCAGCTCCATTACAAGCAAACGAGCTTACCATTCACTGCATTTACGTCATTTCGCAATTCTAAGCTCAAAATTCAAAATTTGGGTCTAGATTAAGAACAGGAATACCCTGAAGACTGGGTATGTTTAGCCTCAAAGTCCCTTCCGAATTTCCCCACAAGAAGAGGAAAAAGCCTTCCCCCACAAGAAGAGGAAAGAGCCTTAAATGATTTTTCAAGTTTTCAAATTCAAGTCAAGATTTGGACTTGGAAAGAACTTCATACATATTTAAAAATACCTTAATAACTTTTTTTGAATCATTAACTTAATGAACTCACACACCAATTATCAAGAAGCAGAAATACAGACACGCCTAAGAAAGGCTGTTCTTGAGGTGTTACTGATCAGGCAGATGCAGAAGGAAAAGGAAATTTCATGAGAAAGTCTGGGGTTTTCCAAGCAGTTGTGACAGCAGAAGTTCAGATAGTTTGGATAAGGTTCAGGTAAAAATTAATTAGGTGAACTGAAGAACAGGAAAGAAAACTCTCTTAGCATAAGCTGAGTGAAGGGAGTGCTATGAAGGAAACTGCTCCCTGGCTTTAACAGAGCCTGGTACGGGAAGTCCACCTTCCTATCTATTCATCCCAGCTGGAGCCGAGCAGCAAATGCATGAATTTCTGAGTGCTCACACGGAGCACTGAACTCTCTCAGAATTTTTCCTCACCTGAAACCTGCTGCCACCAGTGAAAGCATTATTTACAAATGGGTCTGTTCCAGGAAGCCTAGATCCAATACAGTTTTAAATCCTTAAGTCCACAGGTATCCATATGTGGAGTTCATTCTTGGACCAGTTCTGCTATTAGCATCAGCTACTTTACTCCCCAAATTAAAAAAAAAAAAAAAAAAAAAGAAATTATCTGCTAGCAACAGAATGTGTGAAATGTGTTTTTCTATGGGTTTGTTTCTCATGGTCAGGTTCTCTCACGTTTAGAAAGATGTATGCACTGATAAAAGCTGCTTCCAGTTTGGGCCATTATTAAAGGCTCTTTCAGGTAGCCACTTTGGGATTTAATACAGCACGAGCTCAAACCACAACCTTTTTCCCAGTGGAGACACTAATAGGGTCTCTCTACCTTGCTGCCTTTTTTTTGACAAGGCATGTTGGAATAATATAACTTTGAGGCTTCTTTCTGCCACATTTTATTGGAATTGTCCACTAGGTTGTTAACAGGAGGACAGAGAAAGATACACATTCTGAGACAGCTATGTTGCTTAGTCTTAGTCCTTCAAGTCAGGACCGAGCTGTGCTCAGAAGAAAACTGTGCCTGGGCTGGCACTTGTCAGAAAGGCTTTCCTGAAGGTAAACTGAGCAAGACAAACTGGTTTTGGATTAGGACAGATAGCAGAGAACATGGCTGCACTCCTGCACTCAGCTAACACTGAGACAGGCCCTGGGGAAAGCATGAATCCCATGCAAACAGCCATCCAGAGCAAACTGTGTTTGCTTAGTCCTAGATTGACTGAAATATCTCACTCCCACCACAAAGACTGCAGCAAGTGTGCACACAAACAGGTTCACGGCCCATCTCACAGCTGGCAAGCTATTCCTCTCCACCTGTGCTCAAAACCCAGCCTTCCCTTCGAAACCAAAGGCCGCAGCTTCCCAGAAAAACTGAAATGCTGCCTGAAGTCCATCAATGGGAGTCTTGCCTGGGCAAGGACTGCAGGCTTGGTCCATGCCTCGTAGGTGAGTGATCCCACACCAGCTCCCTTCCGGCATTCCTGTTTGCAAAGCACATGAGGATGAAATATGAAAACAAACCCTTGCAGCTGCTTTCTTCATGTCCCCACTGCAGCTGCAGGGAGTGGCTTTTCAGCTCTGTGTTGCTCTAAAAGCACTTCAAAAGGAGGCCAAAAGCAATTATATGCACTTTTGTTCATTTAAAACGTTCTCAGCTGTATTATCAATCACCAGCTGAGGATGTGTACAGACTGTCAGTCAGACTATGCGTTATAAGCCTAGTGCCTGCAATGCAAGTACACACACCACTTAGTGCGGGATGTCTTTCCTCCATGTGCTCTTATACTAGATTCCATATGCTACTTTTCCTATATAATTAGCATGAAATATTTCTACCCCTTGTTATTTAAAAATCTATATCTACAGGCTGGGGTTAAGTTAACTGATTGTTAATTGTACCAATGAAAGGACTGATCCCTGCATGCAAGAATTCAGCAGTAGAGAAAAGCTTTAGCAGTAGGATTAGAAGTAATTTACACATTGTTTGAGACCTTTTTTGTGTCACCGCTGATACAAAGGGCCATAACATACATAAATATGAGAAGAATAAGAATCAGTCCTGTGAAGTTCTTCCAGACAGATTCTTGACTGATGGACGGTCTCACATTCTGGAGAGAGATACAGATTTCTCCAAGTGCTGGTGTTAGGCTATTCCTCCTCAGAATACAGAAACCCCAGCTATTAACCAACAGGAGACTTCTGCAGGAATAGAGAACATGCTCAATTTTAAGCGTGAACTACTTCTTTTTGGTTTGAACATTCACTCAAAACATTAATGAAGAATAAAATGCTGAGGGAGACAGCAGATGGAGTCTCAGCTAGCCTCAATCAGCACCAAAGTCGATATTAACCACGGATCTTCACAACACTGCCAAAACAAACTGCTCTGTGGCCAGAGAAGAAAGTGGTCAAGCATGTTTGATATGTTTGATAACCTCCCTAAACAACAGCACAAAAATGCACTGTAAGGGTATTTTTATTCTCAGATGCAGGGTAATTGAAATACACAACCTCTGTTCAGCAGTAACCGGGGAGTATTCATTCAAAGGACTGTCTAAAATCAGATAACTGCAGTAAGGTGGGATGTTTTCTTCATTAGCCTTGTGTTACCAACAGCCTGAGTTTATTCCCCCTGATTTTTTATACGTAGGAGAGAAAGTACAGTAGGCTGAGAAGAGTGTTATGAAGAAGAAAACTGAACAAACCTAATATCCAAGGAATAGCTGTTCTTCATATGAATATACACATTCACATGCAAATAAGGATAGTTGATTCTCTGTTCTGTTTGCTGTAAACTTGATATTAGTTATTCTCTGTTTAAACTAGTTCTGTCATCCAGTCAGGGTGCAGAGTAAGTATTGCACGAGCTAGACAACCAAATCCATACACAAGTCACAAAAAGCTACTCATCAGAGTAGATATTTTGCATACAGCTCAGGATTCATTTCCTTAGATCACTGGGCAAGTATTTGTAAATAAGGAACACACTTGCAATTGTCAGGACCAGCTAAGAAATAGGAAGAGATCATTAAATCAAACCATTTACTGAAAAAAAAAAAAAAAAAAAAAATTGATTCAGCAGCTCTGATAATGACAAAGATGACCTTTGCCAGTTCTCAGGTGGATTTGAGTTTTAAACCCTAAATAAAGACTGCTTCAGTTCTAGCAGCTAGAAAAGAGGAACACAAAGTCTGGAAACTGATATTCATTCTTTGCTTCTGACTTGCTCTTTATTTCTAGAAAGTCACTAGACCTGTGCACACATAGCCACCTACACAGCGGATGCAGGAATGATTATCCACCTGGCATAGGGACAGGGGTGAGATTTATCTCGTTAGCGTATGGAGATTGCTATGGGGAGAACCTGATAAAGATGTTAGCATAAATGAAAACCGCTGCTGTTTACTGTATTCAAAAAATACTTTTCAGTTGCTAAACTACTGAATGGGGTAAATAGTGGCTTTAGATGTCTCTGCCAACAACTCGGTGCAGCTTCATTCTTACCATCAACCTGTCTTCATCGTGCAGGATCTCCTTTTGTAAATGAAGAAAGGGAGGAGTCTGCAGAAGCTATTAGGAAGAGAGTTGACTGCATTCTTGGTCATGAATAAGCTGCCTGAAAAATTCACTTTCGCCTATTCCCAAATCCACTTAGGGTTAGCACATGGTTTGTTCCCCAAAGAACAGATGTGAATATACCTCAGCCAACACGATGCTTGTGAAATGTTCATTTTGAGCATCCTCCATTCAATACCTGAAGTCTGACTTACACACTATAGTCATATAGATAGACTACATGTAGATCCTGAATGAATGACTTTTAATTCTGGTTTTTGTGTTTAATTTCTGACAGAACGACAAAAAAAGGTAGTAACCCTCTTGTTTACATGAGGATACAGGTATTTTTGTGAGAACAGCGAACGTCTACCTACTAAGTATGACAGAAAATGTCCGAAAACAGCGAAGAGGAAAGGCACAACACTGTGACTGCCTCAAACAGTCCTTTAGAGACTGACTAAGCACGTAGGACTTCAATTTTTCTACTTGGAAACACCGACATTAAGTATGTAGTTCTGTGTTTTATGTTTCTGAGGGCTCTACAGGATTCTAACATACACAAATTAGATTCTTTCCCACTTTTTTTAGCTTTAAAAAAACATCCAACTGATCCACCTCATTCCTCCTGTAAGCAGTCTTGTCTCCTGTTCTCTCATTCACTGTCACTTTACAAAAGCACACGGGGTACATAGGTATGGCTGTGGGCTGCAAAGCCTTCTAAAGCAGCAGTCTAGTTTAAAATTCTCCCTTCCACCAAAACTCATTTTTAGTAAGATGACATCAAGCGGAAGTAGATGGACCATGTCTGAGCAACTCACAATGTCACATGCAGATACTTCAGAAGTCTACACCCAGTGAAGGAAGGAAAAAAGAAAACAGAGAAAAAGAAAACAGAGAGAACCTTGTCAGAGCTCAGAAGCAAACAGAATGGAGGAAAGGGTTTGCAGATGCTTTAACGCAGCGTAGGTTGGCACTGCAAAGCCATGCCCTGTATCAGCACAGTCTGCCTTGATTTAAAAGCATGCATTTGCTTCTGCAAAGCCTTATGGCAGTTTTTTCACTTAGATATAAAATGTCCACATTGCCAGAGCAGAAAATGTCCTTTTTCATGGGAAAAGCAATTGTTGATGCTGGCAATTGACTGAGGCTTACAGCCAAGGGTTTAACATGGCAGCATTCTTTTGCCTTAAGTGGATTCTTGGACCCCTACTCTGTTGCAAAAGAGGTCCGCGTGGAATATGTGCTCTCCAGCCTAAAAATGGAGCTCTCCTCCCTCCTCCAGCACAGGCGGTACCACAGACTCTTGCTTAGCTGGTCTAACAGCTGGGATACAGCATGGGTTCCTACCAGAATTTGATCACCTGAAATGAAAGTGTTAACATGTACTTGGAAGCAAGGCTGGTATTTTGTTATCTTTTTGCAAAGTGAATTCTTAGTTATGAACCGAAGGCATTACAGGGAAGGAAAAGGCCACTTGGCCTAATAAACTTTCCCCCTTTGGGGTTAGCTGAACACCACCTCCTTCTATCCCCCTCTCTCTCTGCAGAAATAAAATATGTCTCCTTTCCTCCTGAACTCATTTATAAAAGCTTGATTTAAGGGCCTAACTTGGCAACATGTTCCATATGTCTGTTATTCTAGGAGCATGCAGGCAATGGGCCAAATGCACAGCTCGTGCAATGGGCACAATTCTCCCTGCTTGCTATGGGAGTTGTACCCGCCTTTGCCTGGGTTTAATTTGCTCCAGCTTGCCTATGGTTACAGAAGAGGGCTGAGGATGAGGAAAGCTGAGTTGCATTCCCAGCTCTGCCAGAGGCTTGCCGTGAGACCTGAGGGAAAACAATCTCTTGGCTTTGTTCTGCCTCAGTTTACACAAGCTCTAAGCTACTCATCCCCTCCAAGGGAGCTCTGTGAAGCTTAATTAATAATGGCAACTACTAAGTCCTTCAGAAGACAGGCAAGAAATACCATGCATACTGTAAGCAAAGGCACAGTATCAAAACCAGGGCAGCTACATAAAAAAACCTGCCTTGCAGAGACTTATTAGAAAGGAGGGGTATTTAAAATCAAATTAAGTTCTGGACCAAGTTCTACAGACTCTGACTTTACAAGCACAAACTGTTCCAATGAGATCTAAGAGAATATTAACACGAATAAAAATATGCATGAAGGTGTTTACAGGGGCAGGTTTTGTGTGACTGATCCTGACTACACAGAAGAGTAATTACACAAATCAAGTTAGCAGGATCAGATCCTGAGAAGAAAACTGGGTAGCAGTGCGTTTACTAGTAGCTTTTTGTTCCTCCAATTATTGCAGAAAGCAAAGAGCAGCTAAAAACTTTACTGCCAGGAGTTTCAGAATCATATGGGACTGACCCTTTCCCCCAGCTTATCGATTCAGATGATGCTCTCTTATAAGGATTTCATGCAGAAAAGCGAGACTGTTTTGACACTGCAGTTATACCAGAGCCTGCTCCTTTTTCACTAGCAATATGAGACACCTCAGACATGTCCCCCCTCACCATGAAGAGGCCATCAACAGAGGAGCGACCATGCCGATCAACTCCCCTCCTGGTGACCCTACTGCTAGACAGCCTTGTGGCCACCTTTAACAGAGCCACCAATGACCCATGCCCTTGCCTTGAATCACATATCACCACCACTATGGTTACACCACATTTCGCTGGTGAGACTGGCAGGATTGAACTACTTGCACTGGTAAGGAGATGGGTCAGGTCCCAACCTCTCATACTTCACAGATGGCAGAGAGTATATAAAAAAAAAAAAAGTTTTGCCCAGCCACAAGTTTGCTTTAAACACCCCCACGTAAGCAAAAAAACGTTTGCCTAGGTCCAGCACTGCTCTGTTTTGCACACTGTGCCCTGCCTCCCCTTGCAGGGGGACCGCATCCATCATTGCTGCTTGCTTTGGCAGCACCCCACTCTGGGTACTGGGATCTCTCTGTCTACCTTGCAGCACCGGTGAGAGGTAAAGCAGTGTTTGGAGAACACCACCCCACTCGCTGTCACGTTCATTCACTGCATGGTGAAGTCAAACCCATTGTGAACGGACTAAAAATCATCTCAACTGTCAGCAGAAAGATTTACACAGCTTGCTTCTCTCCCTCGAAGAGTGACTGCAGTGTGAAAACATGCTGTTCAGCCTGTAGCAGTGTTAGCTGTTTTCAAACAGAGCAAGCTGGGGGAAGGGGGGAGTTTAAAGAAAAAAAAAAAAAAGTCCTATAAGGAATTTCTTTTAGGTGAAGCCAAATAGACATTTACTGTAAATCCAATAGACCAGCTTCCCCATATTTATTTTTTTCTTGCAACCCCCCGAACTCCCTCCCCACAGGTGGCAGATATTACACCCTGCACACCTCCGGCAGATGCAGCAGCCCATCACCGGCGGTCTCCGACTGCCCTCTACAGTCTCCTCACCCAACCAGCTCTGCAGCTGATCTCCAAGCTAAAGACCTGCCAAAGCCGTCAGAACTTGTGACATATTAAAGATACCGGAGTGTCACATATCAGGCAGATAAGCCAGTAATAGTGAGCCATTCTCTTGGGTAAACGGATGGCTCAGAGAGGGTCTCTCCACTTGGACTTCTCCAGTACAAGAGATGATCCTGCAATCATGATTCATTACCATTTCTTCCGCTGACTGATTCCTCTTTCATCCTTAGAAAGGCTGGGGAAGAGAGTGCAGATCACAGCCGACCTCAGCAAAGGAAAACTCCCTGAGAAGAAATGAGTCAGCTCCTCACCACCCACTCCCACCCCTGCGCCCCTTTGGCATCTCTTTCTCCCCACCTGCCTCAGACACAAGCACAGCTCACATTTTTCAAGTAAGTGTTTCTTCCATCCCTAATTACTCCCAAATATCTTCAGGATAAAGTTGGTGTTTAAGAGATGGCAAATGTTTGCATTGACTTTTAATGCCGGTAACTTTCAAAAGCTATTACTGTGTCCCCTGATATTCCCTCCTCCGTGATTTCTTTCTGTAGCATCAGGTTATTGCTAGGTGGCAAAGAAGAATGGTGGCAGATAGAAAGGAAAGATGCCTGATGATTTTTCATTTTTAAATAGAAGGGAAAAGACCAAATATCCTGCAACATAGACTTACTGCAGGAAGCAAAATGTCCCGTAATGGGGACTCGTGGAAATTAAGTGAGAAGAAAAGCCTGTAAAACCAAGCCCAGATATCACAGGCCATGGACAAAAGAAAAAAAAAAAAAACCACAACACCCCAACACATGCGTGTGCATGTTTGTGTGTATAAATATACACACCATGTCTTCATTAAACCCAGATAAAGTTTATACACCTTCCCCATAGTGGCTGGCAAGAGCTTGTGTCCCAGAAGAATGGCTTTAATCTCATTTCAGACTCAATAATATAGTGCCAGATGTTCTTGGAAATCTATTTTGCCCCTGTACATTGTGCAATTAACCTTTCGGTTTCCCAGAGATCAAATTAGAGCTGTGGAAATGTTTCCAAACCTCTCTCTTAACGAGAGAAGCATGGGGTGTTTGAACCAACTGCTGAGCCATTTTCCCAGCCCTCTGCTCCTTTGGATGTGCCAGGAAGGATGTCAGGCCAGCTAGAGATCCCATTGTTTCACTTGCAGGAGGGTAAAATACAAATAGTCCAGGCTAGAAGTATTTTACCAAGTTTTTGAGGTCAGAGCTTGATTATAAGCAGTGCAACTTGAAGAACTCCGTTTCCTTTGATTACAGAAATTTCCTACAAATTATGGGCATATTTTTCCCGAAGGAACTGGAAAGCACAACATTTCATCCAGAGGCATTTATTATACTCACAGCTCTGTCTGGCACTCTAACAGGCAAGGATGCTGGTAAGCCCATGGCCAGCAAACTGACAACTGGTCCAACAAGCAGATTTTTCTGGGTAAGCACATCTGTCTGCGCAAAGCTCTGCTGGTATCAGGTCACACAGACTGACAGTATGGGTTTGCTCCTAAGACCAATGCCTAACTTGGGACAAGTAATTTATCATACCTATGGCCACATCCTAGGTGCAGAGACGCAGCTTCTTACCTGTCCAGTTAAGTCAGCACCCACCAAGAGTCTGAGTGGACTTCAGGCTAGCCGAATTCTGATTCCAGTATTACCCAGGCCTTTTTAAACTCTGGAGTCTCTTAGGTGGTTTTGCACCCTATTTCTGAGCATGAAATTACAAGTAAGGTGCTGGAAGTGATAAAAAGGGGCTTATTATTCAAAAAAAAATGTAAAAGGGTTAAAAATTAAGCACAAGAAATTTTCCTGTAGCGCCCAGGAGCAAACATTGAACCTGAGATATGAGAGATTTAGAAGACCCCTGACAAGTACTTCCTAGGCAACGCAACACATTAAATCTCTCTATCATCTCCTTAATTCCATCACCTGGCATTTGCAGCCAGCCACAGGAAAAGCTAGAAACCAAACAGAAAGGTAGCAGTAGCTCAAGAGCACATAAAAGGTTGCTCGGTCTTAGGGTTTTATTTACTCACAGGTATTGACAGGATGTTATCCCTGTAGCTTGAGAGAGGGAAAAGTGTTTGTTTGTGTTAGCAAATATCTGTTGGTTCTAAAATATTGACATAGCAGAACCTCAATGTTTTCATTCAAAACTTTCACTGTTGGACACATCAACAGAATATGATCTACGCATTAAGTATAAAGGCAGAATTTTAATTTTAAATCCAGCTCAAAACCACAGTGAGCTAGATAAAATAGAAGAGCCTGAGCAGGAGAAAACTTTTAACTTTTCAATTACAAGATGGCTTTGAGGCATGCGTGCCTCTGTTTATTTATGAAGCTGCTACTATTGTTTTAATGTAAACAGGATTCAAAGTCCACTGGCAGCTAGGAGGGGCCAGTTGAAATGATTTGAAAGAAAGCTCCTCAGAAAAGTGCTGTTCTATTCAGGGAAGCGGTTCCTGTATCATGACTGAAGCACTATTGAAAAAATAAACAAATATTTTTATTACAAGACGATAAAAGGGTTTGAATAGAAAAGCTGGCCAGATATGAAAACAAACTTTCACATATAAGGGCTTTTGATACACATGATTTACTCTGATGACAACAGGCCACACTGAGAAGTGCTGAAAGCTTATTAATATTATACAAAAGACTTTTGTTTATCATTTGCCGGACTGCATGGGAGTTGCAATAAGCAAGCAGCAGCATGGCTGGTGTCCTGTCTTTAGAGCTGCATAATGAGGAAAGATTTAGAAAATACTGCTGGAGCAAACCACTGAAATAAAGCTCGCTTTCAGAGTCAAAGGATAGTGACGCTAATGTTACAAGCACAGTTCAGAGGGTTGGAGCTTTGAAGGTTCATCTCAGCACCCAAAAGATTCAATCTTCATTTCAACCCCAGAGGAAACACAGCATTTCCCAGTTAGGAGCCCAGCTGTATCGATTTAGTGCTGCATACACCTTTTCTCCCTCTCACACTCCTGAGGTCAGTACCAAGCAATTTTTGTTTGAGATCCCAAACATCTCGGTTTTAACTGAATGAGGATAGACCCACTGTAGTGAGGCCATAACATGAGACTCACATCAAAACTGGAAACAGGCCTCCAAGATTTATACATCTGCCCACATACATCCCACCCTGGGGGGTCTCGGGGCCTAAAATCCCAAATGGGCACACAAAAAGGATGCTGCCTTGGTGTGTGCCACCCTAGCTCTGGCCTCAGGCTTGTTTTCATCCATCTCCTATAAATACCAGTTGCAGGAAGGGATAACAGTAAGTTTATATTAGGAAAAAAAAAAAAAAACAACACGAAAACAATTTCTAGGATCAAGGGCCACCATCTGCATTTAGATAACTGTAAAATATTAATAACAAAACTCTACAAACTCCTTGGTTCCTGTGGGAGAATGACACCAGCCTACACACTGCAGTACTCACTGCAAACCTCAAAGCCACTTGAAATTAATCTCATTTCATATTTGATAAAGCACTCAATAGGAATAGGAAGCCTTTTGTCAATGACAGCATTGGTGATAAAGTACAGTATTACTTCCCCACACCCTTCCCAGACGGACATCATTCAATCAGCAATGTCAAGCCTCGGAAATCTTCACACTGGTACCAAAATTGCTGGTGGTCAGACAAGTAGGAAGGATCTTCATTGCCCCCCTTTTTTTCTGCTAAAGAGGATCCCCAGTTCAGTGCTTTTAGAGCACTTTCCCTGAGCTGAAGGACTCTCAACGTTTAGTCACAGAGTATTAGTCACAGCAACAATTTAGTGACAGATTATTTCTTTTCCTGACAGATAAAGTCATGTGCATGGCTTTAAAGGGGGAAAAAAAAAAAACAGCAAGTAAAAATGATCTTCAAAAAGTCACTGTTTTCATTAAAACCTTTGGGTTCCTTTTTTTTGTTTGTTTGTTTTTTTCCAAACCACCTTCAAAAAGGCTGCCTAACACAAAACATCAGCTCTCCTAGCCAGGCTTCTGGTAGGTTCCCCACCTAATTCTGCCACAGGCAGCAGCGAGGCCACCAGCTGAAGCCAGCCCTCGAAACATCTCCCAGCTAAAGCACTGGACCACTGGGCAGATGTCTGCCCGAGCCCAGCCAGCTGGCCAGCACCATCCAACCCACCATTCAGAAGCTTGGAGCCACATCTCAGAAGAAGCCAAGGTGCCTACAGTATGAAAACTAAGCAGTCCTTGTTCAAATGAGAGCTGAGACATGGCAAAATACTAGCAGGCTTTCACAAAGCTTTTCTGTTCACAGCCCATGTAATTATGTTGTTCTGTGAATAAAGGGAGACTCTTCTGCTAATGTAATAAATACGTCAACTTCTAAGAACATTATAACCATTTTAAAGGGAGAGGAGGAGAATAAATAATTGGAAAAGACAGAAAATAGCCATCTTCTATGTAAAATGTGAAATAATGTCTATGGCCACTGCTACACCCTGTCATGCAAGAAGCCCAAACTGGGTTTTGTAGGGGGTCTCCTACCCAAAAGTGCCCTGCAAGGGAAAGCCACGTCTCTGTATGTCTTCCAGCTGGCACAGAGGCAGCAATAAGGTAATCGGGAGAGATTCAGACCTTGCCATGAAGCTGGTGGGCCAAATTAACTGAGCATCCAGAGCTGTAAATGATTATTCAGAAGTGCCATGACACTAACATTGGGTAGACTGTTTGGAAAAGCTGGGATACTTCCAGGACAAGCTGGACCCAAAACCTACTACCATTTAATAGAAATATTTCTATTAGTTCCAGTGGACCTCAGATCAGCTAAAGGAAAGTATTCATTAATAAATAAAATGCAGGTGAGTTTAATGACAAGATTTCCCCATCTACTTAAGAAATATAATTGTACAAGGATCCAACACACCCGACAGACAACTCCTACACTAGGATCTCCTGAGAATATGATGGTAGTTTTCAAAGCTATTAAAATTTTTTTTAAAACAAATATTATCAAGTTGATATACTCCTCGTACTAAGAAATGTGGGTTGTTCTGAGAAATCCCAGCCTGAACAGGTCAGATTCAGCACAGACAGCATACACAATGGAGACAGATTTACAGATATACTCAGTGTACAACAGAAAAGCCCCATGGTCTTCCTACTCACACAGGAAATTATTAAAATGTGGAACAAATTATTTCTATGTAAATTATGTAAAATATTAAAGGATAGCGTAGAGAGAAGAAAGGAGAAACAAAGAACACCCATTTACACACGCTTCAGTCCTGGGGCTGCTGGAGGGGTGCACACGGATGACAAAAAGCAGACAGCAGTGGCTCCAAACAGCACAGCACAAACACTTGTGCTGTGTTTGAAACTTCTGGACTCGGTGGGCTTTTACTTCTGCATCTGAGCCACGTACCACAGCAATTACCATATCACATCAGCGACCACACATGAGCATTACTATTTCTGCTGTTTACCACGCAGGACGTGCTTGTGCCACACATCGCTCGGGTCTCTGGCAGCCAGGCTCTGGCAGACCTAGAGGCAGCAGCAGCTTCAGGCGTTTCTGCCCCAGTCCCAGGTCGGGGCAAGCACCTGCACTGCCAAGACAGTAGCCCCCGACACGTCTCAGGGTCTCAGCTGCTGCCTGCTGCAGCTGGGCACACCATCTCAAACCTCAAGGATGAGAGGTCTGTGCCATGGCACAAGGCTGCAAGTTGGGGCCACCGAAGTAGCATTAAGCATCCTGTTTTATCACTCAGAAAAGGACAGGGACATCCAGTGCAGGGGATACCCTCGGTAGTAAGGTTTTAAAGCACTGCTGCTAAATTCACCGAGACCCAGCTTCTAGACCCGCACATCTCAGAGTCGCTATTTGTCCTTAAATAGAATTCAACCGGTAATTAACAATTTCGCTCCAAGAATTATGCCTCTTTTTTATTTGTTCACAGATGGATTACACAGACATCACTCAACATTACTATTATTTATATCCTGGTAATACAAACAGTTTCCATCAAGATCCCTGACTGCAGCTGGTTAGTAGCACATCTTTGCAACTGTTTGACATTGGAAGTCTGACCAATTTTGACTGGATGCAGATACTCAGATTAAGGATTTGAAATTTCCTCCCTTTGAATAATTTCTGATATTCATTTAAATTTGCTGCTTCTGGGAATATTTGGCCAAATTCATCTCCTGGTAGGAATAGTCTTCTGAAGTGAATACAAAAGGGACATAAACTAATGTAACTTTAAAATTCAGGTAAGTATTTGTAGATTATTTATATGAGTTTATGTGATTCCTAAGAATGCTCTTATTTATCCTGGTTTGATCATAAAGAAGTTCTGCGACCTCAGAGCAAAAGGAAACAGGGAATAAAATATTTGCATCAACAACAATCATTCAGTAAACTAGCAGATTCAACTGGTATTTTATCAACTTTTTGTTGGGATTTTTTCTTCTGTGTTTTTCACAACATCAACTGAAAATAAACTGTAACTATGTAAGGAAGAAACCTAAGTACAATTAGCTCTTGGTTATCCATAGATGAAGTCTCCCGTCTGGGGGCCATGAGAGTAGAGGCGCTGTACGTGTTTCCTCAGGAGCCGAAATCCATCTGGAAGCACGCTCTGTGCTCACTTACAGCCAGGTTATGCAGATTTACCAGCTCAGGCCAATAATACTGGACTTCTGCAGTTTGTCTCTAATGATATTCTTTTTCTCAATTACATTATTGCTGTAAGTACGTTCTGATAGCTGAAGCTGCACATATATTGCACTGTGTACAGTTTTTCTTTATATAGGTTATTCCAGCTCTCTCTTGCCCATTGCCCCTGCTAACCAAAAGTTGAGCGCACCTTGCTGGACTGCCTTTGGCACGTCAGAATTTCACTAAATTTCATACACTTGAATTTTCATACAAAGAAGCTAACAAAGATTCAAGCCATGCTGCCAAGAGCATCCTAGACCAGAGCCCTGGGGGAGGGCCCAGGAAAAGACCATGACACTACTCTTGTTAGTCGTGGCTGGAAAATCCTGCCTAGGCTCCAGCTGCACAAGCAGCGCAATCTCTTCACCCGTGACCCGAGTCCAACAGAAGGCCCAGGAGAAAAACTGGCTCCAGCAGGAACACAGTTGAGGTCAGCTGAGTTTCGTCTGTCCTAAAAGCCATGAATCTGACTTAAATATGTTCTGGGCTCAAAGCATAAAGTTGGAAGCCCATCCTTTTATGACTTTCTACTCCTTTCCAAAGAACCACTTGAATATTTGTTACACTTCCTTTGTATTTGTCCTGGGATGGCAGTGTACCAAATTCTCATCCATTTCCTGAGTAAAAGCATCCACTTCCTAATTAAGAGAAATGGAGTTTCTTGTTCTCAGCAAAACATAAACAGCCACACCTCTTCAGGACAACAGAGTCATTTTTTTTTTTTCTTTAAGCATTATGCTGTAGGTTGGATTCTGACCCAAAACAGCACTACTCTTCCCATTGGTGCTACTCCAGCTGGTACCTGAGCTTGCTATTCACTGAAGGAAGCCAGAGCCCAGATACTCACTCAGTACAATTGCACCAATTCTGCAGGAGCGCTGCCAACTTACGGCGACTAGAGCTGTAGCCCAATATTTTCCAGCTACTCACTGAGAGTAGAAGAGCAACACAGCCCCTTACAGCTGGGAGGAGGAGGAGTCAAAGCTTCATATGATTCTTGACCCTTTCAGCAAGCTGACATTACAGCAAGGCAGGCTTCCAAAAAACTACCGCAGTGCCTCATGGCACATCACACTCGGACCCAGCGAGGTGCGTGAACAAGGCTCATCTTGAACCTCAGCCACTGCATCACCTCCTGGGACACAACAGAGAATCTGGGAAAGCCACCGCATGCTTGGCCTATCCACACTGTGGCATATCCATGCCATGGGCAAACACAGTACAAAGCCTCTGCGTAAGGCCCACCTAAAACTGGCGCCTGAGACAGGGCTTGTGCCCAAGCCATTTTGACAGTTCAGGCTGAACAGAGAGTTTAGGCAGAACTGTAAGTTCATTAAGAATTATCACCCTTATTAGGGAATACATAACATGAAGAGATCTGTCTTACCACCAAATTAAAACAGTAAGAGAGATTAAATAATTAAATCTTCTTTCACTGTAAATTTCTGCAAATCAAAAGCAATGCCCAGACTTGCCATCAAGACCCTCTGGTACTACCACATCATGCTTCCAGCATCAATTAGTGACCGCAGAATAGGAATCTCCTCCAACGTAAGGGGGGAGAAAAAAAAAAAAAAAAAAGGCCATGCTTTTCTGAAGTGCTGAGTATTCACTCTCTGAAAATAAAGAAGCCCCTTTAAAAAGAACCATTTGAAAGCTGAGGCATAGTCATTGCTGAAAATGTAGGCCCTTATATTTATCAAAATGTTATGTGAGTTCCCGCTTCCTTGTCAAGGAGGACATAACCTTATCTGTGCCTTGACAGTAGTGTAACCTTCACGTGACACATCAACCTGGCAGTAGCCAAGGGGAACACAGTGAGTTTATAGAAACTCCATCTTTCAGAGGTTGAACAACAGACTGGACTTCTCGCAAGACTTCAGCTTCAGCAAAGTGTTAATTATATCATCTTTGAGTATGCCATTATTAGGACTGCAGGGTACTCAATTAGCTCTTTTTTCCTTTTCATTTAATGGCATTACAGTATGATTGGTAACACAGTCATCCCCACTGGCTGCACGGGTTGCACTTATGCCACATGAAAACCAGAAAATTTGTAACACAAAATCTGGCCTTTTGCCAGATTTCTACAGGGCATTAGTAACAAACTGGTGAAGCTCATTAAAAAAAAAGAGAGAGAAACCTATAACCATTAAAAGTCCATTAAGCAGCATGTCATTTTGTAAAGCTAAATAGCCCACAGTAATCAAAAGCATATGAACCCCAGCTGGGTTACCCAGCAAATTGTTTCGATTTAGGGGGGAGAATTCATCAAGAAAGATTGTTCCTAGGATTGGGTTGATTTTTCTCCTTCAGTTGCTGGCTCCATGTCCCATTATAATTACAGTGATTGATGCACCTTGCAGACAAAAGGTGAAGAGTGACCAGAATAGCCCGAACATCTGCTCAATCCAAGCCACTGCTAACGCAGAAACTCTGCGGAAAGGCACGTCACTTACGGTTATCCCACCGCTGCCGAGCAGCTACACAGGAAGCAACTTCTTTCCTGTTTTCCTCCTCACCTAGGTTGCACATGGGTTATGAATCAGTTTTTCCCATCCCCACTCCCTAAGTAAAATGGGAGAAGTCACTGTCATTACAGTTTGACATGAAGAAACCATTCGCTGATGGACTGTCAACCAAGAAAGAAGAAAAAAAAAAAACAACCCAAACCACAGAGGATGACTCTTTAGTAATGGTAATTACCACACACCTCCTCTTCCAGTGACAAAGAGACACAGTCCCCTTTTCCCAGAATACATGAGCAACACCCATAACTCTCTGCTTGGAGTAAGACAGCACAGAAAGCAGCATAACACCATAAACCAGGCATCCACGTTCACCTCCTCTGCACCTGATTTGCTTGAGTACTTCTGTAGGTATCTTTAAAAAACTGGTCCTTAGTTCTCAATTCAGCAAGGCATGGCAGCATGGACTTAGACGCAAGCATGTTCCAGTCAGACTGTTTAGGTTCTTAATCCAGTATAATCTAAAAGCTTGCTGAAGTGGGACTGCAAGTTCTCTCTGCTCCCAGTTGTATAACAGGAATAACTCCTCTCTACATAATATAAAGCCAGATGACTGCCGAAACCAAAAAGGAAGAAACTAATCTATCAAATGAGACAGTTCTGCCACATCTTCCATTTTCAGATTGGTCTTTCAAGATTTGCCTCAAGGCTTTTATAACACAGATGATTTTTCTAAAGCCACTCCATTTTATGTTATTGGGGTGGGGGATGCAGAGTGATTAAGAGTCTCATTGAATTGAAAACTCCAGTTGACCTACCCAAGTGCACAAGAATAGCACGTAACTTCTTTATATGGAAGGTCTTTTGGAGCAGCTAGACTCAGACCTTTGATCTGTCCCAAGAACTTACAATTCTAACGCTCCTGGAAGAAGCAGCAGTTTGGAAATTGTTCCTTTACGGAAAGTCCACAAAACTTAAAAGCCAAAACTCCAGCCTCTCCATTCTGGAGAGTCACGCTGTCCTTGAATGTTTTTACACGAGAGTTTTTAGGGCACCCAAAGGGCCTGCAATCATCCAACAGCTGAAACGCGTCATCTCTATCTAAAGATTAATTTGAGAATCTGCAGGACAGGTTTCAAATCTGTAGCTTCTTTGTAAAAAAGCATATGCAGCCCTTTAAGCACTGTGTTTATTTTCACAAAACATCTCAGTTAAGCTGGACAGTTTATTTACAATGGAAGTCTGCTGCTGAAGAAGAGCTTTAGATGGTACATAGCTGAACTGCCAATACTAAAGTACAGCAGTAAATCATCCAAATGCTGAATTTCTTCCAGTGCACTTCCCATTGCAAGTAACAGAATGCAAATGGAAAAATCGGATGACATCTTAAGATCAGGAGACTCAAATTGCATTTGTTTCAACTGCTGGATGTGGCCATTGTAAAGCATACACAGATAACGTTCCTCAAATGTGCACATGTTAACGTTCGCTCATGGTTAAGAATTGACAAGAAATAAAGCAATGCAAGAGAGTCACTCACTCCTCTATTCTTTGTGGCCTGGTAGGGTGCAGAGAGACCTGACACAACTTGAGTTTTTACTATAAAAATCACACTGTTAAGTTTAAAAGTGGTCATTTTTAATCAACTATTTCTATCCATTACAGGGTTACCTACATAAGTGCCTATATCTGCCTCGTAAAGATGGCACAAAACTCAACTCTCTCTCCAACACCTTGAAACGTCCTTTCAACGCCTGAAGAAAAACCAAAGTGTTACAAACAACCCTGGCTTTGATTTTCGTTTCACAAATCAACCTCTGACAAAACAAACGTGTCCTTCAGCATGACTGCTGCTTTGTTTCCAATGGACAACAGCCCTGGCACCCACCCCCAGGGCCCACAACCACCACGAGAGCCCCCATTTCCACTCCCCCAGCACCAATCCGTGGTCCCTTCCAGGCATCCTGCCTGCCAGGCAGGCGGGAAGCAGCATGTGCCACGTGACTGCTCCTTTCACCTTGGGCAGGAGGGTTTGATTCCCTTCCCTCCCATTCCCTCACAAATTTTCCCCAAAGTCCTGGAAGCCTCAGTCCCTGTGAGGCCTCTGCCCCCGTGTCAAGTTAGCGGGGTAACAGGTTCAGAAGTTATTAGAGAGGGACTTGTACCCAGACCAACAGATGGAAGGACAGCTCAATCACAAACCTTATTTTCATCATGAAACAGAACAACAGAAGTATCCTCTATTTTGGCCTACAGAATGTGAAGTTTTACAGTCTATTTTATTAGCTATTGAGGAAGGCAGTAACTAAGCTGTAAAAACTGCAATGAATGACACTAAACTGCTTAAAAGACTGTTTGTTATAGGAAGCACACACATTTATGCATGCATATCTGAATAACCCAGATTTTTTGCAACTGCAAAGCTGCAGTGGGAATTTCATTACTATAGGTCCCCTTATAGCAACTTGACATACTGAGAGGGGGAAAAAAAAAAAAAAATCAATAGGACAAGTGTAAGACAGGCAGGAATAACTAACTGCAAAAATAAGAGTAGTGATCAACTGTTGGGTTGCACATCTTCAGAGAGGCATCAGAGGGCTGCAGCTGACCCTGAGGAGGACATGTTAATGCTCCTGGAAAAAAGGAATACTTTGCACTGGTATTAATAAACAGAAATGTAACTTCTAAGATACCTGAAGGAATCTTTCCGTTACATCCATGGTTATATGCTAGCTGGATACTGGGTCCAGTTTTGAGCCCTGTATCTTAAGAAAGATGTAGATAAATTGAAGAGAAGGCAGAGATGTGGGATTATTTAGCCTAAAAAGCAGAAGACTCGGGGGGAGATGTGATAACATTTTGAAGTCCATGATATGTTACTGCAGAGAAGAAGGAATCATTTGTCACTATATCTTTGGAGCAGGATAAAAACCAGTGGGCTTATACTGCAGCAAGAAAACTTCAGGTTGGCATTTACAGTAAGAAGAATAGCGAAGTGCAAGAACAGAAGGTCCCAGAAAGCTGCAGGGAAGCTGCTCCTGGAGATCTTTCAAGAAGAAGTTAGACACACATGCCAGGTGTGACACAATTTTTGTTGATCCTCCTCTGAGGTAAGGAAGCACACAGAAAACTTCCTGAGGTGCCGCCCACCCTTACTTACCAGTTTTAGTATGGAATCAGTCAGAGAAAATGAACACAAAATACTTTTACAATACTCTTTCCCCTTCTCTACTTTTTTTTTCCACAATTTATCACCTCAAGAGTGGTTGATTTCAACTTTAATCTGAGTGTTGGCCAAAGTTTAAGATTTTATTTGAACTGAACTCTCTTCTTCCTTCCACAGGATGAAGCCAAGACAGCTTGTGGTATAAAACAAATGCTACAGCCAAATTAGGCCTACAACACACAGAATCTAGTTCTGCAAATGTGATGCAAGTTCACACATAAGTCATTCTGTTGGACTTGCAGAAAGGCACTGGTATCTTTGCAAGACTGGGGACGTGATTTCTGCTTCCTCTAACAGCACGCAAATGGGTTCCCCAAGCTCATTTGAATTCTGTACATAATCAGGATGTAGCCCACAGCTCCACTGATTTGTGAGTTTTATGTTCCGTAGTTGAATTTACCTCTAGGGGTTTGTCACCTAATTCATTGAACAAGCAGAGATTTTAAGATAAATCTGGAAAAAATACAGAAGAAAATAAAACTGCTTTCTTAGTGCACAGAGAAAATACTAGTAGGGGAAAGTGGAACAATCAAAGAAGAAAGGACCAAACTGGATAACAACATTCTCAGCTAAAAAAAAAAAAAAGGAAAGAAAAAAAAAAATTAAAAAGGGAAGCATCAGAGATTTTGCATCAGTACCCTAATACAAACAGGGCTGATGTTAAGGGATTATTTAAACAAGTCGGGAGGAGTTAGCACCAGTTAATGACGAGTTTGTTAGCTAACAGGCTGTTAACACTCAAACAAACTGGTCATTAAATGTGGTTACTACTTATTTTAATGGAAATTTATTAGAACCTTTATTTAAAGGTTTAATGAGAGGGAGAGCCCCAGCATGCACACCTAGAGTCCCACAAATCCAAACAACACAGACCTCAAGCTGCTTTGCCTGGATTTGAAGGAAAAAAAAAATAGAAGTAAACCTTTCCCAGCATCAATGACCGCCTCTTCTCTAGCAACTGGATATTAGACGAGTTCGGATACTCTGATAGCTTCATATCTAACAAGAACCACTTGAACCTTCATTACTTTGTAGTGCCATTATGGTAAGTGGTTCTGATCTGTGTCCTTTAGAAGCCCATTGCAAATCTCATTATTATTAGGCAGAAGTTTGATAAAGCTCTTAACCTTGCCTCTCATGCTTCATCCCCTTGGAGTTTAGCAGAAGAAAAAAGGAAAAATAAAAACAGAAACAGGAATGTATTAAACGGGAAATAGAAGGAATAAAAACTTCAGACTTTTTTGGTTCATTTCCATGGTAAGTTAAAAACCCCAACTTGCTCAGGAAAAAAATAGAAACGGATCTCTAATGTAAGACTGGCTACTGGTACACACTGTCAATAAGGTATATAGTTATAAGGAGAGAAAGCACAGTCCACTGGAAAAAAAGCACTGGACTAGACCTGGGGAGACAATTATACTCCTAACTCTGTAACTGACTGACTGCAAATTACTTCATCCTCTCCAGCATCCTCCCCTGCCACTTTGGCTATTTAGTTTAAACTGTCTTTCACTATATAGAGGGTACTATCGAAGTGCCTGTATGAGCGTGCCCAGCTTCCTCTGTGCTCATGATTACAGAGAAAATGGGGCAGAGTAGGAGAAATAATACACTGCAAACTGCAGACAGACCAGGAAAGGATATGAAAGAGGGAGCAGTCTGGGAGCAGCAAAACTTACCAGAGAAGTCTGATTCAGGTAAAGACCCTACCTTAAAAGTCACCAAATCAGCCTCTGGAAGAGCATCCCTCCCCATTGGTCACAGAGGGACCCACAGATTTGCCTTAAATGAGAAGCCTGAAATCAAAAGGTGTATTAATATCCATTATATGCTTCTGCAGTGAGTCAAAACACAGGACCTCCAAAAGCTCAGGTGAGGTCTCTAAGCAGACTATATGCTAAGTGTCCATCTCCTTAACACAGCTTTTTCACCTACGTAACTCTCAGTTTCTGCAGTATCTCTCCTGATTAACAGAGAAAAAAAAAAAAAAATGAAGGCGGGGGAACTTGTAAGAAGGCCTGAAAGGCAAATACTTCCAATCTGGCCACACATTTTTTTGAGTAAGCAACCTGAGGCACTTTGGATCTGGTTTTCAGCAGAGCTGAGCATCCACAGCTCTAATTAAAGTCCCTAGCAGCTCTGGGCACTCACAAGTTTGAAAAAAGCTGAGGCTGTCAGAGAGGACAGGATCCGATTACTGGACATGTTCAAGCCCTGTGAGGCTCTTCAGAAATCCCTGGCTGGAGTCAGGAAGCAAGCTGGTGTCAGAGCTGAGAACTGGCCCCAGGAGCCTGCACCGCTCGGCCTGAAAAACTCCTTTTTCTAAACTTGCCATTTCTATGATTTGTTCTTTGTCTTTCAAATATTTCTCACTTTCAACCTCACGGGATCTGACAGCCTCCTGTCTGAATGCTCACATGTGCCAGACCCATTGTTAATATTATTTCACGAGATATTAGGATTTCATATGCATCTCCCTTGCCTTGTTTGCAAGAGCTTTTCAACAAAAGACTATGGACATGTCTAAACTCCTAATATTTGCTGTGATAATACCATTTAAAGGCAAGTGGGCTGGGAATGGGAGAGAATAACTGATATTTTCATTTAGCTGCTGACGTGACTGGGATTTAGAGAACAGTCTGATTGATGTCTCGGCTTCATTTAAAATAAAATAATTAGGCTACTAAAATCTGGAAAGTATATTTTCATTTTAACTGGTCTGTGTGCTCAGCCCAGGCTCCAAGAAAGAACATGGAACGTTACAGGAATGGAAATGAGGGGTCGGAGTAGGAGAAATGATATACTGTAAATTAGAGGCAGACGAGGAAAGGATATGAAAAAGGGTCTCGCAGAATTAAAATAATCAGGAACTAAGAGGAAAAACCAAGAGTTCAAAAAAAGTGTAGAGCATTCCATTAATCATCATTGTGGGAGGTAACAGAGGGTGGACAACAATATGAGAAGAGGACTGAAGAAGCACAACTAAGAGACAGAAAGCTGTAGATATGAATAAAACAGGTGCAAAATTCATATTTTTTTTGTTCCTGTTTCTAATAGCACTCAGGTCCCTGCTTAGTGGGAGCAATGAAAGATTGGCTGGGGAAAAACGAAGGCTCCCAGCTGCATGAAAGAAAGTTGTAGGATCAGACGTGCAAAAACATGCACAACTTAAACATCTTAAATCCCCAAGTAAATGCACATTTTGATCCTTTGCATCACCCTATCACAGTACAAAGGCAGTTAAAGCACTGGACATAAAAAACAGTCCAAGGAATTTTGGATTTGATCTCCTAATTCTGTGAAAATTCAGGCCTAGATCTCAACTGCTTAAGAGCTCTGAAACACAATCACATGCACCAGCTGGACAGTCCTAATTATACAAATACACAGACTCTGACAGCAAGAAACACAACACAACACACTTTGTTGAGACAAAAAAGCCTTTTGTTTATGTGAAGCCAAGATATGGTACTTTACATCTGTATACACATGGACCACAAGACCACAGCTAACAAGTTAATCACATAGCTCGAGCCAGGCGCAGAGTGAGTGTGTTATAATACCCACTCCAGTGGCCAACAGCATCCTCGGGATTGCTCAGAAACATAACGTAAAGTTTCCAGAAGCCAGGAATCTCAGCCAATGAACTGAAAACAACTTGAAATAAAATCAAGTAATATCTCCTTTGGATCTTTACAATCACTCCCATAGTGTGAAAGCCTCATCTGACTGTGACAGGAAAGGGACTAAACACTCCTTCTCCCCTGTAGTGATTACTCCATATAACTCAGTTTCATGGTTGCCTGGTCTTTCACACCTACCTTCCTCTGGAAGCCAGTCACCCATAAAATATAGTATATGAACTGCACTATATTAGCTAGAGAAAAATGAGGCACTCAAAATCTGAGAGAAAGCTGAAAGAAATTTACACTAAGTGAATATTGCATACCCGAGGGACAGGGGTACATGGCAGAAAACTCCTTTAAAAACAGATTGGTTTCCCCCTCTTCAGAGTTTAACTTTTCTTTTTTTTTCTTTTTTCCTTTTTTTTTTTTTTAATTTAAAATAAGTTTGCCATCCCCCGTCCACCTCTTTTTCAGCACAGAGAGGATATTTTTGCCACATACTGTCTTGCATAGCAGGATGCACTGAAGTGGTCTGGAATAACTTTTCTGTTCTACTCACCATCAGTGAAAGCAGCTGGGTTTGGGTGCTATTCTACAAGAAAGGTAAGGACCAACCAGGAAAAAAAACAGCAGGAATTTACAAGAATAATCCTAGAAATAAGCCCAGAAAACATGCCTTAAAAATAAAGGTAACATTTCTTGCCCTTGTAGTTTTATTTTCTGTTATATATACCTTTTTTCAGATATTAATAAAACCAGAGTTTCCACTGGAACAGGAAATCTGTGCACCTTATTGTCTGCTTTAGTTTGCTGCAAACACATCTACCCTGTCCAACCTCACAACTGCACTAAGCACAGAATAAGGCAGTAAGTTTTTTCATGGAGGTCTGCAAATTTCTCCACAGAATAACCTTGTTGTGGTCTCTGCCATTAATAAGACTAGGTTCACTAGCTGAAAAGAATCGTAAGTAAAACAGACATTAGAAGTCTTTTTACAGTGCTTCCCTCTCTACCTTTTGCTCCTACGTGATGCACAAATCTGAATCAATTATTGGTGTTCATAGATGTATCTCACGCAAGCAAAATGAAAATCCACTTCCTCTCTGGCCTAACATATTTTGACTTTTCACACTATTCACTCAAAAGCAACTCACAATAGTTTAGAGAACTGTAAGGAAGGTACCTCAGGGAAATTCAGAATAAAAGAAAGTACCACCCTCTTCACATTAAAAAGACAGACTTTTGTTTCCTATTTGCTAACCATTAATGGTGCATAAAAAAATATGTGATTAGGACCCTGAGAGCTGGCATGGCTCAAATACTGTATATTGATGAACCACATTGGAATGGAAATCAGATCAAAAGTATTCCTGTAGTGGCACTTTAACCTAACTGTTGACAGATGGAGAATGGAAGCAACATAAATGCTCTCTCTTTGTGTCAGCACTATAAAAATGTCTGACTAGCCCATGAAAGATGGAGATGAAAGCTTAGGCAGCCATTAGAAACTGTGCCTTACCTCAAGCAATAACTCATTCCCATGGTATTATGAAAATGGTTTTATTGCAGAGGATTACTTCTTCCCCTTCTGCAAAAATTACTGCTTATCAGCAGTGCAGAAATAAAGCCAGAAACTCCCAATCTTTTAAATTCTCCTATGCAATCTCCTTCCCAATGGTCAGGAATTTAATAAAATGTAACATTTGATTAAACCAGTTTGCATGCCTTTCTGAAACTGACACCATTATCTGAAATACGGCACTTTCAAGTGTCCTGCCATTAGCTCACAGCAGCTTGATTGCCTGTTGCATTTATTTATCTGAGTATTAATGCTCTGCGAACTGCCTTGATTGGAATCCAAGTCTTTTGGCAGACCTGGATTGGAAATCAAAAGGAGGTTGTAAGGGCAGGAAGAAATTCAAAAGCAGGGGGGTTAGTTGTTTTTTGGTTTGGTTTTGGGGGTGGGGTGGGGGTGGGTGGTGTCTGCCTTTTAATGCACAATGCATTTTGGTTACTGCTTGTTCCTAAGCAGTCAAGCTTCAGTTAGAAAGCAAAACAGAACCAGGTGTATTTTAAATTCAAACACTCACAAAATCCAAAGGATGCAGGACCTTCATCATCAACACAACTGGAAGTTACGTCAATACATCCTGAAGGGATCATGGGTTCCCCAAGGTACAGGAATGTAGCCTGAGAAGTGAACGTTTAGAGGCAGTGCAAGGCAGTAGTAAGGTGTCGGTATCAGACCCTGCGATCCCCCCACGATATCAGTGCCCATCAGAATGTGCAGCTGACATATCACGGCAGCTTGATACAGATCTTGCTTGACACTCCAAAGCCACTCTTTTGGCAGCCACTTTCAGGAATCCCTCTTATAAACCTATGCTGATGGACTGGCCAAACCTCACGGGATGGCTGCAATGAAAGAATGCATCCTCACTTGGTTAAAATACATTTTTAGTTTTGCTTTCTTCTATATTTCAGGAATCTCCACAGCCAAAAAAAATCTAAGCAAGTTTGGCTTCAAATGGTGCTGACAGCATGTTGGCTACGCCAGTGAGGCTATTCCCAACACTCTTCTCGGCAGTCGTGCGCGAATGTGCGTGAATATGTGTGCTCATAAAAGAGAGAGGGAAGCAGTGGCAGAAAGAGGGAGATACAACTCTTGTACATGGCTACATATCTGCTGAGCAACCCCAAATCACAAAACGAACAGAAAACATGTCCTACAAACTTGGAATAGTCCTGGCAGACAGAGAGCATATTTTCTCAGACACTCCAGGACTCAAAGGAAACCCTGCATGACAATTTTATGACTGTGGTCATTTTTCAAGTGACATACTACAAGAACGTATTGTGGGCTCCCATGAAGCCTTTAAGGCTCCCTCTACACGGTGAAAAGAAAGGCTGGAACACCTCCCCAGCCTCCAGTGGGACTCAACCTCTTGCTCCTCAACACTGACATGAAAATCTGCAAGAAAATGTTTACTCTGAAATTTAGGAGACTTCTGAAAAGCAGATCCACTTTTCCTTCAGAACGTCTCTAGTGTCACACTAAGATTTTCCAGGGAGAAGGCCTCCAGTTCTTCAAACTGTGCACGCTGGACATGCTATGTTTTCCAAGGACCAAACAGAACCCTTTGCACAGCAATTCAGCTTCCTAAATGTTTCTTCACCATCGATGTTTTTACCAGGAAGAGCAGCAGCGTTGCACTTTGTGTTTGGGATGTCTCTTTCTCATCAAATGCTCAGGAATAGTACCCATCTGTCCTTTTTAACTTTGGTTATACAGCTCTGAGCTAGATTTTCCTGAAGCTGTCTTTCAGCCAGCCAGGTGGCTTTGAATGTTTTGCACAGAGAAAGGGGGTTCATAATCCTGTGGTATCTGTACTCAGGTCTTTTTACACAAGAGCTTAGACAACACCACTCTGATGCTCTCTATCTTAGTGAGGAAGCTGAGCACCTGCCTTGGAGCACAGTCATTTTCTCCAAACCACATGGCCAGCTGAACTAATCACTCAGCTGTGTGAATATTTACTGATGTAGAACTACATACTCCGAGACCATTTACAGAAAAATGTCATTTGCCACCGCGACACATGCTTAAAGCTTGCCAGTTTCCTTGTTAAACCACACCCTATCCTCCTTTCATCCAAGTCTTACCAATCTCAAGGTCCAAAGTCTGTCTTAGAGACAAAGTTTTCCAGGGAAAGGAGAAAATATATTCTCATTTTCTCTCTATCCATCCTACAAGGGGAGTTGTTAGTTTGAGTTCAGCAAAGCAACATTAGTAGAAGTCCTACATGCTGAAGTATTTGTTTAAATCAGGAGGGACTTACACATTCAGCATTTGCCGAGTCTGGCCCTTATTAGAGAGCTCTGCAGAGACATTCGCCACACGTACAGACTGTGCATTTTAAATTTAAAATGACAGAGTCGCTGATGTTGAAAACTTGGCTACCTTGCTTGTACAGTAATGTTCTTACAAAAGTTTTTAAAATGTGCTTAATTTGCATAACACCATTATGAGTTACCCTGTCAGAGACTCATTTAATAACAATGCCATGCTATGGATTGACACGACAGCTTATTATGGCTTCAAATAATATGTAAATAATATTTAAATGGCTTCTCTCAGAGCCATTACTGTCAATCAAATAAATACCTATATTTTGGCTTCTCATTTCTATGTCCTTAACTAACATTAAGAAATAAAAAAGCAACTTATACACAAAACCTGTAACAAACAGTTATTTTGCTAACAATCTGGTTTAAACTGCCACAAGAACAACACAACTCAGTTGTAATGCCAAAGCTCTAATTTGGGTTGCCCTGTTGCATCTCAATACCACAAAGATTAGTATTAAATTTGTGGGTGAGGACAACCACTATTTACAGACATCAGCCCAATAGAGATGATAGAGAGGAATTCCACAGTGTTCTCAATAATCCTCATCATACACATTTTATGTACATTTTAAGTACCAGATCTTAAGGTGCTTTACGAAACTGGATGAGGGACCACTAGCAGGGTCAGCTATACTGGGGAAGACACACCAAAGGGCGCTCAGCTCTTCTGCATTAGCATCTCACAGTGCAGCAACCGCTTTACACAATACTGTGCCAGAAGGAAATGCTACCCCTACATACTCCATGCCCACCTGCCACTCCCTCCCTAACAAAAACTTTGCTTTCACACTCATCACCCCCATGTTGCAGATGGGAGGAGTCATGCACGCAAAGCAACAGGACATTTCAAAGGGGGCACAAAAGGCAGTACCACAGCTAGGAACAAAGCCAGGTCTCCTACAGGTAGTCAGCGCTGTGCTCACCAACGGTGGACTCCACTGCGTGTATGAAACTCGGACCTATATTAAGTACAACGACCCAAAATCTTTGTGGTCTATCTCAGCCCCGGTCCTGTTTCATGTAAAATCTTCTTGCAGCTGTGTTCCTTTCCCTTCCCTGTGCCTATGCACACAGGTGCAGAACGAGTCCCAGTAGCATGCATTTCAATACATTATGCCACAATTTTTTTCTTCTGGCAAGACGCTATCCTCTACAGCGCAATTATGATGTTGCAAAAATTCAGTGTGGTACCAGTGCCACATACCAGAGCCTGGGCTTCATCCAATTTGCAGGAGAACAGCTCAGTGCAGGCAGATGTGTCCAATCAGGGTGAGGTTATATTTGATAGCTGGATTCAAAATTAACACTGCAATAAAAACAGTTCTATGTCAGTCATGTTTACTCTGCAGTATATTCATTAGCGACATTCAACCACATACTTAATATCCTACAAAAGTATGACTTCACCATTTACTGAAGGGAAAAAAAACCGCGCAAAAAGTACAAAGCCTATGTCTCAGCCATGTTTCTGCAGTAGAGAGCCTGTCTTTTGGTTTCACTATTTTGGGGAAAGAAGCTACCTTTCTCTCTTGTGAAGTTCAATCACAGCTCCAGTTTCTCAGGGAGAAATTTGTCTTCTACCCTCAGAAAAGATGTTTTTACTGACACACCTCCTGGTGCATTCCCAGCCAGGAGGAGAAAGCCCGTGTAATGGGCTCTTAACTGGCACCTTATGTGCCAATGCTTATTGTGTTCAATGTCTTCTGTACCACAGTTGTTTTTTTTTTTCAGTAACCTCGAACAAGCCACTTGACACTTCCTACTTCAATTCTCCACCCATATGATGCAATAGAGGTTATGAGGTTACAACACTGACCATGAGATGCTCAAATGCCATTTCACGAATGGCCATATAAGTACCCTAGCTAGACAGTAACAATTAAAGCTAAAGCTGTCATTTTTCCTTTGCTCTCTGTCCCCGAAACGCCTGCTGCAGCAGCGCCAACTAGGCTGACCTTTCTTTACAGAAAGAATAAAACCTACGAATATTGTACATGGACCAGCAAGACTAGAATGAAACAATTAGAAAACGCAGCACACCTCACATATGTCCTTATGTAGGAAAGCCAGAATTATTAGCATAATCACAGTGTGCTCTGTTAGCATTAGAATTAAAACTGGAGAGGGGAGGCAGAGGGAGCCCGTTGTTAATGCAGACAATTCAGCCAGACAACAGTTGGCCTTACTAATTAGCAAAACAGTGCCACTTTAAGAGCTCTCTTTGGGTACTCCCCAGGGAATTTCAGACATCAAGGCAGCTAATATGTTTTCCGAAAAAGCTGGCAAGAGCTAAAACCTGCACAGCCAAATACCTGTGTGCAAGGAATCGCTATCCTGAGCAATCTCCATGCTGAGAAAAGCCTGGATTCACTCATTCATAAAAACATTGCCAGCCTGCATGTTCTACTGCAGGTCTCCTAACACTTCTGCTTTGTTTTGTTCTTCACTCCCATTTCAAGCTCTTGAAAGCAGGTGATTATCAGAAGTTAACATATCGGGGTTTTTTTTTTCCCTTTTAATGTGCATCTCTCACCCTTTTAAGGAAGAAAACACCTAAGTGTGAACTTCACAAGTCCAAGCATGAGAATCGAATCAAATAAACCTGCTTCATTCCTCTTAAGGAGCCTCAGAGAATTTTGGAGAAGAAAGGAATCTGAGATTTTTGGAAAGCCTGGAATAGGACTTAAAAATATACCTGCTGGATATCAAAACTGCATCATTTAAGTAAATCTAACTCCTTGCTTCCTTACGTATCCAAAGGATGCCTCTCACTGCCTCTCAGTTCTCACGTCCGGCAGTCTGAAGCCAGCCCCCACCCTGCCACAGTACAGCTGCCGTGTGCTGTTCATGGCAAGTTAACATGCAAGCCAGGCCTACAGCAGGTCCCCAGTCTCTACTTACTAACTTGGAGATGAAAGAAACAATTCTTCTGGGAGAAGCTGTGTACTTCATACCGCATTACACTTACTTCAGCCCATGTTAGTGTTTTTAAAGCACTGCTGGTTACTTAGCATAATGATTCAACTAAGGCCATTCATTGTAAGTCTGTCTTGGAAGACAGAAAGATCTGTTCTATACAGGGTATTTTGGCTCTATAAAGTATATGATGGCTGCAGAGAAAGATATGCCTAAAGTACAGCATACAAGAATAATAACCTTAAATGTTAAAAGCATATTAATATTTCATCAGGGGAACCAGAGGAGCTGGAAAGCACTAGGAGCCCTATCACATGATAATCATTTGATAGGACACTACATCCAGCCACAGGGATAATTCACAGGGATTACAACTGCTCTATTTTCATTGGCAGGCCTGGCAGGCAGCGCGGGACGCACTGACAGCAGGAATTCGGTTGTGCGAACAACTCCTGAGTAATTAATCAGGGTCAGGGCAGGATCTGGTTTCAGAGAAGTCAGGCTTGTTACTGGCACTGCTCTCCAAGTTTTGCACCAGCCCAGTTGTCCCATTTCTTCTGTTCATGTAAGGCAAAGGATCGCTGCCTGCTACAGAATACGGTGGATTGAAATAATTTATTCTGCATTAGGCTGCCACAATCATGTTTCGTTTTTGTCTAGCCCACCCATAGATGAATTGTCAAATGCTAAAGATTTCCTGAGATGTAGGATCGGTGTTTGGATTTCAACACCCAAACTGGCCAGCCTGATGGCCACGGGGTCACTCAAGAGACGGACTCCAAGGTTCAAGCATGACGCTTGTGCAGCAGCTTGGGGGGAAAAAAGGCAGAACCCAGTGGTTTCTCTCCCAGAAAACAGCTCCTCAAGAGAGGCTGGACCATGATTCATACAGAGATCCACGCATCTCCAGGCAACAATGCTAAATGGTGCCCCAAAAGCTCCACAAGGTTACACTAGAAGAGGCACAATAGCAGGGAAGATACCACAAAAGCCTAATAGGAAACAACATTGCGAAAAAGCCTGAAGTTTCTGTCCTCATTCTGCCTTCTGACTCAAAAGCAAGGAGACAGATCATAACATTAAAAGTGAGAAAATTCAAAACTGAAAAAGAGCAGAATTTTTTCTGCATAACTTAGAATTGTACTAAAATCTTATTGTCACGGGATGTCAAAACGGCCAAGAACTTCGCAAGACTCAAAGCAGGGTTAGCCGTTTACATGGTTAATGAGAACCTTCTCTGTTTTATCTGTAGGTACTAAGTGCTAACATACCTTTTGGAAGGGAGAGGCAGAACAAAGTGCTTCAAGATTTAAGCCAATCTAAGTTTTTATCTAAGTATTCATCTGCATTCTAGGTGCTTATACCATGCATGTTGCATGACATTTAAGTGCCTCAACAACAGTATCTTCCTGAGCTTCTGGAGGCCCACAGCTGAGGCTTGGCTTGATCCAAAACTGAAGCTACGACAGGCTGATCTCATTTTATTCCAAGCCTTTCACCATACTGAGTGTGCCATTCAACCTGTCCTTTACATTTCTATGCAGAGCTGCAAAGGCAAGCTTTGATATTACTTTATGCTTCTGTTTTTTATCTCTAGAGCAGAGGATGACTGCTCATTACATCATGTTTTTGCCATTAATATTTCCATACTTATTCAACTTAAAAATGAAGTAAACTGCCAAACAAGCAGCCTGGAGGTTTTTCTTTGTTTCTCTCTGTGCCTTCATTGCATATATTGGAACACACCTAAAAGCACATAAACATACACACTATATGGTGTTACTACCAAAACATTACCTTTCCTTGAAATCCAGATTGAGCATTTTTTGTCTGTTTGTTTTTTAAATATATGTACACACAAATAAAAATAAAACTGCCTGTGAACAGCCTTCAGGCATCAAAATGTCTGTGACCAAGTGTCATCAATCTTGTATCACCAAAGAAGAGCCTTCTGCCTCCTCTCTTCCCCACACCACCAAAATACATTAATTAAAACTGTTGTTTGTTCCCTCCTCGCCCCAGTGTGAGCTCATCCCCTCGTGACACATTCTGACCTTCAGAAAATAGGCTGCTTCTCTGCCCCGCTAGCCCGCAACAGAAAGCCCAGATCTCCATAAAACTGTTTCCTAATTGCTCGTCAATGATCACATTTATCTCCCAGGCAAGCCAGATTGCAGTGGTTAATAGTATAAATGGTATCTAGAGCAACAAGGACTGTGGTCCTGTTTATTTCACAGCTATCTAAATGGAAGTCTACATTAGCATTAGTAACCTGAAGACATTATTCACACAAGTTTTTAAGCCTGTTAACACAATTTATTAGAACTTTGGGGCTTTGGCATAACAACCCATTGAAACAAAGCAATAAAGAGGATAGCCATCACTGCCAAAGTGAACTTTATATACAGTTAAAGCAACTGACATGATCAAGTGGGAGAAGGTCAGCATAAGGCAAGAGTTGAAAAATAATTAAGGCTTTAACTTAATTCAATTACAGCAAATTGTATTCTTAAAAAAAAAAAAAATCACATTTTCCAGTAATTCTGATTCAGTTAAATTTTTACAGTATATAAATAATTCTAATTATGCTCATATAACGTTAGCTTTCCTGCATACAGGCATTTAGAAAAATGTTAAATTAAATTATCTACATGCACTGGAAATGTAATACAAAGGATTATCTGAAAAGCCAGGAGCAGCAGGCCAACATGAGCAAATCTCTTATGTAATGTCTGACAAAGCCTAACACGAGCGCAGAAATAGAGCTCACATTTTCCTGGGAACCATTCTTTTTGCAAATGAAACATTCAATTATGAATCTGAGTCCGTAAATAGACTCTTCGTGTTGGAAGAGGGAAGGGAGGACTTGATGCAGATGTGCCACTGGATTAAGAGAAGATCCTAAAAGAAATCTATCAATGTCACAGGTAATTAATTATAACTCCCCATCTACAGATGGGGATGGCTGTGTTTATCAGCCAGGATTCCCAGAATAGCAGGTGGTCAACAAAGAGCCTAGAGAGTTCTCTGCTCATCTACCTATTTGTGACTTATCTACATTACAAACATGTGGCTTTAAATTATTCCCACTGGGTCAAAGAAATTCAGTGTTGTCAATTCTCATGTTTATTATTGTAAGACTTGTGATATCTGCTGCTCTTTTGTAAACCTCCAGTTTTGGAGGTCATGTAGTTACACTTCTTACATTTGAGGAAGGCTGATTAACTTCTAATCCTCATTATTTCAGAGAATAGTGTGAAAATGATTAACTCAAAAGATTCAAACACACAAGAAGGCAAGTGCAAAGAATCCAAAATGTAGATGTAGTATTTCTAAATATCCACTTTATTAAGCTTTTTATATTTTGAGGATATAAGTGTGTAAAATCTTTATATTAATCTTACCAAATATAGAGCAGTGCTTGCAGACCAACTGCAGCTTTACATACACAAATTTTAGAAAAGTTTCTAAGCATACATGTACAAACACCAAATACTGAAATACATGCATAGATCTGCTCCCTAAAAACCTTGGCAAAGAAAAACTACACACTTTTAAGGTGTATGTCTTCCAATTTAAAAAAAAAAAAAAAAACAAAAACAAACAACAACAAAAAAAAAAAAACAAAAAAAAAAAAACAAAAACAAACCCTCCTGACAACAGGATAGGACTCTGTTCTTCTTGGTGTGAATAGACTCTGGTTCTCTTAGCATATAAGCCATTGGTGTCTGCTCCTAGGAACAGTTTCTGACTATACTGTGGCTCTCTAGTGGTCTTTTTTTTTGAAACAAAGCAAAGCTCTCTTTCAGTTCCTTATGCATTAATCTCAAGATCAAAATAGTGTGATAGCTTGAAATGAAAAACTACAGCCAGCACCTGTAAGCAGCTTTCCCAAATCATGTTTTCAAATAACACACAGCTCCCTAGTATTGGTTCTCTTAGCTATAAACATAGGCCCAATTCCTTGAATGCAACTCAGAGCCACAACTTCCAGGCCAGAGATATAAATGCCAGTCGCTGAGGCACCACAACACACAAAGCAGTTTAAAATGGCTTCAATGACCTCTGCTGTCCCATGCTAAAATGATTTTCCACCCCAGCAGTGCACAGGAGAGTTGATACTGTTGCAGTCTGTAGCTACAGTGACCGGGAGGGTAAGACTTGGCATTTTACCATATGCGTACAGAATTGGTCCCCGAGAACCCACTCCTCTAAATGCTCCGCTGCGTGCAAAAACCTACAAAAGTAAAAGGTGTGCTGAACTCAACATGGGCACCTGCATGAGTTAAGTTAAGCAAGAGCACATGTATCGGTAAGGTCAAGGTCCCAGTAACCTGATTGCCATTAGGAAAGCCTCAAGAATAACTTGAAATACAATTCATCAAGTGGAAGCATAATGACAACAGGAGTGCTAGCCTGGTCATTCAAGGCTCAATTTAATTAGCAGATATGGTCATTCACTTACAGTACTTTATGTCTGAAGCTGATTAGAAGAAAAAAAGAAAACTCTGCTCAAGAGCTTCACGTTAACAGAGTCTTCTCTTTCTAAGAGAGGAGATAACAATACACTTTAATTTCAGGTGCCAATAACCTCCAAAAATGTTTAAGTCCTTTAACTGAAGTGTAATCAACGTAAGTGAGACATGCCTAAGAGCAAAAGAAGCACAACCAAGTGTAGTGTGTCACAATGCTGAGCATCCAAATGAAAAGACTTCAGGGACAAGATTTTGCAACTTTTAGGTGAATTGAATAGCATCTTCCTGCTCAAACACTCCTATTTGTTACGTCTTTGGTGTAGCTCAGCTGGCTGGTCCTGGGAGTGACCTGACATCCAAACAGCTCCTGAGATCTGATAACTAATGTCCAGCACTTATTGGTAAGCAGTTTGAAGTTGCACCCCAATTTCAAGCTCACCTGCCCATGCTGAAGATGAAATGGGGTCCCTTGGCAGACTAGAGGAAGGGGGTAATGGGGGCATCCAAGGAGCTTCAATGAATTTGCAGATCCAAGCCCAGGACCTGGGCTTGGTCTGCACAGCAAGACTGCCTTGGAAGTGCAGGGGACAGCCCAGGCTCTCATTTATCAGGTTTGCCAGGTGAATAGCACCAAACCAGCCCTACTTCAGAAATCAAGTATGTGGTTGGGATGGTTTGAGTCTGACCCCGAGGCCAAGCTCAAAGACACTTGTGCGCAGCAGTATAAAGGTAGCTGCTAAAACCAAAATTAAGTATACAGTACAAAATGGATACTAGGGAAACTTCAGCATAGGTTATGTAGGACTGTCCATTTTTTTCAGGCAGGGCAAGGGGGGCAAAAAGTATTGCTGTAACCTGCTGAACCTCATGCTGCAAATGTCTCAGTCACAGATGAGTAGCAGGGAAGTACAACTCAGACATGGCTTGCCTGCTTCATGTTAGAGACACAGTATAGCTGAGGCTGCTCCATTCCTTTCACCCAAAAAAATGCAAAAAGCACACAAGGACCTGTCTATGCCTGAGACCTCACTGGATGCATAGCATCCTGACAGCTGTATCCCTCCAAGATGGTTTTGAAGTGGTGGGGGTAGCCCTAGCACCCTACTGGGGCCCCTGTCCATCCTCCAATCACCCATCAACCAGTGGGTTCCCAAACACTTCCCTATCAAAACAGGAAACATAAGAGAGCCCAGACTTTAACGTGAATGGACTTTGAAGGCACAAATGTGACAGCAAAAAAGTAATCACCGCAAAAAAGCATTTGCCTGCTCACCAGTTTTTTTAAGTAAATAAGCAAGAGGGCACCTGGGAGTGACATCAGAGCCAAATCCCCTGCCCAGAAGAGCTGAGTATTACAGCGTCTGCCCCGTTTCCTCCTCTGTCTCCCTCCTACCTCAAGGCCAAGTCTGCACCAGTGGGAATGACCACAAGTGCTGTAACCATACAAGTGCAACCCTGCCTTTAACTAACAAGGCAGCGCTAGAGAACTGTATGTCCCTCAGCTTCAGACATTAATTTGTATATTATTGTATAGAGGTCAACTTCAGGCAAGTATTAGATTATTTATAACTTCAAATAAGTTACTTTGCAAGCTCATTTGCCAGACTTCCATGTGAGGCAGCATTTGATAGAAATATGGAAAATGGCCTGAACTTTAAATGACAAACAGATGAGAAGGTCCGATGAAATCAAACACTTTTGAAGGCCATGTGTTTTCATAGGGAATATAAATGGGATTTTTCATTGATGTTGACTTCAGTTCATGGTAACACTTTGGGTGATCTCAATTAGTGGGGTTACAAAAAACAGTAAAGAAAGGAATTTGATTATGGCTAGCCCTGGAAAAAGAGATCTGGCAAAAGTACTCCCTACATTTCTTAATTCAGGGAGTAATCTCTTTGGTAATTTAACTATCCACAGTCAACATATTCTTGCAGCCACCAGGCACAATAAAGGCTTCTTAACGCCAAAGATGCTGAGTAATATCCTATTATCTTTTAATCAGTTTTGCTTTTTGATCTCTAGTGATTTGGATAGCTCTGAGTGCAGAGGTAGCTCAGGACTCTGAAGAAACAGGTTGAACTGGCAGTTCCCACAAAGACTTGCTATGCAATTTTGTGTCGCTTGGCTTTTCTGAAACTTAACCCCCCAATTGCCCAAATGAGGATATATCCTCTCACAGGGGTGAGATGAGGATAAATATTTTGAAGCACAGAAGGTTCTCATGTAGTATATTAATGGAGGCACTAAGAGTACCTAGAAGTTACTCAAATTTATTTCCCCGCTGGCATCTGCCCACGTTGGAGTAACCAAGGTTCACTGCTTCTCATTCAGAGCTTCGCTCAGATCACCAAACTGTTTTTAAGCCAGGGTTCTAAAGTACTTCCACCAACAAAAGTTAAATATGTTTATCTGGCTCAAGATGGATAGGCAAGATTGTTTTACTGCACTGTTACAAAATCCTTTGTGCAGAAACAGTTTCTAAATTAAAACCATCTTACTCAAGTAACAGCTTGCACACAAATGCACCACCAGAATAAATTTTTACCTGTGCCAGGAAAGCCTTTTGCATCAGATTTAACAGATTTACCAGCTCTGCATTAAGAAGTACTTTTTCTTGGTTCACAATGACAAGCAAATTGTATCTTATCAGTCATTTTTTTTAAATCCCATTTTTCTAAGAAAGCTGTAGTAGCCACACAGAGAGCGCCTCAGATTCCACAGGTTTATAGAAAAAAGGCAAGTCTGAGCCTTCTTCTACGTGCTATCCATGAACCTGTGTATCATCTCCAGTTGTGGCCCGATATAAAGGCACTGAAACCAGCAGAATCTACGACAGCCTAAAATCAGTTTAGCTGGTTAAAAAAAACAAAACAAAAGAAAAAAATTCCAAGAAAATACGAAAAAGAACATTGGTCTCCTTTCAGGGAAGGAGAGCTCTTACAGTCAGTTTGAACGTGAGTGGAGTCATTCTTCACATCAGTGTTCAGGTGCCTCCTTCCCAACAAGGACATCATTTTGTGTTTCATCTCAGGGGTGAGGATTAAAAACCAACAGGGAACAGTGAGATGGAGCACCTCTAGCCTGGCCAGGAGCAAGGCTTTCATCTTTTCCCCCTTGGCAAAAGCACCTTTCAGCTGATGCTACAGGAAGATTCAGCTCACTACAGCCTCCTAGACCTACACTCTCTCTTCCCAGGCAACAGTCCCGGCCCTGACAGGACACATTCATGCTTGATGCTGTATTTTTGGCGGGGTTGTTCTTACCTTGATGCTGTTATGGCTATGCCTTTACACTTGAGGCTCTTCCCCAGGCTCTTCCGCTCTTTGCTTATATAAGAAGGCTTTTGCTCATTTGCAGCTATCCAAGGGTAGCCACCTACCCTTCGGGGACTCATCTGGCACAAATGTAAAAGGCACAGAGATACACAACCATCTTCATTTCCAGATAGGCCCTGCCAGCCACTGTTTGTTTTGGTGTGGGGCACATTCATGCCTGTCATCAGTTTGCATGGCTGTGGAGCCCCCCCAGACCCTTCTTCCAGACCAGAGACCCAGGGATGGGAAGAAAGGGCAATTTTTCAAGTCACATGCAGTTTGTTCCCCTCTTCTCCCCTTAAGTCATTCCCACACCATAGCTATAACAGGGTTCAAGAGAATCCGGGGTACATTCAACTGTTAAGCAAATCCAGCAGTTATAAATAACTCAGAAATAGTCATTCCTTTCCTTCTACTTCTTCCACAGAGATCACAGTCAAAAGGCCTTTGGGAAAAAAAAACCAAAACAACAAAACAAAACAAACAAAAAAACCCCCACCAAACCACCAAAATAACGGAAAACCCCAATGTTCTTTCTCCTCTTGCAAGCAGAGTGGATATTTACCACCTACAGAAAGTGTCCAAAGAAGTGATGAGGAATCCAGAAGCAATGGAAGTGCCCTTGTTAAACATAGTCTCATTTGGGAATATAAAATTTAGACGTGCTATTCATGCAGTTAATGCTTCATCACAGCGGATCCTTTTCTTTTTTTGTCCGAATTTGAAAGCCAGGAGATAGAATATCAGAACACCAAAGCATGGTGTTCTGAAGTTATTTTTCTCATTAGGTTGTATGCTCCAGGATATAGTTAGATCCCCTAGAGATTTATCGTCTTTTGTACGACAATCAGAGGCCTTGAAAGGTGTATAAGTATTAGTTTTGAAAACACATATGGCTTAGAACAAAGAGAAACAGACTGATCAAACAGCGGGGGCAATGTACAGGAGTTAATAATACAAAATAATTCTGAGCAGCAGCCAGTTTTCACAAAGCAAACATCTCAATGTGGATGCCATATTGTCAATTAGACCCAGTCATTTTCAGATGTAATGGGAAGTGGAATACAATATCTACATCTGATGTATGAACACAACTGTAAAGAATCAATACCATCTGGCTGCAAAGCATTTGGTCTTTTAGTCAGCAAAACCAGGCCGTTCACACAATAAAGAACAGTTCAGACAATATGGGAACCTCAGACTTTTCAGCATATCATTTGCAGGGCAATTTTTAAAAGAGGAGACAAAGTTTCAGCAGTGCTTTACCAATAAATCTGAACGCGGGGAATAACCTCAGCGAGGGCCAGGGGTTGAGGTGGAATCTGTGTTCCTTCAGGAAAGGTTTATGCCTTCACATGTGTTACATTACAGTCCAAATTCAGTGCCGTGTTAGTGGGTCCAGCGCCAGGTCTGGGTTTGGCCCTGCATTTTCTCATTACGCTTGTCACAAGACATCAGAAATAATCACACCACGCAGCACTATGAATGCTAATAAAATAAACCAATGATTGATGAAGAACTTTATCCTGAAACATCAACTATCTTAACTTGTTTCATGGGTACAGTGGCATTAATTGTTTCCATACTGACTTAACTCTGTTTTGCCAGAAATTAGCACTGCTGCTATTTACTAAAATTGCATTTCTATGCCAATGCTTTCTTTTCCCTTCTTTTTCTTTTTTCTCCTGAAGCCCTAGCCCCATTATTTACCTTCACTTTGAAAGACTGGATAAAAGAAACTGCGTGTCACATTGCTTTCCCCAAGCCTTCCCACTGGCAAATGAGGCTGCATTCTTGATGCTTTAAGAGCTAACAAGCTCTTGAAAACCTGGGAGCAGGTTTGGGTTTGTAATGACGTGTAAATCTAGGGGATGAAGGAATCGTGTCATCGAGCAGGAGATCTTCCATAGTGGGGAAGGAGCAGTCAGAGCTCTGTTTGTCTAGTTTGGCATATAGTGCTGCCCTAAGCTCTGGCGTGCAGCTGACTCACAAGAATACACCTGGACCTTGGCTCTCAGACAAGGCAGTCTTTAAGGACAAAGGGCAAAAATAACCACAATGGGTAAAAGCCAACTGGCCGAATTTAGGAAGGAATGTCTAAGTAATGCAGGACATGCTAATATAAAGCCAGATACTGACTCACTGTGAATTGGCTTAGCTCTAGGGAAGCTCGCTCAGAAAGGCCAATTACATAAGCTGAGGATCTGGCCAGTACACTTTTCTAGGTTTTTTTTTTGTTGTACGGAGAAAATAATGTAGAAGTTCATACATTATGTCATATTCCACCCACACAAGTCTTAAAGGGACCCTGTACTCCCAGGAAAATATCCCATTAGGATTGAGCTCAAATATTTGTGATCCAACACATCAGGAAAGGCTGTACAGCCAACTCAGTTTGTAGGATGACCACTTAATGAGCAGAGTCCTGCACAGTGCTGTCCTGTTCCTCAGTCAATACCATTGGTGAGGATGCTCACAATGTAGTAAGAAAGAAGAAAACCTCAGACATGCAGAATACCTCTGAGCTAGAGGATGAACTCAAGTCTCCTGATCTTATCGTGGCTTGGTGGTTTTTTTGTTTGTTTGTTTTTGTTTTGTGTGTGTGGTTTTTTGTTTGTTTGTTTACAATTACAAGAAGAGAGCTGAATGGCCTTTTCTACTAGCTGCTAGTGTTTTGCCTGTAGTTGCTACTTTGTCAGCATTACAAAATATTGAAGATTAGGTCTTGCAACATCCTTGTAAGCAAAGCTTACGTATCTTCATACCTCCTGATGTAAAACAGTACACACTCCAAGAAGCTTGCTGCCCCTCAACTGAGCGCAGGCAGGAGTCAGACCACCTGTCTTAATGAAAATCTAAGGGGGGGGGGGGGAAGGGGGAGTCTACCTGACTGCCTACCCCCACTCCCAAACAGCCTGAACACAAGTCAAACACAGTCCCGTCTATTTTTTTTCAAGACCTCCATCATACACATGCTGAGCGCTGCCAGGTTTCGCTATACAGTGAAGCCAATGGACAGACAAACTCTCATACCATTACACCGGATTGTATCCCACCCCACTGACTTCAACAGGCCTCTACAATCTGTCCCCTGAAACACGTCTGGCTGCAATTCCTATTTTTAGTTACGCCTGACAAATCTTGAACTGCTGATATCAGAATTTAAAGAAATACATGAAAAACACTATTTTCCTTTTAAAAAATTGTTCTCCTGGGTCTCCTAGAGATAATAATTACTGCTCTGCTCAGCTAGCGCTGTCATTATATCGCTCAATAAAATGGATCATTCTTAACTCTCAGGAGCATCAGGAGTGCCGCTGCTTCCTTGTGTGAAAGTAGGAACGTGTCAGCTTTGTTTAGCAAATATAATATTTAATGTCTTTGCTCTTGGCATGCGGGACCAGCGCTGAGCCAACAGCAAGGATGCAAAGTACACCCTGAACAGTCAGACTTTTAAAAGAAATTAAGCATGTAAAAAAATTCCCCCAGGTAAAAAGCAAACCTAAAAGGAAAGATTTCCCTGGGAACACGCAAAATACAAAAGTCCTAGCCAAAACCACTTTATACATTCAGATTCTATGTTACGCTGTCAGTAATTGTGCCTCACCACTGAATTAGTGGCCCATATAACTCCCACTGCAGTTACCAGAAGATATTTCTGGATCTGACTGTTTTGATCTTAGTTGCCAGGGTAATAGTCCACGCCCCACAGGCAAGCGAGGGCAGTCATAAACAGCCTCAATACCACCTTCGTGCACTAGTATTCATCATTTACTCCCCAACTGTAGTGGCTATACTGTATCACATGCAAAAAAGCCTCCATAATGGCTCAAACTTGAAAAGCACCAATGATCCCACCACACCTACTGACTAGCAAGGAGATTGAAACAACTGTCGCCCTGCAGAGACAGTACCCAGACTCCGTGCCAGGATAATCACAATCTTTACCTAGTGCACAGTAACACTGGAAGTACTAAATCCTTAAGGTCTCTGGTCCTCCCAGAGAATATACCATCCCTTAACCAAAGAACCCAGCAGACAACTCACCTGTCCAGGCATCAAAAGAAGTCACAGTGGTTCCTTTGTTCAGAGCTGGAGGCCCACTTACCATCACGTAATATTACCTGTCATACCCCTGGACTCATTGCCTTTCACCTACGAGTATGCATGGAACGTGATTAAGAGTACAGCTCAGTCTCAGCCTCCTCAATGTAGGAGGCTGAACTGGCTCTCTAGGTTCCAAAAAGCTCTTTGTGTACAGAATCTTATCTGCTGAATTGATACATTGGTTTGGTTGCTGTTTTAAACTACATAATTTGTAATACATGTTCTGGCAGAAAGAATCTGAGGGGGAAAAAAAACCCAAACTTTTCTGAACATGGAAAAAAACTAAAAGAAAGAAATGCAGGAGCAAACCTCTAGGATTTCCCCCGTGAATTTCTGCAAGTTTCTGTACAGGGAAGCAAAGTTTCCTTCCTTCTGAAAAAGGAAAGTCTTGGGCTCATAACTCTTCAGATTTCCTAGATCTGCATTAATCTTCAGCAAGCATACACAGAAACCCTGTGCCTCCACACGACTTCTTCTCATGCTCTCCTTTCAGTCTCCACCAACACAGCCCAGGATGGCTCCACCGCTCAGGACTCAGCAGAGATCCAGGCCAAGTACTTGGTCTGCCCAGAGAAGATTCAACACAGACTTGTAAGGAGCATTATGCCTCGTGACGACAGTCCCCCCTCTGCTGGGGCTACAGACAGAATCCTCCTTAGGAGAAAGAGAGTAAAATAAAGTCTTGAGGATGAGAAAACCCCTCATCTCCTTGCAGATTCCTCTTCCTCTGCTCAGACTTAAGAGCATAAGGTTTAGCCTCTTAAAAAAAAACAAAAGCAAACCTAGAAAAACAAGAGGAAAACACAGGAGAGTGGTGAATACCAGCTGCTTCACAGATCTTTTCCAACATGCCCCCATATTTATTCAAAACTGGTGTGCAACACCTGAATGCAATTCTTCAGCGTGAGGATGATATAAGCAGAGCATTTTCATGCCATCAGTAACCTGATCCCACCCAGCTGGGCTGGCTCCCTGACAGCAGAGGCATTTCATCTTACTGCATAACCATGCTACATCTGCAAAGACAAAGAAGCTGCCATAAAGGGGTTCCCAACCACAGCAGAAGGGGAGCTCGGGGCAGGGGGGTGGAGAAGAGGGAAAAAAGAAAAATAAAATAAATAAAAAAAACCCCGACCAGATCTGTGGCACTCATGCTTAATATGAACACACATACACAAAAAAAAAAAAAAAAAAATCCATCAAGAAGATGAAGAGCTTCTCGGATAGGGAAAGTTGCTTGCTAACATCACACAGCCTGAACTTCTACCTGACTGAATGGGAGCCTGGCAACAGAGCTCAGAGGGACCGAACTCAAGCTGCCGGCAGAAGCACGGATCTGGCAAGCCAGCTCGGGCTCCATGTCATGAAGCTGCATTTTCAAGATTAGCAGGGCCAAAAATAGGCTTGGAATCATGTTGCACTTCATGGAAGGGTTTTACCCAACTGCAGAGGAAAAAGGGTCATACAAGCAGGCAATAGCATATTTTATTGAGTCCCAAGAATGGGAAAGAGTGGGAAAAGGGGTTCTGATACTTTTTTTTTTTAATCCTTTTTGTTGTCAGGAATAAAAAACTTTTTCATTCTCACATCTTTTTGCAGCTTTGCAAGCAAAGGATATCCCATTTACAATGCGTGGGCACTTACAGCAAAATTTGAGGCTTCATTTTAGCAGTTTGGAAACTTCAGTCTTATTTTCAAAGTTGATTTAAGCACATGGCAAATAATAATTAGCGATCATTGAAAATTTTACCATTGCTCACAGAGATTTTTTTTTTCTTCATTAAAGAAAAAAAAAAATTACTGTTGTCTCATCTTGCTTATTTTGTGCTGAGAACCCCGGTGCCACAGGTCATCTAGTGACCTCCTGGGAGCCTGCCCCGCTGGGGTACAAATAAGTGACCTGAGAGATGGCAAAAGGGAAATACCCCAATGTTCAGATATGAACAGACATTCCTGAGCATCCAAGTCTCCCACTGACTTCAGTGGGAAAGAAGACAGTAGATGAAAGGCTGCATTAGTACTGACTTTCTGAATCTTCATGTGCCAGGGTCTCTGGAGTTCACTGAAGTTAATGAGAGCACTGGGTGCACAAAAAAATGCAAGAGACATCCCCCTGCAGAAGGGAGGGAGGCTGTGGCCCACTCACTGCAGTTTCCTGTGTTCATTTGTTTATAGAGCAGAGTTGAGGTTAGTTCAGAAGAGAGTTCCTCGTTTCCTCCTCCCTCCTGCCCCTCTCCCTAACCAGATGTGACAATGTTACAATATTATTATCCTGTCAGCACCACAGGGAGAAATACAAATAAAATTCAGGGTAAAAGGAGAGCCAAAAGAAAAAGAGATCCAAGGCAGCACCTTTCAGATTCACTAGCCCATCTCAGGACATAGGAAACCTTTACATCTGGACTGCTGTTTCATTTTAAATATTTGTGGGTAGATGATTAACAATAACTTTTTGAGGTCCTGTTGTATGCTATGGGTAACTCCTACTGAAAGCCATAGGAGCTACCTGCAGCCAAAGGATGGGATGTGAACCTTTGGAGCTGACAGGGTAAATCACATCCTAGACTGAAGGACCAGCCTGGGAAGGTTTCACTGTGCCAATGCCGTTCTGCTTCTCAGTGCCACTGGGAAAAGCGTACCCAGACTGGAGTTTCACTATACAAACCACTGGCTTACTTGTTTCCCCAGCAAGTCTCCCATCAAAGATGAGCAGGCTGGGCTTTCATCCAGACACGGGAACCAAGAAAGGGTGCACAAGAGGGAATGCATCAAGCAAAAGAAACAGAGGAAGGAGACTGTTTAAATGAAATACCATTAAACATTCAAAATAGATAGAAGATTCCTTATCACTGAAAGGCTTTTGCTTCAGCTTCCTGTACTGAAGAAGTCAGAGGTACAGCAGTTTTAGGGTTGCGTCTTGTAAAATTCAGAAGCAGGACCCCCTCCCCTCCCTGCAGCCTATGGAAGAATTATAGCCACAAAATAAACCACCACTATCTCTGCTCGCTACGTGCTGTGGCCAAAAGCATGACATAGACATTATTAATCTCCAATGATATAAAGGCAGTCTACAGTTTTTCCTCCAACTGGTAAAGTGAAAGACACATGGTCATTACAGGAAAGACTATTAGCTCTCTGTAGATCTTTTTTTTTTTTTTTTCCCCCCTCTCTCCTCCATCCAAGGACTGGTGAACAGAAACAGTTGCCTGAGTAAAGATTTGACCTCCAAGAGGCTAAAACTGCTTTCTGAAAAATAAAGAACTCTGAAATATCCATCCTGCTTTACCCTTTGTCCTTTCACCCTGAAAATTCCCCAGGACATGCTTCTACCTTACCGAAGACGAGAGGTTTCTTCAATCAGTTCATGTGGGACTAGGATCAGCCCCCAAGTCTCTAGAAAGTATGAAAAAAGCTTTCAAAAATCTTGTGTGACATACTGTTGAGAACTACAGGCTCATCATGAAGTAGATGGAATCTTTCAAATTTTCCAGCCAAACGTGCAGGCTTTGGAGGACACAAGTGTGTCCTGCTACGGGGTCCCCACGAGAGCAGCATCATGTTCTTGCTCAGCAATGGTTTCTCCTGGCACGCAGATGGATCTCTACTGGGGCTGATGAGGAAGTAATGGAATTCTGAGTTCATGTTCATTCAGCTCTCTGGGACTGAACTACAGAAATAGTTTCAAGCCCAAAGGTGGTTCACATACCATTGCAGTCCTTTCATGTGTCAGCTCTGCTAAGCTGCTGATTATGGATCTTGACAGACCCATTAATCCTCAGAGTGTCTCAAAGAGGAAATCATCCTGTTTCTTCTTTGTAAAATAAAGCATTCCCATTCTACGGGAAAGAGCATCGTGTGCACCTTTGCAGCTAAACATGATGTAATCAGCAAAACAGCTGTATGGACTGACTTTGACAGAGTACTATTGGAAACAAGAAGGAGATCCAGGACAGTCTGCTGGGCTACTGATAAGTAGGAGTGAGATGTTAGGGTGAGCTGACCTCCTGAAAACATGAAACATGGTTTGACAATGTGAAAGAGCCAAATCCAAGAGATCTTTGAAGCCATTCCTACTTGGGCTAAGAACCACACTGGCATCAGTGGTTCCACTCATGACAACTGGAGCCAAGTTTAAGCAGCCCAAAATTTCCAAGACCTAAGCCAAAATGGCAGTATCTACACACCGGTAACAAAATAGTTGGAAAACATAGGTTGGGTACAAGCAGAAGGCTCAACTGTTTCTCATTGTGGAGAACTGCTTTGAACATAAGCCCCCCCCAAATTAGCAGGAAGCTCTCAATTGCTCTCAACAAGCATGAGGACTGATTCCAGGGTAAGAGTTAGCACTTGGAGATCGTCTGCCCAAAAGCAAATTTCTGCCAGATGCGGCATTTCTTCTCTCTCTTTTGTCTCAAGACATAGGCAGTGCAGATGTACCTCACCCTTTGAAAGGGACACAAGCAATGTGTTGCACTTTACAGTGGTACCAAGCTGCAATTTGATTGCCTGTCTTCTCCAATCCCCTTTAGCTGATCTGCTTTCCAGTATTGTCCTACAATCCATGAAGGAAGCCTGTTAGTGAGGAGGCACACAGGAGCACAGCTACCAACAAATGCTCAGTGCAGTTTTGTGAGCAGCTGTCGTGAGCCAATGATCTTGTGCAAAGTAAAGTTTATGTTAGCAACAGAGAAGCAAGAAAGGTCATTTTATCCAGTAGAAATCAGCAAAAATTAATAGAAATTATTATATTCCCAGAGAAGAATGCGCATTGACTTTGCGAGGTGTCCAACCATGTTGGAAAGCACCGACCTCTGGAGCATGCCCTGCACAGACTTCCCTGTTGCAATCAACACAATTATTTGCCTGGTGTTAATACAGTAACATGCTGCTTTGCTGAAAAGTCCCTGGCTGCCTTTCAAGCTCTTGAAAAGACACCAAAGACTTTTGTTTTGATTTCAAGCTATTTTTCAGCACCTCCACATTGGAGTGCCCTTATAAAAGTGCCCACAGAGTCATTTGACAGAGCTGTGTGACTCAGGCACTTAAAGGAAGGAACTAATGTTAGATGCTGACACCCACGTAGGGACTTCTGAACTTTAAAAAAAGTTACTTCTCTTTACTCCACTGAATTTTCCTGACACTTCCAACTTATTAAGTTATTGTTTATTTTATAAAAAGGCTGTCTTAACCTCAATTTTGAATTAATAGGTCACCAAGGAATCTAATACTATGGTAATGCAATGCAAATATCACTTCACAATACGGAACTAAAAGAAGCCAAGAAATTATTTACAATATGTGTTCATAAAGTGGTCAAACTTGCAAGATTCTGTTAAACCAGTACAACATCACTTTTTTTAAAAAATGCAAGTTGTTCTCCAAGGCCCATCCTTTCAAGATGAAACAAATCCTTTCCTCCCATTAGCCTTCTATTTTAGAAGTTCTGTTGAAATCAGGTATTGAAAATTTGCAGTTACACATGAAGCATATGCAACCGATGTCCCATACTGCTGGCTGCTGACAGTAAGTGTAACCACAGACTGTCTGGCACCCAGAAAATTTACTCCTTTTGTTTTACCAACAAATGTCAGGCATCTCTATAAGCATGATCCTGTTCCTGTCAAATTCCACAAGGTTTCTACAACATGTTATCACCGAGCATCCAGCAAACTGTTCAGATTAAATAACTCCAAGTTGAGCCGATAACACAGAAAATATGGGAAGTGATTGAAGTAAGCTGGATCTTTTGATGTGGCAGTAAATCAAAACCACTGCAGAACAGTGTTGGTAAAGGTGAAAACCTTACACAGCAAAGGACACAATAGAGCTTTCAATGCTAAATGTGTTGGGAAAGGCAGCAGGCTTGAAGAATCAGTTCACAGTGAACCCTCAGTGTAGGCTTTTGTCTCTGCTGAGAATGCAGATTACCTGGCCACGACTGTAGTATGGGAGCAGGATGTGCAAAGCAAGAAATCAGACTTGAGACACCCAGCACAGAGAATGCCCCTGCACTGATCTGCCACATAGTGGAAATGTGACTTTTTTGTTTGTTTGTTTCCTAAACTAGGCCCTTAGGCTAAGATTTTCAGGGGAGTCTGAAGAGCACTGCCAAGTCCCACAGGAATTCAATACTTTATCACCTCTTTATGCCTTTTTGAAAATCTCAGCCACAGCTATGCGGGCAGTCTCTGTACTGGAACAAGAAAAGGGAGTCTATGAGCAGAGCTGTAACACAATACAAATGTGAAGGGAAGGTGGATATGTTTGGGATGGTCCAAATGCTTTTATCAGAAAGACAACTCATTATAAGCTGAATGCAGCTTAAAAATCAGAAAGGTTCAAAGTACCAATTCAAATAAATGTGTGAGGTGTTGTATCTATTCTTCAGCTGAAAGCTGAAAAACTTGTAAAACGGAACCACATGGTGGTGGTGGTTCAAAAGTCCGACCATCTTCCTGTATTTAAACAAGGAAATAACTGTGGGTAACTGTTGACTTTGCTAATGGCATTCACTGAGAGTATTCTGAGGCTTGCCTTGCAGATGAGGAAACTGAGTCAGAGGGATTAAGTAAAGGGCCCAAAGCCACACGCAAACTTCACTGCCAGGACCAAGTTTATTAAAAGCCCCCTACAGACGCCTGACTTACAGTCATATCATGAGGCCTCTGTTGTGTGTTAGAACTACAACGATTTTGTCTGCTGCTGTTAAAACAAGGAGGATTATATCTGTCAGCACTTACAGCTGGGATATTCCTGAGAATTCCTAACAAGAAATACTGATGATGCAAACCATTTTTTCAAAGTATAGTTTTGTTTTGAAGCATTCACACGCTTGCAGCGGGAAAGACTACGAAACTATCACAGGGAAATGTTTTTCATGCAGTCTAACATAATTTCTCAACTTTGAAATCAGATATCTTAAATTATGCATGTGTGTCATCTTTCAGCACCCAGACCCCTGCAGAACAGGACAGAGTCAGAGTTCTGGCAGAAGAATCGTGTTTCAACTTCCAGCTTAACAATAGCTTAGAAGTGCTGGTACCCTGCAAGGGAGCTCAAAACCTGGTACAAGCATAGGATCACAGACAACAGGGTAAAGAGAGGTCACCTTATCTGTCTTCTGGCTTCTCTCCAGGACCTAGGCCTGAAATGCCTTTTCTTTACCACTCCCCCACCGAAATCATTCTCCAGGCTCCTGCCACAAGAAGCAAATTAAATACCAGCTTCCCTTCCAAAACAGCTGTAATGCAATCCTGGAAGACCTGTACTGTGAAGAGCATTGCTCAACTGTAACAGAGAGAAAGAGTTTACAGGGATCCAAATGCTCTAGGTAAAATGGAGTCCAAATTCATAGCTTTCTGTTTACATAGACTCTGAAATCTATTCACTTTCTGTATTTAGCTGAATAGCCTCCCTTTATGAAAAAGGGATAAAACCCTTTATTGAAATACTGAGGACCAATGTATTTCAATATATTTCAATGGTAGATTTCTGTTCTGTGAAGAATGGGTCTGATTGTCTGGGTTTATAATTTATCATTTTAGCACTTCCTGCTAATAGCATCTGATTTTCTTCAGTTCTCAAGATATGATGAAAGCCTTCAAAATGCAATATGCCATCTTTTTCCAAATGGAGAGCTAAGGTGTTAATAGTCATGGGATATTAGTAATCAGTTTTTTTGGTGATACAACAAAATGACACAAATTCTGACAGAGGATTCCTGTTGACACCCTACGAAAACAGGGTTGATGTTTTTAACACACTGTGCACCATCATCATCTTTGTGGAGACTTCCACCCAGACACGTTCTGCTGCCGCCAGTGGTCCCTTCCTAGGTCCAATCCCAGACCGGTTTATACATATCACCTCTACTCCCTAGACACCAAAATTAAGGCCAGGACAGAACTTCTTAGGAACTGGTGGCTGACCTAACAGACCTTCCCTTCCCATCAGCAAGCTTTCAGGAGTAAACACATTTGCCAGGGGGCTGCAACAAGGCACAATAATGACCTGTGGGTTTAGGAAGAAGTTCTCATTAGCACGCATTTTGCTTCATAAAATTACAGAAATGTAATGCTTAAGTTAGTCCATGCCTGTGCCCTGAAATACAATAAAAATACATTTAAACCATCCTTGACCGATTTTTGTCTTAGCAGCTCAGATGTTTATCTAACCTGATCCAACACTGCTCCAGTAAAACCAGAAGGGTAATGCAATATGATTAAGACACATTTGTCTCTAAATCTCTAGAAAATATTCAAGGGAAGACTGAGACACTTATCGAAGACTACTTACTCTAGAATCCCAAATGGACACCCAAGGGGGTTTATACTTGCTATAACTGCAAGTAATGCAGTCAAGTATCCAATTATCTTTACTGAATCATGAAAAATAATCTGTCAAAAGGAAGGTTACCCAGATAGGCACCTCCATTTCCACCATGCAGAGCACAGTCCAGCATATTTCCTATTTATGCGAGTACAAGCATTACATTTCCTCAACTCTGCCATAATTGTTTGCCTACCCTAGACCAAACAGACTTATGTAGCTCTTTCCCTGTATTTTGTATTTTCTGTCTATGATTTTCAAACAGGGGAAAACCAATTGGACTCCTTCAAAAATCAGTTCTGGTTTTTAGTTGGATTCCTCAGAACAGCCCAAATTGATTTAATGAAAATCTCTGCATTTGTTTTCTCCATTTGCTTTCGCAGTGAGATTTGACTCAACAGAAGAGCTGCTTAGAAGAACACCTGGTGATAGCGGTCCACAAACTCTTGTGCCCATGAGAAGCCTCTGACATGTTTAAAATCCCAAAGCTGGTGCTTCCTCTTCTTTTATGTATAGTGTTGCTCTGCATTACTGAATGTGTATACCACACAGCCAACGGGGTACTTATCACCTGCCTACTGACCCAGAACAACCCAGTCTCTGCAAAGCAAAGGGAAAGAGGGCTAGGGCAGGGGAAAAAGCCAGAAAGCAATCTTTGTCCTTCACTGCTACCCAGTTTGCAATCATCTATACACAAAATCCAGGTAGACCTGCTTAACCGTAAGTCCTCCTATGCTTCCAACAAGTCCAAAGTCTCCAACAGCTGCCTAATACTCCTCAACTCCTTATTTTGTGCTCATAATGCTTATTTTCCTCACTGGATGAGCAGTTTATTTGGTCATTCCTCAGCACAAGAATGATCACACCAAGTCAGAGCAAATAACCACCTCTCACCATCTCCAGTAGTGGCCAACAGAGAAAGCCTACCAAGAACATAAAAATTAGGCCAGCGCCTAAATAGTTCCCTACTGCATTCTCCCAGCCTCCAGAAATTTTGGCTTACAGAAGTCCCAGATCTTTCCTGCTTCCCACAGTTTGCTGGAGTGGTAGTGATTAATGAAGCCAGCTGGGTAAGCTTCTCCCCTGCATTGCAATTGAATATGACAGATGAACCTGAGGAGACTGTCTGATGCCACACAGCATGGCTGACAGCAGCATGGCAACATCAGTCATGCACCATGCCCAGCTCTCTCCTTTGCTCCCCTTACTACCTCTCAGCCACATGAAGAAATGCCACTTGAACAGACCAAGACTAGAGAAACTTGCATTCAAACCCCTGTTCTGCAGCTGGTTTCCTGTGCTAACATCAGCAAGGCAATTTGGGATCCTTTTTTTTTTTTTTTTGACAGTGTAAAGAGAGGCTCCTACACATCCTGAGTCACAGCAGTTTGGCTCCCACTTGAATCTCTCTAGAACAGCATGTTTCTCTCCACTGAATTACAGCTGAAATCCCCTTTGAATCCTCAACCTGTAAAAGGGGATAATGCATTGTGCTGACTCTCCAGAGCTGCTGGGGAGGAAAGACATTAAAGCTTTCCAGTGCTCAAGTACAGTGGTGAAGGGGTCCGTATACAGGTATCATCTGCTGCCCTTACAGAAAACAGCAAACAGCATCGTGTGTAGCAGGCAGAGTGAGGTAGCGGGTGGTGGTCTTGTTCTGTGAAAACAGCTGGTTCTTTGCCAGCTCCCTCTTTGAAACATTGTGAGCAGATCGGCTCTCCCCCTATACACTTAGGACAAGAAATTTGTAATTGAACTAGCACCCCGACCTGACCGCACCACAAGTGGGCTGACACATGGTCAGAGTCTTCACACAACACCAAGCCCCGATTTTGTCACGCTCGTTCCACCTGTGTGTTTGCTCTTTCCTAGCTATGTGCAAAGTTGCAACAGATAAGGCACTTGCCATGCTGGGGTGAGAGTGGGGAGGGAGGGAGGGGGCTGAGGGAATAGGGGAGAAGGTACTTGCTCTAAGCATATTTCTCCTCATCCCTAGCTCTGATGGAATTGTATTCTGCACACACACTGAAACATTAGCATCGGCTGATTTGGAAGGAATATTGGAAATGAAGTGATAGCAGAGTAAATGTCAATGCATTCAGTGTGACACAGTGAGCACCAGATCTTAAACAGCTTCATCATTGTGGCATTTACTGTATCCTGAAATAATATTAATCCCACTGTTGTCCTTCTTGATGGAATCATCCATGAATATGGTTTATGGGACTGGCCAAAGTGCTAATAGGTTAAAAGAACAACCTATCCAGTGTTCCACTAAATTAAGGTCGCTTCATGGGATTTAATGAAACAAGTACTGTATGGGGTTTCAAAGGACGTTCCTGTAATTCATGTCTATTTAGGGCTCCTGCTAACCAGAAACCTAATTTCTTTGAGTAAAATAGGTTTTTGTGAAGCCTGGCCATGTGAAAAAAGCTTTAAAGGGCAATAATCAGAAGACCTCATCTGTAACACTTTGTTATTTCGGATCAGTGTTTTGAAAGTTTGGGGGACGGAATTATTTAAAAAAAGAAAAAAAAAAGCCAGTCTGCAAATTAATCAGAACAAATGTATTACTGCTATTTGTCTCTCAGAAATGTCTGGATGATTAAAGTGAGACCAGGACACCATTAAGTTACAAACGGTATAGAGGCTTAATAAGGCAGAGACCCTGCCTCACAGACTAAATAAGTAAATTGGCTCCTGTTTGCCCAATGAGGAGCTGATGCTCAAGAATTGTGGGCAAATGGCATCATCTAAGGCCACTGCCTCAGAAACAGAACTGTATTTCCTTCCCCAGTTGTATATGTATCACAAAATGCTGAAATCACTAGTATAGATGTCCACTATGGAACAAAACGATACTAATTTCGCTAATTTAGTCCAGCTTCCACCATTTTTTTTTCTTCTGTCCTTGATTCAGAGGAGTGGCTATGGCATCTTCTAAAAAGTACTTTTGGAAGCCACCTTAAATATGGATGGGGCCTGCACCCAGCAGTTAACATCACTGAGCATCAAAAGACAAAATTTTATCTTAGCAATTTCTAGGCCTTTAGAGAGAAATACTATACATTGCAATTATTGCAGGTTGCGCCTATGCTTTCAGTGTACCAAACTGAGGCTTGTGGAAATTAAACAAGAGCAGCCACAGCCCCTAAGGATCGTATAGTCTGAACAGTGCTTAGTCATATCTTGATGTTTTACTCCGAAGAAAATGCATCGTCAGGATTAAACATATCTGACTACCTGTGCACGAATGATAATCCATGAGAAGGTTTCACTGGGAAGGGAAATGAAGAATAACTGTGCCACAGGAGACAGCAGGGGGAATAAAACTGGTGAGCTGTGTTTATCAGACCTAGAATTAGGTCAAGACACCAGAGGTGTTACCTGCTACTGTTAAAAGTGGGCCTGTAACAACCACCACAGACCAAAAATTGATTGAGGACATAAATTCACAGGTGCCTCAGGAAAAAATTAAGCCTTTCCATGCTTTGGAATGCTATAGGCAGCTTAATATTCCCCGGAAGTCTAAAACAAGCTAAATATCAATAGCCACACTAAATCTATGACTCTTCAATTCAGATCTTGTATCTTTTCTCTAGATTCTGGAAATAGACTGCCGATATCTGTAGTGAGGCCAAGGACTAATCCTGAGAGGTACTTGACATTAACATGTGTTGTCAGAAAAAGATGAGGAGGCACACCGCTTACATTTCCTACCTCAGTGACTCCTCTCAATAGCTTGAAAACATCTACTGATAGCGCAGGCTCTTTGCAAAGGCAAAATCGGCAACTTCGGCTAGGACATCAGACTTCTGCAAGCTGCAAAACTGCCACAGCTCAGCAGCCAAGTGTGCCCATGCCAGCGCTCAGGGGCCCATGCTGGACTCCACTGATGTGGTGAGAGAACCTGCAGGAATGGCAGCTATTTCTAGGAAGAAACACATCTCCTCTGCTTCCCAACCTCCCACCTGCAGCAGGAAGGAGGTGGCTTCTCTTTGACTTTCCAAAGATTTTATTCCCAGATTCACCCCATTCCAGCACTGGTCCTTCAGTCTTCATAAAGCAAAACCCTCACATTGCCAAGAAATCCTGTACCTACCTTGCTCACAGCATGTAAGAGAATGCCTACAACAAATTCCTGAAATCTAATATACATAATAACTTTTAATTCCAGCATTTCAGTGCTCACTAAAAGCAAAAGGCACCTTTAATACCTTGGTAACAGAAATCAGTGACCAGATCTGAAAGAAGCCTCTAGACTAGCTACCGATACAGCATGCTCTGCCTGCCACCCGCTTTGGAGGCAGGCTCTGTACTGACCCATCAGGTGTATCCAGCATGGCACACGCAGATTTGAGGCAGCTGCCTACTTCTTGCAGGAAGGAAACTTTTCTGTGTGTACCACAGGGACAGCCTTCATGCGTACGCTTTATTTGGTTTTCTCACCTTTGGAAGGAATATGGTTCCCCCACTCTGTCGCCTTCACATGGACTCAACTGTAACAGTGGACAGGCTTAAGGGGTTAAGGAAAATAAATTAGGAGACAGGACAGATTGCAATGAAGGCTGTAACTTGAAAGAAGGTTGTGAAAAAATGTAATTCCAAATTACACTTTGCCATAAGTTACCTCCTTAGTAGCTCCAGTATCCACTAGGCAGAATCCTTAAGACATGCCTTAACCTTTACAGACATGATCCAGACCTTGGAGTCATATCCTATGAGGCAGAGATTAACTGGAAATGAGACCAACATATATCATGTCTGCATGACAGACTGAAACACACACCCACCACAAGAAGAATAAAACTCTCTCTTGAATGTGTCTGCATTGTAAAAGAGAGAGGGGGAAGATTGATTTATTTAAACAAGTACTTAACTAACAATAAACACTATCAAACCAAAGCAAACTAATGCTCAGCCATTAAAGCATCCATTCAACGGCCCATCTGTCATATTGTTAAGACCTTTAGAAGTTGTTTAACAAAATGTTAAATAAGATGACATTCAGCAGCACAAAATGCTTGACTGGCTAATGCAACAAAAAGGGGTTGGCCTGCTGGTGTTTGATATACTGCTCTGTGCTACAGACTGAAAGCTCTGGAGCACACGAGGGGGCTCCCGGGCTGCCGCTTTTTATCTCAGTGAGAAGTGCCAGAAAAGCCCAGAATCACCACAGGCCAGTGTCAGCAGCATCACGCATGGAGAGGAAGAAAATCCCAATGCAGACAGGAAAAGATGTACTATATAAGGAGAGAAAAAGGAAGCAGAAGAAACAAACTGGCCTATGAAAGGGAAAAGGAAGAAAGCCCCAAATTATCATATTCTTGGTAATCCATGCCTCTTCCAAATCTAGATTTTTTTTTTTTTCCCCTCACTCACCTCTTATCTTTTATTCTACATTTGACAGTAAGGTTTGATGGATGTGCTATGAAAATACTTCACATTGGCCATGATAGACTATTTAGTAAATATCTGTACAACTCCAAAGGTGTATGCAGTCAATTCAGCAAAGATGCATGCAAGTTCTGTTTGTTTGCTTTCTTACATGAGAACAGATTGTTCTCATTCCCTTTTGAGAATAGCGACCCTCATAAAATATGACTTTTTAGGAACTGGCTGCATTGATGCCAGAGGCTTGTACAGCTTCAAATCTATCATCAGAGTTAAGGCAGTACAACTAGGCAATGTAGGCAATTAGTAGGCTTCCTGCAGTATTTGAAGAATAGATGAAATGTTGCCCTAAAAAAGCCTGTTTCCTAAGGAAAAAAAAAAATCTTTCAGATCTGCAGAAGGAAGAAAAGGAAAAAAGTATTTTAAGTTTAGACATCTAAGAGTTTTCACAAGACGCTACTGGACAGCTCTATTGCCATAGATGATGCTCCCCAGCCCCAAATGCCACAAACAAAAATAAGAATCTGTGAAAAGCAAATAGCAACATGCAAATAACTGTTAAAAATAAGAGTACAAATTTCTTTTACAATTTAAAACTTTCCCCTGGCATTACAAGACCTTTTTTAAAACTCAAGGCTTCACAACACTACAAAATGTAACCCTTTGTCTACCGGTATCCTTCAGTATACAAGGCTTTTGTTGCCCATATTCCCTGCCAGCGCATTTCCCTTACCAGTGCTGAGAAGAGAGAAGCCAGGAAGCCCAGCTGGCAGGCTCAAATTTCCCAGCAGCTCAGCACTGACAGTAAGTACAGAGGTCTTTGGAAAATCTGGCCTCAAGTGCCACAGGCAGAAGTACCCAGTACCACAAGTATCTGGGTTTTGTTTCAGCATGGTGACAGCTAATAGAAGTATAGTATTAGCAGGCAGTACGGAGCTTATATGCTAGTGCTAGCCTAGTGTCCACATAAAGACACCCTTGTTAGTCACCTTAGTAGAGCAGCACCACGCTAAACTCTAGGGTAAAATGGTATAACCTAGAGTGCTTCCTGATGGTTTCACTGACCTTCAGTGGTAGCTAAATACATATAGGGATGAACTACAATTAAAACTAACCAATGTTTCCAGGTAACTTACTGATTTAGAAAGTATTCCCTCTGAAAACATACTTTTAATCAACTGTTATTTAATACATCAAAACTGAGAAACAATAAAATCCTAGGAAACAGGAATTCAATACATGTTAGCAAGTCTAGATAAACACCGACTGACGAATGCAGAGAGTTTACCTTGGCTGCTAACAGATATTAAATTTGCAGGCCTTGTTCATGCTGTGATTGATAAACAGATTTTTTTTTTTACCCACTATGAATACACAACTAAAAATAAAAAACAAAACAAAACACTGTTTTCCCAGATGGAAGTATATCCTTAGAAAGAAGAAAAAAAAAAAAAAAAGCGTGCTATGCCAAGCTGGCTCTAGAACCCAAATCATCTGCCGTGAAGGTGCTACTCTCACACAGTGGTAGTGGCATGTTAAGTAAGAACCAGATGCAGACATAGCTTCAGCTTCATAGCAAGAGTGATGGGGAAACCATACAACCCCTTCTTCTCTCAAACGTCCTCCCACAGCCTGTTTCTGCCTCAGCAAGATCTATTCCAGATGAATAAGGGACCTGGGAAAAGCAAGCAAGACCACAACAGTGTTCTGTTGATGACGTGAGTAAATAACCATATATAACCATATATATATATAAATATATATTTTTTTTTTTTTTTTTCACTCCTTTCTCACTGAAATTATCTTGGCTGTCAGTAAAGAATACTTACAGGAACATGCCAGAATGGTCATTTTTCCAAACTAAGAGCTCTAAAGGTCAGCCTTCGGTTATTCCAAATTCAACACTACCGTGACTGTGTCACCTCTTGGGAAAGGGGGAAGGATTCTTCAGCAAAACATATGGCAAAAGCAGTTTATTTTATCACACTGCAGTATTGTTTTGAAGTGAAAGAAGGCTTGTAGGGAGAGACAGTATCTTTTATTAGACCATCTATTATTGTTTCTTCCCCGCCCTTTTAAAAGTAGTTTATTTTATGGGTTAAGGGTGACTAGAGCAGAGAAAAGAGCTCTGCTGTAGTACTTACAGACAAGAGAAGAGAAATAAAGATTAAAAGGAAAAATAAAGAAGAAAAAGTAACACAGGCTGATCTATTTAAAAGCTGGCACATGAGGGTTTTATTAGAGACATATACTGGCAGAGCGAGGGGAAAGGAATCAGGGAAAAAAAAAAAAAAAGATTCATCCTATACAATGAGTATCTGACTACAGACCAATTCAAAGAGCCAGCCCAAAGGTCCAACCTGGTCAGCAGAAAGATTCCCACAGAGGCCAGTCCAGCCTCTCCTGTATGCAGTTTTCAGTTACATACACATTACTGTGAATATTCAAGTGAGAAGGAGGAGGCTATGCCCAATTTTGGACTGTATAAGCCTCCCAGTGCAAATTATGTAGAGGAACATCAGCTAGCTGCCTTTTGCATGGCAAATATGCCAGCTTTTGACACAAAGGAGAAAAAAAGCATTGGACTGGCCTTTGTTTTCTCCTCCATTTTGGGAAATATCTTTGCACTAGCATGCTCCCCAAGATATGTATGGCAATGAAAGCTTTCTACCTCCAAGCTCACCTGGATAACAACACCATGCAAGATAACAGGAGAGCACCAGCAGGTGGAAGCTGCATTGCTACAATGCCAGGGAGATCCTGGCTCCCACTGCAGATTCTTTGCTTGCATGATCATTAGTTAACTTCAAAGAAGTGGCTGACAACCTTCCACAGCGCATGAAGAAAGCTGAAAAGATCAATTACAAAAATGATTAGTATGCATACTATACCTAGGTTCTGCAGGCAGCTCTTCCTCAATAAGTATATCAGAGACCAAACAAAAGGATAAATAAATCATCCTAGCCTCTGTTTACAGCAGAAACAGCAGCCAGAAAGAAACCTTTACGGATTTTAATTCTATTGGAAACACATTCCTCTTTTTCTATCAAATATATTGCGCTGAAACTTAAATGAAGCTTTTAAAACGCAAAACTAAGAAAACTCATTATCCCATAAAAGGACAAATTTGCTTCCTTGGTGAATCAGTCATCCAGCTAATCTACCTGATTCCTTCTTTTTAAAGCAATCTTGCTCTCATCAAAAATTGTCATTAACTGTACCTGGTTTTTTTTTCCAGGCACAAGGTAACACACTGTTACAATATCTGTGCTTGCATAGCATTAATATGACAGGTTTGCAGCCATGGAACTAGGTATGCACCCAGCATCTTCACTGTAAATACTGTTTTCCGGGACCTACAAAGTGGATGTTAAAAAAAAAAAAAAAAAGGCGCCAAAAAACAAACAAAACAACGAACAAAAAAACCCCACAACAAAACCACAAAACCCAAACAAAACACACTGACTTCTCTATAATGGCCAGTTTCCTGAGCCTCCCTCAACCTGCTCAGTGGTTTACTGATAGGATTGTGCCCTTTATAGCAATGGGTAGTTTTTCACCTTTAGAGAGAGAGTAAGAGTTTCTCAGGCTTAGTTCTTTTCTAAATACATCAAGAAATCTGGTTTGTAAATGCATTAGGCAACTATATTCCTTACTAATATGAACTAGTGCAGCTGCACTGACATCCGTAGAGCTGCACCTATTAATAACAGCTAAGGATCTGGCCTATAATACGATACTATTAAGGGCCAGTAGGTCTCATCAGTCCTCCCCTAAGGAGAGCAAGGGGGGGGAAGAGAGAAAGAGAGAGAGAGATCGAAATATAAAAGCTGAAAACCAGCTACTGTGACTATATCATCAGGTTCATCTTTCAGGCAACTTATGTGTGATTGTTTAACCTGAAGTGGCCTTGGATTAGCGTGAGAGACTTACAAAACCTGCAAACCACATAACGGGTCATTCATCCATGAGCCTATTTGATTCACACCGTTTCAGAATTAGCAGAACACATGCTGACTTGGTACGCTGCCTCACCATAAAGACATTAAACCAGATGTGCAGCAACTGACCAAGAACACCTTTCCCCAAGCACGTTCTTTCTTCCTGCTGAACTATTTGTTATATAGATAGGTCTGCTGAAAGGTCACTGAACCACACAGCTAATGAAAATGCACAGAGAGAGATAGGAGCTGCATCTTTGACTGCAACAGAATTCCTCGGATTCATGTTGAGACACAGAGAAGCTGTGCTGCTGTTAAACGGCTGATCAGTTTATTCTGCCAAACATCTGAGAGCATCATTAGTTACACAAATGGCTTGAATTATGATCAAATGAGCTGAATAACCTGCTGCCATGAAACTCCATGTGAGTCCTGTTTTATCAGATCTCAACATGTGTTACTCAGTGCGAAGCCGTGCCTCCTGGCTCTATCTGAAGGCTCATCCAGGCCAGGGCTTAAGAGTCCCTTTTGCATCCTGAGGACCACCTTTCCTACTGAATTGTTTTACCCAAAGATTGCCTCAGTATATATTTCCACCAGACAAGAAGGATTAACACAACATTTTCAGACATCTTTTGCCGCAGCACTTTCACACACTGTGTTTGATAGTAGGTATATGGATGTGTCGCTCTCTACTTTTAGGAAAAAAAAAACCAAACACAACACATTTCCCTGTTGTTTGAAAGCTGACTGGTGATGGAAAGGAATTAATCAGATCAGTTTATCATTTTGCTAAGACAGGACCAGGCTATCTCTCGGACCACAGAAAGAGTACTCTGCGCAATACCAGCCGTAAGATTTACCTCCCTCCTTTAGTTTTTGCTGCCATTCCTGCAAACCAACCATTTATACCAGAAAGGCTCTGCCATGGATCAAGATACATCAGCTTAACCTAATTCCAAGAGAAAAAAATTAAATACCACTATTTCAAAGCATCAGTCCTCCAGTCTACTCTCACTTTTGAAGGCTGACACCTGGTGTGCTAAGTCCCAAGGGTGAGTAAATACCTGTATTCCAGAAAATGACAGATTCTTGTATAAGCAAAACGATCAGTTCCAAATTATATTTCTTCTACTGGGTCTCTAAACTCTTTGCTCAGAAAGTAAAGGTCCAGCTAGTATCACTCACAACTGCGAGAACCTCCCATGTATTTACTTTTGTTTTGTGAAATACTTTACTGAACAGGAGATAGCCTGTACAGAATCAACACGGAGGAAAAAAAAAAAACCCTGCTGTTCTCAATCCAGAGACACTGAAACATTTTATCTTGCAATACAGAACAGTGCTGCTGTGCACAATTTACCCCAAAATTATTGCATGGAAGGGTATCAAGAAATACACAGATGTACTGATGAAAGATTTGTAAGGACAGCCATAAATTAGTGTGTTCTCTCTTAGTTTTACAAGTCTCAAAATTAATAGTTTCATTCTCACCTCTGGGAATAAATGGTTTCTAAGGGGAGAAATGCATCACACAAAATCCACCACTGCCACCAAGAATGGTTACACTCACTTAGCCATGACTGATCAATCAAGAAGCTCCGCAAACATTGCCGTGCCAGCACTGTCAGACAAGAAATAAGCAGCCAGGTTCATTCCCGAGATCAGCAGAGAGATAACCAGGCTTCATACATGCATGAAACCCTGACCAAGGACGACCTGTTGGAGAAGGTACAGCACAAAGCAGCTTGATGTCCTGCACATCCTGGGACACGTGCACTGAGTGCACTGCTTTACGACTGAGCTGCAACATGCCCATTTCCAGCATACACACAGTGCATAGGGTGGCTTAGTGGCTTGCTTCGGATGATGAAAGAAAGGATTTGGAAATATGCGTTTGTTTTGCTAATAGAGAGCCGTGCTCACTCAGATACACATGGAGAAGGGATGCTCTGCACAACTACAGCTGTAAGGGTCCTCCCTCTTGTTTTACCATCTCCTACTCCTTGCACTGAAGAAGCTCTGCAGCAGTTTAGGAATGTGGAAGAAAGGAGAGCATTTTGCCTACATCCAGCAGTACTTGGCCAATGGACACCATTTTTTATCTACCAGACGGTTTTTACACACAATCTTGTACAAATCCCTGCAAGTGCACTGACAGAATTAGTGACCTGCCTCATATTTATTTTTTTCCTTTCTGTTTTCAAGCACTTCCTGCAGACAGCACCTGAACTAGAGTACAGCTGAGCTAGAACTACAGCAAGCACCTGGTGAAATGCTACATATGTTATTTTGGATCATCAAATAAAATAAAAATCACAGCAAACACTATTAGCTTTAATAACAATGAGTCCAAGATTTAATCATGTTGCACGCATGTGGCTGGGAATTTTGTAACAAGAGCTTCAAGTGAAACAAGTAGTTTCTGTAAAAATAAACTTTTCATTCAATAATCTCCCATTTATTTCTTTTACGTCAATCAGAACAAAACTATCCAGTTTCAGAGTGGATATACTTCATTGAGTTCACCTGACCTACTGCAATGCCTCATGACATTTCAGTTTTCAACTACTACACCACTGACAGATCACACATACAATGGTAACATATATTAGTCTGGAAAATATATTAATTAGTATACAAGTAATAATTAACATGATACGAAAATACCACTTTTCTTCTGCAGGAATACTTCTGTTCAAAAATATGCTCACAGATCATGTTTAATTGCAACAGCCTTACATAATGTACAGGGAGAAAAAAGTACACCACAAATAAATAGTGTATTTTTAAACTCCAACAATTCTTACTGTGTGAAGACAAGAGAAAGAACCTCAGTGGGATTTTCATGCCTAACACCTGTAGGCTCCCAGCCCATAGCAGCAAACTTGCACCACCCGCTAAAATCAGTTGACTCATTTTCTGCCATAATACCTTTTTCTGTTGTTGAGGAGGAGACACTTCACAAAAATAAAGCCATAGATCTCCATATTCGAAATCACCACAGATACAAAAAGAATGTTTTTCCCCACTGAGAGACAGAACTAACAGGTAGAGTTAGTCAATAGCTCTCTTTTGCACAAACTCACCCTCTCGGATTTATAAGAATGCTTTCATTACCCAGTTCATACAGTACACTGCAATTGCGATACAATTGTTTTCGTTAATTAGAAAAGATTAGCAATGCTCAAGTCCTCATCTCCTCTCATGACAGAAGAAAAAGCGTGATCAATAGAATTATGCTCACTTAAAGGTGGAGTAAAAGAGCGACCATGCCTTGCAAATTTGCCACTGATATATTTTCTGCTGTTGCTGTGTGTTATTATATTTACGGATTTATTATGGCTTCTAAGGCGATAGCCACAATTCTTTTTTTTTTTAATGAAAGGACATCTGGATCAGGCACATACCCAGAATTAGTATTCTTCTTGCAGCAGAACTCCAGCATCTGTTCCATATGCTATTGTATCTTGTATACTGACTAATTTCCAATAGCACTGGATTTTGCAGCGTTTACTACAGTGCTACTAGAGGGCTCACCAATATGTTCCTCCACTTAAGAATTCAAAAACCTACTCAGCATTATGAAATATAAGCTTACAGCTTTTTTTTCTCCCAAGAAGCCTCTCACTACTGCTGTTCTGTGCGCTGTCACTCCTGTCTGCCTTTGCATCCCTGTAGTTACAGGGAGAGCAGACATTAGTTCTTTTTCTGCAGTGGTCTTAAAGCAGTCTTTGTTCCAAAGCTTCTTAATGGAGCCCTAAGATATAGAGGCATTTTACCATCAGTAATCTTTTATCGCTTAAGGGCATATTTTTTCTGCATAGCATTCTTCTCTGTTTTCTTTCTGATGCCTCTGAATGACCTGGAGTAGATGGCCAGTTCTAAGTAGCCTCTGATAAATTATCAGTGTCTAGATAGAGACTACAATGCTGGGGAGAGGTTTGCCAACAGAACCTCAAAGCACATAATTTTTTTTTATTTCCTTTAAATTTTTTCTGACCTTATAGGAAAGTCTCATTAGATTTCCCAAACTTCAGGTGTTCTTTTCCAAGTATCTCCTTTTCATTTGGCAAATGAACACAGTATTGCTTGCTTTTTATCTTCCACTTTCTTCAGCCCTGCCAGTTTGCCAGCATAATTTCTTTCACACAAGAAGTTTCAAGGAGTACACTTGGAAGTTTTATATCGAGACCACTTTTCAAGATGCAGTAGTTCTACAATAAAGCTGCTCTGCAGACAGGTAAATGTACTCATGCTCTTCTTTGTATCATCTTCTCCTTCAGATATTCTCTGCCCAGTAAAGTTACTGCTCAGTTTGTTTTCTGCCTCGCGTGTAAGAAAAATTGATTTAGGCTTTTTGGGACTTCAGGATGTTATCATCCTCTAAGACTTCATGTTATTTTCCATACAACATTCATTATTCCACCACATACCTACACTCATCTGACACCCACCAGTCTGTCCTACATGTGATCTGAAACACTTTGCTCTATGAAGTGTTTGTCAACTAAACTTCTCACACTCTGTTGCACAAAAATTACAAGTAAGTACTTGTGGGCGTATTGAGGAATTCAAACTGATCACTATCACACCTACGTCTTGTCTCTCCTGCTTGAAGACAAATACTTCATTTACCCTCCTTTTTCTTTCTTTCTTTTTTTTCCCTAGAAAGGCACGATACTGAAGGCATTTTTCAAAGGGATTTTCATCTCCACCAGGGATTTTACTGCGCTGTGAATCGTAAGTGACATTTACCTTCTCACCCACACAGTGCAACCAAAGTGTGGCTTGTCATTTTGGTCACCAGTTTCAAAATGCTGCCAAAAGATTTCTGAACCAGCTTGTCCACTGCTGCACCACCATCAACCCGAGCTTCCCCCCCCCCCCCAAGCATGCCACGTTGTGACCATACACAAGGAGAACGCTGTACTCCATTTGGGTTTTCAATCAGTTTCTCCCACATGCCACTTTTATGTATCTTTTTTTCTTACCAGATCTTAGTCAAATTTATTTCTATTTGCCTCCCCCAACTGTTTTATGTAGCCTGCCTACTGCATGCTTTATGACTTCCTCCCATTTTCACTGCAGACTTCTTTGCCCTCTCAACAGACAGTCTGTGTGAGCGGAGCTTATATCAAAACATGACTACTGTTTTTTTGCTAGTTTCTTTTGCCCTCGGTAAAAGACAAGCACTATAGATCCCATACATTGATTTCTCTCACATAAAAACCTCCTAGTAAGCCTGGGAATATCATTACAACCGCACCTTGGGCTCTACGGGTAGAGAGCCTATCCACAGCAAAAAAAAAACAAAACAAAACAAAAAAACCCAACAACTGTTGAAAAAGTGCATGCATACACACACACTATCTTAACATCTGTGGGGACCAGTCAAAATTGCCAAACTAGCAATTAACTTCAGATGTCTCTAGTAAGACTCCCAACAACATGTTGTCCTTCAGGAGCTGAAGGAAGGATGCCACCCATCCTTAAGCTTTCACAGCCACACCACCTCACCCGGCAAAGGGGAAGGGTATGTGACAGCGAATTCCTGCCAACAGCGGCCACCTGTCTCTCACTCTTACCACCACCAGCAGAAGCTGAGGGTGCCCGATGTGTGTCACCAGCTTGGAGGACCACACCCAATCATGTTTTGCCCTCCGGTTTCGCTAAGGTTGGTGGCTGCATTTTCATTAATGTCTTTCTCCAACACCTTGATCTTTGACTAGCTATTCAATTTCTGGGTTATTATGATTATTACTACTACAGGAAGAGTGACCTGGTTCATTGAAACTTACAGGTCTTTCAGTTGTCCACTCCGTTGGCCTCCAATTCATATTCAAAAAGCTGATGTTTAAATTTTACTTGTCAAGGCATGGGATGGTTTTGTGGAGTTCACCAGGGTTTTTTTAAATAATTATTATTGCTTTGACTCTGCACCTGCTGAGGAAAAAAAGACCAGCAATGGAAGGGTTTTCACCTCAATACAGTGGGTGGAAGGATTATGTAAACAACTTGTCTGTCTGGAAAGAGGGGCCTTGACAGGTCCCATGTTGTCAAATGACAATTGTGACTTCTTGCATTTCAAAAGTCACGCTCAGATGGTTTCATCTGAAACCCTCTGGGTAATAGTAGCCTTTTGAGGTTATGATATCTCTGGATGGAATTCAATAAAAGAAATTCACTTTCAATTGAAGCACTGGAACACCGCCAGACAGCCCCAACAATGCAATACGTCTCCAAAGAAAATTGGACAGATCCCCCCCTCCTTTTTTCTCCTCCCCTTTCTATTTCTCTCTCCGTCTTTATTTGTGCTTTTAACCTTGTTTGTGGGTTGCTTTTTTGATATATTTCCTCTCCCAATAAGCTTGGGATGCTGAAGCTTTAAAAAAAAAAAAACAAACACTTGGGACTGAAACAGTAGTAGCTAGCAATAGAGAGACACAGATGCTCACAGCAGCAACGACAAGTCCTTCTCAATAGCTGACCTTTGCCATATACGTGAAAGGAAATAGAATAGAACCTCTGCTCTAGGTGAGGGAGGGATATTATTACAACCACCAGCTTCCTAGTCCTCGTTAATAAGGCTGGTTGATGTACTTATTTATTTAGTTAGTTTAAGGCCAAGGGAAGGGAAAAATCTCACAAAACCTGCCTGACTGCCAGAGGCAAGAGTGTTGGCTTTTTGCTTGGGTTGTCATTCACTCTGCCTTGGGATTTTTTTTTGCCTTTCCCCCCTCCTTTTCCCTGGGCTTGGCAAGAGCTGCAACTGTCTTTCTTCTCTTGTTTTTGATCCTTTAAACAGATTAACGCGTGTGCATAGTTGAGACGCAGAACATGGAGAAGATGCATCAATCTTGTGAAAGCATTCATTTTCTCCATTATTTTCTTACTCAATGATCTACCTCTTATGTTTTAACTACTACATGTGATTTTCTTTTGATTTCCCATCAGGTCAAATGGGCATAGGAACTGCATAATAAAAAAATAAAACCCCCACACCTTGAAAACATACTGTAAATCTGTTTGGCAGACTTTGCGCTGAAGTTCCTTGTGGTTTGCATTGGATTCACCTTGGGCTGTAAATCCATTCTTTTGTCTCAGTTCCACAATGATTTACTCTCCTTCCATTAAGTTAAGATTTCAAACCCAGTGAAGTAACAGCAATGTTAGCGTAAAAAAAATCTGACCTGGTTCCTCTCCCTACAGCGTTATTTGTCCTTTTATCCCTCCAAAGCTCACAAGCTACCTAAGTTCAAGTCTGGTCAAGTGTCAGCTGAGAAAACAGGCATGGGAAGGAAAAAAAAAAAAAAAAAGGGGTCATTTGTTCTGTACATGGTGCTCTCTTCTGATCAGATGCATTAAAAGAATGGTAGGGGATGCACAGCCACTGTCTTTGACAAGAGATGTCAAACCAAATTCCTGCTTCACGGGGATCCTCGGGATCCACTTGCGCTTTCAAGAGAGCTGCCTGATTGCTGGTATCAAAGCCAAATCTAGAACGCAAGCTTCTGAACTACAAGTTTAAATCCCACTCATTTCAGATTAGTACATTTTTAACTGTTTTCCCTAAACTGTTCTGTACATACTATTAAATGGCTGTGATAGGACTCACTTATTTCAGAAGAGCAGCTGCAGCTAGAGTTCCTTGCAAAGACTTTGCTTACACAAATTCAGAGTGTCAGCAATAGCATTAAACATACCTGATCCCAGTTACCTAGAGAAAACTATTTAGGTACTACAGAAGCAAGCAGATGGCAACTCTGGATAAACTTGCATGCACAAATATTAAAGACGGATTACAAGTCTAGCACACAAGATTTTGCCCTAAAATTCCCAGAAGCACAAGGAAATTAAACAACTGCTCCAAGCTCACCGAACAGCTCAGTGACAGCGAGGAACAGAAAGCAGGTCTTCTCACTTCCCCTCTCACACCCAGTCCTGAAAATACATCACCTCCTTAGAGCGCAGGCTTGATGTAACATACGTGCCCAGGGGCTAAGGTATTAACAAGGCACTAAAATATTTAGGTGCGTTTACTGCATCTCATGATGTTGGATTAAAAAAAAAAAAAAATCCTTCTAGCTAGCAGTCTTTATGCTCTCATTGTCTCAAGTTAATACGTAAATAAAATACGCGCATGTGCATCTGAGTGCAATGAAAGTTCATGAAGTATATTCTGCTACTCATACATTTCCCTGTCTTAATTCTCCTGAGTGCTAGGCTTGGATATAGAGTCTATTTGGACTGGGTTTTCTTGTCATTATATTTAAGATAAAGAAGAACTTCAATTCTCTCCTCAAAAGACTTACAAAAAACACTCATTTGTTTGTCCTTTATGGACAAACTGTCAGTCTCCAGAACACTTTTTCCCTCTTTCCTCTTTGCAGGAAATACCATTTACTCACACATAAAAATATATTCTAACTACCTGTATAATGCATGGGGGTGTTCAAAGAGCAATATTAGAAAATGGTAAAAAAAGAAAAAAAAAACATAGCAAGTTTAAATCACTGCAGAGCTACCTTCCCAGCCTTTTTAGTATTTGAAAGATTTTAACTTTGTTATAGAGTAGTAAGTCAAAGCTCTCCAGGCAGAGTAGTTCAGGAATATCTCATCAACATTCTCCCTTTTTATTTACCCCCCTGCATTTGAAGTTTTTTTTAAAGAAAAAAAAAAAAAAAAAAAAGAACAGTTGTAACAGACCTAAACATATAAGGCAACAGATTTGTGCTTCTGAAGCAATTCAGACATCTGCAGTCTAATAATCGAAAAATATTCCTTGCAGAGTACAACATAAGGTTTCTGTCTCCAGACCCTCATTTTTCCCCCGTGCTTCCACTACCATCCCCTGTTCAGTAAACAGAGTGACTAGCCACCAAACAGCAATTCTATGAGGGCACATTATCACGCCCAAGGCAAAAGCTAGCCAGCTAACAGCTCACACTAATCACTCCGAGACTGGTGAAAGCACTCATCTCTTCTACCACCATCTTCTGCTTCTGGAAGGAGATCTCTCCACAGCTTGGAGTCCTCTGGGGCCAGAAGAGTCAAATTACAAGTTCTCATAATAAGAAAGAAGTACAGCAACTTTCACTGGAAATCGTGCTCCAAAATCCCTTGCCACTTTTTAATCTCTCTCCCATACGATGATTCATCTCACCACCTATACAAAACTCCATCTTCGTTTTAAAATTTATCAATCAATCCTCCCACTAAAAGCTAGAAGAAAGTTTCCCATAAAAAAGTCTTTTTTGTAATAATATTCTCTGCACAAAAGAGTTTTCATTTTTGTTGAAAAAGGCAAGCATGCAGGCAGAAGCAAACAAGCACAACCCAGCAGGGTGAAATGCCAGTGAAATCAGAAAACAAAAAACTAGCTAACAGTAACATTGGCTTTACACAGCCACTCCACTGTTGACCTCTCGGCCTCGATCCTCTAGGATCCTCAGTCTACAAGTGACCTTCAAATATCAGTCTGAAAACTAAAACTTCCCAACACAGTGGTTGCTAAAGACTTAAAAGATGTTCACATGTCTCTAAATTTCCCATTATGCCTCATACGGCCAACCTGCCTAGTGACCTAGCTGTCTTTCCCTTTCCCCAACAAGTCTAATGACCTCAACCATATCTCCTACTTCACATCTCAGTCACTACATCAACCATCTTTCTCTGATTCACTAACTGATTAAAAAAAGGTAAACAGAAATTCACTCAGAACTATGCAAGCAGTTATAAGGACTAGTTACTAATCCCATTCTTAAGATTGTCACCTACTCTGCTTCTCAGCACCTATCCACTAGGTAAAGAGTTGAAAACTAGAGGAGACAGGAGTTGTTGCTACTCCCACTGACAAGCATTTACTTTAAGCAGCAGCTCTTCAAGCTCTCAGCTCTAGGTGTCTCTGGCTTAAATACTTCTGCCAGAAATAGGTCTACTGGTCACCTTCCTAATAGTGCAACTTCCACATTCTCTCTTCCATGCACTATAGCAGCTAGCTAAATAAGTCCAGCTGAATTAATTTCTGTCTCCAAGAACACTTTTATTTCACTATTTGCCTTCAGCACTTAGCGTGGAGCTCCCAACATGCCTTGCACACAAAGAACAGTCTTCCCTTGCCTTGTTTATTGAGGGCATGTTAGGCAATCACAAAGGAACTAAGCAGGAAAACTGCTTTCCAACACTGCTGATTTTTGTTTTGTTTTCCTCGGTCTTCCCCCACCTCCCTCCTACCCCAAAATCTGAACAACAGGCATATTGCATCTGGAAGGGCAACTGTGGTCTGCAGTTCATATGGATGACTTCAAACCAGGGCTCATGAGGGTGTATGAGGGGGAAGGAGGAGGGAAGTTAGAGGGGAAAAAAATAAAAATCACATGGACTAGAAATGTAAGCTGCAGATGAAAGGTTATCCTTCCCTATTTGTTATCGTGATCCTTCAAGGGACCCTGGCTTTCAGCTCTAGTTTTTGGCCGGAAAACTCCCCAAGCTTAATTTTAGTGAACTCATAAAAGAGGGCCCTAGGGATGATACAATACTCTGTGCAACCTCTAAACAGCATGAATGACTAACACAAAATGACAAATGAAAGGAAATTCCACCTAAACTGTCTACTTGTGACCAAATATTCCAGCTTGGAGGTTAAGTAATATCCCAAGTGGACCTGAGCTCTGGGCAAACATTGTGATAAAGACATCCTTTTCTTTCTGATTTTATTTTACTTGTTTTTAATTAGATTCCTTTATAACAGAAGTTGGGTCAAGAAAGGGATCTGTATTTAATTTCACTTAGGTAGCTCATTGGTTGCAATTCAGATACAAACCAAAAAGTATCACTTGGATCCAAACTCATTTATTGTTTGCTTTACAATCAACCCAGTTTGAAAGAGAGCCCTGAAACTCTCCAAGATACTCTTATAATAACTCTGCTTTAAAAAAAAAAAATAGTCCCCAAAATAACCTTTAAAGGCATAGCTCTTTTTACAAGCAAACTCAGCCATAAATACTGTACTTGAACCAAGAACCAAAAGCAGAGATCTCTTGAACTTCTGCCATGAATCATAACAGAGCAGAATGCAGGCACAGTCTGCCACACATCCCTGGGATATGCTGGGGGAGCTGCAAGGGGAGCGAGGTTCAGAGGGTCCTAGGATTAGTGCTCTGATTTTCCAGTTCAAAACACAAGAAGCCAGCAAAAGCTTGCCTTCCTATCCTCTCCTCCACACTACATTAAAACAGATTTCACCCACAGCAAATTACTTCTGCCCACAAACTTGAGATTGCCTGCACCTTGTCTGTTTCCCCACACACACAAACCTGCAACGGGCCAATGGAAAAGAGAAAAAAATCCCAAGCGGCTGCCAACACACTTGAGGGTTCATCAAGAGTTACGTGATACTGGGGATGGAAAACTACAGAAGCTTTCCTAAATGCTGGGGCAAGGAATGTCAAGGAAGGCTGTGTGTAGTTTTGGCAACATCAAATTGGCACAAAGCCAGCCAGAGTGGGCCCACATTGCTACAGTGATATCAACATTGCCCAAGAGATCTGGGCAACCTGAAATACATTTACTGTACACACACATAAGTCCCTACAACACAACCTGACCAGTGGGACAGAAGCAAGCATTGATCAGTGTATATTCACCCACCAGCCACTGAGCTGCACACCGCTTACTCCTCTTACGGATCTGGGACTCAACTACTTAAACTGCTTTAATGGCCTCAAATCATGTAAGCTTTGTTCAGCTGAAACCATCTCCAGCACATCTACAGCTCTTCGTATTTCCTACCCCCAAACAGGTCAAAAGCATAAATCCTCCTTTAAAGAAGAAACTTTATTGGGTCTTACTGACATTTCACTGGAAACTTTTCTTTTTGATTGGATGTTTATACACATTTTTAAAAAGTATCTCTCTCTGTAAATACATACATATAAAGTATATAAATATTTGAAGTGGAATATGACCAGACCTATCTATTGCTTTAGCTACTAGAGAAAAGTCTGACTAAAGTCAGCTGAACAGTCATCAGGAGGAAGGAAAAAAAAAAAAAAAAAAAAAGCTTTCTGCTAGGCAAGAACAGGTGAGGAAGCAGTTTCACAAGCATTCAGAGTGTTTCTGATACAAACCAAGCAAAAGACAAAAGTGACAGATCCTTGTCAAAACCATTTTGCAACATTTCGCAATTCTTACCATAGTCTAATGACTGGTCTGGCAAGGATTTTATTTGCTGAAGAACCTCAAATACATAAGCTTGTAAGTGGAAAATGACCTACAAACGCTCCAGGTCTACAGAGACAATGAAGAAGAGAAAATTGCTATACAAATTACACCAATGCTACTATAAGCACATCATTACAGTAGGAAGCAGGGAAAAGCATCTGTTGTCACAGAAGAGTGTGCTTCTGGGAACCCTCTCTGCTGCACTGTGTCAGGTACAAGAAGGCAACCATTCAGGCTGAGGTACTGGTGCTCTCCACATGTTTTCTCATTGTACAGTGCTACTCCAGAAGGGCAGGAATATCACACGCCAATCTGTAGATTAATAAGGGTGAAGATTCAAAGGAACGAAAACCTCACCTTCCTCTGGGAGTACAAAACAAGTCTAAATGCATCGACACTCCCCATGAAAGGGGAACATTCACTGGGGCTTCCCTGTACTCTGGGAAAAGCCAAACAGAAGCCGCAGCTGTGCCCTGCATGGATTTGCTGAGTCCACCAGCACATGATACTCCATGGAAAGTCATGAGCCTTGCTCCCTCACTGCCAGACCCATAGGGAATGTGGGTGTACCAGGACTCTGCACCCAAGGGCCTGCAGCGCATGCTGCAGACTTTCCTGCATTTCCTTCTGGGTGTTTCCAGGATGACAGCCAGCACAGAGACCTCTTGTACTACAGCATGATGCTGTGCCTCTGTGTTAGACATTACTACTGTAATTCTGGGGAAGCTGAAGCAGCGAGAGTCACTTTAAAATTGTTCCAAACCACTGGGAAGGATTTTATGGTTTTTGACCTGCCACTTGTACAGAGCAGGTGAAGGACATAGCTACACCTTCATCAGGAAAGGAAGCAGGGCAGTATTTTCTGGGTGATGGCTCCTGTTTAGGTACCTCAGCAAAAGAGCAAAACCTCCACAACTTCCAGCATCCAGCTATTCTGGCTGAAAACGGCTTTTAGAGCAAGGCAGTCCTTGGCCTCTGTCTGCTTGAAAAATACTGCTGTAAATGACACACGGCAAATGTACAGAGCCAACAATTCCATGGGAACTGCCGCTTATTGAACAGCGATGAAAATCCAGCTGCCTGTGTCCAGTATAGCCCCGCCAGCTCCTTTTTCAATCCTGACCGAACAGTCCTCATTTAGCCAGAGAATGTGAAAGGTGTGAAGGATGCCCTTCCTTCCAGGCCTTTCTTTATATGCTTGGCCAAACCATAAGCAGACTTATTTAAAAAGAGCTAATGGAAGCTATGCATCAACTGCAGCTCACACAGGCTAACAGCCAAATTACTCTGTTTACTGTAACCTCTATGCCCAGAGAAGTTTCTTTTGTTCTTAAAATAGCATCAGTCACTCCAGAGTGGAGACACAAGGAAATTGAAGACTATATATATACATACATATTGTCACAAATCCTGGGGCTTGTACATAATATTCATTTTAATTATAGTTTTAATTGATTTGCATATTACAGTACTGCAGCTTCTGTAAATCAATGAATATATCAATATTAGGTGTTAAATAAGAATATTAAAAGGCTCCTCTAATGCATAATTTACTTCATGGCAAACAATCTCTTCCTCTCAGATCATTACTATTGCAAATTTGGAACCTTATCTGAAAGGGTTTCCCTAATGCATTTCCTAGAAATTAAATTATTCATACAAATATGATTTACATTATGATTTTTTAATTTAAGTTGAGTAGCACTGTGGGAATGTGCTATTTTCTTAACTGAATGAGAATGAAAACTTGAGGGGAACATAGCAAGCTCCGAGTTAGAACATATTTATTTTGTTATTTGTATCCCAGTAACCGTGTCCAAGTCCAAGCCCAAGAAAAGGTCCCTGGCATAAAACAGCTTGCAAAATAAGCATGTGATAGAAAAAGGGGAGACAAGACCCTGAGTATCATTATCCCCACCTTGAAAAGTAGGGATGGAGATGCAGACTGCTAGAAGTCACAATGAGTTAAGCCAAGGGGTCTGAACTATGGAAAGAAAATGGAACTGGACTCTATTAAATGTACCATAAGATATGATCATTGCTTACAAAGGGAATATTTCTGGTATTAAAGGTCTCATTAATCTAGTGGAAAAGGCATGACAAGATCTAATGGCTGGGAGCCAAAGCCAGGCAATTCAGAGACATGAAGGGTGACCATTTCTAAAACGGGAAAGTAGGCCATTATAGTTGCTACACTGGTACGTAGGGACACAGTGACTTCTCCAACTCCTGGAGGCACTGAAATAGAGCTGAATGTCTGCCTAAAAAGGCAGAGATGCTGTATCCCAGAAGTCACAGGCCTCACGCAAGAATCACTACTCATATTGCACAGTCTGTGGTCATACTCAATGTCAAACTCTTCTGGCTTTAACTGAGTCAAGAGCAAGCTCTCAAATTCCAACGTTTTATTTCCGCTACTTCCTCTTGGAGATCACGTAACCACTGAAAACACACCAGAAGCTAGACAACAGAAAGGTGCCATCAACAGCTGCCGGTGTGAAACCGCACAGTGGAAGAGGAAGCAGGGAGTGACAAAGAATGCAGTGGTCTATCTGTCAAAAATATCACGCCAATAGAACTTGATGTTTCTCATATTGACAGCAGCTGACAAAAGACAACACAGGTACTCCACATCCCCTTCCTATCAGCTGGGGAGGGAAGAATTCCCTGTATCATTCCCTGAATTTACACTGTGAAGAAGGAGAGGGTCAACAATGCCATCACCTTTGAGAAGCAGCACAGCACAGGGCATGGGAATTCATCACTGAGGTACAAACCAGGAATTAATACATGCAATCCATACACATGGAGAATGATTTATGCCTGCCTTACATAGGGAATGGGGAAGCACTCAGCAGGTCCCCAAAGTTGTCCTGCTCAGGCAAATTAATAAGCAAAGCAATCTCTAGGTCCAGAAGAAAAATCCTGGCTTCAAGAAATTCAACAGGGGAGCTACCATAGCAGCAGAGTTTCCTCTCCGACTTCCACTCCCAGCTGAACCACTAACCTGCTGTACGACCTTGAACAGCCCTTCACTTCCCCAGGACTGTCAGCCTCTGCACGCCTTGGGGAGCATCATGTGACTCCTGCTCTACATATGTGCAGTGCCTAGCATAGCAGGGCAAGAGGTCCTTGGCATTTCCGCGGTACAAATGCTATTACTAATACCATTCACAGACCAATACTACTCCAGCAAACACCGCATGGCTGGCTGTCACCTCACCAGGCTACACGAGTCCTGCTTTTGGGAACCAAAGTCACAGCACTGCTGTACAAGGAAGGATTGCTCACATGCTGGTGACAGGTGTTGATCTCTTCTTTGTACCAAATATGGAACAACATTACACCCCATACACTGTTCCATAATGCCGCGGAAATCACAGGCATTGCATTCACAGAGTTTGGCCTCAAAACTGACCAGTTTCCTGTCCCATACATGGCCCTTTGATGAAGTGGCTGTATGGACACTAAGGGGAGAAGGGAAAAAAATATTACTGTAATAAGCAAGAAGACAATGCTGGAGATTGTTTTGAGATCCAGCTGCACATTCTATTAGGGGACAAGACAAAGTTTAAATACTTCCACAACAATGATCCAGCCAGCTCGAAGAAAGTTAAAAAGGAAAAGTTTTGGGGTTTGGTGGTTTGTTTGGTTGTTTGTTTTCCTGTTTGTTTGGGGTTTTTTTTGTTTGTTTTAGGTTTTTTTGTTTGGTTGGGGTTTTTTTTAAATGTCTGTCTTATAACTGACCTTATGCGCAGAGAGAAATTACCTGCAAATGGCTTTGTGATCTGCCATTCATGCAGGCCACAAAAAAAAAAAAAAAAAAAAAAAAAAAAAAAAAAAAAAAAAAGAGTATGTGGTTTCTTTCAATACAAGATTTTGGACAGGGCTGGTCTTAAAATATTGAGTTAACTTTCCGCTCCAGTGCCTTGCAGCTCAGTTCTAAATAATGGCCACCAAACAAGAACAGGCAGAGAAGAAACAAGTTTTAATTAGCTGTACAGTGAGGGTCTTTGTCTCACAGATAGATTTGATTATATCGCTGATAACCTTCACAGGGCTTGTTATCGCATTACACTACACCATTCTTTTGAGCTGAAGAAATTTTCCACACACCCCAAATAGACTTAGCAGTAGTGAAAGAATAATGTCAGAAGTCCCTTCCAGATATTTTGGTGGGATTCTTCTGTTTGACTGAGTTCGCTTAACTGGGATGGAGCCAGGAGAGCTCATCAGTGGAGCTGCAGAGTGGTGAGTGATATCAACACAGATGTCTGCCAACTCCTTGTTTACAGGGCTTGTTTGTAAACCTGTTTATGGGGTTTTTACGGGGTACATGAAGTGCCTTACGTTAGCTCCTGAGAATAGGCTCTGGTAGCTACAGATCAATGTACTCTGCATAAACTCAGACAAGAAATACCAGCACTGATACCACCTGATATGCTGTGACCTTCAGGCGTCACCCGCTATGATTACATACCCAAAGCTTTCACAGAATTGGGCAAGTCATGGGAAAAAATGCCTAAAAATAGAGTAAGCCATTTTCTCCATGACTTCATCCCCTTCACTGCATTGTTGTGCACTTCTGAGAAGTACACCTAGCATTGCGCTTCACTCCCCCTTGCTAGTGGCCCTCATATGGCACCAGGCAAGGAAAAAAATCAGAACCTCTGTTCTACAGCGATATTGGAAAAAGAAAGGTTTTGGATCCAGCAGAAGGCTTTTTGTATGAAGGTAAGTGATCCCGCAAATAAACACACGCAACTTAGATCCTTCCTTTCCAGTTAATGTGCCATCCAAGAAGGAAGCCTTCCTGCTGTACTTAGAGAAGTAGTTCTAATTTAGTAGGGCTCAGACAGGAGTCATTAACAGCAGGATTCCTTCTCTCTTCCAGAGCAGGGAAACCAGAAACCCCTTCACAAACTGTCTCCCTATAGCATACAGGAGATCTGATCCTCATAGCCCATGCACAGCTTATACTGCAGGTGTAACTTCACTAAGGGATTAGTTCTAGCTCACAGCAAGACAGTTAAGAGTAGGGTCAAGTATTTCCATCTCTTCCTTTCACTACTACTGGGGTAGATGGAGCCCTCAATGTGTTGGCAAGGAGGCGGGCTCCAGCAGTTACATCTTATCTGCTATAAAACTGACAGATGGCAAACTGCAAAATTTGGTAGCTTTGGTGGTGAGCAGAGAATGAACTCATATATAATAATTAACAAAAAATAAATTGGTAATAATATAAACATATCCTGAAGCAGATGTAAGAGTCACATTTTGTTTATACCCATGCCTTCATCACTCCACTGGCCTTGTGGCATCCCTGAGGGAGGAAGAAACAAACAGCCAGTAACATCCCTAGACAAAGCACAAATTGCCTGCACTGATAGGTGCATATTCACAAGTGGGGCTCAGGGAAAAAAGGCTTTCTGTTCTCTTCTCTGTATGTCCAGATATGAACAAACAAAGCAAGGAAGAAAAAAATTACACCTTTGACTTTACTTCAGAGTCTGTCGTGAGTTCTGGCTGCTGTTCACCCCCATGGCAACAGATCTCTGTTATGACTGCCCTTCCTCATACACCCTTTCACGAGGCAGGATTATTGCTGGTTCACATATCTTGGCAGGAAGGCTGGGCAGGAGTTTCCTCGTCTCACCTCCCTGCTGGGCCCACCCATGTCTGCAGGTTTCCCACAGGAGACTCTCCAAATGCCTTTTGGCTGGAATTCAATGGGGCACAAGCTCTCCAAAGGGAGGGCTCAGGGCTGCTGAACCACTGAGGATAGCACATGCCCTTCTCTTTTAAGAGACAGCCAGGACAGTTCTTCTGAGGACAAGGACATCATGCTCCTCTCAGCTGGACTCACTCTCTTTCTCAGAGAATGTAACGCCACAGCATCTCTAATGGATGCCTTCTACGCACACACATACTCCTGATTGAACTCGCTATTGTAGATAGTACAGGGTGGTCTAACCTCAACAGCTGTGGGGGATGGATTTGGGTTTACAATCCCCCCTCCCGCCTTCCTCACCATGGGTTGCATCCTGCCTCTCCCTCCCCAGCAGTGACCAGCCCTCTCCCGCCCCCGCCACAGCAGGGACTGCCAAGTGCAGCCTCAAGATCATCCACACACCACCCCCAGCAAGGCACTGCCATGGACTGCAGCCTGATGGAGCCCACGATGCTGCGTAAAAAGCCCTGGACATTTGCCCCTCGGTAGCAACTGATTCCCCAGCACCCCCCAAAATATACACACCTGCCAACAGCAGCGGCCTTTTGGCTTCGTGTTGGAGGACAAGCTCAGCTGCTGGAGGGTGCAATCGTAGTTCAAAACAGCTGCTCCCCATCTCCTCCAGGGAAGGAGACAGCGGGCCGGATGGATCAGTGCAGAAGCCTGGAGCTGGCCTCCAGGCCACCAGTTGGACCACACGTAACACTTCCAGCAGTTGCGGCAGGCTGCTAGCATCTCCGATGGCTCTGAGGCAATGCAGTGCTACCCCTTCAACCAGGGGGCTTGTAACGATGTACTCACATCTGTAACACACATATAACATGTAGTCATCCTTTATAAATTAAGCTTTTCTTATGAAGTCTTGTTTACGAAGCTATTCTAAAGCATGACCCTTTTCTCTAGGAAGAGGTTTTAAAGTCTTGCCTTTTCACACAGTAAAGAAAGGAATTATTTTCCCCTCTCCCCCTTCGTCCTGCCACTGTCTTTCCACTTCTGCACAGCTCTGTCTGTTTGCATTAATTATTCCCTCAATCTCTCTCTCTTCCCAAAGAATTAAAAAAGCGTTTTGGAGAAAACCACGCGTTTGAGCAGAGGTCAACAGAAAAGCACTAGTCTGGGATCATTCAGCTCCTTAAGCATCAGTTTGAAGTTGTATGCCTAAGACTTATTTTAACTCCTTCGAGCAGACTTACTGATGGCAAGCCCAAACATTCATTTTCATCCCAGTGCTGTGCTTTTTTTTTAACTAGAAATTACTGTGATGAAAAAGCAAAGCATACAGCTAAGATCACAATTACAGCAAATAATGAACCACTCAGGATTTAATATACCTCTCTGCAAATGTTTCTCTCGTATTAAGGCCTTTGGCAAATTGAGAAGTATGGTAAATCATATTGCAAAATGAGCTCGGGCATTGCAAGGTGGGGAAAAGAGTATTCAGCTGAGATGTAAATTCCAACTTCAAACTGAAGAACACTTTCTCTCAGCCTTGTAACATCGCATAGCACTTTTTTAATCAACTGAGACACCCTAAAAGACATCATTTTGAAACATCACCTGTTGAGTGGATCTTCAGGTACTAACAAAAACATTACAAGGTATCTTCAGGGAGTCTGACTTTGCCAGTAAGAGTCATTGCATGCTTTAGCCATTTTCACATACAGCATTTATTCAAATCCTGAGAAAGCTTTTTGCTCCAATACCAGACTTATTACTGTTACAAGAAACATTTTGCTGAAAAAATAGGCAGAACCGCAAACAAACTGCTATATTACACTCCAGCTCAAGGTGTGAGCCTTCACTTATGGGAAAAGTTATCGGGAATTTTCAGACTTTTAGCAAGGTGACACTCTGAAACTCTTTCCAGCTTTAACCCACTGCCATTCTTGCAGAAGAGTTCATCTTCTGATATATTTTTAAAGTAAGAGACAAAACACTTTAAAACTACTTCTTAATTATATAAAGAAGTTTTTAAGATCTCTTCCTCTCCTTTTTGCCCCAGTCCCAGTGGTTTTGCCATTGCTTGCATTGCTCATTGAGCCTTTCTAAGCAGCACTTTGATCACTCAATTGGCCCTTCACCTTCTCCTTACTTGATCGCTCACACATCAGAACATACTGCGGTGGCCTTCAAAAGCAGTTTGCTAGAAACTAAAACAACTTAAAAATATAAATGGCTGTGAAGCATTAGATTAATACTGGAGCACAGGAAATCAGAATGTTGTATTCTAATTAGTTGGCAGGTAGTTCATGATCATGATAAATTTCATACTCTAGTTGACACATTTTCAAATGTTAATGTCCTCTAGAGGAATAAACTGTGTTGTAATGACTGGAATAATGGCTTCTAAGGTGAGCATTCAGCTTATTATGGTTTCAAGCCCTGGCACTCAATGTACATAGGTGTTAGGCTATGCACTCTACAAAAAGGAAATAATTATGATCGTATAATGAAAAAAGAAGAGGTTTACAGAAAAGGGGTTGTGAAGAGGATCTGAATCATGGAGAGAACAACCTCCTTCATCAGTGTGAAACAATAGTTAATCAACTACTGTATATAATATAGCAGACAAGCGCTCGCAGGCATCCCAAGAGCCACAATGTTCTGGATAATTGCAGTAAGTTTCTTGGTGGTTATATGGTTTTGACAGAAGTAAAACTCCGGTATCCTGCTTCCTTCTCTCCCACCCTTTCCCCCACACACACACACTCGCTGTGAGCTGGTTTCCTCAGGGGAAGGAACTGAGGCAGATCACACAGAAGAAAAAACAAGCAAGAAGAAAGTTGTGCTGTAAGTTCAGCCCCATGGCAGCCAGTAACCAAAGCAAGAAAAGCATCTGTTGAGAAGCAACAAGGACAGTTTTAAGGATTACCATTTTTGGACTGTAGCGAAGGATTTGGATCTTTTGTCTCGTGAACCGTGTGCTCCTTATAGGCAAGTGCTGTAACTCCACACTTTCCTTCTCCCCTAATGCTCCCACATTCTCCACTCACAAACGTGCACACCCACAAACAGTAAAGCCTAAGCCAGCCTAAATATTTACACAACGTGAACAACAACAAAGCCAGTGCAGAACCAGCATTATTCCCTAGACTTCTTTTCTTTGGGTATACAGTTCCCCTTCAAGTACTTTCAATACCCAAATGCTCCCATGCACAACCACGCAAGTAGCATTCTCCTCTAACAATCCACTTGTCATCACAAGTGGAATTAACCCAGTTTGCATCCACTCATGATCCCATGGTCATGGATATATCCCACTGTCCTTTTAACAATGACTTGTGTTTCGATGTCAAGGATACCGTAATGATTTATGCCTTCCGAAGACAAGCAGAATCATCTGTTGAGCAGCAGTCATAGCCTTATTTGCTGAAGTATTGCATAATCCTACCTTTGCCCCCATAACACAGCTTTAAAAGTGTCCTCTGTCAAGAGCCACTCTGCAATCAACATTGCTGACCATGTGTTATTAATTAAGTAATTTTACAAAATTAGAAATACAAATCACATTGTTTTCAACCAAAATAACGATCTACCCATTATTCTGCCAACAGAAATGACTTGTAGCTTTTGGCAGGTCTTTTCCCTTTGGCCATTGTTTTCTTAGTTATTAACAAGGTTACAGTTGGTCCTTTTGATTAAAAAGTTTTTTGGCCAGAATCACTGCTATGGGAAAACAAAACCTGAAATTCAATATCCTTCTAGAATTCTTTTGAAATTTGATCTCGGCACCAATGATGGAGGAAGGTGAGGGGCCACAGGGGACATATTTTGTAACTTTTTAATTTTCTTTCCAGCCTAAGATTCTTAAAGATGAGGCAAATACGACTGGAAAGCAAAAAAGAGTATTTTTGTTCACTTGTCTCCCTGTAAGGTACACACCATGTTACTTAAGAGCTGACTGTAACATTAAACCTTTAAAAATATGAATTAGGCTTATAGATTATACAAGCTAGAAAAAGGCTACATGAGTGAGCTATATCTCCATGACTCTTTCAAAGCATAGCATCCACATAGCCCTAGAAGATCCTTTCAGACCCTCTAAAGGAAAATGAAATTCAGGACAACAGAATCCATGGCCTTCCTGAACTAGAAAAGAATCTTTAAAGGTATATTTATTAGTGAATGTACACAAAGAAATATCAGGAAAAAAATATGACTTTTAGTGTGACCAAAACAACAACATAACTGACTGTAACAACTAGATTTCAACACAAGACCCGACCCTGCTAAACATACCTCCAAAATCAATCCTTGTCCTTCAACACCTAGCACCACGGGTGCTATGGAAATAGTTTTGCCTTAGAAAGATTATTTAGAAGGTAAAGTGTGTGCAACAGGGTACTGCTGTACTCCCACGGGGGGAAAGCTTAGCGCTTAGGCCTTCAGCAAAATTAAACTTCCATGCATTTGCAGTCGTATGAGAGCCTGCAGCAATACAGACTGGCTTCACCACCTGTGTAATACTGCAATAAATAACAAAAAAAAAAAAGGGGGGGGGGGGCGAAGACCTCTACTTAGCTTGTCAATTCAAAAGAGGTTATTAAAGCAAGATAGTAAACTGTTCCTGTCATATTTGTGAGAGTCAATATCACACAAAGGGACACAAATCTGCAGTAGCAGAAACAAGCAAAAGAGCAGTGAGCATTTCGAGGTTTCTCAATGAACCGGCTTGTGCCAGGGACCTCAGATTGGGTGTTTAAACAAGTATGTTAAGTACTTCAAGCTTGGAGGATTTTAAGACTTGGGTATAATTGACTAAACAATTCAGAAAATGGTACACAGGGGTGTCAACTCTGCGTATCAGCAACAACAAGAAATCAAGCCTACCCAACTCCATTGTTTTGCTTTCTTGCTCCATCAGAGAGACCAAGTACAGATAACAAATCCAAACAGTAACCACATGAAAACATCATTTTCAAGAAATAACAGACCAGATCTTTTACAAGACAGACAAACTGAAGAGGGTTGGATTTTTTTTTTCCCTTTTCCATCTCTCTGATATTTACAATCAGTGATTTAGACCAAGTAAACATCTGGCCCCTAAAAGGAACATACCACTCTCTGTTGTAATTAGAGCTCTGGCAAACAGCACATTGCTGTATGCAAGTTACTTCAGCAGCTTTTGTATCTCAGCCTTTGCAGTATCCCAGCAAAAGTCCTAGTAGAGCTACTGTCGTCCATCTGGAAATTTTTCCCTTTCCCAGTCATGCAGCCGGAATAAATGCCACCTCTTCTGCTCTGACATGGTGCTTTTCCTGGGAGTGAACCAAAAAATTTCTTACTCAAGAAACCCTTTTCCAGGGCCTGTTCACTCCATTCTTGGAGGGGGGTGGGGGGAAACCCCAATTAAAAAAAAAGAAAGAAAGAAAAAAAAAACCCAAGCCCTCCAAAATTAACCATTCAACAGAGGACACTGAAAAGCAAGTGTTGAATGTTACCATTTTGACTACAGAGATAGCAAGGCTAAAATTAAGTCTTGCTTGACCTTAGAAGAGAAAGAACGTGCATTTCAAGACTTCTCACCATTAGTAAGATTTATGCAATGCTGCACCAGTGACACTCGCAGAATGTGCATTATGCTTGGCAACAGGCCTGCAATCCAGCCACTTACTTCCATCATGTATTATAATGTAGAAACAGAGTCACACCTGCAAAGCCTATGACAAATGACATTTCATTAACTTTGAAGACTGCTGGATCATTTTCCCAGGTTACATGTGAGCCAGGCCATAATAGTCCTTTCAACAGCCTATCATGAAAAGAAAGTCACTATAATGTCCCAAATATTTCAGGGAGTAAATACTTCTCAATTTGTTAATGATAAAGTTCTGTGTCAATTAGATGTAATGGGATAAAAGCCTATCATTAGAGATCCTAGGCCACACAAATTCAGAACGGTATTTCCCATTGCTCGTTGTGTCACTTCCCCACCACCCTTTTTTTTTTACTGTTTCAAGTGACTAGCAGAGTGGCCCAGTACATTTCACACAATCTGCTTTCATGTCAAACAATCTTTCCAGGTATTTTATTTCATTCCCTTGATGATTTCATGGGATCAACAACTCAAACCGTGAGATTTTACAAAAATGAAAATGTCAACAGAAGAACATAGGATATAACACCTCAGCTGCTTTCCTTCCAAACAGGATTCTTTTCTCCCCAACCTGCCTTAGTTTAGTTACAACAACCAAATCCTGTTTAAATCATACATATTACCGATGTATTAGGACACTAGTCCGTGCTGCTGATAGAAAAGGGCTTACAAAACAGCTCTTTGTACAACATGTCAGTGTTTTGCTCACTGTGACTTCTGTTGCTCTGAGTAATAGCACTTCTCTGCTCTCGTGGAAGGGGAGGTGGGGATTACTCACATGTATAAAGCTAAACACATTTTTAACAGCTTTGCTACACCAGGGCTCAAGACTTTGAACAACAAGGCTTCCATGTGAAACTTAATACAGCTTAGACCGAGGCCTGCAATTGGATCCCACAAGTGCACAAGGTTCTGCAGCCAACAGATCCGTGGCGTAATTCAGCTCCTGAGGGCATTAACTGCACCCCAGTGGCCTCGCAAAAATCTAGGGAGCAAGACAGCATTCACCGCAGCTCTATGGTTACTTCTCCAGGCTGTTTTGGAGGACCTGAGGATCACAGGGTGAAAGTCCTATGGTATTCCTGGTGTGGGGAAAGAAACACTTGTAATAAACAGGCAGGTCCCCCTTTTGCCTGGCCAGAGGCAGAGGCTGCCTAGAGCAAGACCCAAGAGTCTGGCTCTTAATGTGCACACACTAGTCCATCCTTCTCCACTCAAGCTTATCCTGAAGAAGTCATCAGGAACATCATGATCCCTCACAGTTAAAACTGTCCCCTCTGAACAGTATCAGGGTGTACACCAGATCACAGCTTATACAGATCACTGTCAGAAAACCCCTGCAGATCCTCCCTCAGAATGAGGGCTGGCCCTCTATGCCATCTCATTACACATTCAGGTATCAGAGCCTTTCTCTAGCTCTGAGCCTTGCTCAGCCACAGAGGAATTCAAACAGGATTAAGCAGCACGAACTGCAAAGTCCTAGATCTGCCAGATCTCTGTCGGTGTTTGTTGGTTTCTCAAGGAATCATGCTGGCAACATTTATACGTGTACTGAAAAACTATTTGCAGCTTGAAAGCAAGAAGCACACAAACAAAATTTTAATACTCCCTAACTACAACCTCTGGAGCCAACTGAGGACATATCTCTATTAGGAGCATTTTAATTGTGAAGATGCAAATGAACTTGACAAAACGTAAAGAACCCATGAAGAGAAATGAAGAAATTCAGGTGATAATGTGGCAACATCATGTTGCTATTACCCATGAAGTTCGCTTTCCTTAGGGAAAAGCACAGCTTTGCTATTGTAAACGTGCCTACGCCCAAGGCTCATGCTGCCTACGCTGCTCTGTAAGCTGGAAGTTACATCTCCTAGCGTTCGGTACAGGAAAAAGTATCTGAAGGAAGCCTGTCATGTACAGATGGCCCATAATAATTAGCCCTATCTATTACGTCAATCTACTTAAAACAGGTTATACTATTTTGGATCGACTCAGAAGGTTCTGAATCAAACACCACCACAATGATCTAAACTAGGTATTGATTGATTTATGTCAACATCCTTTTACCTTAAAACATACTATGGCAGGCTTCATCCATTAATTTTTCCTGTTTAGGAGTTTAAGGTTTTGCATGTCTGCATTACTATTGTGTTTCAACTACATACCCTATAGTAAATAATCTTAATGATCAAATGACAGGCTTCATATCTCTCTGAGCAGAGTTCATCTGATTTATTAAAGTGACACCAGACATTTACTCAAGGAGTAAACAGAGCTGACATTATAGGATGATCTCTGAGGGGAACGCTCCAGGGTAAACACTGAGGAAAAGGAGTGGTTATGCATTCCATTCCTTTGTATTTCTTGCCTAATTCTTTACTTTCTTCTTTTTAATGTTCTTATTAGTATTACAACATCTTTTGGGATCTTTAGGCAATAATCTCTGAACGGGAACCCTTGTAATATGGTCAGTCCTTACAGAAAAAGAGCAATTGGTTGAACCTGGAGAAGCCCAGTGACTCTTTGTCTGAAATATAGTCTCAGTGAAACTGTGACTACTTGCTCTGCAGCGGGGTCCCACCTTGACAAGGAGTTACTGAGGAGTGCTGGATAAATCTCTTCACCTCATGTCTAGTGACTACTTAAGAACAAATTGTTGTCCTTCATCCCCATCTCCAGAAAACATGAACCGCATTTACCTTTTCATGTTAGGACCATGGGTTTGTGTTTGTTAATAAGAAGAAAGGGAAACAAAAGGAAAAAGAGGAACAATATAGATTAAATAAGATAAACCTTCTAGTCTAGCCACAAGTGCAGTGTTTTCTCTTATGACATATAGACAAAATGACATATGGATTGGAATGGTTTGACCCAGCAATCCTATCCCTTCTGTGAAGGACAGTAAGAAGCTGTGTGGCTCACTTTTGGTAGCCAATTAAATTAAAACTTAAGATAGCTATTCTGTTATTTGCATAGAAAATAAGCACCACCCTCTTTCAAACCTAGAGCAACACAATACTCTGTTTCAAGGCACTGCTCTGGTGACCACCTATCCCCACCTGCATCAGTGCAGAAAGCAAACCTCCTCAAAGTAAAAGAAGGAGGAGCTATTCAGACAATCAGTTATTTGTAAGTAGGGTACAAGGTTTCACACTCAAAAATGCATGGAAAAAACCCTCAAGAGCCTTAAAATTACATTCATGGAAGCAAAAATGTTTTCCATGCTCACACTTATATCAACCAAAGCCAAGAGAAAAGGAAATGGGTTACTGTCATTTTTTAATTCACAACCAAGAGCCGAACACAGTAAGATGCATCTGAAGACTGGAAACAAAACGTCAAAGCCAGAAGGGCCATAAAGGCCTTCTTTACAGCTTTCAGTTTTACAGAGAAGTACTCTGATGGTCTGGTGACTGCTGGTGAGAGGATACACCCTCAGACAATGCAACAATATCCACAGACAGTACAAGAAGCCAAGTTAGGTATGCAGCACAGCACAAGGAGAAGCAATAGCACCTAGAAGGCAACTCTAGGTGCCTAGCGGCATGTAAGCATTACCTTCTCTCACCTTTTTCTGACAGATGTTTTGACAGTCCTTGAACAAAGCTGAAGCAAGGCCAAACAGCTCTCATTGCCTCAAAAAGAAAGTGCTTCAAACTTGTACATAGGGAAGGGGAGAAGCCTGTAACATATACTGACTACACAGATGTTAAGAAACACAATGCCACAGCAAAAACACCACCTCTGACATGAACCATTCTTTCCCCTCCCCTTACATGGGGGATCATCTAAACCCATTCCCTCTCATCCTCCCCTCAGGCAACTGTGTGGGTCTCATTATGTATGTAGGACAGATATATGCAGGGAGATGTCCTGTCCTCTAGGACAGAAGGTTCAGGCTTCTTAAGGCACTGTTTTTAAGTTGAAAGTGCTTTAGCTTTTCAGCTAAAACTTGGATAAAACGCTGCTGAAAAACATAACTTTGCCATTCAAGATTGTTCCATCTGCAACATGGCCCCACACATGAAGGTCCACATCTGCAACTGGCATAATTCAATATAATGCTCCTTCAGCCAGCAGTGATATGAGCAGAACTTACAGCTTCAAACTTAAAGGCTTTAGTGCCATAAGCACTGAAGACAGCTGGAAAATTATATTTAGCTACAACCAGCAAGTTAACCTGGTGCTGTCATGAAAAATGTCTGTTTACTTGATTCATCCATCATCAAGGCATAATAAACTTACAATCAAAATGATATCACTTCAACTGTAGCTGCCAATCTTTCCTTAATGGGTTTAATTTAATAAAATTTTAAAAAAGCTTCCATGTGTGTCTATAGTAGACAACAGCAGCAACAATGGCTTCATAGGGATTGTGGGGAAAAAAACCACAACCTATTCCACAATGGCAAGGGCTCTGCCTACTGGATGTTACCGGGGCACTGCAGGGCTGGAGGGACTTACCCTTAAAGGGCAGAATTGAGCTTAACTGCCCTTTCAGGGAAACGGAGTCAAAAGAGTTAATCTTCTCTTTTCCCAATTCTATTTGCTCTGCCACTGGCTGGAATCCAAGCCCAGGAGGGTTGTTTGCTGTTTCAGGAGGGTTTGGGGGGTTTAGGAGGGGTAGGCCTCTGCACCTGTAGATAACTTTGCAAAGTCTCACTTTGTAACATTCACGAGATGGCGAACTGCTATTCCCCTTCGGCTAATTGCCTCATTCAAAAGTTTTGCTCTTTAATTCCCCCTTTCTTCCAATAACTCATGATGATGGGCCCAATCCAGTTGTTTACTGAAGTTTTGGGCCTTTCTGCTGAGCTTGAAAAATCCAATGACTCTTTCACTAGACGAAAATAGCACCCACTACAAAGTAGAAAGGTGAATTAAGTTCTGCATTCAAGGCAGAGACTCACCTCCAGATCCAGGAAATTGAGGGATTTTGAAACTTATAATGGCAAAAGCCAAAGTCACTGGGAACTTCGCTTGGGTCTTGACATCAAAGGAGTGTTAGTATGGTATTTTCAGCACCTACAGACCAGTTTCTACCAGTTTTAGCCCTAGTCCCTCCATCACAGAGCAAATCCAAGATTAATAGAGATTGTAATCAACCAAAATCAGGGAAAATTCACTTCAGTTGGAGCAAAAGTGGATTTTCTATTTAAACTAAAGCAGTATTTTGACACACGAACAAATGGCTTTTAAGTTGCTCATGGGCACATTTTGACTTAAAATAAGAAAGATATTAAACCAACAGCTTAAATACAGGAATACAATTCTGGATCAACTTTCTTGGAGTCAATAAACGTAACTAGCTAAGGATGTTGACAGGATTTTTTAACAGGACTAGGCAACATCATTGTCTAGTGGAGGACTTGATGTCCCTGTCCTAAAATCCATCTTAACTGTTACACTGATGCCCTCCATGTATTACTCAGGAGCGTTACAGGAGGCAGCACAGGTATAGACACATTGTTTATGAAGAAAAAGGAAGGGGAAAAAGAGTAAAAAACCCTTTTTCTCAATGGATATGCATAATAATCTGTTTTCCCTCTAAAAAAAATTAAAAAGCTAAAGGCTGTGGCAAGCTAGTATTCATTCTCTACTGGGTTTCTTCTGGGAGCTGAGTATTTTGCATTCACACTCTGAGATACAAACAGGGAATTCATCCTGGGACTCAGCCAGTGTAATGTTACACCAATGGGTTGATTCAGGAGCAAAAATCTTCAAAGAGACTCATACTGCCGAAATTCTGGAGAGAAAAAAGGAATGACCAATATGCAAGTAACTATGTGGGTCAATGGGCTGTGACTGAAGCTAAAGGACTTGACTTTGCATTCCTCCTAAATTCAGTGGGGAAACTGGGGCAGGAGGGGTGAATCACCAGAAGTTTCGCTCAAGGAATGTAAAACAGAACACAAGGTCTATTGCCCCCATCGGGATTTCACAACTACATTATACTGGTGAGTTCATTAGAGCCAGCCCTAATTTATTTCAAAGCAGAATCAAACCTCAGGTCTAAGGAAGCCCTTAAAATAAGTCTTTACTAATGCTTTATTATTTTAATGGTGTAAATCCACAGGCATCAGTCAGGCTATCCAAGATTTACAATGGTATAAGTGAAAGCAAGATTCAAGACTTACTTAACATACAAGTTTCTTGGACCTGTGATGTGCTTATTGGCTAGTTTAAGCACAGGCGTGAAAATCACCAGTAACCAGATGCTAAGCAGAGAATAAACACTGTGAAAATTAGACCTTGCCTCAAAAAGCTTCCCAGATAAAGTTATAAAAAAAGAGTAGGTATCTGGGGCTACCCTCCTGTGCTGGCAAAAACCAGCATCTTTCTGTTAACAGAAGAACATCCACAAGGACTGCAGCCCTTGACCATCTTTTCCCTCCCACTGGGAGGGACACTACTGTAATCTGAATGGGGCACTGCACAGACGTGCTCACCTGAAACAACACACCTAGCATGAAACTTCATGCCAGCTAGGACTGATAGGCAGTAAGCTGGGAAGACAAGTCAACACCTTTTTAACCCTTCTGGTAAATCAGCATCACTTCATTCCCAAAGAAGTGCAAAGCCTTTAGAGTCCATGGAGCATGGCTCATTGCACCAGCTGGGGTCCCATCCTCCAGTCTGCAGTTGAGAAATACTGCCCTTTTCCACTGCAATCTATCAGGATCCTGAGCAGAAGAATAAAGGACCTGATCTGGTTCTTGCTTACACCATTGTAAATTAGAAACAAACCTATCAGCATTAGCAGCCTTCCACGAGTATAAAACAGGTGTAAGTGAGAGTAGAAACAGGTCTATAAACTCAGCTTAATTTAGAAGTCAATGTATTACTTTACAGAGATTACATTACACTATGTACATACACACACATATACACACACCATTTTTAAAAACCTCTCCAAGAAATCAGACAGAAACTAAGCAGAGCATATGGAAATTTAACTGGTTGCTCATAAAAAGCTGCTAAAATCTGCCAAAGTTAAAAGACACGGTGCAATCTACTACACAGACTTGTTAAAAAGAAATAAGGTAAGAAAAGCAGCATTTTTAACTATGACTACCTGATGGGTTGAGCAGCAGTTTCACTTGTCTTAGAAATGCAACATTTCTGTATTTTTAGATTTGGAAAGCTTGGGTTCTTTTTCTGTTCGGTTTTTTTTTTTTTTTTTTTTTTTTGTCCCTGAACCTCAGGAGCTGATTTCTAAGGCTTTAAAAAAAGCACTTCTCGCCGCTGCCCCCGGCCTGTTTGATGCTCCTTTGCTGCCACCAAGTGGAAAACAAAAAGCAAGGCTAAAATTTGCTGAAAGAGCCTGTCACTGACGCCATGTGTCTAAAGGCCTCGTCTAAATTTGGTTTCCCGCTTTCCCCTCCCAGTTTCTCCCTCAGCCTCTGCCTCCTCCGGAGCTGCCTGTGGGGAGAGGGAGGTGACAGCTGCCGCCATGTTAATCATAGGGAAGTCCCCAGCAAAGCCACCCTGAACAGCTTGCCACAGCACTCCCACCCCTGGCACATGCTAGGGAAACATAAAAAGAGGATTGAGAAAATAAAAAATACACAGTATCACCACACAAGACCTCGAACAGAAGTTGTAAGGGAGGGGATCCTCAAGCATTAAATGCATTTCCTCATTAACATACCCCCACTTTGCCTCCTTACAGAGCTGCTCCTCCACTAAGTGATACAGGTGTGCTCCACAGATATAAGAAGTGCAATGAAGAGCAAATTCTACCTTTTCCCTGTAGAGGGACCGAAGGACAGGTCAAAACACGTGGGAGACAAACACAGCACCTCACAACCCTGCTCACGTGGGTGAGTCCCACCAGGCGGCGCCGCCATTTTAGCCCTGGGGCTGGGCGGTGACTGACCACAAAATGGCGCACAGAGGCTGTAGCTGCCTTGGGCAGAGCAGGGTGGTGAGTCTTTACTCTCTAGGCAAGTACAGAGAGGGGCAAAAACAGACGCATACAAACCACCAAATTCAGGATGAGCCTTGTATGCCTTTAGGATGTGCAGAAGATGTGTGTCTTTCTCTGAAGGGCTCTGTTGGGGGAGGAAGGGGCAGAGGTTAGGTGGTGGCCATGACATCTGGGTGGGGTTTTGTGAGGTACAGGAAAATGGCCTCCCTTAAGCTCCTGAGCCTGGGAGTCCAGTGGTGATTGAAGCAAGTAACAACCCCATGAGGGGGTGAGTTTTTTTACACTCAAATAAAAAAAGGAAAGGGGGAAGAAAAAAAAAAAAAGTCTTTTGGTGAACCATTTAGCCTGGCTGCTGTGTTTGCTTAAACCATGCACGATACACCTATGTATTCAAACAAGGTAATCCATGCCAAAGCAGATACCATCAGTGATTATATTCCATGAAAGATAAAATCTAGCTATAGTATTACAATTTTCATGAGTCAACCACTTCTTGCTGAGATGTATCAAGTGGTTAAAGAAATAAATATCTGTTTTATTGTGTTACGGATGGTTTGGGTTCAGGAGTGCTGCTCACTCTGGAGGGGTGCAGAGGAGATTAGAGTGTGCTGAGAGAGACACTTCTGTGCAGATGCTGCAAAGGAATCCAACAGTGCGTATTGGTTTCAAGGGATATATATGCTGTTCACCTTCCCTTTTAATTTAAACTAATTTAACCTACTGTAAGATGTTCTCTCTGTATTAATAGATCTTGGTTTTATAGCAATTGCTGTCATTTAGGTAATACCACACAGATGTGCCCAAGGAGCACAAACTTGTAAGAAGCCCTGAAGAATTTCTGGCAGTATTTCTTTCATTCAATCTAATTTCAGAAGCAGAAGGAGAGCCACTCGGTTGAATTATGTTGAAGGCGGACATAGGAAAAGCAGATGAAAGACTGAAAAAGAGATGAAATGGCCTTTAAGCATAAAGGTAATTAAACATGAGGACTTAGATGCCTTCTCTGTTGTGCTGTAATCAAACTGAAAAACACTTACCTCTCTTGAATTTGTACAAGTAATATCTAACCTACTAAAGTAAGGAAGTGTCAGATATACTAAATAGGGAAAAATTGCAAACTTCTAAGCCTGTGGTTTTCAGTTCATTTTCCAGATGCTTTTCAAAACCTAAGTGTTGTGTTCTTCAGTTCTGTCACAAAGAAATATTCAGATATCATAACAATATGGGGGCGACAAATGCGTTAACACACACAGTGCCAGCAAAGTCACTCCAGTTAACACCAGCTGAGAATCAGCATTTGTTTTTTTTTTTTTCCTGCTGTTGGTGGGACTTCAGCTTAGATGCTTGAATAGAGTAAATCATTACTAATCTTTGCCAGCTGAGGTAATGGCCACTGAGGTTCCCGAGGCCAGCAGGCTACCCAATACAGGCTTTCTCTTAAATGACTTTGAACCTCGAATTCTTTTTGGACACAGATGAGCTTACCACTGTGCATTAACTGAAGGCTTGGCTCAGTTATACCTTGGCTTTTTGCTATGTGAATGGAAGTGCCATGGGGTCAGGAAACTCTCTGCAAGTCAGAAGTCGCTGTAGCTAATGTCAGAATCTGCCCTCTTTGCCTTCTGAAAACCTGTGCAAGCAAATCTGAGGGCAAAATCTAGCCCTTAATTTTTCTGATAGTACAACCTCACCTAGGTGGCAGAAGACAAAAAAAAAAAAAAAAAAAAAAAGTTTTTCCAAGCTTATTTTGTTCTTGTTAAATTTTTTAAGTAAGTTGACCAAGTCTCAATCTGGGCAGTTTGCCCTGCTTTCAGGAAGGAAAAAAAAAGGCACTATAAGGTACAGAAATATTAACCTATGCCCAGAAATGACTCATTTATCTACCAAAATTCTTCTGTGTAATTCTATATATAAGGGATGAGATTGAATTCTTAGTCTTTAATGATCTGAGTGTCTTCCAGAAAATAGGATACTTCATTCTACACAGCCCAAGAACACCTATTAAAAAGAATACATTAAATGAACCAGACTTTTTTTTTTTTTTTTTTTTTTATTTTACCAGCTCAAACCTGGAGCAGCTTCACAGCTTAAAAAAAAGGAGGGGAAAAAAAAACCCAAAATCACGCAGTATAACAGCTGTAACCCTTCTTTTCATTACGGCTTGAGTTAAGACAAAAATTTAAGTTTCAGATTTCTGATACATTCAGCATACTTAAACAGTGAAAAGAGGTGCACTCACTGGAGTTACTTCTTAGGAACGTGACACGTGAATTAATTCCATTTTAGTTAAACTGGTGTGAAGTTGAACTCCAGTGTGATCATAATGTAAATTAATCAGATACATATGAGAACATCCTTTGTCTACATTAACTTTTTTAAAATCTGAAATCCAAATAAAGCTACATAGAAACAATGCTGTTAAAAGTTGCAAAGTTGTACTAGATCTTCTGCAAATATAGTATGTTACAGAGCCCTGTCATCAACTGAGATAAATTGGACTTTAATTGCAGAGCCCATATTCCTCCCTAAGCTATTTGTGGCTTCAGAACTGTGCTGGGAGCTCAGTAATGCTGATGACCATGCATGGGAAAACTGGAACACAAGCAAATTAAGGGCCAGTATCTACCATGCGGTTCTCTGAGGTTTCTCTAGAGCCCTAATCTGGATAGATTTTCACTGGGATAACTTTTCTTTTTAACATCCTGATAATGCATTTCAAATTTTTACCTCAATGAAAGAGAGTTACAACTTTTAGAAAAACATGGTCAGAAGTTTTAGCTAGCGTTGCCAATGATGTGGCCTATACTTTACAAACCATGTTCTTGAACCACTGTAAGAATAACTGCCTAACCTTTCCGGGGAGGCGTGGGGGATCAGCCATGGCAGAAACCAAACATGAAAAAGTGCAATACAAGTAATACAAGTAGTTAAAAGCTGGCAAAATTATAAACATCTGGGAACAAAACATTACCATAAGAAGCTGAGGCGCTGTGTGGAAGTATCAGTTGTAAGCCTAGTATACAATAAAAGGTAAGCAGAGCTTAACAAACACTGTCAAAGCATGGAGAAAGTGGACTTTAACAGACAAGTAAATTCCACTGGAAGTCAGTGACTTTGAATCAGCTAGATTTTTAGTGTTGCTTTTGTTACATAAAGACATTCATACCTATATAAAGCCAAATTCTTGTTTCTTTTGTGCTGCATTTTTGCTGCTGTGGTCCTAATGAAATCAAGAGTTAAACTGACTTAAAGCAATAGAGAATTAAGCCTGTGATGTTATACACAGTCTCCAACAACAGCATGTCACTAATATGTACTTTGTATTGTGTTACACACCGAGAGAAAAACTTGCTGCCATTCAGGAGATACATAACATGCAGGTGGATGTGTAATGTGTACATACATGGACAGCACCTCATGAGATTAACTGCCTTGAGGAAACGCTCTCTCCATGGAAACTTTGCAGGAGAAAACATGTTTTGTCTTGTGTGTGAGTTGGGGAGTAGGTTTGTCAGCCCAGGCCAACAAATTAAAAAGATTGTTTATGCTATCCAACTTGACAGTGTTTGTTACTAGGCATTTCTCCTCCTCACCTTTTAATAATGGGGACAGTAACTTCATGGCTTTAAACAATGACTAATTTGTTCCCATGAGGCCAAGAACACTCAAGTGACAAAGAAAAAATAAACATTCTAGGAAACAAAGACTACAACATATTCATGAAAATGAGCATTCATATCAAATGAGAGAATATCAAAGACTACTGCTTTTTCAGACAGCTTTTCCACTTGCATAACTCAGCAGCTGCTCCTTTACTTTAACAGACTCTGCTGGTAAGCAGCAGCTAAGAATTTGCCCCTAGAATTACTACTTTAAAAGAGTTTATTTGCAAGCACAGCTGAGTTTCATTTCTGCCTACTCTGGATCATTGCTAAGCAAGATCTATCACCATGAATTCGAGGTGATCCTTAGCTTGAAAATTATTTTGTTGTTCCTGTACTCTTTGGATATCCAGTCTAGGTACGTTTGATAGCAAGATTGTCTTGATGTAAAGCTGCAACAACATAGTGCTGAATTAGACCCATTTTCTGTCCCTTAATATAGGCTTTAAATTCGTCCATGGAATGTGTCCACACTAGACTGAGACGAAACCTCTTGGCAATACTGAATTATCATACTGAATTGCTTCCATCCACTTGCTGGGTCTGCCAAATTGAAATGATGCATGTCAAGGCAACCCTACACTGAAAAGTAAAAGATAGCCTCTTAAACGTTCCATTTATAAAGCTTTTTATTCACAGTCAAATTTAGTATCCCCTCTGAAATATATCACTTTACAAAATTGATACCTTGCCATTACAAGATTTCCACGCCATATTCACTCAGCTTAGTAGTAAAAACAAGCTTTTGCTCTTTTCCCTTTGGTACAGCTGATGAAAACTGAGCAGTTCAAGGTCTGCTGCTTAGATCACCAGCACTAAGTATTCCATAGATCTGTAATCTTCTCCTGCAGGGAAGGTGAAAAGTCAGCAAAAAGGCAAACTGTTTGTTCTATCAGTAAAATATTACAAGTGCATCATACTGGAAAGCAGAAATTGAAGAAAAAAAAAACAAACTACCACTAATGCTAAGGATGCTAAGAGTGATCTGCAAAACAAAAGCATTGATGTGGACTTTCTGGAACTCTCTGCAAGGAATATCACTCAAAGCAAATTAACAAAAAGAAAAATTACACTGTCACACTGCAGAACTTTAATGCATTTTTTCCTAATATGTGTCACATATGATTCTAAAATGACAAATTGCATTATTTACTTTCTGTAATATTTCCCCTAAATTGCTGTAGCCTGACACTTTTTTTTTAATCGCTGGCAAGTAAAGTTCTAACTAAGAAACATATATAAACTTTTTCACTCATGTCCTGTTTTGGCATCTTTACATCTCAGTTTATGAAAAAGGAATAACCTGCCCACATTTGGGATGCAACCAGGTTCAATTATTTTGGCCCTTTTGAGTTGGATAGTTTCTTTGGCTTGAAGTTTGTCAGACTTACTCTTTCGGAGAAGCAGAACATCTCCACAAAGCCTCATGATCATTTCTCCAATTATATTCTGATTTGAATGTCACTGTTTAGCTGAAGTTAATTTTTTTTCAACTTCTGATTTGCATCAAAAATAGTTTGCTATTGTTTCCTTACATCTTAACTCTCTAAAGCAGGTATACCTTACTAGCCAGCCATGTCTGATGGAAAAAAGAAATGACATTCCAATCAAGTTGTTTAATTTATTTTTTTTTTATGGATAACTTGGCACATATCCCAGCTTGTAGCATTGTTAAACAGAGGAAAGTTTTTTGAAGGTATAAGGGGGTTTTGCAGTTGCTTTCAGTAGAAGAAAATCTGCATGAATTGAGTCAAAAGTTCAGTGAGATCTTGCCAGAAGGAACCCTATGCCACGGAATGCCATTTCCACCAATATACCTCCACCCATGTTTCCAGTTACAGATTGGAGTTCGCTGTTCACAACTCTTGAAAGCCTTCCTGTGGCCAACAGCTGATAGAAGCCTTACTCCAGATAACCAAGGTCTTTTCTTCTGGGGCTGCAGAACCAGCTCTTCCTCAGTCCCTGGGCAATGTCATTTACCATAGAAACCAGGATTGCCCTTTACATTTGTAATAGTCCCAGCCCCACAGTTAAAAAGTGAATTTCGGTCTACCCTCTTAAATCCAAGAATATTCTTAATTCTGAGAGAATTAAGTTTGTTTAACTTTTATCATTCCAGATAACTGTGTTTTGAGGAGATTTCCAATGAAACTGCAACATTAATACTTTTCGACAAAGCTTCATGCTAGTATTGATTTTCAAGGCCAGGAAAAAATAGGATGACTCAATAAAACATCCACTCTTGGGGATGAAGTTCTCCAATAATAAAAATACTAAAGGAGTAGAAATGAGCAGCAATGATGTGTTGACTTCCCAACTCATGGCTAGCATTTATAAGGGTGGGAATTTAAGTTCTAGTAAGATTCCTCCTTTGTTTGCAACCGCAGTAAACTCTCTGTCAGAGAGAAAGGTTTTGTGGGAGTACATCTGCAGAAACTTTACACAGCTGGGAGAAGACCTAGTTTCTCAGGTCAAAGATGCCCATTTTGTTTAAAATCTACGTGGCTGGGACAGTTAATGACATGGAGTTTTCTCCCTGCAATATTTTTTTGAGAAGCCGATCTATGGGGAGGAAATCTTTCATTAGACATTTAAAGATGCATCTAAGAAAAAGACAATTCATGGACTTAAAAAACACTGAGCATTGGGACAGACATCTACTACAAAGTCCTGAGCCATTGATTTGATAACTGAGTAATTTATTTTTCCTGTCCAACTGCAGCAGTTCAATGAAGCCACGCTAATTCAAGGACCAAAGTCCTTGAGGGCCAAGTGGAAAGTCTCCCATTGGCTTTAAAGTCAATGAGTCAAGGCAAGTCCCTGCTATCCAATGACTTCCAAATTTAGCCAAGCACAGAGCTTCCCAGATGCCCCAAAGTGCTGTTTGCTATTTTAATGTAGCTATTTAACACTAACAGTAGTGGGGCTTCAAATCTTGAGTTGCGTTTTAATTTCTGTTTTTAAGGGTTTTTTTTCAGTAAGCTTGGAAAATTCCCCATGTAGCCTCACATCAAATTCTAGTCACAGCTGCTAACCTCACATGCTCTTACCAACCTCATCACTGTCTTGGTGCAAAGACTAGAAAGCAAGAAAAGTTCCAAGAACAGGTAACACATTAAATGCATGTATCAAAACACAATCTTTAACAAAATAAATACTGTTTTCACTTTTAACTTAAAAGCCTCAACACAAAACACCCTAATTTTGACATCAATTAGCCTCTAGTCTGACTACATATATATTTCTACCATAACTTAGGGTTTTACATAATTTTGTCATTGCATTAGTTAAAAACATTCTCAGAAACAGCAGTCTTGTTAGTGCTTCTCTTAGCTGGTATGCCTAATACTCATTAACCCATAATATAGCAAAATCAAGACAAAGCAGGAAGGCGTCACACACCTTAATGTTCTCTTCAAATATCTTAAGTTCATTAATATTTTAATTCACTGGTACTAATAACTTTTGCTATTATAATAGCAACTCTTTGCATTACATTGGCATTAACTAATGCAGAATTGGTATTTCTGCACCATATTCAGCACATGCAGCAATGAGACTGGAAGTCTCCCAGATGTTTTCATTCCCTTTCCGGCCCTGTAGAACCGTTTTACAAACTATGGCTCATACAGATTTATTCACAGAGCCAGGGCCATAAATGTTCTTGCCAGCCTGTCCTATTTTGAGGCAGGAAAGTTATCATTTTTTATTCCAATATTCATGTAGCTTTTCCAGGGAGGAACTTTCACGAACAACATTCAGTCAAGTCATTTCATATTTGAGACCTCACTAAATACCTATCCTGAAGTCTAGATGTTCCAAGAACACTTCAGTGATATAAAACCACTTAGCATTCATGATCTTGTATGTCAAGCCTCTTTCTAATAGGGCTGTTCGTGAATAACAAGCACATGGTAACGCTCCTTATTTTGTGGGCCATTTGTCTGGGTTGTTCTCTTTGTGTTAGAAAAGCCACAAATCCAGGCTGTGAACAGCCATACTGAATGATACTAGCCTTAAAAAAAAAAAAGTTTACAAAGTTGCATTTGTTACATCTATTTAAACTACCCTATCACAAATGCCAAATACCTGTATATAATTAATTATACCAGATGGACTTCTACCTCCCAAAGTCTTAGCTAATAGCCTTGCATTATTCTTGTTTAAACATTTACCAATGAAACCTGTGTACTTGACTGGACACTGAATTATGATCCTTTTCAGAAATTATCCTTTTAAAACAAAAGCTATAATTGAAGCTTAAGAGGAAAATCATGTAATGGAAATGTCCTTCAATCCCCTTTTAATTAACAGCACTGTGCGTAAATACAAGCTGAGCTACTCGTTTCCTCAAGACAATGCCTCTCAAAGTATAGGACGTTATCTCCCAGAAAATCTCTATATTAAGTGCTTTGGGCTTGTGCCACTTCAGACTACTTCTATGCTATTGTCTTCCCAGTTAGTTCATAGGACACCTGGCCTTTTTTCTTTTTTTAAATTAATGGTTTTGAGATTAACATTTTGAACCTCATGCTTTGCACAGACCTCTACATCCACACAAAGGACAGAAATCTGTTTATAGTAGTCTAAAGATACCATTTGCAGTATCAGGTTGAAAGGAGTACAAGACAGGACACACAGACTTCCAAATAAACTCTGTCCAAACTTACTAAGCACACTAAGAGAAGAACTGCTTTACACGAGTATTACTGCCTTTGGTCAAGAACACACTTGAGGTCTTTTGCATTTTTAACCTTAATTGCACGAAGAAGACTCCTGGGTCCAACAGCTCTTTTGTTTTGCATAACTATGACATTAACCTGTAGAAATAAAGCATTCTCATTTTGGCTTTCAGCTGGAAAATGTTTATGGGGCCTTTAACATGCATATTCACATGTGCAGTCCTGTAGATTTCAGGCAGCAGTTAGGTACCTACATGAACATATATACAAGCAAGTTCTCTTGTTAGTTGGATTGAAGGAATTGCTATTTATTCAAAGAGTTTATCATGAAGAAAAATGTGTAAATTCATACTAGTCACTGAAAAAGTTTCTAGAGACATGCAACAATTATTTAAGTAAGTTTATTAAACTTGTCAATGTATTGAACTTTTACTTTCAAATATATGTTTTAGATAGTCAAGGACAAGAGAACTTTCATTTTAGCACCTAATTCAGTTTAGTCCATATTCTGTACTGCATGATGCAGTACAACTCTGTAAGGACAGTAACCATCCACTATACATCATTCAGCTTGCAGTACTATAGGTATACTGGATTCATTTGTTCTTATCATTTAGTCTTTCACAGGAACAGTATTTCCCAACCAGTTTTGTTGACTGCTACCTAAACTGCATTTTGATGAACTAAATTGTTTATTTTTCCTTCATAAGTAGTTAGGTTACTGCTAATTGTTAAACAGCTCTTGGGCTGATAATTAAGTTTTGCTTTGCGGTATATTGAAAAAGGAACTAGTGAGGTTCTTCTGAAGAAACTAACACACCGCCTCTCCTAAACAACTGAGCTTCACATCTTTAGGAAAACAAATAGCATATTTGCAAAATGGAGCAGTAGTTTTTATGGCACCAGAGAATGCTTTCCCTGATGAAGATCTGAGAAATCGCAACGGATGACCACACTCCTACCACCTCAGAGCACATTTCTCTCTCTCAGTGTCAGCGGTAAAGGATGAGCACCACAGCCAAAATTCCAATCAAGTTCCTCCATGTGCTGTTTCCTAATAGCTGTCCCCAGCCTGCTCCTTTTTTCAGGCCCTACAAATTGCCCTTTGGGGCTATCTATTTTTTCCACTGACTAGACACAGTGGCTTAGAGTGGAATCCACGCTGTTGCTTGTGGCCCTTGAAGCTCGGTTTTCTCAGAGGCAACAGAAGTAAGGGAATATGGCATACATTCAAGTTCAGAAGCTGAAAAGGAAACAGTTTAACACAGTGAATAAACCTTGCAAAACTCTACAAAACAGCATTTCACACAGTGATGTAATAAGAAAGTGAACATGGCTCTTGCATAAAGACCACAGACTGGATAATATTGTTTGAGACGTTTTAATATTCAGGAGATTAAGTACATATAAAAAAGTGTCATTCATTCAGCAGTAAAAAAAAGGAATTCTTAGGCATTATCAGCAAAACATCATTAGTATCTATTACAAGCAAGCGTATGTCAGGTCATCATTATTTGAATAATGAAATGCTACTTCTCTCGCATCAAATAGCACTTTCAGATACACATATAATGCGATTACCTCAGTGACAAGTGTTCTGGACAAAATACAATCCTGTAAAATTCTTAAGTATAACTTAATTGAGATGTTGCTATACAGCACCCCTGCAAGATGCATACAATATGCAAAACAAAATTTGAAATAAGTTCTAGGTGTCTCTAATTTATATAAGGGGAAACAAAAATTTAGTCCATCTTTCTCTTTTTTCCTTTAGCGGGAGTTTTGGAGGTATGTTCATTTTCAGCATTTGGTTCCCAAAGTGCGTTTCTTACAAATCTAGAAGCAGCTCCTTTATCGAGTTTGGATGCCTTTTTCTTGTCTGCTATTTCTTTGACCTTGTTCATGTATGTTCTTATTCTCTCCTAGGGAAAAAAAAAAAAAAAAAGGAAAAGTATATTTCACACCATTCTCCCAAGATTGCTGCTAAAATAAAATCAATGCATAGAAGCTCTCCACCGTGTGCATTTCTATAACTATAATACCTAGAAAAATAGCATAATTTAAATATATATACCAGGCTCTTTGCAAACTTTAGGCTTCCCCTTTAGTGGATTTTCCATCACAGGTACCTACCATACTAATATTTGCATGATATCCACCATCATAGCAACATGAAGTCCTACAGAGGTGAAGACTCTGCATCTAATTTACAGTGAGACGAGAACGGGTCTTGCAAGCGAAGTTAGAAAACAAAATACTGAACTCAGTTTGGAGTTTGGCCTACATAAAGATGGCAAAACAATATTTAGATATTTTACATATTAATTATACTGACTACTGTCTACAAAAAAAAAAGAAAGAAAATTCAGCATGTCCAAGCAAAGCCAAAAAGCATCTTAATTTTACACAAAATCAAAGATGTTATGAGCATTACACATGCAACTACACACAAGTCTTGTGGTTAAGATCCTGAAATGGTCAAGGGGGCTTATCAGTGAACCTATTTAAGGCAGCCTGATGAATTTCCAGCTGTACCAGAGGCTCCTTTTATGACCATAGATAACAAAAAAAGCCTTTTTCCACTGCCATTCCATAAAGCAAGGGAGTACTTTCTTGCCATGTTAGCCTACCAAGTCATTTGGTGTCTAGAGCTTTTTCTGAACAAAGCATGGCTTGGATTCAGCCCCACCTAAGTATACCCTCCCAGCTTAACAATCTCATTTATGTGCCTGTTCATCCTCATCTACTTCTGCAATCAATAAAGGAAATTACTTTGAGAGGGTAACTAAACCCCTCTAAGATGGGAATCACCCTCTGTTAAGTGCCTGCTTCTCTTCACTGACTAGACAGGACACTGACAGTAATTCTGTAAAACATGTAAAAGTTTGGTTGATAGATTTCATGTCTACATATTTAGCCTAATATGGCCTTCAACTCTAGGGCTTTTAGGTGTTACTGTCATACAAACAACAAACAACAGTGACATATATACACACATATATATATATATAGTGCTCTACCTGATACCCAAATGATAAATGTGGATTAACAGAACATTTATGGATACTGCTAACTAAATACGTGTTGATATTATGTAACCCACACATTTCTCACACAGCCATTGACAGCTTTTTGAATCTGGAACAAAAGTTAGGAGACCTACGCTACTGAACTGATTTTCAGTTCTTCAGTGACCATTATAAACAACTTTTGTCAAAAAGTTGGCCACTCTTTCCATATCAAAAAACATAGCTTTAATGAGGAGAGCTTTACAGGGTCTGAAATCATGATAGACTGTAATATTTCTTTGGTGACTGAGATGGCTAATGAGAACAAATGGCAAACCTACATGTATCAATATGGGAAAAAGGAGCTGACAAATGTCAATGTGACAAAAGAAATGAACTCTGATAGCCTGAATATGAGTTTTATTAATACAGTTTGAATCCTCGTGTATTGCCTGTATGTACACAAGGAGAGCAATTCTAAAAACAAAACAATCGTGACAAAGTCTTTTTTTATTCGCTTTCCGCATGAATAAGAACAACACAATGTTCTTGGAAGGAAGGAATGTGCATTCAGTCACCTTGATACTTGTAAAAGGCAAAGAGAACTGGATAAGAATCTAGCCTATGATAATTCACTCATTCTTCAGAGTTAAAACGACTGGCAATTGTGAAGTAAAATACCAGCATAAAACATCCACAGCAGAAGAGATAAAATTTATTTTTTAGTATCGCTAAATTAACACAATATTCAGACGCTATTTAATATAGGAGGAACAAGAAACTGACTGAAAGATCATGAAATATTAACTGATCCATTTTTTAATATGATACAGTCTAGACTACTGAAAACCTCACAAAATTAAAAATAGAAGTATTCTTGTTATTCGGACTAGCTTTCCACATTTTTCAGTCCTATCTTCCGTTCCACTGGTTATGTAAGGATTACATTTAAGCTAAGTATTTTACAATTGCTCAGATTTAATATTTTCATTTATACAGGAATTAAAATGGGTAGCTATAAGTTTTGATTTCTATTTTTTCTTCAGGCTAAATGATTTGATTTTTTAAGTCAGCAGAATTTTCAAGATAGCCGGCCTTCTATACTGTAGTCAGGCATCTAAATGGAATATAAAGACAAACCCAAAAGATTTATTATAGGTTGTAAATATGTCACTAATGCAGAATTACTGGACAATACACATACAACTGGTGCCAAAAAAGCTTTTAGCTTTGTTGCTGAACTGGATTCTTTACTGCTGAGAAAATGAATTAATGGAGGACTTGGAAGGGGGAGGGGGGCTCTTTCCCGTCTTCACTAGTAAATCAACCACACTGTAGAGTCATACAAAAGTAAGAAAAGGCAGCCTCAGAGATTAACGTGATTCCAAGTATTTATAAGAAAAAAATGCCGTACTGGAAGTTATAAATTATTATCAGACATGTAACATTTTTCCATTTAACAGAAACAAGTGAAAAGCTGCTCTGTTCAGAATCCAATTCTCAAACAAAGGTGGAGAAAAGATAAGATGACACCATTCATCTTCTTGTTCTTTTCTAATTTCAGCAGACTTTACAACTTTGATTTAAACAGTACTGTTTGGAACTAAAAATATGACTTTCTTAATTTAGAGAGCCGAGCAGGGCATACGAACAGTTATGTAACACCACGTAGCATATGCATGCTATTATGGCAACATAGCAATTTTAAGCATAGATACAAACATTTTTTTACTTCTATATGAGTTAACTGTCCTGGGTAAGTTAGATATTGCAGTGCATGCAGTGTAAGAATCTTACCAGTTCTTGTTTCACTGGATGTTCCTTTGGATTGATTCCCTGAGTAGCCAAGTATACTACAAGAAAAAAACATGGGTTTTTTGAAACTGAAGGCTGTCATGACTGAGGACCCAATCCATCAGTCACATAGGAAAACTGTAGTGTCCACGTAAAACCATTAATAAGAATTGGAGTTAACTGTGTTGTTAAGTATCTGACAAACTATTATCATCAAATATTGCAGCTAAAAAAAAAAAACCTAACATGGTTAAACTTTCTGTCTTTTAAAAGGACAGAAAAGGTTGCCATGAAAAAACAGAAAGAAACATCCTCATGCACGTACAAAGTCAGCTTTTGTAAATATCAACTTTTGATTTGGAGTTTCAACATCATTTATCCTATGGATGGCAATAATTTGGGTCCTCGGGGTAATTACAAGTTTCTAATTATTTGGGTATGAAAGATGGTTATTTAATGTTTGCAGCTGTCTAGAAGGCGTTCAAATGGCAATCATAAGTACTACTTTTTCTTCCTAACACATACTTACCCCAGAACATTGAATTCAACGTGTACACCGAAACCAAATCCATCTTTGCTTGCTCAAGAGGCTCTAACTAGAATGGAAAAAAAAACACCCACATTTTTAAGCAAGATGTGCACAGATTTTAGTAATATGTACATTTTATAATTGTGAATGCATTCATTAAAAAATACATACTGAATGAGCACATTTTTGCAGCACAAGTTCACTGAGACCATGTCTATGCCTATTTCCATGCCATCACAGAACCATTCTCTCCTCTGCAAGTATTCATGTCATTTTCCCAGTCTGATGTCAAATGCCACAGTCCCATATAGCCAAAAGCACAAAAATCTCTTGACACGTGGCTCTCAGACTACCGTTCCCATAGTCAGAAATAAGTCTCTATTTTTCCACACTAACTTAATTCAAAATAGTTGTTGCTATGAATGGAAGAAAAAAAAAAAAACTCTTAGGATTTCTGAAGCTCAAGTATGACTATAGTATACTGCAGACAATCAATGAACATTAACACTACACATGGTACACTGTGTGTTCAACACATGCTGGAATACTTAGGTCTGTAAAGCAAAGGAAGAATAAAGGTAATGAGGGGTTTTTTTCCATCGACTGTCAAAGTCAATTTATTATTTTAGTCCTATAGGATTTCCAGAAACTCTGATAACATCATTGTACAGCTCGCTAGTTCTAACATGGATACTGTCAAAAGATCCGTGTTGTCAAGACTGTTTTCTTCATAATTTATTTGTGTTAGAAATCCTCAGAGGATAAAGAAGTTCCCTCATGTGCTGGCTTTTTCTTGCCCTAAAGAAAGAAATTACATGTTAAGCTTTAAATGTTAAAAGATAGAGAGGCTTGTATGAAGTCTTCAGGCAGTACCTTGCCCTGAAAAAAACCCCACATTTTACAGACTTGTGCTTATAACATCGCTAGAGGAGACAGCTCAGTTTTTCAAGCACCAGGTTCTGCAAGTCTAGACTTCCAGAATCAGATCAATTCTCACTGCTGCCAGTTCACCTTTACATCCTTCTGGGTATACAAAGTTCCATTAAGTTTGTTGTGAAAACGTCTCAGAAAAAAAAAGTGAATGACCTCTCCATTATGAAAGAGCACTCAGCATGCACTTTAAGGAAGGTTGGGAATAAGCTAGAATGTCCTCTACCTAAATGACTCACTGGTAGGATCATCACTTTTCAGCTTGGAAGAGCATATATTTCATTGTTTAGTTTGTAAGACCGTCTGGATATCTCAGAAATGTAAGAACTTCAAATATTAGTTATCAAGGGTAGGAAGTGTCGTATTTGTTATTTCTCTGTGCAGTGGCTAGCCTAACAGACCCTTTCAGTTCAGCTGGGGTTCCCAGGTATTCTTGTATTAATAACAAAAAGGTTGTCAAAAGGAAGATTATTTACCTTTTGGAGAAGCTCACTCCTGGAAACTGACATCATTGTCTTCAGCATCTCATCTACAGAACCAAGAGATTTTTCAAATGCTGCAAGATAATCATGAATTTCAGTGGGATATTCTTCCGTATTAATACCATCTTCTGACATATCCATCTGGAAAGAGGAAACAAAACTAATAATTCTTTTCATTAAGTCCCTACAGAGTCAAAAGACTATATTTTACAATACAAAGCATTAGCATTCATTCATTAAACATTGTAAGAAATGCCTACTTCTGAAGAGTTCTAGCAGGTAATGTCAATAGTGCCACAGTTAAAGGTCCTATAATTTCAGAGGTATCTCCTAATTGCTGTGCAAAATGGCATGAAGGAGCATTACAAATGACATGACTGTAGTACCTATTCTTGTAACAGTCCCAAACCAGTATTTAGCTTTTATGGTCTGTGATAGAAAGAAATTATTTGCTTGTTTAAAAGGAGTGCTCTATCAATCACAGCATATAAAGAGCTACACCAAGCAACAGGCAGGATGCTAAAAAAAAAAACCAAAAAACAAAACAAAACAACAAAAAAAAGCAAACACAAAAAACCAAAACAAAGCAGGGATATGGCTTCAGCCTGTCTTAAGAACAGACATTACTTCAGCTTTAAAGCAGTTATGCAGCACCAGTTATGTCAGGGTCAGTTACATCTTCCAATGCTAAATTTAGGAGTTGGTCCAAGAAATTCTTCTTATGAACCCTTTATCCAGTTTTCTGAATTCTCTGTGGGGTATTACAATCTGCGATATAACTAACAAAGCTGAGTTGATTTGGGGATTTCAAAATACTCTGGAAATCTTGTAGATGCATCTACGCACAGCAACCGTGAGATAAGCAAAGACGTGAAAAATCCCAAAGCACTCCTTTTTTGATCCCAGCATTCAGAGTAACATGGCACGGCTACTGCCAAGCTGTCTGGCTGTGGGCTTACAATCGGTATCTTTAATTCCTCTGAAATCATAAATCACATATTCTCTTGGGGAGTTACTTAAAGCTATGTTACTTTCTACAACTTCTACTGATTGAGCAACAATGTTTTGAACATTATAAGGAAAGAGAGGAAGACATATATAATTTTCCTGCCCATTTCGTAAGCTGCATCAAGAACAGTGGGAGCACCTGGATCACTGCAGTCCTTCCTACTTAGGATCAGCGTGATAAACCCACTACCCAGCCGCTGAGTACAGAGGGCAGGAACATAAGTTGGAGAAACTGCACTTCGAAAATTTGATCTATGCACACCAAGCCACACAGCCAGTGCAAACAGCAAGGAAACAGCAAACAGCTGTCACATCACTGGAGTTTGTTTTAGATAAAGATTTGATCTATCCCTTTTCCTGGCAAGAGAGCGGTATGTGTGAGAGAGGTTTCTTTTTATTTATATTGTCTCCTGGAGGTCAAACAGGAGGAAGATTGGGAGGAAAAGCAGTGTAGAGCTACTCAAGCTTGTCTGCAGCTCCAGTTTTAACCAAGCCAGTGTGATTCCAGAAATATGATCAGTCAGTTAACAAGCCCAGTTTCCTTGCTGTTGTTTGCATAGTTTAGAATTATAATCCTACTCAGCTGCATGGCTTTTCATCCTGGTCAGAGCTGTTTTTCAGACTGAGTACAGAATCACAACGCTAACCATGGCACATTGAAGGTCCCCTCCTACCCCAGCATGTAACTTGCTCATGTAAATACTGTTTCACTCAGCTGCACCAGACCTAAGCAAGAAAGCCGAGCTGGACCTACAAGATGCCGCCCACAGAAAGGCAAAATACCAATACAATTATTTCTACTATTTACGATAGTATTGTTTGTGTTTTGTTCTGTCCTGGCCACCTGCATTATAATCACCCTTGTTAGGTTGATTAAAAGAGTCCAGAAACACTGTTGTTAACTTTTAGTCATATAATACAGCACAAAAAATACTCAAAGCTACAGAAGAAACTAGATTTTCCCAGCTGTTAATACAGTTAAGCCTGGTTAGAAGGTATCTGTCAGTACACATTTACACATACAGAGAGAGAGGTGTAATCCAATCCAACAATCATCTACAGAGTTTACCATCACTACAATACTTAATCTACTATGGTCTTAATTTGATGGACATGCATGAACGTACCGATAAATTCCAACTTTTCTCTCTTTATCAGGGCATCCAGCACCAGCAACTGCAGAAAAAAAAAAAAAAAAACACCTCCTGTAGCAGGAATATGTTACCAATCAAAACTAATTCGAGCTCTTTTACAGCAGTTGCAAGGATAAACAGTCCCTAGAGCATGTGTGATATTCTTTCCAATATCCCAAGCTAGACCTAAAGAATGAGACAGAGAATAGCAAGATAGAAGGAAAGGTAACAGATACAGTCCAAAATGTATTTTGCTATGATTGCTGTCTCATGATCCAGAAAGAATTAAGTTTGTCCTTGTATCACGAAGTATTTACTTGGCACCGTCAATTAGCAAGGAAAGGGAAAAAAAATGCATCAGCCTTCAATGGAACAAGGCTGCACATTAGCCTGTGTACAGTACCCTTCATTGATAAGTCCGCTCCTTCTGCCCAGGGAGGGGGAAGAATTTGTTGAACTTGTGTTCTCTGTTCATTTCAACAGGAACTAGCGAGTTCCTACTCCTGCTGCTTAGGGACCTCTCTCTTTTCATTAGACTGTTGGTTCAGCATTACTAATCTCTAAGCAGGATATGTTACAGTGTTGGCACATGCCAACAGTAAGGCAGCAGTCAACAGCCTAAAATAGTTTTGGTAACATTAAATCAACAAGAGCAAACTTACACTACATTAGAAAACGTGTACACTGGAAACTCCACAAAATTGTTTCTGCCAAAATCAACACACACACTGCACAGTCACACCTGCAGAATGACAAAGCCAAGGATGGGAGGAACTAAGACCACATCAGTGATTCTCTAAACATACCTAAAGGCTATACTGCCCTCAATAGTTATGTTTCAGTTATTAAACCACAACCAAAAATTTCCTCACAGTTTTAAAAGTGTTGCTCTATATATTCGGAACAAGCAGAAATTTAATTCAGTTCCTGAAGTCGATGTTTAATACACAGGTTTTCTCTGTTGGATTTGCTGACTTTCAACCACATTTTATTTGGCACAGAGATTCCGCTTAAAAAAATTAGGGACAATACAAATATTCAGATAAGAGAAGTTATGAAAATACTTGCTGGGTAAGCACGTGAATAATGGGAAAGTCTAAGGGAAAAAAGGATAAGACAGCATTTTCATTATCAAGTTATAATACTTGGATGCAGAACACATAATCTGTTGTGCATGATGATAATACTTTATGAGATCTTTAATTTTGAGAATGCAAGGGAAAGTTCACAACCCATAAACATAAAATAGAAAAGGCCTACTTTGATTAAGGACACTGAGGCAAACAAATAGTGATGAAAAATGTGGTATGACTTCATAACATCATTCTACCAGAAACAACTTTCCCTTTTAACCCTCAGCTCAAAAACTGCCGTGTAGTTTTTGGGAAAACACCATGAAAGAAAAATATATTTGAGGAAGAAAAGAACTTGAAATCACAAAAGTAAACCATTTTCATGAGAAAAGTTACTCATTGCATTTAAGTCTGATCAAAAATTGTCTTATGAGTTTCCACAGGTGGAAAATTTCTGAATATTCTGAAATTTCTGAAAAAATCTGAATAAATTCTTATTTATTCAGAAACATGACTATATTTATGTAAACTTCTGCTTAGAAAACAAGGAACACCCTCTCTCCAGTCAACATAGTATAAATCAGAGCAAGTAATACACTCAACCTGCAAAAAGGGCAGGGAGGGAAATATCGGACATTATGAACCACAGAAGAGACACAAATATGAAAAGGAGAAAGCAAGAGAAAATATATCATCTTTTGCAGACTGTATATAAAAGACTAAACAGGTGACAATCAGAAGCAGTTTGCTCTAGTGCCAATGTGGCTATTGATCTAAGATCCAACTGATCCAACAGTTAAATGCTGTATTAAGGAAGTTTAAATAAAAACAAACAAAATACAGATGATTATGGACAATACAACTAGCAAAATCATCCATCTTCACATTTATCTTTCAGGAGAATGAAAAGAAGAACTCTGCAGACTCCTTTCAAGTAAAGCACACCCATGAATGGCACACAAAGGTAAGAAGCAGAAAGAGGGAAACTGCAGACAATTTGCAGGTGGCTTTTATGAATAATCTTTGAATATATCTAGTGTTTTAACACAAGCCTTAGAAAGTAATTGCCAGCTGGCATAAAAAGCAAAACCAAACCGCCCTTTCTGCTCACCCCCACAGCAAAACTCTTATCTGTCATACTGAAAGACAAAAAACTCTTAATTAGGTCCTGGGTACCTCTATGAGAGGTTTTGCTGAAGATGCATGGCGAAAGTAATGGAAGCTACACACATATATCAACGTGGCAGTAGGAAACCCCGAAAGATAGAATTAAAAAATGCTCAGTGTCATGCACATGGTTTTTAACTGGAATTAAAACTGCCAAGTTCAGGATAAAAATGGGGTATTTCAAATATTTTGTAACACGCAAACAGAAGACACAAAAGTAATTTAGCATCCTTCATTCTGCTAATATTGCAACTCACTTCACACTTCATGTTAATTCTTAACCTATTTCTTAAGCACTAGAAAGCCTCATCTTCATACTGAGCTCAGATTTTTTTTTTCCCCAGATTATTCATCTAACAAAAATCAGATTAGACTTTCCTCCTTTTCATGGATATTTACAGATTATTTAAAGAAAACCAAAACAAACCCCAAACTTTTTGGTCAGGTCATATAAAAATGCTCTCAAATTCAAAACAAATGCATTAGCAACATCAATATGACAAACCATCTCCTACAAACTGACACTGTCCTCCCTCGTGAGTTCTGACACAACCTGCAGTGAATGTACTGATGTGCAAGCACAGCAGAGATGTCCCTTCTGCCCTAACACTGTAGTTCACTGCTGTGGCTATGGGATAACAGAGCAACAAGGAACAAGCATCTTAAATTTAAAGCTACCAGAGATCATGACTAAGTTCTCTGATCACAAACCTCTTTTGGGCAGAGAAATCCACTTTATTCCATGTTTGCAAAGCTCTAAGTACAATGATAGGCTCTAATCTGTGACGGAGATTTCTCAGCATTATTGCTGCATAATAAATAATTAGTTGCCCGCTAGTCATCACTGTGTCCACAGATCTGTTTTGCTACTAATGCCTTTCAAGCCAGCTCGGGGCAGCTGGAGAGCACATCTAGTACAATTAGTCAGAGCGCTCTTGCAACGCCAACTCACAATCTTGTTTGCAAGAAAGATTTCCATTGCAAAAGTAATTATGCCTACCATGAAATACCAAGTATGCACCAATGGGCTTATCTTGATCCCCTTAAAAATATCCCAACTCAAGCCACAGTAGTTATCCAATGCACTCTTTGCACTATAGTACAAACGGGCAACAGCCAAGCAATCATTTTTAACCCTGCCTGCAAAGCTAGGGTCCAGTCAGCATCCCAGCGTGCAACGAACCCTACAAAACAGCTCACAGCCATCAGGCTCTTGCTGATGCCACTGAGATAAAGCCTCTTCAGCCTCAGAGGATTGGCAAAGTTTATTCTGATCTGTCTTAAAAGAAGATTAAAATTTAAAGGGAAGGAATAATATTTTTGAGGCTCACTTACACTGCAGCCCATGGGGAATATCACGTGAGAAAACAGGTATCTCAGCTTGGCTTGAACAACCCATATTCACTGCAGCCCCATCTATATCCACACAAACCAACTTTGATGTAAACCTTCAACTCAATCCGCATGATTCATAAAACATTTTTATTCTCTGTAATCAGCTGTCCTAGTTCCACATCTTTGATGACATAGTTGTTTCCTCTTCTGAACAAATCCAATATACTCTGGCTCTTGTTCAGCTCCAACCTGTCAGCACACCCTTCAGTAAGTACAATGATAAAACCAGCTTTCTTTAGTTATGTCCAGAACACTTCTTAGTGAGAGGTTTTCATAAAAGCTCTCACGCTCAGACTATGCTACCACAGCTCAGTTCAAGACTGGGGTTTTAAAGCGATGTTAAATTTGTACGTCTAAACTGGTCTTTAAAACATACACTCTTGGTTGCACTGAACCTAGCAAGAACTTCTCGTACAGCAAAATACTGTCTCCTTGCATAAAACAGTTTACACATCATCAGAGTGGATGAAGCTCAGTATGTCTGTATTCCAGTGGGTTTTTGTTTGTGACAGCAATCAATACCGAATACTTCTGTCCTACCAAATTTGCAGCGAACAGGAAATAACCTCCCTCCAGTCTATAGCTCCTGTATGCTCTAAACCGTGGAGTTTACTACCCCTTCTAAAATTTGCTGCCACTCTCCACTGGTATCAGCACCATGAATATACACTATTAAAGCCAAAGAGTTTTTTAATCCTTTTAAACTGCTGACCTCCTTTGTTTCCTTTAGCCACTAGTTCCACAATGCATGAAAAAGTACTTCTTTTTATCAGAATTCAATTTCCTGTATTTACACTTCATGCAGTACCTTTCTCTACTGTTTAGAAAAGTGACTCCAATCTGGTTTTGGCTGTTCATTATTTGACTGTGCTAACAAGACTCTGATCAACTATATAGAAGCATATTTACCCATTTTTTGGTTGAACATAATGCAGTAACTGTGGGATGTTGTGTTCTAAGCATCAATCTTATTGATTCAGGAGAAAAACAGGGAAAATCTTTTCCGCCTCTCTACTAAATAGAATTTAACAGCTGATAACCTGACAAAAAGGAGACCAACTACTATGAGCAAAGAAAAGGGATGAGCAAAATCACAGAAGTGAGGGAGTAATAAGGAAAACTCATTTGGGGACATGGAGTTTTCACAGGGATTGAAATAGATGAAATAAAACATTGTAGGATGGAGAAGAGAGGTGCACAGAAGAAAAGGCATGGCAGTAATCACAGCCTGACACAGAAGGGAGAACAACCAACCAGGAGAAGAGAGGAAGATGGGAAAAAGGAACCCAAGCAATTTCCCAGCACAGAAAAATGGAGCTTATACAGAACAGCATGCATGGGGAACACTGCCAGCAGAATGCCTCATAGCAAGCCGGCATGAAGAATGGAGAAAAGCAAATGGTTACAGTGAACAAAGAGAGCTCAGACAAAGGTAATAAAGTCTGTAACCTCAAAGCTTTCATAGTCTGTTATCACATCCCCTTGGCATCATCTCTAAAGTTAACAATATCAACCTTCACTCTCAGTGTTACCCCTCAATCAGTCACGGTTGTTTCTTCTTTCCGTGCTGCCCTTTCCAGCTCTCGTTCTGCAACATCTACCCAGAGCTGTGGTGACCACTACCATTCCAGTGCCCTGTTTATACATTTAAAGCAATTGATGTTTTTCTCAGTTCACCATTACATTCCATGGACATCCTACAAATTTCTACTGCTGCCACTACAAACAAACAATCTTTACTAAATGCTGGCAGTTCATATGAAAAGCAGACCAACTGTGCACAGATGAAGAATTGATTCTAAAAATCTTAAACCACTTCAAAGAGAAATGTGCTTATCAGAAAGGTCTGTGTGATTTCCGCACCGCATTTCTGACAGGAAGCCTAAGGATTCTAACAAGCACTTTCACGTTTGTCATGTTCTGGGGTTAAGTGCTTTCTGATTTCTTTAGCAAGGGTCATACTGCCACAGGATTAGCAATATCCAAGTATTTTAGACTGGAAGTGTTCTTTTATATTTTTAAAACCAAGAAATGTGCCAGACACCTTTCAGTTTTTATTTATTTTACAATCAAGTCTTTCCATTTTTGTTTGTCTCAAAAATGAGGCCTTTTAATTAGCAAGTTTAATTTGCAAGTCAAAGTCCCTTATTAAGTTGCTAGCAGTCAGAACGGTGTGACAAAGCGTAAGGAAGGGGACATCTTCACCTTTGCAGCAACACAAGAGAACCATAACGAGATCTACTTCATTACGAAGTACTTGAGCTTAGTAATTTTAAGTATCACCTGCCTTTCTGTGAAGGGAAAGGAGTGCTGCTGAACTATTTTAACCACGGCCTGTACGTGCAAACTGTATCTTCTCTTTGAAAAAGACACGTTCTTCTTACAACGATTACCAAGTTCTCAAGGCTCCTTAAGTTGCAATGCTATTTTACTGATTTTTAATAGGAACGTAACCGTTTACTGCCTACAGTACAACCTTCCTAGGTACAACCATCCTCAAGGCACGACACCAACTGGAAAGCCTATAGTCCATATTCTCCTTCTCATGGGTAGTTAAACAAGTTACGCGTTAAACTGTGTTTATGCTCACTAAGAGAACCAGTACCGCGCACAACTCGACCCTCGGTTCTGGGAGGTTACGGAGGGTGTCCAGGCATTTGGGACAGTGACCACAGAACAACCGGGACTGTTCAGCACTGGCTTACAGCTACCCTGGAAGCCTCGTTCAGCTCTTCGGCCACGCACGGGCTCCTCCATCACCTGCACACCAGGTGAAGTAGATATGCAGGCAAACTGAGGCTTTCCCAACAGTTTATACCCAAAATCTCTTGTTCTAACACCTCTTTGTGGAAGACGGAACACTTTACGGATCCCTTAGAGCCATGGTAAGATGGGATTTGAGCACCTGACCCGACTTCCCAAACGCACTGGGTCACAGGAGTCCCTAAAGGAGCTGGATGTCCCCCTGAGGACCCCCGCGGGAAGACCCCCTGCTGTGGCACCAGCCTTTCCTGCCAGCCTCGCCTCCGCGTCGCTTCTCACAGACTGAAACCCTAGGGGGTCGAGACACCCCGCTTGTGAACAGCCCCACCACTGGCTCCCCACAACGCCCTCCCCTCTTTTCAAACGCCTCTGGAAAACCCTAAAGCCTGACGGAGCGATCTGACTGCGTGGGTGACAACCCCCACCATAACCGCAGACCCCCCATTTCCCTGGCCCAGGCCCACCGCCGGCCCGGCCCCGAGCCGCACCACCCAGCGGCGGGGAAGGGGGGGGGGGGAGTGGGCGAGCCCATCTCGGGGAGCGGGGGGGGGGGGAGTGCCTGTGCAGTCCCACGCGTGGGGCGAGCACGGGGAGAGGCGGGAGGAGCCGCGCTTACCTCCGGGCAGGCGGCCTGGCCTCGCGCGTGGGGCGGGGGAGAGCGACTAGGGGGCGGGGCCTCCTCCGGCGCGCAGCGGTGACGTCAGTGCCAGGGCCGTTGGGCGCGGCCGTTGCCACACGCGTGTCCGCCATGGGGCGGCTCCCGGGTAGCGTGGGGCGTGTGCTGCGTCACGGCACGTAACCGCTTCGCACACGCCCCTCCCCGTGCTCTGGGTGTTCACCGCCTGTGGCCGGAATATCGGTGACGTGCCAGTGACGGTGATGGCAGCGATTTCCATCTGTAACCAAAAGAACGAGGCCGCTCTTTTAGGGCAGAAAACATGTTTTTCCGCAGCCAGCTCGTTTAGGTGGAGGAGGCAAACAGCCGGCGTGTCTCCGGCTGTTCCCAAACACTTCCAGTTGCTTCCTGGAAAAAGGGAGGCACAAACTGGTGTCAGAGACGGTCCCTTAATGCCAGAGATCCCGCGCTTACACGGAGGCATCCCAGGGGGAGGGCGTCAGTTCCTGACAGGTTGCACATCTTCACCTCATCCTCGAACGAGGGCCGGTTTCCAACATCATTATTGGTTGTAATTTCCACTGTGTTTCTCCTCAAGATTTCAGCAAATCAATCAGGGTTCAAAATGCAGTGGATTAATATTTCCCCACTGCGAGAGCTTGCTGACTGGAAGGTTGTACAAACGCATCTGTGGCTCCCAAAGATAAGATCCGCATTTTACAGATTTACATTCTGACAAACAGTAAAACAGAAGTCCGTATCTGCATCAAAGGTATCGGCATTACTAGCCAAAGAGCTCTTTCGCCTCCTTTCTGTTCACAACCTCGTCAAAGCTTATTGTAACTAAAGTCTGCAGCCTATCCCCTCCAAGGCAGACGGAGATAGGATCACTGGAATCCTTCAGTGTGGTTGAAGAGGGTCTGTTCTCAACTATAGGTTACGCAGAACTGTATGTGGCTGATTAAATCGTGGCTGGTTGCCTGAAGGGAATGTGCCGAGCCGGCTTACTCAGCATCAGGGTTTCTCAAGGAAAGGAAAATCAGGTCCAGTCTGAAGAAGGACGAGGTCAAGGCTGGGGAAAGTGGAAGCGTGTATTCGTAGGGGGAACAGGGCTAGAAGTTTGAGGTCTTATCTAGCTTCAGTGCACTTCTCTGTGCCTTTGATGCAATTTAAAATATTGCAAAAGTGAACTTCCTTTTAATAGGTGGGTTTACATCTAAGTGCTATACTATGTTTATTCTAATTAAATCAGTATGAACTGCAAATGAGAGTCTTTCTTCCTAGCCACAGTTGGAAACGTATCTAAAGATCTTCAGATGGAGTAGTTACTTGTTTACATCTTGTCATCTCCTTTTCCTCCAGGAGATTTAGAGGTTTGGTTTTCAGTTTCAACCAAAAATGCCTGAAAAAGCAATATAATTACATGTTTTTTTAATAACAGAGTATTTATGAAAGCAGCAAACACAGGGATTCTTTAAGAGCCTTTCAGTTTTATGTGGGATGCCCATAAGGATAGTAGAACCACTGGAGTAGGGAATGGTATTCCTACTGTATGCTAATATTTTAGTGTAATAATAAAATGTTTCATTGAATTTTCGTAACCATTTCTTATTTTCAAAAAACACAGCCTTCATTATTTTATCTAGTTCATTTTTACCAATACAACTACAGAATTATGCACCGTAGGTAAAAGGTAATTTAGGAATTGCTTTGTTATAAAATTCAGAAGTGCAACAGTCTGAAGGGTAGCAGAGAAATAGGAACACTTGAACTCCTAAATAAGGTAATACTTTGCACTTCCAGCGTGCCAGGTGTCTACAAGGACCTTAGAACACTTGACATATGTTTGGTTCATTCTTACCTCAGTATTCACGTATCACACGCTGGGAAATAGAGAGGGAAGTTGATTCATAGACTAATTGATTTACCAAACGTTAGGTAGGAAGTTTCTGCCAGAGTCTTCTTGCCTAAACCCAATATTTTCTTTCAATTACAAGATCAAAGGAAAATGCAACACATGCTGATCAATGCTCAGATTCAACCAACTCTGTAGAAGATTGTAACCATGTATATATAGCATTAATGCAGTACAGGTTGGACTCAGAGTATTTCATGACCATACTGTGTGGCTCTTTGTCTCCTTCTAGTGGTTTACATTTGTTATGGATTTGCTACTGACTCCAAACTACTACAGATTTATACTTTTGTTCAGTTAATTGGAGTTCCTATACTGTGTGCCATAGGTCTTGGAATTTCTTGAGGCAGTTCACTCAGAGGATTACTAGGTATATAAGCATTCATTTTCTGCTTAAAATGGCTGTGTTGCTTCTTTGGTTTTCAAGAGCAGAGAGTGAGGAGTTAAGGATTTACATTTATCCCAGCCAAAATCTGATTGAGACATGGCTCATACAAATTCAATTGTTTTATCCTGGGGACACCCTGAAAATATATTATTATTTTATATATGGATATCTATACAAAAATCTATCCAAGAAAAGCTATACTGCCATCCGGTCCTTAATGGAAGCCATTTCATTTGAGAGGCCTATGAATGATTATTGATTTTTCTCTATTGTTCCCAAAACAACAGAAAACAATCCTGAATATTTTCTCCAAAGCAGTCAAGGTGACAGACATCTTTAACATAATCACTCCTTTATTATGATGTATCTCATTCATTGTACATACTATATATCAGCTCCTGTGGAATCAATGTTCTTTGCAGAGCAGACATGGAGGCCAAATCCCGTAGTTTTGACCTCACTGGAAACATTTTGCTGACAGCCTGGGTCATGCAGAGCACCACTGCCTGATGTACAGACCAGCTGTGACAACTCCAGCTCCCAGAAACAATGCCACTGAAAAAGGTTTTGGAGATGTTCATGCAGAAGACAAGATAAATTAAAAAAAAACAACCTCAATTCTTCTGCTGTAAATCTTGTGTGAATACAAGGAAGGATGCTAGAAGCTACTTGTAACAAAAGGGTTAATGAATCATTGGCAGAATAAAAATACAGATGCTAAAATCAGACCAAAAGCAAAAGGTGGTTCTAATAGGCATCTAAAGTCATCCTGAGGGAGAAAATAAAGCAATAGAATTGCTTTATCTGCAGGTCCAGCTGCTTCTGACACTAAATGCTCTTTTTGGCCTTTTAATGTGAGCCTTAACGAGAGCAGCAGAGATACTTCATTAAATAATTCAACCTTTCTAAGTAGATACTTTTATCAGGTGTCCACCACAAGCCCTTTCTATCAATTGCTAGAAAGCCAGCACATCCAAACACAGAGAACATTCCCTTTTATTCTGTCAGTCTCCATTTTAAACCTCTAGAGATTCAGCAACCGTGCTGAAAATGCTAAACCAATGCAGACTTAAATGAGATTAAGTCAGTGAGAATACAGCTATGCTATGTTAAAACTAAACTGACAAATTTTGTGGTACCTCTGGTCAGTCTGTAGCTTGGGTTTAAAATGTATTTGTCTAAACTTGTGCAACGTCACGTTTTAAACTATTTCAAAAGTGAGTTAGTCTGCACCTGGGTAACCTGAGCTGCAGACTGTTTCACGACAGTTCGTGATCTAGCGTGTTTAAAGTTGAGTTATGGCCAAAGTCATTAAAAAGCAGAGTATGAGACGGTACCTTTTAAAATCCCAGGTCAGAGCGAGCAGACCAGTTTGGGAGATGTTAGTATGTGTGGTTCACTTGTGTCTGAAGGGCCTCGGCCACACTGGGCATTTCTGGGATAGGCATTTTGTGATTGCGAGGCCTGTTTCTTTGCAATGTAATCATCTAATGCATTTGCAATCTGATGTGTGGGCAGACCAGCAAGTTACCAGAAGAGGGTGTAGCAGGAGTAAGCTGAAGCATGAACATCCATCTGCACGCCAGTACCTGCCTGCCTGCGTGCACTTGCCACTCAGTGGAAGAGGGGTGAGTATCCAATGTTTCCTCTGGCATATCAGAAGACAAATACTTGCAAAAGGACAGTTACAGGCAGCTGTCTGGCTCAATGGCATGTTTATGGTAATTTACGTCTCTGCCTGTATTCTACAGAGACCAGATACATGCCAGGAGCAGGAAGGCGGGGCAGGAATAGAGAGTGTACAGTGATTTATTGCAAGGCGGGTGGTGAGTCCAGGAAGAGAGCCCAAGATATCTGGCTGCCAGGTTTGTGCCCCAGCCACTAGATAGGGTAAGAAGGGGAACAGAGTCTTGAGGGTAACCCACAGGGATGTCTCACATCTTCATGAATTAAAAAAACTGTAGCAGTGACACTTAGGACAGTGGAAAAGAAGTGTAACCTCCAAAATTTTCCATGTTGTGACACAGTTTGCTGGACTTGGGGACAGCGTATGTGGCAGCCTAAGCCTAGGTGAACTTAGACTCACCTTTCAGTTCTGGAAATTTCTTTTTTCTACACTCAAATTAAATTAGAATGACTTTAAACCTACTAAACACAGAGTCTTTTCCTTTTTGAAAACATAACATTTCTAATCAAAATACAGATGTAAAAGTACATGGAAAGAAGGAAACTGAGCTTGATGTAACTTTGTTTTAGGGAGGAAAAAGAATATAATTCAATAAGACTAGCTTAAACCCTCTGATTAAAGCTTTTTTAACATAACAGATAAGGAGGATGAGATCTGCACTGAGATAAAGATAGTTAGTACAGATCAAAAGAGCTTGTGTTCATGCCAACTAGATTAAATGACAGGATGTGGTGAAGTGCCGGGTACCATATCTGGTTACTTTACATACAAAGCTTTATTCGCTGAATGTAGATATATCAATTAGGTTATATGCATTTATATATGGAAACTGTAGAAATAAATTGAAAGCAATCTACCATGTGTAGAGTATTTGTTCTGATATTGTTCTAAGATTGCATTTCTTCCAATTAGTATGTAAAGCTGTAATTTTTTATAGCTGTCTCTCTCGCTAAGACTGTGGAAGTAAATTGTATTAGAAATTGAGGTTTATTTCTAAATGCATTAGCATTCCACCATTCTCACTTGTTAGCTTCCGTGCATAAATTCAATAAGCCATATGTTTTATACTCCAATGTCATTTTAGCAGGAGGCCTAGGACAACTTTAGGAGTAAATTAAACTTAGGACCCAAATTGCAGTTGTCATTTTAAAGGGGGGTTTTATGTTTATTTATCTGCCCATGGCCCCTGAGGAGGCAGGATACAGGACTGGAAAGCTCTTTGGTCTAACCCAGTGTGGCTGCTCTTATGTTTCTCATACGCTCTGCAAGAGCAGGATGTGGGAGGAAGGGAATCTGAATGTCAGGAAGAGAAAACACTGCCGGATATGAAGATGCCACAGGCCCGTGCCACTGCACGCTTCTGCAAGGCAGCAGGAAGGGGCTGTCCCCCACATCTGCTGAACAGGCCACAAAGTCCTGCGCCATCGAGCTATGCGAGAAAGAAACATGAAGGAGAGATTCTGTCATCTCTGCAGGAAGATTGATGATTCAGAAAATGAAAGGTTTAGCATGGGATGCAACTGAACTGAACAGATTTCATTAGCTGCACCTACCTTTTATTGTTATTTTTCATTGTTGCTCCAGCACCGCCTAGAAGCCTAAGCCTCATGGTGCTCCAAGCTGGAAATACTCATAAGAAGATTGTCTCTGTCTCAGAAATCTTAAACAATAAGCAAAAGACAAAAGATGAAAAGAGTAGAAGGAAAAAGCCATTAGTACACAGAGGGCATCACTAGCGTTGGATTATTTCTGGGAGAAAGATGCAGCATGGGCTGGAGCAACATCCCAGCGTAATCAGAGCCAGAAACAGCTACACCTGCAGTAGAAAAGGTGCATGGTTCCATTATGCTCTGTGACACAGGGAAGGGGGCAAGAGGGTGCAGCTCCCTTAGCCCTCCCAGCAAATCCACAAATAAGAACAACTTAAGGCTTTGCTCCACATGTAGCCATTCACAGCATTTCTGTGCTAATGGAAATGTTCGCACAAAAAAATCAGGTCCTCAATATTTTATGGAACACAAATATTGCCAGTGGTGGGTTTTAAAGTAAGCAGCCTCTGCCTGTAAGAGAAGGAACTGGAAGCAGCTGGGACTTGGAGACTTAACCAGTAATTTACTTGAAAGAAAGAGCAGTTTCAACTGCTAGACTGTAACAGTCAGTCTAACAGCGGGCAACTGATACAATGCAATCTGGTAAACAGGCTGAGCTACTGTTTCTGAATCGCTGCCACACAAAAAGGTCCCATGCGGTTTTGATTGCTGCGCAGGTCTGTGGGCCTTACTGCGATTCTGCAACCCACGCGTCCTCTGGCTTCAGAGAACATCTTAAATGTTTCATAACCTTAAAATCCCAAGCAACCTAGGAGAGCTTGCCTGTTTGTTTTATTTATGTTGCTGATGGGCTTTTCATAGCGATGAAAAACAGCTTCACTGCCATGCTTAAGAAGGTCAGGGTGTAATGTTCTGATCAGGAAATACCCTGAGAGGCTGGCAACCTTGGGTGGCCTCTTGCGCATTGACAAGAGAGGAAGAAGCCACCGGCCTGGGAAGGGAACCCCAGTCTGGCCATTCTGCACAGGCTGGTTTTACTGCCATGCTCAATAGAGGAGGGAACTTACAGGTGCCTCCACATGGTTCTGCAGCTCAGCTCTCTTTGCACATCCCCAGACATGGTGAGGGTGACTAAAGATTTACTAACATTGTGGAGGCAGGGAGTACAGGCAGGAGGGAAGGAGATCTCTTGGAAGTAGAGAAAACTGGAGCAGACATATCTGTCCCAGAGGCTGTAGCTGTACTACTAAGCTGAACAGTGACAGGCTTGTTCTGTGGCTCAGAAACTAATTGGCATAGCTTGTGACCATACTGTTACATTGAGCTGGTCTCCAAAGCAGGGCAGCCACATGCGGGCTACCTATTGGGAACAGCTCCTGCTCATGCTACAGTCCCGAATCATGCCAGCAAATTATTGGGCCAGTTGCTAGTTGGCCCAGGTCAACTAGTTAAGAGTGTAACGCTGAAGAGTATTATAGGGAAGAGAGATTCTGCTATGATCCCCTTTGCTGCAGGGTCCTGAAAAATTTCTCTGTCTCTTCGCTGGCAATTGCCTTATTGGTGGCTGAGGAGGAGGAGAGCCAGAGCATGGGGCAGCTACTCACTGCCCTTGAGACCATAGATACTCTTGCAGCCATCAAGCAACACTGACCCACTTCCAGTGTCCTCTGTGGACAATGCTGTGCAACTGCAAGGGCAGGCTGTGCGGCAAGAAGCAGATCCTCCCAAAAAGGCCAGCAAGGAATGAAAACCTTTTACGGCCAAGGCTAGAACTGGCCACGTCACCAAGTAGCTCTGGCCTAGTTCCACAGAAGTCCCATCTGGTCTTTCCTCTGGGCTGAACCTGCACTGCCACAGGCAGTCCCGTAGCACTGCACGCACACTGCACGCAAAAGGATTCAGCTCTCAGCTCCTGCCTGAGTTAACAGCTGCCCTTGCCTAGAGTACTGGAACTTGTGTTTCCTACTGCAAAACATCTTGCATGCACAGAAGCTTTAAATACACTCTAGATATTCAGACTGCGATCTGGAGATTCTTTGAGGAGTGGGCAGTTGTTCTGTTCAGAGTGCCTACTACTGAAAATACAGCAGTAACAGCATCAGGAGCAAGAAAATGCAGGCTTAATAATTGAAAAAAAGTAGTAAATCAACGTATTTTCTGGCAGTTTGTTGATACCAACTTTACAGTTAGACAACTTTGTTAATACAGTCATGAATACGCAGGCCACACATTAGTAGCTTCTTACTTATAAATCGGTCAGCTTAGCCAAACCGTCCCTATTTGCTAACGAATATATTTGAGGGCAATAATTTAGAATTAATAATTCAGACAAACTGAACTGTATTGGCAAGCTGTATCTGAAGTTATCACTGGAGGACAGATCTCTTTTTTCCACGCAATTCCCCATCTTCCTTTTGTGCACCAATTCCACGACATCCCTAAAAGCATCAGTGGTTGCGAAGGGGCAAGGGCACGTGCACTTCCAAACGTTAGTATATGCTGTGCACCTCGCAGGTTTACCATTTATTCCCTGCTTCAACTCTGCCCTTCAGAGTTACAGTTGCTACCTTGGGTGGCACAAGCAATAAGTAATTATAAACTAATGCAGTTCACACATGAGCCGTTCTAACTTCATTGGGTAAATTCTCAAATGCTGGCATGCTACTTAACTTTTTCCTGTCTTCTGTCATGGCTCTTTTGTTGCTGATTCTGGTTTTGGATGCCTTCTAGATCACAGCTGAACTTTGGAAAATCAGAGACAATAGGTGACGCTTCACCCACCTTGACAGCGCACTGTATTGTAGCTTCCCATACACAGTTATAACTTGCCTTACTTTGCTTAAAATTCAATCCAAGTCATGGCTAAACTGTAAATATTTTTTTTTGTGATGAAAACTATATACTGTAGGCCAAATATAGACTACCTGCACAGAAATCTTGGAGGCCTGTAATCTCCAGGGACCTGTACAAATGGTGAAAGTCAAAGTAACTATACTGATGTGAAAGAAAAAACCCTGATTTGTAATAGCTGGGGATTTGGGCAACACCTGCTAAAAAAAAAAACAAACAAACAAAAAACAACCAACCAAACAAAAAACCCCAACTGTGTGACACATACCTATGTTCTGGCTGCAGTCATGGCCATAAACAGATTTTTCTCTTCCACGAGCATACAGGGGCAGTTTGCACAGGAAACAAGCGATGGCTGCCAAGCAGATATACTTGTTAAATGTGGTCACTCGCGGTAGAGCCATCAAACTCGGTAGCACATTCCATTCCCTGGCCCTGGGCGAGGCAGGGGTTTTCCAGAGTGCTCCTCGGTGCTGTGTCAGAGAGGATTTGGCCCTGTGCATTTCATCTCTGATGCATGATGATTTTATTTAGAACACACTTTAGTTCTTCAGCCTCCAGGCTGCAGAGGCAAGGTACCAGTCTTCAGCAAGGGGGGGAAGGACTATAACTAGAGCAGGCTAGGCTGCCACAGGCAGCTTTTGGTCTGCTTCAGTTTCTTGTTTAGCCTGGGAGAAGCAGGAATACAGTCTGCTGCGGAGGTATAGCACAGTACAGGCACAGCAACAGCTCTTCTCTCCAGCCAGTAACTATCTTTCATTTTTTAGGTGCACAGATACAGCCACTTACCTTTCCTGAACAAGGACAGCACTCCCATTCATCTATACCTCCCTCCAGCTCTCTTAGCTTTCTGCAAACTCTTGCCATGCAAACCGTCATGTATTTTCATGAAACCAAGCTACTCGTGAGGGAAATGCATTCCTTCCTTTTCAAAGCAACATATAAAATGAATCCCAAATTTAAGTACCCAGAGGTAACACACATTTCATCTTTTGGAGGCCCCTGGAGCTTTAAGAAGTGTTGTTTATTAGTTCTTGCTCTAATTTGTGTCACCATCATGTAGGCTCACTAGGAGCTCTCCCTGGAGTTGGCTTGTATAAGGAAGGGACACTTTTGCTGCAGGCCAAGTACATAATAAAAATGCCACCAAGAGCCCAGTCCTGCACTCAGAGTTGTTTTCCCTCTCAGGTACCTATACTGAGAGCTTTTTCTTCCCTTACTCTGTGCGTGACTCAGGATTGCTATTAAAGACAGAAACCATATTTCCACAAATTTCCGCTGCCTAGCATACCTGTCAGCAAGTATATTTTATTTACAGCACAAAGCTAATGGAGACCATCTCCGAACAGTGCATTTTAGACTCGGAGCACTTGAATTGATTCTTTGAAGTCCACACCCCAAGCTTTTCAAAGCAAGCTGCAGCCAAGATGGCAGAGCAGTAGTTCCCCCTATTCCCTCCTGCCAGGATGCACCCTAAGAGGGACAACATTTAAAATAATTTCAGAATATGCTCACAGCATGACGCTATGCACACAAGCAGATGGGATTACTTGTGTCAAAAAAAAAAATCCTATACTAAATATTACACTTGAAAGCAAACCATCAAGTCTTAGGGAAGACAGCTGGATCTCACGTATCTTTGCCCTCCACCAAATATTTAGCCGACATCCCTTGAAAGAGCACTTGCAGGCCTATGTACGTCTAACGTACTACACAACCTGCCATTTGCTTGCCAAGCCAGAGTGAAACCTGCACATACACCTGCACCAGAGGTTAGCACGGCATGTTTTTGACAGATGGACAGGCCTCGTTAGCCCTTGCTCAGGGATCTTGAAATTCTGGGCTCAGCCTTCGCAGCTCTGGTGCCAGCCCACAGCACTGGGAACCTTCCTCACCAGGGCACCCCCATGGTTCTGGCCATGCTGGGGCACCTTCTCTGTCCCAAGCCGCTGGGAAAGAGGCACCCTTCACAGGGGGATGGGTTCCTTCTGGTCAAACCTAGGGGCTCCTTTACTGGAAATAAAGTTCTGTTACAGTTTCAGATACCTCCCAGTTTGTTACTATCAGTCACTGTGCTTTCATCCCTGCTGGCCCTTGCTGAACCCGAGATAGAAGAGACTTACATTTGAAGGCAGGCTAGAGCTGAGGATCACTGACCTACTGAACCCATGGACTTCCACAGACGCATTGGGTTTGTGGTCTATTGCAATTTTCCTGCTGGCCCCTCTCTGCTACAAAGGCATTAATGATTTCTCCATTCCCCAAGGTTTAAGGTATAACAGCCTGTGAGCCTTTTCTACCCACAGGTGCCTGCTCTCTTTTTCCTCAGCTGGTTTAATCAATTGACACAGCCAGGAGTTAATAAGGACAATTCTGTCTCACTTTTATTTAGCTGGAATCTGAGATCAGACAAGAAGTCTGAGCCTGAGCACATCACATAGTGCCAGGTTTGCAGCCTTAGTGTTGCCCTTCTGCTACAGCTCCTCACCTCTCCTTTCAATCCAGTTTCCCGTTCTACTTTCAGTAGTCTCTGGCTTCCACACTGCTTCCCCCATTTGCCACTTCCCCTACCTTAACCTTCGGTATTTGGCCGTTTCCTCTTCCTCCTGCATCTTGCTTGGGCGCCAGCTGGTGGCAGGCCCAGTACAGGCATAAGGCCCTGGTGCCTCTCTCTCTGCAGAGCAGCCTCTGGAAGGTCAGGCTTGATGCACTGCAGGTGACTCACCTGTATTCACCAGATACCAATTCCTCATTCCGAAGCCTAAGAAAACAGAGGTTCTTTGCAAATGGCCACACAGGTGCTTTTTGGTCGTTAACCTGGACAAAGCCGACATTTTCCCATCACAATCTGGTTTGAAAAATAGTTAAATACTGAAACTTGCATATGCACATACAAGTCAGCTGACAGCTAATACCAGACAAAGGAGTGACAAATGAAATCAATAGAGCTTACTGAAATTAAGAAAGCCCCCACCATACATCCAGAAATAGAGGAGAGTAACTGGATGTGCCTGCTAAAAAGAACTGGCAGCAGCACACACTGGTAAAGTCAGAAAAGAAACACATTGGAAGTAAGGGGAATTATAAAGAGAAGTTCAGGTGAAACTATAGTAACAAAGCTACTTTGTTCGTATTAAGACATCACTCCATACAATTTTATTTGTAGAATACCAAGTTACAAACAGATGTAAAAACAACAGAACATAAAAACTTGTTACGAAACCAAACTAAAATAATAAAACAGTGCATTTTGCTCAATGGTTTAATTTCAATACGATCTTCAATAAAAAGCTTACTCCATTAAACCTGAATATTTCAGCATCTATTATAGCTTCTATAGTGTATTAAAGAATCCTAAGTCACTTTAAGAAACATTCTAATTAACGTACCCGATAACACGAAGTTTCTGTGAGGGAGTATACAGTAGTTTCCATTGCAGGAATGCATACGGACAATACTATATATAATAAAGCCAAACCATTTAACAAGTGTGAGCAGATTTGCACTGTGATTAAACTGAGCACACACACAATTTAAAGTGATTTCTGAAATTACAGGTTGCGTTAACACAAAGGCACATTTTATTTTAAATGTAAATTCACATTTCTAGAAGGTAAAAGTTTTGTGCCCAGGCAACTTGAAGTCATTGCGGCACAATCAGTCAAACAGCTCTAAGTGCATGTATCTGAACTTTCAATAGAAAGATCTGGTTTCTATTTCTTTAATCCAGTTTTAATACGGGAGAAATTAAATTAGAAAAAGGAGGGCTCTCCCTCCTATATTTACAGACTGCAAACTATATTGCTTTCTCATCAGAAATTCTAGTTTTCCTGTCAAACTTTGTTAAGCTTCGTAACTATCAGCACCCTCACAGTTTGGTCAAAGGCACCACAAACACACAGTCCCTTCTTGTCAGGGCTCCAGTCTAGGCTAGAAATTGGCTGCGTGGACAGAGTGACATTCTGCAAGAGGCTGACTGAACCTGCCACCCCCATCTCGGCTCCTTCAGAATCCTTCTTCGAGCGCTGAGCTGGGTACTCACTGGCAAGAAGTAAAGAAAAGTAAAACATGCACTTAGAATTTACTGATAAAAACACGTTATCCGTTTTATTTTAAAAAGAACACAGAGAAGGGTTTCCTCTGTTCTCAAGATAAATGTCTTAAAAATAATGACTAATTATATCCAGCTGTATCCACACTGCATACTTAGTAAATATGTCATGAAAGAAAAAATGAGGCAGGAAGTTTTGGATCCTGACACCTCTCTCCTACAGCCCTTCATTTTTTAACTGTTTGGCTTGTGCCACGGGCAAGAAAATTTCATCTCAGCTATCCCTCTGAAACTTAATGCACCTACTTTGCATTTAGGATGATTAAATTATTTTGCCATGTAATGTAAGAAGATGTAAATTTAAGAATCATTAAAAGTCCAGGCTTTCAATATTCTTCTCAGATGTAACTGCTACTATATGAGAATTTTAAGAAATAATTTTCTTCCATTTATCACCTTGTTAACCAAGGATATTATTAGATCTTGATTATGTTAAGGAAAGCGACAAGGGCAAAATTCACCTGTGCTGTTGTCACACTCTTTTAGGGATTAATTCAGGATTCCAGATCAAGTACTGACACTGAAATCACCCTTTCTACTGCATTCGTAAGCAATAATTTTAACTAGATATTCTGAGGCTGGAAGCAGGACCCTACTCATAATTTTCAGGAAGATTCTTTCTTAAAAGAATAAATGGTTGGTTTCTTATTCCCCATGTCGCAGGCTGGAGAGTGATCACTTACTATTTCCAGAGATGAAGGCTGCCAGCTCCTCCACTGGTCATAAAAATATCTCTGTTCTGTGGTAGGTGCCGAACCTGCCATATGGTAGATTTTTGCGCCTAATAAAAAAAAAAAAAAAAAATCAGCATTGTACAGAAGTCAGTTACAGATGAGCTTCACAAGAAAGGACACAGAATCTTAAACGGCAATCACTTGTATGAAGGGAACCCGGCCTTCTCATGGTGGATATTGGAACTTCCCTTCCTCCAGCCTTGCGACCTGCTGCCACAGGACCGGCCAGTTCCCACGCAGGAGAAGCCGAGTCAGGCCTCCAACGCACCCCATTCTTCCGCAGGGGTAAGGCAGCAGCCCGACCAAGGCTACCACTCACTAGTACTTCAGCTTCTTCGGGACTGGCCATGCGAGCAAGGTGAAAGAGAGGTAAAGTAGCTGCATAAGCCTGTCTTTAGGAACTGCTCTAGAACGACAGGAGTCTCAGGCTCTTAGGTGACACAGTCACCACAAGGTTAATGTCAACGTCTGACATCTCTTAAAATCATTACTGGAAGGGACTATACTACAAACACTGTGCAAACACAACAAACAATCTACAAATCAAACTTAAATCTCAGCTAGGGAACAGCAAGATCACATGGCAGAAGAAATCACTTAGGGAAAAACCCCAACACACGTACTCTGACTTAGTGCGTATCTGTCTGAAAATCTCCAAAAGGAAGAGCTTAAAAGCAGTTAATGAAAGATAAGAAATTCCATTTTTGCATTTTGATTATTACAAACACTAATTCAGTAAATACTTTGTGTTATCTAATCAAAGTACTTCCAACATCTTATCTGCTTTGCATGGTTATATGGAAACTGGTAATTTAAAGATTATACGTTGAAACTCGGCTTTTTCTAATTTAGGCAGTCCTGGAGAACTTCACCACAAAAGTGCCTTTTCTCTGATTACCACCAGATTTTGTTCACTAAAAAAAAACCAAAAAAACTGTTTTATAAAGAACTTAAACTAATGAATGCAGTGGTCACAGGTGGAAGAAGAAAGGTTATAAGAGTTCTCCATATTTAACAGCCTCCAGGCCACTAAGTCTCTCTTATATATCCTTTCACTCACTCTCAAAATCCCAGTCTCAAATTGTTCGGTTCTGAAGAAAAAATAATGATTTCTGTGTCTCATATGACATCCGGTGACTGCAGAATGAAAAGTGTTTGCAGAGGGCTCACTTTGTTTTGGGATATATTTAAGATTTGAATCTGCACGCTCATCACAATTTACTATGGCCTGCAATAAACGTGACTCCCAGACTACAGGCACAGCTGAGTGCACAGAGGTGCAACTGCAACAGGACCCAAAGACCAGAGAAGCCCAAATATTGGGTTATAAAAACGAAGAAACCTGGGTGAGTGCTGGCAGCTGGATGCACCTGGGGCCACGCCAGCCACGCTACCGCACAGCTTGTGCCCCATTAACCTGGGCATCTATTACCTACCGAAGACAATAGTTATAGACTATAGTTATGTACTTTGACAGCATATATTCAAAAAGTTTGTCTCTTATTAAGAAATTCTCTATCTCCCCATACCTTCTCTGAAACAGAGGCAAAACCTTTGGTTGGATGCTGAGTTCTCATATCGAAAACGTGAAATTTTCCCTCAAGCGATGTGGCCACTAGCTTGTTCATATTTACGTCTTTTCTGTCAAACTCCACACTGCAAACCTGGAAATATAAAAAAATACATTCAGCCTTGAAATTTAGCCACTGCTAAAAAAAATGAGGGTTTTGTGAGTTGTAAATATATATTAATCATTGGTTATTTTTACAATGGCAACATCACCAATTTGGAAATAATAAAATCATCTGAAAACATGAATCCGCTGAAAAATACCCCATGCTATCCAGACCAAGAACTTGAGGGGTACAATTTGGGGAACTTAAAGAAAACGATTCCTTGGTACAATCTCAGCAGAAATGTCTTCTGGGTAAATTTCAGGTAGACAGAGTCCTTTTAATTTTCCCATCCTGCATAGGAGCTGGAATGAAAAATACTTTTATGGTTTCCTTACCCCATTCTTAATGTTGGTCTCCCATCGTAGCGACATGGTTTTTAAGTCAAACAGTTTAATGTCCCCATTGTCATATCCAGCACATACAACACGTTCCTCTTGATTGTAAGCATTGCCTGGAGACAGAGAAAGAATTCATCAGAATACAGAAACCCTCCTTAGTCTGTAAATTTCAGACCTCCTAAGCCTGCAATTTCAACTTACATTTATGCCAGAAAAATATTACTATGGGGATATTAAGATTTAATGAACAGTCTGGTTTTCAAACCTGAAAGGTACAGAAAATATAGCTTCAAAACTGGCAGTCTGTTTCTTTTAAAAAGATGAACAAAATTCTTATTCCCCCTGCCAAGTACTGCCTAAACTGCACAGGCTAAGTACTGCAGACTTTCTTGTAAACCTATACAAATACATTCCTTCTCTAAATCTTCACATGCTATAAACCACGCTCCCCAGACAGCACCAGGGCAGAAAGCAGTTCCTTAACCAGCCTCTCAAGCATGAAATGTTAGTGGGACAAGGAGATTTTTCTGCAGACGCAGACCTATAGGGAGGCCCTGCGCGTTATCATGGCCATCGCTAGACAGATGCAGAAGCCTGCCTCCAAAAACTCTCAGCTGACAGGATCGAGGAAGCACATCAGTGTCTGAAAGAAGTTAGCCCAGAGCACGTAGTTCAAGATGAACCTGGCCTTGGCTCAAGTGCCAGTAATTCAAAAGAAAATCGAAGAAAATATGAGGCCGCTTTTTTCTCCATTCTTCAGAGCAGAAGGCAAAGATATCAATAGCAATGAGCATTACAGTTGCACCTACTTGCCAGAAACTGTCCTCTCCTTACTATCGATTTTGTTACTATAATCCATGCACTTATTAGCAGTTTGTAAAACTCACTCCCCGACTCTGGAGGCAAAAATGGAGCTAATCCAGAAATACCAGCTTGCGTAGAACACAAGCAGCTTGTTCTCTCTTGAAAAATGCAGAACACACACCAAGCATCTCTGGTTGCCTTTAATTAGCATTTAGCTTCAAGGATCTTCTCTTAAGTTAATGCCTTAATGCTTGATAGTTAGACCTATGCAAACAACAGCGACTGGTTCCTTGTGCACTGCAACATTTACACTCCTTCAGGACAACGCAGTTGGATATACTGTTTTTACATTCCTAGGCATAGGAATACAGCTTGCACAACTGATCTGTGCAATGATTGACCAAAGGTGATAAGAGAACGAGTCCAAACCCCAGCCATCACATTTTCTTTGGAAAAAACGCAGAAATTTGACAACGCTGAAAAGCAAAACCTGCTACTGATTGGTCCACACAAAATAAACTATTCCATAACATCCTGAAATACTTTGGTAACTGTCAAAGCACAGTCATATTAGAGGGAGCAACGTTTATAATCTGAGAAATTACCAAATGCTACTGTCCAGCAGTCTCTTTTGCTCTCCCCCTGTACAGGTTCCATATTAGCCACAGGAGTATCTTTCTGCCTCGGGTCCCAGACCTTCACGGTTCCTGCAAAAGAAGGACAACGGATTTTGTATTATGGATACACTGTCACGTTGCGTTCATCTTCCCAGGGAAGGCCTTTGCTTTTCAGCCTCATCATTCAAAACACAGGAGCATCTCTTTCAATTCCAGAAAGCCAGACTGCATTTAGCAGATAGAAAAAAGTAAAACACAAATAAAGCGAGAGTATTTGTTAAGGATATATTTTCTCTAGCTGATATTTTGCATTTGTTCTGTTTTGTATTCCTTCTGTCCCACGCTCGGGGACAACAGTGTAGTTTGCTTATCTACAGCTTCTAAAAGAATTAGAGAAAATTCAAAGATTCAAGAGACAGTGTACGAAGAACTAGTTGCAACAGATTTGTAACTAGTTCAGATGGCAGGCTGCGCCCGGCCACTAAAGCTTGCAGACTACTTTCTCAGAATAACTGAAAAGACTTTCAGAGTTCACTAACTCACCATCTCGACTGCCAGTCACAATTTCTGGTGCACCTTCCCCAATTCCTAAGCCACCTACACCATCTATACTGTTTATGATTTCCTTATGACCTTTCACAGAATACACTGGTATTTCAGGAGCTTCTAAATTCCTAGGCAAGAAAGAAAAGAACAGATAATGCGGCATTTTCCTTGACACTCAGGATTTGTATAAAAATGAGAGGAAACTTGAGCACAAATTATATAAGCTCAGATTAACAGTAGGAACAAAATATGGCTATCACCGTTAAGAACCACGAGTCTTTGCTTGATTCCTTCTTTGGCTACTGCTTTAGACCGGTCTGAAAGTTTTTGCTCCGTTCTGGACTGTCCTGTTCGTAAAGGCGGTTGTGGGATTCACCACAGCAACCCTTAAGAACCAGTTTTTATGTTGGGCTCAAAATGCATCGCACTACAGCTCAAAATACTCCAATTAGCTTTGCTTTCAGTGAGTGCATAAAACGACCTTATTCGCTCATCCCCACCTAGCTCTGCCTGCTGCTCTTCAGCTTCAAATGAAAGCTGCATCCAACTGCGGGTTCTTTCCCGCTGATTCTTATCCTTCGAGAATCCTTGAGAATTTTATTTTCGATTTCAAACAGTGACTAATCCATGTCATTCTTGCTGTTCCACCAAAATAGAACCCATAGATCCTTGGCAAGGGAAATATAATAACAACAACAACAACAACTATAATAACAACAATAACAATAATAATAACTATAATAATAATAAACAACAACCCCCTTTTTACCCTATAACTTTATTTGATAATCAATTTATCTACACAAATTAATTCTACAAATCATTCAGGGACCTGAAAAAACATTTGAACCGTCAAGATTAAAAACATGTATTTAATCTAGACATCAAATTTGGGTTGAACACCACCTCTTATTTGTACTCATGCATCCATTCAAAAGCCTCTTTTCAGGAGAGGGCCTAGCAGAACTTGAACAGGTTTTTGTAGCTGCGCACAGAAGACGCAAGCGAAACAGCACTGAATTAAACCGTTCTGCAGGATTTACGCGGTTTGTACAGAACCGGCGGTGTTCCATCCAATGCAGCAGCCAGCAAAGCTCAGGAGCGGGTCGCAGCCACACGCAGCACAGAGAGCGTTTTATACGAAAGCCAGCCACGCACAGAAACATTAGTTCAAACAGACACATACAACATCAAAGGAAAAGGCTTCCAAAGAATAGCCGTGCTTACCATATGTTAAGGTTTCCACCGAAATCTCCTGTAGCCAAGTATCTTTGCTGCAGAGATGTCGCACCAAAAGTTCCACATTTTATAGGTTTAGCCTTTTCAATCTTTTAAAAAAGGATACGTTCTGTGTCAGCACATGGACAAAAGCAACACAACCACAGACTGCGGCGGCAGTTTCTTCAGAGTCCACGGGTGGCAGACTGCAGTGAAACGTACGTAGGATATTTGGCGTAAAATACAATCAAAACGCTACCAAAGGCAAATCGCATTTTGTGTTGATTGCTTTGTGCACAGAAAAGCAGAGACGTAACGGTCTTAAAAACCCTCTCACCTCAGCTTGCTAACGCTACTCGAGAGGCTGCTGTCTCTACCCATCTGCAGACACAAGGCGGAGGGAGCCCCGCTCTCCCCGGGGAGGGGGAACCGAGCCGGTTTGCAGCTCCCGGCAGCAGCGCCTCCCCCCGCCGAGCCACCGCAGCTCCCGCAGTTCGTCGGCTTGTGGCCCGCGGGGGCCACAACAAGCCAACAAGTCCCGTTGGCTTGTACACCTGCGGCGCGGTTACCCCTGAAAATCAGCAGATCCTCGGAGGTCAGTTGGGGTTAAAAAGAAGAAAACAAAGCCCCCAGAACCAACCGCAACCGGAGCCCAGCGCCTCCGCCTTTCCCTGTAACGCAAACCATGGCAACAGACCAACGAAGGCTAGCGTGAGCAAACGGAGCGGCAGCAGTTGGGGGGCAGCGACTTTAACGCGCAAGCCAGGCCCGATACCGTGGGCTTCTGCTAGTTCCACCCCCACCCAGTCCCGCTGGCTCCGGAGAAGCGCCCGGGTCTCCCTTTTCCTCGGGCTGCGGCCCCATCGCCAGGGCAGGGCCTGGCCGGGGACCGGCAGGCTTGGGCCGAGGCGCCCCCCGCCCGCGCGGCGCTCACCTCCCGCAGCAGGGCGAGGCGGCCGCCGCGCAGCTCGTAGAGCTGCAGGACGCCGGTGCCGCGGGCGGCGCTGCCCAGGCAGAGGAGCCGCGCGCTGCGGGGCACCCACTTGCAGTCGAACAGGGTGTAGTTCAGCGCCTGCTGCACGTGCGCCACCAGCTGCGGCCGCTCCAGGCCCGACGACGACGACGACATCTCTCTCTCGCCGCCGCCGCCGCCGCCCCGCCGGGGTGCCCGTCCCGTCCCGTCCCGTCCCGTCCCGCCGCGCTCCGGCACCGCCGCGGGCACCGCAGGAAGCGGGCGGGCGGGGCGGAAGAGGCGGCTGGGCCCCTTCCGGCGGCCTCTGAGGCGGCACGTGGGCTCGCGCTGCAACCGTCGCCCCGCTCCTCCCCGCGCGAGCCCCTCTAACGGCTTCCCCGCCCGTCGCCATGGAGACCGAGGCGGCGGCGGGCGATGGCGGCTTCACCAGCGTCTCGTCCAAGCGGAGCCGGCGGAAGCGGCGGGCGGCCGCGGCCGAGGAGCCGCCGGCCGGGGCCGCCATGGACACGGCGGAGCCGCGGCCCAGCAAGAGGCCGGCCTTCCCGCCGGTGGCCGCCGAGGCGCTGGGGGTACGGGCGGGGGAAACGCCGCGGTGCCGGGAGGAACCGAGCGCTCGGGGCCTGAGGGGCCGGGGCTGCCGCTCCGGGGAAGCCGCGGGAGGCCGGGCAGCCCGCTGGCCCCTGGAGCGGCGCCCGGCTCCCGGCCTCACCACCTTCTCCCCCCCGCTAGGCTGGGAAAGCCGAGATGAGGAAGGTTCCTGTGCCGGCCAACAGGTACACTCCGCTGAAAGAGAACTGGATGAAAATATTCACGCCTATCGTGGAGCACTTGCAACTTCAAATCCGGTTTAATCTGAAAACAAGAAACGTTGAAATCAAGGTAAAGAGAGCTCCTCCTCCTGCTTTCCCAGCTAACACCCGGCACGCAGGTTGCTGGTTCCGCGGGGCAGAGGCGAGGGAAGGGCTCTAAATCCCCCGTAGTGCTCGGGAAAATGGCAACTGCGTGCCTTCACCTAGCCAGAAACCCCTCACGGGGCATCAAACCAAAAGCGGTCAGTTATCGCTTAGAAACGAGTACTTAACGTAAGTAAAGTTCAGAAGTGTTAATCTCTTCTAGAAGGGGCCAGCATAAGCTGGGGGAGGGTGGTTCAATTTTTGTAGGAGAAGATTATGTGCTCGAGAATTAAGGAAGAAAATGTGTTAGATGTGCTTTTGGAATGCAATGTTTTCCAGATATTTAAAGCTACTAAATGCTTACGTGACAATTTTGAGTTAACGGTGTCTTTTGAGGGGGCCGCCAAATCTTCTGATGTCTTTTGTTTGTGGCAGAAGGGCCTGTAGTTTTTGATTTTTCTTTAGTGGATTGCACTGAAATAGCTTAGGGTACAGATATCTATATATAATTGTAAATCTTGTAGATGCTCATTCTTCATTCTTATTCCCGCTCAGGAATATTCAGAGTAGCTGTTTTGAATTGTATATCCACAGCTCATGCTACGCCTTTGACATACGAGTTACTGTATTAGCAGTGTTGGTCTATGAGATTGTATAACGTAATGGTGAAAATACAGACACCAACGGTCATTTTGCTTCCTAGCCTTGAAATCTTACCTCAGGTTTGATGGCAGCAACTAGAGGAGGAAAAAAATGTATCATTAGTGACAAGTTGGCCAGCTTATTAGGAAAGGTGAGAGACCTATCCCTTATTTACACTCCCTGGGAATAACCTGAAGGGCGGAGCAGGAACACTCTTGCAATAACTCCACCGAATAATGACACAGGTGAACAACCTGGGATTTTAACACCGCTTTTTGGGACGGAATGGTGTCTGGTTGAAGAGCGGGTAGTCGTGTTCTTGATCAAGCTGACTGAATTTTGTCCATGTCTATCATGAGTATAAAACAACTGAAAACTTTGAAATGAGTTTCTGTCATTTCTTTGACACGGCGTGGAAGCTGTAAATGCCATTTCAGAATGCCTTTTATCTATTCCAGATGTTAACATAATTAACTTCCTTAATTACTGTTTCCTGCTTTTCTTTTCTTGCAGCTTCAAAGACTGCTCTTTTCTAAGTTGTCCCTGTTAGGATCTGTGAACACAGATGCGCACAGGCTGTTCCCCTGGTGGCAGAGGAATGCTTTGGCCCAGTTTTAAAACATGAGCTGAAGAAATGCCCCCTGGCAGCAAATCTTGTGGCCTCTGCTGGGGACACACACACACACACACACACATGTATAAAACTTAAACACTCCAGCACTTGCTGATGTGTCAGGTCGATTTGTTCCTGTTCCAAGTTTCTTGTTTCTCTCGTCCCATACGTTTTATTGAACCTGTCCGTGTTTCTGATCACCTGCTAAAACATCTTCAGGATATTGTCATTAGAATAACTTTCCCTCCTCAAGCTGTCTCCTGCCATCCTTCTCTTTTGTTCTGCGTTGCAGTTTAGTTTGGGCTTTTTTGGTCGGGGTTTGTTTGTTTGTTTGTGTTTTCTTCATAAAAAAAGGTTCTTCTTGGCCACCGGTGGCGGGGATTTTCAGCAGTTTCTCTTTTCCCTCCCCTCCAAACACAGGCTCTGGTAGTGTTGGTGCGTTCTTGTGGCTGAGGGTCAACATTATAAGGAAGCACAAAGTTACCGTTTGGGTCTTTCAGTAAAACATAATATAGGAGCATTACCCAAATATGGCTTTTTAATGGTTAACCTTCATCTCTCAGATTTTTCAACCCCGGATCCTATTTGCATGGTCTTAATTTGCAAACATAACTTCTTGTCTTGCAGACTTGTCAAGAGACAAAGGATCTCAGTGCCCTAACGAAAGCAGCCGATTTTGTGAAAGCGTTTATACTTGGCTTTCAAGTAGAGGTGAGTCTCCCACCAGCTCGATTGCGAGATTGCTTGAATTTGCTTGCATGAAGTCTTTGGCCTCTCTGCAAATTACAGTAAAAAAGAAAGAAAAATCTTTAGGTGGTTTTCTAGAAGTAAATTTGTTTGAAATTGTGACTGGAGTGGAAGTCTGATTTCTTAAGCTAATGCAGAATAAAAAGGTAATCTTCAAACAGCACGTAATTAAAATTACGAGATGGAGGAAATACTTAATGGTACGTGAGAGGCAAGCAGGAAATTCTATTCTGTCTGGCTCTGAGGTGCTCTGCGTATGTAGAGACTGTTCATTTTGCTTTAGTCCCAGTCAGTAGCCGTCAACCTGTTCAAAACTCAAAAATTCCTTAGAGGAAACAAAACCGCTTGTTGCAGTATCGTACAGGCTGCTGGCTGCTGCAGCCCTGTACTGACTTCACTGGTATCGGTGGGTCCGCGGTGAATGCGGGGGGTCTAAGCATTTGCAGCGTTCTCTACACAGAAATAAATGCTTATATTGCTATTGAAAAAATAGCCGATCTGACTTCAGCTGACTGTTGTTTGGTATGTTAAGTGGGGAAATGCTACTGATGGTCATGTTTGTATGTGTAAAGACAACATACAAGCTTGCAACTCTGCTGTGGTACTGTAACAGTCATGCCAATAACCAATCTCTTAATATTTTAGGATGCTCTTGCTCTCATCAGATTAGATGATCTTTTTCTAGAATCATTTGAAGTTACGGATGGTGAGTAGTTTCTGCTGCAGTAATCAGGTAGTTGTGTGTACCATCTGCGAATGCATTTTTTGGGTTCCCCCCCTTTACTTGTGTCACTTTTCCCCAGGGATCAGGAAAACCTTGATGCCAATACACAGAATTACTGTCTAGGCACTGGCAGCCTGAAAGGGTTGTCATTTTGGCAAGATGTCCCAACCACCCCCCCCAACCCTTCAGCCTTAAAAGCATGTCACTTGGTCAGGTTGATTGGATTTTTCTTGTCACAGTGTAAACGTTGTTTTAAACTTAAAGGTGACGTGGAATGTTTTGGGGAGTACATCCACTCGATTTTTATACTGGAACGGGCTTTGTTCCTCCCACTATCCTGACAGCGAGGGGTGGGAAGTACGCAGCAGCAACGTTTATTTTTTCAGGTATTACTAGGACTCCTTGGAGCAGGCTCTGAGGAGAACAGCACCTACATGTGATCTGTTTCATTTCTGCGGGTGTTAACTGTGCGCTCTCTGCCTCTGTTTCTTTCCTCAATCTTAACTGCTCAGTAGTGAAGAGAATGCCTTCCGCTGCAGTTCTGTACGAGAATTTCTCTCTGATGCCCATGGTCACGTACCACTGGCTGTGATTTTCACTTCTAGTCATATAGAGGGATACAGATACATATATATTTCACCTATAGTGAAGTTGCTTTCATATTAAAATGAGTTATTTCCAGTAACTTGAACAAGGGAAGCATTACAGAAATACACACCACCGCTGTTTTACTGAGTGTGTTATTCTCGTTTTAGTCAAACCTTTGAAAGGAGATCATCTGTCAAGAGCAATAGGGAGAATAGCAGGGAAAGGCGGAAAAACAAAATTCACGATAGAAAACGTAACCAGGACACGAATAGTTCTTGCTGACGCGTAAGTATTGACTGACTTCCTTCTAGGCAGAGCACAGTCCCTAAATGAGTCCATGTCCCCTTCCAGGAACTAAGAGAACTTGAAGAGCAGTAGTAAGACAAATGATCTGAGTGTTACTTTTAATGAACGCTAACTGTTTGAGTGTTTATTTGACAGTGTCACCAGCACACCTAGCGATTCTACACAGCCTAAGAATTCCTTCCTATGAATAATCAAAGTTGAACCCACCAACCCTGCAACAACATTTTCCTCCTGAAGCTGCTACACTGTTAAATTTGCAAATTGTAAATCTAGTTTATAAAGGATTTAGACGAGCACAGGTGGGATGTTGTAGGTTTTCCGATTTTGAGTGTGTGGGGTTTTTTAATTACAACTGTGGAAAAGGAACTGGTACCCTCATCTGAAATTCCAAGTTTATCTCTCGCCTCCAGCTTAGATGGTTTGTTAACTGTGTAATCACAGGGAGGTTTTTTTCTCCATTAACTAATGCTCCTTTGACTGCTTTTTCCAGGAAAATTCATATTTTGGGATCTTTTCAGAACATTAAAATGGCACGAACAGCAATTTGCAATCTAATTTTAGGTGAGTCCTGTTATCTCATCTTCTCCATTACCTATAAATAGGTCTTGCAGTCTGAGAAACTGCTTTCTGTGGGTCTTGCCTTCTTCCCTGGTGTGTCCACACCTGTGTCTGGGACCAGTAGCTTGCTGGGAGTTGTCATGTTGCCCTTAAGAGAAGGGTTTGGGGAAGCAGCAGGGAGCCCAGGGCTTGGTTTCTGGCTCCAAACCCCTCTCCATGGCGCAGGCGGAAGATTTTCTGGTTTTTGCTTTAGCTGCAGCATTCCCCGAGGAATTTCCGAATGCACTGCCTAGAAAGCCAAAGGGGCAAGCCACGCCAACAGCTTAACTCTGCCCTTGCAGTAACCTTGACCATCCAAGCACCCCTGGGCTTGTTCCTCCCCTTTTAACACAGACACGAGAGGAAAACTTCTGTTTCTGTGACACACATTATCTTGCTTGCTGACTGAATTTGTGCTTGCTTCTGCAGGAAGCCCTCCATCAAAAGTTTATGGCAATATTCGGGCAGTGGCCAGCAGAGCAGCTGAAAGATTCTGAGCTGCAGCGCGGCTGCACCACCAGGACTGGGAGCCGTGGTTTCGGCGCGCACGAGAGGCTTGGAGCTACGCAAGCACTCGGTCTTCCGCTTGATTTGGAAGCCCAGAAAGCTGGGACTGTTTGTGCAGTCTGATTTCATTCACACTTAGTGTTTCTGTATAATAACTTTTCATTAAAAGTTATTTTAAATTGGTTGTGTCTGTATCAGAAGTACGGGTACCTGATTGTACTTAAACTTATCCTCACGCAAAACCATGCTTCATTACTGACTTTGTGAACATCAAAGTGTTACAGAGACTGCTGTGAGGACTTCAGAAAGCCTTTGAGATGGAGCCTAAAGGAATCAGCATAGTTAAGTGTTCATAACCACACATCACGGAGCAGCGTCTTCCTGGAAAAAGGAAGCGTCAACTGGAATGCAAAGTTCAATGGCAGGCTGCCCAGCGTATCTCCGCTAGCGATGGGACCACGTATCACTAAAAATGGTAAGACGACAGAGGTAAAGAGTATATTTGAACTTAATCCTGGAATCTGCACCTATATCGATTTTATTTTTTTTTTAATTCTCTTGCAAATGATCTGCAAGGGCAGCCCAGTGAAGCCAAGAGCTTCCAGGTTAAATACGTGCCAGCGCACCAGAGCAGAAACTGTAAAGTGCCATGTCTCCTCCTTAAAATGCTACATGTGTGCAAGAGAGTAGGGGGAGAGATGACAGAGCCCAGCCACGGTCCCAGCCTGACTTAAATGTGGGCCCTTTTCTCCTGAGCCCGCCAGCCAAATTTGTTACCAAGTCTCTTGCAAAATAATTCAGTTTAGGTTTGTGAACGAAAACAAAAACTGAAATGAGATTATCAAAACCACTAACAAACGGAGTAACCATTTCTCTCAGTGTTTGAGTTTCCAGCGCAGCACTCCGCAGTAGGGGATTATTATTCTAGCCACATTCATTCAAGCCTTCCGTTGCTACGAGATTTAAGACTTGCCGAGTTACCCGAACGTACAGCTCTCGAGGTGTATAGGGGAGAGCGTGGCCGTTTTGAGCAGCTCAAGGTAAAACCAGGCACCTTCCTGGTCAGCGCATTTTCTGTTCGTTGGTTGCTTCTGTCATTTATCTCAATGAGCTGGAAAGATAAGGGGAGAGCGAAGCAAGGGCCCACAAAAGTAATCTACTCTTTGTTTGAAGGCAGGTGCACACCGATAGCGACTCAAGGCAGTGGAAAGGAGAGGGCAGCACACACAGAAGGCTCAGCAACTGCAACACAAAGAGCAACAGCGACCAGCCTCTGGGAAGGACAGACCTCCTACAGGGAGGACTGGTTTCGCCAGCAGAGGTCTTTGAGACCTCTTTCCTTGAGAAAGAAGCTGCCTTTCATTCCCCACCTACACTAAGAGTAGGGGTTATTTTTGTTTATCTTGTTTTTTAAGCCACCTTCACTTACCACAATCATTCTGAATGCAGTAGGACTTCAAACAAGGTATTTTATCCCATTTGGACATGGAGCAAAGAGAACCAGATGTGGCTTTAAGAAAAAAAAAAAATACGTAAGTGGTCTTGAAACACTGAAGTGAAGCCTGGAAGTATTCGGGGGAGTCTGCACCCTGTACAGTTTTTCAATAAATCTTTATAATCGGAGGGGACAAAACCGATGAACAGCAGGTTTTCTTTAGAGCAGGGTGCAGAGCTGCTTGAAGCTGAACAGGAAAGGTCTAGGTAAGTACCGAAGCCCAGCCAAGGTTCAAATATTTTATTTTGTATTCGTATAGTATGAAGGTTTTTATAGTTCCCACAACATATGATGTAGCATGCAGAGGAAAAACTAAACATTCAACATAAATCATTTTTCCCCACACAAACAAACAAAAAAAACCAACCAAAAAAAAAAAACCCAACAAAAAAGCCTCATCCCTCCCCTTCCAATCCCCCTAAGGAAATAACATTAGCACTAATTTCTATAATGCCGGCCAAGATATGCACAAGCAAGTAAGAGAAATCGAAAGCATTTGCTAAAATGTTTGTAACAAATACTTATGTACAAAAAATTCACAAAAGACTAGTTCCCCCTTGAAGCAGAGCACATGGCAGTTGACACTGGAACAGATGCAACCACTGGCTGGGATTATAAGCCACGTACTGATCCAGAGGAAGAAAAGTTACATGTAGTGGAGATTTTTGTTTTGAACATTAACATTTACCAAAGTTTGGCAACATTATCTTTTAAATTATGCAAATTATGTAAACAAGAGGAACATTTCAAATCGATCTACATGCAAAACTTCATGTCATGCAAGGACACCAAGCACCTGGATTTCTCTCTCACAGACAGAGCCCATGATGTGCAGCACTCAGTTGAAGGAACAGCTATGGCAGACAGGTGCTCGATTGAAGTAGGTTCAGACAACCTGCGCTTTCCACTGCTGATTATAAAACAATTGGTTTTTTAATAGAAAAACTAGTATACAGGAAAGATGTACTGTCCTAAAAAAATCTAGCAAATGTTTTTCTTCCAGCCAATAGTACCATTGCAGAAAAGGGAAGGGATGATATAAAGTTGTAAAACATGGCTCGCTACTTTTATATCACACAAATATATCAAGTTACCATCCGTTACAAATTATGATATGGACAAATCTAGAAAAGAAAAAATTCTCCGGGCAAAGGCCCGCAGAACCGCAAGAGGTATAAATTTAGATAGTGTGAAGTTTTCCTCCTCTATGGCATAGGTTAACAAGATTTTTTCCCCCTATATGAATCCTATATACATATATATATATAAAATATTACCAGTTATTTATGCTACCTGCAGTATTCTTGAAATGCAGAGGGGAAACTATCATGGTTGAAAGAACAGAATTTAAATGGCAAGAACATTTTAGAATCTAAGTACTGTATAAAATAAGTAGACGGGAACCCTGCACAGTTATGTCGATCCTAATTTCCTTAAGCTAAGCACAAGAGAAAATCATGAATGCGTCTAACACCTTGCGCAGCTGCATCTAAAATGAATCCAGAACAGCAGAGTCGCCTTAACTTCAGGACAGCTGTAACTGCTCCGCATTCCTAGGCGACGAAATCTAGCGGCCGTCAAAGCATTCCGCAGTTACTGTGTGCGCGCGAGGGCTAGTTCTTGGCAGTAGCGTTAAACTATATTCTCATATTAAGTAGAACTGTACTAAGTTACTTAGCAAAGAGACACAGTCCCTGGTAATATATTAACAGGTATAAATAAACTTAGTCTCCTGTGTTACAAAAAATGTAATTAAGGTGAATTAATAAGAAGCAATGCTTTGTCAGCCAGTCAATATATAGAAACATCTGAACAGTCACAGGAAAAGGAAAAGAGTTGACCTAACACCCAGTTAAAATTTTACATTCTTCTACTATATATATAAAACTGTGTGAAATAAAAGTAAGGATGTATATCCATATATTGAACTGTTAATATTCTGCTTGGCACTTTGTACTCTAGTTTTGTTTCTGAATCAAGTATATTAAATTAAAGCCCACCTAGCTACTACATATAGAAAGCTACATATATATCTATATATAAATACACACACACATATATATATATAGATATTTCCTTGTTATAAAAGATGAAGAAAAATAAATTAAAAAGCCAACCCCTTCCCTTTCTCCACCACACTGATATGCTCTTTCCATCTTTGCTGTCCTTCAGACTTTAAAGTGCTACACTGAGTTATTGAGAGAATCAAAGTTCAATAACACTTAGTTGGCTTCATGAGGCTCATGTTGGAAAATGTGGCTTCACAGAGAAAAATACTTCCATTTAAATACACAGAGAGCATTGCTGGACGTCTTGAGCAGATCTTCAGAGATGGAGAAGAAAGCAAAAGTGTTGGGTGGTGCCCTACAGAGTCACACATCTACGACCATCTTTTTGTGGATATCTAGGCCTCCTACAACCTGGGAGAAAAAAAATAAGCGCTCGTGAATAGATGAGAACGGGAAGTTAGCAAGAATACAAAGAACGCACCTTATTCAGAAGATGCATTCAGGTCAATCGTAATTACAGCACTTCCCCGGCCTCCCCAAACTAATTTACATTTCACGAGTACTGTGTGGTATGTGAATGAATTATGTATGAACCAAGGCAATTATGAGAGTACCATTTACACACTCAAGGGCTTGAAAAACAGCCTAAGTTACACCATTTGGGCTCTCCTCCCCCATCTCATCTTCTGACCTTGTATTATGTTTCTGCACGTTCAATGAAATGCTGACTTGACTTCTACAACACCCTGTAAAACCGTGAGAAGCACAGGGCCTTAGGAAAGGCGGCAGCGTTTCCGACAAAACTGCGTGCACCCAAAAAAGAGTTACAGTGTTCAAAGGTGCGCAGTCCATGCACAGAGAAGGGAAAAGGAAAGGTGCGATGTCAGAGGAACTTTTTAAAATGCGGAAACAAAATTCAAAGACCAAATGGTACGGCCAAATGCCGTATTTTTGCAGACAGATGGCACTTCAAAGAAGGTAAAATGCAAGAATGAGAGGATAAGAGATTGTAGGAATGAAAGGGGTCTTGTCATGAGGCCAACAAACACTGAAGAAATTAAAAGAAACACAGAGGAAAAATCAACTAGTAGTACAAGACAGGAAGTCTGGGCAGAAGCCCAAGGACAAAAGGAAAGAGAGGGCAACATCGTATTCTATGGATGGCTGGAAGACAACAGCCCAGTGCAAGAAATAAACAGATATTTCACTAATCTAGGGGTCTGCAGCTCATTCCGAGTTCTTCGCAGATGACCACGCGTTTTCACACGATGCCACAAAAATAAACTCTGCCAAAAAAACCCACAGACAATAGAACCTTTTTGCTTTAATAGTTTGGGGGAAGGCAGATTTTTTTGTCCCCTTTTTTTAGAACTTGCATTGATCATGAGTATGAACAAGTTATGTTTGAACAGAAGTTGTAAATTCAAAGAGTAGGAAACAAAAGCAATGCTTGAGTGCCTGTCGACTCAAACTGTGCCACTCAGGTGTACGCTCATTAATACACCATTTAAAATTAATGTGTAAACACTCATTATTGCAATTTTCAAATGTTTCAATGTGTCATTTACTTGTTTTTAAAGAGAGAAGAAATTTAAAACTTGCTGTCAACTAATTAAACAAATACACAACATGGGTGAAAAGCAACCATTTCAAGTCTCCAGCGCTACATTCAAGCATTCTGCTCAGCAATACCCAAAGAGTTTTTAAAATGCGCCTTGCAGCTGGTTGTGCCTTTTCAAGAGCAGCACTTGAGGGCTCGCTCTCCCTCTAACTGACACAAATCCGGCTACCCTGGCCTTTGTAAAATCCCCACGTTCCGCAGATGGTGATAATCTCCCCAGGCTCTCTCCACAGCCTGCGAAGATAAACCTTTCCAAAGGGTGACTGGGAGCAGACACCTAGTTTAGAGATGGGGAGATTAACCTGAAGTCCACCTCTGGAACACACCTCTCCCCTCCACACACCACCCCCGAGAGCGACACTTCTTGGAAGAGAGGTCCGCTGTGATGTACTCCGGTTTTACAGATGGTTTGAAGCATTTTCCCCCCTCGGCAGACTGTACCTGCCTGCCACCATGCCTTGATTTTTTTCACTCAGTGTATTCTATTAAGCAGCTAGAGACATTTAAGACAACTTGAAAGCGCCGTTTCTTTTTGAATCAAAACTAACTGTTGGAAACAAGGACAACCAGCCTCCTACGACAAGCCAGTCACTCGCAACTCATCTTTAGAGCTATTTTCTATCGACACAGAGACTGGAATCCAATGTACATCTTCATGTCAGGCTAGCATTTTTGTCTATAGATAAAAATAATTAGGACTGGTCTTGTCTTTAGTTTGTCATGAAATGGCACAGAAATTACTTTGTAAAGGGTGCTGTGCTCTGAACGAAGCAATCTTCTTCAGGCACGCTAGATTCAATGGGAAAGCCTGCAGCCTGAAGGAACCTATTTTCATAACTTGCTCCTACGTCATAGAACACGTTGCTCTACGGGAAGCTGTAAGACAAAAATACCGTCTATAATAAAGCTGTGTCAGAGGGTGACTGTTACCAGGTCAGAAGAAACACTCGGCTTTTATAATCTTACCCTTTGTACTGTTGAGCATTTTTCCTCCTTTTTAATTCCAAATTCAAAGTTTACTTTAGAGGTTACTTACAGCACAGAATTCTTCAAAGGATATTCTTCCATCACCATCCTTATCTGCATTAATTATGGTTTTATCTACAATTTGCTGTAACTGAGTGTCTTTGAGATTGTTCCCAACCATCATCTTCAGCACTTGGAAGAGCTCTCCGTTTGAGATATAACCATCTTTGTCCATATCATAAATGCGAAAAGCAACTGCAGAAGTAAAACATATATATGTAAAACACACACTTTCACATACACATTCATGTGCTTTGCCTTAACAATAAATGATGACACAATCCTGCACAAACTGAGAAAAATACTGCATTTTAAGTGAGATTTCCAACAGCCTTTCAATTTTGTTCTGAAAAACATGAAACATCAGAAACAATACAATGAATGGTGCTACTATCGAATTTAAAAGAAAAAAACCTTACTTTAGAAATTTCAATCGAGATTGTTTTAGCACCAGCGGTAAAAGAACTCTATAAACACTGAACTGGAAAAATCTTCACCACCACAAGTAAAGCACCCAAGGTAGCGGCTCATTTGCAAGCAGAAAAAATTACAACCTTCCAAGGAACAGATGAATCAAAATCCCACCTGGTTACGTTCCTGCAAGCAACCTGGCATTGAGACTGAATTTATTTTTAAACATTTCAGTACAGCAGATTTCTGTCCTAAACCTCTATTATGTCTTAGTTATTAAAAGCTACACCCATGACTGAACCTATCCCTTCCCCACTCCGAAAGCCTGGGTCATGTTGTGTTCCTGAGATGCAGTTCTCAAACAAGAATTTTGTGCCGTTCTACCGTAGTAGCAAAAAAAATAATATTATTCTTATGCTCCCATAAAGCAAAGCACATTGCTACACAGTTTTGTGAACTAAGTATCCTTAATTTCTTTTTTTTTTTTTTTTAAATGGGAAGCAACTGAAGATATTCAGAAGGCAACCCCCACAAACATTCCCCACAGAAAAGAGTGCTGGCAAATTCTTCACACAAGTGACAATGTGTGCAAAAGCTTACGATCCACCTTCCCGATTTCCCACTTTTTAAAAAAACCTGGATTTGCTGATTTCTCAAGGTTAACTAACAAAAGTATATTTTTGAGGATCAAAAAATTGTCGTTAAGGAAAATCAAAATACTTACACCTCAACTTCTGTTCCTTATCTCCTTTGACACTGAACTGGGAGACTCCTTCTATAAATTCTAAAGAATAGAAGACAGACATGCAAAAAGTGTATTTCTTAATAAACCAAGGAAATCAACATTCAGAAATTTTTAGAAGCTGTAAAAATAATTTAATTACCCTAAAATCTTTAAAATATTTTCTACCTTGTGACACCAAAGTCATTGATACTTTAATGTTCTTTAGCGGGAAGCACTTCAAATCCAATACTGCGCTCACTGAACAGACTTGTTCACACCAGTATCTAAGTAATTCTGAACTAGACTTTTACCAGAATCCGATATAAAACTCCATCAAGATCTCTCCTAAAGCTCCTCCAGCGGGGATTCTAATTGTACAGCTCCTCTCAAGACTGGTTTCTCAACTTGAAGCAAGAATTACATCAAACTGAAAACTGCTCTAAAATAAATTCCTAAAAAAAAAATATTAATCTATAAGAAATGGGGTAAAAAGAAAACTTACACTGTTTAACAAAGTCATTATCCCACAAGCAATCTCTTGAGTTGCCAAAAGAAAAAAAACCACCCAAAAAACAAAAGCAAAACAAACAAAAAAAAACCCTGGCAAGTGACGTTTCTGGATGAGAGCCTGTAACCAGACTTCCTAGAGCTTTGGGTGGTAAAAAAATGACAACACTGCAAAACTGCAAGCTAAACTACGGTATAGAGATATAACAGAAGTACAGCAATATAGGTTGAAAGGCCTAGTACCATTTCAACAAGTTTTTCTTTATTTAAAGAATTCCTGTATGATTTATTATTTTTTTAATTATTTTTTTCCACCATTATGCTTAAAGATTAATCTAAAAAATGTTTAGGTCTTTCAACCAAAGAATGCAAGTTTTCTCACACTAGTAATTTTCCTTTTCATAGAATCGCAGGAAGGTTTGGCTTGGAAAGGACCTTTAAAGATCATCTAGTCCAACCCCCCTGCTGCGGTAAGGGACATCTTTCACTACATCGGGGTGCTTTAAGTCCCATCCAACCTGGCCTTGAACATGTCCAGTGACGGGGCATCCACAACTTCTCTAGGCAACGCGTTCCAGTGTCTCACCACCCGCATCATAACAGATTTTTCCTTATATCCCATCTAAACCTACTCTCTTTCAGTTTAAAATATTTCCTTTGAACTTCCCTCTGAGACAGAAATAAAGAAATTAAATGAATCAAACTGGGCCAGATGACAATAGAATTCATTGCTACTTCTTGCAGCAGCACCATTCTCCTATACAAAACTGATTTTGACAACTGCCTGTTCCCAGCCAAGAGGAACGGGTCTTGGTAATTATGTTGGTCACAGCTCAACGTCACGTACAATATACCACCATCTTTCATCACTGCCTACTTTTCACAAGAGAATTTTGGACAACATTTAGTGCTTTGGAAACTGATACCAAGAAAGTCTCCAAAACTCAATGTTCCAGTTACACTGTAGTTCTCCCCATAGAAATGTAAAGGGTTTTGTAAAGGGTGGCAGCTTTTGTATCTTAACATTTTATTTCAACTGTCAGCCTGTCAATAAAAATTGAGATTTAATAACTTTCTCCAAATAAAAAAAAAAATCTCAAGAAAACCTGATTAACCTTTTCTAGTCGTGAGCAGTAAGAGATAATAAGTATTACCTTGAATAGAAGTTAGACTTCTTCACTTCTAAGGGTCAGTGACTGGTTTACATAAACTAGTAATGAAGATTTTTTTAACCTGCTGGCCCTTTCAATCAGAAATATTTGAAATAAGTCTAAAATTTTGGAGGAATGTACTACATTAAACTTTTCTTTTTCACTTAAATTGTCTACCTAAGATCATAAAAAAAAATCCTGTAAAGGAAGTATCAACAGAAAAATCTGGACCACCCTCACCGTTTAGAAAACTACTTTCAAAATACTCCAAACGAGGGCTCTGGATAACATTTGGATAAATACAACTTACACACGGACACACCAGACACAGTTCACCTCACTTTTTTCGTGGTCTCCTCAGCTTAAGAATATACTTCAGATAGCACCACAATTAAGAGTCTGAATTAGTGTACTTTAAGAGATGCTTAATGAGTAGTCCTAAATCAGTATGACCTGGACAGCTATTACTAAACAATCTGCTCTTTTAAGCATTTCGTTCTGGAGGGTGTTGCCCTAATGCACCAGAAAAGCCAGTTTTACTGGTATTTGGTTTCACTAGGAATTAGCACCTTATTTTGATTAACAAGTTTTCTTCACCCCCCCTTTCTCAGCTGAAGCAAAATTTGAATTCCAAAGCTCCAGGAATTCCGATAAAATGCCACCACCTGTCACAAAGCACTGTGCCTTACCTTTGAAGTCCACTTCTCCATTTCCATCTGTGTCAAATATATCTATTACTCGCTGTACTAATGGGTTCTGTTGCAATTCAGGTAAAGACATGAACTCTTCCACACTCAAAGAACCAGAGTTGTCCAAATCAAGCTTCTTGAATCTCTTTCCTAGTCGTTTTATCTCATCAGCATCAACTGAAAGGAGAAAAAAACCACCTCTTCTCAGCAAGGCTTCAGTAAACCCTTTGCCAGTTAAACACAAAGCGGATTCCTTCATTGCTTTCCTACCAGAACTTCTACTTTATTACAACTATTAAACACTCTCATGGAAGATTATAAAGATAACGTCAAATTCTGAGGACAAATGCAAGCCTTCTCATTTCATTTAAAATAAACCTTACCTTTTTTCCTCCCTGCACCAGCCATAATACAGTTAGCTTTGTGACTCACTGAATACCACATGCTGACACAACATTTTTAAGGATTGAGAATGCTTAGCTAGTTCTTAGTCAGACAGCTCTTACAAATACCAGGTATGAAGTAATTAAAAGAGAGACCAAGTTTTCTTTGAAGGAGCTAGCATTATGTTTACACTAGACTAACATAATAACTTAGAAAGACAATAATATTAGTAAACGTGTTAGCAAAACCAGTGCTTCTTCAGCACACCAAACATACGACATCTCCTGGGATACGTGCCAAGTTAAGCAGGTTAACACAGTCCCACTGTTGACCAGTTATCACCCACCTACTCAAAACATCACCCAGACAGACCCAAGATAATTTTTTTTTCTCCATCTCAAACAGGAAAGGCATACCTGTAGCCATGACCTGCACACATTATTTTTTTTTTGTCCCAGAAATTAAAGCAGATTCGGGTTCTGCAGCAGTACCACTTCATCTATCCTCTTCAAATTTAAAGAGGACCTCAATTAGAGCATATACCTAGTACTGTACTTTACACCTCTCATTTTGCCAGGAATAGACCAAATCCGTGAATCCATAAGCACCGCTAAAAAATCTTGTGCTCTGTCTGTTATTGCTGAAAACCTTAGAAAACTTTCCCTGTAACAACCTGAAAATTCCCTATCAGCAGCTTGATTTAAGAGACCACCATTAGTTCACAAACTGCTCACCATGTTTGGGTATGAAGGAGGAACTGAGGTTCTTAGGAAGTCCTAGGCAGCGGCCAGCACACAGCAAACCACAGCAAATGTATCTTACAGAGCCTGAAGCTTTCGCACTCCCCATACCAATTTCTTTCCTAACATGAACAGCCTCCTCAGCATTTCTTAGCTCCAATAGTAAAAGAAATTTTTTCTTAACTTCTACAAGGCACATACATACCACCTGATCCCCTTTACATCACATTAATACCTTCTTAGGCTTTGGTAAAAGTGCAGCATAAAAACAAACAGCACTTAGTCTTTCCAGTACATAAGGTCATGCGTTCAGAGCTTTATGTTTGGAAATCGTAGCCGATTCAGAAATGAGTAACAAACTTCCACTGAAATTTCTCGATATCCTTGTCTAAAAATGAACCAGACACAAATTCAGAGACACACACAACTGCACTATTGCAGAATGAAAGGGAGAGAGCACTCCAGCAGTCCAGAAGGACAAGATTATTTTCTGTCAAGACTCATTTTGCCTGAATAGTAAATTCTGACATTCTGCAGCTAGTCAGTCTGGGTAACTGCTTGCAACTAGAGAGACAGAGGGCAAAAAAGGGTCGATACTCCCAGAATAATCTTCCCTTTGCTGTGCCAGCAAGTGACAGATCTGATTCTGCCTCTAGGGCTATAAAAATAAGGCTGAACAGCATTTGCAGAGGCTTAAAGTTGTTTCCTCAGTTTCCAGTATGCAATTTGGTATTTCAATTAATTGGGCTCTTGACAGCAATAAAGCCACATTCCTTTTTCCGCCAGTTTACGCGGCAGCCTAGAACATGACTGAAGGTGTGCCCTTAACAGCACACACTGCACCGCAGCGTCAAGAGCACATTACTGTTGGCGTAGCTACACAGAAACCCCTCTGGATGATGCGAAAGGAGCCGTATCGCCATATGGTAAGCTATATGTAGAACATAATCATGAGACTAAAACAAGTATTAAAAGAGAACAGCAAAGCAGAGCTCCACTGGCAATTAGCCCAAATAGTTGCTTACGAGTTCCACCAGCACAAAATGCTTCTTCTCACCAATATACTGCAGGTATTTGCAAACTCTTTGCTTTTGTCCACAGAAACTCCTTCGTTTCCATTTTCCTCAAAATCTTAAAGCTGTAAATGGAGTCAGTCAGTCTTTGAAATGGTAGGCACTATCTACCCCGCTCCCTGCCCTGCCCCCCCAAAGTTACCGGACCCACTGCAGTTGAATGCCAAGCCAGCACCTTGGCAAGCTGTTAACACGGGAATCTCATTCTTACTGCAAGCTCTGCTCCAGACTTGCAACTCGCACAGAAGGAGTTAACATCCTAAAAGAATCCTCACAGCATAAGCATTTGAAACAGCACAAAAACGTTAAGCGTGGCTTGTCACACTACATACGTAAACACATTTTCCAATGTAAAATGAATGTATGAATAGACATAATTTGTATCTATATTACAATAATGTATATAAGGACTTGTCCAGCCATGACATCAGTCTCTCTCTACTTTTATTAGTCACGTTTAAAATGATGTCCTGGTCCACTACAACTCTCCTGCTTCCTTACCCGGACTCAGGAATCGCAACATCTTTCAAGTAACATTATTTTGTCAGGACAAATCCCTCATAAATGACCTATTTTTGAAATCAGAAGTTTGCAATTGCATCTAGGACTCATGCTGGAAAACCTTGAAATAAGTTCTGTGAGGGTTACTATTAGAACTATTTCCTACTGAAAAAAAAAAGAAGAAAAATAAGAGGTACATGCATTTCTTTCTTTAGAAAAATTAACTTGACTTTAGAACAACTAAAGAGCAAACAAAGTATTATCTATAGTGTATAGAATGTGCTGTCCTCTTCTTATTAGATCAGTGAAATCTCACTTCCAATACTAATAGAAAGACTAGTACTGACTAAAATTGAAAGATTAAAGCCTCCTGAAGAACCTGAAATACTTCACAGTTCTGTAATTTCACAAAATCACAATGGAGAAAAAATGAAAGAAGCGTGAACATAGCTGGATCTCTTCCCCCTTGCCACGCAAAACTAACGAGTTAGTTAACTGCAAATTCTGAAACATTTCTAACTTGCCTTTCAGAAAACCCCACGTGCCAGAACACAGCAATGAAATTTTTTACAAATCAGGATGTAAACAAAGAGATGCCTGAGCCAGGACTGAAGACCAGCAGTCGTAAGATAGCGTCATTTGCTCAGAACCCTGAAGCAGCATTAAGCCAAGTCTTAGTTCATTACTCCAGTCCATTTCCTTGTTTGGGAGCTAAAGTCCACAGTATTTTTCCTCACAAATCTGTAAGCAAAGACCCAAAGTGAGACCCAGAGTTCTGTCAATGTTCTGCTATGAAGTGGGGCTAATGACCACGTACGCAAGTCAAACGCTGCTACGTAGGCTTTAAATTATTACAGCTGGCACAAAAGACAGACAAGACCAACGCTGCCATCACCCTGGCCTGCTAACGTAGAGAGATAAGATCTTCCGCATGAGATGTGCTAAGAAAAACTTTTGCCAGAAAGGTATTTTATCTCGCACTAATCTGTCTCTAGCAGGACCTACTGATATGAATTTTAAAAGAACATTTTAGCGGGACATTCAGAAACCGATCCGCTGCATGCAATGTTAACAAGTGATGCTACACTGAAAATGTATGCTCTGCGGTCATCTGCTGGGCTAAGAACCGCTGTTCCATTAACCAGCCTCGCATTTGCCATTAGCCAGATACTTAAATTTACAAACCAGCAATGCTTAAGAGAAGATAAAGCATCAATATATTTTTTTCTTTTAAAGATTGTAGTCAAGGAGGTCAAGATTATGGATGATAAAGACAAGAATCAGATGATGGGAAGGGGAAGAGATTGGAGAGGCATCTAAGAATATTTCTCAAGAATGTTTTTTGTGTTTTGCTGAGCTGTAGCAAAGCAACGACTGCCTAAATTATGAAATTAGTCTTCATACTTAAAAAATGTTAATCACTTTCTCCACACATACACACATCCAATTTCACAGCTCATACAGTCGATTCCAGTTCACCTGCAATACAGAGTCCAGGTACAGATGCTGAGCAGCAGTTTCTACTACAAATGGGTATTACAAATTTCTCATTCCTAACCTTGAAGCATTCAAGCAAAGGCTTTGCCTGCGTTCGAGAGCTGAGAGAGGTTCTACTCTTGGGTGGAAAAAAAACAAGCCAAAGAACAGCACTGAAAAAATCAGTACCTCTGCCAAAAGCTGACCAAATATCCCTCTCGTCCAACATTTTGTTTCTGGCAGCGGACACGCCATGGATGAGTACTTGGAGGAAAAAATAATGAAAAATCAAGGTAATTACAGGAGTAGGAAAATTTCCTTTAATAGTTCACGAGCATAAAAACCTCCGTTCGTAATGAACATACATGGATAAAAACAACATCTGCAGATCAGTGTTTCATAACTGACTGTATGAGAATTGCCTATCCGATTTAATTTTTTTCCTTAAATATATTGCAAGCACCCCACCTACCTTTAAAATCTTTTCCACAAGCTGAAATTTAAAAAGCTTACGCGCTTTAAAAAGCTCGTATTTCAGTAACATCTTTGTCTTCGTAAAACAGCTTTAGAAATAAAATAAGAATAAGGGATGAATGCATTACAGTATAAACCTTACTTTAGATTTGCATACTTTTTGTCTATTCTTTCTTCCTTCAATTCAGAGGCATAATTTCTGCTGATTCTCTCTGCCTGGGCTGACCTTACCTAAAACACATGTGAGTTTTCTGGGGCTTGCATTTTTTTTGTTTGTTTTGTTGTTTTTATTTTATTTGGATTTTTAAATGAGAACAGCATACATTTACGTGTAATAGCAAGTTTTAATAATACCCTATTCATTTTTTGTTCCGATTTCCTCCCCGAATGCACACGTACAACAGTCCTCGTCTATGATGGACGTGCCCCTCTTTACAAGACCACTTTTTCCTCAGTATTTAGCAACAGCCTGACTTTCTTAAAATTTCACATAGCTATCCCTGAAGAACAGAGCACTGAATTAAGTTTTCAGAGCCTGAACAAAATACTTCTTTTCCTTCTCCTCTAAAGAGGCTCCTTACAGGCAACCTAGTGCCCACGCAAACATCCTGAAGCTATACTGGAAACGCAAGGCACAGGATAGTTCAGATGCAGTGAAGGTTTCTGAGCCAGCAGGACAGATGGTGGCAGTAGCAGACAGAATTTTCCAAGACAAGCTCAGGATAGAGATGAAAACACTAGGAAATCCAAGGAGGTCCAAGTCCGCAATAGCAAAAACAGGGTGATAACATCACTGAGCAAAATAAGGAGGACCAAGCTTTGTTTACATCATTTGAGGCAGATTTTGCCTGTGACTCATCACAGCGGTCGGAGCTTCCTTGAGCTCTGGCCACAGTGAGCGTTCTTCTAACCTCAAACTCGAGTTAGCCTTTGCTGGGCTTTGCTCACCAGCTGACATGAGGCTCTATGCTTCCTATGCTTTTCGGCAGAATCAAAAATTACCCCATCAGCTCAGCACTGATGCCTGAGCTTACAAACTTACTAACTGGCTAGAAATAATACCTGTTAAATGTTTGTCTTCAAAAGGCTTTGCTGGTAGCCCTGTAGAAACATCAAATTATTCACTGTTTTAAAGCACACAGAATTATTTATGTTCATTTCATAAGCCGTTCTGAATTTAATTCACCTTCTAACTAACACAACAAGGTGGGGTTTTTTAAGCACTTGCAGTATTAAGGATTTTTTGTTAAACAACTATCAGTATTTTCAAAAGATTCCTCTTCTATCCAAGTATTAAAATTCTAGAGCCAACACCACCTGCTTTGTATCTTGAATTCATTTGCATACATCTAAAAATGAGATGAATCAGGTTAAAATGCAAGAACTCCACGCTTCTAAGAAACCACATGCAAATGCTTCGTGTAACTCCCATTTTAGTACAGTAGCTTTATCTTGCAGCTGGACACTCTCTAATCTGTTGATAGGTATTACTGAATACCCCACTCCTTTCCCCCAAAACAGCAGCAGAGGATGAGCCATGATGTTTTAAAACAATTGTTTGTTTCAAGCTGTTAACTCACATCACTGATTCTCAGATAGTATTGTAAAAAGCATTCAAGTGGCAACTCAAAAAGCTTCATTAAAAGCAAATTTCTGGAGTGCAATGTGCTCTCCATTGAAAAAATTAATTTCAGAACATTTGTTTTAATAATATTTTTTCTCGTCAACAGAAAGATGCATGGCTAGATTGCTATTCATATGGAAGTCAGAAGTAAAGAATGCCTTAAAAATACAGACCTCTGAGTGATATTTAACAGTATAATTGCTTACGTATTCAGAAGGACTGTACATCCATTGCTGCAGAGTACACAACACTTACGCAGGCATCTGCAAAGTGTACAAACCTTAGAAAAGCTATATATCTCTCAGCAAAGAGGTGCTGAGCACTTCTGAAATCCCAGTGTTTATCTAAATGATTAAACCTGTATTTAAAAGGCTGGGTTTGCAGATACTCTTAATACTGGCTCAAAGTTATAACTAACAAAAAACAGACCAGAGTGTGGTCAGAGAGCCTAGTTTCCACATATTTTTTAAATATGAGATCATTTTAAACAAGAATATTGCTACGGTAGTAGAAAAAAGGTTTTAGTAAATAAAACATGTTCTGAAATTTATTTTAAATGTTTCCAAGTTAAAAAAAAAATTTCCCCCCATAAGAATGGACTGCAGAGATCTCAAAAGAAAACAGACCTTCAGCAAAAGCTCTCACCTCTATCTACAGTCTTGTCTGATTCACCAATATAATGTTTCAGAGTAGCAACCAAGACAGCCATTTCAGTCTTGGAGATCAGATTTCAAAAAGATGACGCCCTTGAGAACACATTCAACCACTTGTCTTGTATATGCTTACACGCAGCTGGCCTAATCCTTTTCATGACTTCAGATGTGTCAATTACAATTTCCTAAGTTAGAAAAGGGATACAGTCTCCTTATCCTAAAACCAAAACATACTATAAAATATTGGTTTATACTATAAAATACTATACTATAAACTATTTTCTCCTATTAAATACTATACTATAAAATATTGTTTACTATACTATAAAATAGTTTTCTTCAGAGCTTCTTGCTATAACAACATTTTCTTATTGGTAATTTGACATAGCTTGGCTGACATCAAATTGGTGCCATGTAAAACAGCACTAGATGTTCAGTAATTTCTCAGACACAGAACAAAACCATACTGTTTTAAGGAATCCAGCAACACTAATTCACCCACTGGAAAGAACTAATGTTCTAGAAGGAAGGGTAAAAAGAATATTCTTGGCTATGTAATGGTGTGCATCCTCCGCACAGTATCCCGAATTTGCTTCCTGCAACCGTCAACTTTAAAACAAAATTATTCTTTTAAAACGAGACACCAAAATAGTGACTGCAGTGCCAGGCAGAGGTTATGACCCAATGCCACCATGCAGCCAGCATAAATACATTATTGCTAACTGACAGTCTCCCAAAAGTCTAACCATTCAAAATCCTTATCAAATGATCTTCAAAAACATTGTCTGCTCTTGCCCTGAAAAGCTTTTGTCCTGTCAGTGACAACTACTTGGAAGCAGCGTGAACACTGAACATCTGAAGAACAAGGTGAATACCTCCTTCGTGGACTTATTCACAGGCGTGCTGCTGTACACATCCGTGCCCCAAACCAACCCTGCTCTTTCAGGAGATTCGGGCATGCAGAATCTTTAAGCCAGTGCCATCATTCCAGTGATGCAAAGAGACGTCCGAGATTACTACGTCTTCCCTAGTGTATGTAGTTACGTTGCCCAGAGAAGCGGCTGACTCTCTCTCTACTGTGAGAACGGCCATCAAAGCAGAAAGAGCTTTACTCGTGCGAAACCTCAGATTTACACGACGACATCCTCAAAATACAGTTTACCCACAAAATATAATGCAGGAATCTTCTCGCCAATGGAGCACCAACCTAAGGTCAATATATATGATCCAGAAAAAACTACTGAAACCTTCATTGAATACAAAACTTCCACCCCCATATCCATATTTAACAAAATATACACCGAGAGCCTAACACAGCAATGTAGTGCTGTGGATAAGATTTCTCAAGTGTTTACAAACTGATGACTCAAATTATAATTCATGTGGACATGTATATAAGCATAAAGGATTTGCAAATTGCTAGCAAAAGCCTCATTTTTCTCAAAAATTTATTTAGAAAGAGATTCCTCCATGATTATTTATTTTGTATTACTGTTTGATTTATGAGAGCTGGAGTTCAGTTACGGTTAGCACTGTGAAAGCAGCCTAGAAGATAGTCCCTATCTTGAAGAATTTATTATCCTGTTTAAGAACAAGATCCGATTAACTGAAGAATGGGAATTTTATCAAGCAGTCCATACATACATACACAGGTCTACACCTGATTTAGTGCTGAAGAAAAACAGTCAAGGAAAAAAACAGTTAAAAATAAGTAAGGTTAGCACAACCCCACAGGGACACTTCACAAGACAACCCTTTCTTTGGTCAGTTTTAGGCAAGAAATACTTTGTTATTTTTACAGTGTAGACGAATCCCATGAGACAAAGCAATGAATTTTATGCTCACGTGGCCAAAAGTGAATAACACCAAGTGGCTTCTCACCTAAATGCCTGGCTGCAAGCATACACAGGAAAAAAAAAAAAAAAATGTTTTTAGCCTCAACCTCTCTTTCCTCTGAGGGTGCAAAGACAGCTTAGGCAATATACTCGGCTCCTAACATAGCCCATGCTGCACCACAAGCTGCTCCGCATCTCCGAGGAACTGGGACTGATGGAAAAGCCCCACCAGTTGAACTGCCAGTTGTAACACTTCGCTGTACAGACATCAAAACTATCGTGTTTCATATTCTAATAGAAAAATTAAAAAAAAGTTTATAAGTTACTTTTTAAAGATGGACTGATTATGGATTTTACCACCTAACAGCAAAAGCTATATCATTTCAAATTGTCACCTTTTAATTTTACTCTTTTGGTTAGTATATAAACTGCATAACTTTTCAAGCAGTAAATTCATACATGAAAGTTGTACATATCGATCTCCAAAGACGACTAACCTCTCTAGCAATATAATGTAGCAATTAAAAAAAACTTACAGTGCGAGCACATTTCCAAAGGGTAGCTTGCCTCATTTCCCTGAAACACAAAAAAAGAACAAAGTTGTACTTATTCCCAAGTTAGCTTAGAGGAACCATTTTGAGTTTCAGCACTGTAAAGATCTTGGGCAATACAAGTTACACAGTTATTTAAAAAAATATATATATTTTAAACCAAACGACCATGGAGAGTGATTTATTTGGATAGGTCTATGTTACCAAAACACACAAAGAAATATAAAACCGTTGAGAGGTCTCCTCTGATGAGAATTCCCATGAAAATGTCAGCAGTCCATACAATAAGAACTTCAAAATCCCATATTCTAAATGCCAGAAGTCAAACTCACTACTTATATATTGTGCAAACGCTACTTTTCAAGTTAAAATAATTTTTAATTTCAAGACTTCACATAATCTGCTTTGCCGTTTTATACACAGAAAGAGACATGTCCTTATGAATTACCATGACAAACCTTACTCAATTAGCAGAAGAAAACTGCAGCATTTTTTTCTCCCCAGAGCCACCTGCCCACTCCCTCCGAAAAGGATTCACACAGGAAGAATGATGCAAAAAAGTGGTTTACATGACTAGAAATTCAGATGTAACAGCTTTACGTTTAAATATTTTTGTAATGCACTGTATTAATATGTTCCTGTTTTGTAGCTGAATGGAAAGTTAAACTAAGATTTTTAAATCCTTGCTGCACTACAACACAGTCATAGCAAGAAAAATTAAAACTTTGAGCGTACAGTCACTTTGAACTTGCACATACCGAAATCCACAACTACCGCAACACGAACGCCAAAGATCCTAAAATTAAAAGTTGGTATTGTTTCCCAAATGCCTCACTTTGAGCCAGAGAAGATCAAGATACACACACGCTTTTTTTTTTTTCCCCAGAATCAGTCAGTAAAGGAGTGACCAGATAAGAGATTCATAACCAAACATTTTCAAAAAATTATTTTTAAGGGAGTGTTTTATACAAGGAAACAAAACATGTTTAAGGTGAGTCTAAGACACATTCTCTTCAGCAGTGATTCTCTTACGGTGTGGAGCATAAGGGATTCCATAGCTGAGCACTTGCACAGAAAGACTCCTCAAAATTATACAAAATTGAAAAGAAATACAGACATTACTTGACAGAAGGGGAAAAAAAGAAAAATGAAGAACTACATTTAGCCTGGAAGCATGCAACCACATATCCTAATAAGGACAGAAAGGGGCAGAACAAACATCTCATGAATCTAAACATGTCTGAGAGGAGATGTGTTGTTGGGGGGCGGTTGTTTGCTTTTTTTACCTCCAGGACACATACGCTTTGCTCATCCCCCACAATCCACAAGCTCTCTTGCTTCTTTAAAAAACTTAATACATTCACCTTATAAGTAGATCAGCAAAAGATACGGCCTCAACTTCTTCCCCAACATCTACTTATAGCAAGACAAAGTAGCAGAATAGAAACGTGGACGAGGACCATCGGGTCCCTAAACCTCAAAAGCATGACTGAGATATGCTACAAGAGAAACTTATTCCACTGTGGCAGGGAAGCCAGGAGAACAGTGCCACATGGAAAATCTTGAACAGAACCCCATAAAAGTCTTAGGAAAAAAAAAAAAAAAAACAGTGAAGACCAAAACAGGTAGTAGAAGCCTTGTGTATGTATATGAATATAAAAGGGTAGGGGATTTAAAATGGGGGAAAGCAGCATTTTGAAACAAGAAGAAACAGGAACCAGGGGATCCAGCTAGGCTGCTCAAGACACGAGGTCATGAAGAGGCAAGAAAAACACCAGACTGGAAGGCTGCAAATTAAAGGAGAAAGTTGAATTAAAACCAGTGCTCTTATGCACATGCACACACAAATATACAATCATAACTACATTAGAAGCCTGTTCTGAGCACTTACATCCTTGTTCATCAGGTGTTGGGAGAAAGTTAATTTCTAGTACAGGCTACTGAAATCAATCTGCCTAAAGAAGCATAAAATGCTTCTGAAAACTGATCAGGAAAAATTAAAAATGGAAATAACTCTTTTCAGTTCATGAACTAAGTGCAGTATTTATAAGGAGTCTTACTATGCATCTAGATGCAGATGCTAAGCCATAGTCAAGTTATCTACATGGAGTAGCCTGAAAAAATATTTGGAGAGCAGAGAAAAAAAAGTGAATAAGCTTCAGCTTAGCTTTTCTGTGAAACAGTTACTGCTAAAAAGAAGCATTAAGAATACTTACCTATCCAGGACTGGAACTTGGATATCTACAAAAAAATTAGAAAAAATCTAGTAAGTGACTGCAAAAATGACATAATTATTAAATATTTGCTACGTAGTATTTTAATAAGGTATTTTTAAAAGTAGTTACCTGCTATTGATGTGCTGAGTGTCCGTCTTCACAGAAGAATCCAAAAGCCTAAGTTTTAGAAAGATTTTAATCTCTTTTTTTTTTTTTTTTTTTGGTACAATAAATGTTCAAGCTACTCATGCCAAGATTCCTGTTCACACAGCTGGGACATGGACAAACACAAAAGTGTTCCTCTATACCAAAGATCTGATCCTCAGAAATGAAGATTAACGATTTGGTCTTGCGGGCAGGCATTTTTTCATCGTATTCTGAACAGCAATACAAAAAAGTCACTTATTTGTCCCCGAATACAATCAGTATGCGTACATGCTGTATGAGACACAATATAAGCCCTGAAACACAAGTGCTAAATAGGTTGAATATTTTCTTGCCATTTAAGAACAGGTAGGTAGCCAGTAAGATGGAAGGTCTAGCTACACCCACATTAATGTGTTCTGAAAAAAAGCAGGGAGGGAAGCACAGCTATGAGACTTCACAAAGTATCAAATGAGCTCTTCAAGAAAAGAAAAAAAAAAATCAGGTACACATTGTCATCTGTACAGTTTTAATGCAAAGAATTACCAAAGTTTAACACCAGGACTAGGTAGCATTCCAAAGAATGCTGGAAAATACAACTTTCTGATTGGATGTACTAACAGAAAATTTTACATCATAATTATAAACCTTATTCGGCAAAAGAACACTGCGTTGACTTTTTTTTTATTTTACAAGGTTTTAAAAAAATTATACTCATTTGAAAAGACAAAAGCCACAGTAAAAATCTCCAAACAGCATCTCTCATTTCATCTCTGATGCAGAGAAGTTCATTTATACAAATAAATGTGCAGAGTAACAAGGTTGATACAACTCTCTTAAGATTGCCAACTTAAAAAAAATCGTAATATTAGTATTTCCTGCCAGATATATATTTAGCACACCTCACATGAAGTGAGAGTATCCTCTCATACACACCATATTAGCACATTTAGAAACGAGTGACACATGGTTTGTTGAAGAAATGCGGCTTGTACAGCATCAACACTCCACAACAGATTTACTTGGCACCTCCGCCTATATAAAACACACTTTCCTCAGCTGCATCTGGGTATTACCACCATACTGCTGGAGTTCGACTCTTCTCTCAAGTTACACAATCGGAACAAGCAGCTGGAATATTACAGATATTTTGAATAGCCTTATCCTTTTAGAATAGTCTTGACTTTTTTTTTTTGAATCCTGTTAGATCCCTACAAGTTAATTCCTAGTTAAACAGCAGCAAAATCATGGCTTATAGACAGAAATAATTAGAGATGAGGGAACAGTCCAGAGTCTACTAACAGAAGGCTGACCAAATTCTGAACACTGCAGAAATATCAGCTCATTAGAGAGAAGTCAAAACATGTCACTAAAGTATTTCAGAAGTTCATATGACATGTAGTTTGTTCCTTTAGGAATAAAAATGTTCTTTGCAATTTTATTCTGTACTAATTATTTTCTTTTTCTCCTTTCAGCAGCTGTGCCTTTTTACTGATTAAGGATAACCTATTAGTGGACTTTAGTCTTATTTCTTCTGTATATTATCCATAAAAATGTGCTTCTTGATTTCTCCTTCTTTGGTAGTTACTTCAAATACTAATCGCTCTCTCTTCTTAAGATCAGTTTTATACATGCTCCTCCAAGGTCAGTTAAAGGCAATTATCTTGACAAGTTTCCTCTTAGTGAAAGACATGAAGAGCTGTGGCTAGAAAATAAAAAAGGAAATTTGCAATTAGCAACATTAACAGAAGCTAAATTCTTAGCTCAAGTTGTTTATACAAAACAGCTTGTACACAGTAAGACATCAGACTGCAAAACAGTTCTTCAGCATACATTAGTAGAATACACTTTCTAGAACTGTTTAATTGTATGTTACTTTTCTGCATGATGTACCTCTTTTGGTAAATAGTTCAGAGACTTAAATTATAATGTCAGCCTTCAATTAGTTTTCTGCTTTTATAAAAGCAGAAAACGTGTTTAAATGCCAGCAAGCCACAACGTCAGCTTAGGACTCATCTCAATTTTAGTTCTCAAAAGGTGGTGTGCGAGGGACTACAAATACAAATGATCTCCTGGAACAGTTTAAAATTGAGACTGTTTCAAAGTCTTTTATTTGTTTCCACAGCCAGACAATGAATTAATTCAACAAGTGGCAAGAGTGGTCTCCTAAGATCTGTTTAGCACATGGACAGCAGTAGCTGTCTGAGATTGACTACGATTTCTGCAGCGACACACAAAGCCGTGTAATAAGCTCATCCATGTTGTAAATGGCCTTAAACATGCAAACTGCCTTGACGCTGCAGTTGGCTGTTAGACCTACGCACCAAAGCTTCCCACAGAAACACAACATGACTAATGTTTCTGCATTCATGTTTTTGATGCGTGGGCACCTCATGGGGTGCCGTCAACACGCTCTACGTTGTGCTTCCTGCATTTGCTCCTGCACCTTCTACATTACTAATTATCTGTGTTATCACAAGAAAGAAACAACAGTGTACAAGTGAAACAATTAACCAAGCCATGTCAGCTGGGGGTCAGAACTAGGGATTACCAAGACAATCAAGTTCGATTCTCAAGTTACACAAAAAGCTGTTTTCCATCATCCACTACTACAACTAGAAAAGAATGGGAGTGTTGAGAAGAAAGATGGCAGAGGCTAGCAGTCAGCATTTTAAAAGAGCCGACTCAAAAGACGCTTCTTCCTCTTCCACAAACACACAAAATGCTTCTCTCTCTTTTCTCATTCTTCTCCATACCACCAAAATTAACAATTAATGAAAATTACCTGTTGCAGAGAATTCTTTCTCCTCCTTGTCCTTCGAGCTCATCTTCCACGCACTGAGATTTTCACAAAGCTTTAACAATGAAGAACTGCCAGCTTGGTGAAGAGAAGTTTGGGGGTTTTTGGGGGTATTTGTTTTGGGTTTTTTTTGTTGTTGTTGTTTTGTTTGTTTGTTTGTTTGTTTGTTAACAGCCCTTGTTCACCAAGTTACTAGAACTTTGGTTGTCATCGTTTGGCACTGTATTCTTCATCAACAACCACCAGGCAAGTTGGCAAACTAAAAAGGACGGTATTTGTTATCGAGGCTGCAAAAACTTTTGCATGAATAGAACATGCCACACAGACACATCCACAGTGGTTTAAATATCTGTTAAAATGAATTTCAGACAAAGCCCAGAGGCTTTAAGCCACTTTAATATTTGAATTTCTGAATTAACCGATCATCAGAAAAATATGCAAGATCTCACCTCGTGTAATTTGTACATTTCACATGCAGCTTACCAGAGCAATTAAAGCCTACAAGAAGTTTACCGGAGCACAGATGAAAGACATGCCCAAGGTTTCTGTAGACACCACAACAAATATGGCTTAAACCAAGAAAAACAGGAATAAGGTTTGACTGGAAAAAAAAGCAGCAATAAAAACAGCTTCATCTACCCCATTCAGAAACTGTGTGAATATACTTTGCCTTTTTTTGGTTAAATCTGATTAGAAAAAAAAAAAACCACCCTCATCAAACAAACTACTGAATACAGAGAAGTTGTGTGGCCCGAGATACAATACAGGCCTGAGAGGAGCCTGTGAATCAAGAAAAACATGTTACTGATTATCTTCCAGTATATTTAACAGGAATATCTATTTGCACACTACAAAATGAAACTTGTAAAGCAGATGTCATGGATAAGATTGCTAAGGAATCTGGCATCTGTGTTTGACTCGGAGTAATTAAGTCACCTTTTAGGCTTTTTGTTGCAGCCACTAAAAGAAATCTACTTAAAACTGGGGTATCACCACACCGTTACCCAAAAACAAGACTGGATTTAATTCAAGAGCCGATAATAGTGCAGACTAACTGTCAAAATGTAGAAATTAACATTTAAAACAACTTGGTCACTTTTACATTGTTTTATGCAAAGCAACTACTAGGTACTTGCTTTGCATAAAAGTATTCCAGGCACAGAGAGTGCAACTCCCCCAAATACTAGCTCCTCAGAATTAGCAGCTCTCTAGCACAAGACTTCTACTCAAATACTAAGAGAACAAATCTACCTCTGACGTTCCTACGATCATACTAACGTTGAGTCAGATACTGTGATGCAGAAGAATTAAGCGAAGCCAAGAAATTAGAGGGCATTAAATTAGAAGACATGTAGAAGTTCGAGCAACTGAAGAGCAGTGACATTTCCCTGTTGACCCCAAATTCTCAACCTCGTTTCTAAGATCATGATCAGAAGGAATTAAAGAAATACATACAAATGCCTGACACCTGCCTCACATTCAGCAAGTTCCAAAATTAAATATCTCCTAGCAGTATGCTGTACTACACTTCCCAATGCTACGTTACCTTTCCAGGCCGTCAACGAATCCATTCACTCTTCTGAGGGGCAGCCTAATTCCTTGCCCCTGTAATCCTGGAGCTAAAATAGTATGACAGCAGTTTAAGATGCAAGACTTCCAAGCTGAATCTAAGATGATAATTTATTGAACCCTCACAATTACACAATTTTCACAACCTCACTCAGCTCATGCCCCACTCATTTTTGGAACCAACGCTGTGGAAGAGTCCCACCACATATTTCATAGCCATCACCTTGTCTGTCCAAAGGTCCAACATCGTACCTGGAAGCTGGAAACCATCTCATTTCCCTTCTGGTATTTGGGCTGTCAAATCTGGGCACCTCATTACCCTTTGGTGGAACATTCAGCTGTCCAGGTCCGCAACAGAAGGAACGAAACAAGTTACAAGCGAGCAAGGAATTCTTACAGGGTATCCAGAAAAGCAAGGGGTTACAGAAGAAAAAATATAAGGAAAGAAAAGGCAAGTAAGACAAACATAGAAGCAGCAGTAATGGTACCAAGAAAGTAGCACAAACCACAAGTGTGACAGTAAATGACTCAGGTATTCAGAAGGTACTTAAGAGTTGTGCTCTCCTGCTCTTCTTCAAGTAAAACTTCCCATTGAAATGGATAATTTTTATTATTAACAATACTCCAACAGCTAGAATTGCCATCATATATTGAACTCACAGAATGGAATGGGTTATGAAAAACACAGAACATGTTCTTTACCAAATAAATCTTGCAATGTTATGTAAGCAAAAGAATAAACAGTATTGTTACGGAAGAGTATCCATTTGTTCCTTTAATTCTTCAGTCAACCACTAATATGGTGCATATTACAGCAATGCATTACAGTATTTTCTCCTGGACCTTTGAACACAAGATACATCTACAGAAGCAAACTAAAATTTATGTATTGACCTTAAATCTTGGTATTTAGTTAGTACTCAAACTTGCTTTTAAGTTATTCCAAGTGTTTCTGGGACACATTTGCTTTCCCAGCTATGACTTGGTCACTGGTAAAACCCATGAAGCACAAGGAAAAAAAGTTGCAGGAAGGCTATTTATTCTAGTACCAAGAGTTTATTTTATTTAGGAATTTCTCTAATGATTTTTAACTTCTCTGATTCAGCAACAACCCAATACTTGAAGCTTCTCAAGTTGAAGACACTGAACCAAACGTCCAGTAAACAGAGAGAAACTGAGAACTGCTATCATCTAATTCTTGTACCTTAATGCAAAAATGTACACATTTTTCAACTCTAAATTTGCCAAGGGATTGCTAACATGTTCTCCTCTACTTTTTATTCACATACACAAATATTATCCAAATGTTGATTCTACAAGAGTTGAAAAAAACTGAGAAGCATGTTTTTAATGGCCCAGATAATGTAATAACTGAAGTGTCAAATGCTTTAGAAGGTCTAATAATCTTTTCTCTTTAAAAAAAATTGAAGAGAGCCAGAGAAAATGAAGGAGTTTCCCTTGGGATTAAAAAAATCTTACCGTTATATTTAGTTAACACGCTGCTGTCCAATCAATTTATGGTTTACTTTGAGGAGGCAGAGGCATTTTCCATTTTCTGGCTGCCACAATTTTCCGGAGGATACAACTACCTAGCACCATACATCCACAACTCCTCAGCATCTCTCTTACAATTCCACCTAGCTGTTTAAGACCAATGACATAAGCCTGCCAACATACTCTCCCATTCCACCTTCACCTTTTGTTACAGCCTCCATTCTGGGACTACAGCATAAACTGTACTCTACCCCATACCGGCTGATGAGTGCAATCATTGTCCCTTGAAGCAATGGTAACTTTTTGCCCAACACTTTCAGTTACACTTCTTGGAAGGTTTACTAGAATTCTGATAAACCACTGAACTTGTATCAGTGCTCAGTTTTTATGTATGATCTTAACCCAAAGGTGAAACTACAAAGGTACAAGGGATGGGTCTTACAGCTGCTGTTAATACTCTGACTCAGTATCTCACCTGAATGCTAATCAACAGCAAACATTAAGGAAGGCTACAAGCATTTTGTAGTCAAAAAAGGGCACTGCTGGAAAAAAAACACAGCTTGTTTTAACTTACCTTTGGAGGGAGAAGATTTCAAGTTTTACATGTGTTATCCCCAAAGTAGCCTAAATTTGTTAATCCTGCCTCTAAAGAAAACACTCTTGTGACCTTCAGTACTGAAGGAACTCAAAAAAAGATTAATACCTAATTCTTGAACATGGCATTTAAATTGCAGACATCAGAGATAATGAACCAAGGCAAAGGGGATTGCAGGATTTGGGATTACAGTAGAGATCAGGTCAGGTTAAAGCTGTTACAGGATTCTGGCATTGTTGTTCTTTGCAAGGATGCAGAATAAGTGTTACCATTCCCTTTGCCACATGTAAAAAAGAAAAAGTCTTACTACAAAACACCTTATTTTGGATACATTTATGCAATTTGCTCATAACAAAAGAAGTGACGATTCTTTAGAAGAGTCTTCCCTCTCGGATGTACATCGGGTTCTACCACATCCCCCCTCAGGATGCAGGAGGCAAGAACGACTGTACACGTCTTAGGAAAAGCCTGCAGTTTACTCCTTAGTCACCATCTAATCCAGTCATGGCTCTGCTCAAGCTCTGTCAGTCATTTTAAGGGAAGCCACTTGTCCTCTGGCTGGCAGTTGGCCAGTCACTTCTGCTATGCTTTATTTAAATCCTCCACTGTCCACGGGTCTCCTCCAAAATGAGATATTAATGGCTTAAGGCCATCACAGTCAAGTAGCTATTCTAGGATCCCACAGGGAAGCCCTAGACCAATGAAGCAAGAAGCGAACCCGAAACTAGAGACAGCTACTGTTGCCAAAGCCTCTACCAGACAGGAAAACTAAAGGAATCAAGAGTGTAACTATAAGAGGGTTCAGCCTTTATCTTTAATATGCCCTTTTGCTTTATTAATATTAAAGGAAAGATAGAAATAAAACATATATCTAGTCAAACAGAATAAAAACACTCATTCTGAACTTTAATGTTTTGAATTTGAAGCGTTCAGGATCAAAAACCAACCTGTAAAGTCTGTCCAGTTATAGCACGGATTATAGGATTTATATTCATATACATAAATGCCATAGCTTTTCCTGTCTGAACTGTTACAGTTGCAGAGCTTTCCGCAAAAATCTAAACTTGCATGACCTTGAAGGTACGATAAAGTACTTGGTTTAATCACATACCTATACATACACACAACACTATTTACTCATCTGCAGACAAACTAAAAGCATCTTCAAGAAAAAAATTGTCACCTAAGACAGAATGAGACATAAGGACCCAGTAGAAACACCAAATAAAACAGTTTGTAAAATTGCTGAAGAAGAAGGCATAATCATAGGTGGAAAAGAGTTTTACTGCAAACTCCTTTTCCTGAATTTGGGGGAGAGAAGGAGCCACCAAGTCAGAGCGTACAGTTAGCACTGATAATATCATTCACTAGATAGGTGTCTATCGCCAGAAGTTATCTTACACAAGCTTGATGTAGACATAAGACAAACCTAAAGGATAACTGGATTGCTTTAAACTTAACATAAGTCCATTGTGGCATCTGTAATGTGTGAATATTACGGTTTTCTGCTCTATTTAATGATCTCACTGACAGAGCTTGCAATGTCAGGTAGAGATAATTATCAATGCTAGAGGCAAACATAGTGCAGTTTTTAAAACAAGGTGAAGCAGAGAAAAGATTGTGCCACATTTAGAAAACTAACAAATACATCTCATCATTTGAAGAAAAGCAAAACCTTGTATATATGAGAAACCGCACACTCACACAAAATAACAAGATCTCCCATTGCAAAAACTTGCATAAGCACCACAATCTGCAAATAAAACTTGAGAAAAAGAGTCATGGGAACAAAAGTGTTAACTTTATGAGCTAAGATATGATTCTATGTGCGCTAGTAGAGAATTTAACTTTCAGCAGTTCCCAGCTACCACCCTTTAGAGGCAATGACCCAGTCTACTTATGCAATCACCACAGAGCTGGCATTTCAAAAGTGTGCATCACTCTTGAAAATTCTCAGAACCCTGTAATTTTAAGTGCATAAATGAATAATGAACTCTTCAAAAGCCAAGGAAAGGAGTTTCCCAGAAAGACTCTGAAGCAACTCAACCTTCAGTAGGGGAACAATAAAGTTCTGTCACCACTAAATCAAAGTGAGTTCTGATGTAATTAAGAGTTCACATTACTAAGTCTTTGGGGTGAGACAGGTTGGTCCTCCATTGCTTCTGGAGAAGTCACAAAAATTTTGCAAGACACTAATTTATTTGTTCCACTTATGTTAGCATATTGGTTTCACCTACAAAACCTCCTACTAGGTTTACTACGCAAGGCTCTTCACTGAAGTTTATTCAATTTCCTTAGCTAAAGAGACCACAGCAGCCTTCTTTCCCAACTTTAAAGATAATTGCAATAAAGTTTCCCAACCAATCCACTCCATGACTGTGCTGTCACACTGACAAAGACCATGCTAGTGAAAACGAAAACAAGACCATGCTTGTCCAACCAGAAAATTTTTAATCCAAGTACAAAACAAGACAGAAGATAGAGCAAAGACTGCAAGGCAACAGACATATCCATGACAAATTGAGAAAACAAACCAACCATAAATCTTTATGCATAACAGAAGTAGAGTTGAAGAGTTTTAGAGAGCATTTCAAAGAAGGAAATTTTGTTTGTAAGTATATAGTGCAAAAGCTTATAATAAACAGTATGTGAGAAAGCATAAAATGTGACTGAAGATGATAACAAGTAACCAAGGCATCATGGGATTATCAGAGTTAACAGTCAACATCTTAATAACAAAGAAATGACAACAGGTAGGGTGTCAAATAGGCCACAAATTCCTTCAAAATCAAGGACAACTTACACTTGAGGGAATACTAAAGGGACACAAAACCCAAAGCATATCATGTTGGTCATGTTCTTAGGGACAGTAATGGGTATAAATTGGATATCAGCCAGATATAATTTTCTCTGATTGGTCTGATTGATAAAAAGGAATTTTTTCCCTTCACTGGTGAATATGAACATAGAAAATCCAAGCAACTGCAAGCAGTAAATTGTGTACATGCTTGCCTGAAAGAACAACTTCAGATTTGGAAAAATGAAGTAATACATAGAACAAAGGAAATAAAACTTCATTCTCAATATCAAGCCGAAGTATGCAAGCATCACAAAGAACCTGGAGGGACTACGAACAAAGTCACACAGTTTTCACTAGTAATTAACAGATTATACTTAGGCATTATATTATTTAGCATCTTATAGCCTGTCAAATGAAGAAACACAAAACTACCCAAAAGAGTCAAAATACCCATTCTACAGGTAAAATATTTACTAGGCAATTAAAGCTCTTTCAGCTTCTCCCTTTCTCCACAACTATTTGAAGATAGAACAGTGTTTTTCTGAAGTACCTTCCCAGAAAACAGACAATGTTCAAAACTTCCACTCCAACACAAAGCAATAAAACAGTGGTCCAGCAAAACTGAGAATTAATCACTGGCTGACCTACATAGAAATAGGAACAAGCAGTTACTTTACAAGAAGATAGTAACTTGACCTAAAGCCATATTGAAATATAATTTGCTATCTATAGATATACTCTCATGAGACTGCTTTCAATTACGCCAATTTAATTCTCAGCACTTCCAGGTACTACAAAACCAAGAACTAGGGAGCTTCAGCAAACAGCTCTCTAGAACAATCCCAGTAAAAACTCTGCCAGGTTAACTGGTAGTTCAGTACCTCCCTCCAAAATTAACAGAAACAGTCCAAAAATTTGTTATTTTCTCTATAATACTTCCAGTCAAGCAGTCTTGTCACTGGATTGACGAGGGGTGTGAAAGGTAGGCTTTTTTTTCTCTGCGTTGTTTTTTAAACATGCTTTAGTATGTTGTGGAACTTACTGTCACTGGAAGATATAGTACTTGTTACCATGCTTGCCAATTTAAACTTATTTTTGGAGTTATTTTCAAAAAGCTAAAGGCAAGTGTTCTCAACATCTGTAGAATCAAAAACTCTACCTCTTAAAAATATGATTTGTGACACTCCAAATACAAAAAAGTGAATAAAACTACGGGTGGCTCAGTCTTCTGAAGTTTCTGAACTTCCTGATTTTTGCTTGTACCGAGAAGATCAGATGTAACAGAAAGCCCTAACTCTACAGGCAGGAAGAAAACTGATAATCATTAGATCAGTTTCGCACTACTGCTCCTCAGCAACACTGCGAGCATTAAAAAGGAGTAATAATACTTCTCTTTGCAGAGGGTTTTCCAAAAGCAGAGAAGGAGGTACGGTAGTCACAGAACTCCCAGTAGCGAAAACAAACCTCCTCCCTAACTTCTGCAAGAAATGGCTACAGGGCTCCTTGTGACTGATCAGATATATCTCACATATGTATCAGGCTGAGGCAAATATGAAAGATGAGAACTTCGCTGGAAATGAAATGGAGCATGTTATCCTCTGACAGCAACCGACAAACATACAAATTAACGTATTTGTTCCCAACGTAGCTGGTGAAGTTCTCTTGACACAAACTGTTCTGCAATTGTTTTTCTGAAAAAGATGCACTGCATCCGATCAAAGGAAAGCAAAATGAAACATCGTAAAACACAGAAAAATACCACACTGCTTTCAATTAAGGTTTTCGCTGCTATAGAATATTCCAAAATCTTGAAACAGTTTTCCTTGTATGACCTGTGTCATGGAGAAAATACTGACTTTTTTTTTTTAATCATAACGCTGAGGCGATGTCCATTCAGGAGTTGGTTATATGAAGTAATATTCAAATGCAATTAAAAAGATAGAATATTTTCGGTTAAGTTCTTCAGGGCAGGAACCAACTTGTTTCTTATATTTACGTACAGGAATGCAAATATTTAACATTCATTATCAAATAGAGACATCTAGCCCTTTTGCTACAAGCTAAAAGGGTACTCAAAAGATTAAATTAGAATTCCAACACAGCGTCAGTAGCTTATAAACAATCACATGTCGAATCTTTGAAGAACTATCCAAAATCTCATTTACTTATAAATGTTAGCATTATTTTTGGTAAATATTCATAGCAGTTGCTAAAGAAAAAAAACTCCTTCATCCTGTCAGAAATCAAAGCTTATTAATTGCCTTAACTAGCAATACAATTAAAAACAGCTGTCCTGAAGAGCTATACATTTTCATAAGTTGTAAGTGTACATAAAAGCAAGCATAAAAGTACACACAAAGCAGCATTGGAAAAATTATTGCGATTTATAGGGTCCACAGGTCCCAAAATAAGCCAAGTAGGTGCACCCCTGCAGAGCTCCAGTGACTTCCAGTAATAATTACCAGTTGCTCTGTAGGCTCACCATCAAGAATCTAGTCATCCTAGCCCAAGGCCCAGTACAAATAACTGCATCCACCCCCCAAAGACTAATTGACACAACTGTGCACGTACACACCATCTGCCCACAGAACCACAGGCTACCATCTTATCTCTTCATAGACTATACTTCCAAAAATTGACTGCTTGCAAACCTTAAAGGCAGCATATAATACGTATACATTTGTACACCAGTCTGTAATATGAACTACAAATCAAAGAACACCTCTAATTTTAAAATAAGTGTTTTAACTGCTCTTTGTGACATGCTGGGTAGCATGGATTGACTTCCCAAAATATTTATGACACTGCACAGATGGTAAACAATACCTCTGAGAAAGTGGCCAAGATAAAACTATTGCTAAAAAATCACCCACTTTCTCACTCAAATCAATTCTTCCCAATTTCTCTGGAATCTTTAGCTGCTCTGCCCCCCACTACAGAGCATTACTGCACTATAACATCATGATATGCAATGCCTAAATCTTAAACCACCATCTACTTCCCCTCAATTTTAGTCCCTTTTACTCACGTGACTTTTTGTCTTCTCACCAAGAAAGGGAATTTGGCCACCTTCTAGCTCACTGTTCATTTTTTCAAAGCCTCTCAAAAGAGAATATTTCAGAATTGAACTCTGGCAAACTCAACTGTAGCAACACCAGAGTTGCACTCTAACATTCAAGACTACAAGATCCAAACTTGCCAACCTTTCCTATTTTATAAATTACATTTGTCACTAATCTGATTTTTCAACGTACTGTCTGAAATAAAAAACCAACGCCAGCAGTACACAATGCAGATGTTTTAATCTTATTACTAAAATAACCAAACTTAGTGTTTTGAATAAAATACTTCAGGAAAACTAACACCATTTTTATAAGAATCCCTGAAAAAAGTTTAAGAATAAGTAGGGAGCAGGTATTTCACCAGATACCCCTATGAAGAACAGTGATTAGAGTGCTAAGATAGTCTACTTAAGTCAAATATAAAAATCAAGTCTATTTATTCATATGGCCTTTTTTATTGCTGTTTAGAAGTTCTCCTCTTTATCATGATTTTTTTGCTAGACTTGTTAGCAGATCTACATGCAATCCTTTTATCTGCAAAGTGTTCCTTCACTGTTATCAACAAAATTGACCCATGACACCAAGGTGCTAAGCCTGGTAAGCAGCAGCTCAGTACTAAATTAAACTTCCCCAAGAGAACATCATTACATACACAGCACTGAAAAAGCTGTTCAGTCATCATGCCTACAAAGTACATGAGTTCTCCTTCGTAAGTTCAGGCCTAAAGTCATATTCGTGGAGTTTGTTTCAAAAAACCCTCCCTTTAAAGTCCCCTCTGCAAGCCATAGTATCATTGACCACAGGGAATTCAAATGACTTCTTTCACCTTCAGTGATGCTATTCAGAACCTACACAGTCAGCAATGAAACAGTTGTTTTACTACCTATTACAAAAAACCCAAAACACCTGATAAATGTACACAGAGGAGGCATTCACAGGGTGACAACGGAGAAGGGGTAGAAAAAAGAGAGAAGTACTGTAGCTGAGGTCTTCCTTCCCAAAGTTTCCAGCTGCTTAAAACAAAGGGTAAAAAGCCTCCGTATTTGTCACAAATATACCGCAGGAAGAAAAGAAGTTCCACAGCATTTAAAGATGATCCTAAGATTATATTCCTGCGAGAATCACAGCTGAATCCACTTTTCCAGTAGCTGGGTTTCTTCCCAGAAACACATTAACCCTGGCTTCCTATCTGTTACCCCATCCCTCCCTCTCCTGCCCCTCCCAAATTCTGACTGAAGTTCTTTAACTAACAAGTGTCTTACCACATTTTTTAGTTCCTACTTTACCTAACCTAGACAATGATATAAAGTGTGTGTGAACTTCAAGCCGACTGCATAAGCTTTTTAAAATAGGCACAGTATCAGCTTACCGGGGGAGTTCCGGTTCTTTGCCTTAACAGTTTGCTTAAAAACATCCATCAACACAGACCTCACAAATATTCACCTGAGTGTATTAACTGGCACAACCTGTTTACAGCTTGGAAGCTAAGATTTTTATTGGCAGTTCATGAGCAATGCTGTCCTTTAATGCAAAGCATTTAAAGGGTTTCTGAGACTTCTTTAAGACAGTTCAAGATTATTATTTATATCGCTAGGGATTCTTCCTTATTTGTGGAACAGAGTATCAATAGCAGGGCCAACTCACTGTCAAGTTACAAGCAAGTCAGATATAGTCTCCAGCCTGTTTTGCACCATCTACGTAGCTTGCCCAAGCAGCTAAAGTAACAATGTGCTTGTGGCTGTGCTAGGTACAATCTAAAAGCAACATATAAAACATCTCAACAGTCTTTCTGTATGTGGAAAAGGCCTAATAAAGTATAGTTACCAAATTAGAATTTTCAAGTCACATATTTAAGAAGCTACATAAAATGTCAAGATTAAATTTTCCTAGAAGAACTGTCACTCCAAGAATTAATTCACTTGAAAGATGTGGGTTTTATTCTTACATACACCTGAAACTTTTGAAACAAACAAACAAACCCTAGCCTCTCCACAGACTTTTGCCATTCCAACTATATAGAACAGACCTGAATAGGAAGACAAGCCATAGTTTAAGTTTAACCCTGGTTAAACTTACCTCGATATTCAATATTACTAAGGAAATATAGTATTTCAAATGGTGCCCAAAATAATCTAGCTACATCATACATCAAGCAGAATATATTGCTCCTAGTCTTGTACTTAAATCATTACAAAATCATGAATTTCAAGTCATTTAAGCTCCCTGATCATTGATCCAGGGGAAGAGCTGTGAAAACATTCCCAAAATACTTGAACTGGTATACTGAAAGATCTGCCTATTCCAGGTTAAAAGACGTCAGTCCATATCCAAGACTGTCCCACTTCATTCAGCACATTAAGGCAACCTTTGTAGCAGATCCTTCTCAAACTGCTGGTGTCAAGATTACTTTAGGCCACTAAGAAACTGAATAGCTTTTATGGGATATAAAAGGCCCACTTCCAGGTCTAATCTCTAAAAGAAGTCCCTTTAAGTGGCTAACACAATGCTACAAAGATGTTGAAAGATGGTAGTGTATGACCAAGCTTTCAACCACTACACACCAGCACGTGCCTTAAACAGAAAGGACAGTGTACAGCACGTTTGTTTTCTAGTGGCTGCATTCTAACGCCAATAAATCATCAGCCCCAAGACCTCAAAATTCGTAGCAGTCAATTTGATTTAGACTTCGTATTTATTTTCAGCGCTACAAACGCATTATCCATTTCCGACATCACATACTAATGTTAACTTCTAAACAATAAAAAGGGCCTTGGATAAGTTATTACGCCGCCACGACCTCAACCTTTTTCATTTGTAGAACAAGGACAATATTTACCAGCTTCACAAGAGCACAGCAAGATAAGCTCTTATGGTCTCTGCGAAAGAAAGAACATGTTTAAGTAATTTATATCATCAAGTCAGCCAATAAAATTCTTACCATTTCCAGGTGTTCCAACTTTTTTTCTGTTTTAATTAACAGGGGTATGCAAGTAAAACAAGATACTTATTTTCTTACAATATCCTGCTCAGAAGGTTCCAACTGCATAACCTTTAAAGTATAAGCACTCCTCACTTCTCTCTTTTGATGTAGATCCATGCCTCTCATCATTCCTTCCCCATCACTTCAATCTTTACTCCCCCATCCTTGCAGTGCTCGCTCCTCCAGAGCAGAGGAGTTTGATCGTGACAAGGACATCACACAGTAGCACCTTCTCTATTTCTGCTGATGATTCTGGCAAAGAACTAGCATGTAGGAAGCATGGGAACAGCCAGCCCCCTTTGCCCCTGTGGTCTTTCTGTAGGGAACGCGGAGGAATAAACAAGCTCAGGAAAAGAGAAAAACATATAGGCCAGAAGAAGGAAAGGATGGAAAACAGGGAAATGTGTCACTAAATGAATTGGCTGCTAATCAACAAAGAACAGTGCAGTGTCATTTTTTTCCCAATTAGAAATGCACAAATTATACTACCCAGAGCAGGGAGAACAGGATTGGAATGAAAGAGGAGGTGCAAGGAAATCAAGAGCAAATTGCTTTCAGGAAGTCATACACTAGCTCAAATTACAAAAAAGTTTTTCCTATGAACACAATTTTTGGTCACCATTTCATATAACTAAACCCAAGTCTTAACAGTTTCATGCTCAACTACCATTCAGACTTACATTTTAGGAGAGGATACAATTTTCTTCAACGAAACTCAGTTAAACACAGGCAGTAAAAAAGGGGAGGAAAACCAAAAGAATTCTTTTACTAGCAGGGCAATCAAAGCAATGTTGAAAAATCTTATGCAAGCGTAGTTTATGAATTACAGTAGGAGAACACTATTAAGCACACCTACAATTAAAAAAAGCTATTCCTTCTGCAACACTGTCAGGTAAGCACTGATTCAACACCCAGCTGCAAGAAAGCTGTGAGATATTCATTGCTAGATGCATTTCTTCTTGAAAGTATGTATTATGTCAATCAAAACTGATAAATAATTTTCTTATGGTAGCCTGGCTACAGCTTAACAACTTTTTGTATGTCTTCCTGACATACAAAAGTGAGGGAAATGAGGCGGCAGAAGCAGACTAAGAAATGGTTTGGCACCAAAACGTGCATTTCTGCCTCACTTGTTTCCCGAGAAATACCAGAATTACTGAAGCCTCCTTTTCTGGTACTGATCAACAGAAGATAGTCCCATCTCCTTTCAGATATGAATAAAAACCCCAGTTTAGATGTTATTAATCTCACTCCCTTAACACTTCCCTTTCAGTGCTAAGTCAGATGCCTTAGAAGATGAATATTCTGAAGTTCCTGAGGCATGCCTACCACAAACCATTTTCCCTTAAACTACTCAATTTTCATTCCTTCCTATTGTTAAATTAATAGTTTAACCATATAAAGACAGAATTCTACTTCCACCGCAGAAACAGTGAAAAAATGTAATTATTTGTCTTCCTTTGTAGGTCACAGAGTTAAGTAAGCTTGCATATTCAAATTGGCCTCTAAACTATGCCTCTGAAAATTATTTCCAAAATAAAATCTTTTATTAAACAAACTGTCTTAAATAAGCCTACCAAACACTTCTTAAGACCCACACATGAGCTTCACAGTTTGAATCCTAGACCAGTTATTCCACCAGTAGGCTGTAAGACATAAGACAGACCATGTGAGTGCCTCTCAGTTCCTGCCACCTGTTACAAAACTCAAGTGACTATTCAGATGTTTGTCATGATAGCAGTGAAATTATGATTTGGTTATGGAATAACTAGTTTTTTCTTCAGCTAGAAGAAACCAACTTATTTAATACCCTCCCTGCTAAATAATAAACAGTGATTCAAGATGGTCTTCTGGGGTTTTTTTGTTTTATTGCAAAAAATGCTTTGGTGTTCTTGGCTTCAGCAATTTAGAAACGCTGTTAGATCAGCTTCAGCTGGAGAAAATGCACCAGAAGCACCATTACTCAAGTAAAGCGAGTCAAAACAACTGAATAGAGTCTAGCTAAAAAGATGGGTGCACTATGTAACATGGTTTGGGTGGTTCCAGTGGAATTCTGCGTCTTCTGTCCTACAACTATAAAGCTCAAGAGCTGGATATGAACCAGAATGCAGACCACTCCAAGAAAACAGAATTTATCTATCTAAAACCAAGATTATTTAATAGCAGCTATCTGTGCTATTTACCCTTTCCTAGAAAATACTACTCATAGGAAAAACTTGCTATCTGACAGAAATAGTATATCAACATTACTTCTAGCATTATGTAATGGACTCATCATCTTATGCTCTGCCTGATAGATTATTTTAGAACTGGCTATACCAAAACATGCAGAACTACATTCTCTGACTCATTAGATGGTTATGTTTTATCTTAAGCTACCTACTATGAACACAACAATACATTCACCTCTTTCTTCGCTATAACTGTCAGCTCTCTGGTCCTGTGAGAACAGAAATGTTACTCCAAACTGTGAAAAAAGCATTGCTCTACTCTAACAAAGTAAAGGCTGAAACAAGGTCTACTCTACTACTTCATTAAAAGTTAACTCTTTCAGTGAAAACATCCACAGAGTAATGACAGTAAAGAAGAATGGCAACTTAAATGAAATGTTTGGGGTTTTTTTTAATGTTTATCACCTGTTTAGTTTTCAGACTACAAGGCACCTAAGATCAGGTGTTATCAGAACCAGCATACTGATACAGCTACAGTGAAAATTCTCCTGGTGTTGTTACTGCTTATGTGAGCAAACAAACACCTTTACTGGTAGAGATAATATCCAGCATACCTTTTTTTCAGCATCTGCATTTACACATTGCAATCGATCATACACAAACACTGTTCAAGAAGTCAAAGTAATAATCAACACGATTATACCATCGAAAGATGCTAGGACAGCTTTAGTTACAACAGAATGGAGGAAAAAAAATCAAAGTTAATTGTACATGAAAGTTAGGTTCATTACCAGTCACTAACACACACGGCCGTCATGGTTAAATAGTATTTTCTTTCCTTTTATGCATGTTAGCATGTCTCAGCACGCAAGTCTTTTGAGAACAAAATTTTCACAGAAGACCCAACTAATGGCAGTATGAGCACAACGGCTGTGTGGAAGACGATCACTGTTCATCTATATAGTCACAGCAATTAGCAGTATTGCAACCACGGCGTAATTTCCAATCATAACTTTTTTCTTTTTAAGTCTTAACTTCATTAACACCTTGTTGTCAAAATACGAGCCTTCTTTTCTCACAGTCTTAACGTACTCCAAGACTGTGCGAAGGCATTCAGTAAACACATTGGTTTAGTCCCCAGTTGAAACCAAACTTTTATATATTTCAAAATATTTTTCCAAATGCACATCTAACAGACATTCAAGTGTACACACAAAGACAGCCTGAGCGGGCACATCAGTTTCTGCTACGACTTTACTTTTTTAAAAGAAAGACTGCAATCCCCTGCTTAAAAACAAAAGGAAACCCATTTTCAGCTCCCAGGCCCTGTGAGGTCTAATGTGAAATGTGATAAACAGCTGGCCTTGCTCTTAAAGTGTTAAGAACAAAAAAGCTAAAGCACTTCTATTTCTCCAGCTGTAAAACCAAAATATTGCCAGAGTCTTCCTGCAGCCAGGGTACTGGATAATTTAGGCTAAAATAAATGTTTATTAAAAAAGGGCGTTGATTTCTTGGCAGCAGTGAAAAGCAGGAGACACCCCTAGTGTCGACGTAAAATACTACAGGACTCCATACTGTATCTCTGGGTTAATTTTACGGCAGTAAAAGGGAAATTTAAATCGTCATAATTTCAAAAACAGAGCAACTCACACACACACACCTGGACATACCGCATACCTTCTTCCTACAGTCTCAAAACCCACATGCCTATCATATTTGAAGCGTCAGCTTTCTAAACCCGGACCAATTAAAGCAGACATTATCTAGCCTGTCTCCCTGCCATGGGCTACGTGCATTATAGCTTTCCGGTCTGCACATGAACAGAAAAACGCTGCTGCACCAAAGGCGGGGGGGTGGTGGTGTCGAGGGGGGGGGCACCCTATTGCGATTGCAAAACAACCCCCACAAGACACCGCTACCAAAACGCCGAGCCCGCTTAGGGCGCTGCCGATACATCTGGAAAGCAGATGAAGCGCAGGCCGGGGAAGGCGAACCCCCGGACTGAGGGGAAGAGGGGGCGGGGGTGAGGTGAGGGGGTGCCGGGGAGCGAGGCGGGGGGGCGAGGGGAGAAAGGGAAGGGCCGAGCCCGACGAGCGCTGCCGGGGCGGGGGGGAGGCGGCGGAGGGAGTAGGCGGGCAGGCAGCGGGGCGCACGGGGGCGAGGTAGCGGCCGTGGGCGGCGGAGGGGAAGCGGGGGGACGCGCCTGCCCCCGGGGAGAGGCGCGGGGCGGCCACAGCGGCGGCCCAGAAGGAGGGGGAAGCCCAGCGAGGCTCTCCCCCGCGGGAGGACGTGGACGGCTCAGGGGCGGGAGGCGGAGGAGACGGGTCAGAGGCAGGGCAGCAGCAGCGAGGCGGAGCGGCGGTCGGGCCGGGCCGCGGGGCCATTACCTCGCCCCCCCGCACCCCCGCGGCCCGTCCCGGTCTGGAATATTCCGGCGGGGCGGGAGCGGGGGGCTCTGAGGGGAGGGGAAGCGAGGGAGGGTCCTCACCATGGCGGCGGGTGGGCGTCAGGCGTCTCCCCCGCAGCTGAATCCACCGAGCCCCGGCCTCGCTGTAGCGTGTTCGGCGTCGCCGCCGCCGCGCCCCGGGCCCGCCGCTGCCTCCGGCTCCGGCTCCCCTCACTGCGGCAGTGCCTCGCACTGACCCGCAACGGCGCGCAGGGAACTAGGGAGGGGGGGCGCGAGCAGCGCTAACGCTCAGCAGCGGGGGCGGAGCCTCCCACATCCGGGCACTCGCCGCGCCGAGCACCGCCCTCGCGGGGGGGCGGGGCGCGGCTGTGACGTCAGGCAGCGAGGCGGGGGCGGGAAAGGAGAGGAGGGGGGTACAAAATGGCGGCGGGGTGAGGGTGGGAGGGGGTGTAGGTAGGCGGGAGTGGCTGTGGCCGCTCTGCTGGGCTCCCTAAGAGCGGGGGACAGGTTTTGTGAAGGCTGGGATGTGGGAGTCTCAGTTGAGGGGCTGCTCTGCTGCCAGGAGATCCTTTTTGCAAGGCCCTGGATGTTGAGTGTTACTAGAAGATAGGTTTGTGCCTGCTCCTTTAGGCCTCTGCCTAGGGAAAGGTTTCCTCAGGCACTTCAGGAGCTGTTAGAGCTGCTGGTTGTGCTTGTTCTCCCACACACCCTCTGCTTAGGCTGGGTCCACTCAGTTACTTCATAAGCTGTGCTGCTGGAGCCCTTGCTGCTCTAGCTTCCTTCCTTCCTCCTTGTGTTACTTCTGCTCTCTGCAAAAGGACAAAAGGCTCCAGGCAGGGAGAAAGCTCAGCACAGGTGGGCTGTTGGAAGTGTGGTTCTGAGTGGTGCCTGCTCTCCTTGTGTTCTGGCTGTTATTTTCCTCAGGTTTTTAATGTTATATTGTAAGAGGCTGTCCAGGCTGGAAGGTGCTCAGTACTTAACAGATTTTTGGGGTATTGTGTTTCAGTAGTGTTAATAGGTAATTAAACAAAACTAAAGGAATTGTGCTGTGATGAGATAATTCTTAAAAGTGTTTATATGTATTTTTGTGGTTTCATGCCAGTAGTTAATGTTTTGTAACCCTGCATAGTTTACAAAATAAAATGACTGATACAGTTGAATGCAAACTAAGATGAAAGATGTCATCTTAGTAACCCCTTTGAGGCAAGATTTAGGGCAATGCAACTGCTTGCATAAGTAAGGCTGACCCTCAGGGAGTGATCTCTATATATTGTAAAGTTTTAAGTAGGCCAGATGACACCTTTAAAAGCCTCTGTGAAGGGTAAAGTAAAATAGTGAGTGAAGATGGGTTGATTTCACATTCCCTTTGCTGTTTTTGCCCTTCTTTCTGTGCTCGCTGTGCTGAATATGTTTATTTTGGAGCACCATGACACAGCGCATAACACTGTGACAAATGAAGTGGTGAAGTGAAAATAATAATTAATATAAAATATTGTTGTGTTAATACTGCCAAAGAGAAGATCCAGTACCATGTTGATGTTGTTTTTCAGGCATTTGGTATTCGGCTCACAATAGCTCGACACTTTGCCAGGGAAATGCAAATCAGTCCTGCCAAGTTCAAGGTGAATGGCAACCTAATTTGTGGGGGAAGGGAAGACTGGATTATTACTTTAAAACCAGGTTAATTTTTTAGGACCATAGCCAAGCATGAGCTTTCCAGTCTAAAAAGGTCATTTCCTCTCCCCTCAGCTTCTTCTGGAAAAGGAACTGCCTTGTCACTGTTGCCCTGTTTGTGGGAGCTGGTCTAAGGCTAGCAAAGGTTACCTTAAGAGTTCCTGGAGAAACCTGACATCTTGAAATCAAATGCTGATGTGCAAATGCTAAGAGGAATGGGGAATCTCCTATATGGAAGCCTGCTCAGGAAATTAGATAAATAAAGGGTGACTGTGAAGTTCAAGAACAGATTAGAAGTTCTCATCTAAAAGATTGAAGCAATGCACAGCAATAAATGTGCAGTTCTTAGAAATTATTAATGACTGATGAAGGTTCTGTTCAGAAACTGATATTCAGCATGCCTTCATATCTGCAGAAATGGGTGAGCTTGACTGGGAAGAATGAAGAGTGGATTAGAGAGATTGGACAGAAAAATCTAGCAAAAATAAGTAAATGAAGAACGTGGTGATGAGTGAAACTAAGTGGTGGCGAACAAAAGGTAATTTGCACCAGAAGAAAGCAGAACAAACACTAATGCGTAACTGTAAGCTTTGAGTTAATAGCAAATCAACAAAATAGGCCTTCCTGGTAAGAACCTGGGCCTGGCCACAGTGAGAGGTTATACATGGTAAAATGGTCTGATCCAGGGAAGGAATTTCCTGCTTTTTTTATTAACAGATAGAGGTGGCTAGGACAACTCTTCTTTGGGGGGAAAAAGAATTCTAGTTGCTAGGATGTCTCAGGATAAAACATTCCTAGATTTCATTGAAAACTAGTATTAAAACTGACTGGACTCTAGCCAAAAAATAAAAAGTAATAACTTAAGATCTCCAAAAGGAAAAGAAATTCTGATGTAAAACAGTCTTGCTGCTTACAGCTCTGTCACTGCAGCCTTATCTAGCAGATGCAAATCTGGAGTAAAATCAGCTAAATGAAGTTGAATATGGCTAGAATTTCTATTGCATAATGTAATGGGACTAAAATAAACAGAAATGAGGAATACAATACCTTAATTGTTACCTTTTTAAGTTCCAAGTAGAAGGAGCCAAGAACTTGGGAAAATATAATTTTTATCTTGTAATGCAGTTATGTCACTGCTAGTAGTTGTGAAGCTCTAGATGCAGTACGCAGATGAGCTAATTAATTTATAATTCATTTTTCTGTTGTGTGAATGCGTCATAGTTGCTTTTCTTTCATATCTGACTTCTAAAAGGTGAAAAATGCAAGATGGTATTTGTTAGTGTGTAGTTAAGAGGCTGTAAAAAACCATGACTTGCATTTAACCCTTTGCATTATATTATCTATATTTCTGACTAGGTTTTTTTGCAGATATTGATATTTGAGTGGTTTTTTTAGAGTGAGTTTCAGACAATTATGTGTTTTGTTAGTTTCTGATTTTAGTAAAGCTCCTCTGTAGCTAATTACAATCATTCAAACTAGGATAAATATGTATCTCCATGTAATTGGAAGCTGGTTTAGCTACAGATAAACAAACAGGTATGTAAACTCCGTACCTGTTTGGTTCTTCAGTGTTATTAACAATAATGATGTGGCTTGCATAGTGCTTGTCCTAATGTCTGGAAAACAACTTCTGTGCTCCTGCTTATGTGTCTGGACTCTAGCTGCAGTTCTTTGCATAGCATGCTTCTTTTAAAGTGCTATTTGTGATGCCTTATCTATCTCTTAAGTTTTGAGGGTTTTTACTATATTACGTATCTTTGATCCCCGAGCATATCCTTCTTTGTCTTGCCTTGTGCTGGTTTTCATATGAACATTGCTTACTCACAAACCTAGCTGGATGCAGTTTGTATGGAGCATTCCCCTCTCTGTTTAACCCAGAGTGAGGGCTGCCACCTAATTAAATAATCTTCTGCCCTGACCCTTAACAGGCTGTAAGCAGCTTTTCCCAGCAAAGCAGGTAGACTCCTGGGACAGTGCAGTAAAGCTTGAAAATACACGATTTTTAAGCATACGTGTGTTCTTGTGGGCTCCAGAAGTAATAAACTCTTATTCTTCTTTAGTGCTCTAGAAGGAAAAAAGGAAAATACCTTTTGTGAACCGGCTTTGAGGGAAAGTGCTTTTGGCTACAGTGGGTGGGGGAAGCTGTATTTTATCACCAAAAGAGGAAGCCTTTTTAGATAGAAATGAAAACTGTCCTTTCTCAGGATGTTTGAATAGCTCTAATAGTGCAGGTCCTCAACTCTAATATCTGTAAAACCGATGCACTGTATTTATTAATCTCATTTCACTTGTAATAACAGGCAGAATAATAAGCAAATCTAAAGATACAATACTGACTGGAACTGACAAATGATTGGAAAGATAAAGTGCCTCTCATTGTATCTCTCTTACACCTACATCTGTCGTTTCAGTTGAAAGAAATCAAAGGGAGTCTGCCCTTATTTTCTTGCATATTTGTGAGAGCATGTATAAATTGCCAAGATTTGGGAGGAGATGATATATTTCGGATCCAGTAAGGCACAGCTGAAAAAACTGGTCAAATGAAAGGGTTAGGGATGCAAGGGAACACTGCTGTCTTTACCTAGCAAATGAAGAACAGGACTCTCCTTAAGACCAGAAAAAGGTCTGGGCCACAGAAGCCTTGTGAAGCTGTAGGTTAATAGGATGATTTTTGGTTACCTGTTGGTTCATTTTGCATCACTGCAGGATGCTGGATTTCAAATGGCTATAGCAAGTGCAGATGTGTAGTTGTCTCTAGCATATGTGCATTTACTGAAACAGTGGTGGTAAATGCTTCTGATACGTGGATCTTGCTGCCCAAGGTGGTGTGAATTAAATGTCCTGATAGTAGGTTTATTTCTTTGGGTACCCTTTTCAGCTCTTGGTGGTAATTAACAGCCCCCAAGGACTTGAAGCCACAGATTGAAAATCACTGCATGAAACTTTATTTTTTTTTTTTTCTTAACTGGGTTATAAAGAGTGGTCTTCTCATTTCCTAGACTTACTGCCAGTTCTGGCTAGGATAAACTTGGGATAAAAATGCTTTCTGTGCTTTCTGTATCTTTGACCCTGTGCCTGTAATTGCATCACTGTATCGGATAGCTCTCTGCAGAACAAATATATGCAGACAATTTGCAAGAAAGATTGAGACTAAAAGGTTACATTTTTCTTGAGACTCTTCTGTTTGCATAATAATTTCATGTAGTGATCTTATTTGCCTAGCAGCTGATAAGGTTTCTTGATGGCATCCAGCTGTAGCTAGGGTTGGCATAATTGGCTGCTTTTTTCTGAAGACATTTGTTCTTGGGAACTCTGATAAGAGCTGTGGGCTGACTGCTCAAAGACCTTGCAACAACTGGAAGTAAGTGCTGCAAGCATGAGTACAGTGTTTGATTTTTTTCACTGATGTGCTTGTCTACCACTGTTGTAAAGGCTTATTTCTTTTGTTTAACTCTGCTAGAGATACACATGCATCGGTCTGACTTGTGAAGTTCTTATCTTCCTGCAGTAACTGATTAGGCAGTAGAGATTGGCCTGCACAGGATATTAATGAGCTATTGATGTATGTAATGTCAATCTTGTGGAAACAATCACTTGAACTATTTTAACGTGGTACCTGTTTTATCAGTGGTCATGTGTCGGCTGACCGGTTCAGGTTTGGGCCAGTACAAATTCTGAAGGTGATGACTCAGGCAGCAAACTAGACTGGTAATTTAATAGTGAAACAACAGAGTCTGAACTGAAACAATGCCAAAAGGTCTTAATTTCTTTGTTCTTTTTCTTGTGGCAGAGACTAAACTGGGGAACTGCTTGATTGTTGATCCCTAACGGTTTGAGTTGGGGACAAATTTTGAATACCAGTAAGTAACCTGTCTCTTTCAAAACTAATCAAAATAGATGTTGTTGTCATGTGGAGTACCTTTTAGCATATCAGTATGTGTTGTGGGAAGTTTAATGAATGTAGCGTGAAGTTCTCTGTCTATTAACCCTTTTTGTTGTCATGGAAGAGAAAAATAATTGCATTAACAAATGCTGTCTGTGGTATGATATGGTAAATTGCATCCATCTTAGTTGTGCATTTTTCCATAGCTTTGATTGCCATGATCTTAGTGCTCATGTCATCTGTTTTCACTTACAGTGCTGTCATCTGTGTGAAAAATCAAGTAGCTTGTTAGAGTTTCAAGGAGAACGTGATGCAGCATGATCACGTGTATTCACGTAAATGTTCAAGGCCCCCTCAGCTAAGGAGGTGTGACCACACTGAGGTAAGCACTGTGCGCGTGTGATTCTCCACTCTGTGCCTCTGTTCCATACAGAGATTTTCTTAGGAGGTTGTATTGAGGCCTGTGTGGTTTGTAGTTTCAATTTGAGAAATAGGAGGATGTATAACCCCAACTAGGTCTGTTTGCCACAGGATGTAATTTTTTGCCACGGTAATTCAGAAGTGCATCTAAGAACTCCCAAGGAACTAATTTGGTGCTAACACAGAACATCACCTGTATTTTTATAGCTGTGACAGGTTTTACTGCTTTAGGCATGGTGAAACTGGGTTTCGTGATGTTCTCAAGGTGCAAAACATCTAGTCTGTCATCTGTGCCTGTCTCTCTGTGTTTGGATCATCATTGGATACTGCCTTTTTCTTACCATGGTAGTCTTCAGATATTCTGGATCTGCAGCACGGGACTAGAAAATGGCCTCAGGTCTTTGGTGGTGGGTGAAGATGCAGTCCTGCTCTGCTGCTTTCAGTAGAAGAGTGAAGTTACTCTCACACTGCTGGATGGGGATTCTGTGTTTTGTTCCCATAAAGCAGGTTCAGGCCCTGAATCCAAGGTGTTTGGACATCCTAGGTTTTATCCTTTTGCCCTGATGCCAGAAGGGATAGATTCTGCCACTGAATGCTTGGTCTTTGCACTTGTAGCATAGTACAGTCACCTAAGGAATCATAAAAAGGTTTAGCTTCCTGGCATCCTCCTTTTCCTCAGAGAAAGAGTAGTGAAAAGACAGCAACTTTTTTTGTGGGGAGTAGTTACAGCTGCTGGGAGCTCTTGCTTTGCACAGAGGTTAAAGAATCCCTTACAGGAATTATAACTTGGCTGGACTTGCTGTTAATCTGTGTTAATCTGAAGATCTTGTGTGATTTAAGTCTTTGGGCCTTCGTGTTGCAAAAGACTGCCTAATTAAAAGGGGCACTTGCCAGGGATGGGGTGCAGCTTGTTACCGTGGTACGCTGTAAGCCATGATGCTTCTGCCTCCTACCTATTTGGCAAAGTATCATCTACTTTCTGGTGTGGAATGGATTTATAATTTCAGTGGATTTAACATTAGCTTCTGATCAATCATGCTGTTGCTGAATCCTCCCACAAGAAACTTCCCACAAAAAAAAAAAAAATGGAGATTTTCCTTTTCTGAAAGGACCTGCAGAGTTTCCAGAGGAGATTTCAAAAGTCAGAATGACGACATTTGCTCATATTTTCATATCAGACTCCCCCCCCCCCCCCCCCTTCTGTCTCCCTGCAGACAAAAGGTATGCATAATGAAAGTGAAATTCCTAAGTAAACACCATGAAATTTTGGGTGACTTAGTCATAGAGTACTATTTTTTTTTCCTCTGTAAATAGGGAAGAATTCTGCTCTCTGGTGTGCAAAGCAGGCTCCAAAATAAAACGCACAATTTCCAAAAACAACTTCAGATTTTGTACTATAAAGCACCACCACTGGAATTTTACTACAGCCCAAACAGTTTTAACCACTGGATGATAATCTCCTCAAATGTGCTGTCTCTAGTTGAAGCAGCATATATCATACAACAAGAGATACTCCAGGCTGTCCTCAATGTGAAATCTAGTTTCAAAAAACCCGCTCCTGTAAGCCTTGTCTGTGGCAGGAACAATAACACCAGTAGTGATTCTAATGCTTTTCAGCTGGTGGGAAACTCAAACAGAACATTTTATGGCTTGGGTGCATGTATTTATGCATAAATAACCAAACAGAGGTTTAAGAGAACAGTATCACACAGAAAAGAATAGTGCAGATTACTCATTATGAGGATAATACCAATGAGATGAGATTTTCGACACCTGTTTGCGTTGAAAAAAAAATCGTATTATCGTGTAAACAACTTCAACTTTGTGTTTTCCCATTTAGCTGAAATTGCCACGTGACCCTTTCTGTAGACTTAAGGATAGCTGGTAAAATTGCAATGGAGAGTTAATGCATAAGTAGGGGATGTACACAACTGTACTTCACAATGGTGTGAGAGCTCTGTAATGCACGTAAATCTCGGTACTAAAAAAATACAGAAACTTGTTTAGTGTTATAATAAGCGTGTTACCTCTGAGTAGTGTTACAACTGCATGGGTTGAAACTGGACAAAGATTTACTGAGGTGTATGCAGCTCTGCTGGACCTGCTATTCCAAAGGTAACAGCAGCGTGTGGATAAGACAGTACTGCCATTCTGACAAACTGAGTGTAGTTGCAGTCAGTGTCTTTTTCCTGTTATAGCTCACACCAATTTTGGACTAGAATAAACAACACTTTAGTGGCTTTTTGGTCAACGTAATGTGCAGTTTTCTGGCTGATTTGTGCTCACAGGAGTATTTTGCTGTCTTCCTGTTGCTAACCAGCAGAGCTAAAAGTGTAGGACGTGTCTGGGAAATGTTTATGTTCAGGCCCTCTCGTGAATAGAAACCATTCTGAGAAACACACCTCATGGCATGGTGAGGCAGCATGCTACTTACTGATTTCAGTATACATAGCAAAGAATAAATACAGGTCATCAATACGGTCTTGCCCTGATAGATAGGAACTCTCCAGCTGTAGCGATACTTTGAGCAAGACCTCACTAGCAAACCACTGAGAGCTTTCATTCCCTGTGCCTGTACCCTGTGATCATACCCTAGGATGAAAGGGACTAATTAATGCCTCAATACCAGGGAATACATACCCAGTCTTCTGCTGATCCAATACAGTAGCAGTTACTACTGGATTTAGTTAGGGTCAGGGAAGAGGGAAGGACTGCTGTTAGGGAGGAGGAGGAGCACGTATGTAATCCTCTTGGGACTGAACCCCTTTCTCCCTCTGCTGACCAGGACAGTCTTGATCGATAACGCGCTAGATGTACCCACATCTGGTACAGCGAGAGAATTTGTCCAGTGTGTATGGAGCCTTCCCCTTTTCCTCAGACACATAAATGGAAATCTACCTTTCATGTTGAACAACCTGCAGCCCTTCTTGTGTGGGCTGTTAGTTTTCTGGTTTTTTTAAGCACTGCTGTTCTCTGAGCATATTTTAGATGGTTTCTCCAGGGAAATAATGTTCAGTATAACCTCCTTGTCAACACTCAGAAGCCTTTGGATACAGCCTAAAACCGTTTGTTGCAAACCTTGGGAGGTCAGAGCCTTTGAAATAGTTGTGTGGAGTAAGCAATGTTTTTAAAAATAAAACAAACTTCCCCAGATCTGAGCTGTGTTGCTTTCAGAGCCTCCCAGTTCCTGCAAAGTCTGAGTGACCCTGCAAATGGACTTTTTAAAGAGAAAATGCTGCTAGCTGATCAAGGCCCCTGAAGGTGCTAAGAAACAGCAGAGAATGTCTAAAGCCAGTAAAGCTTGTGGTACTAAGATGAAAAACATCCATCATTGAAGCAGTCAGAGCTGGAATCTTCTAAAGCGCTTGGGATATGTGGATAAAGCACTAGATTCTTGGGAGTTCTTTAACTGAACTAAAATACAACTTAACCAGGGACTGTGCCATCTTTTAATTCATGTTAATGTGGAGTGAAATGTGTATAAGGATTAAAAACAAAAAGGAAAAAAAAAAGAACTTGCAGTACTGTAACTCCAGGTTTGGGAATATATCTTGTTTGTACAGTGTTCAATTAAGTATCTGGTTTGTATAATCATTAAGGAAGAACTCGCCTCCCCAGTGGCAAGTCCTTTAGTTTATTGGTATTAGTAACATTCAGTGCACATCTTACTGCTCAAATGGTTAATTTTTTCGTCAACATGTACATTTATATTGTTCTGAATATGTGGGTGTTTGTTCTGACTGAATGCATACATCTGTAGATGCATGCTATACAACATAATGGAAGCTTAAAATACTCAGTTCTTGGCATCATAGTAGCCAGTTTAAGTGTTTGCTCAAGATCTCCATTCATGAGTAGCCAGCTTTGAGTCTTCTCCTGTGTATCTCATGACAGTTTTGGGATAATTATATTTTGAGAGAGTTTGGGTTGGGGGTAACTCTGCAGATAACTTCCAGTTAAGAGATGAAAATAGTTTCTCAGGGATTGTCTGGTTCCACTGAGCTGTGAGATTGAGCTGGAAGTGTGCTGAATCCCTGGACAGACTGACGAAAGGCTGTTGCTGTGAGCAGCCCCTGTTGCCCACTCCCTTAGAGCTAGTGTATAGGCTCTCCAGCATCCTTGCTGTCCCCACGTGTGGCTCAGAAACCACACCTTGGTCAAATGTGTCCTAATCTGTAGTAATGTCCTCCTGCCTGCTGCTGTGGGGATGAAGACCACCAAACAGGTCCAGACGTTCTTATCTGCATAAGGTTTAGCTTACGCCCTGGTATTTCTGTTCTGTTTTATGGGATTATTAAGCACTTCAGTACTAAGTTTCCTGTGGAGTTGGGGATGCCAAACCTTGATCAGGACCACAGTGATTCTTTGCTACAACTATTAACAAATCAATCACTTTAACATCTGGGAGGTGGATCAGTGTTAACTCCAAAGTCTAAGACAAGTTTTCTAGTGTACGTGCTTTTCTGGATGTCGCTTTGGGAACAACTCCATACTCTGTTCGCACCACTGGGTTTAAATAGAGGATTTTTACTACCAAATTTGTCACTCATTTGCTATGTGACCTTACACACTAGATATCTCACATGGGCATGTAACCTTTAAGGCCTCTTTTGAAATGTCCTCTTTGAAAGGCAACAGCACTACTAGATGGAGGATTCAGAAATTCTTATACAAATACATAGTGTATTTATATGTGCATTGATATTTACATAGTATAATCCATAATTACTTACGAAAAAATACATGATATTCAAATATGTACAATATATGGTAAATCCAACATGTCCAGCCTAACTACTTTTCTTTGTAGAGGGAAAAAAAAAAAAATCAGGATTCTTCTTGACTTGTAAAAGTTTCGAAGTGTAGTATCAACAGTGTTAGGTGAATTTTTTTATCTGCAAAAATCTTCATAAGAGATAAACAGAATAGCTCACTAATAAAATCTCAGGTATTAAAAGGGAGAAAAATCTTAAAAGCTGCATATTTTCTTCGCTTCAGTACTGCAGTCTAAATTCATGGTGAATCCAGTTTTTTAAGTAAAGGTACTGAACTAAGCTCTTTACTGTTTCATGTTTAAATGAAAACATGATCTCTGAGACTGTATACCATAAAAGTTTGAAAACAACTCAAAATATTAAAGGTATTAATAAAAAAATCCACTTTGAGATTGGTTAGCTGTACAATTAGCAATTTACCTGACTCTCAGCACAACTGATAGCTCTAGCGTCAGTGTTTGGGGATGTCTGGTCCCTTGCTATGGATTATCTTGTAAACATAAATGAATGCTTTGTGAATTAATAGTAACGCATGGTTTTTAAGGATAAAAGGAGATTTAGTTTGACCTAATTATCTAGTTACTGCCTTTTGCAAGAACATTGCTGCTCCCTGCATCTATAGCTAAATACTCAATTGAAACAAAGATCTCTTCTATAAATATGTAAATGTTTGTCACTCAAAAATCCTTTGATAGAAGATGCTAAAGCTGTAAACCTTGGTGCTTGAGAAGATCTGGTTTTGATTTGGGTGGTCCGTGAAGAGATATTCAGATTCTAAGCCGAGTTTCTTCCATCAAATACCTGCATTGTCTTCGGTAATAAATTTGCATGCGAACTGGAGGAAGGCGTTTGGCCTATTCTTAGAGCAAGTCAAAATTACGCTCTGCTTCTTCATGAACAGCTGTACATCTTCCTATTATCTCTTGTGTATCGACAGTGTGTGCAAGGCACAGGAGAAAGTCTTTGCCTTGGAGGAATTCACAGCCTCCTAAATGTAAAGGCTGAAATTTTATTCAATGATTTTATTAGGGTTAAGATCTCGCTATTCTTTACCACTAGGTTATAGTGTGCAGACAGATGCCAGGTATGTACGTTGGCTCCTGGTGTGCTGCAGGAAAAGAAGAGTATACACTGCTGGATTTACCCTTCTTACTGGAAGTTTCCCCCACATGATCTACTTGCATGAACCTGCGTGTGGCTGCTTCCTAACTCAGTTCTTGAAATATTATCCCTCTTAGCTTAAACACTTTAGGTAGTAGTTTTTCTAAAGTTAATTACTCTGACAATTGGGTTGGGGGGCGAATACACACATAGTTATGTTGGCAGACTGGGGAGAAGGAAGAAAAATTTCAGTGAAAGAACGGAGCAGCAATAAGTGGCTGGGAGTAGAAGCCTCTTTACTTGCCCACTGCCACTAAAGCACCACCTCCAACTACAGGTGTAGTTATTGACACCCACTGGGTGGGTAAAACTGGATTTCATTATCAGACTTGAGACCAGGGCTGGATCTGGGTCAGGCTGAGAGTTGGAGGGAGTGTAGTGCATGTGGACAGGGAAGAGCTGGCAACAGATGGCATCATAGTGGAAAGAATGAGGCAGCTCATCAGCTGGCAATGCTTCTGCCACATTTTGCCAATTATTTGTTTTTCTTCAGGGAGGAATTCAGTGTTTGGTTAAGTTTTGCCATTGGTTTTTATAGTCATTAATCCTAGGAAATCATTTTGTCTACTCTGAATTTAGTATTCCTTAAATTTAAAGCAATTTTAGATGCTAAGGAATATGACTAGTGATCACATTTTAGGACTGGATTTTCTTAATCAAAAAAAAGTCTAACTTATACATAAATGTTGTAGCAAAGGGTTCCCCAAAACGCTAAGCAGAATATTCATCTTTGTAGCAGATGGTTCTACTGTAATTACTGATGCATAATCTTTTGAAAAAGGAAGTAGGCTACTTGTTATGAGTTTATGAATTTAGCATTTCAACTAAGTTAACTTGTTTATACCCGCTTACTGCTTTTACAGTAAGCTTAGAGTTAGGAAATACTGCTTATATTTTACCAGTGGGGTGATTTAGTGATTGCATAGAAGAAAAGGACTCATACATTCATTTATTTATTCAAATAAGTATTTCTTAAGCTTTGTTAAACAATGAGATAGTTTTATTAATCATTCCTGTTTTTCTTAAGCAACAACCTGAAATGTATAAAACGAAGCACTAACTTCATCTCTAGGGAGCTTAGCAGTTTAGTTTTCTGAAGAGATGGGATTCTCATTGACTAATTTTTCATGTGCTTTTTTAATTCTTGCCATAGGTTTAAATTATCATTAACTTACTAATGAATAATAGTGATCGCTAAGCTTTAAAATTTTAATACTTTTTTTTACATCCATTTAGTTAAAATGAGTAGCTGCCTGTGAGAAGGACAACTGCTTTCTTGAAGGGAGAATTTATTCAATTATATATAAACATTTATTCCATGCTCATCACCATAGTAACTGAGGCCTCAAGTCAGCGTGCTTTGCTGAGCAGGGTTGCAAATACCGTAGTGAGCCAAGGCCTGAACTTCTGTATGGAAGTGCAGTTTCACAGTTGGTTGAGGCACAGCCGGTCCCTGCTACACCTTCTTGACCTCTCTCTTGTGTCACTGTTTGTGTTCCTGTGGCTGCAAGCGTGGTTGAATCAGGGAGCTAATGTGACTGAAAAATAACCTCCCCAAAAATTAGTGTACACCAAATCGTCCTTCTGATCTGGCCGACCAGGTGATTGCATGAGTGTTAGTGAGGCACTGGGAAGAGTCAAGAATGTGTGATTGTGATAAGTGTGGGGAGAGACAGCTGCAAAGTAAGCTGATTACAAAGCTGCTGCTGAAGCTACTTGTTTAGGGCCTGACTATGCTGTAGCTGAAATCGTTGAAAAACAGGTATTGGGTTGGGAGTTAGGCCAGTTTAAGGGAGGAAATGATGTAACTCATTAATTTTGAATGTTTTTGTGATTTTAGCAGTATATTCCTGAGCCAAGTATATCTACTGCCTATACTGAAGTGCTGTTCTAAGAAAGGAAAATGCTAAAAAGACGGAAATTCGATGTCTCTTCTCATATGCCGACCTCTGAAAAGTGGCCACAGTATTTTATCAGAATGTTCACTTCAGGAGCTCCTTTAAAATCAGCTTACTGCATCTCTTTATCTTTGGTTTTATCTTTTTTTTTTTATCTGTACCTAGATGATTGCTTTCAGAGAAGCCTTGTTGTCCTGGTTTCAGCTGGGATAGAGTTAGTTTTCTTCATAGTAGCTGGTAGAGCGCTGTGTTTTGGATTTAGGATGAGAATAATGTTGATAACGCACTGATGTTTTGGTTCTTGCTGAGCAGAGTTTACACTAGTCAAGGACTTTTCAGCTTCTTGTGCTCTGCCAGGTGCACAAGAAGCTGGGAGGGAGCATAGCTAGGACAGCTGACCCAGACTGGCCAAAGGGCTATTCCATACCATATGACGTCATGCTCAATATATAAGCTGGGGGAAGAAGAAGGAAGGGGGGGACGTTTGACGTGATGGCGTTTGTCTTCCCAAGTAACTGTTACGCGTGATGGAGCCCTGCTTTCCTGAGGATGGCTGAACACCTGCCTGCCGATGGGAAGTAGTGAATGAATTCCTTGCTTTGCTTTGCTTGCGCGCACGGCTTTTGCTTTACCCATTAAACTGTCTTTATCTCAACCCATGAGTTTTCTCACTTTTACTCTTCCGATTCTCTCCCCCATCCCACCGGGGGGGAGTGAGCGAGTGGCTGTGTGGTGCTTAGTTGCTGGCTGGGGTTAAACCATGACACTCGTCTTTTTACTTCAGCTCTCTAACAGCAGCAAGGGTCGTAGCTAGCTACTTTTGTAGTCTATTTGTAAATAAATCTCAGATGTATTCCTTTTTCGGCTGCTCCCTCTGCCTTATAAAACATTGCAATAGGTTGTGTTTTATAACTACAAAACTTTACAGACTCAGCTTCTGAAGCATATTTATCCTAAAAACTTAATGAGGGCTTTTACTTTTTATCTGCTACATTAAGCAGGCCTTCATTTTGAGCCTTTAAAATTATGGTGCCATTTTATTTTCCAGTGCACTTTAGATCATCGTTTCTCCATCCAAGGTCCTGATCCCATGGAGACTTGCACACTTGCTTAACAACGGATGTTTCAAGCTGTATCACTGATTTATTACTCTTCCTGTACTGTTACCTGATTTGAAGACAGTCAGGTACTGGGGCATCTACATTACTTCTGTAGTATTTGCAAAAAGATAAATGATTTGTAGGTGTAACACAGCACTACAGTTAATCATGCTAACAAACTGCAGCATGAAATGTGATCTTGTATGGCCATTTATAGTCTGAGTTTTTAAGAGCTGTAGCTCTGCTTTTGGCTTGGTTAACTTCTGTGGCTGTTGTAGATTACATTTGCAATCAAGTTGTTGCCAAACTTCTACTCGATGTTAAGGTCATGTTTACTACTGCGCAACTGCATAGTGAAGAGTTGCAGTAAAAGCAAAATAAACTTTAAGACTCTTGACGAAGCAGCTTAGTGTCACTCTGTGGGAGCCTGATAGCAAGTGGATGTTGGGCAGAAGCTCAAACTGACTGTAGACCAAAGCAGAATGTTGTTGGCAGCAGTTAAATTTTACTGTTTCATTATAGCTGATGCGTCCTTGACTGCAGCTCTAAAAAACATCTTGTGCGTGTTCTGAGTACTGTTTAAAAAAGAACATAGATGTAAGAAAACTGGAGTCTGCAGCTCTCCGTATGTGGTGTTAGTACTGTGCAAGGTTTTCATCTATTAGCCAGATTGAGTGATCTGGTAGCCTCCTAAAAGAACTGTGCACGTTAAATTTCTGGCACTGCTGATTAAAAGAATGCTGTTGCTGGAACATTTGAGTTCCTGTTACTCTTCCAGGGAAGGGATACAAAGGCTAAGTGTGGTCGTCCCAGATGAGGGTTAAAGTATGCTAGCGGTGAGCTGCAATGGAGCTTACATTATGGCTATAACTGTTCTGGATTAGACATCCACACCCACACAGCCCTTTTTGTTTTAAAATCTCGTAGATAGAAGCATCTTTGCTGGTGTGAATGCCAGTAACTATTTGAGCTTTAAAAAAAAAACCAAACAAACCCAACAAAAAAAAAAAACCACAACAAACCAAACCAACAAACTACAGCCAAGGGATGGAGTATTACTGCCACTGACATTTTGGGAAGCCTTTTTTAGCTAGCTTTAAGGAGCAAGGTCTATGCAGTGATGATCAGCTGCATTTGACAAGAAAAATTCTCCAAAATACTAAGTTCCCTGTGAAAATGGGCCGCAGAGCAGAGGAGAAAGATTTTTGTGTTATCCTTATGGGAGGGAAGATATATAAACCTAATTTTTGTTAAACACCAAAAATCCATAGAGGACTAACACCTTATTGTCCCACTTGTATAACTTCAGCTGGAGGTCTCAACTTTTTAAAAACCAGTCAACCGAATATAGCATATTAGTGCTCAGGAAACAAAACTTCTTTATTTCTGGTACTATGGAGAGACATTTTTTCCCAGTTTTCAGTTCCTGAAGAGTTGAGGCAACTGGTATTTGGGGGGATGATTGTGCTAGTTTTCTGGTGTGTTGCAAATACAGGTGCAAAAGTTCACAGAACAGGATTAGAATTGGAGATATAATAGAGTTGTGGCCTGACTCAGTATGGTTTGCGTACTCTCAAATCCCAGTGAACCTGATGGGGTCTGAAACCTTTTATTACGACTGGACTTAGCCCTTTTTTCTACTGTCAATTACTTTTGCTGATCTATTTTTGGTTTAGTGTTATTTCCCATTATAGACATGATTAAAAGCAATTTGGAATAATTCCGATACTCATGTGTATCAGGAAGGAACTGAACTACCAAAAAGGGATCAATTTTGGTTCCTCTGCTTCACTATGATCAATATGTTTCAAATATCAGTGAAGATGCCCATATGCTTTCTAAATAATTTTTCTTAAATATCAGGTATTTATGTGGAGAATTTTAATTTTATTTGCTTACACTTATACTTCAGTGCAGGCACTTTTGTAGGCTCCTGCTCTTATTTAATTGTCGTATTCAAAGTACGGAAAGTAAGAATGCTTTTGTCTCCATTGATACTTCACAGATGCAAATTGCTCAAAATGGCAGTGTCACATAGAATGTTGTAAATGCTCTCTCTTACCAGGCAGATCAAATACCTTAAATAAAGCCATTCTGCATTGTAAAACGTTTAAAAGGATTCAGTGCCTTCTGTAAAGCTTCATATGTGTTGTAATGATGTCCAAGCATCATGTGAGTGTTTCATGTTCCATAAAAGTGAGCTTCCAAATCAATATATTGACTTTGCTCCTAAGCTGGAGGCACTGTAGTTGCTAAAGTTCAAGTTTCACACTCAAATAGCAGTCTAATTGAAGCGGAGAAGTCCGGTAACTGTTCTGTTTTTCTGTGCTTGCTTTGCCAAGCAGGAGTTAAATCATGCCCTCTGGAAACTGCAGTTGGACTCTCCAGTCACATCCCCTTTTCTTTAGTTAAAATTGTGGTATGCCTCCTATGCAAGAGGAGCACAAAAAGGAACCATATTGGGATAAAAGATCTGGTACTCATTAATGTTCAGGGTTAAGCAGATATGTAGCTTAGTAATAATTATACCCTATCATTTATTTTTGCTAATTTGGAATAAGAGAAAGGGTTGAGGCCAAGAGAACTTTAGAGAGCCAAATGATTATTTTAATCCTTCATCTTGTTAGAAAGCAATATTTAGAAGGAGAAAAAAAAAAAAACAACCCACACTTGATGTTTATCAGTCTTATGTCTATGAGCCATAGTAATTTTGCAGGCATGATACAGAGGTAAGTAGTCTAGAATATTACTTAGTTATATACAATCCTAGTTATGAAATACTGTTTATGGAGCTCCTTAGACCAAAACAGGTTTTTGTAGAAAATTTTCTGTTACAAGAATTTCCAGCTACTAGATCATACAAATTAAGCATCCCAAACTTCCAGTTAACCTTTTGTGTGTAAATATTTCATTTGTGCTAAATATGCTTGAAAATGAAAAGGTTTTGGTAAGGTTTTAGTTGAAGTTGGCATGAGTTTTTCTAAACTTTCTTTGAAAAGTAACTTCTGAAGGATCTTTAATATTAGGAAATGCTTTAAATAACAAGGGACAATTGTTCCCTTCTCAGAATTGTCTGAGACTTTTCTGATTCTTACAGCTTCTAACGTCCCTTTTTCTTTCAAGTCAAGTAAAGCAGAGAGATGCTTAGCAATTCTGAAATTCAGGCTATATATCTAGGTATCTAGCTTTGGTTAAAACATTCTGGATCAGTTTATAAGAGTGATCATTGGAACTGGAGAGAAACCAAGTAGTTCTTGTTTCCCAGACTTGAATTCTAATTACCTACGTCGTACTCTATCCTTTGCCTTTTTATCTTAGAGTAAAATGTACTCTGGTGTTTTGTGTTTCTCAGTTGCAGTTTCAAGCTGTAAGAGAGTGATTGTTTTCAGGATCTTTAAAAAGTCCATAATTTCTTTGCAAATGTAGCAAAAAAAAAAAAAGTCTACTTAAAGAAATAGAACAGGAGTCATGGAGTGAGTGTAAATATTGACATGCTGTCTTTGTAAACTACAAGTCCTACTGGGAAACTTGATGTCAAGTTCACTTTAAGACCTTGTACTCAAAATAAGTCAAATAAGTGCTGAAAATGCAGTGTTCCTCAGTAAAGATTTTTACTTGACCTGAGGAGATTTAACCTTCCAAGATGATCCTGGCTACTTTCCAAAATGTGTCATTGAGGATGCTTTTTTATCTGCTTTCTGTGTTCAAGCTTTATCAGTATTCACACTGAACTTTCAGGAGACTCTCTGGACATTTCATTTTATGAAACATCAGCAACAGATATAATTATGCTGGAAAAAAAAAAAGGGACAACGAAGGCAGCTTTACACAGCTGTCCCTTTTCCCTCTGGGACTTATTAAGCATTATACAAACAAGACTCTCTGGTTGCTTTTGCTTGTATTGGGACTTGCGGTCTTTTCTCAAACTGTGTTGTCTGGCCTGTTTTGTTTCATTATTAATATTTTTTAGCAATTCACATTTATCATATAGCATGATAATTTTGCAGGGTTAATTACCTGTGAACAGGAAAAGTTTTGTTCTAAAAAATTACCCTGAGCATAGTGTGATCTGATGTGGTCTGCAGATTGTTTGGATGTATTTTTTTTTCTAAAATGTTAGATAGGGCTTTGATTAAAGGAAATTTAACACTACTAAGTTATCACACCAGAGCTGGCTTTTCTGACTTAACATTTAGCCTTCTGTTTAGCTGACCATGGCCTGCAGCTGAATCTGTCTTTACTAGTGTTGATTATGTGTAAGCCAAAACACAGCCCGCATGCTTATACCATAGTTGGCTTTGAAGTAACAGCAAGTATTGAAGACAGGGAAGAGTGGTAATATTTTTTTAAGTTATGACTTTAATAGGAGGAAAGAGTTCTGAGCAGCACATGCTATTTTTTATGTGGCTAGTCATAAATCAAGATTGTAAGACCTTTGGAGCAGAAGATGTATTTCGCCTAATCCTTTCTACCCCATTTTGTTCCACAGAGCTTTGATCTGTGATTAGATCTGCATGTATAGATGTGTATATATAGCAGTTATTCATGGCAGAACCATTTCTTGAAACTCATACAAAGCTGAAAACGATGTGAGCAGGGTCTCTCTAGTGCTCTGAGTGTACAAACCCATAACACATTCTTAAACACAGAAACTGGTGCCCAGGCTTATTAGCTATCACATGCAAAATATGTTTACCCTGATATTTTGAAATTACTACTACAACAGGCCTCAAGGGCTCATTGTCCCCTTTGTGTGCATGTGTTATTCCCACTGTTGACGATGGGAATTAGCTATGCACATCAGGAGGAGGGTATACCCGTTGGACTAGAACTTAGACAGCAGGGAATATGAAATTCTCTAGCTATTAGGTGGTGAGATCAGTACAACTTCAACATCGCTCCCACTTGGCATGTCACCTCTGTGTTTTTGTGGGTGTTTTTTTTTTTTTTGCTAAGGAAAGAGTAGTGGAAGTAGCAGCTGTGAAACGTGATGATAGCACGGTGCTACCTTGATAGAAATTGCAGCTCAGAGCTGCAGATCAAGTGTGGCACAGAATTTTGAATGATGGAGAGAGCCTTTTTTCTGGAAAAAGCAGCCATCCAGGTTAACCCTAGTAAAAGCTGACTGTCACTTGCTGGATTAATAAATGGTTGTCCAGAGAGAGGATTTCTTTCATCTGTGTCTCTTAAAATATACTTTCAAATTTACATTCAGTTATTTCTTTCAGCTGTTAGGCCAGATTTCTTCTCAAGATGTTATGTTCTTTGAATTACTGTGATTTATTGTTCCTCTTCTAGTACTGTCTGGATAGCTGATACCTTCAGTCACAGGAGTGACGTTTATATATGTCAGATAGGTCTGGACATTGGACTTGACGTTCTCAGGAGTTTCTGCTATATAAGTAATTGCCTTAGCGGGGTGAGGGGAGTAATAGCATGATATAACATAAGGGTCCAAGAATGGTTTAGCTTATAAATGCTTGATCTTTTGTTTTCTGGTTGTTTTTTTTTTTTCTATTCATTTTCTGAATCTTCTTTGCTAATCCTGTGTGGAAGCTGTCAGGCGTGGGGCACTCCAGAACTGTTTAGAGCTCCTACACGTTTCCAAAATGAGAACTGCGAAAGAGATTGTCATCTTTGCAAGAGAAAAGCTCCCTCCTGTGGAAGAGAGGAACCTCTGCAGTGACTAGGAGCAATGTTAGGGCATAATACTGTGATTTTTAAATTAGCAGGAAAAAAGGACACAAGCCCTGTAGGGGTTTGCAGATGCTGGAATTCAAAACCCTGATCCCTGTTATTTTTTCCCAAAGCAAGTTCTTCAGATTTTGTATGACTTCTTTCTAAAAATCTATATCAGTTATGGCTGATTGCTGTGTGTAAGAAAAATTGGATAGTTTAAATAATATAATGTGGCCACAGTGGGATCTTTAGTGTTAAAGGGTCTAAAGCAGCTGATATTTATACAGATTTTGCTTTCTGTAGCTCTTTGCTGAAAAACCTCAGTATTTTGGGCACTTTGGTGAATTCCAGTTTGTAGAGCTTACATTACTTTTTATTTAAAATTCTTTGTATTTTTCACTTTTCTAAGTGTGATAATCTGTATATCCTGAAGATCTGTATCAAAATTATTTTGAATCTTGCTTCAGTTGGGGGTCCTTGGTAGAAGGCTCTGCTGACCACAAAGCCCTGTCTGACTTGGAAAATACAACTGCACAGAAAGCATAAAGATGAGTTTGTGATGGAGGAGCTGGAACTAGAACTCATCTTGATATCAAATTTCTGCTAGAAACAGTATTTTTACCTTGGAGCTGAATATAGGATTCATGCTTGTGATCTGAAGGTGGAAGGCTCTAGCTCATTAGCACATTAGCAAAACCCTGAGGCATTTACTTCCATAAATGCTAATGTTATTCCCCTGAGAATGAAGCACTTCGGAGGGGGTGGGGGAGAGAGACAGATCATTTAGCATTACAGTGGAGATTTAAATTTACCAACTCAGATTCATTGCCAGGTAGAGGACTGAGACAGCACAGAGTGTGCTGACCCACTGCAGAAAAATGCTGTGTTGAGATTGGGTATTGGGAACCTGTTAACTGGCAAAATGCTGAATTATGGTCTTGTTCAGAGCTAGCTGGGTTCTAGCTTGTGGCACACAGCAACATGGACCTAAGTTTGGTTACAGAAGCATGAGATTTGGCGCGTTCTTTGTGATATGTAATGGTGAAGTGAAATTTGATTCTGTCTTTAGAAATTTATGGTGTACCTGCTCATTTTGATACAGTTTGGAGTTACCTTTCAAGTGGGGAATAGTTGCTCTATTAAGGACGTAGTATCCTCATTTATAAGAACTGTGAAGGTGCTATAGCTTGGATGAATAGTCCTTATGGTTGTGCATGTCAAGAAATGCAAGCTCCAGAACTTGTGGAAAAGCAGAAACTTCTCATGAGGCTGCACGCAACAAAAGCTAAAGTCAGGGTAATGAGGGATGCTGGCAGAAGTGCCCTGTTAGCGAGGTTCAGTAGCGTGTGAGCTCCCTGGACCTCTGTCTGTCTCTGATCTCCTTCTGGACCACAGAGCACTCGGTGGCTGCTGCTCTTCAGGTGCCAATTTGAATTAAAAGAAACTCAGCAATAGTGAAGGGGAGTCCCTTTTGCGTATAAGAACTTGCACTAGGTTCTGCAAGATTGGAGTGTGTTTGCGTGGGAGGAGAAGTGGCCTACACAGTTACAAATGGGATGGGGAGTCTTTTTCATGTGGCTTACAGCTTACGGGTGGCTTCTGGGTTTTTGAAGTTCCTTTGTGGTACGTATTTCCTCTTAGTAGCACCATCTAGTGATTGCCTGGAGTATTTTCGATTGCTGTTTTTTCCCCTCTGGCAATTTTTCTTTTAAGAAATTGAAGCTTGTGTTGAGCACATTTTTGTCTTGCTCTTCTTTCTCCTCTGCACCCCTCCACCCCCAACGTTAAATATTTTTCCTGAAAATCGAAAGAGAGGCTGAGGTCCCGTAGTGAGTTGCTTCGAGTTTTATGAAATTACATATCTGAATAGAGTGCAGTTGTTGAAACTAGTGTCCCTAATGATAGAGGGGCTGCAATATGAGTTGAACCATAATATTAAAACACCAGAGAATCCACAGGAGACGGACAGGAAATTTAGTCTCCATAAGTTCCATGTTTCATTGTGGTATACTACCGAGAACAAAAGTAAAGTAAAAGTTTTACTATGTTTTTAGTATTCACATGGCAGTGATTTCTGTGAAGCAACTGTGAGCTGGAAGAACATTGCTTCAAATCCCTGAATCCTCAGCAGTTAATTTTCTTTTACTGAAGCTGGGGGAATTGAAATAATGCTAAAAATACAGGGGAGAAAACTTACCAGAGCTGGGCATTTATTCTTGACTGTAATGACTAATAATTTGTACCTGCTCACTTTAAATGAAGCCTCGTTTGAAAATTTGTAGACCATAGATGAAAAACAACTGCAGAGAAATGTTCTGGTATTTTTGCAGTAATTTAAAGCCCTGGTTTGGATTACCTGATGCAGATTGCACTACAACCTTGTCCTCCTTCAGGAATTCTGCATCAAAGGGGCTACGCAGCAGGTAACTCATAACTGATCTGAGATGACAGACCCAGCCTACTTTTTCACAGCATCCTAAGGACCATTACTTCATTTAATCTTTCATTTCTGATTTTCATTAAAGGCACAGAAGGTAAGAAGGAAATGGACTAAAATTGATTCCACTTTTTTTCTCCTCAAAGTTCTCCAGCATAAAACCAAATGTGGAGTAAACCAAGCTTGAACCTCGTTGAATGGGAGGTGTTTGCACAACACTTGTAATGAGCACATAAAGGAGGAAGATTTCCTGCATTTGACACTCGAATTTGCTGTTAACTTGGGTTTTTCCCCTTTTTATTTGTAAATAGTCTTTAAAATTGGGGCTAATGTTCAACACATTAAAACACTTCTTTGCATGTGCTTGTGCGTATGAACGTACATATGAGTATGTGAGTTCTTGTCATCTTTCTCTCCAGAAAGTGAGAACTGGACATATTGCAAAAGAGAAAACTAGTTGGCTATTAAGTAATTGCTTTGTTTGTCCACACAAATTATTAGCTTACATCAAGATTTGCAGCATGCAGAAATGAACAAGCTGAAAAATACAAGACAATGAATACAGTCTTTAGAACAAGCAAATGGGAACAGTGACAGTGAAATTTATCTGAGTTTTCCTGGCCTATCTCACACTGTCTTGACAGAGAAAACACTTCCTTTCTATAGGGAGAACAAAGTAAAAATGATGCCTTCTGCAGGACTAACCACCTTGGATTTTAGGATTCCAGTTTGTTGATTTTTCACAGCCAAGTGTAGGTTGCGTGAAGTACTTGTCAGAAGGTGGATTGGTAAACAGTTTAGATTTGTCTTTTCTTTGGAGAGAGAAAGGAGTCAAAACAGGTAGTGTGTGCTGGCCAGGAAGAACCTGTGCCGCCTCTTCCAGTGGAAGGTTATTCTCTTCATAGTGTGCTCTTCCAGAGAATCAATAGCGAAAAAGCAGGTAAGAAGGCTGTGATGGTAACATGGTTAATGTCTAGATTTTTGGTATTTTGATTAGAATGCAGACGGGTGAGACAGTTGCTAAGAGGCTAGCCTGGCCATGGTATGATATAGGTTAACACTGTGTTCTCTCCAGGCTTCTCTGTAAGAATATAGCAAGTCCCTCAGTCTTGATTTACACCTGGACTGTTCACCAAGGTTTCATTTCTGTGAGAAAATAGGATGCAGCAGTTGGAGGAAGGGGGCTGCTGCACATCCAGATTTTATCCTGGTGTTGAATTTGGGTTCAGGCAGGGCATGTACCCTGACCTGGGAACTACCAAGTGCTCTCTGAGAGCCACTTGTTCTTTTTGTGTTGTAGCTGTGCCTCGGAGGAATGCAGCTCAAAGACTGCAGTGGTGCTACTTGAACCAGAGTAGGTGCTGTCACAAAATCAGAGCAATGAACCCTGCCTGTCCAAGCTGTGCCAGTTTCTGCTTTGACAGGATATTGGTGTACTCAGCTGGTATGCCCTCCCCATAAGGGCTTCCTTGCCCATCCCATAATATGGAATATAGTGCTGCTTCCCCCACCCCCTTGGATTATTACATTAAAAGTTATTGAATGACTGGGGACCCTACAAGTTTTGTAAATAGCTACTTACTGCAGAGCCTTCAAGGCAAACGAGTAATAGATTAAACAGCAAATGGTGAGAGAAGAGAAAGCCTTTTCTGTCTCTCCATTAGGGATAAAAGATGAGGCACAGGATTAGAGGATGGTAGGTAAGCCATGACAATATTCACTACCAACTACTGACTGCCTGGACAATTCTCTAGTGAGATCTGAAAAGTTTTGAGATTGGTATGAAATCTGTGGAAAGTTACTGACACTGAGCTTGGTGAGCCGGAAGCTTAATGCTACTTACCAATAAAAACCGTGGGTAGATCTGTAGGAGATTTTTGAGGTTAGGAACAGTCTTTCTAGCAGAGCCTGGAAGGTGTGTTAGAGGTGACTGTGATGGAGGCTACCAAAAGAATTTTTGGAGGGGGTTCTCTGGTATTGTTATATTTTCATATCAAGGCTCCTAGTGACCGTTTCCGCCACTGCCTGTGGGTCAAAAGCTCAGTGTCTTCTATAATACCATGACTCCAAGCTCATGCCCCTCCACTGTTTTCCCTTTAGATATCTGGGCAGAAGCTGGTGTCTTGGATGAGGCATGATCGCTTGTGGATTTGTAGAATAGAGTGCATGGAATAAAAGTGTACTTACCTGTCCTAGTCATGGTTCTCAAAGAATAAAGGCTATAGGAGGACTGACAAGGTGGCCAATAATCTGCCTTTCCTGTGCTGTTTGAATCATATCTCAGTCCTGGAGCTAAGTATGTGGCAGCATTCCTTCTTTGCTTGCTTGTTTGTGCTTGAGGGCTGCTGCTGCTGCTGGTATTGCAGGGCTGAAGCAGAAGGAAGTAAGAATTGATAGCTGGTTTTATTTTAAAAGCAAAAAAACACCTGCAAGAAACTTTTCAGCTCTGGTTGCTCATTATGTAACTGATTCTGTACCTGTATACAAGCACAAAATGTTAGTTCTTGATCCCTAGAGAAAAAGAAAGTTTGCCCTATCTTAGAAAACCTATCTGTAGAGGAAATCTTTTCACTGTATTTAAAACAAAAAAAACCTTCCTGGAAGTATTTCCTCAGGGAGTTATATTTCATTTATATTAAGATGGACAGGTCTGAATTCTTACAGTTCTGTTTTAAGCAAGGGCAGTTAATCCACACATTAGCATATTGGGGCAAATTTGTCCCTCATGTTAACTCCATACGCTTTGGTGGAACTTTGCACCAGGAGTGCATTTGGCACCTTTTCTTGGTTTCTTAACCATCTGCCTCAAGGGTAGCAAAGTTCAGTGTAAGCATTGTGCATTTGAAAATAAGATGATCAGCCTATTTATATATGACTATTGACTTGTTCTGATAGACAAAATGTTGCAAGCCTCTTGAACAGTGTGGAGTCTGCAACAGAACTGAAAGATGTGTGAAGGCTTGTTTGTTTGTTTTAATGCTGTTACATCTTTGGAGTGCAGTCACATAGTTTCCGTATAGAACAGGGATGAATGCAGTTGTATTTTTACAGTGGTATTTCTTGCATTTGATCAGCTTGCCTGTAGTGTAGTATTTAGGGAGAGAGATGTCTCTGAAGCCAGAAATAAAAATAATACAGTTAATTAAAAACAAACAAACAAAAAAAAAAGAAGAAAAAAACCACCGACTTTAGTCTATATATTCTATACATAGAACTGGCCAGGGCTTGTTCTCTACAGTAAGTTTGAAACGTGGAAGTACCTTAGGTGAATCTATTGGCATAGCAACTTAGACTGAGCTGAAGAGCGCCATCGTAGTCAGAAAATAGTATATGTTGTGATATTATTGCATGCTATTGCCATTTCTCTGCAGACAAGGCCCTCTGGGGTTCACGTTAAACTCATAACGATTCAGTTCAAGCTTCTGAGAACATTTGGTCCCTGTAGCACATATGCTGTAGCTTGACGTAGATATTACCGACGATGTTATCACAGTTGCTCCCATAGCAGCAGGATGGCACCTAACCTTGCAGTTACCATGCTGAGAACGGGCAGAAGGTCCATCTTACCTCCGACACAGTCATATGGTTCTTGCCTGTGCTGCCTTCATCGTTATCAACTGATAGTTTATTATTGCTTCTCTCAGGATTGTTCAAAGGCTGCAGAAGTTACCGGGTGGGATACTGGGCTGTTCCTTGCTATTTGGGATAAAGGGAGTAGGAGTGTCTGCCCTCTGGGGGAGGGAAACAAAGGCCTTATGAATAGCATATGAAGACCTTGTATACAGCAGCATTGAGACTCAAGTTTGTCCAAATGAGGAAAAACAGACTATCAGAGCCTTACGCTTGGTCAGTGCAGATGTGCTGTTATGAATTATTTTTTAATTTAAGATTTTTGGCATCAACATTGATGGAAAGGCTGTCATTGCTTTTAAGCCTTGTCTCCAATGGAGATCTGTTTGTATCTGTGTACTCATACCTGGGTGGTGCAACTCACTGCAGGTCAGAAGATTACAAACTCCAATGATTGCAGTGGGAGAACTCACAAAAGCTTATGATTCCTCACTTGTGTATATCTTACTATACAGAGAAATTCAGTGAGTGTTAGAGCACTGTGGAAACAGTCTACGTAGTTGTCTGAGTTCTCCAGCACTGTAATGGCAGGCACTGCAGGACCTCCACCACTAACCATCAGCAGTGATTTCTGTGGTCCAGCTTCACTTCTTTATGTTTTCAGTAGCTGGTAATTTTCTTCTTATTTATAGTTGGGATACAGCTGGAATCCCTGTGAATTTCTTCTGTGGGAAGAGGCAGAGAAGGTTATATGTAATGTGCAAGGTCAGTCATGAGATTATCCTTCCTGAGTGCACAGAACTAAGCTGTATCGACTAATAAGAGAAATAATCAACAACTTGGAGGTAGGGACAGAGAAAACAATGCCAAGAAGACTGGTTTGGCTCTTCCAGGGTTGACGTAGCCCTGTCTTCCTAAGGCTGAAAGCCAGGGCTCACAGGGATTTGAAGCCTTAAATGCTGGTCTCAGGGAGAGGGGAAAAGGAAGCAGTCCGAGGAATGCTGGCGAAAGCTGCCAAGCGTGCCGCAGGGAAGGCCTGTGGGCAGGAGTGCCTGTGTCTCTCCTAGCCAAAGATCTGGATTAGCTGCACTAAGGGGACTTTCCAGTCGTCACTTGTGAGCTTTGTAGAGCTAAGGGAAAACATGAATGTTTTAAGACTCATTATACTGCTGCTTTGTGCTTCGGGGTTGACACAGCGATTAAGGCAATGCTCAATGCTTCGAATTCTGAAAGCCACAGCACTTGTTTCAGATCTCAAAAAGAGGTTAGCAGTTACAACGTGTCACGTCCTTATTTAATCAAAGCTTTACAGGGAGACTCTAGAATAACAGAACTGTTCAGCATAGCACATGCGTAAAAATTTTACATAGCAAGTGAGGCAGGTACTCTTAACCAAATGGAAACCAACCTCTGCTGGCACGTAAAAGCCTTGTATTACAAAACTTACAACGTCACTGCACAGAAGTTCTGTTCACATCTTTTATAGGAAGAATGTAATAAACGAGTTTTTCTGATACTCGACTAGTCTGGAATCACTAAGAGTCACTCTGCATCTGCAAGCCAATGGACAGAGCCTCAGCTGAAGCCGGTAAAACCTCCCTAACTTGTGTTAGTAGGGCATGGAGAGTTTAGCAGTATTATTTCTTTTTCAGGTGGTGGAAGATACCAAAGCCTGTAGTAGCTGCACTAAACAGAAAGCCTTGTGCAAACACTAATGATCTAATGCAAGCCGTATGCAGGATCACAACTAATAATCATGAGTAATAACTTGCTCTTGGATCCTTTTACTCAGCAGTCTGAAAGTGCTAACTGCTACCTAAATACAGATGAAAAAGTGACTCTGAAAGATTCGGTACATTTGTTTCAATCTTTCTTATGAAAAGGAAAGCTGGACGCTTCATGAGAAAAGTCTGGAAGTCTCTCACGTGTAAAATCTTCAGATATGAGTGCTTTGTGGTTTCAGCTGGATTGAAGCATTGTCAGCATTTTCTGACATTGTAATGGATAAAAATAAATATATATTTAAGCTTAGTGTATTGTGGCCTGTTCTGAATTTTGGCGTTCTGCCCCAAAATGGAAATATTCATTAGAAAAAGGTGTGTAAAGAACAAACTTGTCTGGAGATTAAATGCTGCTGATTGAATAATGCATAAAGCTGTCACAGCAACAGTTTTTTAGTGACTCAAGCTTTATGAATATTTACCAGAGTTGTCCTGGATGAAAGAAATTCAAAACATTACTTCTGGAGAACTGCTAAAGTCTCGGGTCTCCTTTACAGGGAGCAAATGTTTGTTGTGTTAGCAAAGCGCTTGTTGAGCAAGGGGAAGTCGATGGGACTATTTGGCTTTACACATGCAGAATATCGGCACTGCCATCCATGGTGGTATGGATACTCAACATCACATGAATAATCTTTTATTTAGGCAGGAATAATGCAAGGCTATCAAGCCACATTTCTCTCTGCTTAAACCTCATCGGGGAGAAGGATATAACAGCTGATAAATGCCATTTACACCTTCCCCAAGATAAGCTGTTAAGCAGTCCTCATCCTTTTTATCACTGCCAGTCTGTGAAAGGGGTGCTACAGTCGTGGGCAGCAATGTTCAGTATCAGGATATGGAGCCTGCAAGACACAGTTGGTCTGGCTGTTCTCTCCTTTCTTTTAAAAGCAACTCACTCCATCTGCAGGCTCTTTCTTGACCACCCTCTGGACTCCATTTCAGCTGAATTGCTACAGGACTTGCTAGGATATGAGAACTTTGCCGCCCTATTTGGCATTAATATGAAAATGAGTATTTACCTTGGGAAAGGTGTGCTTCCAGCTAGCTGAGAAAAATAGCCCTCCTGTGCCAGGATAGGCTGGATTTATTCATTGTAACTTTCCTTAAATACTGGAGGGCTAGGACATCATGGGCCAAGGATTTCATAGAAGCTGACCTCAAAGCAAAGGCCTGTCTTACACAATTTTACTAGGACAGAAGTTTCTCTGTTAATTCATGTATCATACGTATTTCTTGTTGATGTGCTTTCAATTCATATGTACAAACAAAATAAAGCAATGTATGCCAATTATTGCTGAATAAAATTGCTTTCTAGTCATGCAGAGATAGAATTGATTGGCAGCTGGAAGTTTGGTATCATTGAAGCCTGTTATCTGGAAACTTCTGCTAAAGTGCTGGCAGTAACCCTTCTGTCTGAAGTACAGATTTCATTTCAATTTGTTCAGTTTTTTCATTTTGAAGAATTCTTTCTGTAGTCTAGGAAAAATCTAGGAAAGAAGTTAATGTAGCAGGTTATTTCTAGAATTTTATCGCAGTGAAATTTGCCTGTGTAATATTGCCTCAGAGTAGAGATGCAGCTGGCTAGCTCACTGTTCCAGTGCTACAGTTCCAGTGTTACATCAGTGCTACTGTCAGGCTCTTTTGTCTGTAGAAATCTGCAACAGTCAAGCTTTTTGATTAATAATTCAATGGAAGAAAATATTTCTTTGGTATTTCACTTCTGTCCTAAATCTCTACTTTCCACACTATGTTAGTGCAACAAAATGCAGTTGAATTTTATCAATAAGCTCTCTTGAGTGTTATCGTATTAACTGTCTGCATTCTAGCACATTGGATCTGTGTTTCTGAGAAAGAGTAGCTTTGGGTAAAGAACATGAGGTTCTTTCTGCACTGGGTTCTCAGAAAGCACTGACTATGTACCCTCTGCTATCTGACTTTCTACAACCACTGCCTTTTTTGATACAGTATTTTCAACTCATTTAGATGGTCATACTAGAGAAGAAATTAAGTCCTTTATTACAAAGATCAAAAGTCATGGTTACCATTTACATACACAATTTACAAATTATTCACAAAAGAAATAACAGATATGCAAGAACTGACAGCTTATTTCAGCCCAAGTTGGGGATGGGACAGTGTATTTGTTTCCCTGCTTTATTTACTGAAAGAAAAGATATGTTTGTTTTTCTTTGTCTGTATGTGTTAAACACTGATCTAGTGTTTATATAGCACCTTTAGTCATAACCATGCAAATGCTTACATGCTTATCTTTATTTGAAAGAGTGCAATGCATGTATAAACATGCACTGGGATCTGTACTCTCTTCACGCTGCTGAGTGTGCGTTGGTCAGAAATCCTGATGATTTTGGTACAGTACAGTGCTCAGGCTTGAAAAGGTGGATTTGTAGGGTTTTACTGATTTGGGCAATGTGTCATTAAGAAAAAAATGGAGATTACTATCAGAACTCTTACTCTAAGAACTAAATTAAGTATGGCTGCTATATCTTTCAAGAATACTATATGATCTTGCGATAGATATTAACCATGTTGTTAGATGTGTTTGATACCCCAACTGATTTATTGCTTTTCCTTCATTCAAGTTAGCATGTTTTTTACTGTTTCCTAAAGCTGTTTCGGACGCTGGGAAACTTAACAACAAAGAATCCTATTTTGAGAGATCTGGTGAATTAGCAAACTTTTCACAGAATACCTTACAGCACTTAACAAAAGGGAGAATGAGTTTCCAAATCCCCTGGTATGAAATCACGATATCAACAGTGCAGCAGCTGCCACTTAGCTAAACCTACAAATATCCATAATTTGCACTTTTTGCTGTCCACTGGGATGACACGTATGACAAAATGCTCGAAGGAGCACACCGATTTAGGAGCAAACACAAATATAAACACAGAAATCACCGATGTGCTGTTGCATCCAAATTCTAAGCAATAAAGCAAAACACTTCACAAAAGTTGTTACGTCTAGTGGAACCGTTTAGTGGGCATAACCCAAATACTTATGACAGTATTATGATGGTATGACTTTCTACCCAGCTATCAAATATTCTTTACTATGAACTTTACAGTATTCTCAGAGTGACAGATAAAGAATGTTGTAGATGCTATGGTAAACTTAAAATACAGTAATAGGCAAAGATTTTAGTGGCACCACCTGTATATACAACGTAGTTGTTGGAACCTTATGGAACAAAGCAACATGACAGTATGCCTTTGTTAAGGCTTCTTGCTGGTTTAAAAAGGTAGATTTTTCTTGAGGGAGATTGTCCAGCAGTATTGGTTTCACATCTCTTCAGTGGAAGGTCTCTTTATTGATCCACATAAGACTGCGCGTTTCGTTTGGTTTGCATTCATACTCAATACTACCGAAACTGTTTCCCCATTGGCAATGATCCCGTTTGTGGTAGTTGTAGAATTTGACTTGCCAGACTGTTTCAAAAACGCCAATGTCGTTAAACTGTGAGGAAGAGGGAATATTAGTGTTAGTGAGCTGATTATTTCATTGGCTTCTCTCTATTAATGAGAAACAACACTCTTATGAAACTGCGGAACGTAAAACAGCTGATATAAGGGTTATTGTTCCTCAAGTCAATAAATCAAAGATCTGTAAAGCCTGCTCTAGCAGTCATAAAGTCTTTTATGCTCAGGCATACATAAAACATGAAGGATCAGATTCTCCATGTACTGCCCTTGTGCAGTTATATCTGGGAAAGGCAAGGGAGTAAAAATGTTCAAGTTGCCATGTGGATAAATGTTACTACCAGCAAGAATCAAAGCGATAATCCTTCTTAAGATGACACAGCAGTAGCTGGCATGATGATCTCAAAGTGGCTTGTTTATACATATGACGTAGCAGTGATCTGTAGTGACATAAGCCATCACTTCACCTTTATACCGTACCTAGAGGCTGCAGTTACAGCTGGGAAGGTTCCTTCTTTTGCTCAATCTGAAATATTGAATGTCCCTGTATTTTGTAGCCTTGCGTTTGCAGTGTCTTGACCGAGACATGCTGCTGTTAGACTACTTACTCCTTCCCTGGGATTCTGTTCCGCGTTTTACGTGAAACTTTAGCAAAAGAAGTTCTGCTTTGTGCATTTCTGTTATTGCTAGTTGTACTGTGACGGTGCAGCTTTTCAAACTTAGATATGAGTAATAGAGGCTAGGAAGGAGATAATCAGCACGTGTTAGCAAATAAGTGTCTAATACAGTGAAGGGGCAGTGAGACATCGACCGCAAGTTGTCTGATTGTGCTTGCAACTTTGAAGTGAATGAGACTATGGCTATACTAAATTCTGCAAAATAAAATCTCTCACTTTTTTGAAGCCATCGCTAGATACCCTTGCAATATCAGAAAAACCACATTAATGAGGCTCAACGAGAGTAGATCATGACTTCAGTTACGATGGTAATGTAAAATTTGAGTTCCGGTGCCTTGAGACCTTGCAGAGAGTCCAAAGTGTGGGTGTGAAGCCTATACGTGGTGGTGTTGGTCCCAGTAGTATGGTTGGGTGATTGTGCTATGTTGTTAGAAGATACTAGTGGATTCAGTGCTACTAAATGACATTCTGTTCTTCAACCTTTTTTCCTTTTAAATATTTCCATCACTCACTGCAATGACAGCTTCTTCACTTGACTATTTTCCATTCCCATCATGTGCCTGGGAGCTGACCTTTGATCATCTGCCTATTATAATATCACACTTGCAAAGTCAGTATGAAAGCCCTTTTACACAGTGCAAGCAGAGCCTTTTGTATCCAGTTTTCTCAGAAGGACATTTGGGGGTTTTTTTTATTTTAAGATGTGGTTTGTGAGCTGCTACCGTGTAACGGATATTGCTTTAAACCTTCCCCCAGCCCACTGTGGTAACTTAAATTTAGCCTTGACCACGGCAGGAATTGCTGTGTGCTGTTAGTGGAAGGGTTTTTTTTGGCTGCAGTTGCAAGTGTTACCTTAAAGGAGTAGCTGAAATAATTCTGCCATTTCCTTTGACAAAGAGAATCAGATGTGCAGGCTGTTTTATCTCTCCCAGCAACTAAAACCTTAATTAAGGATTTTTTTTTTTTCTTAATCATCTCTGATAATAATCCCGATACACTCATAATGCAAGATAATACAGGTTAAGCACGTTAGATATTACTGTGCGCAGTCCACGCAGAGAAATTGTCGGAGAGGAGCATCAGCCACTCTCAGCCTGAAAACTGAGGAATCAAAGGCATTTCTAATAGCATTTGTAGAAGGTGATATGACACAAAAGCAACATTTCATTTCATTAATGTATGGAGGATCTGAATTTCAAGAAGAAAACAAATTCTATCTTCCTTAATGACGCAGTTTGCTCAGCTGCCCTGAGTAGTTTGACTGCTGTGGGTTTCCAGAAGAAGGAAAGAATTAATTGCAGAGCTTTTCTACTACTATCTGCCTCCCCCCCAGCCCGGTACTTAGCAGATGCAACAGCTCTGTGGTGTAATGAGCATTCTGCATCCTCAGAGCTCCCCGGAATTCCCGTGGCTCCTGCAGCTGAATCCTGGCTCCTCCACTGGGTCTGTATACAGGATTCCCCAGGGAGGAGGGATGGCCCTACCCTTTGTAGGTCAAGCTTAGAAGCCTATTTCCCTGTCTGCTCTTCTCTGTCATCTACTCCTATAGGCATGAAGAGTTATTTAATCACTCCCTCTGAATTTGCATGCTAGGGTGATTTGATGGCTATTTATTATGGCAATGGAGGTCTGGCTTCTTTATTCAATCTTAATCTAGTCCGATAAAGAATAAAATGAGATCCAAAGAGAGGTTTCTAACTTGGTTTACAGTATTTGCTAGTCAGTTCACTAGTGTCTGGATAGTGTGCGTACTTGAGCATTCAGGTAACAAATGCATCCTCAGATTCTGGAATTCAGAAATGGGATTGTTATTTTACCTGTAAAAAACATGTCCATAACAGGTGTCTCTCAGCCAGTTAAAGTAGGAGCACAAAGAATTATTTGTTTAAAGTTTTAATGCAGATGGGAAAGAAATTCTTATGGACTTTCCGGCTTTTCGGCATTAAATGGGCAGTATCAGACCAGTTTTTAACTGCAGGACTGACCTCACAGTCTATTTCTAATGAGTTCAGATTTTATGCCTTAAATAGTATCCTTATCTCCTTAGGATGCATCAGGACCCTGCCTGTTACAGAAAAGGAAGTGGAGGCTGAAGTTCCTCATAGTTGAGGGAAATAGGAAAATTTAAAGCTGTGTGCACTAAGCCCAGTTTTGAAGATTCGGGAAGTAGGTATTAGAAGCAGTTTTCAAGCTGAGGTGTCTGAGGCTGGTTCCCTAAATCTGTTATGGCTCTGTCTAGCTAAGCAGCTAAATGATGACTTCAACATGTAAATCCCTGTTGAGTTGCCTATATTTAATATTTAAAAGTATCAATTGGGGACATCTAAGTCTGTACTGAAGAACCAGTCTATCAAGATCAAATCCTAAAAGGTGTTGAAGACCTGCTTAACACTTGCACATCCTATTAGCTTTATGGTTAATATCCCAGGATTTGATTTGTAAAAGCTACTCTTTGGACAAGAATTGTGGCTACTCATTCTGATGCTGCAACAAACCATCTCAGAGCTCGTACCTGAAAATCGGAACCTCTTCGTGTTTCTTGGAATTACTTCATTTGTCATTTGACTTGGTTTTCTCCATAAGAAAAGTTAAACTTCCAGAGTTCCCATCAGTGCTATGCTTAAGGGTAAAGGTCGCTATGAAAATAGGGATGCCTTAGTTGAAGCAGCTGTTTTTTTGGGAGCACTGCCCTTTCACCTCTTGGTATAAGGACATTGAATATACCTGCAATACTCAACAGTGGCATCCAGCAGCCCTCTTCTGCTGGTTGAGAAGTCATACTGGGTGTTTGGTTTTTCTGGGTGTTAAAAGGAGGTGACTGTATAGAAAAGTGATTAATATGGACAAATACTTCAGGGTAGTCTTATTAACCTACGGTTATGAAGTGGTAACTGTTAATGTGATGTGGGTCTCCAAAATTGTTAGGCATGCTGTAATTACTAGAAACACCAAATGGAGATGTTACAGTTCTTATTCAGAAGGGGATTGGCAAGGTAAATGATGATTCCAGAAAAAAATAGTGAAGATAAAGATCAAGATGAAATCTTGTGTGCAGTGAGCAAATGTGAGAAAAAGCTGAAATTCAGTGGGCTTGGCAAGGTCCTAAACTTGCATAAGTTGGAACAGACCCCTAAGAGAGCTTCAGATGAAGATGGCTTACTGCATCGTTTCCCCTTTTTGGTGCAGAAGGCATAGAGTAAACAGCAAGAATCCCTCACAACTGTAATCAGGAGAGGGGAAAAAAAAACCCAAACAACCAAACCAAAGCCAGGAACAAAACAAATCTACCTCTGCACCCCAAACACACCACCTGAAGAGCGCTGTGGAAATCTGCCTGCTGCTCTTCCTGTCTTCTGTCAGCTCTGCTGCCTTACGGGCTTGAGCTTTGGTCGCCTCACTTTGGGGCCATGGCCGATACAGATTCTGGCCCTTGGAGCTTCTCTTTTAAGGTTGGGATGAGGAGCCTCTTGAATAAGAACTTAGGTTTGCTGATGCAGAGATAATGTGATAATGGAAGCATATGGGGAATAGAAAGGGAGAAAACAGCCTGTGGGGTGGGTGTTCTCACGCATGCTTTCAGCCTCTGGCAGGTCCTTGGGCATCCTGCAGATGACAGGTGGAAGGGGAGAGTAGTTACCCCTTGTGCTTGGGGCATACTCTGCTCCAAAAAAACTGCCAGTGCTGGCAGGCAGAAGGAGAGTCCCTGCATGCCAAGAGCTTGGGACTGGATTCCTAGCCAGGGACCTTGGTGGGAGTTGCCTGTGGTCTGTAATATGCCCTGCAGAAAAGGTGCAAAGTTCAGCTCTCATTTCTTTCTCCTGCAGCACCCCAAAGGGCTAGGCGAATCTCTAGAAATCCTCAAACTACTACCTGGCCCTTGCTCTTCTCTTGGCTTCCCCTTGGGAAGCAGGGCTTGTGTTTTCCAGGTACTGTGATCAGACCGGCTGTGATCAGACTTTGCCTTGGAATATTTCATCCCCACAACTCCTTTTATGACAGTCAACCCCCTGCTGTCCTCCCTTGTCTTCCCGTGCCGGGCTTGGAGAACCACATACCTGCATGTTGACCTGGATGGGCTGTCTCTCTCCGCTCTTGGTATGGGGCACCCCTTCTGTGTCGTAGATCCCTGTGTAAGAGGCCACCTGTGCATCCCTCGATTTCTCTTCCAGTGGGACATTGACGCCCCCGATGCCCATTGTCCTGCAAAGAGACAAGATCCAGCCCTTCAGCAGCCCCGCAGGTCCCCTTCCCGAGCAGCTTGGAGCCAGCATGCAGGCTGGCAGCCTCTGTGCTGGGGGATGCTTTGGGGATTTTAGCAGACCTGCAGGTGCTGCTGACTCACTGGGGCTCCTGAAAAATGTCAGGGCTCTGCAGTCACCCAGGGAAGGTGTAGAAAGGAAAGGCCAGAGGGATCTGATCTTGAGTAGCTGGGGAGAGGTTAGCCGAATCCTTTCTCCAGGGCTGTCTCTCCACCCAGAGCTGCTTCCCCATCTGCATCGTCCCCGGTTCCAGCCTGCTTTGCCATGCTGCAGCGGGGGCATGGTGCATCCCTGACATGCAGGGCTGGAGGGGCCTTTTCCCTCTGCTTCCAGGGCAAACCGTGGGGAAGGAGGGAGAAAAGGAGTTGGGCTTGAAAGAGCTCCGGGAGGAGGTAGGGAAGGAAGGGACTCCAAAATGCGGCCTCTCTCCTGAGCCAGCTGGGCAAAGCACTGGGAACAGCTGGCCAGGGACCTAGAAACGGGGCCACCAAAGCAAAAGGGCAGGGAGAGAGAAATCACGGAAACCCCGTGCTGTCAGCCTGCCAGGAAAAAATATTAAATCTCTAAAAATAAAGCAGCGGGGAAGGGAGGGCCGGGGGAGCCGCCGCGGGCGGGGAGGCTGCGCTTACGTGGCCTGGACGGTGCCGGGCCGGAGGGCCACCTCGATCTTGTACTTGGCCCCGGTCAGCAGCTTGATGGTGCGGTTCTGGCCGAAGCGCTGCCCGTCCACCTTGAAATACACCGCCCCGTCGTTGGGCTGGATTTTGAGGGAGACGCTGATTTTCACGAGGCCGGGGATGTCGCCCATCGCTTGTCGCCGAGGCGGGGGGACGGGACGGGGCTGCGGGCTCTGCGCTCGTCTCGCCCCCTCCGCGGAAGGCGGCTGGCCGGGAGAGGAGAGCGAGGCTGCGAGGGAGAGGAAGAGGAGGGAGAAGGAAGAGGAGGGGCTGGCGGATCCCAGCCAGCCCAGCCCTTCCCAAAAGCAGCGGATGATAGATTTGTTTTTTCCCTCCCCCTAATCGCGGCGCAGCATCTGGGCGGCGGATGCCCCCTCCCTCCCCCCCTCATCTCCCGGCTTGGGGGACGTTTGCAGCTGCCCAGATCGGCAGCCGGTTTCCAGGGAGTTAATCCGGCCCCGATTACGGCACCCTTAATCCCGCCCTTCGTCCCGGAGGGAGAGCGGGGGGCCCGGCCCGGGCGGGCGCTGCCGCCGCCGCCGCCGTTCAGCACCACGGGCGCGGACAGCGGCGCGGGCCGGGAGCGCCCCGCGGGGCTCCGCCGGCGCGGGCAGCGCAGGGGGGGTCCCGCCCCAGGGGGGTCCCGCCCCAGGGGGGCTCCTCCGGGTCACCCCGCTCATCCCCTCACCGCCGGCCGATCCGGGGTGGGCTGGAGCATCTGCGTAGCAAAGACGTGGTTTTGTGGCTCTTCTCTCTCCCTCTACGTCTTAAAGGGTTTTGTGAGCCACCATGCCTAGACTGACGGTCAGTTTCTTGCTCCCTGAAGTCAACAGTCAACGTCAATACTTGGTTCAGGGCTTCTGTTGGGATTTTTCTTCAATCGCTTTATTACAATGTTCTTAATAGAAAAAAAATCCTACTGTAATTGCAGTATCAGATCAGAATCTCATTTCTTTAAGTCTAATACTACTCTTTGCCTATGGCTGGTACCATTTCTTCAAGGAGAAAGGTCTTTGAAACTGCAAGTTGTAATTCAGCTCTCTGCAGGTCTCATTCCCATCTAACAGTTAAAGATTGCTTTTAACCCAGGAGCCGGTTTGTGCATCCTTTCCATTCTTTTGCATTTGTTCTTGTTTGCTGTTAAAACTGGAACATTCTTATGGCTGACACAGGACTTGGGCCGCAAATATATTTTTTGTTTGATTGGACATTATGCAGAGTTAATGATTTTGTTAGGAGAATTTCACAGCTGCATGTTGCACTGGACCTGAGCTTTTCTTTGTTTTTCTAAAGCTGGGATGTACACATGATGGTAAAAATGTAGAATTTCTAGGCCAAAGGGAAGATAAAGTGTTATCTAGCTGCATTTCTTTGTGCATGCAAGTTAATGAGTGAACTAATTTTATTGCGAACATTAAGTAAAAGAATATATTCTGCTGAAAACTTAACCTCTGGAAAAAAAAAAAAATCCTACTGTATTTGCCTTGATTAGGTATCCAGCTAAGAAGAGGCTTCATAATATGGCCAGACAGCCAGGTTTCCACAAAGATAAGGGCAGGACACAATCCCTGCCTCTCAGAACTGTGTATGTGATGGGTTATATAAGTAACATCCCACTTGCGATAGCAATCACTGGCAGCAGGGACTTCCCTATAGAGAAGCTGTTGCACTGTGCAGTCATTGCTCCTCCTACTTCACAGTCAAGAGTGAAACAAATGCTATTTAAAAAAAGCCCTACATTTCTCTGTGAATTATGAGGTAGCGGCATTATCAACATTAATGTATGAGAGGAATCTTTGGGCTTGGTGAGTCACCTAAGACTCTTATATTGCCAAAGGGCGCCTAATTAAAAAGCAGTTGCATCTAATCAAGTAGTAAGTGGCAGGAGCAACTCATCCCACAGTGGGGGCCAACATTTGATCACAAATCATGCGCTGAACTCCATCGATTTGTTGTAAAGATCTTTGCTGACTTTAGAGGTCCTCAAAAGCAGTCCACCCAAAGTTAGGTAAAATGAATCCCTCCAACCATTGTCGAGGTCAGCAATGAGTGGTCTTGAAAATATCTTGGAAATTATCGGACAGTCAAGTGGTATGCAGAGGTTTTCAGCTGAGGAAGCAGCTGCTATTATAGACACCTATCTCGTTACAGTATGGCTCCACAAAAGACCACATGTGCATTTCTCCCTATCTTTTTTGCTCATTGCATGAGAATTCTCATTTTTTGTTTTATTCTGCTGAAACTACTGCACTTTGTGGCTTGTTGAAAGTTTTGCTTGCAGCAATTCCCACTTCTGTAAATTTAAATGTAATTCAGTACGAAATCACAGAGGCCTTACACATGGGGAATCTGATAGCATCACTTAAAGTGGTGTGTGAAGAATAATGGCCATTGCCCGGGATCAGTTTAGCTCGCCTCATGGGCCAGACATATCATGTTGCAGTAAATTGCGTGTAGCTGAAGACATTGATTGCAATTAGTTTCACAAGTACATGAGAGGTCAGATCTATAACGAGTTTTTTTTCCCTTATTATTTCTGCCTGAATGATCATCTTTCTCTGGACACAGCTCAGGCTGTGACTTCATTCCAGACCACTGTGGCAAAAAGTGGCAAACATGAGGGAGGACTAAAAAAGCATCATATTATGGATTATGTATGCATAGGCTGAGTAACTGTTCTATCATGTGAAAGTGAAACGTGGTGAGAGTAGAACATTTATGAAGAAGGAATTTTAAATGTAGGCATTGCCTTTCCTTTTATTGATTGATCTGATAACTTTGCATGCGTCAGTGTATTTACTTATCTGATCCTACCAGATGCTCTTTATCTGTGTGGATCAAAGGGAGGGGTTGCCTTTGCTAAGTCTTGCTGGGAGGTTAGTTTTGTTGCTGCCCTCCTTAATTGCCCTGACCAGCCTCACCTGGGGTCTCCAACCCACACCTCTGCCCGCGGGCCCTATTTCAGCTCAGCCCTGAGCTTTCAGTCCCTTCCTGAGATTATGCTTAGGAGTGCTGGTCTCCAGCTCTGTCACAGACATGTTCAGCTATGGATGCTGTTGATCTTGACCTGCAGGCTGCCTGCTGGCTTGACCTCAGCTCATCCCCACGGAGATGCCTGATGCTGTAGGCTGCCCCCTCACTGAGGGTGGTGGGATGGGCCCTGGCTAGAGAAACCCATGCCCTTCCAGTCCCCATGGGGATTTTCTGTGGGTCCTAGGCTGCTGCATGGTTACCTGATATTAATTGCTTGATATTCTGTAGGGAGCAAAGATACCTGCAGGAAGAAGGAGGCAGTGTGGTTTTGCCAGGAGCACAGAGCAAATGTGCTGACCTTTACAAGATTCAATGCTAAGTAAATCATCATAGACTTAGGACAAGGTCCCATTTCTCCTAAGCCACAGCAGTAATTTACTTCCAGGAAGAAAGAGATAAATTTGTGTCCATTCCTCCCTACACCTACATTTGAGGTGTGGGGTTTGGAATCTTTAATGTCGTTGTAAAGTGCAAAACTGGGGGGTTTTTTGGTTTGGTTTTTTTTGGTTTTTTCAGTCCTTCAAATCTACTTTTTGTTCTTCTGGCACCTGAGGCTTCTCAGCCTGTTGTTTGGAGTCAGCAAGGTACATTAAGCTAATTCCCTTCCCTTAGGGCAGGAACGCTGCAGCGCTCCCCTGTGCCCTGGCGAACTCCTTAGTGCTTTTGAAAGGAGTGGTGAACTCCCTCAAGTGAGCTGCAGCCAGCATGCTCAGCTATTCCCATCTCTCTTTTTCTTCCCAGAAATAGGAAAGTCTTCTCACGCTGCAGCTTCATCCAAGACCTCTGTCTTGTGCCTCCCTGCTGCGGCTACATCGCCCGCATGTATCACTGATGGGGAACTACTGTAGAGGAGAGGTGAGTATGTCACAGGTGAAGTTGGATGCATCCAGTGAAAAATCAGAGCTGATATGGAGGTAAGCCATGGCCTATGCTTTGTGCTGGTCCAATTTGTCTAGAAAACATTCTGGAGAAATCTGTTTGGTCTCTCGACTGCTTCCACTCACTATGATCTCTCTATGTATGATAATATGTCAGATGCATAAGCTTTTCAGTACTACCATTTATGCAGGCCTTCCCACTTAGACTTAATGCACTAATCCTGCTGCATAGCTTCACAATAATTAAATATATAAAATGCGCCTTGAAGTCAGAACAAGACGGTTCATTTATGGCAGCCAACCCACAGCATATAGATTCCAAGGTGACATGGACAATACCTGCGATAGTCTTTTCATGCTTGGCCCTCTTTGATTCCTTTCTTAACACAGTGCTAGATTTGGAAATGTTCCGGTTTTGGGTTTCTTTTCGAGAAGTGGTTGCAAAGCCACAATCTCTCATTCGCTAAAAATAGCCATATGTGTGATTCCACATGGAGTGAATTGTGCTGAGACTTGCACCTGCCAGCTCTCAATTGAATACTGTAATTCTTTTGAGACCTCTGCGCAGAAGTGAGAAAGGGTTTTACTGACCTATAAGCCGGACTGAATCTTTATCACCTTTGCAAACCACTTGTGTGTATTATTTTTCCCGTGTAGACAATCACTTTTAACATATAGCATTTGATTTAATTTCCCCTGGAAATGCAGCTTCATTTGCTGGAGAGATGCATACTTATGGAGAACTCGCGTGCTCTGTTACAGATGGAGTGGGCTTATGGCATTTACAGTGCAGCAAACATGTTTGAAGAACAGCCGTGCAAGGGCTAGTAGAGAGAGCAGTGAAGCTGATGTAACAAGCTGAGAAACTGCCTGTCTTCCTTGCAGCTGACATGTTTATTTGCAGATATGATTCCAATTTTCGGTATAAATGCCCATCAGTCTCTCAGCTAGATCCCTTGCTCAGATAAATGTTGTTGACCACTTTTTTTTAATGCTTGCAGGAGTGGACCCTGAAGTAGCAGAAGAAACCCAGAGTCTTCTGAGGAAATACAGCAGCAAGATCTCCTGTACAAGAGCAGATCACTCGCCAGTAAACTGAGCTAAGATATTCAGCTCTGTTGCAGGCTGTGCTATTTTGACAAATGTTGCTAATCCAGCATCATGCACCTTTACCTACTTTGGACAGAAAAGGGGAGAACAGGGTAAGTTATAGCAGGTTTCCACAATGCAGATTACTTTCTCTTTCTGCCAGACAAAGCTCTATCCTCCCCTCTGTGGAGAGCTAGAAGAAATACAGCTCTTCCTTTCTTTTATGCCCGATGCTGCTCTTTAGGAATGGCTGCACAAAGACGACCTGAATCAGCAGTCCAGGCTGTCCCTCACACCTGCCATGGCCACTGTATGGTTAAGGACCATTTTGCTTCACCTGAATGAGTTAGCTGATCAGCACATTTCTGCCTGGGGGAAGATGAAGTGCTGATTCCCCTGTGGTGATGTGTGATAAATGAAACCAAGCCTCAGTGTTAAAAGAAAAGGATTGTTCCAGACACGTGAAGTAGAAGGGCAAAAGGAATAGTTGAGCTTTGAAGATGAAATAGGAACAATATAGAGAAAAGAAATGTTACAAAAATAGTTGCTTCCAGCTAATATTGGAGGTAATTTTATGCTTTGATACTGAGTTGCTTAAGTAGCTAATGGTAAATTCTGGAGTCATTGGCTTGGTGCCACTGTGTCTAGAATTGCATTTCACACCTCCAAGGGCTTTTTGTGCAGGTAAATGAGAAACTGAGCTTTTACAAAATTGTGGAGTCAGCATCCTTTTCTGTTCATATTAAACCACTTTTTAGTATAAGGTCATATAGATGTTCTATTGAAGAGGATGTGTCCCTGGACACTTCGTATCATCAATTTATCGTGGAGGGCCCTGTCATCCTGACTCAGCACAAACACTGAACCAGCAGGAGCAGGCGAGCAGGAAAACCTGTGGAAAGGCTGCCTGCAGGGAGGAAAATGCTGGCAGATTCTTTTGTCTTTGTTCCCCATAAGCCCTTCCAGCTGAGGAAGGGGTTTTGTTTCCTCAGGTCTGAGGGGCCGCAAGGTAGAGACAGAAGGAAGAGCTAACTGTGAGCCAGCTCTTGGTCTCTAATGCTCACCCCAGGCTCTGTAGCATTGTGGCCTCAAGGCAGCTGATAAAGGGATAGTTTGGCTTCCAGCCATGCAGTGAAAGGTATTTAATTTGAATTGTTGATGTCTATGACCTGTATTTTTGGGTTATCCAATCAGAGCGAAAAAAAAAAAAAAAGTGTACCTTTTCCCAAAGGTGGAACCACTGGAATGAAAGGAAGAGAAGGAAATAATTCACCTTCTTAAAGCAAAAGGAATTACTGACCAAAACAGACATTATATAGGAGGAGTCAACAAGATCCTGAGTCCATCAAGCATCATTTTAAGACTTATGGGAAATGAAGGGACCCTTCACAGACGTATAACTTGGAAATTCAGTTAGATCATCTAAACTCGGGAATGCATCTTCAATTCATTCCAGGCCCTGGGACTGGTAGGCAGATTCTTTACTGTAAATGTGACACAAAGCCGTTTGATCGCTTTTTAGTGATAAATTTTTACGTTTAGCTTGATTTCCAAAGAGCACGAAGCTTTTATTAGCTACGTGTGAGTTTCTGTCTCTCTATTAATTTTAGAAGCTGTTGGCTGATGTCAAGTACACTTGACAGCCAGAGAATTGGAAAGCATATATTGAATCTTTGATTTGCAAACTGCCTAATGGATGATTGGCTTGATCAGCAACTAGGGCCTTTAACAGCAATCAGATCCTCACAATAGCATGAGGTATATAAGCAAAGGAACAATATACTGAGACTCTGTAGGTTCTAGAAACAAAACCCGAACAACCTAATAATACATAAAATCATCACAAAAAGGTATGCTTTGGGCAGAATGCACTGCAAAGTGTATAGCCTGAGGCTGCTGGTGCAGATAGGTGCTCTGCCTGAAGATGAGACTGGAGGGGTCGTTTAAGCAGCAGCTAGTCGAGAAAGGTCTGGAAAGGAAGATCTCAATTCAGGCAGTGAGGAGAAACATTCAGCAGTTGGGATAACGCACTAATACAGATAACCAAGGAAGGAGCGGAGTCTCATCTGTGGGAGAACCACTAAATAGGCATCAGTGAGGAACGGCTAGAGAAAGTCTCTGAGGGCTCTTCTAATGTTCTGATCCTCTATCACAGACCTTGTCAGACTTCTGTATACTTCTGAGTAAAGGCTGAGACAAACAGAGTCAAAGGGAGAGCAGGAATTTCTGTCTGCGGAAGAAGTCCCTGTTTGGGGATCTTTACAAGTGGCAGAGGTGACAGATGGAGTAACCCTGGGCTCAACTGTTGTCTGAATAGGCTCAGCTGTAAAAGTGATTTGGAGTCTTGTGCCTGGGAGAATAGTTTATTCTTGGCAATACAGCAGCCTCCTTATTGCCTCCCATATACCACCACCCTTCTTTTTGTATGGGGAAGAGGGATGGTGACTCTGGTATATATCAACTTTTGGAAAATTATGGTTTTGCCTTATCTTTTACCAAATATAGCCAAATGAGCTCTGCAGCAAGTAAAAGATGTTCATAGAAAGTGACATTCTGCAGTGCTTTATGTAATGTGCTGGTCTAGTCCATTTAAGTCTATTTGACAGCTAACCTCTTTGGGAAGCCTCATCATCAAACTCCAAAACCTGATCAAGTCTGATAAACAAATTTCTTGTATCAGCAGAGGGCGCATCATCGTTAACCAAGCGAGGGCCGTCCAGCTCACTGCCAAACCCCACATGCTCACCCACTGGGAGTCAGACTTCAAAGACAGGATGAAGTGACAGAACTGGTGAGTTGGAAACCTGTCTCTCAGATCCTTTTGGCGTGCACCAAGCAGCAACACAGTATGCCACCCTGTTTGTTGTTTTGCTAAAGTTCATGTATTTGCAGAGTGGGCCTGATTTCTTGGGTTTGGGCACTAAAATGCTTAATTAATTTCCCAGGACTCTGTCATCAAGGCTGGCCGGATTTGATACAGTTGAGCATTTTGTCAGGCTGTTGCCTGTTCTGTCAGAGGCAAACTATAAATACACACGTGCTTCTGCGTTTCCCTATCTCTCTCTCTGTAAGAGGAAACGGGCTTGTTTTCATGTGATTAGCAGGCAGAGGAACTTGTGAAAGTGACACAGCTGTACTGTAAAAACGCCAGCCCACAGACTTTGCTGCCAGAGGAGCTTAACTGCCAGTGCTGATAGACCTGAGAGCAGGATTGCCTGAGACATGGAGCGAGAACCGATGCGCATAAGGGAGGGCTACTTGGTTAAGAAGGTAAGTGGGCAGTTTTGGACTGAGTGGAGGAGGAATCTTAACTCTGAACAGGTTGGGGAGGTGTAGGGAAACATACTTTGGTTTCAGTTATTAAAAAAAAAGGATCATTTTTTCCAAAAAGAAAAGGCAAATGAACAGAATTCCTTGAGCAGTAAACCAATGTGGTGTTAGTGACTATAGAGGTACTTGCTAGCAGTTGTATCTTGTCAGAATACTACATAAGGCATTTTGCACATATCTCAGATGTACCTTTGGATCAAAAGATTTGTGTTTTTATTAAGTAACCTAATGCCCTTAGTGGAAGCTTGGCAAAACAGGTAACAGCTTGAAACGGCCACAGCCTACTCAGTTTGGACTCGATGATCTTTATGGGTCCCATCCCACTCAGGATATTCTGTGAATTGCACTTAATTGCTGAGTTAAACATCAAGGAAGTATAGTGAGATTAAAGAGGTCAGATCATCTTGGCCTAGAGACAGTGTGCGGGGCCACGGGCACTTCCCGTCTTTGGGACAGCAGTCACTGCCCCACAGCAACCTCTGCTCTGGAGTCTTTTGTGGTAAAGCCTATAGGATAAGGCCTTGGCTTTCATTTAAATCCCTAGTGAGATCAGTCTGGCTTAAAGCAGCCTAACTAAACAGTGTCAGTCCTGGAGCAAGAGAGGAGCTCTCTCCTGTGGTGAGAATTCTCATCAAAATGAGAATTTCACTCATTAGAACAGCTGGCTGGAGGGATCTCTAATCTAGGACCAGTGTTGTGAAGAGGCCACTCCTCAGTCTTATTTCCACTGACACTGAAAGGAAGTAAGTTCATAATGTAATCACAAAGCTGCAGCGACACTGTCATGAGGAAGGAGAGAGCAAAATTCATGCTGTGCAGATTGGAGATCTCTGGTTCCAATGGCCTGATATATAGAGCAAGTGGCTCACGATCTATATCACTCCATGACGGGGATGGTTGGAAACTGACACTGGGACAATCCCAAACTGTGTGCCTGGCTGGGTGCCAGGGAAAAGATGCATACAGATGTGCCAGTGTCAGTCCCTCACATTCCTGTGAGTGCTGGTTCCCCAAAAAGTCTCTCTGTGCAGGTACTACTAAAGGTGCTGCTGGGTGCTGTTGCAATGGCAACAGGGAAGTGGAAATTGTGCCCGTTTCCTAGAACAGCCTTGTAGGTGGCTCTGCCCTTACAGAATTGAGCTTATGCTGGTGGTGAGGAGCAGCAGTGTGCTAGAGGAAGGGCTGGAGGGCAAAAGGAGCAGAAGATACAGATCAGATGGGTACCAGCTGTTTGATGTATCAGTGAGGTTGCTGTGAATTCCACAACCAGAGCTTCCAGCAAGGACGAGCATGCTCCTAGTTAACCTTACCTGCTAATTATGTACTCTCCTCCTCTCCTTTATGCCTGTAAAGTGAAACCAAGGATTTGACCTCCCAAAGGAGTTACCCATGCAGCCACAGCTCTCTTTGCAGAGAGTGAAGGCCGTTTGTCACTGACTTTCTCCTCTTGACATTTACATTAGGCTGGGGAACAGTGCTGTGCTTGGGAGTCAGTGCTAGGACACTGTGACCTCCAGTAAATGTGGGTTCAGACTTCAGTGTTGATTTAGGTCAGCTTAAACCTCTGTTTGTATTTTTTGGGGACCTCGTGTCATCTTCTGAGCGTAAGAAACAGCTAATTTTCTAATCTTGTAATGCTGCAGATGTTATAAAAAGAAGCTGTTCTACCAAAGGGAAGTTGCGTGTGGTTTTTAAAGTGGCTAATGATTTCAGAGAGCAATTCAAGGAATACCCGTCTGTATCTGCAGTCTTTGGAGCAGGTGTGACAATTTGATTTTTAGTCCAGGAAAATCAAATCCAGCATCCTGCTTGCTTGTCTTTCATGAGATTTTGTAGATGAGAACAATGTGACCATGTTTGGGTTTGCTGATGGTGTGGATCTGGGACTGCCAGTCTAACCCTGCTCCAAGGTGGCTTCCATTGGCAGAGCATGTCAGAGTCTGTACTTCAGGAAATACTGGACTTTTCTGTTTATGAGCAGAACTATTGTAACCTGTGGTAAACCCACAAACAAAAGGAAATTGCAACAGTTCTTGTCTTGGCTCATCATCTTAATTGATTTCTTAGCAGAAAATCAACCAGTGGGTCAATTTGGGCTCTCAAAAATGGTAAATTCTTGTGGCTTATTAAAACAAAAAAATCAAAAGAAAACAGTAGTCAATCCATATGCAGTGCCCAGATGAGACTCTTTTTTTGTAGTTCCCTGTTTAGCTGGGTTTCCAGAGAACCCCCAGGGCAATGGCCTTCCTTTGGAAGGTAGCATTCATTTGTGGGGCACCTGCTGCTTCCAATGAGGGCTGCAGAGGCTGGAAGCAGGTCCTGCTCTTAATAAGATCTCAGCTGACAGTTTCCCTCCCCACCCTGTAACTGAACGTAAGGTCTGATTCAGAGTGCAAAAGATCTTTCTTGGAAGCTAGGCTGGCAAAAAAGGATGTGACAGACAAAGGGTTCATTTGGGGAATTAAAAAAAAAAAAAAGACTCAGTGTGTTTCTGTCCCGTTCACTGCTGCAGAAATACAAAATGCAAATGTAACTAACTCTGTCCAGCTCTCAGGTTTAACAAGTCAAAACAAGCCATTTGCACAGCACAACGGTGGCTGCCTTGCTTCTGTCTGCAGCTTTAGCACTGCTCAGCTGCCATGGTCTGAGGAGGACAGAGATGCTGTGGATGGAGTTGTAGGAGGGGGAGGATAAATTTAGGTCTCTCTTCGTAGCAGAAAGAGCAAGGGAAACTAATATTTTTGAAGGATGGCCTCTGATTTGGGGCCCACAAATGTTGGTTGTGCTTTGGTAACTCTTCAGAGGAACTGTTGGTATTCAGCGTATCTAAATGTTCATTGGGCTGAGCAGTAAGTCACTTAGGTATCTGGGATTGTGACCACTTTTGAAGCTGGTTGCAGGCAGGACCAGAGAGGTCATCTAGCTAGAGTGCAACAGTCTTAGTAATTCTAGCGGCTAATCATGCTCAACACAGAAAAACAGGTCATTCCTCTCTGTGTCCCTCAGTTTTGCTGAGAGTTTCACTATATGTAGGATCTGGCTCTGTCTTTATCTCTGTGTTTCTTGCATCTAACCAGCTGTGTTTCAGGAATAGGAAGTAAAAGCTTTATTAAATGAAGCACTTCAGTTCCTCACCACAGCAGCTGGAGATCTGCAGCTTCAGGCCATTAAACTATTCATTACTCTTACAGTTTGTTCTTATATGTCTAGAAATCCTCTGAGATGTGTGCTTTCTTATCAGACAGCCAAGCCTCAGCGACTGACTGTGTTGTAGCATCAAGTCCTAAATATAGCACAGGATGCCCAAGTTAATGAGACAGTCCTAATATGCGAGTTCACATGCAGAAATTTTGAGGATTATTCATAATATTGCCACTAACTCATCTTGAAGAGAGTGGTTGGGACTAACTGATACTGAAAAGAAACACCTGCTGGGGCAGGCGATGTGATTTTGGAAAAACTCACGGCTGGGGTGACTACAAGGGGAAATTAATGGTGGTCAGAAGAATAACAAAGTATTTTAACTGCATAGTAAGATGGGTGCGGTTGTGGTATGTTCCCCTTGAGACACTTAACTATAGTTATTTTGGTGTCAGTCAGACACTCCCTGGAAGCCATATCTTCAGTGGGTATCGTATGAAGAGTGATTTATTGAACATAATATACACAGTGATTTACTGATGCAGGGCAGCATGTTTAATACCTGGAAGCCGATGTGGGTCGTGCTCCTAGAAGATGGAATTGAATTCTACAAGCGGAAGGCTGACAACAGCCCCAAAGGGATGATCCCACTAAAAGGAAGCTCAATTAACAGCCCATGCCAAGATTTCGGCAAAAGAATGGTAAGTACTTTTTTTATAACAATGATTGACAGTATACTTATACTCCTGGAGGCACTGAAGGGGCAAAAGGCTGGTGGTTACAAATGCCTTACACTCATCCTAGTGGCGACTCTCACTTGTCTTAGAAGGTCACAAGCAGGCTTGGACTTGTGTAGTGTTTGAAAAGTGTGACTGCTCAGGAAAAATTCAGGATCCTTCAAGAGGAGGAATTCAGAGAGTGATGGTTTGTTTTGTTTTGTTTTAAATCTCTGAGTCTGTCAGAGAGCAGAGCTAAATTATGTTGTTGTGAGGACACTTAACAGCTGAATGGTGCAACTTCTGTATTAACTATAAATCTAGCTGCCACAGAATAAAAGTGTGGGAAACTATTTCATGAGCAGTGGAAGCATTTATTTATTGTCAAGGAGCAGCAACTGGCTTGCTCAGACAGGAGAGAGACAAATGCTGTGACACAAATGCCCAAGTAAAGCTGTAATTCCAAACCTTTTTGTTACCATTTGGTAACTACCTGACCCTGCACACTTCACATTCACGCATTCTGTATTAATTGCACACTGCATTGTTACTTGTAGGGCTTTTGCAAGTGTCTAAGAGTCACATCTACACTCGGAGAGAGCAAAAACCGAAACTGATTTAGAGAAAGTAGTTCAACTGTTGCCTACACATTTGGGATCTCTAAGGTCGAGGGTAGCAAGTGCACAGACTGAGGTCCCAATTCCCAGTGAAACACACAGATCACTATATTTACAAATTCAGAGTCTTATTTGACAGAAAAAAAGATACAGGAAGATAAATGTATAAGCATACATATTTTGTTATGGGGTTCCTGAAAAATAGTTGTTGGTAAAACAGGATTTCTCGTATGAGCAAAGAATCGTATCTTTAGTCAGTCATTTGTTATTTTAGCAACTCAGTTTCATCAAATAGGCATTATACCCCCAGGAATTCCTCTGACAAAGGGGTCCCCCAGAATCTGGAAGATTATCCAATTAAAGTTTAAAGAAATCTACCACAAGGATACCTGACTAAAGATAGAAGTCTCTGAGAGCATTAGAAAAATAGGAAGAAAGTTTGAGAGTGCATGAAGAGAGCAAGCTTCACTTTCTCATATAAGTGAGGAGAATTATACCCATCCTTAGGTTTGTGGTAGGTGGAGTCAGGGTCCCTGGTGTCAGGTTTGGACCTGCTGGCTTTCCTTTTTCCTTCCGTTCTTCTTTTCTTTCTTTCTTTTATTTTTTTCTTTCTTTTCTTCTTTGTGCAGACCCCATATTTACATGAAAAAAAGTAAGTTGATTCTTATAGAGTCTTTTCAGACTTAATTTGTTAAGGGGCTCTTAATTTAGAAGCTCTCTTTGAGGCAGTACAATAAAAGGATGGGGCAGAGAATAAAGATTTCTCTTAATCCTGCGCTGAGTCAAAGAAGTTGTAGATGGCTGCTTTTCCTGGCAATAAAAGGTTTTAGAGCGCCATTGCCTTGGAAATCCCACCCAGAGCAGGATCATCAAGAGCTACCTGCTCTTCCTAGCTCTCTCTAGGTACTGGCAGTTGTCCACAGAAGGAGACTGTATTATCACACCTGAAAGGAGAATTGCATGATCATGCATTCCCACGCCGTGCCCATCATAGGTGTTTTGATCCCTCAGCTGGCAAGGGCGGTTGTCCGACTGATTCAGAAGGGTTTTTGAGGTTGACCGCTGGTCAAGCCCATTTACTCTTCCTTATTGCTTACAGCTCCTGCCTGAGCCACCCTTGGGCATGGCTGAGCAAACCTTACTGTTTAACCCCTGCAGCTCCGGATCTGACCATCTGCTTCAGCCAGCATGGCTGTGTGCCAGTGCATTGCCTGGGCGCTGGCTGGGAGCTCTTTGTTACAGCACTTGGCTTTACATCTTTTGCAAACCATGAATAATAAAGGTGAAGCATAATTATGTCTAGGGACTAGAGCATGGGGCAGGAAGATTAAATAACCAAATAAAGGAACAGAAATTAAGTATCTCTGCACGCATTTGGTTCTAATTCTGCTGATTTGAAACCATGTTCCTACATTATCTAATTAACAAGCCTCAGCACAGCACTCCTTACTCTGTACATGAGGCATAATGCTGGGGAGAAGGGTACTATGTTCAAGAGTATCACATCACAGTTCCTACATTATAATGGTAGAAATTAAGTTTTTCTTACAAAGCATTCTGCATTCCTTTCCAAACAGGTTTTCTGGGGGAGGAGTTGTTTTTTTTTTTTTTTTTTAACTCCCACAGGAGCACTGACATCAGTATTGGTCTATAGTAGTTGCTTTGAAATGTCAGTAACAGTAACACATTTAACAATAATGAAAAGATAATTCACCAGCGTATGTGCATTCTACAAAATAGGCAGAGAGGTCTGAAGTATCTGATGTCTGCTGAGGGCAGAGTGAGAGAGATCCTCACCTGCCCAAAGGGTTGCTTGGGGATATACCAGTTTGCAGAAGATGCATTGCATCTGTATCAAAGGGTGATGAAGTCTTTGAGCATCGTTCCTTTGACTCTGCAATGAGTTTTACATTATGTTTCATTTTAGTTGCTGGGGCCTTTTCTGAGGGAGAATAGAGGAAAAAAAGGAGGGATCTCAGACCTGGGGGCTGAGGCACCCAAAACACCTTTTCATAAGTAAGATCTGATGCAAAGTTTGCTGAAGTCAGTGGAAGCGATCCAAATGACGTCAGCACGTGTTGGAGCGGGTCCTCTTTATTGAGTTGGTGAAATCGTTCTGCAAGTCCATAGACCAACAGCCCTGGAGACGTGTTTTCTCTTAAAATTTGCACTGTTCAACCAGTCAAAACTGCAACTGCCCAATATGATTAAACCTAAATTTATACATGTATTTCTTGAAAATGTAATATCTTGATTTTTGTATCTTACATTTTACAGCTTTACTATACTGCTGAATTCAGTGCCTCTGCATTCCATCCTGCCTTCTCATTGGTTACATTGCAAAACATACAGTTATTCCTCTCATGGGAATTATTCTGGTTCTTAGTGGTTTGCATACATTACTTCATATGGCTAGAAATGAAAGTATATTTTTAGGACAGGAGTTCTGTAAGGTGAAAAGTGGGATAATTATCATTAAGTCAGTTTTAAGTCCAGTCTCAGTCACTGGGGCTCAGTTTGGAGCAGGCACTATTGAGCCATAAACAGGCTTTTATATTCATCTGGTTAGATTTCAGCTTTTTGAATTGGCTTGTATATCTGCATCAGGGCCTAGCTTGAAACCTCAGGGCACATCACCAACACACTTTGTTTCCTAAATCAATTGCAAAAAGCAGGTGCTGAGGGGAAAGGAAGCAATCTTGGCTTTGTTAAACAGAGATACAGCCTGTTCAGAAGAGGCTGCAACTGCATATTTTGAGATTTTATTTCAAAATGCATTCACCACTGTTTGCTATTCTTGATCCAAAGTTTGATCATTCCTTAATGTGATGTTAATTCTGCTATACTTGTGCTTTATCTGTTTTCCCCATGGCTCCCCTGTGGATAGCATTATCATGTATGGTTGCTCATAGTCAGATTCATTTGTCCTAACTTAAACTATTAAAAATGTTGGGGTTTAGTTCAGTCTAATGGCCTAATTTTCTCAAAAGCACAAACAGATAATGCATCATCAGAGGGAAGCTTGGTCACTTATAGGATTGGAGACTCAACCTCTTCACCACTTTCAGAGGAAGCCTGCATGTCTAGCTTAGTGGCCTAGCTTTCTAAAAGCTAAAGCTAAGAGAAAGAGCTTTCCCAGTCTCTGTGTACTGGAAATGAAAACTCTTCTTTAGCATTTCACTCTATGTTGCTTCTCAGCTCTTTGACTTCGAGAATGCTGATTTTTCCTTTGGTAAAAGTTTGCTTTGGTGCTTTGATATTTCATTCTGTTAATCTGATGTGTTAGCATGACTCTTGGATATTGGGATTTAGAGAGATCTCTGTTTGCTTTTCACATGCACCATACATTGATTTTCAGGATGTAGCTCTTTACTGCATAATAGAAAAGGTGGGTGTTGCTGGAAATATGAACAGTGTCAGATAAGAAATGGTTACTTTTCTGTCTGAAATGGATTTTTGAGGACCCACTGCTTTGTAGGTTTGAAATCTGTCTTCCATGAAAGTCAGCAGGACTTCTGCACAATGTCAGGGCGTCAGAATTTTTCCCATTGGCAGCAATCTGGAAGATGCATATTAGAGATGTTCAGAAACGTGCCATTTACAAATGCAAGCTTCAGTAGACTCATTCAGTGTTTTGATTTCATTGCTGTAGATTCACCACTCTCTGACGATAGTCTCTGCTTTACTTGCCCTCATAAAGCCGCGCTGTTTGCTTGCATGATTAGCCTGTCATTTTTAGATGCCCACTGAGTCAGAGCCTGTTGTATTTATTCTAATACAACTATGGAACAAATTACAGTTCCACTTATGGAGAACTATATTTTAGAGGAAGTGGAAACCCTCTTGCCTGAGTAATTAGATCCGGATTTTCCATCCAAAAGATCACTGGATGAAGACGAGGTCAAACAGTGTGAACTTTGTGGGTGTTTTTTTCAGGCTGGCGTTATTTTTTTTCTGCTGGGACTACCTTTAAAAGATCTTTACTCATTTTTGGGAAATACAGTCTTTCCATTGTTGCTAGCGTGTTTAGATAGGTAGTGATCATAAGGTGTAGCCAAGGGTTGGATGTATCATCTCACTACCAAGCCCTTAAAGGTTTGCTAGGCTGCAAACGTGTTCAGCTACTCTCCAACGTGACTGACCTTTCCTCCCCCTGTGAATCAGTAGCTGAGCAACCTGATGTGGGTTTTTTTCCCTCCTTCAGACTGACCACAGCTCTATAAACATTAAGACAAATTTACACCCACTGTAAGCCTGCAAGGGCTGGGCACTTCAGCTTTTCAGCTGTGTTGAACTTCCCAGCAGAAGTTATGATCAGCAGCTGTATCAGTGCCACTCACCTTGGCTGTACTGACAACGTCAGGATCGCTCACAGGGAAGTAACAAAAGGCGTCAGTTACCTTCACTGCCTGTTCATGTTTTTCTTCATTTTTTTTTTTTAATGTAACTGTGGCTCTAAGGCACTTTCCATAGTCCCTTAGGCACAGGTAGGCTGTATGTCGTGGTGGTACTAGGTTAATCGTGCCCAACTGGCTACACCAAAGTAACTTTTAAAAAACATCATTTATCATTCCAGTTTGTCTTCAAGCTCACTGCAGCCAAGCAGCAGGACCACTTTTTTCAAGCTGCCTACCTGGAGGAAAGAGATGCCTGGGTACGGGATATCAAGAAAGCAATTCGTTGCATAGATGGAGGCCAAAGGTTTGCCAGAAAATCCACAAGAAAGTCTGTCAGACTGCCTGAAACCATCAACCTGAGGTTTGTTCTCATAGCTCTGCTCCCCCATTTACTTCCATCCACCGACAGTGTGCCAGATATGTAACCTCGGTCTGGAAGAGCTCTGAGCTTGTCTGTCCGTGCTACCTCTCTGGTTTCACTCAGAGTCTTTTCTGCATGACTAACAGTTGCAGAACGTACGATGTCGCAGAAATGAGCTAGCGATCAGAACTGGGAAGATCATTTTTAATACATCTTCTCTTACCAAAATATGCTTATTTATCAAAAGATTTTGCTGATAAGGAAATTTCTGAGCACACTGCAGTGCAAAAGGAGACCCCAGCCAAAGTGTGATTCTTCCAGAATATATAAATATTTATATATATAAATATTATAATATAATAACATATATAATTTATAATATAATTATTATAAATTATTATATTATTATAACATATATAATTTATACTATAATAACATATATAATTTATATAACAATATAAATAAATTATATATTGTATATTTTCATACAATATATAATTTACTGAAAAAGTATTTTAAACCTTTTGTTTGCTCTCCAGAGAAATGCTGATGTTAGCCTAGTTTTTGGATGGTGAGCGGAGAGTATTGCCTGCCAGAGAACTTGGAACTGGCAAAGGGAGAAGAAGAGATAAAGGGCACACACAGGAAGCCATCTGTTTGTCAGTACTTAAAAAAATTAAGGACAATTTATTTTTTGCCTCTGAGCAGTAAATACAAATGAGGCTGCAGTGCTCCTTACAAGACAGTAAAACTGCACAAGGCCAAGATCCGACTAAATCTGACTTCACAGGCTTCAGCAGAGGGTCACCCTGACTAACAGGCCAAAGGACTTAGCCTGTGACATTGAGTATTTGTCCTGCTTGTCATTCCAGAGCTCCAAGGAATTAGAGTTCTGAGCAAACGAAAAGCGGGTGGGAGGAAGGAAGTCACACCAGGGTTCACTGAGGTTACTTAGGGCCTCTGAGAGCATGCAGGCTTTTGAGACGTCACAGTGACAGGTTTTCTGCTTAGCCAAGGACCTTTGGGGGAACACAGCGTAAAGCAGTGAGCTCCCCTATTGGCACCAAGGCTGTAGGGCCCTGTGAAGGTGCCTCAGCAGTGGGTGTTCCTCTGCTCACACTACAGTCACCACAAGTTGTTCCATTCTCAAAATACGGGGGTGTGGTGAGCCGTTTGTGCACTCCCCTCTCTGCTCCTGCAGCTGTGACAGTGATGTAGTGAGGCCTCCAGCCTTTGCAACATAAATTTTTCAGGAGATTAAACTAAACCATGCTATAGCTCTGCAGAGAGCAATATGCCAGCAAAACACGAAGACCCCGTGAATGACAATGATATTAATTGTACAAACTGGCTAAAGCTTTTTATTTGCTAACAGTTCCTGTGGTTCTTTTTATGCACAGTGCTTTGTACCTCTCAATGAAAGATCCAGAAAAGGGGATAAAGGAGTTGAAGCTGGAAAAAGATAATAAAGTGTTCAATCACTGCTTTACAGGTAAGGAACTCTTGTCTTTCTTTTCCATACAATAAGGGGAGAACAGGGCCGAGAGACTACAGATAGATTAAACAGCTCTAAGCTCTGTAGAGCACAAAGAAATTTGAGAAGAAAACCTGGCAGATGTTTTCTTGACCAACACGTGAGGTGCTCAAAGGATGAAGCTTAAAAAAGTGTTCAGTTATGGCCATGGTAAGCAAGAGAGGAGGAAGAAATTTAACCAGTGCCAGAAAGATTGAAGTAGATCTTTGTAGACAATTGCATGAAACAACTCCAGAAGAATTATTCCTTTCTCAATTTTTCATCAACAAACTGTGTCACATTGTAATTCCTGTCCTGCTCCAAGTCAAATCTGTGGGTGCTAGAGTCGAAAGTCACACTGTTTCAACAGCACTGTGTCCATAACATAGCAGCCTGGAAGGAAGACTGCCTTCTCCAGGCTTGGCTGTCCTTTGTACTTCCCCAGCCCCTGTCCCTGAGGCTTCCCAGTTCAGCCCTGCATCTCCTCCCAGCTCTCTTCTCCCTCAGGTACGGTGTTCAAGAGTTGTACTGGCCCCTGCCATCAGTTGCATCGGCTGTACCTCACTGGATGACCCAGGCACCTTTCCAGATTAGCTCTCTGTGTTGTCACTAAGATCATCTTTCAGGAGATTGATGAATAGATGGAGTACGCCTGTTGCCTGTGTATTTTTAGGCTTCCTCCTGTCTGTCTTGGTTTGTGGTTGATATTGTTTGTTCCTTTGTAACCAGGAATCGCTGTGATTGACTGGCTGGTGTCTAGCAACGCCATCCGAAATCGCAAAGAAGGTCTGATGCTTGCCTCTTCCCTCTTGAGTGAAGGCTACCTGCAGCCTGCAGGGGATACGTCCAAGGCTGCTGCTGAGGGACTGTCAGACACCCCCTTCTTAGATCTCAGCGATGCCTACTATTACTTTGTGAGTGTTGTATTCTGTTTTTTTTACTGTCCCAGACTTGCTGATGCTCTGCTTTTCTCAGGCTTCTTGTTGGGTTTCTTAAGTCCTGGAGGAAAGATTGTACAGAAATGGAGAGATCCATGTTAATTGTCTTTCTCTATATGCTACTCAGAATGAACTGGCTCACTTTAATATTGGTAAGCAGGACATTTTTTTTTTTCTGGCACCCTTCTAAGTGTGAACTGAATGCTGAGATCAAGCTGGGTTCCTTTTAACTTAGATTTTGTTCCTGGTAATTTCACCAGTGGCCAGAATTTAGCCATCAGTTCCCCTCATGATTCAGTGGAAGGGGGAGAGAGTAATTCATTATCATGGGGCTTCTCAGAGTGCCACAAGTTACAAACCTATTTTTGTGCAGAGCCATCAAATCTGACTCAGTGCAGACACCCCCCCCCCACACACCCCCACCCACCCACCCACACCCACACACACACACACCCTTGCCTGTGATCGGAGCAGCAGAAGTTTTTAGTATCTGCCAATAACATGTGTCCTGGGTAGCTTACCCAACCTTTTCAATTCATTGCTTCATATTCTGTAGATTGATTTGAAGAACTTGCAATATCACAATCACAGTCAAATACTGTTTTAAAGATGTTTGGCTTATGAACTTATGCTAACAAAAGAGTATGCCTTCTGTCAAGTAAAATGCTTAAATATTACAATTCTGTTTATATTTACCACATAGAATCACTCGACTTCAGCAAAACGAATCTTCCATTACTTCATTTGTTTTCCTAGAATGTGTCCCTGGTAGGGAGACTTTACCTGTGCAGCAATGGAAGCAGAGACACTGCTGGTGAAGGCAGTCTTGTGGCCATCACAGTTCCTGGCTACCTGGGATACTTCTGCTAGCAGCCCATGGCGTTCTACTTGCTTTCAGCTTGTTTCTAGTTTGATTCAATACCAATGTGGTGTGAGAAGGCCACAGCAGGTCAATGCCTTGCTATCATACAAGTAGGCAGCACAGACGTTTACTCTAAGCCATACAAATGGTTACCTACACTTAGATCATTTGAACAGTGTAAGGTTTCAGTAAGTAGCATCACAATTTACCTGGTGTGGAATGGATGTGATGCATGGATCCTGAGGCAGCCTGCGCTCAGTGTGCACATCACAACATCACAGCTATAGAAAACTGCAAATTTAAAAAACGAGGGCCCGTTCTTGTTGTTGGAGAAGACAGCTTAGATGAAGCATTTCTTCTTCCCAAATTCTAGAAGGTTGTGAGGGATGGCGGAAGAGTCTGTTGGGTGCAGGGATGGCCAGCCTCGAGTGTATTGGCTGTGCTGGCATTTCTTCATATGAACTGCTATCTGTGCATTTAAAAACCTGTGACATCATGGGATTGAGGCAGCCTATCCATTGTGGAGGAAATGTGATACCAAGAATCGTGGAGAATGGAGGCACTGACATATACACAGATGCTCCAGCTGTCTTCAGATGCCCTGAGACTCATTGGTGTGCTCCTACCTCACATTGAAACGCTTCCATGGTGACTTGGAGAGCTCTTCAACTTCACTGGGAGACTTTTGCAGTAAAAGGGTTGGGTTTTTGGGTGGCAAAAAACAGGATGGAGGGAAGCCAAAGAGAAGCCAAATTTGTACATGTACATAAGCAGGCAGCAGCCATGTAACTTCTGAATTTTCTCTTGTGGTCGTGCAGCCAGACAGTGGGTTTTTCTGCGAGGGAAATTCTAGCGACGATGATGTGGTCCTGAAAGAAGAATTCAGAGGCATAGTAGTCAAACAAGGATGTTTGCTGAAACAGGTCAGTATTGCACGTGTTCCATCCTGTCACTGGGATGATGTTGCATGGATACAAGATTACTCTTTTACACCTAAAAGCTTTAGAGAAGAGAGAAACTAGCCAATGCCATCTCCACACTTGACAGGTTTCATCTCTTTCCCTATTGCCTTTGCACAAAGAATGCTTGCTGTAGTATGGCAGCAGGGCTTTTGCCCAATGTTGCAAGGTTTATTGCTTTTATTACAAAATGAGACAGATCATAGTTTTAATTAGGAAAGAGTGCTAAAGCAGGAGATGTGACAAGTCATTGGTACAATGCAGAACTGAACTCAGGTAAAAAGGCTGCCAATCCAGTTTCCCTTTAGACATACAACTGGATTCAGTTGCTAGTTTTCATAGGCTTTTTCAGCATACCTGAACAAAGGAGTCCTTTCAGTCACTAATGTTTGATCCTGTCCCATCTGTAAGACAGAAGATAACTATATACCTTCCTTTCCAGCAAAACTTTAAGCAATATGGTGAATGTCATGTTAATATCCTTACTTTCTGAGGCCATTGCAAACAGATATTAGTGAACTTGAAGGCAAGACCAAGGTTCTTCAATAAACAGAATATTTCAGTTGGAAGGGCCCTACGATGATCATCTAGTCCAACTGTCTGACCACTTCAGGGCTAACCAAAGGTTGAAGCATATTATTAAGGGCCTGGTCCAAATGCCTCTTCAACACTGACAGACATCAGGCATCAACCACCTCTCTAGGAAGCCTGTTCCAGTGTTTGACCACTCTCTCTGTAAAGAAATGTTTCCTAATATGAAGTCTAAACTTCCACTGTTAAAATATCCCTTGGGAGCGTAAGAACTTTTTGGTGGTGCTCACTTGTAGTTCTCTTGCTCAATCAGATTACTCAAAAGCAATGGAAGAAATAAAATACGCGTCTTTCTGCTAACTCTTACCCTGTCACATTCACCCTCTGTCTAGTTAGTAAGAGCTTCCTTGCAAACAGTGTAGTTAATTGAGAAACTAATATTTTGAAATGCTGAGAGGAAATGATTCATGACAGTCTTCCACCAGTGTTAGTCTGGATTTGGTCACCCTCAGCGAGCTGTGGATCATTGCTTGGAAGTGTCACTGCTTCTGCTGAGAATGCCTGTTTCCCAGACTGAAATGATGGGTGGGGAAAATCTACATCTTCTGAAAGCAATGAGGCATCTACATCCATATTAGAAGGTGGTGTTAATATCTGCTTGAGCTTCTCAGCCATGAACTCTCCAGGGTGCTCGAGCCAGATAAGCCTTTTTTGTTGTTGTTGTTGTCTTTGCAGAGAGAGAAGAACCTTCAGCTCCTTCTTGCCCATAGTTCAAGGTACCTTCCTGCAAGACATTTCGCAGCCATGTTTGCTGGCAAGCATTTAAGCCCAGTTCTCGCAGACCTCCTGTGAATGTCATAGCTACCAGACTATGAGACGTGTTTAGGGGAATCTTCCATGTTGAAGCTGTCCTCCTTTGTACAAAAAATAAAAAGAGAAACCAATGTGATAGCCCAATTGTTGTGCAAAACAGTGGGATGCGGAAAGGCCAGGTTCAAATCCTACTCCAGTGAATATTTCCTGTCCACAATATTCAGCTTTCTCCCTTTTGTATATGCCTGTTCTCTCATGTGTGGGTAAGCTGACTGTAAGCGCTTGCAGGCAAAGCAGTTCGCGACATTCCTGTTTTTCAATTTTCCCAGGGACATCGGAGGAAGAACTGGAAAGTGAGAAAGTTTGTTTTAAGAGACGACCCTGCATATCTTCACTACTATGATCCTGCTGGAGTAAGAGACATTTGGTTTATTTCCCTGTTTGTTTTAAAGCCAATGCCTTGTAGAAATATCTGAATGGAGTATTTGCATGGGAATGTGTGATAGGGCAGACCAAGCAGGGCAGCGGGGCTGTTTGTGCTCACAGGGCCTAGCCATCCTCTGGAAAAGCAGAGTGAAGGATGGTTTCTGGGGCTGCCAAGTCAGGGTGGCAAGTGCCACCCAGACCTGGGAACAGGTAACACCGAACTGTGCTCTCACCTCTTATCTGTGATTAATTAGAATTAATGTGTGCTCTCACTCGATTAAAATGAACTAAGTCATAAGTGCAAATGAACACAATACAGTCATTTTGCAGTTTATAATTGAGGTATTTTCTGTGTCCGGGTGAGACATGGCATTCCATTTCTTATGTCATTCTAATGGGCCAAACCCTGCCCTAAGAAAGGAAGGAGCATTGCCACAGGCAAAACCTGCCCCCCAAAAGCTGGCATTCAGGTAGATTCAGCATTTTATTTCATCCTGCATTGCTGCAGGAGCAGTGCCATTGTGGGTTACAGGTGCTTTATGCCATGCCTGTCCCCCTTGGCAGAGGCAGCCTAGACACACTGAAGAATCAACCCTGAGGAGTTTCTGACCTCCCTATGCCCAGCTTTTCCTGCTCCTGGCATTCCCTCCCAAAGGGCTGAGGTGTGTCAGCTTATAGGGGCTGCTTCTTTGAAACTTATGCCAACAAAAATGCATCTTCACCCGTTCTTTGACTATCACAGTCCTGAAGTGCACAAGAGGCCAAATTGTAAATAAGAGTATAGTTGCTCCTGCTGCTTGGTAAGAGTACTTCTAAGATCTACTCTTTTTCTAACTAATCTTTTTTTCTTTTCACTGTGACATCAGAAGAAAAGTTATAGTTGGCACGAGGCTTATATTCTTCTTGTACCTTTGTTCAGGACATGCTAAATACTCTGCAGACCCTGAATCCCAAATCCCAAAAGAGATTTCCTATTTATTTGCAGGTCTTCCCCCTACCACACCCCCCACCCTCTATGTCACACACAGACTGAGGATCTCCTGGTTTCCCAGGTGACATACTAAGTCAGCAAATGTTTTTGTTTCCATTCTGGAGTTGTAGCCAGATATTAATATGTGAACAGTTTCACAAGTGTTCCATTTCATTTTGATTTCATGTCCTCACCAGGGAGAAGAACCACTAGGAGCAATTCACTTGAGAGGCTGCGTGGTGACAGCAGTGGAAGATATGCCAGACTGTAAGGAATGATATTGAATGAGCTGCGTAATACGGTTTTGGTACATTCTTTCAATCTGCCTGAAATCACAAGTGGCTTTTACTCAAAAGCAATCTATGTGCAATGATTCAGTAATTATTCTAGTAACTAGTCTCTCTGTTGCTGTCTTAATTACTGGAGAAGGATACTGTGGTAAAGATAGCAACAGGGAATCTTGTGTTTTGTCAGTTGTGTAGAGAAGACTTGTCAAAAGGATGACACCATCTGTATGTTAGGATAACTGGCCTCAGACAAAGAAAGCTGAGTTTGCTCTTTTAATTGATAAATTTGAGATGGAAGCTTTATGTTAGAAATGGTTCTGCCAACAAATTATTACTGTTCGCATTCTGTTCCCTCACGAAACCAGAAGTTGTGGGAACAGCAATGGTTAAGCGTTGGTGCAAGGAACAAGAAACACTCATTCCATGCATTCTCCTCTCTATGGGAGAGGCAGACTGTCATACCCAGCAAGAAAGTCTGTTGGCATCTCAACACCTGTGTAGGCTGTGCTGGCAGATATGAAAAGAACTGGAGATTCTGGACGTGACGTGAACTTAAACATCTTATTTTTGTATCTGGCAAGGCATGGGAGGGTTTGGGGAATATGACCTGTCTGCAGGATTGCAGATCCTTCCATGATTGGAGATTAATTAACCAGAGACTCCTGCAGGTGACATGTTCAGAATTCATGGGTTGGTTCTCCAAAGGAGAGGTCTATCTCAGGTCCCAATCTTGCAATCTGTTTGCGAAGGCTTGATCAGGCACAGCTGTAGAAAGGAAGGAAATCCCCTTGCAGTGTGTAAAGGAAGAAACGATGTAAATTCAAGACTTTATTCTCTCATAGCTGACTTCCTTATTTCTTCCCTGTAGCCAAGAAGTACGATGTTGACAACATCCTCTTTGAAATCATCACAGCAGATGAAATCCACTATTACTTGCAAGCAGCCTCGTCTACAGAGCGTACAGAGTGGATCAAAGCAATTCAGGCAGTTGCTAGGACTGGAAAATGAAGATGATCTGCCAGCGAGAAGACAGACAACCGAAACTAGTTAGTCAAAATAAAACAGGAATTTTAGCATTTCACTGATAGAAAGCAATATCATCCAGAAGGGCATCCTAAGGCTTGTGGGTTGGGGGTGAGGGTGGATAGTAAGCTTCAATTCTATACTGGGCACTAACAAACTTTTTTCCCCTTGTGTTATGGTAATATTTTACTAAATTATAGCATAGAACATGCCATATTAATGTGTGCTGCTTAGAGTAATCGGTCTGCCTTGGGAGGGTCGTACCTTATACCTTTCCCTGCTGTCACCGCTGATAGAATTTCACCACTAACAGGGAACAGAGTCATGTCACTGACTGTGAGTGAGGAACTCAACTAGTCACCTACCATTCAGCCCGTGTTGTGTTTCAGTATCATCAGATATTTCAAAGTCTTCCTGAGACAAACTTTACGCTTTCTTCTTTACCAGATCTTTTTACTGCTTGTTCACCTATACAAGTAATGCCATAGATTTAAGGAAAGAAATCAACTCAGTTGGAAACCCGATCCACTCCTTTACAATCCTTCAGTGTTAAGGAAGGAAAAATTGCAGACAACTACACAAACACCATGCGGAAAGCGAGTACAACTCAATGACAGCGGTATGAGGAAAAATCTCTTCCCACAGTATTTCAAATATGAAGCAATCGCAGTTCAACTTCTTTATCCCCTGATTTTGACCTTTGCTAAATTTCTCCACAAGAATCTGCTCTAGGACCATTATTTCCCTTCATTTAGGTCTCAAAAGCAGTTGCTATGGTGCCATGTACTGCTGATTTGACCTGTATTTGAATTAAGAGTTTTACAGGAGAAGGGGAAAGGAACCATGGGTTACTTACCTGAACTGCTAATTTGAAGTGGGTTTGTTTAGGTTTTTCTTTTTCTTTTTTAACCTCCAGCAACATACTTAGTCCTTGGTTCTGTCCTTGGTCTTAAGAATATAAGAGAAACCTTATGCTTGCTGTAACTGAAATAAACATCATTATTTGACAGCGTCAGGTTACCAGATCAATCCTTGTATTTTTGTCTGACTGTATGTATCAAACTTCTAAGTCTTAAACTTGAAGCAGGAGTTGAAAGTCAAGTTAATGACAGATTCTGCATGTAGACTGTTCCTGGTGCAGACTGGTGTTTCTGAGTGCAAGTAAACTTCAAAACTTTCCGAACTCTGTTCGTAGATCTGATATGGTACCTTATCCTTAAGAATTTGTATTCAGATCACTTCAGTCTAAAAATAAATCTGGAGCTAAAGCTTCTCCTCAATTCTGCTTAATTATCCTGTATCTGAGCTAATGAGCTTGAAGGTCTTTTGCCTTAGTATTGCTTATCACAAAGGAAACACAGCCTTGCAGGGACAGCAGGCTGGCAGACACTGCATCGTCACATCCATTTAAGACATCCAGAGGAAATCGGCTTCTGGCAGGCGCTTCCTGTATCTCACGCAAGCTGACGGGATCACTGAAACCTGGTCTGTCATTCTGAGGAAGGAAGACTCATGGCAAAAAGATACCTTGTTTGCTCAGCCTGCTTTCTTGATAATTGCTTTGTGGTTGCTGCATATTTTTGCTTTCAGAGCTCGCTAACCCAAAAATACCCTATGGCATGGGAAAACAGGAAAAAAACCCACACAACCAAACAACAGAAACTTGCCCAGCTTATCAAAGGAGGCTTGCAACTGCCAATTTTTAATACAACTAGAAAGGTTTTACCAGTCTTTGACCTTGTCATTTTTCCCTGTGCCCAGTCAAGGGTACAGCTACCCACCTATGAACAGTATTTTCACTGGTAGATGATGCTAGCCAGTGTATTTGTGGAAGAGCTATTTGTACTGGAGTATATCAATAGGGTCTCTAACCTCATAGGTAGTTCCTCTGAAGACAGATCACAAGGGTTTGTAGGTGTCTCTGCTTCTTGGCCGAAACGGGAAGACTGGAAGTCTATGTCTGATGCCACCCTACCTACATTTCTTGCTATAAATGCTTTCATTTGCCTGAGACCGGTACTGGGAGTGACTCCAAACTGTTCTTCCTTTTAGTCAGGTTCTTATACATTTCTTGACATCAATAATTAGCTCTACATTCCAGGGCGAATGTGCTCTAGTCCACTTTCAGACAAGGCCTGACAAGAAAAACGATATATTTCACAGACCTTTCTCTCCGATAAGCTCTTCACAAGGGACAAATTGGGGACCAGGGTTATTATGGGGCTAGTTTTCAAAGACATTTGGTTTCCTAGAACATGGCGGTGCTTTTGAAAAACAAAGTAGGTACCTGAATGCTACCAGCAGTCTGACCTTAGGAATCGTGCATGAGAGGATGACAATTGTCACAACCCTTGAACTGAGTCAGGAAAGTCACTAAGGAGAGAGCTACTGAAGTTGAGACAAGGTGGTGAGGACTACTGTAACAGATGTCTGTTTATGAGAAAAAAAAGGTTAGTTTTACATCACTACAATTTCTAGAGATACTAAATAGTTCTTGTCCAAGGGAATTCAGTGTTAAAAAGCAACTACAAGTCTATCGTAGATTGTGAGTCCAGCCTAGTTACTCTGAAGGCATGGAAGGGAAGAGGCACGTATCCTGAATGCTAGCACAAGACAGGAGAGAGCAGGCCTAGTACAAGGAGCTACTAATTGAAAGAGGAAAAACAGAAGAGCAGACCTTCGTGTGCCATGCTTCCTCCATCTGTTTTTACTCCCTAACTATTTAAATCACACTTATACGCACTTAGCAATTACTACATCAATCAGTTCCTTTTTTACTTATAACATGAATTAATCTTTTTTCATAGACTAAAGGACAGCAAAATAAACCATTGTGGATAAGGATTATATTTATAATCTTCAATTACTGTAAGACTTGTATGATATAATTTACTATAAAGATCCTCTTAGGTTCATGTTTGACTTGCCACATATTACACTGAGCAGTTTTCCCTCCTCTGGAATGCTGACTGCCTGCTTACTGCACTCAGGTTTTCAGGAACATTTATTAACCATGCAGCCATAAAAACACCCATGTAGACATAGAGCTCCTTCTTCCATGGTTTAAAAGAAAACACGACAAAGCAAACCGCACACACATACACTGAAAAAATAACATCCATGAGGACTGTAACTGCCTGACAAGCTTTCAGCCACAGGTGTTTCTTCTTCTTATAATCCAATAAACACTGCATATGGAGGTAGTTCTGTCTTAATGAATCTCTAGCAGTGGTTTCCAAGAGCTATTTACTTTCCCTGCACCGCAGCTTTCTTCTGAAGGGTAAGGCTAGTGTTATTTTGTTGCTAAATGTAGTTATTTTGGTGCTGTTTTTTGCAGTGTGCTGCCTTTGCTTTTTATTTGAAAGAATAGTTAACAGAAAGTGTTAAAGATCTGCTGAAAACGTGCTTTTAGTAATAGAACAGTTTATTGAGGAATTGTTAATCAAAATTAGTTCGTAAAGAGCAAAAAACTACTTAAGGCCTCTGAGGTAAGATTTAGTGTGTACTGTCAGATCTCTCTTTTAGACGGAGTTTTTATTTGCATTTGTCTTACAACACTGCAGATAATTCTTCAGTGCAGTAATATTGCTTCTGTCTTTGTCAAAGAGGTCACTTTATTACAAATATTAAACATCAATTATTTCCTTTTATTTTTTCCTAATTTGTTCTCAAATACTTCAGAAGTTATTTTAAGTTTAAACAACTTGCTTCACAGGGCTCTGGATAAGCATTTTTTATTGTTAGTAATGTGCCTCCCTTTGTTCTGAGTTCAGGCTTGGGTAGCACCAAAACTAAGAATCCTGAAGGCTTCCCTTAAGTAACTTTTTTAGTGAGGGACAGAAACGTTTTAGTAGGATGGGGTTTTTTGGGGGGGGCGGGGGGTGGGGTGGGTTGTTTTTTTGTTGGTGTTTTTTTTTTTTTGTTTGTACCTTTTAAAACTGTAGGAGACTATAGGAGGAACTTTAAAAAGCAAAATGAGTAGATAACAGTCCTCTGCTGGTTGCAGGTAGTCGGTATTTCTATGGGTGCCTTCAGTTTGTGTTTTGAAAAGTGCACGTGTTTTTTGCTTGTGAACAGCAGTCTTCTCATTGATGTACAGAGATTTTACCGTGCTCAGTGTGAGCTTCTGTGTGCAGTAGAAGACTTGAAGATGGGCTTCAAATTTCTTTCTCCAGTTTGGGTTTCCTGCTGGCTAACAGGGGGATGTGTTTTCTTCTCACCAAACACTTTTCTTGGAGGAGTTTTTGGGTTTGATACTCTGGCAGCCTGAGAAAACTGTATGTGCCATGAAATAAATAGTACCAAGTTCTTTAGCATACCTACTTAAATAATTTTTAAGTAAATATATTATGTTGAGTTTGTCCTAAAGTAAATAAAAGTGGAATATATATGCTCTTATGTGTTAATAATATGCCACAATATGCAAGAGGTTCTTTTCGAAAGCTGAGGTAAAATAAAATGCAAGGCTGTTCACACAGCCTCTGGTTTGAAGGATCTCTTCCAGATTATACGATTAAGTAATTGCATAGTTATATTATTTAGCCTGGCAGATGAGCAGTTTGCAGTGTATAAAGTGTCAGATGTTTGCCCTTTAGCATCAGGACACAGGATGGAAATCTCAGGCCTGCTTCTTGTGACCAATGTTGACAGTGACTAAGGCATCTTTCTCTTGCTCTCTAACCCTTTCTCCGCTACCTAGGAGTGGGGTTCCTGAGTGTATCTCTCATATGTTTCTGTGGTACTTGTGTGACGCTAAGGAACATAAAGATGACTTAAAAAGCAAATGGTTGAGGCAGGATCAGTGTTCTGACTGCTAAAGCGCTGGTGCCTTTCGGGTTGACTTTGCCCACCCACCACACGTGGCTCAGCTGCTCACGGGAGCCTTGTTGCAATGTGGAGCCTTTGCACTGCTCCCACCTGGTTTCAGCAGCCGCTGGATTGGAGCCCGAAAGAGGAGAGTGTCTTTTGCCAGCTCTGTGGAAGTCGTTTCAGTATGAGAATGAGACTTAGTCCTGGCCGATCTGCAAAATGAATGTGGCAGGGAGCCGCCATCTGTATCTGCAAGTTGTTTTTGTTGTGTGGGATGATGATATAATTGAAGTCTGAATCTGATGCATGAAGAATAATTTGAATGTGGTTACTTCATCACCTTTTGAAGGTATTTTAGGAACTGCTTTACCTCTTAAAATGGCGGGTTGGTGATCTGCAAGCCAAGCAAACAAAAAACACCCTTGAAGAATCTCTGACTGAAAACAAGGTTCTTCTTTTGTTGTTACTCGTGAGGCTTCTTGAAATAAAGCCTCTCGCTTCGTTTCAAAATAAGTTTGTTTTTTTTTTTTTTTCTCCTGGATTAGAACGTAGGACTTCCTGCTTTGCATTTAGAACCAAAACTGTGGCTTTCCACACTTTGTTTCTGGTTCTTGTAGATTGCTTATTTTTTTTTTTCCTTTCAGTTTGGTTGAAGGGAGAGTAAAACTGTGTATGAAAGCTGAGGAAGACGCCGCTTTTCATGCTTGATTGGACTTCCATTATAAGTGTAACAGGGTATAGTAAAACTCTTCACCTTCCCTGCATAGACTCTTGCCTTTTTTTAAGATGACAACAGGTTTCCCTGTCTTTCTCCATCCCATTAAAAGATGACTGAGAACGAGGGAGGAAAGGAATCGAAGGCAAGTGCTGATGAAACTGATGGATTTTTGCTTCCAGCAGTTGAAAGGGAGGGAAATTATGTTAGTAATTTTTTCAGAATTTGCCTTCAGTATGTCTTTCACCAAAATCTTGGCTATTAATAAACCAGAGTGATCAAGGGAGAGGAGGAGGAACTGGGGATCTACTAGTTTAATTAAAACAAAAAACAACTAAAAAAATCCAAAAGTAGACACACTAATATTTTTATTTAAAGTAAGGCTTTTTTTTTTTCCCAATTTACATCTTCAATTTCCCCTTTCTCCTCTTCCCTCCACCCCACCTCCTCCTTCTTAAAGCTATTTTGACCTAAACGTCTTAATCTAAAAAGAGAGCCTGTGGCTCTGCTTTTTAGGCCTCATAGAGTGGAACTCAGATACGTAAACATGAACACCTAGTGGCATTTTAGATGTGCAACAACATACCACGTGCTCTTTAGTCACGCCTCTAGAACAGCAAAAACTTCCTCTCATCTCCTCATACCTACACGCTGTGTATAGATGTTTGGTTACTTATGGATATTAAGTGCTGTTATAGGCTCCCTCTTTAAGCATACGAGGAACGCCCAGTGTTATTATCTGTAGGTACATGTGTTGATAAGAGTTGCGTGTTAGAATGACTTTAAAAGAGCAGCATAATTTAGTGATAAAATTGTCTACAGGCTAGTGATGTTCAAACACAAAGGTGCATTAGAAAAGCTGATTAGTTTGGTCAGCCACAGTAGATGAAACTTGAGGCACGTTTCTGTTATTGGCCATACTGTCAAATGGCTATACACTGTATCTTGCGAAACCTAGGTGTTAGGATTTCCTAGCTAAACTTGTACAGTACTCTTGTTCTTCATATTGTGATGGAATAATAGTGGAAGCTATTGAAAATATTCCCTCAATTGAACAGGTGAGTGAAGTTCTTACGAGGTATTGTCATACTTCGTTTATCAGCTAGCTGTAAGATACTGTTGCTGCAAAAAATATTTTGCCTTTCTCAACTTTTCTTTTTTCCCCTGTTAGAATTAAAGGCTTAAGGTGGCTGGTTGGTTGGTTTGAAGTTTTCCCTCTGTTCCCAACTTGCTCAACCTACGCCTTCAATTCAGCCTTCAAGTTGATTCCTCCAATAGGTAGCTGGTAACATCTTGTGTTCTGAGATCACGGAGATGTTTAAAAGCAATATTTAGTTTTATAGCTAATACATTATCTCATGGCTATTGGTGTCCTGCGACATCTGGAGAAATCTTTGTGTAGAGCTTGAAGTGTCTGGCATCTTGGCAAAAAAACCAGCCTGTGCAGTCAACACTCCCATATTGGCAAGCAGCAGCTCCTTTGCCTGTTAAGATTTTTAAGGACCATGCATTAAAACCAGCATGTGCCATTCTAATAATATTTTTAAACGTGAATCAAAAAAAGCTAGTGTTGTACCTGATTTGCATGCTCTACCAGGCTGCTTTTTATTCCCGCCCCCGCCCCCGCCCCCCCCCAGCTTTGAAAATCCACAGTTACTGGACGTGGGTGGTGGTGTTGGACATGACAATTCTGAGGAGTTAGAGGTGGCTGCAGGCACCTCTCCTGGTACATAGAATTGGCCTCTTGGGGATCATCTTGGTAGGTCCCCGAGGACCTCCGAGTTTGTTGTCCATCACCTCTCTCCTTCTCCCCCCTTCTACCCACAGTTGTAGCTTGGGCTTTTTTGGTTTACCAGAATAGTTGAAGTAGGTCTAGCCCTTAGCACTGAGGCCTGAAAAAAAAAAAACAAATCACACCACCAACCCCCAATTCTTAGCGCTGTTGTGCTGATCAGAAGCTGCCACTGACTCAGTGTTAAATGCAGCAGGTGATTTCTTCCATGGTTTTGGGGACAGACTTTTCTGAACAACAATATGCTGAAAAACAACCGCAAAGTGTCAGGATGCTCTTGGGAATCTGATATGCCTCTACCCAAGTTCGTTTGGAGAGAAAATACCACGACCCCCACCCCAGATCCTCCCATCTGTATGCCTTTACCTGTCAGCTCTCGCAGGCTGAAGCAGCTGATCCCAGTCCTGAGCCTGACTGTTCTGTCTTCCATTGGGATAACTCTGTCACTTGGGACCTTCTGGAGATGAACAGGATAGAGACATGAAAACATTAGGGCCTGCCTATCAGAAGAAACATTTCTCTTGACAAAATTAGCTTTGAAATTTGAGTGGTCTAATGAAGAAAAGTCTGTGGTGATTAAACATGTCGTGCTTTCTTTTTCATTTAGTCTGACTCTTAATGGTAATGGCTCAAAGCCACATCCTGCACCATGATGAAATAAAGCCACGCTGTCAGCTCCTCCCTTCAAAAATGGAGCACTGCAATACCACGTAGTCACAAGGAAGGTTCTGATACCACAGGTGGTTTTGGAAATGCAGAAATAAAATACCGACCTCAGGGGGCCTGAGGTTGAGCTTCGGTGTTGGGCACCTTGATGTCCAGCTGTGTGCAGCAGCCTGGGACATTTTGTGCAGCAGGGGAACTTTTTTTTTTTTTTCATCCCAGAAACCTGGCTGGTTTGAGCCTGTGTTGCATAGTTGGGGTGTGTGGGCAGAGGACATCGTATTTGCTGTGCACCGCACAAGCTTCACGTGCTCTTTCAAAGGGTCTGCTCTGTCTTAGGAAAGCTGGGTGGGCAGGAGGGTGAAAGGCAGGAAAGCCAGGGATGCCTGGGTGATGGGTGCCTCGGGTGCCTTTCCGCAGCTGACACCTTCCGAGCAGGAGTGTAGAACTGGCATTTGAACGCAGTGGGAAGGTCAGTGGGGTTTGCTAAAGTAGAACTTTCCACTTCCTCAGGAACTTATGGGTAAGAGAGCTGGGCACTGGAGCGGAAAAATGGTTTCACTAGTCACCTAGGTGGGAGGCTAGCTGGTGCGTGTCCTGGGATGGTAAGTGGGTTTTATATGTGTGGCCTTAGCTGCTGAGGACGCTGTCTGGGGAAGGGTACCTACACATTAGCACTGATTTAGGCACCAGTACGGTCTTTCTGTTGCTGGCATTTTGGTGGTTTTTGCTTGCAGGTAGGAGGGGAAAGAGATGAGTCCGCATCAGCTGGTGTAGGAAGTGCCACTGTTTGGAGCGATGGATGCTGCTGGGGTGTTTTTAAAGAGAAGAGAGCACATCCAGCCTGCAGCGGAGCTGGGAGGCTGAGTAGGTGGTGCAGGGGCAGAGGAGAGCAGAACAGAAGGCCAGAATTGCTGTAATGAAATCTCCAGGGGGAATTAAAACCCTTAAAGGAGGGGCTCAGAGCGGGGAGGAGAAGCAAGCTTTGTTTTCATGAGAATTTGTACTTAAATACTTGGTTTTTTCTTTCAGTAATAGATTTTTCATGAGAAACTTACACCACTGCTACTCCAGGCTTAAAGATCCAGGCCTTGCCTAATTGCATAGCTGAGTGTTTAATGAGGCACAGCCACCCGATCTGGACAGAGGTAGAGGCACAACAGATACTGGTGATTCCTACGCTCGTACGAGAATGGGGAAAAGCTACAGCTAAGTGCACAGTGAAACAACTCTGTGTCGGGATTTATACCAGAATAATTATTCTATTTAAAAATTGTATCCTGAGACAAATATATGAGAACTGACAGCTGAGGGGCAGGAAAGGAGCAGAAAGAGGGGATAAATGTCTGGGAGTTAGAGACTGGAGGTAACAGGAGGAGGCTGGGTGAGAAGAAGGGTGAGGGACTAGATCCGTTATTGTGCACTTTTCCTGTCTTATGATTAGTAAATTGGGCACTCCTGAGGTGATGAGAATGTACTGCTAGTATTATTTTCTTCTTTATTAATTTATATGCACTATTTTCACTTCTAGCTCTCTTAAATTCAGGGTAAAAGATACTGTGAGCAGGGGTGAGGCAGCAGCTTCAGTAGAAAAACTGTTGTGCTTGGGTGTGGTTTGTTTGGTTTTTTTTTTAATTTGAGCTAACTAGATACAGTCTTAGAGCAGAATAGCTAATAATAAAGGAAGCAGTGTTTGCAATTCATTGAGCTTTGTGCTACACCCACCATACTTAGCAATGCTCTTTATTCTGAGTTATGCTTCAGCCATGTTTGCCAGCGGGGTGATAGCAGAAGCTTCAGTGAATTTTGGGTACTGCATCTGTTTTGGCTAACGTAGCAGTCATCCCACAAGAACAGCGTTAACTCTTTTGGCAGTAAAGGGAGATGTTGCATATCTTTATAAAACCTAGTGCAATGGGGTCCTGATCCTGGGACTAACACTTACCTATAAGCAATAAATTGCAAAAGATGTATACGAAGCATTATCCAGTCATTGCATTATGTTACACAATGTTGTTGATGAGAAAGCTGTCTCAATTAGATATGCTACTCGTGATTTAGAAAAGGTACAGGTGCTTAGGAACTGAAAACCTGTTCTGTTGGGGAAAATGTATGAGGCTCGAGGAAGTGGATCAGTTTTGATGAGATCTATTGAATGCTCCAAACTAGAAAAGGGATCAGGTAACATACTGTTCTTGGAAGCACTTTAGAAGTACCAGTTTCACCTGGCTGTTGTGCTTCTTCCTTGGCCTGTAGATACGGGCACCTACAACAAACAGCCTGTAAGCCCAGAAAGTTGCAATAAAAGGGAGTAAAAAATACCAGGTATTTTCACCAGATATTCTGCAATGGTTAAATAACTGTGAGAAAATAAAAATGCATAAGTCGGAAGGAAGTTTAAACTAATGGTTTGTTTAATCACCAGCACCATCAAACAAAAACCGCTACTGGGTCTTAGCCCAGAGGACTGTGGCCTGTATTTTCAGAGCAAAATTGCTCTACTGCTCCATCTAGTGTTATTGGGCCCCCTCGTTAAAGGTAAGGGCTGGACCTCATTTAAGTAAACTCCTGTATCTAACAGGAGCCTGATCTAGCGCCATTGAACCTCAGGTTTATGACGGGACACTTTGGCCCTTCTGTTGCCAGAATGTTTTCTGCCAAAGTCCGCAGTAGTTATTTGAAATCGCTTCATGTTAACTAAGTTTCATAAGCATGGTAGAAGTCTTCCTATGGAAAACTGGTCCCAGATTGGTGACTGAATTTTGTAGGAATACTTCAAGCAATAGGGACCTTCCCAGGGTTTTCCCACTTTTTAGTGCAAAGTAGGTAGGGAAAGGTCATATTCAAACAGAATTGTAATAAATTGATTTTGTGGTCACTCTTATGTTGAGTAATGTGACAGGCATCTCCTCTTTTACTAGCAGCGGTTTTTAAAGTCAGTGCCAAAAACTGGCGCTGGTGCAGCAGGGTCTGTGTGATGGGAGATGCTCATATAGGAAAAAACTGGATTTCTGAATGTGTTTTAGCCTGACTACAAAAATATATGAAGTTCCGTTATTTCATATGGTAATCTGAGTTATTTTGTTCGAAGTAGTAAATTTTGCTCTACTCCTCATCATGCAAATGACTAAAATGCACAGCTAGTGGCAGAGAGACCGTTAGTTACGTGGCTGCTTCAGTCCTGCCCCTTGCCTGCATTTGTGAGTCCTAATCCAGGAGTCCCATAGCCGGGCAGTGGGAATGCAGTGCTGCCCTGAGCACTAACACCTCTGGGGGTGCAGGTTCAGAGAAGATCCTTGTGAGGGCTCCGTCCCTGGAGATGGGCGCTGGGGATGTTCAGCTGATCCTGAGGTGGCTGCCTTGGCCTCTTCTTTTCTTCCCAATGTCTGGATTTGGCCCTTCTGCAGCCTTCCTTTGTGGGCTCTCGTGCTGTGCTGCTGATATGATACACTTCAAGTCAAACACGCTTTTTTTTTAAAGTCATCTCTTCCAAAATAAAAAGTGCAAACTGAAAGTACAATCAACATCTTTTTGACAATACAGCAGAACGTTAAATTTACAAATATAAAATTACAACTGAATATTTAGTCTTATTTAGAATTTTACAGAAAATTAATCAGATAAAGTGCAAATAAAAAAATAGACTTTTTTTTGGGGGGGGAAGCTTTCATCATATGTTTGCAAACACAACTGATTTTGAACAGAAGAATATTTACAGTTTCGCAGTCTGTGAGTTGTTGATAGAAGGTTCTTGAGTTGCAAGAAGCAGTGCTAGTTTCTCATCTCTCAAGTTCTGCTTCCAGGATTTCTCCCCATGTGTCGACGTCCATCGGATACATGCTTTTCTCTGGCAAGCTGCTTTGTGAAGGAATGTTGCTGTATTTCCCGCTCAGCCATTCTTGCTTCACTTTGCTTTTCCAGTAGTTTCTCAGTAATGTGATCTGATGGAAAAACAGACAGCTCAACTCTTGGAAGTGAACTGATTAAGTTGCATTCAATACAAGTAAGTTTTGCATTGGAATAGTAATGCTAGAAAAAGGATTTGAATTTTTGAATGTGAAGAAGCATTTGAAGAATGTGTCTTTGGATATCTAGATGCTAAGCCCAGGAAGGTGCACTGCTGCCAAGATGCAGACCTTGGCCTCCTTCCAACTTTCCTGTTCTAAGTTGGGTGGAGGATTGCTTCTCGCCTCAGTTCTTTGAGGGTCCAGATGAAAGCCCTAAACCGGGAATTAATCTTCCTCCATACTCCTTAAAAGAGGTGCCTTTCGCTTTGTCTTCCTATTTGGGTAGTGACCTTTAACTCTTGTTTGGGCTCTTAATGCAGGCTGGCTGGGTTCTTCTCTTCAGCCAACCTTTTAGTGCAAGGAAATGCTGACTTGGTGTGTTTGTTGCTTCTACTTCAAATCTCCTCCAGATAAAATAGAGAATCGGAGCTCTGGGAATTCCTGTGCAAGAGTAGTAAGAGCTGTACATTTCAAGGGCAACCACGACCTGCTCATGGCTTTGCCTCATACTGAAACAACTCTACTGAAATGTGGGAGTCCAGAACTGTTTGGTTTGGTTTGTGGGTGGTTTGTTTTTTTTTTTTTTTTGCTGCTGCTTCTCTCTTTTCACCCCTCCACCGCCCCCCTGCTCTCAAACACACCAGCTAAAATGAGGTGGGGATCATCCTCTAGCTGGTCCAGAGTAGTAACTGTGACACCACTCCTCTCCTGATCTACCTCAGCTTGCAGGCTGGACTCGACAGTGATAGATCTTCCAGCACGTTCAGCTCCTAACTCCTCAGAGCAGCTGTAACTGGGAGTGTGTGTAGGGAGAGTTTCAAAACAGCTCCTCTGAGCTCCTGCTTGTTTCCTCTTCTCTACCCCATTTTTTTTTCTCCTGGATGTGTGTTGCTCAAGGCGTATTGAGGCAGAGCAACCCAAAGATGAATTTCTGGGAAGTCATTCCTCGCCAGCAGAACTATTCCCATGAAATACAACCAGAGAGTGCGCACTGCCTTGTGGGGGTAAGTTGTATTCTTTCATGTTAGGGCTGTGCAGACTTCGCTGTGATGAACGTCAGTGGTGAGGCGGTGCGGGGCAGCGTGAGGACTACACGGGGTGAGCCGGGCCGGCCAGATGTGGCCCTGGGTAGGAAACGGGACAGCCTTGCTTTCATCTCTCTGTGTATTTAACCAGATGCCCAGCTGTTGGGGCGCACTGCTGAGCCACGCTGTGATCACAGCAGTTCTCCCATTAGCCTGGGACAGAGGAGATGTGCTGATGTAATTTCTTTACATATTTCTATTACCAATCCCAGAAGCCTCGACGCTGCTGACGTCACGCCACTGATGTTAAATTTACCTTCCAGGAATATCCATTTCCTCGATCGCAGTCGATCTCCCGCTGGCAGACAGCCCTCACGCTCAAGCAGTGGTGCCTCCACAAGCCGTCGTTGCTCTCGATGACGCGGTGCCAGCCCTTGCACGTCACGGCCGCGTGGCACAAGCTCTCAACGTCCAGGTCGCTGAAAATCCGAGAGCTGACCTCCGGAGGGAGGAGAGCCACGAAGTCGGCCGGGCCGCCTCCTCCTCCCCCCCGCCTCCCCTCCCGGCCGGCAGGGAGGAGCGCGGGTGCCCCGGCGGCAGAGCGCTCCCCCTCCATCGCCGCGGCCTCGGGGCGGGGAGGGCGCCCCCCGTCACCGCCGCCGCCTCTGCGGGCGGCCGCCGCCGGCAGCACCCGGGGCCGGTTCTCCGCCCGCCGGCATGTCCCTGCCTGCTGCCCGCCGCGTCACGCCACGGCGGCGTCGGGGGGGTTTCAGGCGAATCTTTCGCTTCCCGAGCCCGCAGGGGCGGCGCGGCCCCGCCGCTCTGAAGGCGAGTGACGCAGCGGCTGTACGTCATCACGCGGCGTCCGTGCGCCAGCGGCCCTCGGGCGAGGCCCGGCGGCGGCTCTTGCCGGCCTTCGCCCCGTCCCGGCGGCGGCGGCAGTGGCGGCGGCCCCCGAGGTAAGGCCGGCGCCGTCCCGAAGAAGCAGAGCCGCCGGCGCCGAGTTAACGACGCCTCCCCTTGCGTGCTGCCGCGGCCGCCCGCTCCGAGGGGCCCGGCTGCGGCCTTGCCCCCCCGCCCCGGCCTCCCGTGAGGGGAAGGGGGAGCTCCCAGCGCTGCTGCGGGCCGCTCCCCGCCACCCGTGTGCTGCGGCCGCCCCCCCCCCCCCCCCGCCGAGCTCGGGGCTTTGTGTCCTGGCCCGCCGTGTTTAGAGGGGCACAGACTGGAGCCCCGGCTCCATCGCGGGTGGAAAGGGCGGGGGGGAGCCCGTGCAGAACCGCAAGTTCAGGAGAAGCGCCTGGAGGGGCCTCTTTGGCGGGGTTGGGGGGGGGGGAGGGCAGAGCTCGGCCTCTTGTGTTTCTCTTCACGAAGGAATAAAAAGTTCAGCTGGTCAGCGTGTGCCTCCAGTGTAACGCAAACAGCTGTGGAAAGGACAGCAGTGACTCCCGAGCGGTGCTGTACAGCGCAGCGAGAACAGCAGTAATCGGACTTTTTTCCCCCTAATTCTTTGTGCTAGCGAATCAACTAGTGGAATGGCAAAGCGTTGAAGGAAAAACAGTTGCTGTTTCAGTGCCCTTTCACGACTGAAAAGCACTTCAGGCGTGGCGGCTCTGAGCCTGAGGCCTTTAAAACCAGCTTCAAGCACCGGAGTTTGTGGTGTCACCTCAGAGCTGCAGACTTGTAGCCTTTGGTGAGAACTTAACAAGAAGCGCCGGATTCATTGGGCATCTGATCCTGAAAACTGTATCTTAACGTTGTTATCTGACTCCTGGTATAGAATCGGATTTTGAGAAGTTGTGCAGATTTATGGTGAAGCAAATCCTAAGCTGTAATTTCAGCTTTCTGAAAGTTCTGTCGTGGCAGTGGCTAGTATGAATTAGGTACTTAAAAACCAGAACAGTACAGTAGGGGTCAGCAGCAAATCTTTGGTTCGAAATACTTTCAGTGGAAGGTGGAAGGCATGTTTATTTTCTCTGTAAGTTGACGTAAGAGTACCTTACAGTAAATTTAGAAGTGTATTAATGGCAAACATTCAGACTAACCTCTGTGTTTAAGTGAAAAGTACATGTTTATATTCATGATGAGTTTGACTAGCTAAAAATTAATTTGCTTTCTCAGAAAAAAGTCGGAAGACTGATGCAGAAGAAGGACCAACTGTTCATCCTGTTGAGATGTCTTGTAGTCCATCGTTAATAGAACCGGCATATTCCCACTCTGAGATACAGGGAACTGCAAAAATGAGAAAAAATGACGCTACTTCCAGACATTTGGTGGGTGCTTAATTTATAAAGTAAATTTAATATTTGTAAGCATGTGTTGAAAAAGAAGTAAAGGTGTTGTGTTTTCTAACACCCCCCCTTCCCCCCCCCTTTTTTTTTCCCCTGAGAAGTAAACTCTGGCACAGTTGTATGCTCAAAATACCTGTTGTTTTATTGATTGGGATTGTATGCTAGACAAGTATATAAATATATTTCTGTTGTGTATTTATGTTTATGATAATTATGCTGTAGTAATCGGTTCTCTGGAATATACAAAAATTGCTATTGCTACAGGAATATGTTGAACTAATAATACGGTAGCCGAGTTCAGTACTACAGAACAAAGTCCAGTTCTGGTCTGTATCGGTAACTGTGCTGTAAGTACCTGTGAAGACCTAGGGGAATGAATGACTGTTCTCCCAACCAGCCTAAAAGCCTCTGAAATTTATATCTGGGGAGTGTGCAGCTGGACTGTAGATACCCTGTGTTGGCTATGGTATCTGTTTATAGTGTACTAGCAGCCAATTTCATTTGAATCGTACAGCTGTGATGAGTTGTGTTGTCAAGATCCGTATAAACACACAGATAAATAACCTTTGTGGTTCTCCCTGACAGTCAGCATCTTGTCCAGCAAAATAAAGTTTTCGAAGAAAGAATCTTTTTGCCTTTTTTAAAAGTTGCTGAGTAAAAATGGCTTACAGATAGTCTGATAAATAGTATGTGGACGCAGTGGGATTTTTTTCTTAGGTCTTCTGTTGTGTATCCAGCAATACAGTGCTAAAAGGGATGCATTTGTCAACATCATTGTACAGTAGATAACTACATACAACAAATGAAATAGAAGCATTTACTGTAGCTGAGATTCCTGGGATGGATACTTACCTTTTAGTAAGTAATGCTATCAGTTTGAATCTCTACTTTCAGTACGCAAGTGTGTACTGAACATGACTTTGGTGTATTTAATTTGTTTAGAGTGTGATTCCTTTCTGGAGAAAGGAATTGAGAGAATGCTAGCAAGACTTCTCTGTTTTTTTGACAAATAGGCATTTGTTTGTTAAACCTCTTCTTTCTTTTATTTCTCTGCGTTGAAACTCTATAGCAACATGCTGATATAGCTCTTCTACGAAACTTTTAGTCTGTAGCCTTTTAGATATTTATTTCAAAGGTGTAAGGAGGTGCTTTTTACTACGTGAAGGTTTCTATAGATGTTGGTTTTCTGAGTGAGTAGGAACTGTTAAAAATCAAGCAATGGCCACTGCACAAAAAGTAGGTAGTTATCCAGGCTGTGTTTGAAGAACATAACTGTACAAACTTGTGTTCTAGTTTTTCTACCTCTTCTGTAAATGGAGAGAAGTACTAAACAGTAAATATTGTTTCAGGTTTCTCCTGATGATGATAATGAAAGTGAACAGTCAAAATCTATTCAAAGAAAGAGAGTGCTTCCATCTTGGATGCTGGAAAGAGACCTCCTGGTTCAGAGGATTTCTGAGCCTGTAATGAAAGGAGGTAGGTTTGAAGTGTAGTGTTTGCATACCAATATACATTTATGTGCTTTGATCTCATTTTCTTACATTATAATTTTGGTAGTAGGAAGTATTAATTCGTCACTTCACTCTCCGTGTTCTGTGCCTGGCAGCTGACAGAGACTGTCTTCTGTTGTCTCCTTTGTCATCAGTCCTATGGGTGTGACAGAGCTCTTTCTGATCAGTTGATTTTCTTTCTGTTCTTTTTTTTTTTACGCCAGGTAATATACTCTCTTTGGACAGCTGAACATCTGGTGTTCTGGAGCCCTTTCCTATAAACTCACCTGTTTTGTTTAGTGTGTAAATTCTAGGTAGTTTCTGTGCTTTCAATTCCAAGCCTTCTCCACATTTAAGTCACTGATTGCTCTTCTAAATTTAGATTCTTCTCATTTCACAGGTTTTAAAGGTCGGGGTTTTTTTGGTGGTAGTGTGTGTTAGTTTGTTTTTAACTGTGACTGAATCAAACTTGATTATTTAGTCCAAAGTTTTTTCCTAGGAGGAGCAGTTCATCACATTATTGTAGTTTCTTACTAGTATGAGGCTAAAATAGTATTGCATTCCCTCTTGTCTTTCCTGCAAAAGGAAACGCCTGAACGTACGATAAACTTCTACCACCGCGTATTAGCGGTAACGGCAACAGAGTAGTGTGTTTACTCTCTATCAATGGGAGACACGAGGGTGCCACATTGGCACAATCCCAAGAAAATCTTCTCCCGTGTCTGGCTTTGGTCCTGGGAGCTCATAGAGTGCTAAACCTGCCATTAGACATTCTCGGACAAACTTATCGCAAAGCATTTATGGCTTTGATGACTTTTATCGATGGAACTGGAGGACTAAAGAAATGAGAGAAGGAAAACGACTGTGTACATTAACAACGCTCCCCCAGTGTTTCTTATCTTTCTCTGTGCTGAAGACAGCGCGCCTCGCCCTGCTTGCCATTCTGCGGTGAGGTGTGAGGTGGTTTAGGTGCGAACTGCTGAGTTCCCTTTGTTAGTCAGTCCAAGCCTGTGAACTGTGGCTGGTCTGTGGGTGTCTGCTCCTCTGTGTCCAACAGCTATTCTTTAAGGCCTCTGTTTCCACCTGCTATTTCTGCTGAGATGGTGTAATGGAGAAATTTGGCTCTTGATGTCTGAGCGGGCCTGCAGACGTATTTCATGTAGTGTCTGACCAATTGCTTCTTACCTCCTGTAGTAAATCTTATATTTCCTTAAAATTGTGGAACAGTTTGTGTCTTTTTAGGGTGGTATTGGACAGAAAGGTAGACAGTAAAATGAAAAGGCTGCCCTTTCGTTTCTCTTCTGTATGCCTTCCTACTGGAAAGAGAACACAGATTTGTTGTTTTGAAGTCAGACATTAACATTTGGAAAAATTCCTTGCTTCCTACACATCTCTGGCATGTCTGTATTTGTTGAAGGGGGAGAGTTTTTGAAGTCTTGCAAAATGGCATCAAGTATCTTCCTTCTGAATGCGTTTTGCAGCAGATGGAGCTCTAACAAAACCAGCACAATGGCCCTAGTTGTCTCCCAGCTATATATCCAGAAAATACTACCTCACAGCAGAGAACTTAGCGTTTTCTGGGATGTGAAACTTTAAAAAGAGAGGCACATTTGCTGTCTTTCTATCAGTTACTGGCTGATGAAATCATCAACCATGATGTGGTTGACTAGGCAAGTGGGCATACCCTGTTTTTGCCATGTCCTAATTAGTTGATATTTGTGTGTATAAACTGGTAGTCTGAAATGATATTTACTTGAAAGGTCTGTGGTAAAAGTCATCCTTGGTTTACTTGACCAGCTCCTATTGTGTAAATGAAATTGTCAGTCATACTGATGCAGTCAGTCCAGAATATCCTTTGCCACCTATTTATTGTTTTCCTTCAAATTTCCCCCTCAAACATCTGTGTCATTCTAAAACATACTTTTTACTCCCATAAGTGTGAAGTGAAAAATGTGTTGTTAAAATAGCGCATGCGTAAGTGCTGCTGTTTCTCGCGCTTTTTGCCCAGTGTTCTGCTTTGATGTAGCTTTAGATTTCTAATGTGATAAGGATTTCACTGTAAAAAGTTGCATTCCAAAAGTACCCTTTTACTTTTCTTTTAAGGTAGTAGAATGAAAAAAGGCCAAGGAAGGGGAGAAAGTAATATGGAGTCATTAAAATCAGAAGTAAATGTGCAGCAGAAAAGAAGATTAGCTTCTGAAGAAACTATAGAGGATTTTGAAGGTGAAGAGCAAGATCAAGGGAAAAGGAGCTGTCTTGTCATCCCTGTCCCTTCATCTCAGGTAATTTTTTGGCTCAGGTCAGAACCATGGTATTTCGAAAGATGAGAATGTAGTTGGCAATGTCATGTTGAAGGTTGGGTCTGCAACATAACTATGTGTTCTGCTTGTGATTTGTTGTTTAACAGTTGTTTTGAAATGCCAGTCCATTGGCCAGTTCTATAGCAAGGATCCTGGAAGTCTTCAGAGACTGGGTTTTCTGCACTTCCTTCTCGGGATCTGGGATTTGAGCCCTGAATGTTCCACAGAAATACCAGACTTTACCGCAGGAGGCTGGAAGACATGGGCCAAAGTACTGGTCCCAGGAGTGGCTTAGTGTGTGGTTTCTTTTTCCGAGAACCTTTTAGGGATAGGTGATGGTATGACAGTGATGTAATGCAACACTGGGCTTTGCCCAAACTAGTGCCGTTCTAGTTGGTGAAGTTTTATGGTCAGAAAATTGTGGTATGTGGCTTAGCAACTGGTACGTTTTGAAGAAAGATAGCAGGGAGTGTGCTTATGCCACTCTCTCAAAATCTGAGGGAAAAAAAGGGAAGAAAAAAAGTAATCTGAAATCCAAAACGGTCTGTGGCAATGAGTGAACAGACACTTCAGTCCAGCTGGTCAATGTGTCTGTGTGTCTTTAAAGTACAGCTGTGTTTATAGGCAGTTAAATGCTTACTGATAGCACCCTGCTAATAATGAAAAGAGAAGGATCATTATCAAAGACAAACAAAACATATTCTGGTGAGAGCGAAGCGAGGCTTTCACTGACTTTTATTTTAAGTGAACGACCTGGGGAGGTGTTTCTAATCTGTAGCATTAGAATTGCCTGGATCTATTCTAGGATCTGATAAAATACTTAAAATACTATTATTTGGTATGCTTCATCGGTTTTGACACTGAAAACAGTTGGACATTGGTTTTGTTTTTTAATTAAATCTTAAGGTTAGTTGAAATGATCTACTCGTGGAGAGCATACCCTTCAGGGTAGTTTTGATATAACATAGTGGTATCTTTTAGTCTGGAAAAGTGTTCCGAGTGGTGAGCTTTGTTGTTGGCTAGGTACATTAATGCCAGTTGCAGCGCTATTTTCTCTCTGTCAAGTTATAAGGGGAGTAACTACATAATGAATTATCTCATTTTGCAGTTTGTCAATATGACGACTTACTTATTTTCTCCTAATAATTTCACAAATCATTTTTATCTCGAGCACAGTGTGAGAAATTGCCCCCAGAACTTTGCAGTTCTAACTAACGGGTTAGTGCAAGCAAAAGTAATAATCTTAGAGAGCTCTAAAAGATTGGAATTTTAATACCAAAACCAAAATTGCTCTTCTGCTGTCATATTTAAGGCGATTGACAAAATCTGCTGTAGGGTAGGAATAAAAAGAATCTTAATTCTTCTAAGTGCCAGTAGCTGCCCGATGGCAGTGAGGTCATCCCTGTGTTACAACCAGTGCCAATAGTGCTGTTGTCTTTGGTTTTCCTTGATTGCAACCTGTTTTTTAACTAGTCATCATAAGAAATGTGAAAGTGTTTAGTCTCATTATGTAAAATATAGGTAATGGGTTGAAGTATGTGTAGAGAAGTCACAAGTGGGAGTGGGAAATTAGAGTAATTTAGTCCTCCTTTTGCAAATGAAGGCTCATTTCCTAAGCTTTAGTTGTTTGCTGAGCCTTATTTTGGGAGTCTTGATAAAGCAGTCATCTTTGTCTCTGATTTGGCTTACTAAATATGCTGCTGTCAGGATCATTTGATATTAATGCCGACTTTGCCCTTTCTTAATCACATTGCTGCTCGAATGTAATTGTCTCTGGTTTTGGTTAACATTTTATGAGGCTTGCATTGAAAGGAACAAAATCGAGTAGGAAATCACCAGCTGATTTTCAAGCTCTGCCAAACACATCCATGTAAACTAAGTATAAATTTACCGGAGGGGGAACTTAGATAATCAACTGTACAGAGCAGAGACCTTTAAATAGTTCTGTAATGTATCAAAGTAGTTCAGCCTGCAATATAGGTGTGCTTCCAGGTAATGTCTCGGTTGTTGGGACAATGTTCCTGTATTCTTTTTCTAAAGCACACATCTCGTATTTTAAATGTACACGTGTTCCAAAATTTAAAATGCAGTATTTGTCAAAACCGAAATCTTTGCCTGAGGGTATCTACTGACAAACTGGTTTATGATTTAGAGTCACGAGCTGAAGCATTTAAGAAGTATTGGGGTGGGATTAAGCTCAAGGTGTGTATCATGAATTTCCATATCTCTCCCATATATAGATAAATATATATATATTCCATGTATCTTGGTACTTAAGGGATTAAAATTGATTCTTGTGTAGGAGTGTACGTTCTTCTAGAGTCTGCTATATCTTCCCATGTATAACCCCCATTAATTTTTCAGGAGCAGTACTTTTTAATCAGAAGTTAATTTAAACTAAAGTCCTTGGACTATTCACAAACTAAGGTGGTGAGAGAGGAGCCTGACTGTGTTGTGAGAGAACTGAAGCTGAGGATGGGAGCTCTAGGCTAACTTTTTTTTGAAATTGTGTGTGTGTGTGTGGTCTTAACTTGAGCCTTTCATTCAGCAGCTCGACTTAGCAGCTAACTTGGCTTTGGAAAGTGGAGTAGAAGATTTTAAAGGCTGGACCAGATGATCTTTCAAGGTCCTTTCCGACCTGGGCTGTTCTATGATTCTCTGATTTTAAAAACAGGAATGATGAGATCAGGCTGAGTTTGACCTTAAAGCTTGTAATTCTGAAGAGTGTAAATTTTCAGGTCCTTCAAAATGTAACCTTGTTCCACAGAATACATCTGGATTTCCTCTTGAGAGTACCATGAGAAACATGGAAGGAAATGGCAAGACTGGAACAAAAATCCCTGGAAGTTCTCTGGAAAAAAATGATAGGCAGCTGCATAGTAAATGGTCTAAAAGAGTAGGTCAGATCTCCAGTAAAGAAAATAGCATTGAGGAAACAGAAAACAAAGAGCAGATTACTGGTTCTACAAGCCAACAAGCTCACTGGGGCAGGACTTCCCAATATTTTGGTGCCCAGGAAGGGACTCTTGAGCCTGATGCAAATCTGGATTACGAGACTGAGACTTCTGATTCAACCAGAAGTGCAGATGCTTCAGAAAGCTGCAAAAAGATCAAGCATAAGAGGACACCTTGCATGTATGGAACAGGCTGTTACAGGTAAAGCAAAATTAAAACTAGCTTAAGATAGCTTATTATTAAGAAGTAATGTATTAGCAATGGAAGAGAAAACAGTAAAGTCTTTACAAGCTTTGATTTGAAAAAAATCTTTTGGTAAGCAGGGGACTGATGAGAAACAAATGGCATAACAAGAATTTTTAAAGTGTCAAAAGAGGAGCCAGGATGTCTTGCTAGTTGTTAATATAACCCAAACAAGGGATGAAGTACTTCAACAAATTAAAAGATGAAGTGTTGTAGGAAATAAGAAACAAAGGTCCGTTTTAAAAAGAAAATAAATAAACCCTGTGTGTACCAGGAGGAAGAAAAGATGTAAATGATTGAAATGCCCAACATAGACCCTCTAGGCTTGTTTTATTAGCAGACGAAAGTTTTGTGAAAGATGATTGTATTTATTGAAGTAATTGCATGTTTTGTGATCTGAATATTTAAAATACTTATTATCTGTCATTCCTTAAATAATCAAGAATTACTTTTATTATAACTTGTCCAGTCTGCTTTTTTTCATTAGCTTCCACTTCCTCCCTAAAAACAGAACAAGGCATACTTACAAACTCTATGTTAACCCTTATCTGGTCAGCATCTTTGGTAATACAAGTGAAGAGCAATTTTTTTTTTTTTTTTTTTTTTCTTTCTTTCACTCATATCCTCTCAATTCACAGTGAAAGATCTGTCATACAAATCTTCTGTGGGATACAAATGTTCCGGTGAAGTTCCAAAACATCAGTGCTGAGTGCCTGGTCTCCTGCTAGTTCCTTCTGCCTAGAAAAGATCTGGAGTGGCATGTGTTGATATATTGACGGGAAGATGCAAATCTAGAGGTAGTCTTAAGGCTAGCAAATGACCAATGACATGAGAGAACTGCATTTAGGAGAAGGTTTTGAGCTCTAGGTAAATCCATGCACACTGTAAGCACAAAAGATAAGGCTAAGCCAGGAGGAAAGAGTGGGTCCTGTGATTTTATTTTTTTTATAATTATCATCATCCTCCCCTTCCGCCCCCCCCCCCCCAAAGGGGCTTGAGCAATAGCAAAAACAGTGAGGTTGCTTAGAAAACAAGCAAGCACAAATAAATGGGTTCTTGTATATGTTTGGTGTGCCTAATGCGGCAGATAACTCTGTAAATCAAAAGCGTAAAGCTGTTGTGTTAGTGAACACATCAGACTTCCAGTTTTCATGTAGCTTGCTTTCACATATCTCAATTTTTGCCTTTAATGAATACATTGAAAACATATTTTATTAGGCAGTTAAGCTGATCCAGTAGTACAAATGCAGCCTCTAATTTGCTCCAGCTACTTTTAATTTTGCTCAGACAAGTTTTCCCCTGTATGCGAGTTAAGCTGATTTAATGCTCTGATATGCTGAAGGATTCCTAATGTTCAGGAAGGCAAATTTTAGTTACAGATAATATGGAATAGGAGTCTGCATGTACACATTTCTTCTTAGGTCCTTATTCTAAAACATTTGGCAGCAATACTTTTGGAACGTATTGCTTTATAAGAAGAAAGAATGCTCTGAAATAACACATAACAAAGTCTTACTTTGTTGGAGACATTTGTAAAGATGAAGTATCAAAAACATCAGCTTTGATCTTCAGGAAGTGTCATGAGACTAAACCTGCTTTTTTGCAGAAGAAGAAATATGTTTTGTAGTCTGTCTTAGTATTTGCTTTTGATACAAGACCAGCAAGTAGTCCTTCTGCATCAATAACTATGTTAGAGTAAAGCAGTTACCCATTGCACTTACCCATATTTTTAACAGAACATGTACGTAAGTGTGACTTGAATGGGTGCTTTGAAGGAACGCATTGATAGCGTAGTTCAGTTTTTCATTGTGTAGTGTTTTCCTTGAGCAAAAACTAGTTTTTTAGAGTTGCTAAGGAAGAGGGGCTGCTTTGAGTGCTCTTTTGAGTAAATGGGTAGTTGTTTTCCCTCTCCTTCGTTACTTAAACGTTACGAAAGCTGTCTTCTAGCAAGATGCGCTGTAGGAGTCAACGTCTTAAATGAGTACTGCTTTAGTAACTGTAACGTTTCCTTAAGCTTTTTCTAGGGGAGGTTTCTTATTCATAAACTGTCAATTTATCCAATACCTAAATGCTCTTCAGGGTTCTAGTCTTTATTTTGTAAACTCCTATTAAAGGATACTTGTCTTCTGGATATGACTTTGGCACCTTTGGTAGGTGCCTGGTAAAACAGCACAAATTGAAAAGATTAAATGTTAGTTCTATTAATTTTATTAGATTTCTCTAACGCATATCTTAAACATTTAGGAAATAACTTTGTAACCTATAGTTCAGTTTCTTCATTTATGAATTTGAAAACACTGCTTTTGAAAGAACCAAGCTTGATGCACACCTCTTGCTCCAGGGATTCTTCTTGTTATCGTCTTTCAGCGTCAGATTCTCTTTCTGAGGTAGCATGAAGCTTCAGCAAATTGAAAGAAACTGCTGTTACCACCAGGAGGCAAAGTGCTCTGTGTGTGTTATACCTGACTGTATTTGTTGTCAAGGAACTTACTCTTTGAATACTACCTTGTGTTCTTTTTCTTGTCTGCTGCTTGGTTTTCCGTACTTAGAAGAATAGGGAATTAAAAATAAATCTGAACCCAACCACCTTTTTCAAGGGCTGCATAGAAGGGGTGTGGTAGACCTGAACTCTCATCTCTCAAACTGTAACCTACAATTTTTGTCCACAAGTCTGTCCTTTTGCTAGCCTGCGATGCGGTGCTCTGCTGACTGAGTGTGTGCGAATCTTTCCTATAGCTGTCAAAGCAGGGCATGCTCAGCCAACCTTTGGATTTGTATGTGCATTCTTCTAAATACTTTGCTCTTTTTTTTTTGTTTATGAAAATAAGTATTTTTCCTTTCACCTTAAGCTTGTAAATCTGGCAGCTGAAGACCTGCATCTGTCTTTTTTGAGTCCTGTCTTCTAGTAAGACTTACAATTTAGAACTTACAAACTCCTTGCGTACAGTTGTGGCATAACTTCAGGCTTGAATTCTATGGCTTTATAACTAGTGCTGGTAATTCATTACATTTTCACTACCAGTTTCTTTAGTAGCTGAGAAAATAAGCCCTTGAGATGGCAGGGGTCTTCTGCATATGATTATGAAGAGCCAGGGATTCTGCCCTAATCAGTTAAACTTGCTTTAGAAAAACTTTTAAGTTGCTTTTTGTTGCTGCACAGACAAAAAACTGTCTTAAATACTTCACTGAGCAATACTCAATACTTCTGTTTGAGATGACTGTATTGATTCTGAAGAACTTTGAGTTTTATTTGCATAATTTTTATTTGCACAGTTTTCTGCATCATGAAGTGTCAGTACACAAGTTCAGAGCTTCTGTGAAAGGAAGGTTGTAGTAGCTGTGTGAGTATGTTCATGAGAAGGCAAATCTCCCATAAAACTTTATTCTTAAAACAGGCTTTAAATTGGTTAATTTTTGTGTGAGTAAAGCTTAATGGTTTTGTTTTGTTGAAATGAATAGCGTATTCCTGTGCAGTGAGGTTTTGTTGTGAAACTGATTAACTTCGGAGCGCAACTCATGGCGTGATAGATGTTGTGCTCTTACAACTCAAATCTTGTGTCCAAAAAAACAACACCCCACCCCACCCCACCCCCCCCCCCCAAAAAAAACCCCAACCCTGAAACAAACTCTTAATAAAAGGAAGAAGCTTTAGATTTTTGCAAGAAGGGAAAATGTTTGCTTAATATAAGCTATGCGCTTCTCTCTTTCTATTCATTTTGCTGGGTATCATTGCACAACGCATAGAAGTGGAATAAGTACACATTATCCAAGTAAAGGTAAAGTAAAATAAAATAAGATATTTCTACTAGTCCTGAGCATCTGAAGCAGGACATGTTTAAGATGCTTCACAGGTAATGTATATTTTGAGGAGCATCATCCACTGGCCCAAAGAATCCCAAAGCCTTGTGATAGGGAGTGTACATCAAGACCCTTTTTCTCTTCCTCCTTCCTCCCACACTACTTTCTTTTTCTGTTTGTTTTTTTTTTTGGTCTTTTCCAGTAAGGGCTGTTTGGTGTTGTCTAAGTAGGTTTCAAAGTAAATTTTTGAAAGGAAATGGATATCTCCTAAAATACAATCGGCTGGCTAAATTAGGCCTTCTTTCCTTGGTGACTATGATGCTACGTGTATCTTACTGTAGGAATAAATACAAAAATGATTTCACAGCACATTAGTTGCTTTTGTGTCCCTTTGAGAAGATGAATTGTGTCTCAGGTGACTCAAAATTGTTGCTAATATTGCTAATAAGCTAGTTCTCTGCATTTAGAAAATGAAGCAAGTAGCCTCTAAAATGACTCGGTTTCATCCCATTTATTTTTAAAGTAGGCAGCCAGCCTGAATTTGGTGTAAGAAGTTATGTTTCCTGAGAACTTGTGGTAGAGTAAATGACTGGTAAATGCAACCTTGCAATGATTTCTAGTGAAACAGTATTTACTTACCCCACAGTTTGCAGAAATTAACAGAAGAGATAAGAACAAGAAGTCTGTCACCTATGTAAATAGATCCAAGGGATACTGGGTCTTTGATAGGTAGCTCATTGAAGAGTTTGTAGCTTGTTTGTTGAACTTCCTGAGTGAAAGATGCCAGGCAAATGGAGATTTAAAGTATTAATACTAAATACCTAATTGTTTTGGAATGCCTGAAAGGAGGCCTGAATGGCTAGTAGAGCTCACAGTGCTCTATCATTTTGTAATCTATCATCAAGTAATCATTTTGCAAAAGCTGTAACAGAAGGTTGGTGAGGTTGTTGTTGTTGTTGGGTTTTTTTTGTTATGGTAGTAGTTGAAATGCTGAAATTAACATTGGCTTCCTTGTGAAGTTCCTAAACGGTAGTTGTGAATTTAAAGGAAAGAATGCCTGTGATCATTGAGGAAGCTGTTGTGTGTGTAGCTAGCTACATACGTGTTTCTGGCTTTGTGTTTCTAAATGCAGCTGTAAAAAGTGTAAATTAAAGCAGTAATTACCCTGTACTTTAAAGTTGTCATTCCTCTTGCTTGAGGCAAGCAGTTCACTTTTATAATTTGCAAAACACATTGAAGATTATGTCCTCTGGAAGCTAGCGTGGTAAATCCCTGAAGTATTTTGTGGATGTCTTTTGGAAAATAATATCCTAAAATACCTCACATTCCATGCTTTTAAATATTATGCTTGGAAAAAAGTGCCTCTAAAAGAAATTGTAGGGGAAAAAGTAGATTTGCTTTTGGTACCGGCATGTTTGCTTTGACATAATTTTTGTAGTATGTTTTGATCTGTCCCATGAATTTCTCCTGAAGTCGTAACGTGTTTTTCTGTGTTCTTTTTAGCATCACTTACAAAAGTTTTATAAAGCAAGCTCTTCTCTAAGTAGTGTTGTTTATAGCTGCCTTGTCTTGTATGGTGTGTATGCAGACGTATTGCCTAGAAGCAGTAGAAGTGTTCTTTCAAAGATGCATACGTTTGTATTCACTACTTGCTCACCCTGGATTCAGCTGTGTAAGTGTTGTTGAGCAAAAAGTCATGGGTGCTAGTAATGTGCTCTCATCACTAACATCGGTGTGAGTCGACTACATGCAGAGCTGTTATGTCTTATGGTACAACTGTGTGTCATCGTTGTAATTTGACGTTTCAAATAAAACGTCATGGTAGCCAACCCAACTTGACAGCATTATCAATGTAATGTAATGTCCAATAGACTGCTCCATCTGGAATAATACGCTGGCATTCGAAGTATTCAAGTGTGTAGTAACTTGCATACAGAACATAAATAATAGTTGAGACGGGTCGCCTGAAGCCGGTATGTGATAACCCAAGGGTGTGGGGAGTCTTTAGTACTGCAGTTGTTCGCCTGCCATGCGTTGGCCCTTCCGACTTGAGCTAAAACTTGTAGTTGAAGTTTCTATTGCATTTAGATAGCTCCAGAGGGAGTCGTAACTAAGCAAGTCGTCCACTGAGTAAGATTCATGCTATATGACTACATCAGTAGATTGTGTACGTGTTAGAGGTCAGAAACTTAAAGCTGATGGCAAATAGGAAAATTCCTGTTTTAACCTCTTCCGCAGCCTGTGCAGAGACAAAGTTTTTCTTCTGTTATCCTGAAAGTAGGTCTTAAATTCTGCATAAAGTTAAACGGTAAAAGCTCCTCTTTATGTAACCACAGAAAAATGAATTGTCACTGATTCAGTAACACCTTTGTCTCCACTTCTTGTGTTTAAATGGAACAGTCAGTTCTCGATATATATTTGTCTTTTGCAGGAAGAATCCCATTCACTTCCAGCACTTCAGTCACCCTAATGATGATGACTATCATGAAACGGAGATCGTAACTCAGGATAACAACGATAACCGGCCTGAATGTCCGTATGGAACGGCTTGTTATAGGTAAGCAGCACTGTACAAAATGGCTTTTCTTGTTTTACGGGTTAAGACTGTTCTCCCCTGGAGTTACAAAATGACAATAGAATAACGAGTAGTTTCGGATGTTAAATCTTGAGTGTAGCCTATCATTATGGCTCTTTCTAAAGTCTCACTGCCTTCTGAAATTTACCGTGGACAGGCTGTTACCTTTAAAGCACCGAAGTCTGTGCAAAATATTTGTTAGTGATTTCAGCTGGTGAATATGAAAACTTCACTTTTGGAACTTATTCGGTGACCTAGAGAACAACACTCTCTCACCTGTCAACATGTAGTAAAATGTTCTTTTTTTATATGGTTTATTGTTATGTGTTGTTCTTGATATGTAACTTTTAGTTTAAATTTTGATAAAGTATTTGTTGAGCTTTTGTACAAAAACTCTATTTTAATCAGTATTCGATTTGTTAGAAAGCATAATTTAGGTAACAGCAATAAAATCCAGTTTATGGCTGACTGCAGTTTCTTTTGAGCACTGTCGATTTTCTTCAAAAGACTGTTTTATTCCATTTTGTTTCTTAGTGTCTAGGTTTTACACTTTTTATTTAGCAGAGTTTAATGACTGCTGTGTAATTGACACCATGGAGAAAAGGATATATTCTGAGGCAATAGCACTTTTCTGGGGGCATACGGAAACTAACAGCTGCTGTTAATAAAGATTGTGCCTGAGCAGAAACATTTTCTCCTCTCTCTCCCAAAAAGCATGGTGATCCTGAAGAGTGTGCTCTCTATGAAATGTAACAAAAGATGGGTAGCTTTTAAGAAAAAGGCATGTTATATTCAGCTAATGCAGAAAAAGTGTTTCTCTTCTGAAAAACAGCGATGAGATTAACTTCTTATTTCGGGATGGGAAATCTGGGTTTTCAGAATCGCCAGCGTACTTTTCAGGAGTGCAATGGATATTTTATCCAAAACTACCTCTCCTTCCAGATGAGACAACCTCTGTGCTGTATTAGTTGATAATTTCTTAATCTGTGTTTCATTCTTTGGGGGTAGAGGAAAGGAGGCACCCATGAAGCAATGATAATTCTTTCAACGAAGCAACAGATGCACTTTGAAGGGTTTTCTTATTATTTTTGTTGTCTTTATCTGTTGGCTACCACTTGAAGGGAGCATAATTAAATGATCTAATTGCTATGCCTTGAGTTGGGATCAAATGGTCTGATGCTGACGATAATAATAAAACACCGAAATAGGAAATTTTTTTTTTGTTCCAGTACAGTATATTTAATAGGAAGCTGTATTTCCATTTTTTATGCAGATAACTGTCACTTCTAACGCACACATAATGTACTTTGGGATGGCAGTAGCTATAGAATTGTAAATCAACTTGAAGCGTGTGAATTTGTCACAAGTTGACATAAAAATAAGATTTTTCTACTGAAGACCAACTGTATTACTCTGTTCTTTGAAGAATAAGAAAAAACGTAAATAAGGAACTGATTTTACAAGGCAGTCTTCACAGCAAGGGTATTTTGTAAAATATAGAAAAATTTCTGCAGTTGCAGAAATTCATCTCGGGTTTCAAGCAACGTCACATGGTATGTCATTCTTAAACAGTGGGCTTTAATTGTTGCTTATTATCAGAAGCAAAAATTAGGACAACTGAACCAGTTTTCTTCTGAAGTTAGAATTTTTTGAACTTTTCTGCACCAGAATAAATCGAGTTGAAACTATTTTAACATGCAGCCCTGAGAAAAGCCTCTAATATACTAACAACACAGATTAGCACAATGTAAGTTGGACCAAGTTAAAATATTAGAGCATTGTAATTTTGTTTTCTGGGGGGGAAGATCAATCAGTGTGGTGATGACCTGGATCACAGCTTGAATGAGGGGAACGTATTGCAGATCCAAGAGTAAGTTGACTTTAAATTTTCGTTCATTGCTTTGATGCTATTTTTTTATAGAAGACATACGAACTTGTAAACTGAACTTGCGGGATTGCAGCAGCGTATCGCGGAAGTGTATAATCTCTCTGAAGAATCCTTCTGTGGCCTCTCCTTGCGATCTTCGAGACAAGCAGTTCTTTCCAAATTCTTTAATTTCCCAAACTATTTAATTTGTAGCCTTATGTTTCAGAATGTGGAAGCTATGCCTGGATGTCTCAGACCTGCAATGCACTGTGTGTCCATTGTACTTAATGCACCAGAAGTTTTGTTCTAGTTTCATTTTTAGTGAGCGTAAATAAATGGATCACTTCTTATTATGCTGGACAAATGCATCTTATCATACAGCTTTGGAAGCTTATCTTTTGGTTTTGATCAGCCATCTATTTTTTTTTTAACACCGAAACAAGAGGAACTCTTATTTAACCTGACTCTTTTTTCCACCCTACATTCTGTAAGCTGAGACACTGCAGTAAGGCACTGGTCACAGAGTTTTATTTTTAAAAGAAGTGAAAATTATCCCTAAAATACCGAGGAGTTCTGGGCTTGTTAAATGTGGAGCAAGGTGGCAAATCGAGCTTTTACCGTTTTCTTCTTTGCAGGAAGAATCCACAGCACAAGCTAGAATACAAGCACAGTGTACCTCCAGGTAAGCCAGGTTGTTCCATGTAGCTCAAAGTGGTGGTGGGAACCCCAAAACCCAGTAGTGGATACCAGAAATTTGGATTAAATGCTTTCAGCTACTGTAAGTGAAAAACACTGCATTTGCAGCTTACTTTGTATTGTCCTGCACCCTTGCTCTTCTTAAGGAAGGTTGCTCAGCTGCTGCAAACTTGCACTCTTTCAAACGTTTTTCAGCTGACATGAGATGGGCTGTGTCAGACACAATTGACGTAGCTTGTATGCTTTGTCTCTTACATAGTGACAAAAATGCTGTGTCGCAAGTGACTATTTTCATGAGTTTAATAGGTTTTATTGAAAATCAAACATGGTATATTGTGTTATTGTTGGGTCTCTGTATTCTACTTCAGAGCTGGAGTATTACAGTGAAAACAGGGAATATATTTAGGTGTTACTGAAATATTTCTCAACATTTCAAATGGCTACTGCAGTAAATTATTTCTGTAGCTTTTCTCCTATTCCCATAGAAAAACGTGTACACAGAAATGTTTTATGTTTTAATTGTATAGGTTTATATCTTAAGATTTCATACTTACTTTTTATTCTTGTTTTCGTTTTGATAGGAAATCCTCTGGTAACATACAATTTTAAAGTCTTGTAATGCTCTAAAACAAACATTGCAACCATGTCTGTCATCTTTTTTATTTTATCTTAAATTTCTTTTTGGACTAGTGATTTTTCTTACTGAAAGAACAAATTTTTGTGTGTATGTTCTCCTGAGGTTTGGAGGGAATATAATTAAAACTGAATCTGAGTTTCTGTTCTAAAATTCTCTAGTCTTTTATATTCCTGTAACTAGACTTGTTGAAAAATGCAGGGGAATATACTGTTTACATTTTGTCTGCTCTTAAAGAATTCAGAGGATTCAAATTTGCATTTTTGGGGGCTTTTTCTTGATTATTAGACTTGGAGATTTTTTTCCACTTGAAATCCCAATGCAATAAACCATACTTCAGAGCAGAACAGTTATGGAAATGTAATGATAATATATTTTACTTGAAAGAATCGGGATTATGACATTATTAAGGAGAAATTGCATTTATGGAAACAATGGTGTAAAATACTTAAATGCCTTGAAATACTCAAATTTTCTGCTTAAAAATAAAAATACCAGTCTTGATGACATTTTTGTACAGATGGAATGGTTCATAATTGTAAGAACAGTTCATCTGGGTTTTCTCTCAGGAATCATTCAATAAAAAAAAAAGTGGTTTTTGGGGGGCAGGAGAATAGTTTTTATGCTTGTAAATAAAGCACAGTCATTGCAGCATTTATTTTAATAGGTCAGTCTTTCATTGTTGCAACCTCTATGAATGACCCTTATGCTAGGTTGTACTCTGTCCTGACTAATAACTTTTCTTTTCTTTAGTAACTGAAAGAGGAACCCGACAACGAACTTCGAAGAATGGTGAGTATCTTCTACCGTTATAAATGGGCACGTCAGCATGGGACACGACCGATCTGCTTGGTTTTTTGGGTATTTAATGATGCTGGAGACGCTTGGTAATACTTAGCCGAGGAGAAAGTAGTTGTTATTTTAGTAAAACCCTGCTTGCTTTTTTACAAGTAACAGTGCTGAAATTGTATTTGTGCCAGGCTTCCTGGCTGAGCATACCTGTACTTCTCTGGAAGCAGACAAGAAAACCAACAAATGTTATAAGGAGAGACACATGTGGCTAAATCGATTCTTCCTTCCTTACACAGGGGTCATAATAGGATGAAAGGAATCCAATGTTTCATCCACAACTAGTTAAGGTTGCCCCGTAAAGATGTATTGCTCTTGAAACCTTGAGATATTCCTTGTGCATTGCACTGACATTTAAATAACTTTCAAGGGATATCTGTGCATTTGCTGATGAGATTTTCTTATATTTACTATGAGGTATTGATGTTTCAGGTAAGATACTGGCTTGTTAGGACTAAAGTGTAGAAGAAGGTTAATGCCTTTGAGTTGGGGGCAGCTTTCACTGTAAACTACGTATGTATCCTTCTTACTTTAGTTTGTAGTTGTCAGTGAGGATTATGGAGTAGCACAGGGAAGCTGTGGTCTCTCTTGATAATGTAAATTGTAATACTGCGTATGAATATATCCTCCATTTACCAGTGGTGCACCTAGCTTGTTTTGCTGCTGCCAACAATGTTAATTTATATGTTGCGGGTGCATAGACTCCAGTTTTAACTATCCTTTAGGTCTGTTTCTGGGCTTCTTCTGTGTCTCAGCTTCCAAACGTGAGGCTTCCTATTCTTTCTAAAGTAATTTAAAAGTGAGCTTTAAAGAGCAGTCTGAAAGCCTGATGATATGCCGTCTTCACTTTTGCTGGCCTGCACAAGGCATGAGGATGTGGAACTGCTGCATCTCAACTGGAAGTGGGAACTGGCTTGTCTTCCTTGAGATCACCAAGGTGTGGCTAGGCATCTCCTAGAGAAATCCTCAAAATAGATCTGCTTTCTAGAGAAAATAAATAAAAGTGCAAATAGCTGTAGTTAGTTTTCTAGGCACAGTGGTTTTGCCTCTGTTTCTGTTGTAGGTGGATGCAAGAGGTTGCTTTCATACCTTCTGCTGAGAAATTTCTTTCCTATCCCATTTCCTATCGTGTATGCGTGCGCTTTTGCTATCACTGAATGCTTGATATGGTTGTATCTGTGCACTAGCATGTTCTGAGGCATATGTGTTACCTGTCTGTTTTGGCACATCCCACGATACAAATACCAGCCCCATCTTGGACGCTGCTCCCTTGTAGAAAGAGTATTACACCATGGTGAGAATTGTTAGCAGCATGGTAAGAGCAGTGACTGGTTAAGATTTTATAATGAAGCAAGCTGGGCTGTGTGCATATCTAACATCCTTACCCTAAATCTTGAAGGTTTTGAATTGCAGCTGTGCCTTTCATAAGAACACCTTCCTTACCCGAACGGTAGATCCTGTGTGCACAGCTCATGGCAGGTGGTCAGCCAAGTGTGACTACAGATGGAAAAGTGCTTCTCTTGTAAGCGTGTAAAACTTTAACATGGAAGTGAAATTCAAGCTGTCAAATTCACCTCCTCTTACTAAGAATGAACCAGGGAAGAAATGATACTCCATGCACAGGGGAAAGAAGGGAATTCATTAATGAAAGTGCTGTTCATATTTGCTGACTTTCTGTTTGTTTGGTTGTTTTTTTTCAATGTCTTGTTGACTAGCTTGCTTAGCATTCTTGAGGGCAAAGCTTGTAAACGGTTGCGCTCAGCAAGTTCACATCTGAGGCAGTCGTACCAAGCCACACAAGGTCACAGAGACAGTCAGGGCTCCATTAACCTTTATTTCATGCTGTTTGGCACAACTGCACTGTTAAGCACAGCAGGATTAATTTCCTTACAAATGTATTTAAACTCCACCAGGCAAGAAAAGAAGGGTACAATCTACGTGACATTTGACACGTTTAGTTTTTAACATTTTTAGTCTAATTGGTACCCAGAGGGATTGTAAATTTCCTGTAGAGAATGTGCTCTATGTTCTGAGAAATAATCTAAGGCTAATTACTGGGGGAATAGTTGTAAGGGAGGAAGGAAAAAAAAAAAAGTCAGAGTTATGCTGTCATTAAATTGTCACTACTGAATGACCTTACTGCATTGTTGGTACTTAGATGAATGACCTGCTGCGGCTATGGGCTATGCAGGATTCAGCATAGGAAGGACACAGGCCTGTTGGAGCGGGTCTAGAGGAGGGCCACAAAAATGATCAGAGGGCTGGAACACCTCTCCTATGAAGAAAGGCTGAGAGAGTTGGGGTTGTTCAGCGTGAAGAAGAGAAGGCTCCGAGGACACCTTATTGCGGCCCTTCAGTACTTAAAGGGGGCCTACAAGAAAGATGGGGATAGTCTCTTTAGCAAGGCCTGCTGTGACAGGACAAGGGGTAATGGCTTTAGACTAAAGGAGGGTAGATTTAGACTGAACACAAGGAAAAAACTTTTTATGATGAGGGTGGTGAAACACTGGAAGGGGTTGTCCAGAGAGGTGGCAGATGCCCCATCCTTGGAAACATTCAAGGCCAGGCTGGATGGGGCTCTGAGCAACCTGATCTGGTTGAAGATGTCCCCGCCCATTGCAGGGGGGTTGGACTAGATGACCTTTAAAGGTCCCTTCCATCCCAAAGCATTCCATAATTCTATGATTTTCACGATGAGGATTCTCCTACACACTTCTTTGTAGGTTTCCTAGCAAGCTATCAGCTTACTTCCAAACATAACTCTTTGAAAGAGGTGGTCAGCAAGCTTTTTCTCCCCACATGGAGCAGATACTTTCAGAGAAAGTTTCAAGGTCATCTTGATAAATATGGTACTAGGGAACAGGCAGAATTGTGCTTAATGAGCAGCTTTAGGGGCTGTGGGGCTGAATTAAAGTGTAGTAGAAAGAGGTGCAGTGGGAAGATAGGGAAGGAAGCGCATTGTTCGCTGCTGAAATCTAAAAGCATTGATGTATAGAGAGGAAGAGCATAGTATGCTCCTCCTACATTTGTAGGAAAAATAAATAAATTTTTAAAATTATATATGTAGTTTGATGGAAGTAATGGGTATTTTGCCAGAATTCCTACTTCTGTTATAAAATACCACCCACAGTGCTGTAATAGTGAAGAGCTTTTCTTTGCTAAGCAGGTTTTGGGCTTATTATTCTTGTAAGCTGAGAAGAGATTTTGTTCTTGTTGTATCTTTGTTTTGACCTCTCCTTTCCAAGACATAATTAATTCTACAGGACCATAGCCTGTGATTCTTTTAAGAAATTCTACTGGTAGACATGGACATGATTAAGTTCCTCTGAAGTCTGATAAACAACAAACTAGCGAGCATCATAGTGGATTACAGCTCAAATTGGCAGTTGGCATTTTCAGGATTTTCTGCTGGGTGGTGCGCAGTTGGTCCTTCAAAGAACATAGATTGCTAGCCATAGGATATTTCTCAGTGTTATTATTGGCTGTGTCACACGTGGCTGACGTTATTCTAGGAGGTCATTCAGTGCCTCTGGAGGAAAATTCACCCATAAAATCTTGTATCTTTGCGAAACTTGACTAATGCTGTTAAATTATTTTGAAAACCTTGGGTGAGCATTGCTATAGAGTATAAAATGTTAATCAGACCATAAGATAATTCTGGAATAGTGACGTTCCCACTAGTAGAAAAATGTAACTGACAGAGGATGCGATCTGACTACACAAGGTACTGGTGTTCTCGTTGGTTCACCACATGCGTAGCTTGAGTGCCTCAGGCTTTGCCCTGGGGTTGCAAGAGGTTGCTAAGAAATGCTTATGGTTAATATAAACATTGATGCTTTGGGCTGGGGTCTGTAGCTGAGGAAAAAAATACATGTTTGTAGTTTCATATGAAAGATGATGACAAGAATTGCTCATCAGATAACCTGTCAATGATCTCGTACAGATAATTTATCTCTAGATGAGATAAGAATGCAAAAGGTGGAGGCTGGGAAGAAGAGGAATGAACGTGGTTTTACTCAGGGGTATGACTTAAGGGCAGAATAACATGATTAGAATATTAGCAGACTGTGGCTAGTTAGGAATTGTGGACACGTAAGAAAAAAAGGAGACAATGAAGCTTGTGGAGCAAGGGTTACGCACATCTGCCAAAATCAGGTAGCAGTGGAATAAACTTGTTGAAGGTTCACAGCTGCTGATAAATAAAAGGAGAAGGCAATGCTGCCATGGCAGCAGCTTTGTACAGACACTACCAAGTCAGATAGGTAAGGCTTCTTCAAATAGCAGAATTATCCTGCCTCTGGGACTTGGTTTAAACGTGCCAACGTATTCGAGCAATTAAAAGAACACTGCAAAACAAGCTGTCTAAAAAAGTTTAGGAACATGCTGTGAACAGCATCCGTTTCTTGTAAATAGAGGTTTCTGAGTCTTTGATTCCTGCCAATACAAATTATTCTGAAATACTATGAATGCAGAAGGCAATTTGATCACAAAATGTAAGTTGTGAAGAAGATGGATGGACAGCAGATTAGAAAGCAGTGCGATAGAATAGACTGAACTGGGAGACAGGTAGGCTGCACCCAGCGCAGGAGAGAAGTGTTCGCCGTTTGTTGTTTCCTTAACCGGTGTTCAGAGGAAGCACAGCCTGTCCAGTGTGGGTCCCAGTTGAGAACGTAGGAGGCGAGTTATCTAGCAGATTCCCTTCTCCTACCTGAAGCTCAGGGAAGAAGTGAATGGAAATTAAAAGCCACGTCAGATTCCAAAGGCTATAAAATAGCTCTACGTAAGTATGTATGGATGAAGGCAGAACATCTAGGGTCAAAATAGCTGCCTAGCAATACCTAGAAGCTCAGGGGAAAGATGTGTGTTGTTTAGGTACAGAAGTAGCAGGAAGACTACTAGGAAAATTGTGTGTGCCGCTCCTTAAGGAAAAGAGAGTTATCAGAAGACATTATCTGATATTGTCATCTTCTGATATCAGAAGATGTTATCAGAAGAGGCCTGATACTGTTTTCCAAGTGCTGGAAGAAAAGCCAGTAAGGAAAACTTTCTAAGTGATCAGACTGGTAAGTGCTGCAGTAGGCGTCAGAGAGAGATGGTCCAGGTTTTCATGAAAGTCTTGAAAACCAAAATAGTAAGCGTTGGGTAGAGTGCTTTAGTTGTCTCTCTCTCCTTTTGAGGAGAGAGACTAACTAGATAGTCTCTGGAAGGTCTCTTTCTTTCTGTATTTATGATTCATGAATATATGATGTTTTTGTCCCTACAGGAAAAAGGGCTGTGGAGAAACATGACGACAATGATGAACCAAATGAATATGACCTTAATGACAGCTTTATAGATGATGAGGAAGAGGAGTGCGAACCTACTGATGAAGACTCTGACTGGGAGCCAAGTTCAGAAGACAAGGATAACGAAGATGTTGAAACGCTTTTGCAAGAAGCACGTAGATTTGTTAAGACCAAAAAATAGCTGCGCAGCACAATGTTACCAGTGTCCGATCTGGTTGTGTTAAAACATGGATGCACAAGGAGAGGAATTGCTTGGAAAACTGTTTTTTCCTCAGTGATGTAGGCACTACAAGGAGATTTTAATGGGGGCAAGGGGATTCAGCAATGCCTTTCTTGTCCATATGTATTATTTTGGTTGAGTTTTTTTGTTTTATTAAGTGGAGGAGCCAGAGGACTGAACTCTGAAAGTTTGGGTTGGTTGTTTTTTTTTTTTTTCTCCCCTCATCTATTTCTTTTGCAACACCATTGGTGTCTCCTAGTTTGAAATACAATTATAAAGGTTGTTAATGCTTCATCTTCCTGTGCTTGAAAGAAATACTGGCATTAAGAAAGTCTTTTGTTTTGCTGAAACAGTGTATATATAGTGTTGAACTTCACACCTGCAGTATCACAGACTAATTCTTGGCCATTATTGGGTAATCTGTCTAAACCATTTTTTAAATGTTCTTTTGAGTTAGTGCAGTCTTAAACTTCATTAGTCTGCTACTAGCTTTCCTTTTAGGTGTCATTTTTTTTTTATTCTCTTGATGTATGGTAGTTAAACACAGGTTGTCTAAATCACTTGAGAAGAGTATCTCAGTGTTATCGCACCACTGGTTGTCTCAACAACAATTATGGTGTATTTGCTCTAATTACAGTAGTATCTCTTGCCATACATGTACCTCACTGGAATTGTGTTCAGTTCACAACAAAGCTGAAGTCTTGATGACTGTATTTTTGCACAATTAAACTTGTAACAGACTATGGGAAAAACTTGTAACTCTGTCTGTGTGATTTCTAAAGACTTTTGTTGGAAGATCTTGCCTTCAGTGTGTTCACAACTCTCCTGAGCTTTCAAGAAAGTAAGTTAAAAAGTGTTGTTATGTGTCAGGACAGATGACTGGAGCCGTGTGAATTTGGCACTTTGTTGGACAAAATCCTGAAATTCAGCAGGGGACGCGTTCTTGTGTGGCTCTGGCTCCTCTGTGAACATCTGCCCAGTCATGGTTGAAAACAGGCATCCAAATACACTCAAGCTTTTCTGTTGGGTGGCAAAGTGTTCTCTGCTTAACATAAAATGGCTGTTGCTGCAAACTGGCATCGGGCTGCTTTTGGATGCAGGATCATCTTTTGCCGATTGTGTGTCAGAAGCTTCTCTCAAAAATCGTAGATACTGAAAATACAAACATTTGTGATAGGCAACTGTTCTGAATTTAGAGAACATCAGCTTCTGATGGCCAGCAGCTTACTCTTTGCTGAAGCTATTTCATACAGAAAGAATCTAGTGGGTGTTTTTTACAGTGTCTGATGAGTTCTGTGACCAAAACCTTCCTCAAGCCGAAGCGTCCTGTATCGTAGCGTTACCTTGTGAATGGCTATTTAAGCTGCTCGCAGGAGCTACTAGCCTTTACTTTGAAAGTAGAAATAGCTTTTTATCACTGGAGATTCCCAGTCAGATATATAATCACAAAAGCAAATTGAGAAGTAATTCTTGGTTTTACATGATAGATCCAGTTTTATTACTGATATATCGGGACTGAAAAAATTATGCATGAACAAAGCAGCACACTGGGAAAGTCAAAGCTGTAATCAAGCTGCTCTGTACTGGTAGATTGAAGTTACCTCTGTTTTCCTATACTGTGTTCTTTCCTTAACAGCAGGATGTATTTTTAATCTTCTGGAGGGATGAACTTGGAACTCCAGGATATTGGAATATTGATCGAAACTACTCTGTCTGAGGGACAGACGAGACTACCCAGACACTCAGCAGACCCTCAAATGTCAAGTTACCCAATATTTTTTCAGCGAGTCAGGAATGCACCACAACTCAGTGGGCTAAGTCTAGAGATAGTCCTACGATTAGATTCACTCTGGTTATAGGCAGAGTATAACATTTCACCATGTAGTCTCTGCATCAAATTACCCTGTAATATATGCTCATTAACTCTGAAAAAATAGACTGGTGAAATCTTTACACACACACCCCCCCCCAAATATTTTGAAACGCTGCACTTTAAATGAAGTGAATAAGAAGAGCTTTTCTTCAGCTGTCACCTTAGCGGGTGCCCATCTGTTTTCATAAGGCAGGGCGAAGATGTGTAAGTTCTCTTCCTTGCACTATGAGGTGCAAACTGTAATTCCTTCTCCGAACTCGTGATACCATAGATCTCTTTCAAACTGCCTCTGGATTCTCTTCCCATAACCTCAACTGCATTTCCTTTGCTTCATTTAAAGCCCATTCCTCCTTGCCCTCAACATGGAGCACGGGGAGAAGTTAATTCCCTTTTTATTTGCAGTATCCTTTTACATATTTAAAGGCCCTTACACAGCTCTCTTCTGCCTTCTCTTCCTGACACTAAATGAGTCCATTCACTCTATGATTAATCCTATAAGACCATGTTTCCTACAACCCTGATCCTTCTTAGCTGTTGTCTTTGGATGCTTTCTAATTGGCATCTATCTTTCTTGAAGGGCAATCCTCAGAAACAGACACTGTTTCAGGTGAGAATTAACAGGAGCCCCCAGCTGGGGTGTGACTCTAGCAGCAGTTTTCTCTCAACCATCAGTAATTTGATCGAGACTGACCTCTGTTAGCCTGTTTATGGGAACAGCAGGTGAGAGGGTGCGGAGGCTTTCTGGAGTCCACATCCAGGTACGTGCCCTTGAACGGGGTGTTACGCTGTCAGAGAAGGAAACGGATTTATTGCTCCTCTTGTCATTTTTTGCTGTGATTGCCTGAATACACATGAACTCTTGGATAACGATTTTCTTTGAGTGGGAATTGAAATTTAACTTTTCAGTTAAAATAAGGGGATTTAATTTTTAAAGTAATGAATTTTAAATTTAATTTAATTTTTCTTTGCTCCTCTTGCCTCTTAATTCTTCACTATCCTGCCATGACAAACCAAAGTTGTGTCTGGACGAGGAGGGAATGAGAGATTTCCCTACGCTCAACTATGAAGTTTTAGCAAGTTTATTCCCAGTTTACTCCTTGACAGTTTCGCTCAAGGCAGTCAACATGAACACTGTTGATACTGACGTGGAAGACCATTACAGGGCTTGGCCGAATCCCCCCTCTCTCTGCAGCGGGCTGAAGGCACCGCTGTCCTCTTTGTGGCTGCCGGTCGACGGCGAGGAGGACTTTGTGGATGTGGTGCCCTCTACAACGCCCGTGCCGTGTGTTTTGAGCACCTTGTGTGCCCGTCTTGTTGTTGTGAACAGGCTCCTCTCAGGGGAAGGAGCCAAGGGGGAACCAAATCTGGTGCTACCTGGGCCTCACCACTCCTGCACCAAGCTGTGCACGGCCTCAGCCCTCCTGGTGGCCCCGAGCCCTCCCGCTCCCCTGTGTTGGGGCTGCATAGCGATGGGCAGTGCTGAGTGGCTTGGCCTGGCCTGGAGCTGCCAAAGGGCTGGGCTGGGCAGGGGGCCCAGGGCCCAGCTGCGGCTGCTGGCCCTGTTGCCAAGCACCGGGTGCCAGGGTGCTCGGCACCGGCCGCGCCCAGAGGCGTCAAGGCCCCCGGCCAACGGGGCGGTGGTCTGCTGTAGGGGAGAGACGCTGGGGTGGGCACCGGGGGTGCCTCTGCCTGCCCTGCCAGAGGGCCCTGCCTCGCTGCGGGGAGGCCAGGGCCTCCCTGCGGCAGCTGGGGCTGCTGAGCTCCCCCGCTCTGCTGTGGCGGAGCCCCTCGGGGGAAGCCGCCCTTGCAGCGGCGAGGCAGGGTGCGGCTGGAGCCGGGCTGCGTCAGGGCAGAGCCGCCTCAGTGAGCCCTCCCCGGGAGGGGGCCGGAGCAGGTCTGCAGCGCGGGGCTGGGGCTTGCCCCGGCCTTGGCTTCAGGTGAGGTTTGGCCGGGGCCGGGGCCGGGGCCGAGGCGAGGGGCCGGCGGGGCGGGGCGGGCCTCGCTCCCTTCCCCCCTCCCCCCGCTCTCCCCGGCGGCGGGTGCGTGTACGCGCGACTTCGGGAAGCTTCGGGCGCGAGGCGAGGGGAGCGTTGAAGGCAACGGCCGCCGGCGCGACGCGCTGCGCGTGGAGCTGCCGGCGGGCCGGAGCGGCCGTGCCCTGAGGAGGAGGAGGAGGACGAGGAGGAGGAGGAGGAGGAGGAGGAGGAGGACGACGACGACGACGACGACGACGACTGGCGAGCGGACACCTTGTCCCGAGGTAGTGGCTGGGGGAGAAAGCTGCTCTCCGCCGGGGAGCAGGGGGCGGGCAGCCTGCCCAGAGGCGCGGAGCCTGCGCCCGGCCCTGCCGTGAGGCCCCACGGGCACCGAGTGTGCTGCAGGTTGTGGAGTATGGGTGTCACACTGGGCGTTCGAAGTGTGAGGTCCCAGCAGTTCAGAGGCTGAGCATTGGAGTTAGAGCCTGGGGACCTGAGGTGCTGCCTGTTTCCACCTCAACAGAGGTGGCTCCACACACCTCCCTTGGCCTTTGGAAACTTACAGAGTTAGTTCAGTGTTGAAACAAGGGGCACGTAAGAAGGTGCACAACCGTAAACCTATTCAAAATCTCTTCTTCAGACAGAATTATTTGTGCAGAATAAATGAAGCCTGGCCCATGCACTGAGGTACGCCTGGTGGGGGTGGAGGGCAGAACCCAGCCCAGGGCTTTGTGCTCAGTGAGCTCCAGTCTTCCTGTGCTGGACATGAGGAGAAGGGTATGTACCTCACCCCTGAGCCAAGTAGGAGCTGCCTGAGCAGGCTTACTTCTGGCATTGCCCAGCTTTGTGGTGCTTGACTGAAAAGGCTCTGTAAGTAATCTTTTCAGAGCCATGTCACAAAGGTCTTTGCTTGGGATGTGGGTGCCTGTTGCTCTTCAGTCCCTGCTGCTGACGGGGAGGAGGTGACTCACTTTCAGAGAGGCCCCCCTGCCCTCATACTTGTGAAAGTCTTGTAGGGTCTAGTCTAAAGTGCATTGGCTTGCTCATTGCTTTCCCTCTAGGTAGCCATTTGCAGAATTTGCTGGCTTATTGTGTTTGGCAGCCCAGAAATGTATCTTTCTGCTTTATTTTTCTTCTGGAACGGACTGTAGTGATGTGGCATGTCTCTTGCTGCATCTTCTGACGAGCTTGAAACTAAGATGAGGAGACTAGAGCAGAGCAGTTACCATGTCGGCTTGTCTGCTCTGTACAGCTGGGACCAGTTCTTGGGTGACTTTCCAGCTTCAGGTAGGAAACACAAGTCGCAAAGAAAGAGTGTTCTGAAGGTGAAAAGTTGAATGGAAGCAAAAGTTGGTAGAAACGAGTGCCTGGCTTAGCTGACACCTGGTCCAGATTTCACGAGCTAGTGTAGCGGTGCCTCGTGTTCATGCTCTGACCCCGCCGCTGCCGCCTGGCCCTTCAAAGCCAGGGGTTTGATTCCTTTATGTGACTGAAAGCCAAGTGTATCCTGCTCTCCCTTCTAGCTTTTCCTATATGCGTATCCTCCAAGAACCGGTACCTGACTCCTCCCATCTGTCTGTCTGTCTGACAGGTCTGTTTGTACCCAGCCACATGAAATGGAGAAGTTTAGCAGCACCTCAGGTTATTCTAGAATACCGTTTGCTTTGAAAAGCATTGCTTTTTGCTCCCTAGTGGGAAACGACTAAGACAAAAATGCCTTCCACTTGACACACTTCATAAAAATCCACCTGTATTCTTAGATGAGCCTATTGTCTCCGAAGTCGACTGCATTCCTGAAGGGTAATCTCTGTGGTTCTTCCCTCTGTGCCTTCCCCAGGTGAATGCAATTGGTAGGGTGCAGGGATTCCTGTTTCTGCTTGGTAAGTCCGGTGTTGTATCTGGTGCTTGTGGTAGCATGTTGCATTAGAGGAAAAGCAAGGGAGAAAGATTTGTTCCCATTGGGGAGGCCAGTAGCAGGGTTTGCAGTTGTGGACCCTTGCAGAGTGGTATTGCACCTGGGTTGTCCTGAGAGAGCTGTCCTGGGCAGCGTGCTTTGCCGTATGTGGCTGGCTGTGCTTGAAGCATAGCCCTGTCCACTGTGCTAGCAGAGACTCTCTTGCCTGCTCAGTCAAGGACGCCCTGTCCCTGGGCCAGCAGTCCTTGTTCCTCAAGGAAGGATCCCGTGGCCATAGGAGCTGAAGCCCTGCCTGTGCCATCAGCCTGATGGTGTTAAGCAGCAGGATGCGTTTGCTCCTATTTGCACCTTCCTGAGAAGAATCCTGCCAGGGCCCCAGGCCCTTCCCCCTGGCTGGTGCTTGATGTCCGTTGGTGTCCGTGTGGATGCCTGGGAGATAGGTGGGGGATGGGAGGAAAGGAAGGCAGGAGGTGGCTGGGGCAGAAGCTCCCTGTGTGCGTGTGCAAGCGATGGAGAAGGCCTGCTCTGCTTCCCCCAGCCCATGAGGATGTAAGAGAGAAGTCTTGCCTTGCCTCACCCTTCTGCACAGGCTCTACAAAGAGGACATTGCCTGTGTACAGGCAGGAGCACCCCACCTTCTCCTGCCTCTCTGGGTCTGTTGTGCAGATGAGCAGTATATTTGCTAAGTAGAGAGTCGTCTCTCTGGTCTATAGACAGCCTATATGCACATACAGGCAGAAGAGCCCCGTACTACCTGCGTGCACCAAGTCTTTGCTCTGCAAAGAGAAAAGCCTCCCCTCCCCTGTTTGTGTGCTTCTACAGGCAGAACGTGCCTGATGTACAGACAGACTCCCCCTTCACCCCGCAGTCTCCCTAGATTTCCCATGCAGGTGGGAGGAAAAGCCCTGCCTCACCTGACCCGTCTCTGCTCCGTAACCAGAATACGTTCTGCGTCCTGACAGGAAAGTGGTGTGCAGTGCTGTCCCCATGTATTTTCCATGCAGCCATTTTATAGTCTGTACGGTGACAGAAAGGTATCGCCCCACCTCACCAGGTCTTGCGTTTGGTATTGAGTCTATCTGGTATTGTATCGGATACTGAGTGTATCGGGTACTGAGTGTATTTGGCGTTGTGTTTGGGATTGTATGTATGTGGTATTGAGTGCATTGTACCGTATTTGGTGTTGGAGTTGTCTGGTGTTGTATTTGGTGTTGAATGCATCTGGTGTTGAATGTAGCTGGTATTGCATTTGGTATTGAATGTATCTGGTAGTGAATGTATTTGGCATTGAATGCATCATGTTGTATTTGGTATTGAATGCATTTGGTATTGAATGTATCTGTTCTTGTGTATGGTATTGAATGTTTCTGTGTACGGTATTGTGTTTTGGATTGTGTTTGGGATTGAATGTATCATATTGTGTTTGGGATTGAATGTATCGTAATTCTTTTTGGTAATTTATTTGGGATTGAATGTATTGTATTGTATTTGGCATTGTATTTGGCCTTGAATGTATTTGGTGTTGAATGTATCATATTGTACTTGGTATTGTACTTGATATTGAACGTATCGGGTATTGTATTTGGTACCGGTTTTATTATTGTATGTATCGTATTTTATTTTGTTTTGTGTTTGGTATTGAATGTGTTTGGTATCTGCCATCGTATCTGTTATCTAGCACCTAAGGTATCGTATTGTATTGGGTGTTGTATTTTGTATCATAGTGTATAGGTGTTGGATTTGGCATTGTGTATCGTATCTGGTCTCGAATGCATCTGGTATTGTAGCTGGTCTGGAATGAATTTGGTGTTCCATGTATCATATTGTATTTGGTATTGAATGTGTTTGGCATTGAGTGTTGCATTGAATGTTTCTGGTATTGAATGTATTGTATTGGATTTGGTATTGTGTTTGGTATTGATGGTATTTGGTATCGTATTTGGTATTGTATATGGTATCGTGTTGTATCTGGTATGGAATGCAGTTGGTATTGTATTTGACATTGTATCTAGTATTGTATCGGGCACTGTATTTGGTATTGAATGTATTGTATTTGATCTTGTATTTGGCACTGAACGAATGGTATTTGGTATTGAATGTCTCATACTTGATTGTCTCTGGCATTGTATGTATTGTATTGTATCTGGTATTGAATGTATTGTATTTGGTATGGAATGTATTTGGTATTGTGTCTGGTATGGAATGTGTCTGGTATTGTATTTGGCATTTAATGTATTTGGTGTTCAATATACTAAATTGTATTTAGTATTTCATGTGTTTGGCATTGTATTTGGCATTGAATGTATTTGGTATTGTACTTGGTATTGAACGTATTGCATTGTATTTGCTATTGAAGGTATTTGTTATGAAATGTATATTAATGTATTTGGTACTGAATGTTTAATAATGTGCTTGGTATTGTATTTGGTATTGTATTGAATGTATATAGTATTGTATTTGGTATTGAATGTATCTGGTATTGTATTCAGTATTGAATGTATTGGTTTGTATATGGTATGTAATGTATATGGTATTGAATTTGGTATTGAATGTATTTGGGATTGTGTTCAGTTTTGAATGTATTTGGTATTAAATGTATCGTATTTTGTTTGGCATTGAATGTATATGGTATTGGATATATTTGGTATTGTATTTATCATTGAATGTATTTGGTATTTATTTGGCATTGACTGTCTCGTTTTGTATTTGGTATTGAATGTATTTGGCATTGTATTTGGTATTGAATGTATCTGCTATTGTATTCGGCATTGAAAGTATTTGGCATTGAATTTGGCATTCAGTTTGGCATAGAATTTGATATTGAATGTATTTGGTATTCTCTGTATCGTATCATATTTGGTATTGCATGTATTTGGGTTTGTATTTGGCATTGAATGTATTTGGCATTGTTTTTTGGTATTGAATGTATTGTATCATCTTTGGTAATGTGTTTGGTATTAAATGTATCGTATCATTTTGGTATTGTATTTGGTATTGAATATGTATGGTATTGTGTTTGGTGTTGTATTTGGTATTGTATATGTGGTATTGTATGTATGGTATCGTACTTGGCATTGAATCTGTTGTATTGTGTTTGCTTTTGTATTTGGCATTCAGTGTACCGCATTTTATTTGTGGTGTTTTGGATATTAAATGTAGTTGGTATTGTATTTTGTATTGAATGTAGTTGGTATTGTAGTTGGTATTGATGGTGTGGTATTGTATTTGGTATCATATTTGCTATTCAGTGTGTTGTACGAATTGTTTGTATTGTATTTGGTATTGTGTATGAATTCTCTTTTGTCTTGTCTCTTTTTTTTTTTTTTGTTGCATTTTGTGTTGTATGTGGTGTGTTGTATGGCATGTGGTGTGTCGTATTGCATGATTTGGTTTGTGTCGTATTGCATGAATTGTTTTCTTTTTTGTCTGTTCTATTGCATTTTGTATTGTATGGTATGTGTTTGTCTGAATTGTATGGTATGTGTTTGTATTAGTGGCATTGTCTTTTGTATCTTTCAATCTATAGCATTTTTAATTGTATGGTATGTGTTGTGTTGTCTGCATTGTGTTGTATTTTACGACGTATAATTTAATGTTTTGTAAGTATGGTACTGTATATTCTATTGTATTTTCTTTTGTATTTTAGTTTGTATTGCATTGCAACTTGGATGTTTGGTATCGTGTGGTACTTATTGTATTGTATATATTGTATGGCGTGATAGTACTGTATGATATGGTATTTTTTACATTGTATGGTATGTATTATATGGTATTTACTATATTGTATGTATTGCATGGTAAGTTATGGTATTGTATGTATTGTATTTTATATAGTGTAGTAATTCTATGTACTTGTTTGTATGCATTGTATGTTATATATTGTGCATTGTGCCTATTGTTTGGCATTGCTTGTATGGTATGTATTGTGCGGTATACTATGAATTGTATTTTATTGTGTGCACTGTATTTTGTATGGTATTGTATATATTGTATGGTATCTTAAGTATTCTACTGTGTGTATTCTATGTATTGTATTTTCTGTTGTATTTTGTATTGTGCTGTACTTTATATTGTATTATATTGTATTTCATATTGTACCTATTGTATCTTTTTGAACGCATTGTATATATTGTACTTTATATGTTTTAATATTTTATTGTATTATTGTATTCTATGTTGTGTACGCTATTGTATTCATTGTATATGTGGTGCTTTGTATGTGTGGTGCTTTGTATGTGTCATATATGGTATGCTATGCTATTTATTTTGTACTGGATACTATGTATTGTACTGTATTGTAGCATGCATATTGTATGGTATGGCACTGTGTATATAGTGTGGTATGCTGTTGTGTGTTTTGTCTGGTATGCCTTGCACGTATTATGTATTGTATGGTGTGCATTGTACTGTAGTTAGTTTCGTAGTTTGTAGTGTATTGTGTTTTGCAATGTATTGTGTACTTTCTGTATTGTATGATATGGTATGGTATGTGTTGTGTGTATTGTATTGTGTATATTGTAATGCTGGTATTGTATTTTTTGTATTTTGTGTTGTGGTTTGCATTTTATTGTATGTATCGCATTCTATTGTATGTATCTTATTGTATGGTAGGTATTATATAGTATGTAATGTGTGTAGTGTCAGGTATGGTATTTCTTGTAAAGTATGAATTATTTTGAATGTGTTGTATTTGTGTGGTGTTGAATTTGTACTCTATGTATTGCATGGTGTGTGTTGTGTTGTGTTTTATATTGTACTGTATTTTAGGTATGGTATGTGTCGTCTGTAGTCTATGGTGTGGTAGGTATTAGAGTTTGTATTGTCTGCTATGTATTGTATTGTATGTTATAGTATTTCTTGTATGGTGTGCTCTTTCTTGTATTGTATGAATTATGTTGTTTTGTATTTTCTTGTTTGTATAGTATACTTTGATCCGCATGGTATGGTTTGGTATGTCTTGTATGTAAGTGTAGCGCCACCCCGTACGAGCTGTTGCTGGTGCTGAGCAGGTCATCTTCTGGGCCGAGCCATTCGGCATGCTGCTCAGCTCTTCTAGGATCCTGTCAGCACGTGGCGCTGGAGGAGGCCATCGTCGCAGCGCCCCAGAGGAGCCCATCGTCTGGCCGACCCGGTGGAGCCTGTCCCTGTGTGACACTGGAGGAGCCCCTGGCCACGCCGGTCTGGAGGAGCCTGTCGCCGCGGCAGAGGAGCCCAGCAGCGCGTGATCCCAGAGGAGCCCTTCATCGCTTGTCCCTGTCAGCGTCCATCACTGCACCGTGCTGGAGGAGCCCATCACCGCGCTGCGCCCGAGGAGCCCCTCATCGAGTTGCCCCGCAGGAGCCCGTTGCCGTGCCACCGTCGGGGAGCCTTCGAGACATCGCCCCAGAACAGCCCATCGCTGCGCCTCTTGTCCCCGAAGGAGCGCGTTGCTGCACCGCGCCTCCCCAGAGGAGCCCGTCACGGGGCTGCAGCGGAGCAGCTCGTTGCCGTGCTGTGGCAGAGAAGCCCATTGTCCGGTGCCCCGGAGGAGCCCCTCAGCGCAGCGTGCTGCCCTGGAGGAGCCCGTTGTGGTTCTGTGCTGTAAGATATCCTCGCTGCACTGCCCACCCCGAAGCAGCCTCTCGCCGTTCCGCCCCGTGGGAGGCCGTCACTAGCCGCACTGGAGGAGCCTTTTGTCGTGCCGCCCATGAGTAGCCCCTCGCCGTGATGCCCCAGAGGAGCTCCTCGCTGCGATGCCCCAGAGCACCCCCTCGCCGCCTCTCCCCGCAGGAGCCCCTCACCACACCTTCCCGCAGGAGCCCCTCAGAGCGCCACTCCACAGGAGCCCCTCAGAGCGCCACCCCGGAGGAGCCCATCGTTCCACCGCCTCGGAGGAGCCTAGTGCCGTGCTGCCCCGGAGGAGCCCCTGACTGCACGGCGCCGCCCCGCCAGAGCCCCTCACTGCGCTGTCCCGGAGGAGGCCTTTTCCATGGCGCCTCCGTGGAGCCCCTGGCCGCAATGCCCTGGAGGATCCCCTCAGGGCGATGGCCCGAAGGAGCCTGCTGCTGCGCTCCCCTGGAGGAGCCCCTCATCGTGCCAACGTGGAGCAGGTCCTCTTCATGCTGCCCAGAGGATCCCGTCGCTTCTCTGCTGCAGAGTCTCCCCTCGCCGTACTGCCCTGGAGGAGCGCTCTGTCACGCCTCTGCGCTCCGGCAGAGCCCCTCATGGTGCTGCCCCGAAGGAGCCCCCTGCCGCGACAGCTTGGAGCAGCCCCTTGCCACGGCACCCTGCTGGCATTGGTAGCCGGATGCCGCAGAAGTGCCCTTCTTTGTGCCTCTCCACAGGTGTCCTTCCCCGCGCTGCCCCAGAGGAGCCCCACGCCGCGCTGCTGTGGAGCATTCCGTCGTCGCGCTGCCCCGGCCAGAGCCCCTCACTGCGCTGTCCCGGAGGAGGCCTTTTCCATGGCGCCTCCGTGGAGCCCCTGGCCGCAATGCCCTGGAGGATCCCCTCAGGGCGTTGGCCCGAAGGAGCCTGCTGCTGCGCTCCCCTGGAGGAGCCCCTCATCGTGCCAACGTGGAGCAGCTCCTCTTCACGCTGCCCAGAGGATCCCGTCGCTTCTCTGCTGCAGAGTCGCCCCTCACCGTACTGCCCTGGAGGAGTGCTCAGTCACGCCTCTGCGCTCCGGCTGAGCCCCTCACGGTGCTGCCCCGAAGGAGCCCCTTGCCACAGCGGCTTGGAGCAGCCCCTTGCCACGGCACCCTGCTGGCATTGGTAGCCGGATGCCGCAGAAGTGCCCTTCTTTGTGCCTCTCCACAGGTGTCCTTCTCCGCGCTGCCCCAGAGGAGCCCCACGCCGCGCTGCTGTGGAGCATTCCGTCGTCGCACTGCCCCGGCAGAGCCCCTTGCTGCGTCAGCCCGGCGGAATCCATCACTGTAGCGCCCCGCCGTGCAGGAGCCCCTCGGAGGATCCCTATGTCGCGCTGTCCCGGAGGCGTCCCTCGCTGCAATGCCCTGGAGGAGCCCTTTGTTGCGCCGCCCTGCAGGAGCCCGTCGCCATGCAGAGTGACAGGAGCCCCTCGCTGTGCTGTGCTGGAGGAGCCCATGGCTGCAGCGCCCTGGAGGAACCCCTCAGCGCGCCACCCTGGAGGAGTCTTCAACACGCTGCCGTGCAGGAGCCCCTCTCTGCGCCGCCGCGGGGGAGCCCCTTGCCGTGCCGCCCTGTCCTGGAAGAGACCCTTGCTGCGCTGCCCCAGAGGAACCCGTCGCCCCGGAGCAGCTCCTCGCTGCTCCACCCCGGAGCAGCCTGTTGCCACGGCACTCCAGAGGAGCCCATCACGGCACGGTGCTGGAGGAATCCTTCATCGCGTCACCGCAAAGGAGTACTTAATCACGCCGGCCTGGAGATGATTGTCGTGCCGCTCCAGAGGAGCTCTTCATCATGCTGCGCAGGTGGTCTTGGACGAGTGTTTCAGCGCGATGCTCAGGTGTTGTAGGAGCCTGTCCCCACGTCACACTGGAGGAGCCTTGATGGCGTTGCGTCACCCTGGAGGAGTGCATCACGGCATGGCCCTGGAGAAGCCTGTGACGACGTTGTCCCGGAGCAGGCTATCGTCACCCCAAGGCGGAGGAGCCCTTCACCGCACTGCCCCTGAGGAGCCCGTCCCTGTGCTGTCCTGGATAATCCCATCCCCATGCGACGGCCGAGGAGCCTGTCAGCTTGGTGCCAGGAAGGAGCCCTGCACTCAGCCACCCCACAGGAGCCCAGCCCAGCGTCGCCGCAGAGGAGCCTGGAACAGCGTCGCCCCAGCGGAGCCTGTCGCTTCCCCGGCGCATAGGAGCACATCGTCACGCTGCCTCCAACGAGCCCTTCAGTGCAATGCTCGTCTCTTCTAGGAGCCCTTCAGCGCCCCGCCGCAGAGGAGCCTGTCGTGGCGCCGTCCCGGAGGAGCCCATCACTGTGCCATGCCAGAGGAGCCCATCACCACGCCGCCCTTGCATACCGTCTTTTGTGTGCCATCTTTTGCGTACCGTATTGTATGGTTTGTATTCCGTGGTATTGTATGTCTGGTATTTTTTATGTTCTTTTGTATTGCGTTGTCTTATATGTGTATTCTGTGTTGTGTTTTATCTTGTGGAAAAGGATTGATTGTATGTATTTTCTGGTATGGTGTGGTACGTATTGAAAGTATTGGGTATTGAATGTATCGGGTATTGTATTTGGCCTCGAATGTAGCTGCTCTTGAATGTATCTGGTATTGCATTTGGTATTGTATGTATCTGGTATTTGGTATTGTATGTATCTGGTATTGCATTTGGTATTGTATGTATCTGGTATTTGGTATTGTATGTATCTGGTATTTGGTATTGTATGTATCTGGTATTTGGTATTGTATGTATCTGGTATTGCATTTGGTATTGTATGTATCTGGTATTTGGTATTGTATGTATCTGGTATTGCATTTGGTATTGTATGTATCTGGTATTGCATTTGTTTTTAAATGGATCTAGTATTGTAATTGGTATTGTATGTATCTGGTATTGTATTTGGTATTGCATTTGTTTTTAAATGGATCTAGTATTGTAATTGGTATTGTATGTATCTGGTATTGTATTTGGTATTGCATTTGTTTTTAAATGGATCTAGTATTGTATTTGGTATTGAATGTATCTGGTATTGTATTTGGTGTTGGATTTAGGATTGAATGAATTTGGTATTGTCTGTGGTCTTGAACGTGTTTGGTATTGAATCCATCCGGTATTTACTCTGTCTGGTATTGTATCAGGTACTGAATGTATTGGGTAGCAAATGGATCGGGTGTTGTATTTGGCATTGTGTGTATTTGTCATTGTTATGGCATTGAATGTGTTTGGGATTGTATGTATCGTGTTGCGTGTGGGGTGACATTTGGGATTGTAGGTATCATGTTGTGTTTGGGATTGTATTTGGGATTTTCCGTATCGGGTTGTATTGGGGATTGTATGTATCCTGTTTTGTATGGTATGTATCCTATTGTATCTGGTATTGAATGTATGCTAATTGTATCTGGTATTGAATTTGGTTTTGTATGTATTGTAATTGTAATTGGTATTGTATCCCGTGTTGAATGTGTCTGGTATTGAATGTATTGCATGATATTTGGTATTGTGTTTGGGCCTGAATGGGTCTGGTATCATGCTTGCTATCACCTGGGTCCGGTATTGCATGTAGTGTGTTGTATTTGGTATCGAATAACCTTGGTATTTTATGTGGTATTTTTTTGGTGATTATATGTATCGGATTGTGTTTGGGCTTGAACGTGTTTGGTCTGGAATGTGTTTGGGATTGTGCGTATCAGATTGTGTTTGGGATGCAAGGAATTTGCGATGGTGTGTATCTGGTATGGTAGTTGGTATTGAATGTATCTCGCATGGTTTTTGGTATTGTATTTGGTGTTGAATGTATTTGGGATTCTGTTTGTTGCCCAATGTAACGTATTGTATTTGGTATTGAATGTATCTGGTCTTGAACGTGGTATTGTACTTAGTGTCGAAGGTATCGGGTGTTGTATGTGGTATTGTATTTGGTACTGAATGTATCAGATTTGGTATTGGATGTATCATATTGTATGTGGTATTGTATGTATCTGGTATTGGGGATTTGATATTGCATGTATTTGGCATTGTGTTTGGTATTGCATGTATTGTTTTGTATTTGGTACTGTATTTGGTGGTGTCTGTGTTGTATCGTATTGGGTATTGTATCAGGTATGGAACGTATTTGGGTTTGTGTTTGGTATGGAATGTATCTGGTATTGTATTTGGTATTGTTGTTCTTGCATGTATTGTATTTGATATGCAATGTATTTGGTATTGAATTTGGTGTTGAATTTGGTGTGGAATGACTTTGGTATTGTATTTGGTATTCTCTGTAGTGTATTTGGTATTGAATGTATTTGGTATTGTGGTTGCTCTGGCATGTATTCGGCATTGTGTTTGGTATTGAACGTAATGGTTATGGTGTGTGCTATGGAATGGGTTTGGTCTTGAATGCGTCTGATGCTGGTTTTGGTATTGTATTTGGTATGGTATTTCTTGTAAAGTATGAATTATTTTGAATGTGTTGTATTTGTGTGGTGTTGAATTTGTACTCTATGTATTGCATGGTGTGTGTTGTGTTGTGTTTTATATTGTACTGTATTTTAGGTATGGTATGTGTCGTCTGTAGTCTATGGTGTGGTAGGTATTAGAGTTTGTATTGTCTGCTATGTATTGTATTGTATGTTATAGTATTTCTTGTATGGTGTGCTCTTTCTTGTATTGTATGAATTATGTTGTTTTGTATTTTCTTGTTTGTATAGTATACTTTGATCCGCATGGTATGGTTTGGTATGTCTTGTATGTAAGTGTAGCGCCACCCCGTACGAGCTGTTGCTGGTGCTGAGCAGGTCATCTTCTGGGCCGAGCCATTCGGCATGCTGCTCAGCTCTTCTAGGATCCTGTCAGCACGTGGCGCTGGAGGAGGCCATGTCGCAGCGCCCCAGAGGAGCCCATCGTCTGGCCGACCCGGTGGAGCCTGTCCCTGTGTGACACTGGAGGAGCCCCTGGCCACGCCGGTCTGGAGGAGCCTGTCGCCGCGGCAGAGGAGCCCAGCAGCGCGTGATCCCAGAGGAGCCCTTCATCGCTTCTCCCTGTCAGCGTCCATCACTGCACCGTGCTGGAGGAGCCCATCACCGCGCTGCGCCCGAGGAGCCCCTCATCGAGTTGCCCCGCAGGAGCCCGTTGCCGTGCCACCGTCGGGGAGCCTTCGAGACATCGCCCCAGAACAGCCCATCGCTGCGCCTCTTGTCCCCGAAGGAGCGCGTTGCTGCACCGCGCCTCCCCAGAGGAGCCCGTCACGGGGCTGCAGCGGAGCAGCTCGTTGCCGTGCTGTGGCAGAGAAGCCCATTGTCCGGTGCCCCGGAGGAGCCCCTCAGCGCAGCGTGCTGCCCTGGAGGAGCCCGTTGTGGTTCTGTGCTGTAAGATATCCTCGCTGCACTGCCCACCCCGAAGCAGCCTCTCGCCGTTCCGCCCCGTGGGAGGCCGTCACTAGCCGCACTGGAGGAGCCTTTTGTCGTGCCGCCCATGAGTAGCCCCTCGCCGTGATGCCCCAGAGGAGCTCCTCGCTGCGATGCCCCAGAGCACCCCCTCGCCGCCTCTCCCCGCAGGAGCCCCTCACCACACCTTCCCGCAGGAGCCCCTCAGAGCGCCACTCCACAGGAGCCCCTCAGAGCGCCACCCCGGAGGAGCCCATCGTTCCACCGCCTCGGAGGAGCCTAGTGCCGTGCTGCCCCGGAGGAGCCCCTGACTGCACGGCGCCGCCCCGCCAGAGCCCCTCACTGCGCTGTCCCGGAGGAGGCCTTTTCCATGGCGCCTCCGTGGAGCCCCTGGCCGCAATGCCCTGGAGGATCCCCTCAGGGCGATGGCCCGAAGGATCCTGCTGCTGCGCTCCCCTGGAGGAGCCCCTCATCGTGCCAACGTGGAGCAGGTCCTCTTCATGCTGCCCAGAGGATCCCGTCGCTTCTCTGCTGCAGAGTCTCCCCTCGCCGTACTGCCCTGGAGGAGCGCTCTGTCACGCCTCTGCGCTCCGGCAGAGCCCCTCATGGTGCTGCCCCGAAGGAGCCCCCTGCCACGACAGCTTGGAGCAGCCCCTTGCCACGGCACCCTGCTGGTATCCGTAGCCGGATGCCCCAGAAGTGCCCTTCTTTGTGCCTCTCCACAGGTGTCCTTCCCCGCGCTGCCCCAGAGGAGCCCCACGCCGCGCTGCTGTGGAGCATTCCGTCGTCGCGCTGCCCCGGCCAGAGCCCCTCACTGCGCTGTCCCGGAGGAGGCCTTTTCCATGGCGCCTCCGTGGAGCCCCTGGCCGCAATGCCCTGGAGGATCCCCTCAGGGCGTTGGCCCGAAGGAGCCTGCTGCTGCGCTCCCCTGGAGGAGCCCCTCATCGTGCCAACGTGGAGCAGCTCCTCTTCACGCTGCCCAGAGGATCCCGTCGCTTCTCTGCTGCAGAGTCTCCCCTCGCCGTACTGCCCTGGAGGAGTGCTCAGTCACGCCTCTGCGCTCCGGCTGAGCCCCTCACGGTGCTGCCCCGAAGGAGCCCCTTGCCACAGCGGCTTGGAGCAGCCCCTTGCCACGGCACCCTGCTGGCATCGGTAGCCGGATGCCGCAGAAGTGCCCTTCTTTGTGCCTCTCCACAGGTGTCCTTCTCCGCGCTGCCCCAGAGGAGCCCCACGCCGCGCTGCTGTGGAGCATTCCGTCGTCGCACTGCCCCGGCAGAGCCCCTTGCTGCGTCAGCCCGGCGGAATCCATCACTGTAGCGCCCCGCCGTGCAGGAGCCCCTCGGAGGATCCCTATGTCGCGCTGTCCCGGAGGCGTCCCTCGCTGCAATGCCCTGGAGGAGCCCTTTGTTGCGCCGCCCTGCAGGAGCCCGTCGCCATGCAGAGTGACAGGAGCCCCTCGCTGTGCTGTGCTGGAGGAGCCCATGGCTGCAGCGCCCTGGAGGAACCCCTCAGCGCGCCACCCTGGAGGAGTCTTCAACACGCTGCCGTGCAGGAGCCCCTCTCTGCGCCGCCGCGGGGAGCCCCTTGCCGTGCCGCCCTGTCCTGGAAGAGACCCTTGCTGCGCTGCCCCAGAGGAACCCGTCGCCCCGGAGCAGCTCCTCGCTGCTCCACCCCGGAGCAGCCTGTTGCCACGGCACTCCAGAGGAGCCCATCACGGCACGGTGCTGGAGGAATCCTTCATCGCGTCACCGCAAAGGAGTACTTAATCACGCCGGCCTGGAGATGATTGTCGTGCCGCTCCAGAGGAGCTCTTCATCATGCTGCGCAGGTGGTCTTGGACGAGTGTTTCAGCGCGATGCTCAGGTGTTGTAGGAGCCTGTCCCCACGTCACACTGGAGGAGCCTTGATGGCGTTGCGTCACCCTGGAGGAGTGCATCACGGCATGGCCCTGGAGAAGCCTGTGACGACGTTGTCCCGGAGCAGGCTATCGTCACCCCAAGGCGGAGGAGCCCTTCACCGCACTGCCCCTGAGGAGCCCGTCACTGTGCTGTCCTGGATAATCCCATCCCCATGCGACGGCCGAGGAGCCTGTCAGCTTGGTGCCAGGAAGGAGCCCTGCACTCAGCCACCCCACAGGAGCCCAGCCCAGCGTCGCCGCAGAGGAGCCTGGAACAGCGTCGCCCCAGCGGAGCCTGTCGCTTCCCCGGCGCATAGGAGCACATCGTCACGCTGCCTCCAACGAGCCCTTCAGTGCAATGCTCGTCTCTTCTAGGAGCCCTTCAGCGCCCCGCCGCAGAGGAGCCTGTCGTGGCGCCGTCCCGGAGGAGCCCATCACTGTGCCATGCCAGAGGAGCCCATCACCACGCCGCCCTTGCATACCGTCTTTTGTGTGCCATCTTTTGCGTACCGTATTGTATGGTTTGTATTCCGTGGTATTGTATGTCTGGTATTTTTTATGTTCTTTTGTATTGCGTTGTCTTATATGTGTATTCTGTGTTGTGTTTTATCTTGTGGAAAAGGATTGATTGTATGTATTTTCTGGTATGGTGTGGTACGTATTGAAAGTATTGGGTATTGAATGTATCGGGTATTGTATTTGGCCTCGAATGTAGCTGGTCTTGAATGTATCTGGTATTGCATTTGGTATTGTATGTATCTGGTATTTGGTATTGTATGTATCTGGTATTTGGTATTGTATGTATCTGGTATTGCATTTGGTATTGTATGTATCTGGTATTGCATTTGTTTTTAAATGGATCTAGTATTGTAATTGGTATTGTATGTATCTGGTATTGTATTTGGTATTGCATTTGTTTTTAAATGGATCTAGTATTGTATTTGGTATTGAATGTATCTGGTATTGTATTTGGTGTTGGATTTAGGATTGAATGAATTTGGTATTGTCTGTGGTCTTGAACGTGTTTGGTATTGAATCCATCCGGTATTTACTCTGTCTGGTATTGTATCAGGTACTGAATGTATTGGGTAGCAAATGGATCGGGTGTTGTATTTGGCATTGTGTGTATTTGTCATTGTTATGGCATTGAATGTGTTTGGGATTGTATGTATCGTGTTGCGTGTGGGGTGACATTTGGGATTGTAGGTATCATGTTGTGTTTGGGATTGTATTTGGGATTTTCCGTATCGGGTTGTATTGGGGATTGTATGTATCCTGTTTTGTATGGTATGTATCCTATTGTATCTGGTATTGAATGTATGCTAATTGTATCTGGTATTGAATTTGGTTTTGTATGTATTGTAATTGTAATTGGTATTGTATCCCGTGTTGAATGTGTCTGGTATTGAATGTATTGCATGATATTTGGTATTGTGTTTGGGCCTGAATGGGTCTGGTATCATGCTTGCTATCACCTGGGTCCGGTATTGCATGTAGTGTGTTGTATTTGGTATCGAATAACCTTGGTATTTTATGTGGTATTTTTTTGGTGATTATATGTATCGGATTGTGTTTGGGCTTGAACGTGTTTGGTCTGGAATGTGTTTGGGATTGTGCGTATCAGATTGTGTTTGGGATGCAAGGAATTTGCGATGGTGTGTATCTGGTATGGTAGTTGGTATTGAATGTATCTCGCATGGTTTTTGGTATTGTATTTGGTGTTGAATGTATTTGGGATTCTGTTTGTTGCCCAATGTAACGTATTGTATTTGGTATTGAATGTATCTGGTCTTGAACGTGGTATTGTACTTAGTGTCGAAGGTATCGGGTGTTGTATGTGGTATTGTATTTGGTACTGAATGTATCAGATTTGGTATTGGATGTATCATATTGTATGTGGTATTGTATGTATCTGGTATTGGGGATTTGATATTGCATGTATTTGGCATTGTGTTTGGTATTGCATGTATTGTTTTGTATTTGGTACTGTATTTGGTGGTGTCTGTGTTGTATCGTATTGGGTATTGTATCAGGTATGGAACGTATTTGGGTTTGTGTTTGGTATGGAATGTATCTGGTATTGTATTTGGTATTGTTGTTCTTGCATGTATTGTATTTGATATGCAATGTATTTGGTATTGAATTTGGTGTTGAATTTGGTGTGGAATGACTTTGGTATTGTATTTGGTATTCTCTGTAGTGTATTTGGTATTGAATGTATTTGGTATTGTGGTTGCTCTGGCATGTATTCGGCATTGTGTTTGGTATTGAACGTAATGGTTATGGTGTGTGCTATGGAATGGGTTTGGTCTTGAATGCGTCTGATGCTGGTTTTGGTATTGTATTTGGTATGGTATTTCTTGTAAAGTATGAATTATTTTGAATGTGTTGTATTTGTGTGGTGTTGAATTTGTACTCTATGTATTGCATGGTGTGTGTTGTGTTGTGTTTTATATTGTACTGTATTTTAGGTATGGTATGTGTCGTCTGTAGTCTATGGTGTGGTAGGTATTAGAGTTTGTATTGTCTGCTATGTATTGTATTGTATGTTATAGTATTTCTTGTATGGTGTGCTCTTTCTTGTATTGTATGAATTATGTTGTTTTGTATTTTCTTGTTTGTATAGTATACTTTGATCCGCATGGTATGGTTTGGTATGTCTTGTATGTAAGTGTAGCGCCACCCCGTACGAGCTGTTGCTGGTGCTGAGCAGGTCATCTTCTGGGCCGAGCCATTCGGCATGCTGCTCAGCTCTTCTAGGATCCTGTCAGCACGTGGCGCTGGAGGAGGCCATGTCGCAGCGCCCCAGAGGAGCCCATCGTCTGGCCGACCCGGTGGAGCCTGTCCCTGTGTGACACTGGAGGAGCCCCTGGCCACGCCGGTCTGGAGGAGCCTGTCGCCGCGGCAGAGGAGCCCAGCAGCGCGTGATCCCAGAGGAGCCCTTCATCGCTTCTCCCTGTCAGCGTCCATCACTGCACCGTGCTGGAGGAGCCCATCACCGCGCTGCGCCCGAGGAGCCCCTCATCGAGTTGCCCCGCAGGAGCCCGTTGCCGTGCCACCGTCGGGGAGCCTTCGAGACATCGCCCCAGAACAGCCCATCGCTGCGCCTCTTGTCCCCGAAGGAGCGCGTTGCTGCACCGCGCCTCCCCAGAGGAGCCCGTCACGGGGCTGCAGCGGAGCAGCTCGTTGCCGTGCTGTGGCAGAGAAGCCCATTGTCCGGTGCCCCGGAGGAGCCCCTCAGCGCAGCGTGCTGCCCTGGAGGAGCCCGTTGTGGTTCTGTGCTGTAAGATATCCTCGCTGCACTGCCCACCCCGAAGCAGCCTCTCGCCGTTCCGCCCCGTGGGAGGCCGTCACTAGCCGCACTGGAGGAGCCTTTTGTCGTGCCGCCCATGAGTAGCCCCTCGCCGTGATGCCCCAGAGGAGCTCCTCGCTGCGATGCCCCAGAGCACCCCCTCGCCGCCTCTCCCCGCAGGAGCCCCTCACCACACCTTCCCGCAGGAGCCCCTCAGAGCGCCACTCCACAGGAGCCCCTCAGAGCGCCACCCCGGAGGAGCCCATCGTTCCACCGCCTCGGAGGAGCCTAGTGCCGTGCTGCCCCGGAGGAGCCCCTGACTGCACGGCGCCGCCCCGCCAGAGCCCCTCACTGCGCTGTCCCGGAGGAGGCCTTTTCCATGGCGCCTCCGTGGAGCCCCTGGCCGCAATGCCCTGGAGGATCCCCTCAGGGCGATGGCCCGAAGGAGCCTGCTGCTGCGCTCCCCTGGAGGAGCCCCTCATCGTGCCAACGTGGAGCAGCTCCTCTTCACGCTGCCCAGAGGATCCCGTCGCTTCTCTGCTGCAGAGTCGCCCCTCACCGTACTGCCCTGGAGGAGTGCTCAGTCACGCCTCTGCGCTCCGGCTGAGCCCCTCACGGTGCTGCCCCGAAGGAGCCCCTTGCCACAGCGGCTTGGAGCAGCCCCTTGCCACGGCACCCTGCTGGTATCCGTAGCCGGATGCCGCAGAAGTGCCCTTCTTTGTGCCTCTCCACAGGTGTCCTTCTCCGCGCTGCCCCAGAGGAGCCCCACGCCGCGCTGCTGTGGAGCATTCCGTCGTCGCACTGCCCCGGCAGAGCCCCTTGCTGCGTCAGCCCGGCGGAATCCATCACTGTAGCGCCCCGCCGTGCAGGAGCCCCTCGGAGGATCCCTATGTCGCGCTGTCCCGGAGGCGTCCCTCGCTGCAATGCCCTGGAGGAGCCCTTTGTTGCGCCGCCCTGCAGGAGCCCGTCGCCATGCAGAGTGACAGGAGCCCCTCGCTGTGCTGTGCTGGAGGAGCCCATGGCTGCAGCGCCCTGGAGGAACCCCTCAGCGCGCCACCCTGGAGGAGTCTTCAACACGCTGCCGTGCAGGAGCCCCTCTCTGCGCCGCCGCGGGGGAGCCCCTTGCCGTGCCGCCCTGTCCTGGAAGAGACCCTTGCTGCGCTGCCCCAGAGGAACCCGTCGCCCCGGAGCAGCTCCTCGCTGCTCTACCCCAGAGCAGCCTGTTGCCACGGCACTCCAGAGGAGCCCATCACGGCACGGTGCTGGAGGAATCCTTCATCGCGTCACCGCAAAGGAGTACTTAATCACGCCGGCCTGGAGATGATTGTCGTGCCGCTCCAGAGGAGCTCTTCATCATGCTGCGCAGGTGGTCTTGGACGAGTGTTTCAGCGCGATGCTCAGGTGTTGTAGGAGCCTGTCCCCACGTCACACTGGAGGAGCCTTGATGGCGTTGCGTCACCCTGGAGGAGTGCATCACGGCATGGCCCTGGAGAAGCCTGTGACGACGTTGTCCCGGAGCAGGCTATCGTCACCCCAAGGCGGAGGAGCCCTTCACCGCACTGCCCCTGAGGAGCCCGTCACTGTGCTGTCCTGGATAATCCCATCCCCATGCGACGGCCGAGGAGCCTGTCAGCTTGGTGCCAGGAAGGAGCCCTGCACTCAGCCACCCCACAGGAGCCCAGCCCAGCGTCGCCGCAGAGGAGCCTGGAACAGCGTCGCCCCAGCGGAGCCTGTCGCTTCCCCGGCGCATAGGAGCACATCGTCACGCTGCCTCCAACGAGCCCTTCAGTGCAATGCTCGTCTCTTCTAGGAGCCCTTCAGCGCCCCGCCGCAGAGGAGCCTGTCGTGGCGCCGTCCCGGAGGAGCCCATCACTGTGCCATGCCAGAGGAGCCCATCACCACGCCGCCCTTGCATACCGTCTTTTGTGTGCCATCTTTTGCGTACCGTATTGTATGGTTTGTATTCCGTGGTATTGTATGTCTGGTATTTTTTATGTTCTTTTGTATTGCGTTGTCTTATATGTGTATTCTGTGTTGTGTTTTATCTTGTGGAAAAGGATTGATTGTATGTATTTTCTGGTATGGTGTGGTACGTATTGAAAGTATTGGGTATTGAATGTATCGGGTATTGTATTTGGCCTCGAATGTAGCTGGTCTTGAATGTATCTGGTATTGCATTTGGTATTGTATGTATCTGGTATTGCATTTGGTATTGTATGTATCTGGTATTTGGTATTGTATGTATCTGGTATTGCATTTGTTTTTAAATGGATCTAGTATTGTAATTGGTATTGTATGTATCTGGTATTGTATTTGGTATTGCATTTGGTTTTAAATGGATCTAGTATTGTAATTGGTATTGTATGTATCTGGTATTGTATTTGGTATTGCATTTGTTTTTAAATGGATCTAGTATTGTATTTGGTATTGAATGTATCTGGTATTGTATTTGGTGTTGGATTTAGGATTGAATGAATTTGGTATTGTCTGTGGTCTTGAACGTGTTTGGTATTGAATCCATCCGGTATTTACTCTGTCTGGTATTGTATCAGGTACTGAATGTATTGGGTAGCAAATGGATCGGGTGTTGTATTTGGCATTGTGTGTATTTGTCATTGTTATGGCATTGAATGTGTTTGGGATTGTATGTATCGTGTTGCGTGTGGGGTGACATTTGGGATTGTAGGTATCATGTTGTGTTTGGGATTGTATTTGGGATTTTCCGTATCGGGTTGTATTGGGGATTGTATGTATCCTGTTTTGTATGGTATGTATCCTATTGTATCTGGTATTGAATGTATGCTAATTGTATCTGGTATTGAATTTGGTTTTGTATGTATTGTAATTGTAATTGGTATTGTATCCCGTGTTGAATGTGTCTGGTATTGAATGTATTGCATGATATTTGGTATTGTGTTTGGGCCTGAATGGGTCTGGTATCATGCTTGCTATCACCTGGGTCCGGTATTGCATGTAGTGTGTTGTATTTGGTATCGAATAACCTTGGTATTTTATGTGGTATTTTTTTGGTGATTATATGTATCGGATTGTGTTTGGGCTTGAACGTGTTTGGTCTGGAATGTGTTTGGGATTGTGCGTATCAGATTGTGTTTGGGATGCAAGGAATTTGCGATGGTGTGTATCTGGTATGGTAGTTGGTATTGAATGTATCTCGCATGGTTTTTGGTATTGTATTTGGTGTTGAATGTATTTGGGATTCTGTTTGTTGCCCAATGTAACGTATTGTATTTGGTATTGAATGTATCTGGTCTTGAACGTGGTATTGTACTTAGTGTCGAAGGTATCGGGTGTTGTATGTGGTATTGTATTTGGTACTGAATGTATCAGATTTGGTATTGGATGTATCATATTGTATGTGGTATTGTATGTATCTGGTATTGGGGATTTGATATTGCATGTATTTGGCATTGTGTTTGGTATTGCATATATTTGGCATTGCATGTATTGTTTTGTATTTGGTACTGTATTTGGTGGTGTCTGTGTTGTATCGTATTGGGTATTGTATCAGGTATGGAACGTATTTGGGTTTGTGTTTGGTATGGAATGTATCTGGTATTGTATTTGGTATTGTTGTTCTTGCATGTATTGTATTTGATATGCAATGTATTTGGTATTGAATTTGGTGTTGAATTTGGTGTGGAATGACTTTGGTATTGTATTTGGTATTCTCTGTAGTGTATTTGGTATTGAATGTATTTGGTATTGTGGTTGCTCTGGCATGTATTCGGCATTGTGTTTGGTATTGAACGTAATGGTTATGGTGTGTGCTATGGAATGGGTTTGGTCTTGAATGCGTCTGATGCTGGTTTTGGTATTGTATTTGGTATGGTATTTCTTGTAAAGTATGAATTATTTTGAATGTGTTGTATTTGTGTGGTGTTGAATTTGTACTCTATGTATTGCATGGTGTGTGTTGTGTTGTGTTTTATATTGTACTGTATTTTAGGTATGGTATGTGTCGTCTGTAGTCTATGGTGTGGTAGGTATTAGAGTTTGTATTGTCTGCTATGTATTGTATTGTATGTTATAGTATTTCTTGTATGGTGTGCTCTTTCTTGTATTGTATGAATTATGTTGTTTTGTATTTTCTTGTTTGTATAGTATACTTTGATCCGCATGGTATGGTTTGGTATGTCTTGTATGTAAGTGTAGCGCCACCCCGTACGAGCTGTTGCTGGTGCTGAGCAGGTCATCTTCTGGGCCGAGCCATTCGGCATGCTGCTCAGCTCTTCTAGGATCCTGTCAGCACGTGGCGCTGGAGGAGGCCATGTCGCAGCGCCCCAGAGGAGCCCATCGTCTGGCCGACCCGGTGGAGCCTGTCCCTGTGTGACACTGGAGGAGCCCCTGGCCACGCCGGTCTGGAGGAGCCTGTCGCCGCGGCAGAGGAGCCCAGCAGCGCGTGATCCCAGAGGAGCCCTTCATCGCTTCTCCCTGTCAGCGTCCATCACTGCACCGTGCTGGAGGAGCCCATCACCGCGCTGCGCCCGAGGAGCCCCTCATCGAGTTGCCCCGCAGGAGCCCGTTGCCGTGCCACCGTCGGGGAGCCTTCGAGACATCGCCCCAGAACAGCCCATCGCTGCGCCTCTTGTCCCCGAAGGAGCGCGTTGCTGCACCGCGCCTCCCCAGAGGAGCCCGTCACGGGGCTGCAGCGGAGCAGCTCGTTGCCGTGCTGTGGCAGAGAAGCCCATTGTCCGGTGCCCCGGAGGAGCCCCTCAGCGCAGCGTGCTGCCCTGGAGGAGCCCGTTGTGGTTCTGTGCTGTAAGATATCCTCGCTGCACTGCCCACCCCGAAGCAGCCTCTCGCCGTTCCGCCCCGTGGGAGGCCGTCACTAGCCGCACTGGAGGAGCCTTTTGTCGTGCCGCCCATGAGTAGCCCCTCGCCGTGATGCCCCAGAGGAGCTCCTCGCTGCGATGCCCCAGAGCACCCCCTCGCCGCCTCTCCCCGCAGGAGCCCCTCACCACACCTTCCCGCAGGAGCCCCTCAGAGCGCCACTCCACAGGAGCCCCTCAGAGCGCCACCCCGGAGGAGCCCATCGTTCCACCGCCTCGGAGGAGCCTAGTGCCGTGCTGCCCCGGAGGAGCCCCTGACTGCACGGCGCCGCCCCGCCAGAGCCCCTCACTGCGCTGTCCCGGAGGAGGCCTTTTCCATGGCGCCTCCGTGGAGCCCCTGGCCGCAATGCCCTGGAGGATCCCCTCAGGGCGATGGCCCGAAGGATCCTGCTGCTGCGCTCCCCTGGAGGAGCCCCTCATCGTGCCAACGTGGAGCAGGTCCTCTTCATGCTGCCCAGAGGATCCCGTCGCTTCTCTGCTGCAGAGTCTCCCCTCGCCGTACTGCCCTGGAGGAGCGCTCTGTCACGCCTCTGCGCTCCGGCAGAGCCCCTCATGGTGCTGCCCCGAAGGAGCCCCCTGCCACGACAGCTTGGAGCAGCCCCTTGCCACGGCACCCTGCTGGCATCGGTAGCCGGATGCCGCAGAAGTGCCCTTCTTTGTGCCTCTCCACAGGTGTCCTTCCCCGCGCTGCCCCAGAGGAGCCCCACGCCGCGCTGCTGTGGAGCATTCCGTCGTCGCGCTGCCCCGGCCAGAGCCCCTCACTGCGCTGTCCCGGAGGAGGCCTTTTCCATGGCGCCTCCGTGGAGCCCCTGGCCGCAATGCCCTGGAGGATCCCCTCAGGGCGTTGGCCCGAAGGAGCCTGCTGCTGCGCTCCCCTGGAGGAGCCCCTCATCGTGCCAACGTGGAGCAGCTCCTCTTCACGCTGCCCAGAGGATCCCGTCGCTTCTCTGCTGCAGAGTCTCCCCTCACCGTACTGCCCTGGAGGAGTGCTCAGTCACGCCTCTGCGCTCCGGCTGAGCCCCTCACGGTGCTGCCCCGAAGGAGCCCCTTGCCACAGCGGCTTGGAGCAGCCCCTTGCCACGGCACCCTGCTGGCATCGGTAGCCGGATGCCGCAGAAGTGCCCTTCTTTGTGCCTCTCCACAGGTGTCCTTCTCCGCGCTGCCCCAGAGGAGCCCCACGCCGCGCTGCTGTGGAGCATTCCGTCGTCGCACTGCCCCGGCAGAGCCCCTTGCTGCGTCAGCCCGGCGGAATCCATCACTGTAGCGCCCCGCCGTGCAGGAGCCCCTCGGAGGATCCCTATGTCGCGCTGTCCCGGAGGCGTCCCTCGCTGCAATGCCCTGGAGGAGCCCTTTGTTGCGCCGCCCTGCAGGAGCCCGTCGCCATGCAGAGTGACAGGAGCCCCTCGCTGTGCTGTGCTGGAGGAGCCCATGGCTGCAGCGCCCTGGAGGAACCCCTCAGCGCGCCACCCTGGAGGAGTCTTCAACACGCTGCCGTGCAGGAGCCCCTCTCTGCGCCGCCGGGGGCACCCCCTTGCCGTGCCGCCCTGTCCTGGAAGAGACCCTTGCTGCGCTGCCCCAGAGGAACCCGTCGCCCCGGAGCAGCTCCTCGCTGCTCCACCCCGGAGCAGCCTGTTGCCACGGCACTCCAGAGGAGCCCATCACGGCACGGTGCTGGAGGAATCCTTCATCGCGTCACCGCAAAGGAGTACTTAATCACGCCGGCCTGGAGATGATTGTCGTGCCGCTCCAGAGGAGCTCTTCATCATGCTGCGCAGGTGGTCTTGGACGAGTGTTTCAGCGCGATGCTCAGGTGTTGTAGGAGCCTGTCCCCACGTCACACTGGAGGAGCCTTGATGGCGTTGCGTCACCCTGGAGGAGTGCATCACGGCATGGCCCTGGAGAAGCCTGTGACGACGTTGTCCCGGAGCAGGCTATCGTCACCCCAAGGCGGAGGAGCCCTTCACCGCACTGCCCCTGAGGAGCCCGTCCCTGTGCTGTCCTGGATAATCCCATCCCCATGCGACGGCCGAGGAGCCTGTCAGCTTGGTGCCAGGAAGGAGCCCTGCACTCAGCCACCCCACAGGAGCCCAGCCCAGCGTCGCCGCAGAGGAGCCTGGAACAGCGTCGCCCCAGCGGAGCCTGTCGCTTCCCCGGCGCATAGGAGCACATCGTCACGCTGCCTCCAACGAGCCCTTCAGTGCAATGCTCGTCTCTTCTAGGAGCCCTTCAGCGCCCCGCCGCAGAGGAGCCTGTCGTGGCGCCGTCCCGGAGGAGCCCATCACTGTGCCATGCCAGAGGAGCCCATCACCACGCCGCCCTTGCATACCGTCTTTTGTGTGCCATCTTTTGCGTACCGTATTGTATGGTTTGTATTCCGTGGTATTGTATGTCTGGTATTTTTTATGTTCTTTTGTATTGCGTTGTCTTATATGTGTATTCTGTGTTGTGTTTTATCTTGTGGAAAAGGATTGATTGTATGTATTTTCTGGTATGGTGTGGTACGTATTGAAAGTATTGGGTATTGAATGTATCGGGTATTGTATTTGGCCTCGAATGTAGCTGGTCTTGAATGTATCTGGTATTGCATTTGGTATTGTATGTATCTGGTATTTGGTATTGTATGTATCTGGTATTGTATTTGGTATTGTATGTATCTGGTATTTGGTATTGTATGTATCTGGTATTGCATTTGTTTTTAAATGGATCTAGTATTGTAATTGGTATTGTATGTATCTGGTATTGTATCTGGTATTGCATTTGGTTTTAAATGGATCTAGTATTGTAATTGGTATTGTATGTATCTGGTATTGTATTTGGTATTGCATTTGTTTTTAAATGGATCTAGTATTGTATTTGGTATTGAATGTATCTGGTATTGTATTTGGTGTTGGATTTAGGATTGAATGAATTTGGTATTGTCTGTGGTCTTGAACGTGTTTGGTATTGAATCCATCCGGTATTTACTCTGTCTGGTATTGTATCAGGTACTGAATGTATTGGGTAGCAAATGGATCGGGTGTTGTATTTGGCATTGTGTGTATTTGTCATTGTTATGGCATTGAATGTGTTTGGGATTGTATGTATCGTGTTGCGTGTGGGGTGACATTTGGGATTGTAGGTATCATGTTGTGTTTGGGATTGTATTTGGGATTTTCCGTATCGGGTTGTATTGGGGATTGTATGTATCCTGTTTTGTATGGTATGTATCCTATTGTATCTGGTATTGAATGTATGCTAATTGTATCTGGTATTGAATTTGGTTTTGTATGTATTGTAATTGTAATTGGTATTGTATCCCGTGTTGAATGTGTCTGGTATTGAATGTATTGCATGATATTTGGTATTGTGTTTGGGCCTGAATGGGTCTGGTATCATGCTTGCTATCACCTGGGTCCGGTATTGCATGTAGTGTGTTGTATTTGGTATCGAATAACCTTGGTATTTTATGTGGTATTTTTTTGGTGATTATATGTATCGGATTGTGTTTGGGCTTGAACGTGTTTGGTCTGGAATGTGTTTGGGATTGTGCGTATCAGATTGTGTTTGGGATGCAAGGAATTTGCGATGGTGTGTATCTGGTATGGTAGTTGGTATTGAATGTATCTCGCATGGTTTTTGGTATTGTATTTGGTGTTGAATGTATTTGGGATTCTGTTTGTTGCCCAATGTAACGTATTGTATTTGGTATTGAATGTATCTGGTCTTGAACGTGGTATTGTACTTAGTGTCGAAGGTATCGGGTGTTGTATGTGGTATTGTATTTGGTACTGAATGTATCAGATTTGGTATTGGATGTATCATATTGTATGTGGTATTGTATGTATCTGGTATTGGGGATTTGATATTGCATGTATTTGGCATTGTGTTTGGTATTGCATATATTTGGCATTGCATGTATTGTTTTGTATTTGGTACTGTATTTGGTGGTGTCTGTGTTGTATCGTATTGGGTATTGTATCAGGTATGGAACGTATTTGGGTTTGTGTTTGGTATGGAATGTATCTGGTATTGTATTTGGTATTGTTGTTCTTGCATGTATTGTATTTGATATGCAATGTATTTGGTATTGAATTTGGTGTTGAATTTGGTGTGGAATGACTTTGGTATTGTATTTGGTATTCTCTGTAGTGTATTTGGTATTGAATGTATTTGGTATTGTGGTTGCTCTGGCATGTATTCGGCATTGTGTTTGGTATTGAACGTAATGGTTATGGTGTGTGCTATGGAATGGGTTTGGTCTTGAATGCGTCTGATGCTGGTTTTGGTATTGTATTTGGTATGGTATTTCTTGTAAAGTATGAATTATTTTGAATGTGTTGTATTTGTGTGGTGTTGAATTTGTACTCTATGTATTGCATGGTGTGTGTTGTGTTGTGTTTTATATTGTACTGTATTTTAGGTATGGTATGTGTCGTCTGTAGTCTATGGTGTGGTAGGTATTAGAGTTCGTATTGTCTGCTATGTATTGTATTGTATGTTATAGTATTTCTTGTATGGTGTGCTCTTTCTTGTATTGTATGAATTATGTTGTTTTGTATTTTCTTGTTTGTATAGTATACTTTGATCCGCATGGTATGGTTTGGTATGTCTTGTATGTAAGTGTAGCGCCACCCCGTACGAGCTGTTGCTGGTGCTGAGCAGGTCATCTTCTGGGCCGAGCCATTCGGCATGCTGCTCAGCTCTTCTAGGATCCTGTCAGCACGTGGCGCTGGAGGAGGCCATGTCGCAGCGCCCCAGAGGAGCCCATCGTCTGGCCGACCCGGTGGAGCCTGTCCCTGTGTGACACTGGAGGAGCCCCTGGCCACGCCGGTCTGGAGGAGCCTGTCGCCGCGGCAGAGGAGCCCAGCAGCGCGTGATCCCAGAGGAGCCCTTCATCGCTTCTCCCTGTCAGCGTCCATCACTGCACCGTGCTGGAGGAGCCCATCACCGCGCTGCGCCCGAGGAGCCCCTCATCGAGTTGCCCCGCAGGAGCCCGTTGCCGTGCCACCGTCGGGGAGCCTTCGAGACATCGCCCCAGAACAGCCCATCGCTGCGCCTCTTGTCCCCGAAGGAGCGCGTTGCTGCACCGCGCCTCCCCAGAGGAGCCCGTCACGGGGCTGCAGCGGAGCAGCTCGTTGCCGTGCTGTGGCAGAGAAGCCCATTGTCCGGTGCCCCGGAGGAGCCCCTCAGCGCAGCGTGCTGCCCTGGAGGAGCCCGTTGTGGTTCTGTGCTGTAAGATATCCTCGCTGCACTGCCCACCCCGAAGCAGCCTCTCGCCGTTCCGCCCCGTGGGAGGCCGTCACTAGCCGCACTGGAGGAGCCTTTTGTCGTGCCGCCCATGAGTAGCCCCTCGCCGTGATGCCCCAGAGGAGCTCCTCGCTGCGATGCCCCAGAGCACCCCCTCGCCGCCTCTCCCCGCAGGAGCCCCTCACCACACCTTCCCGCAGGAGCCCCTCAGAGCGCCACTCCACAGGAGCCCCTCAGAGCGCCACCCCGGAGGAGCCCATCGTTCCACCGCCTCGGAGGAGCCTAGTGCCGTGCTGCCCCGGAGGAGCCCCTGACTGCACGGCGCCGCCCCGCCAGAGCCCCTCACTGCGCTGTCCCGGAGGAGGCCTTTTCCATGGCGCCTCCGTGGAGCCCCTGGCCGCAATGCCCTGGAGGATCCCCTCAGGGCGATGGCCCGAAGGATCCTGCTGCTGCGCTCCCCTGGAGGAGCCCCTCATCGTGCCAACGTGGAGCAGGTCCTCTTCATGCTGCCCAGAGGATCCCGTCGCTTCTCTGCTGCAGAGTCTCCCCTCGCCGTACTGCCCTGGAGGAGCGCTCTGTCACGCCTCTGCGCTCCGGCAGAGCCCCTCATGGTGCTGCCCCGAAGGAGCCCCCTGCCACGACAGCTTGGAGCAGCCCCTTGCCACGGCACCCTGCTGGTATCCGTAGCCGGATGCCGCAGAAGTGCCCTTCTTTGTGCCTCTCCACAGGTGTCCTTCCCCGCGCTGCCCCAGAGGAGCCCCACGCCGCGCTGCTGTGGAGCATTCCGTCGTCGCGCTGCCCCGGCCAGAGCCCCTCACTGCGCTGTCCCGGAGGAGGCCTTTTCCATGGCGCCTCCGTGGAGCCCCTGGCCGCAATGCCCTGGAGGATCCCCTCAGGGCGTTGGCCCGAAGGAGCCTGCTGCTGCGCTCCCCTGGAGGAGCCCCTCATCGTGCCAACGTGGAGCAGCTCCTCTTCACGCTGCCCAGAGGATCCCGTCGCTTCTCTGCTGCAGAGTCTCCCCTCACCGTACTGCCCTGGAGGAGTGCTCAGTCACGCCTCTGCGCTCCGGCTGAGCCCCTCACGGTGCTGCCCCGAAGGAGCCCCTTGCCACAGCGGCTTGGAGCAGCCCCTTGCCACGGCACCCTGCTGGCATCGGTAGCCGGATGCCGCAGAAGTGCCCTTCTTTGTGCCTCTCCACAGGTGTCCTTCTCCGCGCTGCCCCAGAGGAGCCCCACGCCGCGCTGCTGTGGAGCATTCCGTCGTCGCACTGCCCCGGCAGAGCCCCTTGCTGCGTCAGCCCGGCGGAATCCATCACTGTAGCGCCCCGCCGTGCAGGAGCCCCTCGGAGGATCCCTATGTCGCGCTGTCCCGGAGGCGTCCCTCGCTGCAATGCCCTGGAGGAGCCCTTTGTTGCGCCGCCCTGCAGGAGCCCGTCGCCATGCAGAGTGACAGGAGCCCCTCGCTGTGCTGTGCTGGAGGAGCCCATGGCTGCAGCGCCCTGGAGGAACCCCTCAGCGCGCCACCCTGGAGGAGTCTTCAACACGCTGCCGTGCAGGAGCCCCTCTCTGCGCCGCCGCGGGGAGCCCCTTGCCGTGCCGCCCTGTCCTGGAAGAGACCCTTGCTGCGCTGCCCCAGAGGAACCCGTCGCCCCGGAGCAGCTCCTCGCTGCTCCACCCCGGAGCAGCCTGTTGCCACGGCACTCCAGAGGAGCCCATCACGGCACGGTGCTGGAGGAATCCTTCATCGCGTCACCGCAAAGGAGTACTTAATCACGCCGGCCTGGAGATGATTGTCGTGCCGCTCCAGAGGAGCTCTTCATCATGCTGCGCAGGTGGTCTTGGACGAGTGTTTCAGCGCGATGCTCAGGTGTTGTAGGAGCCTGTCCCCACGTCACACTGGAGGAGCCTTGATGGCGTTGCGTCACCCTGGAGGAGTGCATCACGGCATGGCCCTGGAGAAGCCTGTGACGACGTTGTCCCGGAGCAGGCTATCGTCACCCCAAGGCGGAGGAGCCCTTCACCGCACTGCCCCTGAGGAGCCCGTCACTGTGCTGTCCTGGATAATCCCATCCCCATGCGACGGCCGAGGAGCCTGTCAGCTTGGTGCCAGGAAGGAGCCCTGCACTCAGCCACCCCACAGGAGCCCAGCCCAGCGTCGCCGCAGAGGAGCCTGGAACAGCGTCGCCCCAGCGGAGCCTGTCGCTTCCCCGGCGCATAGGAGCACATCGTCACGCTGCCTCCAACGAGCCCTTCAGTGCAATGCTCGTCTCTTCTAGGAGCCCTTCAGCGCCCCGCCGCAGAGGAGCCTGTCGTGGCGCCGTCCCGGAGGAGCCCATCACTGTGCCATGCCAGAGGAGCCCATCACCACGCCGCCCTTGCATACCGTCTTTTGTGTGCCATCTTTTGCGTACCGTATTGTATGGTTTGTATTCCGTGGTATTGTATGTCTGGTATTTTTTATGTTCTTTTGTATTGCGTTGTCTTATATGTGTATTCTGTGTTGTGTTTTATCTTGTGGAAAAGGATTGATTGTATGTATTTTCTGGTATGGTGTGGTACGTATTGAAAGTATTGGGTATTGAATGTATCGGGTATTGTATTTGGCCTCGAATGTAGCTGGTCTTGAATGTATCTGGTATTGCATTTGGTATTGTATGTATCTGGTATTTGGTATTGTATGTATCTGGTATTGCATTTGGTATTGTATGTATCTGGTATTTGGTATTGTATGTATCTGGTATTGCATGTGGTTTTAAATGGATCTAGTATTGTAATTGGTATTGTATGTATCTGGTATTGTATTTGGTATTGCATTTGGTTTTAAATGGATCTAGTATTGTAATTGGTATTGTATGTATCTGGTATTGTATTTGGTATTGCATTTGTTTTTAAATGGATCTAGTATTGTATTTGGTATTGAATGTATCTGGTATTGTATTTGGTGTTGGATTTAGGATTGAATGAATTTGGTATTGTCTGTGGTCTTGAACGTGTTTGGTATTGAATCCATCCGGTATTTACTCTGTCTGGTATTGTATCAGGTACTGAATGTATTGGGTAGCAAATGGATCGGGTGTTGTATTTGGCATTGTGTGTATTTGTCATTGTTATGGCATTGAATGTGTTTGGGATTGTATGTATCGTGTTGCGTGTGGGGTGACATTTGGGATTGTAGGTATCATGTTGTGTTTGGGATTGTATTTGGGATTTTCCGTATCGGGTTGTATTGGGGATTGTATGTATCCTGTTTTGTATGGTATGTATCCTATTGTATCTGGTATTGAATGTATGCTAATTGTATCTGGTATTGAATTTGGTTTTGTATGTATTGTAATTGTAATTGGTATTGTATCCCGTGTTGAATGTGTCTGGTATTGAATGTATTGCATGATATTTGGTATTGTGTTTGGGCCTGAATGGGTCTGGTATCATGCTTGCTATCACCTGGGTCCGGTATTGCATGTAGTGTGTTGTATTTGGTATCGAATAACCTTGGTATTTTATGTGGTATTTTTTTGGTGATTATATGTATCGGATTGTGTTTGGGCTTGAACGTGTTTGGTCTGGAATGTGTTTGGGATTGTGCGTATCAGATTGTGTTTGGGATGCAAGGAATTTGCGATGGTGTGTATCTGGTATGGTAGTTGGTATTGAATGTATCTCGCATGGTTTTTGGTATTGTATTTGGTGTTGAATGTATTTGGGATTCTGTTTGTTGCCCAATGTAACGTATTGTATTTGGTATTGAATGTATCTGGTCTTGAACGTGGTATTGTACTTAGTGTCGAAGGTATCGGGTGTTGTATGTGGTATTGTATTTGGTACTGAATGTATCAGATTTGGTATTGGATGTATCATATTGTATGTGGTATTGTATGTATCTGGTATTGGGGATTTGATATTGCATGTATTTGGCATTGTGTTTGGTATTGCATATATTTGGCATTGCATGTATTGTTTTGTATTTGGTACTGTATTTGGTGGTGTCTGTGTTGTATCGTATTGGGTATTGTATCAGGTATGGAACGTATTTGGGTTTGTGTTTGGTATGGAATGTATCTGGTATTGTATTTGGTATTGTTGTTCTTGCATGTATTGTATTTGATATGCAATGTATTTGGTATTGAATTTGGTGTTGAATTTGGTGTGGAATGACTTTGGTATTGTATTTGGTATTCTCTGTAGTGTATTTGGTATTGAATGTATTTGGTATTGTGGTTGCTCTGGCATGTATTCGGCATTGTGTTTGGTATTGAACGTAATGGTTATGGTGTGTGCTATGGAATGGGTTTGGTCTTGAATGCGTCTGATGCTGGTTTTGGTATTGTATTTGGTATGGTATTTCTTGTAAAGTATGAATTATTTTGAATGTGTTGTATTTGTGTGGTGTTGAATTTGTACTCTATGTATTGCATGGTGTGTGTTGTGTTGTGTTTTATATTGTACTGTATTTTAGGTATGGTATGTGTCGTCTGTAGTCTATGGTGTGGTAGGTATTAGAGTTCGTATTGTCTGCTATGTATTGTATTGTATGTTATAGTATTTCTTGTATGGTGTGCTCTTTCTTGTATTGTATGAATTATGTTGTTTTGTATTTTCTTGTTTGTATAGTATACTTTGATCCGCATGGTATGGTTTGGTATGTCTTGTATGTAAGTGTAGCGCCACCCCGTACGAGCTGTTGCTGGTGCTGAGCAGGTCATCTTCTGGGCCGAGCCATTCGGCATGCTGCTCAGCTCTTCTAGGATCCTGTCAGCACGTGGCGCTGGAGGAGGCCATGTCGCAGCGCCCCAGAGGAGCCCATCGTCTGGCCGACCCGGTGGAGCCTGTCCCTGTGTGACACTGGAGGAGCCCCTGGCCACGCCGGTCTGGAGGAGCCTGTCGCCGCGGCAGAGGAGCCCAGCAGCGCGTGATCCCAGAGGAGCCCTTCATCGCTTCTCCCTGTCAGCGTCCATCACTGCACCGTGCTGGAGGAGCCCATCACCGCGCTGCGCCCGAGGAGCCCCTCATCGAGTTGCCCCGCAGGAGCCCGTTGCCGTGCCACCGTCGGGGAGCCTTCGAGACATCGCCCCAGAACAGCCCATCGCTGCGCCTCTTGTCCCCGAAGGAGCGCGTTGCTGCACCGCGCCTCCCCAGAGGAGCCCGTCACGGGGCTGCAGCGGAGCAGCTCGTTGCCGTGCTGTGGCAGAGAAGCCCATTGTCCGGTGCCCCGGAGGAGCCCCTCAGCGCAGCGTGCTGCCCTGGAGGAGCCCGTTGTGGTTCTGTGCTGTAAGATATCCTCGCTGCACTGCCCACCCCGAAGCAGCCTCTCGCCGTTCCGCCCCGTGGGAGGCCGTCACTAGCCGCACTGGAGGAGCCTTTTGTCGTGCCGCCCATGAGTAGCCCCTCGCCGTGATGCCCCAGAGGAGCTCCTCGCTGCGATGCCCCAGAGCACCCCCTCGCCGCCTCTCCCCGCAGGAGCCCCTCACCACACCTTCCCGCAGGAGCCCCTCAGAGCGCCACTCCACAGGAGCCCCTCAGAGCGCCACCCCGGAGGAGCCCATCGTTCCACCGCCTCGGAGGAGCCTAGTGCCGTGCTGCCCCGGAGGAGCCCCTGACTGCACGGCGCCGCCCCGCCAGAGCCCCTCACTGCGCTGTCCCGGAGGAGGCCTTTTCCATGGCGCCTCCGTGGAGCCCCTGGCCGCAATGCCCTGGAGGATCCCCTCAGGGCGATGGCCCGAAGGAGCCTGCTGCTGCGCTCCCCTGGAGGAGCCCCTCATCGTGCCAACGTGGAGCAGGTCCTCTTCATGCTGCCCAGAGGATCCCGTCGCTTCTCTGCTGCAGAGTCTCCCCTCGCCGTACTGCCCTGGAGGAGCGCTCTGTCACGCCTCTGCGCTCCGGCAGAGCCCCTCATGGTGCTGCCCCGAAGGAGCCCCCTGCCACGACAGCTTGGAGCAGCCCCTTGCCACGGCACCCTGCTGGCATCGGTAGCCGGATGCCCCAGAAGTGCCCTTCTTTGTGCCTCTCCACAGGTGTCCTTCCCCGCGCTGCCCCAGAGGAGCCCCACGCCGCGCTGCTGTGGAGCATTCCGTCGTCGCGCTGCCCCGGCAGAGCCCCTCACTGCGCTGTCCCGGAGGAGGCCTTTTCCATGGCGCCTCCGTGGAGCCCCTGGCCGCAATGCCCTGGAGGATCCCCTCAGGGCGTTGGCCCGAAGGAGCCTGCTGCTGCGCTCCCCTGGAGGAGCCCCTCATCGTGCCAACGTGGAGCAGCTCCTCTTCACGCTGCCCAGAGGATCCCGTCGCTTCTCTGCTGCAGAGTCGCCCCTCACCGTACTGCCCTGGAGGAGTGCTCAGTCACGCCTCTGCGCTCCGGCTGAGCCCCTCACGGTGCTGCCCCGAAGGAGCCCCTTGCCACAGCGGCTTGGAGCAGCCCCTTGCCACGGCACCCTGCTGGCATCGGTAGCCGGATGCCGCAGAAGTGCCCTTCTTTGTGCCTCTCCACAGGTGTCCTTCTCCGCGCTGCCCCAGAGGAGCCCCACGCCGCGCTGCTGTGGAGCATTCCGTCGTCGCACTGCCCCGGCAGAGCCCCTTGCTGCGTCAGCCCGGCGGAATCCATCACTGTAGCGCCCCGCCGTGCAGGAGCCCCTCGGAGGATCCCTATGTCGCGCTGTCCCGGAGGCGTCCCTCGCTGCAATGCCCTGGAGGAGCCCTTTGTTGCGCCGCCCTGCAGGAGCCCGTCGCCATGCAGAGTGACAGGAGCCCCTCGCTGTGCTGTGCTGGAGGAGCCCATGGCTGCAGCGCCCTGGAGGAACCCCTCAGCGCGCCACCCTGGAGGAGTCTTCAACACGCTGCCGTGCAGGAGCCCCTCTCTGCGCCGCCGCGGGGAGCCCCTTGCCGTGCCGCCCTGTCCTGGAAGAGACCCTTGCTGCGCTGCCCCAGAGGAACCCGTCGCCCCGGAGCAGCTCCTCGCTGCTCCACCCCGGAGCAGCCTGTTGCCACGGCACTCCAGAGGAGCCCATCACGGCACGGTGCTGGAGGAATCCTTCATCGCGTCACCGCAAAGGAGTACTTAATCACGCCGGCCTGGAGATGATTGTCGTGCCGCTCCAGAGGAGCTCTTCATCATGCTGCGCAGGTGGTCTTGGACGAGTGTTTCAGCGCGATGCTCAGGTGTTGTAGGAGCCTGTCCCCACGTCACACTGGAGGAGCCTTGATGGCGTTGCGTCACCCTGGAGGAGTGCATCACGGCATGGCCCTGGAGAAGCCTGTGACGACGTTGTCCCGGAGCAGGCTATCGTCACCCCAAGGCGGAGGAGCCCTTCACCGCACTGCCCCTGAGGAGCCCGTCCCTGTGCTGTCCTGGATAATCCCATCCCCATGCGACGGCCGAGGAGCCTGTCAGCTTGGTGCCAGGAAGGAGCCCTGCACTCAGCCACCCCACAGGAGCCCAGCCCAGCGTCGCCGCAGAGGAGCCTGGAACAGCGTCGCCCCAGCGGAGCCTGTCGCTTCCCCGGCGCATAGGAGCACATCGTCACGCTGCCTCCAACGAGCCCTTCAGTGCAATGCTCGTCTCTTCTAGGAGCCCTTCAGCGCCCCGCCGCAGAGGAGCCTGTCGTGGCGCCGTCCCGGAGGAGCCCATCACTGTGCCATGCCAGAGGAGCCCATCACCAGGCCGCCCTTGCATACCGTCTTTTGTGTGCCATCTTTTGCGTACCGTATTGTATGGTTTGTATTCCGTGGTATTGTATGTCTGGTATTTTTTATGTTCTTTTGTATTGCGTTGTCTTATATGTGTATTCTGTGTTGTGTTTTATCTTGTGGAAAAGGATTGATTGTATGTATTTTCTGGTATGGTGTGGTACGTATTGAAAGTATTGGGTATTGAATGTATCGGGTATTGTATTTGGCCTCGAATGTAGCTGGTCTTGAATGTATCTGGTATTGCATTTGGTATTGTATGTATCTGGTATTTGGTATTGTATGTATCTGGTATTGCATTTGGTATTGTATGTATCTGGTATTTGGTATTGTATGTATCTGGTATTGCATTTGTGTATGTATCTGGTATTGTATGTATCTGGTATTGTATTTGGTATTGCATTTGTTTTTAAATGGATCTAGTATTGTAATTGGTATTGTATGTATCTGGTATTGTATTTGGTATTGCATTTGGTTTTAAATGGATCTAGTATTGTAATTGGTATTGTATGTATCTGGTATTGTATTTGGTATTGCATTTGTTTTTAAATGGATCTAGTATTGTATTTGGTATTGAATGTATCTGGTATTGTATTTGGTGTTGGATTTAGGATTGAATGAATTTGGTATTGTCTGTGGTCTTGAACGTGTTTGGTATTGAATCCATCCGGTATTTACTCTGTCTGGTATTGTATCAGGTACTGAATGTATTGGGTAGCAAATGGATCGGGTGTTGTATTTGGCATTGTGTGTATTTGTCATTGTTATGGCATTGAATGTGTTTGGGATTGTATGTATCGTGTTGCGTGTGGGGTGACATTTGGGATTGTAGGTATCATGTTGTGTTTGGGATTGTATTTGGGATTTTCCGTATCGGGTTGTATTGGGGATTGTATGTATCCTGTTTTGTATGGTATGTATCCTATTGTATCTGGTATTGAATGTATGCTAATTGTATCTGGTATTGAAATTGGTTTTGTATGTATTGTAATTGTAATTGGTATTGTATCCCGTGTTGAATGTGTCTGGTATTGAATGTATTGCATGATATTTGGTATTGTGTTTGGGCCTGAATGGGTCTGGTATCATGCTTGCTATCACCTGGGTCCGGTATTGCATGTAGTGTGTTGTATTTGGTATCGAATAACCTTGGTATTTTATGTGGTATTTTTTTGGTGATTATATGTATCGGATTGTGTTTGGGCTTGAACGTGTTTGGTCTGGAATGTGTTTGGGATTGTGCGTATCAGATTGTGTTTGGGATGCAAGGAATTTGCGATGGTGTGTATCTGGTATGGTAGTTGGTATTGAATGTATCTCGCATGGTTTTTGGTATTGTATTTGGTGTTGAATGTATTTGGGATTCTGTTTGGTGTCCAATGTAACGTATTGTATTTGGTATTGAATGTATCTGGTCTTGAACGTGGTATTGTACTTAGTGTCGAAGGTATCGGGTGTTGTATGTGGTATTGTATTTGGTACTGAATGTATCAGATTTGGTATTGGATGTATCATATTGTATGTGGTATTGTATGTATCTGGTATTGGGGATTTGATATTGCATGTATTTGGCATTGTGTTTGGTATTGCATGTATTGTTTTGTATTTGGTACTGTATTTGGTGGTGTCTGTGTTGTATCGTATTGGGTATTGTATCAGGTATGGAACGTATTTGGGTTTGTGTTTGGTATGGAATGTATCTGGTATTGTATTTGGTATTGTTGTTCTTGCATGTATTGTATTTGATATGCAATGTATTTGGTATTGAATTTGGTGTTGAATTTGGTGTGGAATGACTTTGGTATTGTATTTGGTATTCTCTGTAGTGTATTTGGTATTGAATGTATTTGGTATTGTGGTTGCTCTGGCATGTATTCGGCATTGTGTTTGGTATTGAACGTAATGGTTATGGTGTGTGCTATGGAATGGGTTTGGTCTTGAATGCGTCTGATGCTGGTTTTGGTATTGTATTTGGTATGGTATTTCTTGTAAAGTATGAATTATTTTGAATGTGTTGTATTTGTGTGGTGTTGAATTTGTACTCTATGTATTGCATGGTGTGTGTTGTGTTGTGTTTTATATTGTACTGTATTTTAGGTATGGTATGTGTCGTCTGTAGTCTATGGTGTGGTAGGTATTAGAGTTCGTATTGTCTGCTATGTATTGTATTGTATGTTATAGTATTTCTTGTATGGTGTGCTCTTTCTTGTATTGTATGAATTATGTTGTTTTGTATTTTCTTGTTTGTATAGTATACTTTGATCCGCATGGTATGGTTTGGTATGTCTTGTATGTAAGTGTAGCGCCACCCCGTACGAGCTGTTGCTGGTGCTGAGCAGGTCATCTTCTGGGCCGAGCCATTCGGCATGCTGCTCAGCTCTTCTAGGATCCTGTCAGCACGTGGCGCTGGAGGAGGCCATCGTCGCAGCGCCCCAGAGGAGCCCATCGTCTGGCCGACCCGGTGGAGCCTGTCCCTGTGTGACACTGGAGGAGCCCCTGGCCACGCCGGTCTGGAGGAGCCTGTCGCCGCGGCAGAGGAGCCCAGCAGCGCGTGATCCCAGAGGAGCCCTTCATCGCTTCTCCCTGTCAGCGTCCATCACTGCACCGTGCTGGAGGAGCCCATCACCGCGCTGCGCCCGAGGAGCCCCTCATCGAGTTGCCCCGCAGGAGCCCGTTGCCGTGCCACCGTCGGGAAGCCTTCGAGACATCGCCCCAGAACAGCCCATCGCTGCGCCTCTTGTCCCCGAAGGAGCGCGTTGCTGCACCGCGCCTCCCCAGAGGAGCCCGTCACGGGGCTGCAGCGGAGCAGCTCGTTGCCGTGCTGTGGCAGAGAAGCCCATTGTCCGGTGCCCCGGAGGAGCCCCTCAGCGCAGCGTGCTGCCCTGGAGGAGCCCGTTGTGGTTCTGTGCTGTAAGATATCCTCGCTGCACTGCCCACCCCGAAGCAGCCTCTCGCCGTTCCGCCCCGTGGGAGGCCGTCACTAGCCGCACTGGAGGAGCCTTTTGTCGTGCCGCCCATGAGTAGCCCCTCGCCGTGATGCCCCAGAGGAGCTCCTCGCTGCGATGCCCCAGAGCACCCCCTCGCCGCCTCTCCCCGCAGGAGCCCCTCACCACACCTTCCCGCAGGAGCCCCTCAGAGCGCCACTCCACAGGAGCCCCTCAGAGCGCCACCCCGGAGGAGCCCATCGTTCCACCGCCTCGGAGGAGCCTAGTGCCGTGCTGCCCCGGAGGAGCCCCTGACTGCACGGCGCCGCCCCGCCAGAGCCCCTCACTGCGCTGTCCCGGAGGAGGCCTTTTCCATGGCGCCTCCGTGGAGCCCCTCGCTGCAATGCCCTGGAGGATCCCCTCAGCGTGATGGCCCGAAGGAGCCTGCTGCTGCGCTCCCCTGGAGGAGCCCCTCATCGTGCCAACGTGGAGCAGCTCCTCTTCACGCTGCCCAGAGGATCCCGTCGCTTCTCTGCTGCAGAGTCTCCCCTCACCGTACTGCCCTGGAGGAGTGCTCAGTCACGCCTCTGCGCTCCGGCTGAGCCCCTCACGGTGCTGCCCCGAAGGAGCCCCTTGCCACAGCGGCTTGGAGCAGCCCCTTGCCACGGCACCCTGCTGGTATCCGTAGCCGGATGCCGCAGAAGTGCCCTTCTTTGTGCCTCTCCACAGGTGTCCTTCCCCGCGCTGCCCCAGAGGAGCCCCACGCCGCGCTGCTGTGGAGCATTCCGTCGTCGCACTGCCCCGGCAGAGCCCCTTGCTGCGTCAGCCCGGCGGAATCCATCACTGTATCGCCCCGCCGTGCAGGAGCCCCTCGGAGGATCTCTATGTCGCGCTGTCCCGGAGGCGTCCCTCGCTGCAATGCCCTGGAGGAGCCCTTTGTTGCGCCGCCCTGCAGGAGCCCGTCGCCATGCAGAGTGACAGGAGCCCCTCGCTGTGCTGTGCTGGAGGAGCCCATGGCTGCAGCGCCCTGGAGGAACCCCTCAGCGCGCCACCCTGGAGGAGTCTTCAACACGCTGCCGTGCAGGAGCCCCTCTCTGCGCCGCCGCGGGGGAGCCCCTTGCCGTGCCGCCCTGTCCTGGAAGAGACCCTTGCTGCGCTGCCCCAGAGGAACCCGTCGCCCCGGAGCAGCTCCTCGCTGCTCCACCCCGGAGCAGCCTGTTGCCACGGCACTCCAGAGGAGCCCATCACGGCACGGTGCTGGAGGAATCCTTCATCGCGTCACCGCAAAGGAGTACTTAATCACGCCGGCCTGGAGATGATTGTCGTGCCGCTCCAGAGGAGCTCTTCATCATGCTGCGCAGGTGGTCTTGGACGAGTGTTTCAGCGCGATGCTCAGGTGTTGTAGGAGCCTGTCCCCACGTCACACTGGAGGAGCCTTGATGGCGTTGCGTCACCCTGGAGGAGTGCATCACGGCATGGCCCTGGAGAAGCCTGTGACGACGTTGTCCCGGAGCAGGCTATCGTCACCCCAAGGCGGAGGAGCCCTTCACCGCACTGCCCCTGAGGAGCCCGTCCCTGTGCTGTCCTGGATAATCCCATCCCCATGCGACGGCCGAGGAGCCTGTCAGCTTGGTGCCAGGAAGGAGCCCTGCACTCAGCCACCCCACAGGAGCCCAGCCCAGCGTCGCCGCAGAGGAGCCTGGAACAGCGTCGCCCCAGCGGAGCCTGTCGCTTCCCCGGCGCATAGGAGCACATCGTCACGCTGCCTCCAACGAGCCCTTCAGTGCAATGCTCGTCTCTTCTAGGAGCCCTTCAGCGCCCCGCCGCAGAGGAGCCTGTCGTGGCGCCGTCCCGGAGGAGCCCATCACTGTGCCATGCCAGAGGAGCCCATCACCAGGCCGCCCTTGCATACCGTCTTTTGTGTGCCATCTTTTGCGTACCGTATTGTATGGTTTGTATTCCGTGGTATTGTATGTCTGGTATTTTTTATGTTCTTTTGTATTGCGTTGTCTTATATGTGTATTCTGTGTTGTGTTTTATCTTGTGGAAAAGGATTGATTGTATGTATTTTCTGGTATGGTGTGGTACGTATTGAAAGTATTGGGTATTGAATGTATTGGGTATTGTATTTGGCCTCGAATGTAGCTGGTCTTGAATGTATCTGGTATTGCATTTGGTATTGTATGTATCTGGTATTTGGTATTGTATGTATCTGGTATTGTATTTGGTATTGTATGTATCTGGTATTTGGTATTGTATGTATCTGGTATTGCATTTGGTATTGTATGTATCTGGTATTTGGTATTGTATGTATCTGGTATTGCATGTGGTTTTAAATGGATCTAGTATTGTAATTGGTATTGTATGTATCTGGTATTGTATCTGGTATTGCATGTGGTTTTAAATGGATCTAGTATTGTAATTGGTATTGTATGTATCTGGTATTGTATTTGGTATTGCATTTGTTTTTAAATGGATCTAGTATTGTATTTGGTATTGAATGTATCTGGTATTGTATTTGGTGTTGGATTTAGGATTGAATGAATTTGGTATTGTCTGTGGTCTTGAACGTGTTTGGTATTGAATCCATCCGGTATTTACTCTGTCTGGTATTGTATCAGGTACTGAATGTATTGGGTAGCAAATGGATCGGGTGTTGTATTTGGCATTGTGTGTATTTGTCATTGTTATGGCATTGAATGTGTTTGGGATTGTATGTATCGTGTTGCGTGTGGGGTGACATTTGGGATTGTAGGTATCATGTTGTGTTTGGGATTGTATTTGGGATTTTCCGTATCGGGTTGTATTGGGGATTGTATGTATCCTGTTTTGTATGGTATGTATCCTATTGTATCTGGTATTGAATGTATGCTAATTGTATCTGGTATTGAAATTGGTTTTGTATGTATTGTAATTGTAATTGGTATTGTATCCCGTGTTGAATGTGTCTGGTATTGAATGTATTGCATGATATTTGGTATTGTGTTTGGGCCTGAATGGGTCTGGTATCATGCTTGCTATCACCTGGGTCCGGTATTGCATGTAGTGTGTTGTATTTGGTATCGAATAACCTTGGTATTTTATGTGGTATTTTTTTGGTGATTATATGTATCGGATTGTGTTTGGGCTGGAATGTGTTTGGGCTGGAATGTGTTTGGGATTGTGCGTATCAGATTGTGTTTGGGATGCAATGAATTTGCGATGGTGTGTATCTGTTATGGTAGTTGGTATTGAATGTATCTCGCATGGTTTTTGGTATTGTATTTGGTGTTGAATGTATTTGGGATTCTGTTTGGTGTCCAATGTAACGTATTGGTATTGAATGTATCTGGTCTTGAACGTGGTATTGTACTTAGTGTCGAAGGTATCGGGTGTTGTATGTGGTATTGTATTTGGTACTGAATGTATCAGATTTGGTATTGGATGTATCATATTGTATGTGGTATTGTATGTATCTGGTATTGGGGATTTGATATTGCATGTATTTGGCATTGTGTTTGGTATTGCATGTATTGTTTTGTATTTGGTACTGTATTTGGTGGTGTCTGTGTTGTATCGTATTGGGTATTGTATCAGGTATGGAACGTATTTGGGTTTGTGTTTGGTATGGAATGTATCTGGTATTGTATTTGGTATTGTTGTTCTTGCATGTATTGTATTTGATATGCAATGTATTTGGTATTGAATTTGGTGTTGAACTTGGTATGGAATGAATTTGGTATTGTATTTGGTATTCTCTGTAGTGTATTTGGTATTGAATGTATTTGGTATTGTGGTTGCTCTGGCATGTATTCGGCATTGTGTTTGGTATTGAACGTAATGGTTATGGTGTGTGCTATGGAATGGGTTTGGTCTTGAATGCGTCTGATGCTGGTTTTGGTATTGTATTTGGTATGGTATTTCTTGTAAAGTATGAATTATTTTGAATGTGTTGTATTTGTGTGGTGTTGAATTTGTACTCTATGTATTGCATGGTGTGTGTTGTGTTGTGTTTTATATTGTACTGTATTTTAGGTATGGTATGTGTCGTCTGTAGTCTATGGTGTGGTAGGTATTAGAGTTCGTATTGTCTGCTATGTATTGTATTGTATGTTATAGTATTTCTTGTATGGTGTGCTCTTTCTTGTATTGTATGAATTATGTTGTTTTGTATTTTCTTGTTTGTATAGTATACTTTGATCCGCATGGTATGGTTTGGTATGTCTTGTATGTAAGTGTAGCGCCACCCCGTACGAGCTGTTGCTGGTGCTGAGCAGGTCATCTTCTGGGCCGAGCCATTCGGCATGCTGCTCAGCTCTTCTAGGATCCTGTCAGCACGTGGCGCTGGAGGAGGCCATCGTCGCAGCGCCCCAGAGGAGCCCATCGTCTGGCCGACCCGGTGGAGCCTGTCCCTGTGTGACACTGGAGGAGCCCCTGGCCACGCCGGTCTGGAGGAGCCCGTCGCCGCGGCAGAGGAGCCCAGCAGCGCGTGATCCCAGAGGAGCCCTTCATCGCTTCTCCCTGGCAGCGTCCATCACTGCACCGTGCTGGAGGAGCCCATCACCGCGCTGCGCCCGAGGAGCCCCTCATCGAGTTGCCCCGCAGGAGCCCGTTGCCGTGCCACCGTCGGGAAGCCTTCGAGACATCGCCCCAGAACAGCCCATCGCTGCGCCTCTTGTCCCCGAAGGAGCGCGTTGCTGCACCGCGCCTCCCCAGAGGAGCCCGTCACGGGGCTGCAGCGGAGCAGCTCGTTGCCGTGCTGTGGCAGAGAAGCCCATTGTCCGGTGCCCCGGAGGAGCCCCTCAGCGCAGCGTGCTGCCCTGGAGGAGCCCGTTGTGGTTCTGTGCTGTAAGATATCCTCGCTGCACTGCCCACCCCGAAGCAGCCTCTCGCCGTTCCGCCCCGTGGGAGGCCGTCACTAGCCGCACTGGAGGAGCCTTTTGTCGTGCCGCCCACGAGTAGCCCCTCGCCGTGATGCCCCAGAGGAGCTCCTCGCTGCGATGCCCCAGAGCACCCCCTCGCCGCCTCTCCCCGCAGGAGCCCCTCACCACACCTTCCCGCAGGAGCCCCTCAGAGCGCCACTCCACAGGAGCCCCTCAGAGCGCCACCCCGGAGGAGCCCATCGTTCCACCGCCTCGGAGGAGCCTAGTGCCGTGCTGCCCCGGAGGAGCCCCTGACTGCACGGCGCCGCCCCGCCAGAGCCCCTCACTGCGCTGTCCTGGAGGAGGCCTTTTCCATGGCGCCTCCGTGGAGCCCCTCGCTGCAATGCCCTGGAGGATCCCCTCAGCGTGATGGCCCGAAGGAGCCTGCTGCTGCGCTCCCCTGGAGGAGCCCCTCATCGTGCCAACATGGAGCAGCTCCTCTTCACGCTGCCCAGAGGATCCCGTCGCTTCTCTGCTGCAGAGTCGCCCCTCACCGTACTGCCCTGGAGGAGTGCTCAGTCACGCCTCTGCGCTCCGGCTGAGCCCCTCACGGTGCTGCCCCGAAGGAGCCCCTTGCCACAGCGGCTTGGAGCAGCCCCTTGCCACGGCACCCTGCTGGTATCCGTAGCCGGATGCCCCAGAAGTGCCCTTCTTTGTGCCTCTCCACAGGTGTCCTTCCCCGCGCTGCCCCAGAGGAGCCCCACGCCGCGCTGCTGTGGAGCATTCCGTCGTCGCACTGCCCCGGCAGAGCCCCTTGCTGCGTCAGCCCGGCGGAATCCATCACTGTATCGCCCCGCCGCGCAGGAGCCCCTCGGAGGATCTCTATGTCGCGCTGTCCCGGAGGCGTCCCTCGCTGCAATGCCCTGGAGGAGCCCTTTGTTGCGCCGCCCTGCAGGAGCCCGTCGCCATGCAGAGTGACAGGAGCCCCTCGCTGTGCTGTGCTGGAGGAGCCCATGGCTGCAGCGCCCTGGAGGAACCCCTCAGCGCGCCACCCTGGAGGAGTCTTCAACACGCTGCCGTGCAGGAGCCCCTCTCTGCGCCGCCGCGGGGGAGCCCCTTGCCGTGCCGCCCTGTCCTGGAAGAGACCCTTGCTGCGCTGCCCCAGAGGAACCCGTCGCCCCGGAGCAGCTCCTCGCTGCTCCACCCCGGAGCAGCCTGTTGCCACGGCACTCCAGAGGAGCCCATCACGGCACGGTGCTGGAGGAATCCTTCATCGCGTCACCGCAAAGGAGTACTTAATCACGCCGGCCTGGAGATGATTGTCGTGCCGCTCCAGAGGAGCTCTTCATCATGCTGCGCAGGTGGTCTTGGACGAGTGTTTCAGCGCGATGCTCAGGTGTTGTAGGAGCCTGTCCCCACGTCACACTGGAGGAGCCTTGATGGCGTTGCGTCACCCTGGAGGAGTGCATCACGGCATGGCCCTGGAGAAGCCTGTGACGACGTTGTCCCGGAGCAGGCTATCGTCACCCCAAGGCGGAGGAGCCCTTCACCGCACTGCCCCTGAGGAGCCCGTCACTGTGCTGTCCTGGATAATCCCATCCCCATGCGACGGCCGAGGAGCCTGTCAGCTTGGTGCCAGGAAGGAGCCCTGCACTCAGCCACCCCACAGGAGCCCAGCCCAGCGTCGCCGCAGAGGAGCCTGGAACAGCGTCGCCCCAGCGGAGCCTGTCGCTTCCCCGGCGCATAGGAGCACATCGTCACGCTGCCTCCAACGAGCCCTTCAGTGCAATGCTCGTCTCTTCTAGGAGCCCTTCAGCGCCCCGCCGCAGAGGAGCCTGTCGTGGCGCCGTCCCAGAGGAGCCCATCACTGTGCCATGCCAGAGGAGCCCATCACCAGGCCGCCCTTGCATACCGTCTTTTGTGTGCCATCTTTTGCGTACCGTATTGTATGGTTTGTATTCCGTGGTATTGTATGTCTGGTATTTTTTATGTTCTTTTGTATTGCGTTGTCTTATATGTGTATTCTGTGTTGTGTTTTATCTTGTGGAAAAGGATTGATTGTATGTATTTTCTGGTATGGTGTGGTACGTATTGAAAGTATTGGGTATTGAATGTATTGGGTATTGTATTTGGCCTCGAATGTAGCTGGTCTTGAATGTATCTGGTATTGCATTTGGTATTGTATGTATCTGGTATTTGGTATTGTATGTATCTGGTATTGCATTTGGTATTGTATGTATCTGGTATTTGGTATTGTATGTATCTGGTATTGCATTTGGTATTGTATGTATCTGGTATTTGGTATTGTATGTATCTGGTATTGCATTTGTTTTTAAATGGATCTAGTATTGTAATTGGTATTGTATGTATCTGGTATTGTATTTGGTATTGCATTTGTTTTTAAATGGATCTAGTATTGTAATTGGTATTGTATGTATCTGGTATTGTATTTGGTATTGCATTTGTTTTTAAATGGATCTAGTATTGTATTTGGTATTGAATGTATCTGGTATTGTATTTGGTGTTGGATTTAGGATTGAATGAATTTGGTATTGTCTGTGGTCTTGAACGTGTTTGGTATTGAATCCATCCGGTATTTACTCTGTCTGGTATTGTATCAGGTACTGAATGTATTGGGTAGCAAATGGATCGGGTGTTGTATTTGGCATTGTGTGTATTTGTCATTGTTATGGCATTGAATGTGTTTGGGATTGTATGTATCGTGTTGCGTGTGGGGTGACATTTGGGATTGTAGGTATCATGTTGTGTTTGGGATTGTATTTGGGATTTTCCGTATCGGGTTGTATTGGGGATTGTATGTATCCTGTTTTGTATGGTATGTATCCTATTGTATCTGGTATTGAATGTATGCTAATTGTATCTGGTATTGAAATTGGTTTTGTATGTATTGTAATTGTAATTGGTATTGTATCCCGTGTTGAATGTGTCTGGTATTGAATGTATTGCATGATATTTGGTATTGTGTTTGGGCCTGAATGGGTCTGGTATCATGCTTGCTATCACCTGGGTCCGGTATTGCATGTAGTGTGTTGTATTTGGTATCGAATAACCTTGGTATTTTATGTGGTATTTTTTTGGTGATTATATGTATCGGATTGTGTTTGGGCTTGAACGTGTTTGGTCTGGAATGTGTTTGGGATTGTGCGTATCAGATTGTGTTTGGGATGCAAGGAATTTGCGATGGTGTGTATCTGTTATGGTAGTTGGTATTGAATGTATCTCGCATGGTTTTTGGTATTGTATTTGGTGTTGAATGTATTTGGGATTCTGTTTGGTGTCCAATGTAACGTATTGGTATTGAATGTATCTGGTCTTGAACGTGGTATTGTACTTAGTGTCGAAGGTATCGGGTGTTGTATGTGGTATTGTATTTGGTACTGAATGTATCAGATTTGGTATTGGATGTATCATATTGTATGTGGTATTGTATGTATCTGGTATTGGGGATTTGATATTGCATGTATTTGGCATTGTGTTTGGTATTGCATGTATTGTTTTGTATTTGGTACTGTATTTGGTGGTGTCTGTGTTGTATCGTATTGGGTATTGTATCAGGTATGGAACGTATTTGGGTTTGTGTTTGGTATGGAATGTATCTGGTATTGTATTTGGTATTGTTGTTCTTGCATGTATTGTATTTGATATGCAATGTATTTGGTATTGAATTTGGTGTTGAATTTGGTGTGGAATGAATTTGGTATTGTATTTGGTATTCTCTGTAGTGTATTTGGTATTGAATGTATTTGGTATTGTGGTTGCTCTGGCATGTATTCGGCATTGTGTTTGGTATTGAACGTAATGGTTATGGTGTGTGCTATGGAATGGGTTTGGTCTTGAATGCGTCTGATGCTGGTTTTGGTATTGTATTTGGTATGGTATTTCTTGTAAAGTATGAATTATTTTGAATGTGTTGTATTTGTGTGGTGTTGAATTTGTACTCTATGTATTGCATGGTGTGTGTTGTGTTGTGTTTTATATTGTACTGTATTTTAGGTATGGTATGTGTCGTCTGTAGTCTATGGTGTGGTAGGTATTAGAGTTCGTATTGTCTGCTATGTATTGTATTGTATGTTATAGTATTTCTTGTATGGTGTGCTCTTTCTTGTATTGTATGAATTATGTTGTTTTGTATTTTCTTGTTTGTATAGTATACTTTGATCCGCATGGTATGGTTTGGTATGTCTTGTATGTAAGTGTAGCGCCACCCCGTACGAGCTGTTGCTGGTGCTGAGCAGGTCATCTTCTGGGCCGAGCCATTCGGCATGCTGCTCAGCTCTTCTAGGATCCTGTCAGCACGTGGCGCTGGAGGAGGCCATCGTCGCAGCGCCCCAGAGGAGCCCATCGTCTGGCCGACCCGGTGGAGCCTGTCCCTGTGTGACACTGGAGGAGCCCCTGGCCACGCCGGTCTGGAGGAGCCCGTCGCCGCGGCAGAGGAGCCCAGCAGCGCGTGATCCCAGAGGAGCCCTTCATCGCTTGTCCCTGTCAGCGTCCATCACTGCACCGTGCTGGAGGAGCCCATCACCGCGCTGCGCCCGAGGAGCCCCTCATCGAGTTGCCCCGCAGGAGCCCGTTGCCGTGCCACCGTCGGGAAGCCTTCGAGACATCGCCCCAGAACAGCCCATCGCTGCGCCTCTTGTCCCCGAAGGAGCGCGTTGCTGCACCGCGCCTCCCCAGAGGAGCCCGTCACGGGGCTGCAGCGGAGCAGCTCGTTGCCGTGCTGTGGCAGAGAAGCCCATTGTCCGGTGCCCCGGAGGAGCCCCTCAGCGCAGCGTGCTGCCCTGGAGGAGCCCGTTGTGGTTCTGTGCTGTAAGATATCCTCGCTGCACTGCCCACCCCGAAGCAGCCTCTCGCCGTTCCGCCCCGTGGGAGGCCGTCACTAGCCGCACTGGAGGAGCCTTTTGTCGTGCCGCCCACGAGTAGCCCCTCGCCGTGATGCCCCAGAGGAGCTCCTCGCTGCGATGCCCCAGAGCACCCCCTCGCCGCCTCTCCCCGCAGGAGCCCCTCACCACACCTTCCCGCAGGAGCCCCTCAGAGCGCCACTCCACAGGAGCCCCTCAGAGCGCCACCCCGGAGGAGCCCATCGTTCCACCGCCTCGGAGGAGCCTAGTGCCGTGCTGCCCCGGAGGAGCCCCTGACTGCACGGCGCCGCCCCGCCAGAGCCCCTCACTGCGCTGTCCTGGAGGAGGCCTTTTCCATGGCGCCTCCGTGGAGCCCCTCGCTGCAATGCCCTGGAGGATCCCCTCAGCGTGATGGCCCGAAGGAGCCTGCTGCTGCGCTCCCCTGGAGGAGCCCCTCATCGTGCCAACATGGAGCAGCTCCTCTTCACGCTGCCCAGAGGATCCCGTCGCTTCTCTGCTGCAGAGTCGCCCCTCACCGTACTGCCCTGGAGGAGTGCTCAGTCACGCCTCTGCGCTCCGGCTGAGCCCCTCACGGTGCTGCCCCGAAGGAGCCCCTTGCCACAGCGGCTTGGAGCAGCCCCTTGCCACGGCACCCTGCTGGTATCCGTAGCCGGATGCCCCAGAAGTGCCCTTCTTTGTGCCTCTCCACAGGTGTCCTTCCCCGCGCTGCCCCAGAGGAGCCCCACGCCGCGCTGCTGTGGAGCATTCCGTCGTCGCACTGCCCCGGCAGAGCCCCTTGCTGCGTCAGCCCGGCGGAATCCATCACTGTATCGCCCCGCCGCGCAGGAGCCCCTCGGAGGATCTCTATGTCGCGCTGTCCCGGAGGCGTCCCTCGCTGCAATGCCCTGGAGGAGCCCTTTGTTGCGCCGCCCTGCAGGAGCCCGTCGCCATGCAGAGTGACAGGAGCCCCTCGCTGTGCTGTGCTGGAGGAGCCCATGGCTGCAGCGCCCTGGAGGAACCCCTCAGCGCGCCACCCTGGAGGAGTGCATCACGGCATGGCCCTGGAGAAGCCTGTGACGACGTTGTCCCGGAGCAGGCTATCGTCACCCCAAGGCGGAGGAGCCCTTCACCGCACTGCCCCTGAGGAGCCCGTCACTGTGCTGTCCTGGATAATCCCATCCCCATGCGACGGCCGAGGAGCCTGTCAGCTTGGTGCCAGGAAGGAGCCCTGCACTCAGCCACCCCACAGGAGCCCAGCCCAGCGTCGCCGCAGAGGAGCCTGGAACAGCGTCGCCCCAGCGGAGCCTGTCGCTTCCCCGGCGCATAGGAGCACATCGTCACGCTGCCTCCAACGAGCCCTTCAGTGCAATGCTCGTCTCTTCTAGGAGCCCTTCAGCGCCCCGCCGCAGAGGAGCCTGTCGTGGCGCCGTCCCAGAGGAGCCCATCACTGTGCCATGCCAGAGGAGCCCATCACCAGGCCGCCCTTGCATACCGTCTTTTGTGTGCCATCTTTTGCGTACCGTATTGTATGGTTTGTATTCCGTGGTATTGTATGTCTGGTATTTTTTATGTTCTTTTGTATTGCGTTGTCTTATATGTGTATTCTGTGTTGTGTTTTATCTTGTGGAAAAGGATTGATTGTATGTATTTTCTGGTATGGTGTGGTACGTATTGAAAGTATTGGGTATTGAATGTATTGGGTATTGTATTTGGCCTCGAATGTAGCTGGTCTTGAATGTATCTGGTATTGCATTTGGTATTGTATGTATCTGGTATTTGGTATTGTATGTATCTGGTATTTGGTATTGTATGTATCTGGTATTGCATTTGGTATTGTATGTATCTGGTATTTGGTATTGTATGTATCTGGTATTGCATTTGGTATTGTATGTATCTGGTATTTGGTATTGTATGTATCTGGTATTGCATGTGGTTTTAAATGGATCTAGTATTGTAATTGGTATTGTATGTATCTGGTATTGTATTTGGTATTGCATTTGGTTTTAAATGGATCTAGTATTGTAATTGGTATTGTATGTATCTGGTATTGTATTTGGTATTGCATTTGTTTTTAAATGGATCTAGTATTGTATTTGGTATTGAATGTATCTGGTATTGTATTTGGTGTTGGATTTAGGATTGAATGAATTTGGTATTGTCTGTGGTCTTGAACGTGTTTGGTATTGAATCCATCCGGTATTTACTCTGTCTGGTATTGTATCAGGTACTGAATGTATTGGGTAGCAAATGGATCGGGTGTTGTATTTGGCATTGTGTGTATTTGTCATTGTTATGGCATTGAATGTGTTTGGGATTGTATGTATCGTGTTGCGTGTGGGGTGACATTTGGGATTGTAGGTATCATGTTGTGTTTGGGATTGTATTTGGGATTTTCCGTATCGGGTTGTATTGGGGATTGTATGTATCCTGTTTTGTATGGTATGTATCCTATTGTATCTGGTATTGAATGTATGCTAATTGTATCTGGTATTGAATTTGGTTTTGTATGTATTGTAATTGTAATTGGTATTGTATCCCGTGTTGAATGTGTCTGGTATTGAATGTATTGCATGATATTTGGTATTGTGTTTGGGCCTGAATGGGTCTGGTATCATGCTTGCTATCACCTGGGTCCGGTATTGCATGTAGTGTGTTGTATTTGGTATCGAATAACCTTGGTATTTTATGTGGTATTTTTTTGGTGATTATATGTATCGGATTGTGTTTGGGCTTGAACGTGTTTGGTCTGGAATGTGTTTGGGATTGTGCGTATCAGATTGTGTTTGGGATGCAAGGAATTTGCGATGGTGTGTATCTGTTATGGTAGTTGGTATTGAATGTATCTCGCATGGTTTTTGGTATTGTATTTGGTGTTGAATGTATTTGGGATTCTGTTTGGTGTCCAATGTAACGTATTGGTATTGAATGTATCTGGTCTTGAACGTGGTATTGTACTTAGTGTCGAAGGTATCGGGTGTTGTATGTGGTATTGTATTTGGTACTGAATGTATCAGATTTGGTATTGGATGTATCATATTGTATGTGGTATTGTATGTATCTGGTATTGGGGATTTGATATTGCATGTATTTGGCATTGTGTTTGGTATTGCATGTATTGTTTTGTATTTGGTACTGTATTTGGTGGTGTCTGTGTTGTATCGTATTGGGTATTGTATCAGGTATGGAACGTATTTGGGTTTGTGTTTGGTATGGAATGTATCTGGTATTGTATTTGGTATTGTTGTTCTTGCATGTATTGTATTTGATATGCAATGTATTTGGTATTGAATTTGGTGTTGAATTTGGTGTGGAATGAATTTGGTATTGTATTTGGTATTCTCTGTAGTGTATTTGGTATTGAATGTATTTGGTATTGTGGTTGCTCTGGCATGTATTCGGCATTGTGTTTGGTATTGAACGTAATGGTTATGGTGTGTGCTATGGAATGGGTTTGGTCTTGAATGCGTCTGATGCTGGTTTTGGTATTGTATTTGGTATGGTATTTCTTGTAAAGTATGAATTATTTTGAATGTGTTGTATTTGTGTGGTGTTGAATTTGTACTCTATGTATTGCATGGTGTGTGTTGTGTTGTGTTTTATATTGTACTGTATTTTAGGTATGGTATGTGTCGTCTGTAGTCTATGGTGTGGTAGGTATTAGAGTTCGTATTGTCTGCTATGTATTGTATTGTATGTTATAGTATTTCTTGTATGGTGTGCTCTTTCTTGTATTGTATGAATTATGTTGTTTTGTATTTTCTTGTTTGTATAGTATACTTTGATCCGCATGGTATGGTTTGGTATGTCTTGTATGTAAGTGTAGCGCCACCCCGTACGAGCTGTTGCTGGTGCTGAGCAGGTCATCTTCTGGGCCGAGCCATTCGGCATGCTGCTCAGCTCTTCTAGGATCCTGTCAGCACGTGGCGCTGGAGGAGGCCATCGTCGCAGCGCCCCAGAGGAGCCCATCGTCTGGCCGACCCGGTGGAGCCTGTCCCTGTGTGACACTGGAGGAGCCCCTGGCCACGCCGGTCTGGAGGAGCCCGTCGCCGCGGCAGAGGAGCCCAGCAGCGCGTGATCCCAGAGGAGCCCTTCATCGCTTGTCCCTGTCAGCGTCCATCACTGCACCGTGCTGGAGGAGCCCATCACCGCGCTGCGCCCGAGGAGCCCCTCATCGAGTTGCCCCGCAGGAGCCCGTTGCCGTGCCACCGTCGGGAAGCCTTCGAGACATCGCCCCAGAACAGCCCATCGCTGCGCCTCTTGTCCCCGAAGGAGCGCGTTGCTGCACCGCGCCTCCCCAGAGGAGCCCGTCACGGGGCTGCAGCGGAGCAGCTCGTTGCCGTGCTGTGGCAGAGAAGCCCATTGTCCGGTGCCCCGGAGGAGCCCCTCAGCGCAGCGTGCTGCCCTGGAGGAGCCCGTTGTGGTTCTGTGCTGTAAGATATCCTCGCTGCACTGCCCACCCCGAAGCAGCCTCTCGCCGTTCCGCCCCGTGGGAGGCCGTCACTAGCCGCACTGGAGGAGCCTTTTGTCGTGCCGCCCACGAGTAGCCCCTCGCCGTGATGCCCCAGAGGAGCTCCTCGCTGCGATGCCCCAGAGCACCCCCTCGCCGCCTCTCCCCGCAGGAGCCCCTCACCACACCTTCCCGCAGGAGCCCCTCAGAGCGCCACTCCACAGGAGCCCCTCAGAGCGCCACCCCGGAGGAGCCCATCGTTCCACCGCCTCGGAGGAGCCTAGTGCCGTGCTGCCCCGGAGGAGCCCCTGACTGCACGGCGCCGCCCCGCCAGAGCCCCTCACTGCGCTGTCCTGGAGGAGGCCTTTTCCATGGCGCCTCCGTGGAGCCCCTCGCTGCAATGCCCTGGAGGATCCCCTCAGCGTGATGGCCCGAAGGAGCCTGCTGCTGCGCTCCCCTGGAGGAGCCCCTCATCGTGCCAACATGGAGCAGCTCCTCTTCACGCTGCCCAGAGGATCCCGTCGCTTCTCTGCTGCAGAGTCGCCCCTCACCGTACTGCCCTGGAGGAGTGCTCAGTCACGCCTCTGCGCTCCGGCTGAGCCCCTCACGGTGCTGCCCCGAAGGAGCCCCTTGCCACAGCGGCTTGGAGCAGCCCCTTGCCACGGCACCCTGCTGGTATCCGTAGCCGGATGCCCCAGAAGTGCCCTTCTTTGTGCCTCTCCACAGGTGTCCTTCCCCGCGCTGCCCCAGAGGAGCCCCACGCCGCGCTGCTGTGGAGCATTCCGTCGTCGCACTGCCCCGGCAGAGCCCCTTGCTGCGTCAGCCCGGCGGAATCCATCACTGTATCGCCCCGCCGCGCAGGAGCCCCTCGGAGGATCTCTATGTCGCGCTGTCCCGGAGGCGTCCCTCGCTGCAATGCCCTGGAGGAGCCCTTTGTTGCGCCGCCCTGCAGGAGCCCGTCGCCATGCAGAGTGACAGGAGCCCCTCGCTGTGCTGTGCTGGAGGAGCCCATGGCTGCAGCGCCCTGGAGGAACCCCTCAGCGCGCCACCCTGGAGGAGTGCATCACGGCATGGCCCTGGAGAAGCCTGTGACGACGTTGTCCCGGAGCAGGCTATCGTCACCCCAAGGCGGAGGAGCCCTTCACCGCACTGCCCCTGAGGAGCCCGTCCCTGTGCTGTCCTGGATAATCCCATCCCCATGCGACGGCCGAGGAGCCTGTCAGCTTGGTGCCAGGAAGGAGCCCTGCACTCAGCCACCCCACAGGAGCCCAGCCCAGCGTCGCCGCAGAGGAGCCTGGAACAGCGTCGCCCCAGCGGAGCCTGTCGCTTCCCCGGCGCATAGGAGCACATCGTCACGCTGCCTCCAACGAGCCCTTCAGTGCAATGCTCGTCTCTTCTAGGAGCCCTTCAGCGCCCCGCCGCAGAGGAGCCTGTCGTGGCGCCATCCCAGAGGAGCCCATCACTGTGCCATGCCAGAGGAGCCCATCACCAGGCCGCCCTTGCATACCGTCTTTTGTGTGCCATCTTTTGCGTACCGTATTGTATGGTTTGTATTCCGTGGTATTGTATGTCTGGTATTTTTTAATGTTGTTTTGTATTGCGTTGTCTTATATGTGTATTCTGTGTTGTGTTTTATCTTGTGGAAAAGGATTGATTGTATGTATTTTCTGGTATGGTGTGGTACGTATTGAAAGTATTGGGTATTGAATGTATCGGGTATTGTATTTGGCCTCGAATGTAGCTGGTCTTGAATGTATCTGGTATTGCATTTGGTATTGTATGTATCTGGTATTTGGTATTGTATGTATCTGGTATTGCATTTGGTATTGTATGTATCTGGTATTTGGTATTGTATGTATCTGGTATTGCATTTGGTATTGTATGTATCTGGTATTGCATTTGTTTTTAAATGGATCTAGTATTGTAATTGGTATTGTATGTATCTGGTATTGTATTTGGTATTGCATTTGTTTTTAAATGGATCTAGTATTGTAATTGGTATTGTATGTATCTGGTATTGTATTTGGTATTGCATTTGTTTTTAAATGGATCTAGTATTGTATTTGGTATTGAATGTATCTGGTATTGTATTTGGTGTTGGATTTAGGATTGAATGAATTTGGTATTGTCTGTGGTCTTGAACGTGTTTGGTATTGAATCCATCCGGTATTTACTCTGTCTGGTATTGTATCAGGTACTGAATGTATTGGGTAGCAAATGGATCGGGTGTTGTATTTGGCATTGTGTGTATTTGTCATTGTTATGGCATTGAATGTGTTTGGGATTGTATGTATCGTGTTGCGTGTGGGGTGACATTTGGGATTGTAGGTATCATGTTGTGTTTGGGATTGTATTTGGGATTTTCCGTATCGGGTTGTATTGGGGATTGTATGTATCCTGTTTTGTATGGTATGTATCCTATTGTATCTGGTATTGAATGTATGCTAATTGTATCTGGTATTGAAATTGGTTTTGTATGTATTGTAATTGTAATTGGTATTGTATCCCGTGTTGAATGTGTCTGGTATTGAATGTATTGCATGATATTTGGTATTGTGTTTGGGCCTGAATGGGTCTGGTATCATGCTTGCTATCACCTGGGTCCGGTATTGCATGTAGTGTGTTGTATTTGGTATCGAATAACCTTGGTATTTTATGTGGTATTTTTTTGGTGATTATATGTATCGGATTGTGTTTGGGCTGGAATGTGTTTGGGCTGGAATGTGTTTGGGCATGTGTGTATTGTATTGTGTATGGGATTGTGTTTGGTCTGGAATGTGTTTGGGATTGTGCGTATCAGATTGTGTTTGGGATGGAATGAATTTGCGATGGTGTGTATCTGTTATGGCAGTTGGTATTGAATGTATTTCGCATGGTTTTTGGTATTGTATTTGGTGTTGAATGTATTTGGGATTCTGTTTGGTGTCCAATGTAACGTATTGTATTTGGTATTGAATGTATCTGGTCTTGAACTTGGTATTGTACTTAGTGTCGAAGGTATCGGGTGTTGTATTTGGCATTGTATTTGGTATTGAGTGTATCAGATTTGGTATTGGATGTATCATATTGTATGTGGTATTGTATGTATCTGGTATTGGGGATTTGATATTGCATGTATTTGGCATTGTGTTTGGTATTGCATGTATTGTTTTGTATTTGGTACTGTATTTGGTGGTGTCTGTGTTGTATCGTATTGGGTATTGTATCAGGTATGGAACGTATTTGGGTTTGTGTTTGGTATGGAATGTATCTGGTATTGTATTTGGTATTGTTGTTCTTGCATGTATTGTATTTGATATGCAATGTATTTGGTATTGAATTTGGTGTTGAACTTGGTATGGAATGAATTTGGTATTGTATTTGGTATTCTCTGTAGTGTATTTGGTATTGAATGTATTTGGTATTGTGGTTGCTCTGGCATGTATTCGGCATTGTGTTTGGTATTGAACGTAATGGTTATGGTGTGTGCTATGGAATGGGTTTGGTCTTGAATGTGTCTGACGCTGGTTTTGGTATTGTATTTGGTATTGTATGTATGGTATTGTACTTGGCATTGAATGTCTTGTATTGTCCTTGGTGTTGAATATATTGCATTCTTTTTGGTTTTGTATTTGTTATTGAATGTACCGCAGCAGCCCCTCACCGCAATGTCCCGGAGGAGGCCCTCACCACAGTTCCCCGGAGAAGCCCCTCACCGTGACTCCCCCTAGGAGCCCCTCACCACGCCACCCTGGAGGAGCCCTTTGTCTTGCCGTGGCGCCCCAGAGCAAGCCAGAGCTGCAGCCGGGTGCTGCCTGGCGGGAAGCTCTGCCGGGCCGCTCTCGCCTCTGGCCAGGGCTGTGGGCGCCCCCTTCTCCTGGGGCTCTGCTCCCCCCACCCCGGGGCTGGGGCGTCACTGCCCTGAGGAGGAGGAGGAGAAGGGCGAGGGCGAGGAGAGGAGGATGGCCAGGGAGTCGCATTGCCCATTGCTGCGATGCCCCGGAGGAGCCCCTCACCACCATGCCACGGAGAATCCCTTTGTCGTGCCGCCCTCACTGGAGCCCTTCACTGTACCATCCCAGAGGAGGCCTTTGCCATGCTGCCCAGCAGGAGAACCTCGCCATGCCATGCCAGAGTAGGACTTGGCCATGCTGCCCTGGAGGAGACTGTGGTCATTCCACCCCCATCGCCACACCGCTCTGGATGAGCCCCTTGCTGCTGTGGCACAGAGGAGCCCTTGTTGTGCCGCCTTGGAGGAGACCCTCGCCGCCCGCCCCACAGGAGTCCCTCACTGCACCGTTCCGAGTAGGCGTTTACCACGCTGCCCCACAGGAGCCCATCGCTCTGCCACCCCCATGGAGCCCATCTCCGTGTCGCCCTGGAGGAGCTCCTCACTGTGCCGCCCTGAGCAGCCCCTTGCCACACCATGCTGCTATGGAACAGCCCCTCACTGCTCTGCTCCACCTAGGAGGAGCCCCTCGCTGCACCACGCTGCCCCCCAGGAGCCCGTCTTCATGCTGCCCCAGAGGAGCACCTTGCCATGCCGCCATCAAGCAGCCCTTCACCATGCCGATCCAGAGGAGCCCTTCATTGTGCCACCCTGCAGGAGCCCCTTGCTGCGTCATTCCTGAGGAGCCCCTTGCTGTGCCCCGCAAGAGCCTGTTACCGCGCCATGTTGGTGCAGCCCCTAACCACATTGCGCTGCCCCGGAGGAGCCCCTCACCACGACGCCCCAGAGGAGCCTGTCGCCATGCCGGCCTGGAGCAGCCCGTCAAACTGGAAGAGCCTATTGCTGCGCAGTGCCTCTCCCGAGCAGCCCCTTGCCACACCGCCCCAGAGGAGCCCCTCGACGCGTTGTGCCGGAGGAGCCTGTGTCCACGTCGCCCCCGAGCAGCCCCTTGCCACGCCGCCCTTGAAGAGCCCCTCACTGCGTGGCCCTGGAGAAGCCTGTCACTGCACTGCTCTGAAGGAGCCCTTCGTCACGTCTCTCCAGAGGAGCCCTTTATCACACCGCACAGGAGGACCCCATCATTGTGCTGTGCTGCGCTGGAGGAGTGGTTCATCACTGCCCTGCAGGAGCCGTTGGTCATGCTACCGGAGGAGCCCGTCGCAGCACTGCTCCAGAGGACCCCATCAGCGCACCACGCCAGGGGAACCCTTCATAGTACCAACCCAGAGGACCCTGTCACCATGCCATCCCAGAGGAGCCTGGCACCGCGCCGCCCCAGAAGAGCCTGGCACCACATCGCACCTCCCTGGAGCAGCCCATTATTGCGCCGTCCCAGAGGAGCCCATCATTATGCCACGCCTGAAGAGCCTGTCGTCGTGCCGCCCTGGAGGAGCCCATCACTGCACCGCACTGGAGGAGCCCCATCGTTGTGCCGTGCCAGAGAAGCCCTTCACTGCGCCACTCTGGAGGAGCCTGTTGTCACGCCGCCCCGGAGTAGCCCATCGTCACCACGCTACCCCAGAGGAGTCCGTCATTATGTTGTGTGGGAGGAGCACATCATTGCACCACCCTGGAAGAGCCTCTCACCGTGTTGCCCCAGAGGAGCTCATCGTTGTGCTGCCCCAGAGGAGCTTGTCATCATGCTGAACAGGTCGTCTTCTCGGATGAGCCTTTTAGTGCGATGCTCAGCTTTTCTATGAGCCCGTCATTGCGCCGCCCTGTAGGAGCCTGTCGTCGCGCTGCCCTGGAGGAGCCTTTGTCACATCGCCCCAGAGGAGCCCGTCACTATGCTGGTCCAGAGGAGCCCTTCATTGCGCCATGCCAGAGGAGCACGTCTCCACGCTGCGCAGGAGGAGCCTGTCATCGCATTGTACCGGAGGAGCTGTTCATCACTCTGCTCTGGAGGAGCTGTTGGTCACCCTGTCCCGGAGCAGCCCTTCACTGCGCTGTCCTGGAGAAGCCCATCACCACATGGCTCCAGAGGAGGAGCCCTTCATCACGTCACTCCAGAGGAGCCCATCACCACGCCGCGCCGGAGGATCCCATCATCACGCCGCCATTAAGCATCATATTTTGCGTACAGTCTTGCATTCTGTGTTCTATGGTTTGTATTCCGTGGTATCGCATGTATGGTATCGCATGTATGGTATTGTATGTATGGTATTTTTTAGTCCTGTTTTGTATCGCATTGTATTATATGCATAGTATGTGTTGTGTTTTATTTTATGGTAAAGTATTGATTGTGTGTATTGATTGTGTGTATTCTATTGTATGGTGTAGTACGTATTGTATATATTGGGTATTGAATGTATCAGGTATTATATGTATGGTATTATGTTTGGTATTGAATGTATCATTTTATTTGGTGTTGTATGTATTGTATTGGGTATTGTATCAGGTGTTGAATGTATCGGGTATAGTGTTTGGTATTCTCTTTGGTATTGCATGTATTGTATTGTATTTGTATTGTATTTGGTATTGAATTTATCGTATTGTAGTTGGTATTGTACTTGGTATTGCATGTATCGTGTTGTGTTTGGTATTGAATGTATTGTATTTCATATTGAATGTATTGTGTTATATTTGGTATCAAATGTATATGGTTGTATTTGGTATCGTATGTATTTGCAGTTGTATTTGGCATTGTATTTGGTGGTGTATTTGGTATGGAACGTATTTCATATTGTATTTGGTATTGTATGTATTTTATTGTATGTATTGAATTTGCTATTGTATGTATTGTGTTTGGTATTGAATGCATCGTATTGTATTTGGCATTGTATTAGGTACTGAGTGTATTGGTATTGTGTTTGGCTTCGAATAGGTTTGGTATAGTATGTATAGTATTGTATTTGGTATTGTATGTATCATATTGTGTCTGGTATTTAGTATTGAATGTATCTTGTATTGTGCTTAGTATGGAGTGTATTCAGTATGGAACGTATTTGTTATGGAATGTATCTGGTATTGTATTTGCTATGGAGTGTATCATATTGTATTTGGTATTGATTGTATCTGGTAGTTTATTTGGTATTGAACATGTCATATTGTATTTGTACTGAATATATCTAGTATTGTATGTGGAATTGTCTTTGGTATTGAATGTGTTTGGTATTGAATGTATCTGGTAATGTATTTGGATATGTGTTTAGAGTTTTATTTGGTATTGAATGTATCGTGTTGTATTTGGTATTGAATGAATCTGGTATTGTATTTGGTATATTTGGTATTGAATGCATTTGGTATTGTGTGTGTTGGGTAATGTATTTGGTATTGTATTTGGTATTGAATCTGGTATTGAATGTATGGTATTGGGTTTGGTATTGTATTTTATTTTGTATTTGATTTTGAATGTACTCTATTGTATTAGGTATTGTTTTTTGGTATTGAATCTATCGTGCTCTATTTGGTATTGAATGTATTTGGTATTTAATGTGTTTGGTATTGAATGTATCGTGCTCTATTTGGCATTGAATGTATACGCTATTGTATTTGGTATTGAATGTTTCTGGTATTGTATTTGGTTTTGAATGTTTTTGTCGTTGAATGTATTTGGTATTGAATATTTTTTTGTATTGTATCTGGTATTGAATTTTTTTGGTATTGTATTTGGTATTGTATGTATTTGGTATTGTATTTGGTTTTGAATATTTGGTCTTGTATTTGGTCTGGTATTTGGTATCGGTATTGAATGTATCTGCTACTGCATTTGTATTGTATTTAGTATTGTATGTATCATATTGGGTATTGTATTTGGTGTTCTATGTATCTGGTATTGTGTTTGGTATTGAAAATATCTGGTGTTTTATTTGATACTGAATGTATCTGGTGTTGTACTTGGTATTGAATATATTTGGTATTGAACGTATGTGGTATTGTATTTGGCATTGCATGTGTTTGGTATTGTGTTTGGTATTGAATGTATCGTATTGTATTTTCTATTGAATGTGTCATACTCTATTTGGTATTCAATGTATATGTGATTGTATTTGGTGATGAATGTTTCTGGTATTTGGTGTTGAACGTATTTGGTATTGAATATTTCTGGTATTGTTTTTTGGTATTGAACATTTGGTCTTGTATTTGGTATTGGTATTGAATATATTTGCTATTGTATTTGGTATCATATTTGGTACTGTATGTATCCTATTGGGTATTGTATTTGGTGTTCTATCTATCTGGCATTGTATTTGGTATTGCCTATACCTGGTGGTGTATTTTGTATTCAGTGTATTTGGTATTGAACATATATGGTATTGAGTGTGTATAGTATTATGTTTGGTATTTTATTTGGTATTGTATTTGGTGTGGAATGTATCGTATTGTATTTGGTCTTGTGTTTTGTCTTGTGTTTGCTATTGTGTTTGGTACTGAATGAATCATAATATATTTGGTATTGTATTTAGTATTGAATGTATCGTAATGCATTTTTGTACTGTATTTGCTATTGAATGTATTGTATGAATTGTTTGTATCGTATTTGGTATTGTAGTGTTTCGTATGCATTGTTTGTATTGTGTATGGTATTATATGGATTATATACTCGTATCTTTTATTCAGTTGCATTTTGTATTGTATGGTATGTGTTGTATGAATTGTTTTCTCTTTTGTATCTTCCATTCTATTGCATTTTTTATTGTATGGTATGTGTTGTATGTATTTTATGGTACGTGTTGTGTGTGTTGCATTATATTTTATGGTATGTAACGTAAGTATGGTACTGTATATTCTTTTGTATTTTCTTTTGTATTGCATTGTGACTTGTATGTTTTGTATGGTATTTATTGTATTGTATGTATTTTATGTATGGTATGGTATGATAGTATTTATTGTATGATATCATACTTTTACATTTTATGTATTGCATGGTATATATTGTGTGGTATGGTATTTATGGTATGTATTGATTGGGATTTATTATATTGTATGTATTGCATGGTAAGTTACAGTATTGTATTGTATGTATTTTATATATTGTAGTAATTCTATGTACTGTATTGTATATATTGTATGTATGCATTGTATGGTATGTATTGTGTGTGTTTTATTGTACCTATTCTATTGTTTGGTATTGCTTGTATTGTATGAATTGTATTTTATTGTGTGTATTGTATTTTGTATGTTATTGTATATATTGTATGGTATCTTATGTATTGTGTGTATTCTATGTATTGTATTTTCTGTTGTGTTTTGTATTGTTCTGTATCTTACATTGTACGTATTGTATTTTTTGAACATGTATGTATCGTATTTTATGTATTGGATATATTTTATTGTATGGTATGGTATTTATTTCATTGTACTATTGTATTCTATGTCATGTACGGTACTTATTGTATGGTATTAATTCTATGTATTGTGTTCTATTGATTTTTTTATTGTGTTGTATTTTGTATGTTATGTAGTGAATGGTATGGTATGCTTTTTATTTTACTGTCTTGTATTTTGCACTGGATTCTATGTATTGTATTGTACTGTATCGTAGTGTGTGTATTGTATGGTATGGTACGGTGTATCTTGTGTGGTATGCTATTGTGTGTTCTGCATGGTATGTCTTGCATGTATTTTATGTATTGTATGGTATGTGCTGTACTGTAGTTTGTTTCATATTTTGTAGTGCATTGTGTATTGTGTTTTGCGTTGTATTGTGTATTGGATTGTGTACTTTCTGTATTGTATGATATGGTATCTGTTGTGTGTTGTGGTGTGTATTGTGTTGTGTGTGTTGTATTTATTGTATTTTCTGTTGTATTTTGTATTTTATGTATTGCATTCTATTGCATGTATTTTATTGTATTGTAGGTATTGTATGTAATGCATGTAGTGTCTGGTACGGTATTTATTGTAAAGTATTAATTGTATTGAATGTGTTGTATTTGTGTTGTATTTTATTTTTGCTCTATGTATTGCATTGTGTGTATTGTGTTGTATTTTATATTGTACTGTATTTCATGTATTGTATGTGTTGTATGTAGTGTCCGGTATGGTAGGTATTGTAGAGTTCGTATTGTATGGTATGTATTGCATTGTATGTATTGTATTGTATGCGTTGTAGATATTATATGCCATGGTATGGTGGTTGTATTTTCTATTGTGCATATTACGTACAGTGTGATGTTTTCTTTATTGTATGTATTGTATGTCTTGTGTTGTATGGTATGCATTGTATTTTATTGTAATGTATGGTATTGTATGTTATAGTATTTATTGTATGGTGTGCTCTTTATTTTGTTGTATGTATTGTATGTATTGTATTGTTTGTATTATGTTGTATTTTATTGAATGCTTTGATATGTATTGTATGGTTTGGTATCTATTGTATGGTATGTATTGTATTGTACTGCACGTATTGTATGGCAAGGTGTGTATTGTATTGTATTTTTATTGCATTCTATTTTGTATTGTATGCATTGCATTGTGTGCATTGTATCGTATGTGTTTGGTTGTATTGTACCTTACGGTATTTATTGTACTGTATCTACTCTTCGAGCTGCCCCAGAGGAGCCCCTCACCACACCGCCCCGTAGGAGCCCGTCACTGTGCCAGCCTGGAGGAACCCTTCATTGCTTCGCCTCGGAGGAGCCCGTCACTGCACCATGCCGGAGGTGACCGTTACTGCACTGCCCTAGAGGAGCTGTTTATTGCATCACCCTGTAGGAGGCCTTCATTGCGCCACCTCGGACAAGCCCTTCAGCGCGATGCTTCAGCGGTGTCACCACACCGCACTGGAGGAGCCCTTCACTGCTCTGTGCCGGAGGAGCCCTTGATCAAACCGCCCCGGAAGAGCCCTTTGTCATGCTGCCGTGGAGGAGCCCTTCATTGTTGCACCCTGGAGCAGCCCATCACCGTGCCCTTGCAGAGGAGCCTGTCACCACGGCATGCCGGAGGAGCCATCATTGCGCCACACCAGAGGAGCCCTTAATCACACCTTTGTGCAGGAGCATATGGTTGCGCTGTCCCAGAGGAACCCTGTCACCGTGCTGCCATAGAGGAGCCCGTCACCGCGTCGCACCGGAGGAGCCCATCATCACGCTGCCCTGGAGAAGCCCTTCCCTCGCTGCCCCAGAGGAGCCCTTCACCACACCACCCCTGAAGAGCACATCATCACGCCGTGCCATAGGAGCCCATCAGCAAGCCACGCTCGAGGAGCCCTTCACCGCGCCACCCCGGAGGAGCCCTTCACCGCACCACCCCAGAGGAGCCCTTCACTACACCGCCTCGGAGGAGCCCTTCACCATGCTGCCAGTGTCTTCTCCGAGTCCTTCACCATGCCGCACGGCAGGCATCCTTTGCTGCACCGCCAGGCTCTTTTTGGAGTTCTTCTTGGTGCTGCCCTGGAGGAGTCCCTCATCACGCCGCCAGCTGTTCTTGGGAGTCCTCCACGCCACCCCGGAGGAGTCCTTCTCTGTGCTGCCCGGCTCTTTCTGGAGTCCTTCACCGCGCTGCCTGGCTCCTCTTGGAGTCATTCATCGCACTGCCTCGGAGGAGTCTTTCACCGCCCTTCTTTAGGGGGTTGTTCACTCTCTGACTCTTGGTTTCTTGATCACCTGGGATTTTTTGGAGTCCGTCACCACACAGCCCTGGTGGAGTCCTTCAGCACCCGGTTTTTGTGGGAGCGCTTCCCCATTTGGCTTTTTCGGAGGCCTCCACTGCATGGCTCTTTTTGGGGCATTTCACCCCATGGCTTTTTTCTTGATTTCTACAAAGCCTGGTGTATATTGGAGCACTTAACGACGCCGTCCTGGAGCAGTGCTTCACTGCCTGGCTGTTTTGGAGCGTTTCAGCGCCTGGCTTTTATTGGAGTGCTTCTATGTGCAGCCCTGTAGTAGCCCTTCAGTGCCCTACTCTCTGGAGCACTTCAATGCCTGTCCTTTTTGGAGCTCTCCACCTCCTGGCTTTTGTGGAGTGCTTCAGTATTTGGCTTTTTTGGAGTGCTACAGGCCCAGATGTTATTGCTGTGCCTCAACACACTTCCTGTGATGCATGCTTTCCGTGCATTACCTTCCACATTTTTTCTTCTGGAACCAGCAGATGAGCAGGTGGATGAGTTTACGTGGGGTTTTTATGTTCCTCCATGGTCTTTTGAGCTCAGGATGTCTTTTTCCAGGGAATGTTATCATCTTTGTGTCTTGTCTTCTCTCAGTTTTCCCCAGTCCTGGTTTTGAGGGAGGTGACCGTGCTTTGAGCAACTTTGTGCTCGGTGTTGGTTCTTATTATTGGTGATTCTTTTGGTGGTTTTATGTCAGGTTTTGTCCCTTGTTCTCTTGTTCTGGATGGTATTAGGAAGGTCACTTTGGAAGCTGCAGCGATCCCTGTCTCATCCATGGGTTTGGGGCTTTTCCTGGCAGCATGTTAGGGTTGGAGCCTGTAGAACAGGATCCTAACAGAGCATGAGAACAGGATCTCTGGTGAGTCAGAGCGAGTACTGTCTGTCTTGTCTCAATTCTGCTTTCTTCTGCTCAATGGTGTGTTTTTTTTCAGCACAGATGACATCAAGCGTTTGGAAGGGGGTAGCCCAAGCACCCAGTGCTGACACAGGGAGCAAGGGAGGATGCGGACACCAGAAGTGCTAGGTAAGCACCTAGGTGCCCGAGTGCCAAAAGCTGAAACATCTGTTGCTGCTTGTTGGAGGCATGGGAATCCTGGGCATATCTGCATGGCCCTGTCACCAAAGTGGCCGAGTTGGCGCAGTTTTCAGGGCTGTGCAGGAGGCGTGTGATGGTGTGCTGCAGAGGCAGCAGCTGGAGGGTGCTGTTGCCATAGGAAAGGCTGCCAGGCTGAAAGAAGAAGGAGCACAGTTAAGTCCGAGCTCCTGAGTGAGTCAGTCAGTCCTCAAGTCCTGGCTATTCTGACCCACCCTGGCCTGGGGTCTTGCAGGTAATCCTCCTGCAAGATTGGTAGAGGGACAACGGTTGGAGTTTCTTTTCCTGCTATTGCTTTATTAAAACACGTACTTTATTTTCTCAGTGCCCGTTGCTGAGAATAACTGCTTTTTCTTCTCTTAATCCTCTCTTAGCTATTCGGGGTCACCATTTTAGTTTCCTGTTACACCTGTTTTTTGTTTTTTCAGAGAGCCAGTGCAAAGGAGTGGGACTGGATTTTACCTTCAGTTATCCCTGCAGGAGCTGCTGCAGAAGGAAGCGAGCCTATGCTTTTGGGAGCTGTGCCACAGGAGGACAACTGAGCAGGAATCTGGCGTGACAGCACCCCATTTTTGCTTTTGGGAATAAAAATAGGAGCAAGCCACAACTGAGACACTGTGGCATCTGGTTTATTCACTGTGTGGTTATCAAAACCCTGCTAACTGCTCTCAGGAGGACGCCTCACTCCCACCCGCTCCTCATCCTTGACACATCCCACAGCTCCTGCGTCGTGAAGTCCTTACAGCCGCTGTGCCACTGGAGCTAACAGTGGGCAGCTGGCGGCCGCGAAGGTCTTGCTGCAGTTTTTCCTGCCTTCCAGTGGGTGGTAAAGAGCTGGTGCTGGAAGGGGCTGCTTCTCCATGAGAGATGCTGCCTTCCTCCCAGCTTGTGCTTTTCTTTCCCTGTTTAAGCATGGCCCTTGCAAGCAGAGCTCCAGGTAGGTGCAGTCCATATTCAATTCCCTTGCTAAATGTTGCCATTCAATATAAGTGAGAAAGTGTTTCTGTAGGGAGGGGCCAGGCAGGAGGCAGCAGCGTAGCCCCTACCTGACAGGGAGCTGAGGGAGCACTCGTCTCTGAAGCCCTCGTTGGCACCCATGCTCCCTAGCCTGAGTTGTGTGAGTACAAAAAAGCCTTTCTGTTCTTTTCTCCCTGCACAACTCAGTTAAGCTATAGGGGGTGTGGGGTCTGGCCCCCTCCCTCGGCTGCTCTGGTTGGACTGTGGCCTGCCCGCCTCCCCCCTGGCGGAGGGAGCCACTCGGGTGAGGGCCTGTCCCCGCTGCACACTTCTGCACTTAAAGGGAGTTTTTAAGTGACTTGTAAATTCTCCACTTAAGTGCAGTCATGGGTGGCAGGCAGGCCCTGGCCAATGGAGGGGACCATACCCTGTCACTCCCTAGATGAAATGAGTTTTGTGGGGACAAAATGGCTCCATGGGGTTTCTGTCTCCATGCAAGGCCCCTGGGCTCGCTGCCCTGGGCCCCTGGTTGCTAGAGCTCAGTTTAGGAGCAGGCATTTGTCCCTGAAAGGGAAGCCTGTGACCAGTTTTGGGGTGTTTGGAGTTGGTGCAGACACAGGCTAAGGGTGATGTGACTGCTTGGCTGCTCTGATCAGGGGACTACCCCTTTCCTCAGCAGGAATCCCGCTGTTTCTGGGAATGCTACTCAGAACAAATGCAGTTGAGGGCAAAGCACAGCTTTTTCTCCTGCCTTATCCAGTGGTTCAGGCTGAAACACTGCTTTGCTGCTGGGAAGACCCGACAACGTCAAAATACAGCAACGTTGAGGACTCTAAAACCTAAATCTGCAACAGGGGCTGTGGCAGCTGCTGCTTTACTACCCTTCGCAGGGACAGGGATGCGGTGATGGCTGAGAACACTGGGCAGGTGGGAGCAGAAGAGCTCTCTTGGAGCTCTCAGTGATTTCCAGAATTTTAAAGCAACTTTTCCCCCCAGTTTTTGCTTGGTACTGTATTGCTTAGTGGAGGTTGAGCTTTTTTCTTTTTAATAACTCAGCCTCAGGTGGATTTCCAGGTGTGGAAAATTGTTGGTTGTTTGGCTTTGTTGCACCAAGAAAAGTCTAGGAAAAATAGGTGGAAGGTGTATCAGGACACTCTAATAACAGGTGGTATTGCTAGCTAATCCCCAGTAACTAGTACAGGTTTCAGGAGATAAATATGGGTGAATAGTTTTGGAAGAAACCGTGAGATCTCAGGAGAAATTACAAGATTAAGCCTCTTGATGATGAAATATCGCAACTCTCTGATCCTTTACATTTCTTTGGCAGGCTGGGAAAGAAATGGATTTATTATGAAATTATTTATTATGAAATGGATTTATTTTAGTCAAAAATGTCATTTTGAAGAATGATTTCAGTAATTGTTTAGCCTAACAGAACAAATTATGAGATCCTCTCCAACGTGTATTTTTTAAGAGTGGTTAGTGACGAGAGGATTTGAGCGCTTTAGTGGATTTGAATATCCTTTTGCCATGAAATTTAATTGGTCAGCCTGGTAGTTTTTCTTTAGCAGAAATGGGATAGTTCACATTAGTCACTCAGGTAGGAAAATTATGGCTAAGGGAAAAATATAAAAAAATAATTCACAACACTGATACTGACTCCACGTTTACTGTTTTATTAGCAGGATTTGCTGCTCACTTTAAATTCACGAATAGACAAATGATTTACAAAAGCCATTTACTCCAAAAGTAGGCAGTACCACAGGAAAAACAGGAAGCATTTGTCATCACGATAGAAAAGACTTGATTTCAATACACAAAAGTCCATGATATCTTATGCGTAGTTTAAATGAGTGGGTATTACTGCTACTGTCACCTGCTTTATCACAATTATCAGTTAAGAAACACCCGTCCTGGAGTTGCGCAAAATCAGAATAGTCAAAACAGCACTGGGGGAGGCAATGCAGAATTCATCTTGAGTTGTTGCCTCACGTTTGACCAGGCAATGAGCTGCTCAACTCAATCAGTGACTGGCTTGCTGAAGCCTAGAGTCTGTCTCCATTTCTTGCAGAAGGACAGATCATCTCAAGATCCCTATGCTTTTTTGGCCCTACTTGTACTTTATTTTGAAGGTGTACATAGACTTGATAAGATGTCTAGGCCTGGTTCAGCAGGGTGAGTTTTTTCCCAATATCATGCTATTCTTTTATATGGGTCCCACTGAAAAACAAGTTGAAACAGATGAAATTCTGTCTGAACAGAAGAAAACACACTTTTAGTGTGTTGAGAGCTGTTGGAACACTGGCACAGGTGGTCCAGGGAGGCTGTGGAGTCTCCATCCCTGGAGTCAGTCAAAGCCCAGCTGGACATAATCCTGGGCAACCTGTTCTAGCTGACCCTGCTTGAGCAGAGGGATTAGACAATCTGGAGATGTTGTTCCCACCTCTACAATTTTGTGATTGATTCTGTGTAGAGCTCAGTGACTCAAGGCAGCAGAAGCTGGCCACAGGGTGCCTGAAGGTGAGAGAAGGGAACAGGTCCCTTCAATAGGTAGCTGTGCCATTTCAAAATACATAACAAACAGAGTAACACTCTACATAAAACTACAGAGTGCAATGTTGACAAAATATTCTTAAACAGGGTGTCACAGGAAGAGACTTGAGGTTTTCACTAGACTATGAAGCAGTATTTAGCTTTGTAGAGAATGTGCCTTTCATAAGAGCATGCTGCACATCGGACAATAGAAAGCTGGTGGTCTGTAGACTTCGAGGAGCTTCATCATGATGGGTAAACTGAGAGGATAAAGAGTGACATGAAGAAAAATGGGCTTTTTTGCCATCCTTCCTCTTGTAAGCAGAAGGAAAAGGACACCAAATAGCTTAAAGGTACAAATGATAAGCTCAAAGGGGTTCAGAGATTTCTCTTAAGAAGAAACAAAGAGGCATCATTGCTAGGATCAGCAATCAACTCTTCCATCATTGTAATATCTTTTAATGCATTCATAAGACTTTTTTGTTCACCTTAAATTTTAAACAACTAAAGTGAGTGTCGACATCCCAAATTTACAGGTAGGTGAACTGAAGCACAGCATCAGTCTGAGTTATGGGATTATACAGCAGTCCAGTGAAGAGAGTTCTTGTGGAAATGCATAGTCGGCTGCTTTTCGAGGGCTCTCACCCATGGTGGGTATTCCCACAGACAAGGGAGAAGTTTCTGAGGAGGCATTATTTCCTCTTTACCCCCTCTCCAAAATATGTGAGATTAGAACTGCAGAAAATTTATTTCAGTTTTATGCAGTCTACCTCCTCTGTGACTGGCATTGCACTTGTTCTCAGGTCTAAATCTGTGCTAGATTTGCTTCCGTTATATGTTGATCTCCATCTGAGCAACATGATCTTCTTGAAATACTTCATGGTGTTATTTTTTACAGTTACAAAACACATGGTGTTTATCATGCTGTTACTCATAGCAATGCATTCAACTATGTAAAAAGCAGTAAGATAATGCTTCTCTTTCACAAAGATGGTGGGGAAAAAGTCACGGACGATTGTGAAGCCATAGAAGGGTGCCCAGCAGAGAACATAGGCGGTCAGGATGCACATCAGTACCATCACAGTTTTTCTTCTGCATCGAAGCCTCTTTCTGATTTGTTCCGTCTGAAATCCTGGTACGGTTTTAAACCAAAGCTCCCGAGAGATCCTGGCATAACACAAGGTCATCGTAATCACAGGTGCAACAAATTCAATGCCAAAAATGAAGAGGAAGTATGATTTGTAGTACATCTGCTGGTCAACTGGCCAAATTTGACCACAGAAAATTTTCTCCTGGTTTTTCACTATAAATAACACCGTTTCAGTAGCAAAGTACGCAGATGGGATAGCTACAAGTATGGAGACGATCCAGACCAAGGCAATTAGGAAGGTTGCTGTTTGATAATTCATGCGTGGTTTCAGTGGGTGAACAATGGCCAGATACCTAGAACAGACAAATACATTAAAAATGAACTCTGAAAACGCTATGAGTCAGAACACACTTCAAAATACAAGTGGACAGAATGAGGCAGAAGGAAATTGCTGTCATTCTTAAGGAGAGAGACTGACAAATTTGTCTGTGAGGAGAGTTAAGAAAGTTTTCCCAAGTAGCAGCCTAGAGCCAAGTTCCTAAATCTGGGCAGAAACTCTGGAGTGAGTGGCTGAAGGGTTTGTTGGGACAGTTGGGTACCTGGCAATCTGAAAATCTGAGCGTACGTTAGGGTGTCTGAGGATGGTTTCAAGACCTCAGTCTTAAACTCCCACCTGTTAACAAGATCAGAGTGAAAAAGTTGTAATTTTGTATCACAAGCTTTTCAACACAGTCTGGGAGTTATGGAAAGACTGGAAGAGGAGAAAGAGAGGGAATATTCCTATTACTGACAAATATATTTGCAGGACCTAGCACAATACGCAGGTGATGTTGTATCCAGGACATGCTGTGACACAGCATCTGGAAATTCTTTGGTGGACAGCACATGTTCAAGTGAGAGTTTGAAACATGCAGTAATATACACCTAGTCAGGTGCAGGTAAAAAGACAAACATGAAAATGTTATCCCTAGGCAGAGAACTATTTAAAATATGCTTTTTTTTTTTACCAAGAGGTCAAATATATGTAACAGCGTTTTTATTATTTTCTTGGTTATCCCATGGGGTGCAAAGAGCTGAAGCTGATGCTAATGAATGGTTACAGGTGAGCATGTTTTCAAGCCACCAATGAAGGACTGTGTATCCATTTTCTGCCGATGCAAATTTTTGTTTTGTCTGCTGGAGGTGACTATTGCTCATTAATCTTAAATATGCTGTGTTAAGTAATATGCCAAACCATAAAACTTGAGTTAGGTATTTGCACTCCTTATGACTGTAAAACTGCAAGGTGTACTGCAGTGTTTCACAAAGAAGTGTGGAGAAATGGAAGTACATTACTTGCAAGATCCATCAATTGCCCTCGATTCAGGGGGCTAGGACCAAATGGCATTCACTCTGGGGTTTTTTGTTTGGTTGGAATTCGGGGGGTTGTTTTTTTAAGAAGCTGTAGATGTAAGAAGAGCTTACATTAGAGTACACTATTCCAGAAAGATTAGGATATTTCTGCTAAAAGGAGATTTTTATCAGAGACATTCCAGAGCTCCCAGTACAATTGTATTTAACACAAAAGATTGTTTCAAAAAGTGGAATTTCTCATTCATTCAGAGGCTTGTCTATCTGTATATATTCTATACATAGATAGCATCCATAGGATGTATTCATTCTGAAATAAAATGCAATGCTGCTTTTCAGCAGCCGGATCTTGGAAGCAGATGAATTGTTCATTACTCTTAAATAGTGCAGGCTAGATGTCAAGGGACAGCGGAATTACTCAGCCTCATTGTGGAGCTGATAAATGAATATTTTTTAGATTGGATCCTGTGGAAATAAGGTTGTGGGATAATGTACGTGTATGCATTCTTAAGTATGTATATCCGCTCAGCCAAACATTTGGCTGGATGGGGTAAATCTCTACAAGAGAGTCAGGAGGGAGCTTCTGTGGTGGATTTCCTGATTGTCATTGCTTACCACACTTGGGCTGTTACTGTGGAGTGGTCCAGGAGCACATGAACTGAGTTCAGGTAAAACTGCCCTGGAAGATGTGCTCCAAAAGTGTACCTAAAAAAAAACAAGCGCCCATGGGCGTTCAGTCTGGGGGACCCAGCCAAAGCTAAACCCCCCCAAAATATTTATAGCATGGACATCAGACCCTCAGCATGAACTCTTGCTCTTCAGATCCTCTCCTTTCACATTGCATTATTTTGTAATGTAGATGTGGCCTTAAATATGTGAAATTCCTACGCTTCATGTGAATAGACATCAAGGAAGATGAAAGAGAGCCCTACCTGAAGGAAATCCTGTGGGACAGGCTTACCTTCTCTACATAGGTGAGACCTTTTCAATGATCTAAACATGGGAAGACTTTTGTTAGGAGCCTGTTCTTTTTAGAGACTGAAGTCAACGACCCACATGACATAACCAACATGGAATGGTTGATTGTTAAATGAATGAAGTTTCTCTCTGTTTACCAAGTCAAAAGCTCACAAAAAAAAAGGCAGTGAAGCCAAAACAGTGTGTTCTTACAACAAACTTCAGTGATTAATCATTTCCAGGATTGTTTTTAAAGATGCGTGGGGAGATATGCTAGAAATCTTCTGATTTCTTAGCAAGCATAAGGGCTCAATGACCCATGTTACTTCATCAACCTGGGATGCACTAGCAGAGCTTTCCAAGAAAATTTTTTAGAAGTTGAAAAAGAGAAGTAGTAGAAAACGGTAATGAATACGTGATAGTGTTTAGAAGCTTAACCCTGAGTCCTGAGCTGCAATTCAAAGGTTATTTTGTTAAACACTTGTTAAGGATTTGTTTCATTGGAACTGATTGTCCTTTCCCCCACACCAGGCAAAACACCTCTGAACTTCCCCAGAGTCTTTCCACAGACTTCTGTTGACGTCAGTAACAGCTGAATCAGCCGTGCACAAGCTGTATCTATACAACCATCAGCAGGGTTAACTGCTCCTGAGATGTCTTTTGGATCAGGTACCAAAAACTATGCAACATTAGACTAAAGTATAAAATGGCACACAAGAGAAGTTGGGAAAAAAAGGGAAGGGGGGGTAGGAATCATACAGTGTGTATATGTAGAGGGTATACAGAGATGTATATTGTGTTTGTACACAAAAGATGACTTGTTGTGATGGCCTTTCTGTAAGGAGTTTACTTTGCAGCTCTCCGTCTTTCTGTGAGTCAGTCGTGTCAGACTTATGTCAGCATGAAGCTGATCCTCAGCACCTGGGTCTGTCAGAGTCCGTGGTGCATGAGGCTAAGAGAACAGGAGTCATAAGAAAGAATACAATTAAATTATATTGCTAAAATTCCTGGAGTGAGAGACAGGCATAGAAATACCTCAGGACTGCAGTGTAAAGCAGGTGGTGTAGCAGGTGGATATCATTATGTTCTGCTTACCCATTATGAAGGCTGTAGGAAATCTCTGCTAAACTGGGTTGGTGTAGCATTTTATCGTTTTCTGGACAGTGCCATAAATATGGGTGCCATAAATGACCTGTGGGTCTTTCCTGGCTCGCCACTGTGCCATCCTCAGAGAGGTGTGTAAAGAGGGAGGAGACTATGAGAGGAGAGTATTTTAATGGAGAGTGCTGGTCACACTCACCGAGCATCCATTTCATGATTGTTGCGTTTTTTCAGTATGGCACAATGGAGAATAGGAACTCTATTTTGCAGGCTAGACAGAAGTCTTACCTTTTACTCTCCTCCACACCAAAACAAAAACTGGGGAAAATATCTTAGAGGGAGAAAGAAATATCCTGTAAGGTAATAACCCTGTTGGAAAGTCAGCTGTCAAATTCTGTATCAGTCAACTATTTCTCTTGCTGTAGAGTGTTTACTTCACTGTTTATAGAAAAGGTTAGACTCAGAAAAGCTCTGTAGGCCAGTAGAGAAGGTTCCTTAGAGATGCATGGTTTGGATCACGATTATATAGTGCTGATGAACACCCTCGTCTGGGTGTCTCGGATTTGTCTCTCTCTTTCTCCTCTTTCCCTTATTTTATAAATCCTCTCCTACACTTGAATCAAGCATATTTTTATGAGAAAAAATTCATTTTAATAAATCAACATTCTTTTTACCTGAAAAGTTCAATCAAGAAATTTCCACTGAGTTTTCTCCAGGGTAATGTTATGACCTCATGTGATTAAATTTTAATGAAACAAGATACCCAGGTCTGTGTAGTACCTACCTGGACATCAGCAAATCCTGCAGAACAGCTGAGCGTGTTAAAAACCTAGAAATCTGGACAGCCAACCTCAGAAGCTCTGGCTATCTCCTTGTGCAGTCATAACACCCCACTTACCTGTCAACAGCTATAGCCAGGAGAGCGTTGGTAGAAACATAGAGGGAGACGGTCCGTAGGTAGTTGACTGAGGCACAGAGGACGTGGCCGTGCTCCCAGGACAGCTGCCGCACCACGTAGTAGTCCATCTCGAAGGGGCAGCACACGATGGCCACAATGAAGTCTGAGATGGCCAGGTTGGCAATCAGCAGGTTGGTGAGGTTTCGCAGCTTCTTGTAGCGGGCGAGAGCAGCAATGAAGATGAAGTTGCCGATGCCACAGACCAGCATGATGCCAACCAGAGCCACCCCGATCACAATCTTGGCTGCAAAGAAGGTGCGGGTTTTGGTCATGTCATCTTCACTGTCCAGTGGCAGGTCGTAATCGTTGTAACTGAAATTGAAAGGGAAGGAGAAGTTTCGCAAGGAGGTTAAATCCCCATCGTGGAGATTGTAGATTGCAGCAAAGTTGAGGTTGATGGTAGCATTTGGGTTATGTTCAGCTTGCTCCATGGCCATGTCTGTTTTCTGTTGACATATGTGGCTTGGCTGGCCCTTGGTTTCGTGTTAGAATTACCCAGGGTGGCAGGGCACAACGGTGGCAGGCGAGAGACCTCATCCAAAGTTTTCTTCTGAGCAGTGAGTCACCTTGTCTTTGTCCCCATGAGATTATAGAGCAACAGCCTCATTTATCTCCTTCTGTGGGAACAAAAAGAGGAAAACATTTCCTGAGAGGAAATTACAGCAAAAATACTGTGCTTGAGGGAAAGCAATAGCCACCTTATTGCGCCACAGCAATATTGCTGGCTGCGCACAGCAGGAAGAAATACCCTGTGAAAGGATGCTTCTGCTATCGTAAAATCCCTTGAGTTGCATAATACACTGGTTGTTACACCCAGAAGTTTTATTTGCCAACGATGAAATTTTGTTTTCAGCACACAGTGAAATGACAATATAGGAGTATAAAATACAGTCATCCCCGTGCAAGGTAAAATAACTAAAATGAGATGACACCTCAATTTGCTGAAAAGTATTTGATGTGCCTTTTGGACAAAGTTTTTGCTTTATGCTAGATGTCTCAGTGTGATGTGGTAGGTGAGAATGAAAGGAGAACTGATGTCCTGGCTTCTAAATACATTTCTTAATTAAGTAAGAGTTGCCAAGACCCTAGAAAATAGCAAAGCTAGCACTTTCCTTTTTGGCAGCTATTAATTGAGTAGGGGGACAAGATTTTCAGCCAGCATAATCCATTATTGTCTCTCTCAAACCAGTAGAGCTCTGCCCATTTGCATAGACAAGATTTTGTCCCATGAACCAGCTTGTAGGGCTTTGCTGTGAAGGCAAATCTGCTGTTCACAGGGAGAGTGCTTCCACAAACAGGCTCTTGAAGTGAAAGGGAAAATCTTCCTTAAGCAAGACAAAGTGCCTTGAATTTTTGAAGACGGGGAGAAGCAGGCTCCCCTCTTTGTACTGCCAGTTGTACCAAATGTTAAAAATTGATTTATTTTCCACACTGAGGGAAAAAATCTAATCTACTCCCTAATTTTGCCTCTACTCTGTATCAAACTGCTGAGAGGGCTGTCTTCTTGCTTCTTCCTGTGCCACATCTGGGAATCCTCACACCAGACTGCCAGCTGCCAGGACAGTCCCACCCCATCCCAAGAGAATCAGGGGGCATTACCACTTTTTCTGCATTGACGCAGTAGATCTTCAGGGTGTCAGATGCTATTGAACAATGTCCATCATGGCTACAAAGGAAAATCTGCATAGCGGAGCTGTTGCTCCCTTCTTTCCCTGGAACCACCCTCCGTCCCTGATGTACCAACACTTAATAAATTTCTGAGAGAAACTCTCTTGTACAACTTCTGTCTCCACGTTGCTTTTCAATCTGAGAGCTGCAGAACAACAGAATAATAGAAAGCCAAAGCCTGAAACTAAATAATAGTTTAAACAATTGACTGCTTTACAAGACATCCTCACAGCTGCCTGGAAATGTGAACATTCATTTAAGAGAAGTACTAAATAAACACTTGGATGCAAAATCGGTATGTTGGTCAAAGCAAGGTGCACTATCTCTTTCAGACAGGTTTCCCTGCAACATACCGGGAGAGCACTTTAAAATAAAGACAACCCAACCATCCACAACTGACATAACACCATCAGCTAACCGTACCTGCCGTTGCTCTCGTCTTCTTGGAGGTCTCGGCACCCTGGGGATAGCCTCCAGGTTTCTCCCCTGCAAATGTGCTGCTGTCACTGGAGCAGAGAAAGGATCACTGAAAGCAGCCAGAGGACTTCGCTGAATGATCATTTCTGTCCCGAGCAGGTTTGCCCTGCAGCTCAGGGGAGGATGGCTCCGCTGTCTCTGTGCATGCATCTAAAGCCTTTTCTCAGTGGGAGGCACCTTGAAGCTGTCCATGCATTTCTGATTTTAAAGAGGCAGTGCAATATGGAGACAATAGAGCACAGCCCTTTTTTTTTTTTTTTTTTTTTTTCTGCTTTAGCCCCCTGAATGCATCGAATCAGCAGAGCGGCTTTGTTACCAAGTCTGAGCATGGAAGGTGTAAAACCCTGGTCTTCGCTTGCTCTTTGAGTTATGTCTGTGCTGGGCAGCAGTTACCTACACCTGATGTGACATAGAAGCAAAATCCAAACCGCCCAGTGGAGAGGAGGGGGAGGAAGGAGGGTGAACTACTTTCCCAGGGACCTTTCTCCGTGGATCTCTCCCTGGCTATTGTCTTTAGGACTGCTGCTGTGGCAGCTCCTGCAGAAGGAGGGTCAAACATTGAATAGCTGTAAATCAGAGGACCCCTGACAGCTTTCCTTGCCCTCTCAGGGAATTACTCAGAGCGGAAAAGTGGCAATGAATCCTTAAGGACTTGGTGTCCTTTGCTAATGCTGCCTCCTCGTTGCTCTGAAGCACTTGCACCCCAGGGAGCAGTTCTCTTGCTTCCCAGTTCCTCAGAAGGAAAGGAAATGCACAGCAGATCCCCTGTCCTCTTCTGCACCACCAGTCTTATTCACATTAACTGACATTTTGCAAGATGCGTAGTTGGGACACATTATGTAGTCCCCAGCAGATGAGATTGTACGAGGCTCTAGAAGGTCATGAAGATTGTAGAAGATTTGCAGAAAACCTAAAATATGTGGCCTACAATGCACACTCACAAGAATTGGCTTTCATGAGCTACAGAGCACTTATCTCTGGAAGAAGATAAGGAAATAAATCTGTTAATGTGCAATATGTCTGGGGTAAAAGGGCCACTAATGTGACATTTGTTCCAGAAAACTTGTGGAAGGCCAGAGAGTCCTCGCTGTGTGGAGTCAGCAGACAGCATTAAGAATTTCACAGCAAATACTTTGCTTGGCTTTATTTTTAACAGTCAGTGTAATAGGTGAAAAGCCCTTAAGGGATTTTTAATATGCAACCAAATGAACAATGAGGAAATCAGACACAATCCACTTGTTGAATTCTGTCACAAAAAAATGTAAATATAGTAAGTATAGGGGGAGGCAAAGTGAACTTACAGCATACATCAGAATCACATCTAAAAGATCCCTAAAATGGGTCATATAAACCTTAAATGCCTGTTAAGAAAAACTAGTGCACTAAAGGGAGTTCTTGCAAGCTTTACATTGGGAACATGCATGATCTCTTTAAGACTTTGTTCAGCTGTCTCAAATTAAGTTATCTAGTGAGTTAATCAAGCAACATGATATCCAAATATTTTTATTCCTTTAGGCCAAAACCTCAGCTGCTGCAGAAGTCTATCCCCATTGACTCAAGGCAAGTTCGCATTGGAGCCCTGGTAACTACAGCCCCTCCAGATCTGCTCTTCATGCTTGGTACGTAGCTTCTGTCCAGCAGTTGTTCATCCACCGTGCTCCAAGTAATTGTGCTATATGTGTCGAGCTGTTCCTCAGAAAATACTAGTAATATTGTGAAATGATGTGATTTGCATGTGCTGTGCAAGGCAGTGCTTTGTAGTAGTTGAATAGAAGCTGTTGAATAGACAGTGAAACCACTGGTCCTGAGAGCTGCCCTTGCAGCCAAATGGGCAGAGTGAGAGCTAAAAGCTGGGTCTAGAGCTTCAATAACTGGCCTGGTAACCTGCCGCGCTACAAAAAGGGCTGGGGCAGTAGTGGAAAGACTCTAAAGCCATGGGGTATATGCAGGAGGATTTCCCAGCTGCAGACACTGTGTAAGAATTCCCAAAGGCTGCCTTCAAAAACCATAGTCTCTTGTGACTTCTGGTGTAAGTGTGCTGAAAGAGCAGCTCCCTGGGGTGGCCAGGCTGAGTTGTGGCCCAGGGCAGCCATCTGTCTGTGCACAGCTGGGATTTTCGTTGTCCCAGCATTGCCCAGCCCAGGGGCTTTGCAGTCTACAGGTGTTCTCTTCCTGGGAACGGGGCACTGGGAGGCTTGCACAGACTGAGAGATCCTTCCCCACAGCCCATATATGACATCCATTTTATCACATGATTATACTCTATTACATTGTATTTCCAAGTCCCTATTATTCTGTAGAGAGTGTATGATTCTGGTGTTGGATTTCTGCACAGGACAAGGTTTCTCCTTGACAGTGTTTATTGGTGATTCCCCAATGGTATCACAACATTTTACACAGTGTCGCAGTGCATTTCCTGAGACCAGTGTTACCAGTGATGAATTCAGGCTGAGAAAGAAAAGTTGATTCTGAAAACTATCATGTAAACAATTTATATTCCTGGTTGGTTGTTTTTTTCATTAGTATGCTCACAGTTTGAACAGGGAAGGTATTTGGAGGCTAAATGATGCAAAAAAGATTGCCATGTAAAGTACTTGTTTAGAGACTTTCAAATAATGATTTTCCAAAACTAGCATTTCGCTTGGGAACAGACCTTAGGACTCTGGCCTTTCATTTCAAAACAGCAAACTCACCAGCTACTGTCTAATTTTTCCTAATTGCTAAATAAATTGGACTCTGAGCGAGGAAATTAATCCTAGGGGACTTACATAAGCTTTGCAAAAAGTATAGCTGGAGTTTTACAAAGGTTGCTAATACAAATCAGTTGGTGAAAAGTGACAAAAGCATCAGACATACTGTGATTTTCTGGAAAAACAAACAAAAGGTAGCAGCACACATGGGTTACAACTATGTGTATTTCTGCTCAGCGTTCAGCCAGACATTTGGCTCAGGGGCTTTACTAAATCTAAAGTGTGTAACTGATATTTATGTTCAAGAGGACCCTAGACTTGCTTAAAGAGTTAGGTATATTTTTCTAATATGTGAAAGCATGCCTTGTGGCACTGGAGGAAAGTGGCTTTTGGATGGAGTTTGGCAGAAATGTGCACGCAGAAGTAATCCCACCGTACTCAGCTGTTCCAATGGTGACTTGGGCCACAGAAAAGCCCTGGGAAGGAGAGAGAAGTGTTTGACTGTATTAATGGATTATGTCATCATGTTAACTTTCCTCTTACCACCTTTTTCTGCTTCCTTATTATCACTTCTCAGCTTGGGAAAAGGGGCAAAGCATCTGAAGGAGCAGCAAAGCAGGCTGTCAGCAACCGTAGTGACACCCACAAAGACAGCTGTCAGGCTGTTGGAACAGCAGACACGGTGCTTTCATCCAAAAGGTCTTTTCCTTCCAGAGCTGCACAGGTTTCTGTGGACGGTGGCAGTCAGGCAGGTCTCACAGCCGAATGACACAAAGATTAGCAGAGCTGCACAGAGCTTGCTTAACATGCGAGGTGACCCAGGGGCAATCAGGAACTTTCTTCCAAGTAGAAGCTCCTTTCTTTTTACTTGTCTCTTTTTTTTGAACTTTTTAATTCTCTTCCATTGTGTATTTCCTGTTTTCTTCATCTCTGTTCATCATTTCGTGATCATGTAAGAAAATGGTGTTTATTTTGCTCAGCTCAGCTTAGCATGGCAATCTTCTCTGAGAAGCACACCCCCTGCCCTCAACAGTAGTCTATGAAATATGTAGAAATAGCTATAAGAAGTTTATATTCCTAGCTGGCACTTATCACCCCTTACTGGAGAAGCCCATCTTACCTAAAGCAAAAGTGACAGTATTTGGGGCAGTGCAGGAAGCAGTGACCAGCTTAGGGACTGTGCACAAGTTTTGATGCCACAGTAGTATGACATGAATGACCACAAAAAAACCATTTCAGTCTTTAAACATTCAACGTTTTGTTTAATTATTAAATACCACTTTTTTTTCCCTTTTCTTTTGGATGTGTTTGTTAGGCTTTGTGGGTTTTTTTTTAACTCGGCCTTCCTTAGAGCACATGCCTGTTACCACAAACCCTTCTCTTGAGCAGAAGGCCTCTGAAAGGCAAATGTTCAGTGCTTTTCTCCCCAGATCCTGCCTGGGCACACTCACAGCTCGGTGGATACTAATGTGCCAGCTGTGGGCAGTGGCAGCATGCAGCAATGTATTTCCTCGCTGTGGCAGCAAGGCAGAAGATGGCCGAGACAGCCTCCTTTGCCCCACTCACTTACCAGCTTCATTCTCTGCTAAGACTGTTCCCTGTCACAAAAGTCAGCTTCCCAGTCAGCTCTTCGGGACTGTTTAATTTTAGACTGTCAAGCCCATTTCCAGAGATTCCTGAAGAGCCACATCACTGTAAGTTCTGTCTGTTCTATGCCAGATATATGGAACAGCAAAGATCAGTGCTTGGAAACTTTTTGCCAATTGGAGATAAAGATCAGTTTAGCTGGTTGAAATGTTCCATTTTGATATCAGCCTCTAACAGATGTTACTGCAATTACTTGGAATTTCTAGGAATGCCTTTTCAAACTCAAAAACTGGAGATTTGACCTGGAAATTGGAAATTTTCCTCTGCTTCTGCCTTTGTGCCCATTGTACAAAAGAATACCTCCTAGGCAAGGTTTACAGTTGCAGAAAGCAAACAGTTTTTCTTTATTTCTGAACATTGTTCTAAGAGAATGAAGATGAAATAATATATAGCTCATATAGAACAACATTTTGGAAAGAGATCTCAGGATTATCATCTAATCTATACTGCTGTTCCCGGGCTGCATTACATACACCCAAATAATTTACGACAAATGCTTTCTTGGCCTGTTGGTGAAGAAATTTTGTGATGCAGAGCTCATGTCTTCTGCATGAGACTATTAAATGTTTCTCAGCTGCACCAGATAGAACTTCAATGGTCCTGCTTTAAATTCCTCTTTTTAATATCGCAGAACCAGATCTGAGGTCTACATTTGGCCTCTTCCTCAAGAACTGGTTTATTCATACCCCATATTCAAAAGCCTTTGAATTTAGAAACATCTAAAACGAGCTTAATATGTCCCATATCTCAGTCAGGCTTGTTGCTCCTTTGGATTTTCAGAGGCAGTCTTGCTTGTTTTGGATCTTACTCAAAGATAGACTTAGTGCATCTTCTTTTTCAGTGGGTGCTATGAGCTGCAGAATGCTTTTGGAAATGAAGCAGCTTTTTAATTGAAGTGTCTCAGTAGGAGACATATCCTTCCGAAAACCTGCCAACTTCTTTGGTGGTCTAAGTAGGAGAAGTTGGATGCCGCAATTCTTAAAAAATTTAACCCTCATCCATTACAGCTACAGTCTCAAATTTAAGCTAAATTGTCAGCACTTTCCTTTGCCATTTCTATTCTCTATTGGCAAAGCCCTTTGATTTGTATTATCACCTCTTCAGCATCTTCTTTTTTCTGCTGCTTTTATTCAGTGAACATTACTTTCCGTTAATTTGCCACAGACAGAATCCTGCTCCTTCATGTCTCCCCTTCTGAATATTGTGGTGGTTTTCCTATTGTCATTTGGCATTGGCAGTTTGGCATTTCACCCTGTATTTCCATGGCAGGCAGAATGATTCCAAGAATTTCCCTGTGCAGTTCCCATAATCCCACTTTTACCTGAAAGACACCCTCCTTTTCCTTATGTGTAGCATCTCAGCGTAAACATACAGACGAGAGGATGTCACTACAAAGCACTTTTACATCAAGCAGTGTGAATCGCAGAGGTCTGGCTTGCTTAGGCACATGCAGAGAGGGGTCCTATCTACTCCAGGTCCCCAGCTTCTCCCCATAGCAAGACATGAAGTATTTAAAGCTCATGCCCCGTTCTACTGCCTGAGACATTTTTTGGTGATTCATCAAAAGTTAATAGTTCTTTTTTTCTCACAAGTAATTTGAGATTTAAAGAACTGTTGGAGTTCAATATCAATCTGAGAAAGGGATTAATATACTGTGAAAGCCTTATTGCAGGTATTATATATATTGCTGGTTATTTCTGCACACACTTGAAATGAATTCTAACCCAAAAGAATAATGCCTAATGGTAGTTTCATTTGAAGCTACTCAGAACACGAAACCACAATCTTGGTGTCAGGATGAGTCATGAAAAGCTGCTATCACACCTTATTTCTAACTTTAAAAAAGGTTTTGTAGTTCTGATGTGGTGTCAAAACTGCAGGGCCAGATCAGCCGCCTTCTCATAATCTTTTTGAAGTCTGAGAGTAGCATGGTAGAAGTGACTGCTCTGACAGGAGATGAAAGGTATGTCCGTCCTCCCCAGACTAGGTGGAGATGAAGCAAATCCATCCCAGAAGGTGCATATCCGTGTTTTGGGATGATGGCTGTGCCCCCTCGGGCACCCCTGGGCTCACTGCTGTGTGGCGGCAGGGAGCATGGTGGAGCATGCATGCTGCTGCCTGTCCATAGCTCTGTGGGAATACAGATGATTGGCATTAGAGTCAAAAGGAGACATGCTGGTCTGTCTGAGAGGGACAGCTCAGGGGCACAGATGTCAGAGCCAAGGGCTCAGCATCTCGCTTCCTGGTGCAATGCATAGATGGAGTTAAATACTGTGGGGCAGGAGCGACAAAACCCCCACGCTGAGAAAGGAGCCTCTTTGCTATTTGGTGCTGGCAGAGGCAAACCTGCCCTTCTCTCTGCTGGTGGTCACAGTGATCCTGACAGGAAGACCATTGCCCATGGAGCAGTTAGTGATCCACAAACCAGTTAACCCGTGTAAGTGTAGACTGTGCTGTGCTACCCTGTGCCCCATATATAATGTGGCTTTCGTGACTGTGTTGCGCTGTGTATATCTCCTGCTACAAGATAATCTTAGTTGGCTGATCGTAACGAAGGAGCCTGCGGGCAGCTTCCCCTTAGTACTGGCAATTATACCACCTGTGTGTCCTTCTCTTTAACTAAAAGTGCAGTGACAAGTTCTCATGTAAACATCTTTTTTATTTGATAGTAGGAAGGATGAACAGAATTGTTTTCTTTTCAGAAAGTCCTGTTCGAGCTCAAAAGACCAAACCTTTCTACGGATGGCATCAGCATGGTGTGCTGCACCATGGTTGGAGACCCATTCAATACCGCGCAGCGCAGGGGTCCCACCGTCTGAAGGGAGGTAAGATTATCTATACTATCCTCTTCGTAGTGTTAGCTCTAATGGATGGCATTTTAGGTGATATTCACAAAGTTTGAGTGCCTTGCTCACTGGGATCACAACAAATTCGCACCTCCTGGTTCAAAACAGTGGTGGTCTGCTTTTCATGGAGTGTTTAGAAACGATGTGGACGAATTAGAGGCAATAGGAGAATGTGGCATGGCTACAGCTGTGTGGGAAGGGGCAGCCCTCAGTTCCAGAATTAGAAGTCCTTGAGGAATAAAATGTAAGCTAAGTCCCAACCTTTACTGAGGCTGCTATTGCTTATATTTGGTAGAGACCAAAATTCGCAGGGAATGGTATTGCCCTTTCGAAATCAAACCCCATTAATTGTAAGCATCTTAAAAGGCCCACTGTACAGGGGCTATGACACAGTCACAACGCCACAAAACTAACTCTGGAAGAATGGGCTGTTCAGCCAAAACAGGCATCTGTCGGCTTCATGGATTAATCAGCTAGAATGCAATCTCTAGAAGATTTTTAGGAAGAAGTTTAGGTGTTCAGAGGTCATTTGAGCCTGTTGACTACTGATACCAAAGTAGATTGGTAGGAGCTCACTGTGAAAAATACCATCCTGTGGCATATAATGCACAAAGGCCAGCATGGTGGATCTAATGCTGTCTGTGAATCAGAGCATAATTTAGCTGCTGTGAGATAGCCTTTGGAGGAGTTTCTGTCCATGTGATCGCAGAGAGAGGCGGGGGAGATAAGCCCTTCCCGACTACCATGTTAGCTCCTGGGCTGGGGGCTGTAGCAGGATGGCTTGCTGATGGACAGCCTGCTCTTTCCCACAGTATTCTTCTGAGCAGATTTTTATTTAAATGAGCTTGAAATTTTAAGCCCAAACTTTTCCCAGAAGAAATATTTAATATAAGCCCAGCTGGCCTTTTCAAATGAAATTGTTTATTAACTGATTTGTTGTCATTAGCCACCAGGAAGCACACCTGTAAAGACATTTTTAACTATATAAAAAATTCACAGTTTCCCAGTACTCTAATTTATGTAATTTTGCTGCAGGGAGTTCATTTTGAAGAGAAAAGGATGACAGATTGGGTATTTGAGTACCATTGAGAAGGTTTTTTCAAGGCTCATTTTGCTTTCAGACTTACTAACCCTCTCTCAAATCATTGTCAGATTCTTTTCTATCCAGTACCTGAAACATTACCTTACCACTGGAGGTTTCTACCGTACTATTTCCTACCTTCTGCTGCGTTTAGAGCTAGCCGCATATTCCAGGTCTGTAGCTCCCTTTTGAACCTGACACAGCCTTTAGCCAAAGATAAATACAAAGAAAGAAAGACGATAAAAAGTTGTCCCCTCCCTACTACACAGGGACATTAAGCAATGTACTTTCTGCCAGGGCAGATGGATTTTCCTGAGCTTTCTGCATTGGTTTCCTGGGCAGAGGAACATTTTTTGCTTGTGTTTTTATTCTGTTTGGCCGATTGAGTTGAGGTCATTTGCTAAAGCCCACAGAAAACTAGACCATGTATAAATTTATTTCAGCCCAGTTAGTGAGAAAGGCACAGGCATGATGGTGTGAAACATTGTGTGAAAGAGACCTTTGGGAGGCAAGGAGCCTACGTCTGTCCCCTGCTAAGGAAGAGCAATTGCAAAGTACACTTTGAAAGTCAAAGGACCAGTGCTCCCGAGAATACTTCAACTGCCTGTTGACTTCAGGGTATGCATTTTTTTTACAGTGAGACTTGGCATCCTCCGGCCCTGTTTAGTGTAGATCTGACGAAAGAGATTAAGTCAGGAACTCTAACATCAGTCAGACGGAGGTGTGCCAGTCTGCTCCTATGAATGGAAGCTCTTCCTCAGCCGCATTTGTACCAGCCATAGGAAAGTCTGTAGATATGGCTGACAAGTCAGTGGGAGATACACGAGAAAATATTGAGAACCTTCAGCTATACCAGTAACAGGTCCTAAAGCCAGTGCCGCTTCTCATACATTGGTGCTATTCAGAACAAAACCACCCTAAGATAATTTTGATCATTTTAAGGGTTGTTGCAGCAGCGCTTTAGAGCTCCTTCCTCTATTTGCATTGCTGTGCATTGCTCCAGCACTGTTTTTTTTCCTGAAACATTTCTAATGTCAAGAGAAATACCAGACTGCTGCTGAGCTCTGGTACACAGGTCCTCTTGCCTGAGGCAGCCCTTCTGCTGTTTTTTTAAAGAAAGTCTCCTGATGCTGGTGGGGTGGTCTAAGGCTTGAGCCTTGATGCCGACAGGCAAGAGTCTTAAACAAATTCTGCAATTAAAATGGCAGGCAACACAAATTACCGGTCATTAAAAACAATGCTTTTCTGCTTCATAAAGGTGAACTATTGAAAAGGAGCTCATCCGGAAAAGATTAAAAGCTAATCAAAGTAATTGGATTGCCTAGGATTGCTCAGAGATGATAAACCTCTCCAGAAGTCACACAGGCAGACGAACAAGGTACTGCTGAGCTGGGTGGGGGTAGAGGGAGGTGGAAAGAGGCTGTTCTAAGTGCTCTGTGGATGCTCTGGCACCATGATAAGTCTACTGTAGTCAGCTTTATATTATGAAATGATGTATTTGAAACTGCATTGAAGCCCTCACTGTCTGTCAATGCCTGCTTCACTCCTCTGCCAAAAAGTGACAAGATCTGTCTTTAAAAAATTGATGTGATTTAAAATGTAAAGAAAAATTGTTTCAACTCTTGCCCAGCAAATATCACACAATGGATTTCAAGAATGACTCAGATGTTCTTCATGAGATTACACGATCTAATGCATGAAAGGAAAAAAACCTCCAAACCCTTGAATTTCCTGTAAGTTTCTGCAAGTTGTCAATACTGGATCAAACATTTCTATTTATCTCCTGAAAGGTCAAGTTTTACTTTTAATGTGATGATACCTCTTAGTTCCTGACAGATCATTTCCATGAATCAGATGGAATCAGGGTTAATAGAGCCTACGGGCCTGTGTACAAATGGCTGAAAAATTCCACCTCTCCACCCTCCAGCATACATCAAGTATGAATTTTCCACAGTACCAAATTCAGTATTCAGGTACGCATAAATTTTAAAGATTATCTTTATTTTTTCATTCATTTGGTGGGTATAAATGATGAATGATGGGACAAACCGTGTATTTCTCATTCCTCTTTTTGTTAGGTTAAACTACTAGGTTAAGATTGCTCAGAGCAGATGGTGATGTTGATCACTTTGAGCTTCAAGGCAGGCAAAGAGACATACTTTGTAGGATCCCCCCACTGCTCTAAGCATAAATCTGCTGTCTCTGAAAAAAAAAAAACAAAACACATCTTTAAATTGAGCTTCTAAAAAAGAGACAATAAAAAATCCCAGTTCTTGCAAATGCTGATTCCATAAATTCAGTATCAGGGCTCTGTAGGCACTAATAGGTCTTAATGACCCTGATTAGCCTCACCTGGGGGCCCAGGAGCCCAATTTCAGGTCAGCCCTGGGTGTGTCCCCACCTCCTGTACCCAGCACGTAGCTGTGCCTGTCTGCTACTTTGCCTCTGGCCCTGTCTCCTGGCTGGACCTTAGATTTATACTGCAGTCTTGCTTCAGGATCTATTTCTTCTTGCTCTGGATGGACCTTGAGGTTTTGTCTGGAAAATCCCCCTGGCTGAAAAATTTGCTTTGAGAAGTGTGGTTTGGAAACATGGATTTTGTTTTGATTCTGTGATCTGCAGGCTCAAGAAGGATTCAGGTACTTCTTAGTTTCAAAGCAGTTTCTTATCCTCTATGGTCTGATGTATACGATGTGCAAGCAAATGTGAAGTCACATATATGTGCTGGGTTTAGGAACGGTATTAGAATAGGCAGGTAACAAAACAATTATGGAAGAATTGTGATGCTTGGAAAATAATAGTTATTTTTGAGATAGATATGAGAAAAACCCATTACTAATTCTTAAAGGAAGCTCAGTAAAGCACACTTACTTGATGTTATTGTAATCTGGCATGTAATCTTGCTGTGAGGCAAAAATTCCTCCCAAATCAATTCCAAAGTCTGCCCAACAAAGAGAGAAAGTTTACAATAATATGCCACTATATGTCTTGATGTATGAATCAAATAGCTGGCCGAGGGCAGGGAACAGAGGCTCAGATGCCAGGCTGTTAGTATTCGAATTTAAAGGTCACAGAAACTGATGTAGGCTCCATCAAAATTGTATTTCTAATAATGTTTGGGTTCTCATATGTAATGTTTGGGACTGGAATTTAAGGAAGAAGTTTTGGGTTTTTTGACTTGGCTATTGGCTTAGTGGGTAGCTGTGGTTACTTGCATGCTTCCTTGCTTTCTCTCTTTGAAATGAAAGGATAAATGCCAGTGTCTTCTGAAAAACATTTTGATACCTGAAGATGACAAGCACCACATAAGGCAGTCATATTATTTAGATCATACATGAAGAATTACTGATTATAGCTTCACAGTTAACAGGTCCAAACACCTGAAAAATCTTTAGAATTCATCTAACTGCACACTTCCCTCCTACTGAGTCTGCAGGAGTCAGTTAGGTTGTGCTCACTCTTGTTTCACAGGTGTGTTGAGTTGAAAGTAGTTCTCCAGGTGTCTAAGGATGCACAGGTGTTTGCAACTGTGGAAGCTGCTCTGGTAAATTTGTAGTTAAAGGAACATACCCCAGTAATGCCCCTGCAATACAAGGATCCCTTTGTGATTTTCAGAAATAGGCAGGAGTAGCCTCTTGCTACAGATTTCAGGAGCGATGTTCATATTTCTTTATGGGAAATTGCTAATTGGAGTATAGAACAAATATTTCCAAGTGTTCGGTGGGGACACTTGGAGCTGTTTTTCTTACATTGTTTGGTGGAATATTTACTAAGTAAATATTTTTATTTATTAGAAGTTACTTTGAAAACTGCAAAATAAAGGTGCTGAAGCTTTTAAGTCATACATTGGTATAACTTTCTACTTGAGTAGATATTTCCTGATACAGAGATATATGTGTACGTGTGTGTGTGTACGTGTATGTACTCATATATACTTACTGTGGTGGTAAACTTGTTAAATATTTAGGATTGAAATATCTGGCTAAGAATTTATCGTCACTAAAAGAACATTCCTTTCGACTAAAAGCTAACAGCCTGTGTTTCTAAGTCCCCCTTCTGAGCTAAGATAGTTGGGCTCCACCAAGAGCCACCTCTCCATATTGTCATGTTATTTGCTTTCTGATTCTTTAGAACTGTGGCAGTTAGCTAGCTACTTAAGGAGCCCATCCCTCCCAGGGACGGATACCTGGCTTTGTTAACACTGAAGTGATGGTTTTTCCTCACCTCTTTGCTTTTTTCTGAAACGGTGTATAGGTTGGGTGTCTGCAATCACTTGGCAGATAACAGGGGAGCAGAGGGGGAGATGCTGTCTGAATGCTCTCTCACTATGATCATCATTAATAAAGCTTCTGTCTGACCTGTCCTAAATTGTACTTGCTTTACTATGCAGTTGGAGTCCCCAGAATCTCTGACACATACTCATATATACTCTGTGTGTGTGTGTGTATATAAAAAAATTCCCGTGAACAGGAGGAGACAAGGTCTAGTACGATTGGGTTATATTTCTAGTACGTTACTGCTTTACTCCTCTTGAGTCTGTTCTATGTAATACTTTTACATTTCTCTTTGAGGAAGGAGCACTTGTTCTTCATTGTTTGCAAGTTCAGGACTTAGAGTGTAACTGAGCCTGACCAGTTTGCGTTTGGGAGGTATCAGTAGCAACAGTGATGTGCAAGCTTACATAATTGTATTACAGTGAGGGATTTGTCCGTGGCTGGTGGAGGAAAATAAGGAACGTCTTATCAACTCTTGATGTCATATGGGCACAACTGATAAGCGATTCACCTATGGCCTAAAAAGCAGTGACCTATGTGAAATGAGGTCAGATTTGGCAATCCGTAGAAGTGGGTAGCATTCAAATACAGTTTTTGGATTGCTGGAATATCACAAAGGCAGGTATTGGATGATGTGCTGAATCAGACCAACATTGACCAACATATGAATCTGTCTGTAAATTGCCTGTTAGCTCATCAAATGCAGGATCATACAGATTGTACTAGGAGCTAGCATTTAAATTGATTTAAAATTTATTTTTCTAATACTTTGGTACCACAGCAGCCAGAAATGTCTCAGCACTTGTTTTTCTAAAACTATTTTGCCTGGGATAATAACACACATTATTCTGTCCTTGAGATTGAATTCAGTTCCATCAATATGCAGAAGCAACTGCTTTTTCTTTTGAAAGACTGTGGAAGGACGTTAGCAGAAGCTGTTTTCTTTAAGTTCTTCATGGTCGTTCAAAACTTCAAATTATGTTTTTCTACTGAAATAGCCCTTTAGAGATATTTTTTTATGGATGTGATGACTGGCTTCTGGAATCAGTGTAAATGCATTATGAAGCAATGACAAGATCTTGGAGATGTAACATTGTTCAACCTCCGGTAGTATGGCGAGTTGCTGACGTGCTTTGATGTAAATGCCAAGGATTTGACAGCATATTTATTGAACAAAGCTATTGAAGAAAATAACAAATATGTGAATTAAAAAGCAGGGATGAAGATGCGACGGAAGGACTGATCTAGCAGAATGTTGTTCAACTGTGTTGTCCATACATAATAGAAGACAATCTTCCTCCACTCCCCCTGCCCACACCCCCCATTACTATTTGGGAAAATCGTATTCACCTAGGTTTTTTTTTTAAATATTATAGGAATGAAATTACTTGATTGTCTGCAAAAGAGCTGTAGGAATTTGGCTGACAGAACAGGAGAACTAAAATCAGCCTCAGGAGAAAACTGAGCAAATTGGAGCTGGTGACTGGGGACAGATTCTGTTCTGAATTTTACACTTAATATTACGTTGCTCACCATTAGAAACTGCCTTTCCAAAATGTCTTGCTGTGCTTTCGCATTTCAGACCTTAATTGACTGTTGGGCTGTCTTTTTTGTTGCAGAAAGAGTATTCACAGGGAACGGTTTATGTTTGGGGGGAGGAAAAAAACAAGCTGTGCACCTTAATGTTAGATTTTATGCTTGCTGAGCCCCATTTTTACCTTGAAGAACTTAAGCCAAAGACATTTTCAGGCTGTCATTAAAAAAAAAAAAAATGCAGAATGTGAGTTTGTGACTTCAGGACTGCAAAACAAGCAAAAGTATAGGTGATTGTAAAAGGCAAGCTTCGTTAGAGCCAAGCAACCAAAGAGAGTGAACAGATGGAAGAAAGTCAGTCATCTGCTTTTGTTGGGATTCAGATGATCTTCTTCACTGCTGAAGTATTTTAATAGATATTATGTTTTCACAATAGTCACTAGATGTAGCTAAAAACCCAATAGTTAATTAAGCCAAAAGCAATGTTCCATGAGAGCACTTCAGCTTTTGGCTGTAAATAGTTTCATATGTTTGGTGCAGGGGCTTGAGAGTGTATCATTCTGCATGTCACTGTCAAAGTGATCTTGTGGTTGGTGCTTCTCCACTTGAGACTGCTTTTGCACCTTTCTGTAGGTCATACCACCCACAGGCTTTGGTAGTCATTGCTCTGGACTCAACTAGGATCTGATTTGCCACCGATTCTGAGTAATCATGTGCATGCGTCGGGCGTAGTGAACACCCCTATCTGTGGATGTCAGAACTCAGTTGCTGTCTGGAAGGTTTTGGAAAGTTTTGGAAAGGTATGTGTTATGGCAACTTCAGAACTCTACTCTACAAATATGAAAGTGGAGGAATAGTGTAAAGGATTAGAAAAGAGGATTTCCTGGGGAATGGATTTGGCTTTAAATAAGATGATTGGTCGCATAAATGATGCTTGAACAAATGTTGTTGTGATGAAGCAGTTTTTAATCAATGTTGTTGGATGGTGCAGAGTGGTTATTCCTGGGGGTTAGAGGTCTCTCCAAGCAGAATTGATCCAGTATAATTAATGACAAATGCTGCTCAGTGTAGACAGTGTGAAAATAGTGAAAACTCTTTCTTGCCAGGGCAAGTCAAACAGTGCCCACGCAAACCAGGCCCTGGTTTGTGACATTTGCTCAGCTTCAGAAACAGTAGTTTTATATGCTTCTTTAGCATGACACAGGTATCTTTATACCTTGAATCACTGAAGTATCCCTGATTACAGAGGCTTGCATCAAGTAGAGATCTAGGTGCTCTAAAATGATTCCTCACAATTGCCTCATCTCCCTTTGCCTATTAATTTGAGATCTGCACTTCTGAAAAACAGATCACCAGAACAGGACAGACTAAGAAGCTTGGAAGAATGTCCCAGTCCTGATCGCAGAAGGACTAAGCCTAATTCAGCCTTCACATCTGTTTATGATGCTGAATAAACAGCTCTGTACCTTGAAAAACTGTAGCAGGTCATAAGAAGCCATTTTAAAAAGCTGAATTAAAGGAGAAATCAGAACGTCTAGAAAGCGGCTTTTCAAAAAGCTCTTTAATGAACAAAAGAAACAAAAATCAAGGAACAGGCAGAAAATTGTCTAAGCATCACTAATCTCAAAGGGTGACTTGTCAGCAAATGAACTGCATGGGAGATAAATGTGGTCAATGGAAATGTCAGTATAGCACAGAAGTGGGGACAGGTTACAGTTCAGGCTGAACACTCGGAACCCCACTGAGGCAGGTGACCTGCAACAGAAGTTTTCTTCAGTTAAAACTTGTGGTGTGCTACAAAGGTGACCTTGAAAATTGCATCAGAAAAGACATTTTGCTCCTGAGGTACTGATAGTTCTGTTATAGGGATAGTGTCTGATGCAGCCAAATGTAATATAAATCGTGCTTATGGCTGGATGGCCCAATGCCAAGCTGCTGATCGTAGCCTTTAGTCATGCGGGGTTTTTTTCCAAGCTCCAAAGTGTCAGACGAACCGTTCGGAGTACCAAACAGCATTTGCCTTTTCTCTATGAGTTATTCCAAGACTTAGAAATATCTAGAGACCAAGAGCATTAGAGTATATGGACCTGCCATTCTACTTGCAGTGCTGTCTCCAGTGGGTTTGTAGGCGTGTGTTAAAATAGACAGGACACTGGGGATCTGACATCTGCAGTGCATTTACTCCTGTTCCCAATGATGATGAACACTACCCTGGCAGAGCAGCAGCATTCTGTCCTCAGTTGCTGCCGCTTTTCCTTGAGCATAATTAAACGGAGTGCAGACATAGGGAGAATCAGCCTCTAGAGCCATATTTGCAGCTCTGAATTAATTTGCAAGATAAGTCAGGAAATTTATAGAATTGTTCCAGTGCTCTGAGGAAAGATTAAGAAAATCCATGATGCCATAATGTTAAAGCAAGTTGCAGCCCTTCCGAAGGGCAAAGGGATTTTTACAATGCCTACATATGCACCCTGTAAAATTAAGATAGTGTTCATAGACAATAGTATTCAAAACCTCACCAGTATTTCAGTCTTTTGAATTACTTTACTTATCTCCGACCTATATTACCTTGAGTACTGCAAATGCTGAGATTAACACATTGTGATCCTGAATGTGCAGTAGTGATTAGGAATGTTGTAGGTATGCTCAGTTGATTGAAAGAGTTGGTGTAGTGCTGTGGGAATAAGGGGAGTATTCAGTATGCTGGAGACCTTATCTCCCTTTGCCTGCTTCAGAAAGGAAGGTTAAAATTCTCTTAGTTCCTAAAAGAAGTTAGGGTGTGCATAAATGTCAACTCAGAAGGCTTCATGCAGGTTAAAGAAAATGGGGATAAACAGCAAATATGATTTGGGCTCTTTTGATAGCATGTTTCTTTTTGTGAAATGTTTTCCATGCTATTTAGACATCTGGCTGGCCTGTGATGACCATGTCACAATCAGGACTGTGTTGTTCTTACTGGCATCTGGCTATGCAGCTGTGTCCTTTCCTCCTGGGTGGAAAGATTGCTACTATCATCCCTACCTCAGCTTCATCAGTGTTGTACAGTTATGCTGCAGTTTACTTCAGGCTACACTTGGATCCATTTAAAATTAAATCTTGGCAAAGAATGTGGGCATTCTTAATGCTTTGTCAGAAAGGCTTCTCCTTGTGTTGACTGACTTGATGCTGAGTAGTTCCAGCTGGCTGCCTCTTGTTCCAGGTGGCAAGAAAAGTATTTGTCTTTACCTGTATTTGCATTTCGACACAGCTCCCTTCGTGGCCTGGGAGCCCAGTTTGAGTAGATGCTCCCTTCATTTACAAGAGAAATGCCATTGGAAGGGAAAGCTCCATGAACCTGTTTTCGATTTGGCATTTAATCCCATAGCCCAGCAGTCCACTTAGCCTAATTAGTCACTCAGCAGGGCTGTGGGTGGAAGGACCACCAATTTTTTGAGATTCAGTCTGTACAAGAGCAGAGTAGACATTACCAGACTACCTGTACAGATCTGATGGTCTTGGTCCCAGCTGCATTGTTGCATTAAATAATGGATAGTTTTTGTTGCATTTGGCCTTTTTGGAGAAGTATGAGCAGGTTAAGACCGTGCTGTGAGTGCACCACTGGCAGAGTGGTGAAGGCAAGCCAGTGAAATTTTGCATTGTGAAATTTCGCATTGAGAAATTGTGCACGTGGAAAAAGTGCCTAAAGGAGTCTTTTGAAACCAATGTCAGTCTTCTCTAGTTTGAAAACAGCAGGACTTCTTAGCAGGGAGACGTCCTGTATGGGGTTCAGAAAAGCTACCACAAAAAGGAAACCAGGTATGTGAGTTAAATGTTTCCGTATAGTTTTCGGTCCTTTCAGATGGGCTGAAGTGTGTTGGAGTCTGGCTAAAACTGTAGTTCCAAATCATGTCCATTTAGTGTCTTCTGCCAGAAGGGAGAGAAGTAGAGGCAGAGCTTCCTTGGGAGCAGAAGCCTTCCTGGAGCTCCCCGCTGTGCCGAGGCCATGTGTGCTCCTGTGTGCTCTGTCTGGGGTGCAACACTCGCCCTCCCTAAGCTCTCTCCTGGGGGTCCACACAATTCACCAGATCCCTGTGAGGAAACTCCCGGTCCTTTGGCTCTGTGAGATGAGGCACTATGTGGGATGTTCAAATGTGCTGTTGTTTTTCTATGTGAATTTAAGAAGCTTACCCTTCATCCCATTTGAAGTGTTTGGTGCTTACGCAGGTCTTTATAAAAAACCTCAGTTACCTTCCGTAGCAAAGATGTGTGACTTACTGCCAGGTAATTACTCCTTTTGTAATATACTGAGGTTGGCTTTAATCTGTGAAAATGCCACTTTGGAAAGCGTATGTCAATGGATGAACCCGTTGAACTTCTAATTCACTGAAATCTCTTTTATAGCCTATTTTAAACCTGATTTACTGGATTGTTTGCAAATGGCGCATTTCAGTTTCTGAGTGCCTGGTGCTGTGAATCCATTCCTTGTCTGTTCATTCTGCATCCGCATGAGTGCTCCTAGGGAGTATTCACGTAATCAGTACAGCCATTTCATGCAGCACGGATCTTGGAGGATCTTGTGAATTTTGTTAAATGTAAGATAAACTACTCAGCCTCCAGCTTTGGCTTTCCATTCAGTAATGTACTGCATATGCTAAACGTGCCACTGCTGTGAGTTTAATCTTGAGCACCAAAAATACCTCTGGTAACATTAAAGTAGGACAATTAGTCTAAAGTTTACATTATTTACTCCTGCTGCAAAGAAGGATAATGTCAGTGCCTCATCTCTATGTTAATCTGATCTGTGTATTTGCTGCCTCTCCAATTAACTTTTTTCAAAAGTTAATGAGAGGAAACATCTTGCTTTCTTTTTCCTTTTAAAGATAAATTTGTTCTGTGTCTTAGAGCTGCCCTTGTAGATTACTGGATGGTTAATCAAAGCTGAGGCTTAACATTTCAAATCCAGATGTTTTCAGCAGCAAATGCTAGCGGGTCACTAAATGCACTTAGCCTAGATTTAATATGCCTTAAAGCAATTCTCTTTGATTGTAGAGGAAACAGTTTTCAAGTTAGCATTTATCTTCTGTTTATCATTGCCTTTCCTTAGACTTTTGAGCTAGCACAGATTTACAGTGCTCTCTCAAACTGCCTGGCAGGTTTGCAGCAAGCAGGGTATATTCTAGTACATTATCTAGAGGAAGAGGGGCAAATCTTCAGGTGGTGTACAACCACTATTGATTTGCTCTGTTTGCAAAGCTACATAGTAGTCTGTCTAATCTTATCAAAACATCTGGCTTTTACTACTGCTAGGTTTTTTTTTCATTTGATTCCTGGAAATGTGAACAGTAGAATAGGGTTCTGATTTTCCTCTGTGGTTCAGGATTGTTTGCTGGAAAACTTGGTATCTGTTAGTTAGATATCTGTCACTTAGTACAGCAAAGTCTACTAAATCAAATAAAATTTCAGCTTGTTAGCAAGGGGATACAGGCTGGGCTTCAGCATTCACTGATTTCCAGCATTTGGGAATGCTGAGGCTTAGCTTGGTCACCTTTTAGCTGTACTTTTTGAGGAGATAGGTTAACACTTCTGTTGCTGTGCAGAAATATTCTCTATCATTTGCTGGGGAAAAAAAAAAATAGTGTGACAGTCTTTCTATGTTTTTTCATGTTTTTATAGCTTTACCTTGCTATGTAGTGCTAACCAATTCCTAGTGATTTGTTTTTGTACAGCTAAAAACATAGCATGAAAGCCAGAGATAACGGTACAAATCCTTTCTTGCTTTTCCACATCTATGATATGAAATGTCGTGCTGCTCCCTGTTCAGCTGGTAATGCTTCAGAGTATTGGAGTGAGAAGCTGTAAAATAGATCCTTGATAATGCATGTCTGTGAATTTAATGGTTATGAGTAGATTAACCTTGATCCAAAAGGAGTGACAACCTTGTCTTGATTTATAACAAGTAGTTATGTTACCAAAGAGGTTTAATCGGCTTTGAACGTTCTTCTTTAAATATGTGTTGTATTGCATTGGCTGCTGTACTCTTCATAGAAAAATTGTCAGAATTTCTCCGAGTAAACATCAAGTGACCTCCAAAATAGGTAGTTGGCTCTATTTAAGTCTCGGCATTTATCTCACATTGGAACACCTGATACAGATGTTTGATAACTGCTCACTGTTTATTTCCTTAAATAAAGGAAAGCTGCACAGATTCAGAAGGCAGTTATATATATTCAGAGCAATTAAGTTTTGTTAGCACTGTTCTGACCTTTCTCTGAAGAAATCTCACTTTTCAGAAATTCTAGCATCTTGATTCCCCAAAATACTGTAGATAGCATAAGCAGTATAAAGTTAGAGGGATTATATTCCTTAGTAATAAATCTTAATGGAAGAGAGCATTGAAACAAGACATTAGCACTGTGACAGTGTATCTGTTAACATTGGGTTTTGCAAGCATCAGAAGGCACCTGAGTGTACTGCTGTTGCATGGCAGCTTGAATGCTCAGTGACCTCTAGTTTTAAGTGGATTTAAAATTTTAAAAGCCAAAACCATTTCACTGGGCTAAATAGGCTATGCTTTGAAGCAAAATGTTATTGCCTGTCTTGCCGTATCTTCACAATTGAAAACTGCTTATGGCTTCCACGTTCTCCTGCCCTTTTCTTTAATTCTGCATGAAGAGTATGTTGAGAGGAATAGCAATAACGGGAGAATATCTTGGGCTCCTGGGATAAGAGGTGAGAAGCTGTTATTAATCTCTCTTAATAGCTGTATTTTCAAAGATCGCATTTGTTGAAGTTCAGTGAATGGCAAATGGCTTTAAAATGGTAGAAAACGATTAGGAATGCAATCTATATTAAAATAAATAACTGGTGATAGATGATTTTATTGCTCTGTTCTTACACTCTAAAGTTATGATATAGATTTTATAGCCTTATTAAAATTGAAAGGACAAAGTAGCACATTTAGAGTTTAGATTTTAATACTGTTCCATGTTACCTGAAAATAAAATCAAATATCAAGCCCATAATGGATATATTTCATTTCATTTGCGTTACTGGCTGCACTTCAGACAAGCTCACACTGCAATTTCCATCCCTTCTGAACAGCAGTTTACTTGGCAAGAGGAATTTGAAGATGCTGATTAGGTTTTTAACTTTGCTTTCCACCACCAGACAGATCTAGTAGGGCTGAAAATCTGTGCCTGCTGTCTTCTGTGAGATGCAGGGAGGAGCAGGGAAGGAAGAGCTGGGAAGTTACTGGAGGATCGTGGCTTTGTGGGAAGGCCTACGATGCCTCCAAATTTCCTAAATGCTTGTAAGGATCAGCATGTTAAAGCCTTGGGTTTTTATGTCTGTTGATGACAGATCATTAAGGACAAGCGTGTCCCTCAGTTTCCTGCGTAACCGCAGAAGAGCCCCAGTAACACTTGCTTCTAACTCAGAAGTTCTCTAAGCCAGAGTACATCTGGTAGAAAGGTTTCTGGTATACCAAAGTCATTTCAAACACTGTAGAAGTGTGCTGAAAACATAGCTGACCTACTTTTTAACTAGCTAGCTCTGAAATAAGCAGATGCCTTCTTACTCAAGTTTTCCTTATGCGTTCTCTAACACAGCTTCCTAAGGACCACTGCCCAGTATTTGTATTTGAATAGTTTAATGTTTAACATTTCAGCTTTCTATTACATGTTTGCTTATTTTCCCTGTTAAGTCAGTGACGTACTGTCCTTTACTGCCAACGTATTGGTGTATCTATTTCTTCCTGATCTTACTGGTTATTAGTTGTAAGGTCTTCTTGCATATTTTTATGTATCTTCAACTTTTTTGCGCTTGTCTATCTGTCTCGCAGTTGGCACCATCTGTATCGTACTGCACAGGAGCCTGTCTCGGAGAGAGATGGGTGCTGAAGAGCTGCAGTGCAGAAAGCCAAATGAGCTTCCACACTGCTCACCTTGCAGCCTTGTGGCAGGGGACCGTGCCTGACAGGGATTTTATTCAGCACAGAGACATCAAGTGACAGCAGCGGGTGTTGCAGTTGTTGCACATAAGCAAGAGGGCAGTCCTCAGTTTTCTCAGCTTTCTTGGCTTCTTTGCAAAACAGATTTATCTGCGATACAAAAGAAAATATTGGAGCTTAGCTAGATCTTCAGAGACAAAGGGCACAAGTCTTCCTTATTCTGCAGTTACTTAAGAGGGTTTGGGATTTATTGGTAATGCAGGTGAGTTACAGAACATCAATTTTCAGTAGCGCTTGTGTTACCAGTAGCTCTGTCATACACCAGAACTGCAGAAAAGCACTTATGTGACTATGGTAATGCTTCAGCTACAAGCTACAGGTGAAATAAAACTGCAGGCAGTCTGTCTATAGAAGTGTTATTTATATGAATATCCTTGATAGTACTTTAAAAGCTGCTTTTCTTCTGATGTGGAAAATTTTAAAGGATGCGCAGATGGGACCTTTTCACAGCTGGATGTAGGCATAGCACACTATGTTAGAATTTTTGGCCCCTGTGCAGTCTGCAGAACAGCTCCCGTGTCCTAGGGCAGGGCACAGCTGCAGTCGCGGCGTCTCCCGTGGGCTGTGACTGTGCCTGGCTGACATGCCCTGCGGTAGGGACCCAAGGAGTCCAACATCCTGGCTGAGGAAGGACATGGGCACTTGGGAGGTGATGCATCTGCACAGCCTCCTATATGGGGGTGCGTGAGCCTCTCTGAAGCCTTTTCCGCTTGGCTGACAAGAGCATGCAAACATCTCGTGCTCCAAAACACTGGTTTTGTGACAAAATTCATGAAAAGAGGAAGAACTTGCTTTGTTCTCTTACCTACTATGTATTTTTCTGGTTGCGAGCATATATTTTCACCATTCAGCTGTTCTGCTGCTTTATAATTGTGATGATCTTTGAAGCTGACTGAACTGGATTGCTTGTGCCTTATGCGTGGAAAGCCCTACAAATTATTACCTGGCTTTGAAATTGAAGGGTTAATAAATTTATGAAAAAACAGATCCTGTGGTTTAAGATAGTTAATGTCACAGGACACGGGATTCACTAGTATTCCCTGTTTTCTGCTAGGCTCTGTGAATTTAACCGCTTATGGGATGTGGCTGTGCAGTGAGAACAGTGGCTGTAAGAAATGGAAATCCAATCTGTAAATAACTTTCTTAAAATCACCCTTTCCACGCTTGACTTCCGTCACTGTTTACTCACTAGTTCAGTTACTGCCGATGGGATTATGAGATGTTACTAGGAGAAAACCTGCTATTTGAGAGGCGAGCAGTGCTGTTAGGAGGAGGAGGGCGCCACGTCAGCATTGTAATTTGGGATTTGTTAGTGCTGTTGGAGCAGCAGACCCTGCCTCGGCGGCTTACGTAGGTGGTTTCTCTCCTCTTTCCCTTCCTGTCAAAGCTCCCAGGCATTGGCCTCTGTTTTGGCATTTTTAACCTGATGCGATTTCCAACTGCTGCCAAACGTATGGTTTGCAAAACTTGTGAAAAATGAATTGCTGGTGTTAGCTTCCTAGTAAAATAAATGATCCTGTGGCTGTAGAAATGTGAGGGTTTAATCAGTGACGAAAATATGTATAATGGTGAAAACCATGATAGTTTAGTACTCATAACTTTCAGAAATTATTTGCCCTGACCAGATAATAGAAGTTCATCTATTCAATCATAAGTTTAAAAAAAAAAAAAAAAGTAAAATCCATGCTGGCTGCAACATCCAAATTGGACTTCTCAGATAATTATACTGAAAATTGTCTAAATAGTCTAAAAGCTGAAGGCTTCTGAAAACAATATACTTAATTACATGAAGATGCATTATTTAGTAGATATTCTGAGAGTTTATTTGCCACCCTTCTTGTCTCCAAAGAATTGTGCAGAAGAGACAAGCTAGTACCCAATGTTTGCTCCTCTTTAATCCATGTAGATGTTGTATATTGGTGGTGGATAATTTGTTCTCATACAGAAAACATCCAAAATGAATGGGTCATCCCACTAATTGATGTTCATAATAAATCAGTGACTGAGACACATTTCTTCATGGTCATCACCTAACTGCCCCTCTGCTTTTACTTATCTGCTTCTGCAGCTGAAAAATAACTTTTCAGGCGCTTTACTTGAGCTAATCTGGAGCGTACATGGACCAAGCGATGATATACAGTGCTTTTATTGCCTGCCAGACCTGAACAGATCATGCTTTGGCACACATTTCATCAGGGCTGACAAGCCCCTTCCAAACATGCTGGGAAGAAGTAGCCCAGATAGTGGATTGATCCTGAACGGCGATACACCCTCTGCATGTGCTCAGCTCTTGGCAGTCATTGCAGCCTTGGCAAGGATGGGTTTATGACATTCTTCCTTGCTGAAAAGGTAATGGGAAACAAGGTGGGATTTCTAGCACGTTCACGTTAGTGCTGGGCCTGAGCTATGAGGACTGGTACTGCATACGTAGGCTGAGAACTGGATCCAGGGAGAGGGGCTAAGAGCACAGAGTATATAGCACTGAGAAAACAGTCTTTAGAAAGATCCCAAACTACTAGACAATAAAAAAATTAACATTTCTTATGCATATGGTAATGTGACTTTGTTTTCCCAGGGAGGCTGAATTTCAGCACTTCATATCTGCCCAGCCTGCTCTTTGGTAATGATCTGATTGCTGTTGATTACTTGTGATTGTCATGAAGGGCATGGATATGAATAACTATAACCTGTGCGTTTTGTCATTTGGAAAAGATAATCTGTTTATCTCTGAGGACAGAAGAGCAGCTTAATTTTTCACATAATCGGATGTTCAGAAGCAGAGAGCCTTAAAGTTACGTCCCAGACTGACTGGGATTTGTGTTTTGAGATTTGTGTGTGTTTTGCATGCAAGCATTTGGAGGAAGAGCTACTTGTTTAATGAGGGGAGACAGGGAGGAATTACAGAGTTTCCTGTGAGCTTTCTTTTCTTAGGGGGAGGGGGGAAAAAAAAAATCAATCTTTCAAATATAACCTTTATTCTTCTCCCTTGCCCGTTTTAACTAAACAAGTGAAATCTTGAGCTTTCATTCTTGTATTTAGGATTCTTCTGCGAGTGGTGCAGGGGTCATATGAGTAGCTTTCATACAGTCCTAGAAATAAACCTGCTGAAATGCTCCAAGTTACTGGGCTGTCACTGTGCCCCACAGGTTGTTGCCAGTCAAATCCTGTATGCTGGTGAGCTGCTTCAGCAAAGTGCAGAATGCCTTCTGTCAACCCTGACCCTGTCAGAAGTTCAGACATGAGGATTTTCCAAACAGCATGGGTTGCCATGCTGCCCATTAGGTCTTAAAAACAATATATTTTTTTTTTTCTTAGGTAGAATGAGAGTAAAGAAAGAATTCTCAGCCGTGAGGAAACTCTTCTTCCTGGGAGTGCCTTTCCTGTGCTAGGAAAACTCAGGGGCACAACATAACTGTTGGTGGCTTTCTAATCATTAACAAAATTTTAATTTTAAGAAACGTGTGGTTTTGGTGCTACAGGCACCAAATATTGCTATGTGCAATATCTTTTTTTAAAAATTTTTTATTTCCACAGTTGTTCTTCTCTTCAGTCGCTGCCTTCTGCTGTCACTAATGAGGATAGACTGGAAGGAGTGTATCCCAAGCTTTCATCTGGATTTACAGGGTGCTTGCATGTGGCACACTGCAACACTCTGATCTGAAACTCTTACAATTGGGAATGATTAAAGTTAGAATGATGCATGTGCTTCATTGTAGCTGTCATGCTATTTCCAAGATTTTCAATCTTGATGTCCTTTCATTACGAATGATATAATGCAGTTTCTTTAACTGTGAAATTAATACCTTTTTATCATCATGACAAGGAGTTACCCCAGAATGATTCTGAGAATATTTAAGCTTATTTTATAGAAGTTTTTGTCTCCTCTGCAATTCATGACTGTGAAACACACATGAACTGCAGGAGCAGTTGCCTCCTGCATTTAGACAAAGACAGCTTATGCCCTCTGCTCAGCCAGTACTTTTTTAGACTCGAGCTGGATGATGAATGCAGGGGAAGGGTGGAAAGGCAGAGAGAAAGTTGGAACTCAGGAAATAAAGTACAGGTTAAAAGTAGTTTAATTTCTCAGTAGACATTGCTATTAATAACACTGCAGGGTTTTTGACAGCCTGGACTTCTTGCACAGGAGAAGTTTGAGTTATAACTTGACAAACCTGTTACTGTAAAGTGGGGCCAGGGAGTCTTACTGTTTTGGTAAAGTCTTTCTGTGCCATCCATATGTGGTAAAAAGCAAACTGGATAAATTCTGGACAGAAAAGACACAGGCAAGACCTGCTCTTGAACTCTTCAGCCACCATTAAAGCTACTCTGTGAGAGAGCAGTCTTGATCATTTGGAAGGTTGTGCTGAAGAAGGGCAAACCTTGGGGTTTGTTTTTTTTTTTCTGGCAGAGGCAGGCTGTGTGAGCTTGTGTTTTTATTTGGGGTTTGGTATTGGGTTTGGGTGTGTGTTTGTGTGTTTTTTTTTTTTTTTAATTAAATAGCTGCTACAATGTGGAAAACAGGAGCTGTTCAACTGCAGAGGCAGGAAGGCTGGTGGTTTCTGGGGTGCAACCTCAGGATGGTGGGCAGTAGGAGGCTGGGTGCACCATCTCGGCAGGGCTGTCTGTGTTCTGTAAATAGAGAGTCTGAAGTGGCAGCTTAGGTATTCTGGGTTTTTTTTGTTCTATGTTCTTTCATCGGCTTTAAAAACTAGATGGCATTTTTGCAAACTGAGTAGCGCTGAGTGTGGGAATGCGTTTGTTTGCCTCTTCAGCGAGGGTTAACTGCTACCTGAACCGACGTGCTTTTCAGAGAGAGATCCTGCCTCGCTGCACACCCAAGCACGATGGGCTGCCGTTATGGGCCCGTATGATACTGGCCATATGCTTTCTCATAGCTTTGAGCACACAGAGAGTATAGCTGTAATGTGCATGTTGTCCCTGGAGGCAGATTTGCTGCTCTCCTGGAGGTCAGTGCAAGCGTACTCTGCAGGCTCAGGATCAGCAGTGGCAAAGATGTAGGTGAAATAAGTATTGTAGGGAGTGAGGCAACACCTTCTGTTCCACCAGTTGATGGAGGTGAGAAGAGACAAGGTTTGTCTCTTCTGGACATACCAGTTGCTCCAGTAAAAGAATATTGCTGCTTCTGCAGTCCTTGTGAAGTGCAGGAGCCAGTTTTAAATAACCATTACATGTTGCAGAAACTCTTTAGAAAGATGATAGGCTACTTACGAATGAGATGTGGCAAGCTTCAGTGCAGGCCACATGTGTTGCACAGTCCCAATTACCCAGTCTAGTATTTTTTTCTCCCATAAAGTATCTATTTTTACATTATCACTCAAGTATGCTGCATGATCATATAATTACATACAGTGAGATGCCAATTAGTAGTAATGCTACAGCAGACCTTTACAAAGTCAATTTGGCATGTATTTTTCCACTGTACACATTATTGGCATTGTATTTCTCAGTAACACCTCCACTGTCTAAGTATAGAACTCACCAGTTCGATATTTCTGTTGTGTCTATACAGGAAAAACTGCTGGCAAAGACAACCTATTATTTTAAAATCAGCACTGGGGAGTTCCTACTGTGTTCATGTGAAGTTATAGCAGAAACACTGCAAAGAGCAACAGAGCTGGAGGCAGGTCCATAGCAAACATCAAATACCAAGCAGTCACTCAAGAAACAGTTGTGGGGAGCAAGCACCGAAATAACATACTTTGCAGGTAGGGATGCCTATTGGCGTGTTCTTTGAAAAGAAGGTAAGACCGGTGGGGTTTTTTTCCTATTAATTATAAACTAATAATTTATTGTATCCTTAAGTGTCTTTATTTCCAGTGAACAATGCAAGCATGTTGTCTAATGAGTAGCAATGGGGTTCAATGATGTGTTCACGCTATTCTACAAAAAACTGCTCAAATCTCAACAAAAAAAATTATAATTTCCAGTTCTTCAATCCAAAATGGTTGCTACTTCTCATTTACTGGAAGCTTCTGAAAGTGTGAGTGTTCTTTATACATGATGTTGAAATGTGCTGAAACAAGTGGGGTTTTTTCCCCAGTTACTTTGCAATTACAGTTGCTAAAGTAGTTGTAGACCTTAATCTGTTTGACATCGGTCATGCCTTTTTAAGGCTGAGAATACTGAGAGGAGGAAATCTGTAAGATGTTTATCAAAGATGCACCATCCAGACTTCTGATCCAACTTAATTTCAGCCAATGTGAATCATTGCAAGTAATACATATAGATATATAAAAGTGGATATGAGAGACTACATGTTCTCAGGCTTTATTTGTACATCAAAAGGGTAAATAAACTCCTTTTCTGTGTGCTGGCTGCAGGGTGAATAGATTTTATGCAAGGGCTTCTAGATTTGTGCTTCTGACACAGGCTGTACCTTTTTTCTTTCCGAGACGATACTTTATATTGTAAGTTATCAGATAGCTTGATTGAAGTTATTTCTACTTCTGAGTAAAAGAATGATAGTTTTAGTAAAAGGTTTGAGGATGTAATTGTGAGGAGAGTGCATATATAGAAATACTAATTATACTTCTTTTTTTAATGAACATCTGTGTGAACAAAATCATTCCTTCTATAAGTGTTTCTAGTAACAGCAGCAGCACGTGGATTGTGTCAAAGTGGATGGTTATGGATGGTTTTTCATACATTTTAAGTGTTTCTCTGAGGGGAGAAAAGGTACAGAACAGCTTCTGTTGGTCTTTCTGTGGCTCTTCAACAACATATCTAAGATAACCCTTGCAAATTTGGTTAAAAGCAGCATGCTTTGAATAGGAGATTGGTCTGATGTCCCTTCCAACCCTAAATTATCCTATGATTCTTATATTTATGTGGAATCCCATTATATCTAAAGCAGCCCCATCACTTTCTTTCACTCCATCCCACAATTCTACCATGACATAATTTCTTAAATACTTGGATAGGATACAAGGGAAGCAAGCAAATTCACACCGTAGTGTTGAAGTGTTGTAACCTAGTACGTGCCTGTGTCGTCTTTGTGTCAGATGTTCCACAAAGTAATGGTGCTTGTGTAATGTAGGAAGGCTTTTTTGAGATTGCATGTTTGCTTTTGTCAGATTGAACCATAGCACCCTGCTCACTGAAAATGCACACTTGTGGGCCTTGATTCATGTCCCTGCAGCTTAGCTCCTCGTTTTGCAAACAGAAAGCAGAGAACCTGGAGGCAGACTTTGCTACATGTTAATCTAAGAGCTGTGCTGAAGTGTGGCAACAAAACTATCCAAGTATAGGATTAGTATTTCTCTCATACATCTTGTAACCCAGCCAAACACAGCACTTTCTGAGGGGGGAAAAAAAATATACTGATGAGTATGTCTTTCAGACCTGTGAGCCACCCTCACTCGTGGTGCAAGTGCTAATTCTGCTTCAGCCATGGCCAAAAGGTACTGCACTGGGTGGCAGAGCATTCTGCTGCCATCTTAGTTCCTGGATCCACGTATGTCCTCTGGGAAAATAAGCAGATCATCTCGCTCTTGTTTCTGCCTGTAGAGAACTGCTAGTGCAAAACAAAGAGATGTCTCAAACAGCCTGGGTGCTAAAACCACAATGCAGAGCGAGGGTGGCTAGGACCCAGGACCGGATGGTGCCTGGAGTGAGGGGGAGGGAGGGAGGGACCCCTGTGGAGGGAGGGCGGCCTGGCCTCGGCCCCGTTCCCTGCGGTCTGTGAAGCCTCTTATTCCCCCCCACGCACCTACTGCCTGGGGGACATTCCTGGTATCACTCCTCTTGGTCTGACCTGTCACCCCTCTTCATTTGACTGGTGTATCTACCACTCCTGGAATGGGGACGAGAGAAGGTTCTAGAAGTCCAGAGATGGAAATCTATAAATGGGGACTCTGGCTTGCTCTCGGGGGCTCTCTCCACCGAATACCCCCGTTGGCAGGTCCAGCGCTGGATCCAGGACTGGTGATTCTCCTCTTCTTCCCTTTTTCTCTCTCCCTCTCTCTCTTTTCCACTTTTCCTGAGGTAATTAAGTCGCCAAAGTTGATAAATTGTAGTTAAGAGTACTGCATGGCCTACGTTGATTTTCCATAAAGCCACATAGCTTAGCTACATAGCTGGGGTAGATGTAATTGTGAGAGGGCTGGCGGGTATCGAATATTTGTACTCTGTCTCTATAAGAGCTTTCTACTGAAGCTGGTGTTTGTGTATGGACCTTGAGCGTCGGCCCACCTTAATCCACGCCGAGAGGATTTGCGAATCTTAGTCACTCCTCCTCCCTCCTTCCCAGGTGGGACGTGACACTGTGCTCATCCCTTTCTGTTTTACTTGGGATGTGCGTGGGGATTATGGTCAAATATACTCAAGAATGTCAGCATAGGATGCTGTAGGATAAATTATATGTTGCTATCAGAATGAGCTTATGTGGACTCTTTTGTTCCATTTCTCACAAGCTGCATGTTACAATGTCAGAAATAAGTTAGCCATCTGCTCCAGCTCCCATACCTCAACACTGTATTGACATCTACAGTATAAACAAATCTTTGTTGCCCTTGGTTTTGATGACATACCAGAGAGAGACCCTGGCATCAGATGGAGCTTTTACGTGTCCCTGTAAGACAAATAAGAATTGCTGAACAAAAGAGCTGTGACTTTACTTTAAAGGGAATAATAAAGGGGGAGGGAAGGGAGGAAAAAACCACTCAAAAGACAGTCAAATGCAGACTGCCGGTGCTTTTCCACTTGCTTCTCAGGGGAACAAGCTTGCCTCCTCCCCCTGTTCTAGTTCCCCTCCTTAACATCAGCTAGAGTCAATATTAGGATACATGGATGACAGCTCTGTAATGACACTGAATCTATTAGTTCTCTGTGGGGTTTCCTGGCAGGCAGTATCATGCTACATTAGGAAACTTCCTATGACTTTAATAAGAAATCACCAAATTGTTGATTTGCTATGGCTTTCCTTTCATTACGCTGATTAGAATGTATGGTTTCATAGAAACGTGTTCTTTATGTTCCTTCTTAGTGTTATGCATTCCTATTTTCAAAAAAAAAAAAAAGCCAAACAAACAAAACAACAACAAAAACCCCAAAGCCCCAACCAAAACGCAAAAGAAACCCAAAGCCAAACAAAACAAAAAAACCACCGCCTACAACATGACTCAAAGGAGGGTATAATTCTCATTTATGTAAGAGAAAAAGGAAAAAAATTGCAGAACAGGCACCAGAGAAAAGATAGATAGAGAAAATTAGAAAAATATTGGTCTTTTAATGAGTTGGGTAGTACTGAAGCAGATGAGGGACTATGCAGATAAAGCTGACTGACTTACTTTATAGCAGTGGATAGGATGGAACATGTGATAAAACTAGTACACCTTGTGTCCCTTGATTAAGCTTTGTACTGCAAAGCAACAGAGCTCAACTGGCATAAATTAGTGTGAGACAGAAGGTGTCACTGGTTTGAAGGGCTTTCCATTCTAATTGTGTGCACTGCTCTGCTTACATCACTTAGGAGTAAACTCAGTTATAAAATATGTGGTATTTCATAATTACTCTTTCTGCCAGAAGAGCAGCTCTGGTCCCTGCAGGCTTAGTGTGGTTTTGGTGGTATCATGGCTGGTTTATCTGCCCCAGCATTTTCCTTTGGGAATTAGGCATGGCCATTAGACGTTTCTGTCTGAACCTACTGGCAATCTCTTGCCAAGCATTGACAGTACGCTTGCTCTCTTCAGTAGTATGGCCTTGCCAAAATGCTCACTGGATGTGGGGAAACTTCTGAAAGCTGGCTGTAGCTCAGGATGGAACCGTTCCGTTTAATCCTTTACTCAAGTGAGAAGACAAATTATTTTTATGATTAATTCTTTAAGCAAATACATTCGTTATCCTCCTTGAAAGAGATTGTATAGAACCCTACTTCAATTATGACATATAGTTCTCAAAAAGCACAGCTTCTAGGGCCATAGCATACTTTCTAAAGACAGGCCCGTGACCCACAAGTCTATAAATATTTCATTTTTCATTGCTAAGCACCTACCCTTTCTAACAGCTTTGCCAAAACTCAGGTTTTCTCCAATTCTGCTGTCAATTCTCACACATAGATCAAGATTATAGTTCTTAAAACATTCAGGCACCGCAGCTGCCTTCCTGATCAAAAAATGCAAGCAGGATAGACAGCTATAGGCTGACCACAGTTCTATTTTTATTCAGCCCTGCAGCTGTTATCTCTTCGTATACATGGATGATAAAAATAGATGTCGGCACTTGAGGGGATTTTGCTCTTATTTGCCTGTGTGCATATGACATCTGATTCTCATACCCTTGGGACTCTATGCTACTATAGTAGTATAAAGGGCCTTTAAATATAACTACCTCATTTTGATGGATTACCATAAAAAGACTTGAGTATAAAGGAGAATCAATTTTGTTGTGATTTTAGTGGGAATTAAGTCACTGTAAATTCACGATAATCTTGCTCTTCTCTTCAGATTTGTGTAGGCATTAAGAACGGATTTTTTACTTCCTAGAACGGATTCTCGCAGCCTCCACCATAGGAGCCCGGCTCCTAGAGTGCTGTGCCGTACACTGGGCCTGTGCAGTTCTCAGGGGAGATTAATTTTCTAGCAGAAAGGGTTGGAAAATAGCGGCATCGAATTCTGGAAGCTCTTTGGGGCAATGGTGTTTTGTCTGTTGCCTCTCTAAGCATCCAGAGTCTGTGTTCATAACCGAATATGCCTTGTCTTGCAGAGGAGAAGATAGGAAAGGGTTTGCAATGCTGTTACGAATTACTACTTGAACAGCTTTGAGCGCTTCTCATGTGTCATGGAATTTCTTCCCAATCTCGTGCTCCGTTGGTTGTGGTTAGAACCAGCGTTGGGCTCTCAGGATGCTAGTGAGAGTAAGAGTGGTCACAGCAAAGTCGAAGGATTTAATCAGGATAAGTGGAAGAATCCTTCAGACTGGCTTGCAAAATACAGGATGAGAAAGAAACCAGCTGAGGTTTATTTCTGTTTGGATAAAAGGTGTCACCCCCACAAGCAGACTAAGGATTAAAAGGTGAATAAAAACAAGGCAAAGAAATGTTGGTATGAGATGGCTATCAGTAGTTAGCCGCACCTTTCAGTATCTGTAGAAAGCGCTTCTGTATGTGGTTAGAATCAGCCTTTATTTTCAGTGAAAATAGCTATAAAATCACTTACAAGTAGTGCAGTTATTTTCTTATTATCCTGGTCAATGCTTTTCCCCAGTTATCATTTTCCCACTTTGTGCTGTGGCATTTTGCCTACTGCTAGGTTAAACCTGCACTCCTGCACTCAAAACTGCAAAGTTTTTTCGTGTATGCTGAGATGAACGTAATTGCAAAAGAATGCAGAACGTTAACCACCAATCACCTCCCCAAACAAAAAGAACCCCAGAAACCCAAACCCCAGCAACGCTGACTTTGTAATTTCCCATGTACCTGCTCTGACAGAGTAAAGCACATTTGACTGAGGTACTTGTAAAGGAGTTGAATTCGTCTTTTTGTCTTGAACTCAATGAAATAAACATTCAACACTCAATGTAGCAGATACAGATAGTGAAGTAATACCAGGCTACTGAGTTCAGGCGATAACTGTTCTTCACTTCTCCAGTAATTTTATGCGTTTAATCTCTCTATTTTCTGAACGCTCTTTCATGGTGATATTGAACATACTTCCACTTCTGATAGTAGCATCAAAATACCTCTGTTAATGTTTTCTATGACTTAAAATCTCTAAACCTCTGCGTTTTCAAAACTGATCCAGCATTCTGCATGGATAAGATACAGACCAGTTTACAATTTTTTTTTATCTATTCATATAAAATGTCATTTTTAAAGTGATAGAGAAATATTTCTTCAATTCTTTCTTTTGTATGCTTTAGAAGACAGTGTTTTGAGCTCTGTGTTGACATCAGGGAACTTGTTATCATTTTGATCATAACAGCGATAGCCACTTCGTGTAAGAATAACAGCTGGCCACAATGTTTTATGAGTACACACAGTTTAAAAAAAAAAAAAGTAAGTACAGACCAATGATTTCTATAGCCTTTGCCTCGTTTTTTGTCATCTTTCAGGGGGTATTTCAGCTCACTTCTTTCACATTTGTCAATCCGTTATTCTGAAGAAAGGAAATCAGTGACATTCTCTGAGTTACGGATGTACTGAGCTGACTCCAGCCAGAAAACCAGCACATCAGAGCTGCTTCTAGGGAGCTATGCAAATCATTCTCTGCATCATCATTCTTCAACAAAAATCAAAACAATCCTTCTGATTTCAGAGACTTCGTTTCTATGCTCCCTGATTTCACACACACAAACATGCCACAGTGCTTTAACTGCTGACTGTCCTCTCAACTTTGGAGTTTTATCAACAATCAGGGAAAACCGCTGACTCCGTAATTAATCCACTTTGCGATGATGCTTAGCCACTTTGGGAAGAAAACATTATTATTTGGACTGAATGCATGTTTACTTAAACAAACTGACAACTAGATTTTCAGAGTGAAGCCAGTACAATCCACAGTGCACTAAAGCAGGCAGGAGATTTGTTTCTCCATGAATACTGTTCTATTCTTCTTCAAACCAACACCTAGTTTGATATGTTACTCCGGCTTCAGGTGCTTTGAAATCACCTTGTTTTACAAGCCACTTCTAGTGTTGCAGTTATCAGCACCTTAAAATCTGAATAGTCACCTTTACTCCCATTCTTTATTCTGTTTGTTTATTTATCTACAGTACTGTTTGAACAATTTCCTTTTACAAGTCTCTGCATGAACCAAATGTCACTCAGTTCAAGGAAGCTGCCCTCGTCACATTGTGCTTGTGATGAATGCTGTGTTGTCCTCTGTCAGTACTGTGTTGGAAGATACCCGTGAAAACTCAGAACAAGAACATAAATAATTCTGTTTTTTTTGTGTGTGTTTTTTTCGCACCCCCCCCGAGAATATAGATACTTTGATCCTGATAATCCTGATCCCAATAACCATGATTTCTATGCATGGTCACATTTGGGAGTTTTCTTCAGAAAAATCGTTTGGGTTTTTTGGTTTTGTTTTTAAAGTTCATAATCTAGAACTGAAGCTTTCTTTAAGGCAGTGCTTTAGTGCCTTGTGGGGGAGTCTCAGAATACCTCTGGGGTTGGAGAATATAACACTGTTCCCTCATTTTATGGAAGACTACAGGTGACATGCTGACTTTCTGTGGTACCTTGTGATAGCGCAGGGACTGACATCAGATTGCTGCACTCTCACTGTGCATTCACCACTGATCTGGCCTTCCCTTCATCTAATGATCTTGATGTTAAACGTACTAATGAATGACTAGGGGAAGAAAAGAAAAAAGGAGCAGCAGAATAGTGAAAGAGAAGAAAAGGAATAAAGCAAGCCACTGACAACATTTTTTAGGGAAAAAAAGTTTAAAAAAAGATTGCGATGGCCTTTCTTGGGAGAAATGAGAAAGCAACACAATAGCAAGTGTCATTTCAAGTTCATGGCCAATAAATTCAAGAGATTATAGTTTGGAAGAAATAACTTCAGCTACTTGGGTACCTTACAGGGTGTTACATTAATGGCAGTATATGATATTTGCAGTATTAGTATTATTTCCCTAGCTGGAAAGGCTTGCCACATAGGCAGCAGCCATTGAAGAGCAACAAAATACAGAGGGTGTATGAAGAGTGGGAGGAAGATACCAGAGATTTAATGAACTGAAAGTAAAGCATTTGAAAAATAATTACATGAAGAATGTTTATTTTTGCTCTTGTGATTATGCTTGAATAATGAGGACTGTAATATCTGCAAAGGAATTGGGAAGTAAATAACAGCTAGGGATTTGTTTTCTTTAGTTTCAAGAGGGGACATGATTTAAAGTGTAGTATTTGATTTAAATGATATTTCTCTGAATATGAGAAGTAAGGAAAATAAACCGAAACCTGCTTAAGTCAGAGGGACCGGATCCCTTGTTAGTGTGTACACAGATACACTTCCAATTAATTTCAAGGCAGTTGTTTTGATTTATTCCAACTGTGCTGTGCAACAGTCACAGATGCACTGGGCTACCTCGCTTGCATGCAGTTGCCATTTGTGCCTGGTTTTTAGTAAACCATAGTCATGCATCTCAAGTGAGGGAATGAGATTTGCCACATAGCCTTTGGACATGAGGCTGCGTAGCAGGGAGGATAGAGAGGCCAGGCAGTCAGGAGAGGATGCATTTCACCTTTTTCCCTCTCTTCTCTGAGCCAAAGTGTTCCCTCCATCATCACCAAGTGCAGTCAAACTGAAGAGCAGATGTTAAGTAAGGTTTGGACTGCCCAGGGACTGTGCAGTCAGTCTGGAAACTGCTGCGAGATTGGTTTACTTGTATAAAATATGCTGCTCTGATGTACTAGGGTTGTTAAAAACCCAATATTCCCAGAAAAGAGGTTGGTCTTTAAAATCGAATAACTGAAAACAGCAATTCAATTAAAGCTTTAGTACTTCTGGGAAGAGTTTTGTGATGTAGCCAGAAGGACTGAGTTTACTTAATTCTGATAGTTTTCCCCCAAACACTGGCTTGCTGGGACCGATGTGTGCTGAGTGCCCCCGCTGCATCCCATACTAGGTTCCTTCAGGTGCCCTGCTCATGTCCCAGCTATCGTCCTGGAGGCCCTGCCAGCAAGACACCCATCCTGCCAGTCCTTTGGGTGCTGCTAATCGGGTCTGGCCTGCTCTCCTTTTCTTGCCTGTGCCTTGTGTGTTGTGGGTGAAAGTGGTCTCCCCTAACCTTATATCTACACCTACATCTGTGGATTAGATGCCTGGCCCTAAGCAGGCTCTCCTAGGCTGGACATTTTAGCCAAAACTTTATGTCATCCCATAGTAGTCCTCATCAGACAGTTAAGATGAAGCACCCTTTGCAGGTGCCCTTTGAGCTGGTTGGCCCTAAAGAAGGCAGGTTGCTTGTTTTGTGAAAATCTCTATGCTCAGCTGCTGTCTTTCTGCTGCAGAGCAGTTGAGTGGCAAATGTCAAGACACCTCCCTGGCAAATACTCTCAACTCTTCTCTGTATGGCTTTAAGTAGTTGCAAACTGACGATAAGGTATGTATGAAGTGGGTCTGCTGGAGGCTTAAATGCTGTATTTAGTGTTCACCAAGCACAAAGTAAATTTTTTCCCTCAGAAATAAATCTATGGTATTTATCTCTTTCATTTCTAAGGAGGAGGATGCTTCTCCTAGGGAACTGTAAAGGCTGAAATAGGTTATTTTAGAACTAAAATATTTTCATCTTCAGTCTATTCCTAGGTGCCTCTCAAATACAAAAGGCAGAAAAATGTGACTTGCAGGCTGTTAAAAAATGCCACCTCTAAAACCTCTTGATCTGTTTCATACCCAAAGGCTCTTCTGTCATTTGGCTGCAGTATCCAGTGCTGCTTTAAAAATGAACCTTAGAATGATTTTTTTTTTTTTTCCCCCTTAAATTACAACCTCTTCTCCAGCAGACCAGGAAAGCTTTTAACCACTGCCAGTGAGGCTGGAGGCAAAATCAATAACTACAATTTTCTCGCAACGTGCGCCTTCCTGAACTTTGCTTTCTAGTAAATCAGAAGCTTTCATCCATGTTTCTATGCCAATTCAGGATCATGACATATTCCCTCTTATGCAAGAAAATGCATTTGATCATACTGTGGATTAGTGAAAAATAACGAGCTTTACTAGTCTTACCCAGCCTTGCCACGGGTTTTTGTGCTTGCAGTTGTGTTAGACTGGAGTGAGAGGGTTTTCTGCTTGAATGTACTGGGCATTAAAGCAGTCAAAAAGGTCTGGGTAGAGGTGAATCTGGCTGTCTGGGCACCCACCCCAACACTTGCGTCCTTTGGTCTTTCTCTGTCGATCTTGTTGTGTTAAAGTTGTTTGGCAAAATGCAAAGGGGGAAACTAGATGTAACAGGCTTGATCAACAGAGATTTGAGTGTAGAAATGTTTGTAGCTAGAAGTTATCTAGGACCTAGATCACAATGACTAAAAAAAGGGGGATAAAAGGGATTTTTTTGAGGCTGGAATGTGTAGTTTGCTGGAATTTCTTATGCTGGGTAACAAAGAGAAAGATTAATTGTAATAAAAATACAGCTACAGTACTATGATGAACAATAATATATGAAAATAATATCTAATGAAATTATAGTATTGATAATGAATGTTGAAGGCAGCTTAGCCTGAATAGGCTGAAGGACTCTCTACTGCCTTCCTCAGTTCCTCAGGGTGGTATTCCTGGATTCTGCAATCCTCCTTCTGTCAACCCTGTTAAGATGGCCTAGAACAGACAAAACTGCTTTGCTTTAGCAGCAAAGACTGCTGAACATCTCTGTGTTTCTGTGAAAGACACATAGCAGGGCCAGTGAGTGTTAATCAGGTCCAATTTAACTTCAGTCCGGTCTGGCAGATCACATAGTCCTGAGTGCATGTTGGCACAGAGCCCTTGAAATAAGGGCCATATGTCTCCGTCTCCTGCAGAGTGTCCTCAATCTCTCTTCACCAAAGAAATGCCATTGTCATACTCTTTCCACTGATCTTCTCTGCAACAAAAAGCCTTGAACGTTGCTGGGGGGAGCAGTCTGTTTGGCAGTGTGGAAATAATATAGTCCATTCTGTGGTCTTGCATTTCGTCTCCTTTTAGAAAATCACTACCTTTAATATTTTTTCTATACATTTAAAAACATTTTAATTATATTCAATTATTTTTAAAATATCTTCCTGACTTATAAGCATATGAAGAGTATTTACTTACTAGATGTGTAAAGCCCTTTCATGGTTTTCCTTTATGGTACCTTCCAAAATATTGGGAGTATTTGGAGTTGATATTTTTCACTTACCCACCCCAGCAGAAGACACACCAGTTCCGCTTGATATCTAGTTGCAGAGGAGCAGGGAAAGAATGACGTAAGTATTTATCTACTGAATAGATGTAGTATCCTCTGCTTGACACAGGCTGACCTTGATTTCTAAAATTGTTTTAAAGAGACCTATTTATCTGTTGTTCCTATCAGTGTGTTGAGTACTTCTTTGTAATGGTAGCACTGGGGAGATGGGACTCTTGGTTTCCATCAGTGAACAGTTCACAACTCTTAGTGGATACATGAAATGGTAAATGGACTCTAAAAAAGCCATTTATGTCCTTTAATTCTCTGATTCCACATTAAACTCCATCTAGATGAAGCAGGCCCTAATGTCCCAGAAGGCAGGAGCACCGCGATATTGGTCAGACAGAACAGAGTGCGTGACACGTAATAAACGGGTACTCAGGAATGGAAAGGTCAGAAAATGTCTTGCACTTGTGACTATTGGCTGCTAAAATACCTTTTAAATTTCAACCTCTGCCTAGGTAAAATATATCTTTTTCCGTCAGCAGAACTGAAAGCCCTTTGCCAGAATGGAAAGTGCCAGGTCTGTGCCAAAATTCATAACTCTGGTGCCGTGGCTCCCTCAGGGCAGAGTTTGGGGGTTCCCCATCCTATGGGGAACCCTATAGCTCCTCACACTTCCCATGAATTGCAGATGGAGACTCCAAATTCCTGGAGCTACGTCAAAGGTATATGGCCCAGGAATGCTTCTCTCTGCTTCTCTGCCCTGGTTTGTGGTGATGTGGATGTAGATGGTGTTTTAACGGATGGATGCTGGCAAAAAAATGCGTTTGCAAAAGTAATGTATCCATTGCACTAAGCCATTCTTCCTTCCCAGTAATGCCTGGCACAGAGCAGGTAATGAGCAGGTTGTGCCCTCAGCGGGAACATGTGCGCAGTCAAGCATTTGCTTAGTCCAGGCTCTGATCTTGCATTGATACGAACCAGTTCAGTCCAGAAGCTAAATAATTGGGTTGGTGTGGTGCTGTGCCCCCCAAGCAAATGTGTTTTACCTCTCAGCAGCACAGCAGTACTGCAGTTGTACAGCTCGCCAGCCAGGGCTGCTCATGCCTATCTGTTTCAGAAGTGTGAGCAGAGAAAATGCACATCTTTCCACCCTTCTCGGACTGCACATATCCTTTCTGCTAACATGGGTCCGTGGTCACAGGCAGGCTTAGAAGCACAAAGTAGCAAAGTGCATTTACCTGTCTGTCCCTGAGGGTGTTAAAAAAAAAAAACCAACAAAACAGGGACTACAAGACAGTCCTTCAGAATTGCTTGGCTTTGTTTCCAGTCATCTTTGAAATGCCTTTGCCAATGCCTAGGCATCTGTGTATGGCTCTAGTGTAAATCCTTCCTATTACTTTTTTTTTCCAAAGCATGTAGGTTCCTCAGGCACTTAATGCCATTGATTAAAAAAAAAAAAAAAAGCCATTTAAAAGCCCCAGAACACGTTGATAGTCAGTAGGATTCAGGGTGTGCTGCTGTTTTTGACAAGGAGATTTGAGCATCTTAATCATCAAGGGTATGTACAAACAGGTTCCCACTGAAGGGTGCCCTAAATATCCTGGCAGAGCTGGACCGAGACACTGAACAGCAGACTCTGCCTAATATGAAACATGCCTAGTTTTTTCATGAAAAATCAAGAACACAAGTAAGCACAACATTAAAACAGCCACACAAATCAGGGAGTGTTGTATCTCGCCCCCTTACCCTGACCGTACCTTCCCTGCTGGGTAGGTGCAGGGAATCCATGCACCAGACGAATCCATCATTAGCCACTAAGGGAGTCAGTTATCTGCAAAGAATCTGTCAGAACTGGCTGAAAATTTTCTGTGCCCTGAGCCTTCTCTCTGGCCCTTACAGCTGGCACTGGTCTTCAGCAGACACCAGCATTCTGAGACTAGAAGGGATGCTAATGTTGTAGTGAGGTTATTTTTGCACACCCATGCAATGTATGGGCGGTTGGGTTGCAGTCTGCATGGATACACTGACACCTGAGTGTCCTCAGGTCTGCAGTGATACGATGCTGCAGAGAGGAGTTAACCAGATTCAGGTTATTTCCGTTTTAAAGTTTTACTTTCCTCCCCCCCAGTATTTAATTTTGTTTCTATTCTACTCTGTTTTTTGTTTTAGCTTTGGTTCACACAGCCATGCTAAATAAGCATGCGAGTGATAGGGGGTCTCGCTGGGCAGTGGCAAGGCTTGAGTCACATTAGTTATTGAATAAAGCACACAAAGAGCGAGATCTCCTCTTCCACTGCGTGTGCAGTATTAATTCATGTCTTGTGGCCCCAGGAAATCAAACAGACTGGTGTCAGGAGCCAAAGTTGTCCAGGATCAAGGGTGTCTTAGACAAAATCTTGCAACAAGTAAGATTGGAATAAATCCAAGTCCCAAGCCTGGGCCTGCCTTTGCAGGGGGGAATTTCTCTGTACTTCAGCTGCTGTATACAGAAAGTGTTTGTGTGAGGGAGGCAACAACTTCTTATCCCATCCTGAGCTGGGGCAGGGGGGAAAGAGAGGAATATAAGTAGCTTTTGCATCCAGAGTAGTAGAAAAAGTCTGTGTTACGCTTGCAAATTGTGTTTCTCAGAGGATCACTGAAAGGTAATAAATCATTCACAGACTTATTAGAGCAGCTGCCTGCAGCACGCTATCTCTGTCGATGGGCTAATCTTTATAAAACCAGCTTTTTGAAAAGTGGGAATTATTCCTAGCTAACATAATACTTGGTTTCAAAACTGTCACATCATAGCACATATCTGGGTTTTTTTAACCAGTCTTTTAAATAAGTCCTTTCTGTTCCATTTCAAATGGATGTTTTTCATTAAATGCTTTCGTCACTTTTTTTTTTTAAACACAAATCAAAAGACAGATATCTGTTTCTTTGGAGACCATATATTCTTAGATTCATATTCAACAAAGTACTTTTGCTCATTTTTAATAGAGTAGGCCGAAACATTTTTCTTGTTTTATGATGTTTTTAATTGAAGTGAAAAGTCAGTGCCGAGCATTTTCATAAAATGAAGATTAAAAAAAAATCTGACTAGGTTTGAAACATTTTGCTTTAATTTTGCTCTTTCTCATTTCTAATGTTTACTTTCCTCTAAAAAAAAGAGTGACTTCAAAGTAGAAGGGAAACAGAGTTTATCAGAAATATGAAGAGAAACTGTTTCTACAGCTTCATAGCTTAAAGCTTAAATGAGAAACGCCTCACAACTGACTTTCGCTGTGATTAATTTTGTTAAAAATAAATCAACATCTTCCAATAAAAACTATCTATTAAAAAGATTCTGACCAGCAGAAGTACCACAGCTTGTGCCTGTGCATGGTCCCCTTGTTTTCCAAGGGGCCTCTGCAAAACTTTCTGCTTTCCTTTCCAAGGGGACTCATCCCATGCATGTGTCAGATGCAGTTTTCTATGGGTAGGAAAAGCTGGGCGTACCCTAAATGGCAAAACATGGCATCTGTTCATTGCCATCTGATTTAAAAGACTATTCAGCCCTGATGTGCTGGTGGGATTTTTCACGGGCTGTGGTGTCTACCCACATAGCAGCATGTGCCCTATGCTGGAAGAGCCAGTGTAGCCCTCTGCGAGTGTGGCGTGAAGAGGCACGTAGCAACGTTAAATTAACTGAAGGGAGAAGAGCACTTATCTTTACTTGGATGTCATTTGAAATTTCTGTTGTGTTGCACAAACATGAATTATTCTTTGCGTTTACTGAAAAGATAAAAACTACCGCTATTACAGAGCCAACACCATGTAAGAGCCACGATGCAGTCATTACTGCTGCTCTCTCTCTTCTAGATAGAGGACTTCTTCCTATTAAGCTGCAGCAATCCCCATTAATGTGAAACTTCATCTTGCATCAGAAAAATGGGATTTTTCAAAAACGTTCTGCATCTGTCTAAACCGCTGCTGTTGAAGTTCTGCCAATGCCTTGTGCTTCAGAAAATTAACTGGAGTGTTTTATACTTTGGACATCTTGGCTGGATGTGAAATGGGAAAGGAAAACAAGAAGCAATGAGCTGCATTGCCAACCCAAATGACTTCAGCAAAAATCTTTAGTATATTTGTCAGAGCACTGTCTCTTAGAAATCTGTGACAGAGACTCATTTTTTATTTACACAGGACAGAAGAAACTTTAAGCTCCCAAACCTTATGGCTTTGGGGAAAATGTAATTATTATTTTTACAATAGTTCGTTATACAATTTTTTAAATCTGTCATTCTTACGGCTTCTGCGAGGAGTTGCCCTCTTGACTCCTCAGGGCTGGTAATTACTGTGTCTGGAGAGAAGGGATCTAGAAGTCAGGTAAGCTCATCCCTGAAATGAGGTGGAGTGCTGTGGGGAGAAGACTGAGAAGCAAAATTAGGAAAATTGAAAATGGATGGAGTTTAGTTAAGTGGAGACTTTGCATGCTGAAAATCTAGCTATATTAAAAAAAAAAAAAAGTACAATAAATGTAACAACTGTATGATGGCTCTTGACAAAGGCTGGCTTTTTAATGGTAGTCTAGACTTTAAAAGATTTGGTTTTTTACTTCAAATGAGTGTGAACAGAAATCGCCTCCACTGCCACACATACAAGGAAATTCAGGCCTCACTGAATAAGGGAGAGTGCAAGACTGTTTTGTAGCAAAGCTATGAAATCAAGAGTTGGAAGTGCTTCTGTGTATTATCTGTCTATTTAATTAAGATTCACTGTTATGGAACATGAGTAAACCTATCTGCTAGATGTGCGGAAAGTAAACCAGGTTACAAACATTTTTTGAGGCTGTTTAGACACAGCTCATGTTGGTGACTGTCCTATTCCAAGTTAGAAAAGTAGGAAAGGATCAACATTTAACTAAACAAGAGGTTAATAGTCCTAATACTGGTTATGTTTCTTGTCTCTAGAAAGTAATGAATGTCTGGTAGTTTTACCTCTAAAATTAAAGGTTCTATATATGGGTGGACATAAAGGCTTGTATTTGTGCAAGTGGAGGCTTATTTAAGAATAGGCTAAATATATGGCTCTTCCTTATATTCCAGCTATCCACAGAACCAAGAGGGCTAGTTTTTTTGTGTAATGAGGGGATGAGTCTCACTCCCGTTTGAGTGGATGTGCCAGACACTCTGCCACAAGTAGTGAATGCTGACCTGTGCATGCAGCTTACAGACCACTAACCACAAAGAGCTAAGTATTCTCTAGAGCCATCTCTCTGCTGACAGCTTATATTCAACACTTAAAAGAGACTAAATCATGGAGCTGTATTTATGGAGAAGAAACACAGCCTCATCTTCTGAAGCTATTTCATCGGGTAATTCTTTGCTTTTCTCTCTTCAGAAGTTTGTTGCAGATGCTGTGTTTCTGGTTTTGTGCTTTGACATCCTGAGAGTTAATACACATCTTAAAGCGACCCTATTTTTCTCTCTCTGTCTTTCTGGCAGTCTCAGATAACAAACGCATGGAGTATCAATCTGTGCCATATCACCATGCTTCTATTGCTGAAAGCTCATTTTTTATTTGATTTCTGGTTTCTCTGGTTACCGTCTAGTGGAGAAAAACACAGCAGGAGCATGAATAACATACAATGATGTTAGAAAAGCTATTAATAGTGACTATACAATTTGGGTTTTGTGCCTTGGAAGTACCCAAAGTATTAGTTTCCTCAAATGCCCAAACCAAATTTAGATTTCCACCCACCCCACTTTTCTGTTGTGTCTTAATGTTTGTCATCATCTTCCTCCTATGCTCTGGAAGAGGCCCACAGCTGCCTATACCTTTCCTCATCTTCACATCGAGTACCACATCCCGCTGCTGTGTCTCCACCTATAAAATGGGGAGAATGACCCCACCATGTAAAGTCATAGGAGAAAAACCAACATGTGTGAGCTGAGCTGAGTTACGTTAAGATGATGATGGATGATGCTCAGAAACGAAGAAAAAGTAACAGCGGGCGGGGGGGGGGAAGGAAATAATTGCAGGGTGCCTTGCAGTAGGAGGCTTTTTTAGAGTGCCATGAAATGAGTGGAGGACTTCCATGTGGTCTGCCTTTATTAATCTTGTGGGCTGGGCAGTGCTGAGGAAAAGTGGTTGCCTGATAGATATTTGCCATGACATCAGTGGGGTAAGGTTAAGAGCAATTAAGCTCTTTTTAAGAAGGCAAATATGAGAAATATAGAAATAAAAATTGCTAGAAATAGAGCTTGTTTGTTCCAGATAAGGGAGAACTGTACAGTGATTAATCTGTTTTATCTGAATTCGGCAAACTGATAGAAATGCAAGTTAATAAGCTTAAGTCATGTTGTGGTTTCATCCGGTGATTTCATTGTGTATAAACTTCTTTCATGCCAGGCAGGAATAAAAAATGAAGCTACATTTAGCATCCTTTTAGGTGGACCTGCTGTAATTTACTGAAACTTTTTAGTGCCTCAGATATTCATTTGACGTGGAGATCCTTCAGCTTTGCCTGCCTGGTTGTTTATCAGGAGTGGGGATAAGCATATTTTTTCGCATAAATGAGTCTATATTGATTTCCTGTTTGGCTTTTCTCATTATTAACAATAAGTTGTTCTAATAAATACTTGGGGCTTATGTACAGCAACACGCAAAGAGCAAACAACAGACTTCGCGACAGTTAAATATCACAAGACCCTGTAAATAGTAAGCAGTCTGATTCCACGCATTTGCTTTGCCCATACCCCCTTCTTACATTGCTTTTTCACCATGTGGGGATGTGTCCAGCAGAGCCTTAGACCACTGAGAGACAAATCAGAGCCATCATCCAAATTCTACTGCAGACAATGCAAATGTCTATTTACTAACTAGATATTTACTGTATTTGCTACAGTAAATCCTGTTTATCTGTGTACTCGTGAAAAAGTCCAAGGTATTATCCTGGATCTGTGTAAATCAGTTGGAATTTCACAGCTATCTTCAGAAGCATTTGGATTTCTACACAGCAGCAGTATGGGGAGCTTAAGAAGTCCAACTGCCTTGAAACATGATTGAAGTTGGCAGCTAGACTATGCGTTGTTATAGCTTAGAGCAAATCTCGGTTGCAGAAGGCCATGTGTATCTCTTTCCTTGGAAAACAGATGTGAGAGAGGCACAGAAAATGGAACAAAGGTTGTCGGTTATTTTCCCCCAGAGCACTTAGATAATTCGTGGTCGCTGTCTACAGTAGACAGAGCAGATCCACAAAAACCAATGAAGCTGAGTTGTTTGGGTTTTTTTAGGAAAGCAGTGAATGGGAAATGTTGATTTCATTTGTATTAATTAGAGTTTTGCCACTGTCTCCAAGGCAGACAGATATCTATCAAGCTTTGTTTGTAGCAATGTTTAAGCTGTGTTTAATTTCTTTGTATGTATGTATGTATGTATGTATGTTATCTAGGTACTAGCTGACAGCTTCCATTGGCACCATTACAGCCAAGGTGAGTTGCAATAAGCAGAGACGCAGGGAAGACTAGGAACAGCACTTAGGGAAAAGGTCTATGAAACTCGGCACTGGTGAGGCCGCACCTCGAGTGCTGTGTTCAGTTTTGGGCCCCTCACTACAAGGAGGACGTCGAGGTGCTGGAGCGTGTCCAGAGGAGGGCAACAAAGTTGGTGAAGGGTCTAGAGCACAAGTCTTATGAGGAGCGGCTGAGGGAGCTGGGGTTGTTTAGTCTGGAGAAGAGGAGGCTGAGGGGAGACCTTATCGCTCTCTACAACTCCCTGAAAGGAGGTTGTACCGAGGTGGGCGTCGGTCTCTTCTCCCTAGTAACAAGTAATAGGATGAGAGGGAACGGCCTCAAGCTGCGCCAGGGGAAGTTTAGGTTGGATATTAGGAAAAAATTCTTCACCAAAAGGGTAGTCAGGCATTGGAACAGGCTGCCCAGGGAAGTGGTTGAGTCTCCATCCCTGGAGGTATTTAAAAGACAGGTAGACGTGGTGCTCAAGGACATGGTTTAGTGGTGGACTTGGCAGTGCTAGGTTAATGGTTGGACTCGATGATCTTAAGGGTCTTTTCCAACCTTAACAATTCTATGGTTCTATGAAACCTGTCTTGGCTGGAGGCCCATGTAAAGATCTTTAGCATCAGATTCACTAGTGCTCCAAATCTTTTTGTGTTGCTGCAGCGAAGCAGCTATAAAATGATCAGAAATAATTTTACAGCTACTTTGTATGAATATAAGAGACTAAAATTCCTGACTCTAACTTTTAGCCATTACAGTGTGGGTTTTTTTTTTCCCTTCTACTGTAGGAAAATCAGGAGAATGACATTTCCTTATTGCCCAGGGGCTTAGGGAGGCTAAAAGTCATTCTACAAAATGTCATGTATGTCCTTCAGGTATGAACAAAACATGGCCATGACCGGGTCCCTCTATGTCCTCTCTCTGCTGGGAAACAACCAGCTGTGCAAACCTAATGTGCTGGAAGTACGCTGTAGCATGAATGACTATATTTGAAGAGCATCTCCTTCTCCCACTCTGTGCATACTTTGTCCTGGCATCATGTAAGAGGTGAGACTCTTGAAGTTTGGGCCTGTCAAGTCACAAGGTAGGAGGATATTGGTAGTTTTGGAGTGAGTTCAGTGAGAGGGTCTGCAGAGCCGTGGCAGTGCGATGCAGTAACAGCATGGGATGCAGGAGCTATAGCTAACTGAGCCCAGGGCCTGTGCAAGTTATCTGTGCTTCTTGGCAGGAAATGTTCCCATACCTGAGCAGAGCTAATAATATTTCAGGAAACACCTGAAAATTTGATAGGTTTATCTGTGAATGAGAGCTTTTCTTCATCTATTCAGGGTCCCAAGCCTGCTGCTGTGACCCGTTGATCAGTGTCTTGTAGAGTCTGGCTGTCTTCTCCTTGTTGCATAAATATGCTAGGGTGTTTGCTTCTGCTTGCTCCAGCTTTAACACATAATGCGGCCCATGGGATAATTACTTTTTAAACCCCTGTTTTTAATTCAAAGGCTTGTATGCAATCACATAAACCCCCTGAGTGGTGGGAGCCAACAGCTTATGTGCCCTCCACCAGTCGTCCCACTGGTGGAGGCTGGGAGAGTGCTTCGGAGATGGTAATTCATATTTTCTTACCCTGACCACCTCCTCCTCCCAAGGCATCTGATTTTGGCTGCAGTCAGAGGCAGGGAAGTGAGCCAGATGGCTATCCTTTGATTCTTGAGGCAGCAGATAGAGTAGTGTTCATCTTTTCATTCCTAGAGGGCATGACTCAGATGACATTTGCCGAGGCTGAAGAGCACACAGGGTTAGATTCCATGGCTCACGGGATGCGTGAGAGTGACTAACTCCACTCTGTGTCAGCCCCTGGAGGTATTGGCTGCAAAGCTTGGATTTTCCAAATTGCTTTAGTCTGCCCAGCTCTGCGCAGCCAGGGTTACATCTTAGCTGGTGTAATCCCATGTAAATAGATTGAGAGATGCTCCTGGGAGCGAGATCCTAGTCTGTATAAAAGCACACAGAGCCACTGGTATTATTCACAGCTATTCCCTTTTATACGAGGCCAGGACGTGCCCCACTAGGGAAGAAGCCTCCAGTGTCTTACATCAGCTCTTGCTTGTTTACGTCGCTGCTTGCTGTCCACTTGCTGCACTCAGGCTGTCTGCCGTATCCGAGACGGCAGGAGGTAGCCGGGAGGTGCGTGTAACCCTGGCACAGCGAGTGCTCAGTTTGGCAGGGGTTCTCAGCTGGTGTCAGATGATGCTTTTGCAGTGAGCACATACATGGCTTTTGTTGCAGCTTGCCTCAGCTGCATGCGCTCTCTTGGTACTCTACGCTGGCCATTTAACTCTCTGCTAACTGCGGTTAGTTGACCCAAACTGTCTCAACTAAGGGAAGATTAGCTAGAGGGAAGCCTTCATTTAAAAAACAAACAAACACCCCCCCCCCCAAAAAACCTAGAAAAGCAGTTGGGAAAGGATGGCAAGTAGTTTAAGAACCTAAACATTTATTTAGCAATCTAAAAACTAATTTAAAAGCCTAATACCTTATGAGCCTGCAAGATAAGATTAGATTTATTTTTTCAGAAACAACCTATTTAGCATTGATCTGCAGTATTTTGAGAGGTATCCTTGGTGCATTCTGGCCTTCTGGAAACCAGAACAAATACAAAATTCCTCCAAAAGAAACACTGTAGAACTCCTGATCTCTCAGGCAAGTAAATACTAAACAAATGTATTTTGGAAAACTTTGAATGCCAAATTCTTGTTCTGCTTCATCAGCCTGAGCTATCCATCGCTCTGTAGGTACCTTCAGGAGGGAAAGAAAGGGCAAACATCTCATGTTCAAGGAGTCTCATGGTTGTGCTTAGCTGGAACTTTGCAGTTCCTCCTGCTGGGAAATCTCAATGGCACAATCAAGAAGATGCAAACACAATAATTCAGTTTGATATTTTAAAAAAAAAAAGCAGGGATATAGGAGGGCTTTTTCTTATTTTATTGTAACCTGGAAAATGTAGGGAGTAGGTGAGCTCATCACATTGCTGCAGAGAAAGCTTGGAGGATAAGAGAAACTGTATGAAGGAAAGGCAAGAAAATGAGCTGCTATCTATTTTTCTTGTGATATCTTGCAGCACAGCCCTCTGCTTGATGGGTTGGGTTTCTACTGTCTTTACTCAATCTCATGCAATGCAAGGAAGGGCAGCGTTTTCACTATCTTTACCCAGCTCAAGAAGGATTCAGTGTGTATCAATCATTACATTATTTACTTAACGTGTTTTCAGGCTTAGTACATGAGGTCAAGGGAACCAGGAGTAACAGTGCTAATTACTCAGCTCCCAGTCCTGCTATAACAACTTTACTGTTGTCATTTGCATGTAATTAACATTCATCATGGTATTTTAAAATGCCACATTAATCAGCCAGGAAGATTTATGGTATTTTTCAGTATCATCACTATCAACATGTACAAATAATTATTTTTGATATTTGAGGTAGGCTTTTTTCTTGCCAGATCAATAAGGCAAAAGGCAACACTTTATTGATTAATAGTTTTTCTCCCTCCCTTTGCTTCCTTACTAGATTAGAAACCTACAGAACCACTTTGCTACAGATTGTTGTATTTACTGTGATTTCTTTTCTTTAACTTCCTAATCTGATCTGAAAATTGAGATGAAAAATAGCAGTCACTTGATATGTGGTACTACAGTCAGGTTCCTAACCCAGACGGATGTCTGCTACTATTACTTTACCAAACTGCTTGTTCCGCTTGCTTTACCTCCGACTGTGCTTTAATTCACAAGGAATTATTTCCTTTTATATGTGTAGGTTTCTAAGTTCAGGAAATTACTGTCCATTCACATATTTTGATTCTTTGTTGTATAATTCTCTGTTGCACTTTTGCGAATTGCTCCCTTCTTGGTCTTCATTATTTATTCATTATTTAATGTCTTCAGATGTTAGGAGAGAGGGGGCATCTGGCCCACCAGTGTGTCACATATGGAACAATGTTTTAGGGGTTCTTATGGTTGTTGAATCTTTCCATACTTAAATCACAGTTTTATCTAGGGGATCTCTCCTACAATGTTGTTGAATTGTAGGCTGCTCACTCTGTTGAAACCATCTAGCCAAGTAACATCGTTGTGATGTAAAGAAGTGCTATAATCACATTTTACAAATGGGGAAATAAAACAGCTGCCCACACAGACAAATGGCAACAGATACAAACCAAGCTCTGCTCAATAGTAATAAAACAGAAGCTGTTAAATACCTTGAGGTATTGAAAACTTTGTAGGAGATGCACCTGGTTTTGTTTGGAGCCTCAGCCCTGCCAATACAAGTGCTTGGATATTTAAGGGAAAAGATTTTTAACAATTCCACTAATGGGAAACTGTGCTGGGTTTACTAAGAGGTAAGAGTTTGCTATTAAGCAGTAACAAACTCTGTACTGAGAGGCAGTGATTTATTACATTCACATGGTGCCAGAGGTGGTAAGTCTAAAGAGGCATATCCATATGTAGTCACAGGTGTCCGAGCCATTTTCTTCACCCTTGCCCAGGTCTTTGGTACTGGGTGTTAGAGATGTGTAACTGTTGATCTGTTGTTTCACAAATGTGGTATTTCAATGGTGTAGTTCCTGCCCTTGGGTCTGCTTCTGTGAGGCCTTTTTTAGGACTGGATTTGAAATTTTATTTTTCAGTTCAGGGCAGAAGGATGCTTTTCATACATTTATCAAAAGGAGAATCTCTCCAAATTAGAGGTGAAAGTCAAGAGAAAAAATGCTTTCCAGCATAGCAAGTGGCTTCAAAGTTCACAAGAAAGAGTTCTCAGCCTTTTCACCTTAACAAAACCAGAGCTCAGCACTGTCTACAAAATTTGCTCTAAAAGCTGTGTTAACTCTGAGTTAATTAACTCAGAGGTAATTAACATGCCAAGCGACATGTTAGTGTGGCTACACAGCTACAGCGGTGCCGTGATAACTTGGGTGCGTTTACTTCAATGATGGCACTGTGGACATATCCAATAAGTTCATCATACTCGTAACTCTCTCTTTTAGATGCTAAATTGATTCCATTTCCTTTGTTTCACATTATAAGGCATATTCTCTGGAATCTGGAGGCCTTTTCTTAACTTATTTCTGAAACCTTCCCAAGGTTGCAGCAGCATGAAGACTAGAGCTATTGCCTACACACAGGTAATAATCCTCTCGTATAATCAGACAACTGTCAAATTGCAATAGGGAGTTAATGATGGGAAGAGGTTAATGAGGAGAAAAGGTAGAAAGGATTTTCATAACTGCTTTGTACATTGTTGCAAAAGTTTAAAAAAGGGGAAAAAGTTTTTAATTCTTTTGACCTAAAAAAATCCTGTATTTTAAGGAAGATGTATTACTGTGAAATTTTTAATTTCTTTGGAAAGTTTAATTATTCTTCAATGCCTTGATGGTAAGTCTTCAGTCAGCTCCGACTATTGATCAAATGGCTGAAAGCCAAGAGTTATTTACTACCCAAGTGTTACTTAGGCCAGAGCACACAATCAAGGGCATTATCCCAATTATACAATGATTATTTTGGAAGAAGAATGTGCCATTTGAATCCATAAATAATGCACTTCTCCATCTTAACGTTGCGAAGGGGGGCACTGGTGCTGAGTAACTGCGGACTTCTGAGAAATTGCTTTGGGGAGAGATTTTGAAAGATGCCATCAGGGAGGCAGGCGTCTGGCTCCTGGAAGTCAGATGACAAATGGATATCGTTTGAGCTTAAGCATACCTGATGCCCAGTTACTTCTGGGTTTCTGCTTTTTGTTGAGGACCACCGTTTCCGCATGGTCTTTCACATACTGTAGAGCAAAACAGGGACTCAGAGTCACACCTGCTGCTTGGACCTTGTCTGTGCTCCCAGTGAAGGACACTAACAGCTCTTGGCAGACTCATGTCTGTTTGCACATCCATGCAGACTGACAACGTTGCAGGAAAGGAGGTTTTCCTGGGGCTGCTTCCCTCCTTGCTCAAAGCAGCTCGGTGCAGTGCTGGAGGTGCCAATTATCCCAGTGTTGGATAGTCATTCACACCATGTTCTCATAGACAGATTTAAGGGTTTCATGTTGCACCTTCCACCTCTGAAGGTGGTTACTTCCCCCTGCCCATACCCTTGGCTTTGTCCTCCAACTGATTCATCCGTATCACTCTTGTGTTTGGGTAGGTGCAAAATGGGTGGAATCAGTCCACCAGGCCAGTGGACAACTCACCTGGCAATGCTGAAGGAGAAAAAGCACAGCTTCTTGCCAGATGAACTTGTTGATTTGACTCACCCTGCAGGACCACTTTGATGTGTTACGTTGGATCAAGTGCAAATCCTGAGTGTGCATAATGAGTGTCTAATACAAGACACCTAGAGTAAAAAATCTGCAGTAGTTCTGAGTAATCTTGTTTGTGGTTGGGGCTAGTATGCTGAATGTATAAAATAATGTAAAAATGCCACCTAATCTGAAAAAACAGACCTTGCCAGTCTGATGTAGAGCAATGCTATAGTAATGCGTGGAGTGCCCACAGGGAAATTTTTAGTGTTGTATTCAATTTAGGATCTGCAACGATGCTAAGTAATTTAGACTCTGAAGTCTATAGGTGTTTAGTGAGAAGACTAAAGTATCCAGTAATGAGGGGGTGAGAGATCTTTAATAAAACAGTGTAAGATCATGTTTTAAAAGGCTATGTCTTAATGCACAGAAATATGAATTACATTGGCGTTTCCTGGATTTTTTGCTGAGCTTTTAGTACTTGCTATGTATTACTTCGATTCTATTTAATACTGAGTTCTCTGCTGGAGCATTTGGTTGCCTATATCCTTGGTGTCCTTTCAGCTTTCCTGAACACAGAAGTGGAGGTAATGTTCAAGTTGAACACTTTGAATATGGACTTCAAGATGCAGATATTTTACTTATTTATATGAGTAAATGCCTCATCTTTACATTATCTGTTCTTGTCGTGGTATTAAACTGGCTTCCCCCCAGTTAGGATTTCCATAAAGAAAAAAATCTTATTTATCTCTGTTAACATGTACAAAGCTGATATCTTATCTCTGTTAACATGTACAAAGCTGATATCTAACCAGTAGCATTGCTTAGCTGTGATATTTTTAGAATAGACAAAATCCATTCCTCTAATTGCCACCCCACTTCTTTGTCTTGGCTTTTTCAACTCGGGAAGTCAATGGCAAGGTCAAAGAGGAGAAATGGGAGAATGCTTCCTAGCAGGAAACTCCGAGCAGGATTTCAATTAGAAAGGTCAGATTTGTGTCTTATCCATCTTTCCTGACTGCTCTGGGTCAAGTGACAGGAATGTACTGCCAGAACCTAGATCCTAACTGGGATCATCCTGGTGTCTTCAGTGAAGTTACTCTGGACGTGTATTTGTGTAACTGAGTAAAGGAGAACATGCAAATTTTGACAAGACAAAGTAAAGCCAACAGAAATTACATGTGGAGTATATAGGTTGGAAGATTGTTCCAAAGGTGAAAGTGCTATATAAAAATATTTCCTATAAGACATTGGCAACATAAAGGGAACAGATCAGCCCAAATCCCTGAAGACAGGGAATGTATAAAAGTCAGACCTTCATCCCAGTTAGTTTTTTAGAGATTCTTCTATATTAGGGACATGGCTTTTTCCTGATATTCCTAGTTTAAGAGGTCGTATTTAGTAACTGCTTTTGGTCATAAGCTCCGTCGTTGTCGTGTAGTCTTTCCGCTGGTGTGTCCGAAGTACAATATAGAGTATTTCTTGAATGCAAATATAGGATGCACATTCTGCTTTGTTTCTCAGACACTACTTTATAGTGAAGTAAGTTTTGTTACCTGTATTTTTCAATAACTGAAGTCACAAAAGACTAGCAAAAACCTCTACCAGTGACACTGTATAGGAAATAAATGTTGCACCTGTTGTAAGTTTTGGAAACAATGTACCTAGTTTGCAAATTCTTGTCTGGTTTTGCTTTCTATTTATCAATCAAACCTTCGTTTTTATGAGATCCAAACAAAAACAAGAGAAAGTGTAGTTTGTGTAGAAGGATAAAGCTTTTCTGTTTATGGACACAGAGGGAAAAAAAAATTCCAATGTAAGAGCCCATGCAAGACCTGATTTTTCAGAACTCCCGAACATCCACCAACCCCACTGAAATCAGTGGGAGCAAAATCAAAACTGCTTTATCAGATTGAAGGCACTTTGTTTTTCCATGTATTCAAAAGTTACAAAGAAAGTTTAGGCATTCTTTGGAAAAATGGAGACAAATGCTGTGTTGATTTACCATATCACACCTGTTCGTTGTTCATGTAACAGGCAACTCTATGTATATTGCATTCGTAGGCTGAGTTATTACCTATTTCTAACTAAAATATTCATGGAGTATCTCTGAATAGTTTCAGAAGTCATCCATTTTAGATTCAGGTCATGGTTTGCAGTCTGTATTCACACTTGGCGTGATGCACAGCAGCAAAACCTCTGCTTTGCAGCTCAAGAGAGGGTAAACCCAGATGCTGCAAACACAGGGGGAAGGTGAGGCTGAGACTCCATCCCCTGTGGAGAAGTCTGACTCTTTGCTCTGTTCCTGTGCTCTTCCCTCTGGTCCCTGATGGATCCTCCTCGTATGGCCAGGCATGAACCTAATGAAACAATGAAGTCTTCCGGGGCAGGAAAGTACAAAAAGAGAAAGGTGGAAAAAACAAGGAGAAAAACAACTGATATCAGGGGATAACAAATAACAATAATAAAGAGGATACAGAACAGCCTACCTCTGTATTCACAATTAGAGAGAGAGTACTGACCTGTGCAGCCCCCTTTGGTTTGACACGTTTTACCTACTTTCAAGTTATTACCCCTGTGTCTGCCAGTGGGCAGAATGAAACTATACATTTATGCGAAAATTTGCCCTCTAAGGAAAGTCTTTTACTAACTTCTAGAGACAAGAGTTTGGTTATGCCTCAAAGTGAGAGAAGTTACATTTCTTTCTAGACAAAATGCATGATTTCACTGATCACTGCTTCTTTTGCAGTTGTTAACAATTTTTTAAAAAGAATGTGTATTTTAAGAGTAAATGGAATAAACAATACAGGAGGTAAATGAGGGCTGTCCCTGTGTTCTCCAGCATGGAAGGACTGGGCAGGAGGAGGGGGTACAGCCACCCTTTACTGCAGATAGCCATTGCTGCTTCTCCTTCCTGCAGTGTCACTTGCTTAACCCATCCCAGAACACTTTTTTTTAATGAAAAAATATCAAAAGTCAGCTGCTGTGTGCTGTGGAGCAATTGTTATTCATGTGCAGCGCTCTACCTTAGGCTGCCTCTCGTGAAATCTGACATCAATCGGTTTCAGTTGCACTTTCAAATGGGTTTATCATCTGGGGGGACAGGAGCTTGTTTTGTGATGGATTATTATTGCCAAAATTCACTCCTGGCTCCCAATCTGCAGAGGGATGTAGTGCAAAACCACACCACGTCTGTTGAGATTCCTGTTTTGAGAGCCGTGAGTGATGCAGCAGGGCAGTAGTACCAGATTTCTACGTGCACTGGTCACCCTGTCTGTATTCACAGTCTTTTCACCAGCTCATCTTACTGAAATCAAGATGCATCGCCCAAACACAGCCCTCTTCACGCGTAACTTTTTCTCCACTACTGTTATGGTCCTACTCAACTCCTCCAAAGCCAGGATCCCTCTGCTCTCTGGGTAATTACAATGAGTTTTGAGTGTACTGCATCCCTCTGACAGAAAAAACAGGTTTGTGCTCACAAGCCTGGCAGAGAAGCAAAACAGCCTATGGAAAGCAACTTGAGCCCATAATGTGTTGTTTGTATCCATTGTCCAGTGACAAAGTTATTTTTTCTCATGCTAAAATAGCTCGCGGCGGCATGTTTTCACCCTAAATAAACTAACGCCATAAACAAAACATGAAAACATAACACATTCTGCAAAAGAAATGGATTTTCTACCCAGCTGCTTATCTGCAAGCTTAATAGGTGTGCAAAACCTCTACCCAAAGTTGGCAGATACTGGGAAGGGAGTTTCTAAGTTACTGGGAGAAAGGAAGAAGTACTGGGACTGACAGCCTGGTGGTCACATATAGGCAGCTCATAGAACTGCCTATGAGCTTCATTGCTGCAGGAAATCATGCTATAATCTGACCTCTCAACGTCTTTGCCAGAATTTTGTTTTATGAGGAGAACAACTATTATTTTTTCAAAATTGAATATTCAAGTATTTTTTCTTTAAATTTCTAGAGAATATAATAAAAAGAGTAAGTATGATGAAACACATGAAAACGCAATGATAACGCATTCATGATGTCAGCATTTTGCCTTGAGATGAATATCAAAGCTGGTCTCCCATGTTCTGATTTAAGCTAAAACCAAACAGCATTATTTCAAAATCATTCACACAGGAAAACTCCTGTCTCCACATAGCAGCAGATCTCCAACTTTATTGAAACATTAGAATAAACTAAATGCTTCCCTTTGCTTGCAATGGCTAATAAGGTTCCAGTAAATGTACAGTGGGCACTGCTTTGAATAAAATCATTAGGGGACTACTGCCAAACGCAGCTAGGCAGATTTTGCTGTATGGCTGAGTAGGACTAAGGACTGCCTCCCCAGGGAGTGCTTTATGGACCGAGGGTCCCCAGTCCCTTGGTCCCGGACCAAGGTACCCTGAGGGTACCTCTGTTTTGGAGGGATGCTAATGAGGGACGGGACCTCCCATCTGGTCCCAGTGCTGCTTCTTCAGATTCTGTTTGTTGGTTACCCAAACTTGGGGGCTTCTCCTTTGCTCTCAGTTTGAGAAATGAAAGATTGAGTGAGCATTGAGGTTAATGTTTTCTGAAGGCGATGGGAGAGGAGGAGCTGCTGGGAAATAGGTAGCATAAGGTTTTATCAAGTTTCTGCTTTTCCAGTATCTGTTTTTTGCATCTCATGCCTCAGGGCTGATAATCCCTACTGTTTGCAAGCCCTGAATTGATGGAAAGATTTTTAAGTGCCTTTTGCAAGAGGCTTATCGGGTAGAAATCATTAAAGAAAAATGAAGGATGCTATTTGTGATCCTAAAACTGAATTTATCACCCTTGCTGTCTGTAGCATCACGTACGCTACCTATATGAACCCACAAATGCTGGCATGAGTTATCTTTTGAATTGCTCAGTGTATTGATTGAGTCAGTAGGTCAGAGAGAACAAGTGAAAGGTGTTTTCTGCCTGACTTCCAGCAGAAGAGAAGTATTTTTGAGGAATTCTCTATAAATTTTCCTAATTCCCCAGGTTTGCCTGGTACTATGTTTAATTGTCTGTTACTTGGACAAACCGAAAAACTGTGCCTCTGTGTAAGGTTCTGTGAACTATAGCCAACAACAAAAGCCTCGGTTAAAATGTATCTTAGACATCTATTCCTCCAAAGGAAAAGTAATAATTGATTGTTTTTCTTTGGGCACGGGTATTTTCAACTCATAAATAAACAAGAAACAAATAAACTTTAGCTGAGACATCTGAACCACTAATCTTCTAGGCATGTGATCATTCCTGAGACCACAAAGCATCTATATTGTAGTTATCTGTTATCGTTTGTTTTACAGTAGCAGCTAAAAGCCTCAACTGAGATTAAAAGCAAAGTTCTGTGCTAACACGGCGTGAGAGGTAGCTCCTGCCCCAAGAGATTTGTTATTTAAATAGAGATGAGTAAATAACACAGCAAATGTGCAAGGAGCCTGTAGGGAACATAGCAATATTTCCAGTGTAGAAATGTGACTTTCTATAGGGCTAAGCGCTCCTTGGGAAGAGCTTTGGTCTCTTTAGTTTCCAGCAAGTCGAGAACAACCATCATCTGTCATGGTGCTGCTAAAGAGTGGCATGGCCCTGATATTATTCTGCAGAAAACAAGAGTTTGAGTGTTGACTCTGTAAATATCTCCCTCCTCTAAAAGTGAACACTGCAGCCTGCTGTTATCACTTTATTATTTTTTCCACTTGTAGTCCCACTGATTTAAAACCTGTATAAAGTGTTTTTCTGCTCAGGGACTCTAGCTTTTAAGTGCTAGCACTTGTAAGATGACTGTAATGTTTTTCAGATTCACATTGGATATCAGCTGGGTTCTCTGTCACACAGCTGCTAGGAACATGTTACAGTTTAGGAGCAGGAGATACTCATTTTGGTTTTTATCATATGAGAAAAATCCAAGATCTAGCTAACTGGGAATGAGAGAGAGAAGCACCAGTGATTAATAGTGTCTGAGAAAGGTCCAGCATTTGCATCTCATTTGCAGGCTATAAATGCTCATTTGCTTTTACCCTGTGCTTGTGGGCCACTTAATGCCTGCAAAAGGTTATAGCTCAAGCAAGAAAAAGTAGATTCGCCTTGTGCTGGGAATGCACTGCAGAAAGCTGTCAGCACAGTGCATGTGAAGAAACATCTTTGAGTAAAAGGTGACTTACTTCACAGAGGGTGCAATTCAAAGGGTACAGGAGTGGTTTCAGCAGAATTTCTAATACTGTGAGTCACCTGTTGCAGTTGTAGATGGGTCTTGAATGTACCTGTGCTGCGATAAGTTCAGGGGTGAGGGTGGCTTCTTACGTTATAGCTGGAGGGACAGATGTACAAACTGTGCAGTTGCCGCACCTCCCTCATCTGTCGCCATCCTGCAGCTTGCACAATGTAAATAAGCATTTATAGCTCATTTCAATACAATCCAGAACAGAATAGCATCATTTATCACTTCTTAGCCCTGAAGTGGATTATAAGCCCTCATACAGTCATTTACTGCAGCTCAGTAGCTTCTTAACTACACAAAGATCTGATTGTATAGGAAGGCTTATTCTGCTTGTAAATCGCATGCTAGCCTGTCCAGAGGTGCCTGTAGCATCACAGATGTGATTTTCAAGAGAATCTAAAAAGAATGCATTTGGGAAAGGCAGAGAGTCAGGGCATGTGGTGTAGGAAAGACATTACACAAGCTGATGCTTTGAAACCATTGCAGTGCCATGGTCAACGATATCCTACTGGAAGCTGAGGACTTTGTGAGGGTATATGCGCTATAAGCCTTTACTGTGAAATTCCTATTTGTACTGGTCTTGGTGTTGGCAGTTTCTTTGAAAGTCAGTATTGTGGATTTTAGCAAAAGCTGAAGAAGATGTTTTTCTCTTCCAGCATGAATGTTACTTTTCAAATGGTAATCACCAATGTAAACTGTTTTATTCACCTACTGCTGGATGACAAAATCAACGTGAAGAAGTAATAAGGCAGCTGGGACCAGATGAGAAAATAGTAAAGCTGGAATTAAAGGCATAAATCTAAACTGCGTGAGAGGATATTTTTTTTTCTCAAAAGAAATATGTGGAAACCGGAGAAGAAAAAATAGAAATGGCCAAAGCTTTCACACTGAGTAAGAATTAATGTGAACCACTACCCAGACTTGAAATGACTGTCTTTTACTGGATATTACAAATGCTTCAAATTTTGGTTTTTTTTCTGCCTATTATTGCTTTGCCTTTCATTAGCAAGGACAGTGAACTACAAGACCTTTAACTAAAGTCTGTTCCCACGAGATAACCAGTTGTCGCGAATGGATGATTAGGCCACCAGTCTGGTCAAGGGGTTGAGAGCATCCATCACACCAGTTTACTTATTCAATTTCAAATTTGATATAGTGTGGAAAAATATTTGTGCTCACCCTGTCATATTTAGTCGATATGTATTACCGAACTTTCTTTTGCTGCATACCGTTCTGGATAGAGCTCAGTCCCTGCTGACCAACACACCCCCTTTTAAAAAGGTTCTGACTACACATGGCAAACTTCTGAACCTTGTGGATCACTTCTTGACTAGCAGGAACAAAAAGTCTATTTGTGTGTTTTCAAAATTGCATCTACAAAAATGTCTAGGTGCAGACAGTATAATCCATTATATTAATGACTTTACTTGATGGAGAGAAAGCGTTCACCTTCTTAGCACGATGATAGCATGATGATTTTCTGATCGGGCTCTTTGCATAGTTCCAGGAAGCCCTGCTGTATCTGCAAGGGTATAAACTGTCACCAGGGTTTAGGTTCACATCTCTTGAGTTTGTGTCTCAAACTCACTTTGATCCCTTTCCTTCAGCAGAATCCAAATAAGTTAATTGATCATCTGGCTTGTTTCTTACACAAAAAACTACTTGCCCATTTGAAGTGATCTATCATTTTGTTACCCTGTAGTGATCTGACAAGAGGATTAGAGCCAGACATTTCTCATCCATTTATGTTTAATTAGAAATAGCCATTAGCAAGTTTGGGACTTTCAATAATTGTGTATTTCCTGCTTGCGTTTATTTTTCCTTATCGTTCCTTTCCTGTAACTCTTACTTTAACCAGTAATGATGTGCTAATTGATTGTGAGGTTGTAAATAGGTGGTCAGAGCTGGTGAGTGCTTTTGATTCAATATAGGAACAGTAAGGCTTCTGATAACTGAGAAACACTGCATAATACCAAATTTTTATATGTTTACTCATACTGAATTACACACTTCTGTTTGGGTACTTCCAATGGCCTTGATGGACCTTAATAACTATCTTGGAACAAAATATGTCTCCTGAATACCAGTTAAGAGTGTCAGAATCCCAGCCTAAGCCACTTACCCAAGACATCTGCACTTTCTGAAAAGTTCATTAAAACATTGAAATCAATTCTCATAAATTTTAGAATACTGCATTTTTATTTCAGTAAATGCTGAGCACCACAAAGAGGTAAGTTGCTGTTAGCAATTACTCTAAATCAGATTGGCTTGGATACCCTTTAAAAAACAATCTGCGCTCATTTTAAAATAGTGTGATAATGAATTGCATTAATTGTTAATGTTCACTTTCAGTGTCATTACAGAACACATCCTAAATCTTTCCCCACAGGACAACCAATTGTGCTGAGAAGAGAAATGCAAGAAGCCTGAGCATAATTATTTGTTTGTAATGGCTCAAGGCCCATTACTCACTTAGGATAGTGATTTTGCTCATGTGCTCAAACTCTTGCAGCTCAATGACAGAGGTCCCTGGCAGATTTACACCAGCAGTTCACTTCACATCAGCAGGATTGAGTTCAGCAGGCTTTGTACAGAGCCTAAATCACTTCAGCAGGGCCTAAATGACTGAAGAAGTATCAGCTATCATGTCCTGACACCGTTCAGATAACCCATTTGCCTTTTTAAAAACCTCATAAATATTAATCAAAAGGTTATGACATGAAGCAAAACAACAATTTATACACCCCAAAACTGCATACCATGGGAAGTGTAAATTATAAGTGGCACTTATTTTCATTCATGGCAGGTTTTGTACTGCCTAGGGGTTATTCTGGGTGTAATGTTTTTATTCTTTCTCCTGGCTCTGTACCATACTTGGAGGTTCACAGTGTTGGTGGTCTTCATGACATCAAAAATAACTTCCAAGCTTAAAGGACCTTTCTTCTCTTGGTGGTTAAGTGTTCATTGTTAAATGATTGATTGATTTGTTAAGTGTTCATTGTTTATTGGCTCCAGCCACATGTATGAGGGTTATCCACACACGCAGACTAAGCACAGGCAGTTTAGGAGCAGAAAATTGTGATTTGATGGTTGTCATAGGATCAGGATTTATGTTCTAGGAGATGTTACTGCACCTTCTTATGCTTCAGTGTTTCACTTGAAGAATGAACGGGTCTCAGGAATCTTTCACCTGGTAGTTTATGCTTACAAACTATGTTGATAACTGTTTCCAAGACCAGATGAAATAGAGCTTTCCATTCTAAACCTGTTTGGAAGTGCTGGAATTCACTAGATCAAAATCAAGAACGTTTAAAAACATGTTCTATTTTTGCTAGAGGCCTAAAATTTCTAAGGGGAAACACTACTTAAAACCATTTATACCTATCAAAATCTTTTGCAGTGCCTCCAATAAGAGCCCTGTACTTGTTGACTCCACTCGTACCCTGACTGTTTGAATTTATGCTGGTCATCAAAATAAAAAGCCTGGGGAAAGCAGTGAAATGTGAATGTGAGAGGTTTCTGAAAGCAACTCTTCCCACGGAACTGCCAAATACAGCTGACACGAGTTCTCTGCAAATCAAAGGTCAGGTTTGGGAGGGCGCATGAGTAAAGGAAAAGACTGAGTGACATTTGGAAAAGGCAGGGAAGTTGGAGTGGTGAAACAGAGGATGAGGGAAAACAAAAACAAATGAAAACGTGAAAAGTTTAAGCTTCTAAGAGAAAAATGAGGAGTGTTGTACTAGTACAGAACTCTTACATAGCCAACCGGTACCTTTAAGGCAAGGATTTCAGTCCCTTTGATTAGATGGCAGGGGAGAGCCATACAAAGCAAGTAAATAAGGAGGGAAGCATGCAGAAAGTATTGTGAAGTCTCTTCCTTATGGAGGAAATATAAGGCAAATTCACCTGCTGGTGAGTGCCAGCTGCCCTGATAGGGGAGGACAGGCAAATTCAAAAAACTGCCATAGCACACCAGGGCCACGGGCTGCTCTGGAGGGTTGGCCCTCACATTCCCTCATGTTGAAGCTGGTCCATTTTCCAGAACAGAATTAAGTATTTGCAAGGCAGGACAATATAATCGTTCTTTCATTTGGTTGTTTCATATAATTTATTGGCTTCTATTAACACACATAAAACCTCTTTTCCTCTGCCTGCATAGCAAATATCCTGAACCTGTAGCAGTCAGTCACACAGCAAGACAGGCATGTCTCCCTGCCGATCATTAACAGCGTCATGCTGATGCCTAATTGCTTGTCATGGTTCATACTCTCGTTTGCAGGCTGCCTGAGGAGTCACAGACCGGGACACCAGCTACCAGATCCTTGGAGCATTAAAATCTTGTTGTACATCGTAATAGCAGATGCTGGCGTAGGTTGCACCTTATTAAGGGAGTCTCATCAAAGCAGGTGTACTGGAGACAGGATATCTACTCCAAACAACAGCAGTCCATGGGTAGGTGCATTTGAAAATCCCTTCAGTCTTTTGCAGCTGCTTTATACTACCTGAAGGCCCTGCCCGTTCTTGATCTGTATAATTTTCTGTACTCATTAGGTTAAACTTAGAGTAGGGTATGAATTAGCTGAAAGAAATGGGGCACATTCAGTAGGTGATGCACTGGAACACTACTGAGCTTGTGAGTGCACTGAAGTGACTCATGTGTAACTCAAAGGCATTCCTGTTCAGTTTTGGAAAAAATGACACCTGGGGGACTAATGACGAAAGGAGACAGACTCAGCAATACACAGTGAACGCTCTTGCTCTGCTGTGTATCATGATCAGATTTCAGGGAGGCTGCAACTAACCAGATACCATAAAGGCTGTTAGCGAAGCTGTGAGTAACAGGGAAGCCCTGCACTGTCAGCAGCACAGTTACATTAACAAAGGGAAGGTCAGTAAGAGCTGCAGGTGTTCAGCATCTCTCGAGGTCTGGCTCAGGTGCAGCTTTGGAACAAACAGTCCACATTTACCCAAGGTCTTGCTCTTTTTCAAGCATCGATAGTAGCTGTGTCTCATTACCAAAATGCAAATGTCTGCTATTTAAAGATACCAGGCACACATAACACACAAGATACTTTGCTATTCAGAACAATCACGAACCTTACAAGAGAGGACTGGAGCTGATCATTATTCAAATGCTGGCCTGGTAGAAAACAGTTTATTTTCCACTTTGAGCGAGTGCTATGGAGCCTTGATATGCCAAGTCCCTACTTGTGTTACAATCTGAACTCAGTGTGAGCATGTACCTACAGCTACATTGAAACAGCAGAAATACTAACTCCTGGGTCTTAGGACTGCACCTCAGTTTACCCTCCAAACAGATATTTTTACACCTCCTCATAAATTTAAGGCACAAGTGCTAGCCTTAGGGTGTGCCGTGTTCTTAAAATTTGGAAGTTCAAGTTCCTCAGCCAAGGGGCAGGAAATTACCTGTAAATGATCCCTGGCTGCTGTGAAAGCAAAGGAAAAGGAGTCGGCACTAACAGTTTCCTTTGCCTCAGCTTTGCGAGGAGCAATGTACCTGCTTTTCAGTAATAAGTGATAAAATCTCATTTTCTCCAAGGATTAGTTGACATGCAGGTATTTTACAGGAAGGTGGACAGCACTGAACTTTTTGGACCAATGAATCCTTGATGCTTTCATGCAGAGAGCAATGGACTTAAGGGTGCTCTCACCTTCCCCCCTCACTGAATGGGTATCCCAAGCATGAGGAAATTACCATTTCCTTTGAAGTCTCACCACAAGGAGCAAGGCTAGATCTGATTAGAGCTTTAACAAGTATGTTACCTGGAGATGTTATCTGTCCAGGTCATTGATGTACTCATGCATCTTTACTGTGGGGAAAGGAAAAGAAGCAGCTTTCAAAGGCTGTTGTTAATAATGCATCTTACACAAGAAACCTGTGCCTGTGTCAGTCTGAAGGGGCAGCCTTGCAGAAGGATATGTTTTGAAGAAAGGTTTGGCTATTCATGAAACAGAATATTCAGAGGGTAAAGGGATAAAAAGAAGTTGCCCATGTGGAGGCTGTAGTTTCTCTGCCTCACTAGTACAACCTTTAAGTGGGCCATGTTATCCCCATATCCCCTCCATGTAGACCATGCCACGTCCCATCTCTGGAGCTCTTTTACCTAGGCCAAGCCCATGCGCTTTTTGAGGTGCTCTCTCTCGAATCGTGCAGTCATCCTTCTCATTCTTTAGAGACAACATGAGGTTTTTCTAACTAAGGCTGTGTAACCTCCTGGGAAGGTGATCTCCCGGCTATCAAAGCTGGGTTGTTGGCAGGGCAGCTCTCTTTCAGCTCATCTTTGCTCACTGCCTACAAGGTTAGGGTTACAAGTTATTTCAAAAGTAGATTTTACCAACCTTTGCATGTTATCTTGAAATACTCAAAATGCTTTTTCTGGGGCAAAGAAACTTGTTCTGAAGCAGTTTGTAAAAGCAACCCTGAGAAGTAGGGCTTGACCATTTTAAGCTCGGCAGCATGCTGATGTGGAACCCTATTTTCAGGGAAGATTTTCTGCATGTATCAATATTGAGAGCTAGGAGGGCAGACGTGCATCTGAATATATTTCTCGAGAAGCCTGAGTTTAAAAATACATATGTATGTTTGTGCATGTGTACGTATGTACTGAAGATGACTATAAAAAAACCCAAAACCTCAAAATCATCATTACTTTTCTCAGGAAAACTATAAAGGTTACACTGCAGCTCTGGCAAGGGCATCCTGTACTCCTTTCAGCCATACTGTATGAAAACAAATAAACCAGAACCAAAAACCAAGCCACAAAACATAGAAGATCCATTGCTCTGAAATTAAATGCCTGAATGGTTAGTGATATCCTCCAAAGTAGGAGAGAGGCCGCATTTCCCTTAGAGAAGTCTGAATATATAGATTCAAATGGTTTGGAAAAGCATCCAGGCCCTCAAGAATTGCTAATACTTGTTTTAACATTTTCAACACCTTTAATTGGTGACGTGATACAACCGAGGTGTGACTCAGCCACAAATTTACTGGAGGGTTGGGGAAGTATCACAAAATACCTGTTCTCATCATTTTTTGCTGGCTCTTGGTCTTTGCAGTAGACAGAATAACAGACCGTTGCCCAGTAAGCCATATTTTGACCTTATTTGCTCTCATGGTGAAAGCACTCTCAGCCTGGCTGTCTCAAGAACATCAATAATGCTTTGCCTGTCGACAGCAGCTGAGGACAGGAGCAGAACAAAATACAAAGCGTGTCCATTAAAGCACAGGACACAGAGTGATGGCTAAATAAGCAGCTCAATTTGGCCTGTGAAATTCAGAGAACGACTCCCGCAGGAAGCTAGTGCCCGAGTTAAAGCTTCAGCTTTGGGATGAGTCTATTTGTTTTACGCTGTATGGGAGAAATACAGGCTTTATAAATCTGATCTCTCCCACTGGATGACCCAGCTGCCCTCTCCTCAGGATTTGTTCTCCAAAAGGACCTGTGGGAGAGCTCCAGTTTGTCTGCCGGGTCCTAATGGCACTAAGCCTGCAGCCTCACAATTCATGGTAAGGAACTCACTTGGAAATAAGAAATTGCAAATTCATTTCCTTCCTCATTATGAAAAATTGAATTTCAGTTGGCTTTCCTCCCTCTCCCTCCTTGGATGGCTGCAGCAACTGAAAATGTTCTGCCTTAGAAAAAACATCTTCTAGCAGATCAGACAATACTGCCAAGCAATTATCAAAAAAGAGCCCTTGACATAGATAAGAGAGCTTAACTGCACCACTAGCAAGGCAAACTCCTATGCCTTCTGGTCTGCCTTTGGTACCTCTTGTCACATCTTTTGATCATGGCTCAGCCAATGCAGCTGTGAATTTATAGCTGAAACATTGTTCATACAGTGCCTCTGGCACCAGCAGGTGGATCTGAGTCTGTTCAGTTCACAGAAAGGGAAATGAAAGTGCAGGGCTGCTGAGAAAGATAGGGCTGATACACCAAAGTAGAGGAATAAAAAGAAGCTTCAGAGAGGGAGACTGGGGAAACTGAGCTGAGCCAAAGACTCAGGGTGAAACACACTGGAGTATGCTTAGGGGAAGATGGTGTTGAGAGCAAGAGAGAGGGGGTAAGTGGGTGAAGAGATTTTGAAACCTTCAGATTTATGTCCAAAGAGCTAAAGCTTATAATAAGGTTGCCTTTTTTGCAGTACAGTTTTATTTTTGCTCCAATATTTTGCAATGCATTTAATACTCTGGAACACAGCAGCCGTAAACTATCATGTGTGCCAGCGCTGAAACACAAATAAAAATAAAAGACAACTCACTGAATTGTCAAAGTTACAGGGGCTGTTTCCTTGTGATCAGTGCTTCACATCTAATTAACTCTCAACATGTTGTTAAGATCATTCTCAGCTGTGATGAGCATGTATTTGAGGGCATTCAATAAAACATTGTAACTTGCTTTTACAGGACCTGAGGCACCCTGCTTCAGAGTAAGGCTCATTGTGAAATATGGTTCCCTCTGAAACAACCTCGGAGCAGCTGTGCTGGTACAAACCTGGGGTTCAAGGTCGGTATTATCACCATTAGTGGCCATTAAGCAGGTACATAGAAAAGAGTAAGTACGAGGCTTACGTAAATGAGACTGTCCCCTAATTCTCTTCTAGCCTATGGCTACTTCATTTGGGGTTTTTTTTATGCAATTGTTTGGCTGCTTAAGATTTCCCAGTGTATCTCTGCCTTTCAAGCACTTGTCCAGTCGTGATTAAAAGAATTTTGATATTATAAAGACATGTGAGAAACAAGAGGTACCTGAAAAGTGTTGAGGACAGACTGTGCATGCAAAGCTTCTAATAGGAACAGCGAGAAATGGAAACCCAGGACTAAATCTAGGTTATGCTTTGGTGAAGGGCTACTCAGGTCATTTCACAAAGGTTTGCTGAGCAGGGAGCAGTGCACCTGTTCCGTATTTGCGAAGGCAGTCAGCTGCTTTGCGTCTGGATGCTGCAACTGTGCAGCGCAGCCAATTGCCAAGAACTTCAGAGGATGCCGAAAAAAAATCCAGTCTTCCCACAGGAGTACAGGACTTGGTAAGATACTTCTCCTTTTCTCCCTTTTCATGCTTAGTTTTAGGAGTAGGCGCTCCAGGAAACTTAATATTCATCCCATTCTTGCTTTCTCTTCTGTGCACAGTGACCCTTATGTAGGTGTAAGAAGTTTCTTAAGGGAGAGAAAACAAAAAAAAAGAATGATCCTTTGTGTTAAATCCTACCCTCCAAGCTGGTTTCAGCAGGCTATTGTACCTGAGGAAAGCTGATAAGCCTTATCAAGAGTGGGCTGTGACTGTACCTCAAATGGACCCACGTGTTTCTCAGCAATTATTAGCCATTGATGTTCTACTAATTTCCAAGAATTTTGCCACCTAGGAGATGCAAGACTGAAAATTACTCTTGTCTTATTAACACATTTACTGAATGGTCCCTTGCCTTGTGGTTAAAACTAAGGATACGAAAGTGAGAGGGGAAAATTGCTGGTGCCTAAATTGGAAGTTGCAAAGGAAAAGGTGAACTTTTATTTTAAATAATGATGCCTTTTCTTGGCCCTTTCTTTGAGCAGGTTGCTTTAACACACTGAACCAAAACAAGTTAATCTTTTAGGCTCAAAAGTACAAGTATTTGAAGTCCATTTCTGCAATAAGGTGTTGAGAAGGTTCCTAAATAGCTTATGGGAGACGATGTATGATGAAGGGAGTGAAGACAGTGATTTGGGCGCTTTATTACAAGGGTTATCTTGCTTTATCCTCCCTCACAGCCTTAGGGATCAACTTTAAAAGCTCAGGGATGTTGCTGTGAATTACATAGGTTTCTTTCATGTATCTCTAGGCATCTGTCGACTTTGGAAATCTAGTTATCACATTAGACCTGTTGATTTAGCACACAAATCCTTCTAAACGTGATTAATTCTTTGTTGAAATCAATAAGCATTTTGTCTTAAACGGCATTAACAGAGCCTGTCCTGGTGTCTTCTCCTAATTTCCTCTCTGTATTTCTCTGTACTTCTGTACCCCCTATAAAAGCGAAACAGAACAGAAAATTACTCCTATGTATTTCTCATTAGCTGGTGTATCAACTGATGTCTGATTTTTCTACTGTCTTTTTAAAACAACAAATGAAATCTGTTCATGCTGTGCATCTTCATAGAGGCCATTCCAGCATAAGTTACCATATTTAGCCAAGAGTAGACGATATACTCCTGCTAACAGCTACCGCCTTCTAGAAACAACAGACCACGGATTCTGATCCTGTTCATTTGAAGTGGCTGAAAATTGATCCATTGTTCACTAAGATTTGGCCAATTCACAGGGAAAGAGAAAGCAAGAGTATTACGTTATCCTCTGTTTTTCAGATCCCCAGGCATACTTTATATCAAAGAAACATCAGCCTTTTTTATTATTTAGCACTTGCATTAACAAAATGCTGAATATCTGTGTCTATGGAAGACCTGTGGCACTGAGTAAGATGATGGTCCTCCTCACAAGAGGTTTACAGAGTACAGAAAAGGCCAGTGGATCCCTGGAAGTACTGGGATAATGGTGGGGGGAAAGGCATATAACAGACTTCAGACACCCAAAACCAGGCATGTAGAGCTCCTTTTCAACTGCCTTGGAAATGAATTTCCCAAAGCTGTAATTTTAAGCCTTATGACTGCTTCATGCATCCTTTGCAACACACATTTTAATGTATCCCAATGAAATGGGAAGTTTTAATTCTTTCTTTTTGCACCTGCTTATTAAAATATGAAAGGCTGATTCATGTAAGCTTTTTGAAAAACTACCAGTTTACCTCATTATGGGTGACTAAGCTGTATCCAGACTGTTTGAAGTGTTACTTTCCAATCGTATAAAAATTTCCTGTGGGACCCCTTTTGCAAGGGCAGCTCTTTCAAGCGTGACAGTCACTTTTGTCTGTGCAGGATGGATCTGTGTGAGGGACGTTAGGTGTACTGAATGGTTGCCGACAACAGAGAAGTGAAAGCTTCAAAGAGAAACATTAGTGACAAATGTGCTAGAAATACAAAATACCAGCTTACTAGTCCTTCCTGGAGGCAAACTGGTTTTGTTTTTTTTTTAAATTAAAAGGTCTTTCTCTTTAGGTGGTCTGTTTATCTGTTGTAATTTGACAGTATATGAAAATGATGCCTGAATTTATTTTCCAGAAGATAATTGCCCTGGCATTTAATCTCTGTGTCATCTTCTAAATCTTTCTAACACTTTATTGTTCTTCTGTTCTCGGGCAGGTTCTACATCTCCCAAATGCAGTGGTATTTTCCCTCACACGGGCAGTCACTTAGTGGCTGTCGCCAAGAGAAAATACCCTCTTGTATGGGGAGGTGAGCACAGGAAGGAACAAGTACCGCAGACATGCCTTGCAAGCCCCATTGCCTGTTGGAAACTCTCTTTCCAGTACCTGGGGACTCTTTCCAGCGCACTTTCCACACCAGGTAAAAAAATCATCTCTCTTTGGATCTTCCTTTGATGCCTGGGGAGGCGTTTCTGTGTAGTGGGTGCCACAGAAACAGCCACAGAGGTCTCAGAGGGCACGGGGAACCTGATACCAACTCTAGCCGTCTCCTGGCCTCCAGGCCATTCATCTTCAGTCCCTGCCTTATTAAACTCACCAAAAGGGAGCAGGGGGATGCAGGCACAGCTCTGGGACACCCAGCATCTTTGGGAGGGTGCCCATCACCCACCATGCCAGTTCCTCTCTAGTTCCCAATGACGATGTATCTGATCAGGTGCTGAAGGGGATTAAGGTTTCCCCTAATGACCAAAAAATACAAAACTTGCAAAAAAATGTTTGGCACCAGACACCGAAAAGGTTAATTGTTATGGCTTTAGACTGTGAGCATAAAAAAAAAAAAAAAAATCTGTGCTACTACCCTCAGAGGACAAGGATAATTTGATGGTGAATAGTGTCAGTAACTGAGGATCTAAGCACACAGGGTAATGTGCTGTCGTTGACCTGTGCAGCATTTGCCCGATGAGACGTTTTCTTACACTTCATTATTTTGCCATTCCTAAGTCAACACATTCGTCCTCTCACTCCCCCCCCCCCCCCCCCCCCCAAATTTTACAACATGGAAATTTTACTAAGATAGTTTTTGAGCCTTTTGCAGTCAGTATGAGTCTGGCTTTCAGGTTCAATATATATTTTATTCAGGCCTCAAATTCTCTCTGCAGAAGCCCTGGGTAGTATATTCAAGGACTTCCATTTCATTTGTTATCTTATATTGGCTTACATTTTGAAAAATGTTAGGTGCTGGCACTTGAGGTTTGACACTGAGAACTGCTCAGGTGTTGTGTAAGCTTTTTAATAATGTAGCAGAATTGACAATAGTGCTCAGTTTTGAGCATCTGCAAATATACTTTCCTTATTTTTTTCATAGGAGCAATCATGCTGCTCTGAGGCTTGACGATCTGGATCATTTCATAAATGCCTCGAATGATGAACCCCCAAAAGCTGGCCCAAAACATGCTGTGATTTCAGTTTTGCTTTTTAAAGCAAGCAAAATTAGCAGGATTGCTCCAGAAAATGCTGTTCTTTCAAAGATGTAGGTAGGCTATTAATACTTAGGAAAGTTTTTTAAAAAATGACTGATGTCTATTTATGCTCCTAGGTGCATAAATTCCCTTACAATTCTGTAACGTCATAAACCCTGTCTGTTCTCACATGCTTAAATCATTTTGGAATCTAATAGAAATGCACTTTTGAACCTTTACCCTGAAGTCTCATTAAAAGTTATTGGAATTCCTATTCCTAAATGACTTTAGAAAGATGGAAGTCCTGAAAAATATTATTCCTGTAATTCTTTTAAATACTTTTACTTGTTACCAATTGCACATTTCCTTCTGTATTGCCAAAGTCTTTCATTAGTTTATTGAGATGTGTCAAATATTTTCTTTCTGTAGAAGAGGTCCTGGGATATTGGATTCTGTATTTTGTTGGAGCCTGCTAGGAAGCAGCTGTACATACTTTTTGCATCTGTCACGCAGGATGGAGAGATCTTCAGGTCTCAGGACTACCTTGGTGGATTTACACCCAGAAATTTTTGTAGGTAAGAGCGATATGAGCATATTTGATAATGATGGGCTTTTATTTTTCTGCAAATGTGTCCTGACTCCTGTTTGCCACTCTTAAAAATGACTGGTTTTACAGCTTCTGTGCAACAGGTTTAGCTTAGGGCAGCTCTCCACAGTGCATAAGATGTGAAGATTTAGATGCGTGAGATGTTTATGTATGTGATGCACAGGAGGGATCCAGGGATCTCCACAGCTTGGGCAGCATCTGCTGACTTTCTCATGCCAGCAAAGACACGAGGGTTGGAAAGGAAATGAACACAATGGGAACACGGGGAAGGAAATGGAGAAAATTCATTGGAAGCCCTGTCTCTCTCTCTCCCCCCACCCACTATTTCTACTGCAAAGAAATGCTTATGGGGAATACTTGCATCCCATATGTGATGGAGGAGGTATACACAGAAACTGCTTATTCTGCTCACAGTTCTTATCATATTTCTTAGCAATTCTGCCAGGAGCTGCCCTGCATGCAAGCAGTGAGCTATCAATTTCCTGCCGTAAAACAAAGAGCATAAGAATAAATTTCATGTTGAGCAAGCCAGTTACTCATCTGTTAGTGGATTTTGCCTCCTGACTAGCTTCACTGCCTTTGGCCTCTCTTTGCTGGTTTTCTCCAGCTTTTTCCATAGCGATAGGTAACTGCTCCCTGTCTGCAATGCTGCAGGGAAGCAAACCCCAGCCCAGGGCAGCGGGATGCTGTCCCCTGTCTCTCAGCCTCACCAGAGAGTTTCAGTCCTGAAACTGAAGCTTTTGTTTTCATCAAACTAGAGTCTACGTGGGAAGTTCATCCTTTCAGCCAGAGTGGGAAGAGACTGTTGCCCTGGATTGCAGCAATACCTCAGTAAGGAGCAGCTGGGCTGCAGTGCCTTAAATTTTCAGAAGCGCATACTGCGCTTGCTGCCTGGGAAGGTACATGGACTCAGAAGCTAATAGCCAGGCAGGTACATACGGGAGCTCAGCTTATTCCTATGCTTTTTGAAGTTGCTCTGCTGCCTATGAAAAGCATCTCAGAAGCCACAAGGTGGAAACGTTAAAGTCGATCAGCCCAACTGTATTAAAATCAATGCCAAAATTTCCGCTGACTTCCCCTGCTCCAGCTAGGGTCCACACTGAAGATTTCAACTGCAGTCTGTTGCACGCTGATACATTCAATACAGCTTTCTACTGCTCAGCTTTGGTGTTCAGGAAATGTGTGTCTGCTGACTGCAAAAGATTAACAGATTAAACTATTTAAGAAACTCCAGAAAGCCTAGGTTGCTGTTGGAACCTTATTTTATTTTGCTAACATTCAGTTATCTCATCCCACCCCTTTTAAAAATCTGAACTTTGACTAATTTTCCTCAAAAATAGTAGTTTTCAGAAACACATGTAGTTGATTGAAAATGTTTAATATTGCTTTCACTGAGAATGTAAAGAAGGAGAAATTTTGAAGGCAGAAAAATTAACAGTCAAGGCAAATTAAGGTGAAAGTAGAGTGGCTTGTTCAGAGCGCGTGGCCATGTGAGATGAGAGCCCAGCCCACAACCTCTGCTTTCTTCCCTTCCATTTAAAGGATTTTAGTCTACCAGCAAAATCCGACAGAGGTTCATCGCAATATGTTTCTACCCTAAAATGCTCCCGAAAATATTCTTCCTCCAAAAGCAAGGGTAGTCATAACACAGATTGAGGTTTGTGGATCAGCTTCCTAACGGAAAGGATGAGGTGTTAGCATTGGGAGCTCTTCTGCTGTTGCTATTCAGAAGTATTGCTATACTTCTGAATGGGCCTCTGAGCTCCTGACTGGTGAAATGTATTATCTGTCATACTCTGAAGTTATTTTTACTGCAAGGAACAGTGATGCTTTATTATGGCCAGCATAGGGTGGCAGTGGTCAGAGTGTGTCCTAATTGAAAAGGCATACCCAGACACTGGTCCTGCACCTCTGATGGATTACTAGCATGTGGTCCACAGTGACTACCTTCTGGATCACAACATACCCCTGTGAAAGGGGCTCAGACAGCAGCATCCCATCTCCAAGCACACAGCCTGGCCTGACGGTACCACACAGCGGTTCTCCTCCCAGGAGGCGGCTTGGAGAAAACAACCCCTAAAGCATGTCATACTGCACACTGTCGATCAGTTGGAATAAAAAATGCTCAAGGCAGGGTAATACAAGGGTGGCTCATCTTCTGGAAACACTTGGTTGAACCCAGTAGCTGCAGTGTGGTGGCACTTACTGAATGACAGCAGCTTTAATGGGAAGCTGGTTCAATTAACGCTGCCGCAACCAGCAAAATAGCAGACAGATACTCTGCATGGAAGGGAGGGGGAGGAGTGAATTAGACTCAGACGATGGTAATTAACAGCTGGCTGGCAGGCAGGCATTTAGTCTGCCCAGCAGTTGAAACCTCTTTATTAAAGATAAAGTCCCAGCATGGTCCTGACAGGGCAAACTGTCTCTCAGAATGTAGGAAGTGGGGAAGCAAGCTGCTCTTTTGCATTGATGAATATGCTGCAGTATTGACAGGTAAATAGTATGTTCATTCTTCATTTTCACAAAATATATCCTCCAGGATGCAGTTATGAGAAATTCACATTGGAGCTCTAACGTGAGTTTATTAGGAAAACAGTACCCTTAGTCCTGGGCTAAAAGCAAAAGAAATATTCTTATGAAACATATATAGGAGATTGTTTTAGCCTTTGGTTAAACAGATAAAATGTGGATTTTGAGTACTAGAACTTTGCTTTCTAAACCAGCATTTCTTTTGGGATCTTCTAAAATGTTGCTGAAATTACCCAGGTTTGATTTCATCTTACGTGGCACTACAAGTAATAAGTTGATCAATAGAATCAAACTTACTGATCCTACCTGTCAAAATTACAAAGTTGCTTTCCCTTCAATTTTGATAAAAGAAGAACGAAGCCTTATTCCTCATCTCTCAAAATCTTTTGCAAAACTTCCAATCCTTGACTCCTGCTTGTGAATAGGTAAAACATGAACGCTGCTGGGCAAAATGCTGCTGTGCTGAATCCATGGCAAGTTTCAGTAATGGAAATGTTGTGTGGTCAGACCATCACCGTGACTGGTGCATCTGCAGTCACACAGCAAGCTGAAAGGAAGATCGTGATCTCAGGCATCCCAGTCATCAGCTTTTTCTTAAACAATCTTTTCCACAGAAGTCATTGAAAATGCCTTTGATTATCAGTTGCCTGTATTTGAACCAGACAAGGCCGTTTTTCATTTGAGTAATTTTAGGCTGTATTCAAAGTGTTTGCTAACAACACTATAAATCAAGATAGCACAGTGTTCAAGAAGTGGCACATTTCTTAGAGTTTGAATATAGTATCACTCTGGGTGTGGTTTAATGAGAAGAGCTCTGGGCTGTGGTCCCACTCCTGGGCTCGGGATCCAGCTCCTGTGGCAGGGGTTACAGCCCTGGGTTAACGCCAGCTCACTGTCTCTTTCTACAAGACAGTTTTGTCTTAGCTGGTGTTACCCTACATCAACTTTGCTCCCTGCTTGGTAGAAAGAAGGATCAAAAAAACCCCAAAACCAACTAGGTGTTTTCTCTTCAAGCCTCACCTCACTGCTGCCTCACTTTTATGCTTGGGAAATCCCATTATTTTCAGGATGGGTTTACATCCTTGAACGGAGAATCAGACTCTTAAGCACCATGGCTATATGCCAGTCTTACATCTCATGGCAGAAGGTGGTTCGGATATAATATCGAGGATTAATTCACCTTTGGTTATCTCCATAGAAGCACCGTTATTTCCTCTTTTGTAATTGTAGAGCAACAACATTTAACAGATGTTGTTCCTCACTATTAATCAGCAAAATCACTGATCACCAGCTTTAACATGCCATTCATTTTCTGCCTTTACCGCTGGGAGGAAGGGGTGCTGGAGTGAAGCTCCACAGAACTGGTTCTTGTGTTTAAAGCCGTGGATGCAACAAATGGCTGGTTGGGTGCAGGAAGGGTCACCACGGCTGCTTCATGCTCCTGCCCGCTGTTTTCCCTGCTGGCAGTTCTGCTCTTTGTCAGCAGAAGGTGTTGCCCAAGAAATATTTGTCCACCAAAATGTTCCTCCCATCCGCCTGTCTGTGATTCGGTTACAGAAGGCATTTGCATCTTTGAGCACTGCAAAGGCATGAAATACCTGGGTCCATAAGAGGAGGTGGAGGTGAAGTATCCCCTCTCTATCTCTTAAGTGTGATGAAATCTACTGCATAGAGGGCATAACACCCCCTTCATACTAGTTTTCATTACTTTTTTTTTTTTTCCCATGGAAATTAAAAATCCTTTATCCATGCCTTCTTGCTGCTCTTTTCCCATCACTCCTTTCTGAAAAGGTAAGCTAGTCTGGATGTACTCGGAGTTAAATACGAATGTAAACTCCATACTCCTTTTGATGTAGCAGTGATGAAATGAAACTGAATTGAGTTCAAAGCAGTGACCAGAAAACACTGTGTGTTTCTGAGCATTTTTAAGTTGTTGGGGTTTTTTTGTGGTGTTTGTTTTTTTTTTTAATAAAATATACTCTGTAAGAATGTGCCAGTGTAATTGCCTGAGCTGATTCCAGAGTCAAAGTGACCATTAATTTCTGTACTTCTGAGAATATAGCATTGTCTGTTGTTCATTTGGACATTCATTACATGATTTGTTATTGTACATTAAACATTCTTATGTTTAAAATAATGGCCCAGCTTTTATCAGCCACAAGGATTCCCACTTCTCTGTTTAGTTCAAAGATTGGGACATAACTGAGGTTCTCCCAGGGGTGGCACTGGACACTTAGAGGACTATTCACAGTGGAAAATATTTGTATTTTGTTTGTGTCACAGAAGAAAACATGCCTTTTCATTTCCAGGCAGTATTTCAGTATTCATTAAGCAGTAAAGACTAATGGTGCAATCCTTAATCACTCAGTCCAGAACTGATGGGAGTGGGTACGGGTCCACAGAGAAGTCAAGGGGAATGTTTTAATGGAGAGTCTCTATCTTACAATTTTTGCTGTTGATGCTATGTACAGCTTAAGGCCAGGTACTCCAAATGGAGGGAGGGGAGATATGAGACAGGGGTGAGCAGATAAGGAAGGGGTAGCTGAAATAATGTAAAGGTGTTTTTGCATTTCCTCCAAGGTAGCGGCACCAGCCTCAACTCAAACCAAAACTAGGCTGTATAGACACCATGAAGTCTGGTATGCTGATAAATCAGGCCTGCTGCGAAGATGGATCGTGTTGGAGACAGAGTATGCCATCTGAAGGGGGCTCGGGGCTGAGCTGAGGACCACCACAGAGGTACCCAGGGCAGCACTGGTTAGCCTTGCCTGACTGCTCCTGACTGCAGGTAGGAAGAGAAGGGGACCCTGGGCTGGGTTTCCTGCTGGGGGCAAACAGAGCAAAACCATACTGGAGCCAAGCCCAGAGGAGAGGATGGAAGGAAACAGCTGGGATTTGAGTAATGGGGACTGTAGGAGCTGGTTTGGCTTAGCTGCAGGATCAGTGCCTGCTGCATCCTCTTTCAGCAGCCTCAATTACAGGGAGGATGTTTGTGGGGATCCCTTTGGCTCCAAAACCTCCTGCCCACATCTCTCCATTGCCAGCCTTATCACAGCACTTAGAAAACAATTATAGTCATTTCAATGGAAAACTCCTGTAATTTGACATAGTCTCATTTTAAGTTACTATGTTTGCTTCCTCAAGGTCCCCTGCTACTTCCCTTACAAAAATTTATCAGTTGCGGTTTCATCCCTGACCCACTAGTGAGGGAAACACTGGTCACGGGGCAAAGCCACCCACCTGAGAGTGCATGGAGAATATGAATAATTTTCTCCCCTTCAGCACTAACAGGAGACACTGATTTCCCTAAGGTCAGTGTTCCTTGTTCGCTTAGCACAGTGCTTAGAGACATCTGCTGAGCTTACAACTTGAATGTGCCAATCATTGTACAAACACGTGGCAGAAGATGGCTTATTTACTGTTTTTGTTAATGTAAACTTTATAAGGCAGAACATATTTTTAATCCATCATAGTATTAAAGGTTTTTTTGTAATATGATGGCATGCATGCTAGAAATGAACACTGCTGGGCACTGCTTCCCCGCTCCAACCAGTTCAGTGGTAGAGCAGGAGCTGCTAACGCGGGCAGAAGATGGCCCTGATGGCTGTCTTTTCCTTTTTTGTTTGTTCTCTTACAGTAGTTACGAGAAATTGCCATGCAAAAAGGCAACTTGAGTTAATTCTGCTTGCAGGCTAGCGTCAGTCCCTCTCTAAGGCTCGCTCTCTATCATGGTGTGCACAGCATGCATCGCTTCTCAAGTGCTTAAGCACACAGTGCTCCAGGAAAAGTCACAAACACCATGTGTGATCTTCAGGGTGTCAGGAACAGGGTATACAGAGAGGGGTCAAATATGGTAGCATTCAGAGCAAGCTGTTTGAGTCAGGTAGATAAAAGCCAAGTCTTCTTTAATCAAGGGATCTGCTAGACACAAAATGCCACTTTTGTGCTGCTGCCATTCTTCTTATTCAGCTAAAGAATATTGGCTGTTTGTCTATTGTTTCTCCTTCATCTATTTATATAAAACACAGCATTAAGCTTAGATGAGTTTTCCCTTTCCTCTACTTCTCCCCCCTTCATAGCAAGGGGCATTTAAAGACAGGTTTATGTAAAACACCCACTGCAAAAAGCAGCATACTGGCTTGATGCACCCACCCTGTTGTGGAATAGCATCCCTGCAAATGTAACTTCTCCCCTTGAGAAGCAAGATGTTGCAGTCACTGAGATATGGGAGGGAGTAAGTCAGGCTGAGGTACCACCTAAGGCTCAGCATTGCACAGTTGGGAAGCTCAATGGTAAATATCCTATAAGAGTTCCAGTCTTTTGTAAGCTAAATAGGAATCCTGTTTTCTTATAAAATAAAGCAGTTTTGCTTCCTAGGATCTAGAGGACTCTGGGTGCTAGCAAGTAGCTGCCACTTTTAAGCAGAGGCCTGGTATGAGTCCAGAGATTGCCTGGGTCCAAGCAGTCACTGATGCCACCTAGAGCTCTGGAGAGGTATTTTTCTGAGTTAGCCTGGCCAAATACAAATAAAGGTCATAGACGTGCCTCCCAGAGTCTGCTGAGTCTGCTTTAAGGCAACCCCCCAAAAAACCCCACCAGCCTCTCACCACTGGAGCACAGCCTGCTTCTCTCTAATACCAGGCTCAGCTCATGCCCTTTACCACCGAGTCCCTGCCTCTACCAGCTGCCTCGCAGGCTTCCTGGAGCAGCAGCTGCAGCAGCCCCGAGCTCACTGATAGCTTTGTTACCCTGAGCAGCCTCACCTGGGGCTCAGCCACACCTGCAGGCTCTATTTAAGCTCAGCCCCAGGCACCTAGAACCTTCTCAAGCTGCCTCAAGCTGCGCCAGGGGAGGTTTAGGTTAGACATTAGGATAAACTTCTTCACTGAAGATGTGCTGCATTACCCATGGTAATGCACGTGGTGTGTTATTATCCACATAACTGCCTTGTGATCCAGTGAGTGGTGCAACAAACAGCTCAGCTTCGACAGCGCAGGCTTTTAGTACTGGTTCACTGATAAGCCCTGATTAGTCTAATTTCATTGAAGGAATCTGCACTAACTTTAATTAAGGGAAATTGGACAGACTCTGTAGTTTCCAGAGGTCCTTTTGTATGTATGGTGTGTAAGGGTGAGGTGTTGGTGTGTTGTGTTTTTTGTGCCGGTGGTGGAGCAGATTTCCCTCTATGCTGTCTCCATGTACGCATCTGCAACACAGAGACACTGGTCCCAACTCACAGTTAAGGTGAAGCTTAAGTAATTTGCAAATCACTTTTATGGGTAAATGTGCAGCATATAATTATATCTGAACCAAACATACTCTCTTCTTCCAAAGTAAATAAATAGAATGTATGTATGGTCTGCCAGAGCTAAAAGGTTTAGAAACTGGGGATCTGAAAGTGCTGATCTGCAGTGCTTGGAGAAAGGAATTGATAAGAGGCATTTACAAAACTAAAACTCACAGCTTTTTAACCGTGCTGAAAAGACAGGGCATGAGGAACAAAGAACAAGGAGCAAGGCAACATGCTGAGGAGAAGTTAAGTTTGTTCATTGAACTCTTGTGTGCCAATTATTCCTTAACACAAAGCCTCCTGTGCTTTTCGTTGATCAATGTCTATAATTACGGATTAACCTACCTTGTTCAGACCTGTAACTCTGTTCCTCTTCTCCTCCGTGTCTGGCAGGGGTCTGATTTCTGAGTCTGAGAGGACTATGGTTGACCATACTGGGCTGAGCACATGCAGAGTGGGGTGGAAATACTGTAGTTATTAACTGTGGGTTAATTGTACTGCAGCTCGGTTGTGACAAGATCCTCAGGCAGTGGTTACATTCAAGGAAACTAAAAAGAAGTCAGTCGTCTTAAGCTGATTTATTGGTAATGCAATTCTGATGAGAGGGAGAATCTAATTACCATGTACTCTCACTGCTCTCTCTTCTCTCACCCCTTCCCAGGGCTGATTTAAAGATGAAGCTATTGGTGCAACAATGACTTTCTAGTTTACTTCTTGGCGCTGTGGTTTAAGACAGCTTTAGTGTTTTCTGAGCTGCATTTTCATGTCAGTATGAAGACTCAAATGAAGTAGTCTGCTCATGTCAATAAAAAAGAGGTACAGAGGCTAATATGAGAAATACCCTCCAAATTTTTTTAGAGAAACTGAAAATTTACCAGCGGAGATGTGCCTTTCCCCTGTGGCAGTGGAGTATGGGCTGTGTGTGCCTGCTGTCCTGGCAGGAGCAGCAGACAAACCCACAAAATAAAGGTAGCACCTGAGCAAGGAAAGCGGGGGGAGGAAGGTGGCCTTCCCTCTGAGGTACTCAATTATGGACCCTGGTGCAGAATTTAAAAACAAAGAAATCTCAAAAAAACACAACTTGTCAAAAAAACCCCACACGTATGGAAGGCATAGTCAAAGGAATTAATTTTTTTTTTCTTTATCTTTGCTTGAAGAAACAAATGACCTTGCAGCCATGCTTTATGTAGTGGGCAGCGTTTGAGAGTTGTCTGAATGGTTCAAAATGGTGCTGTAGCATCATTAGTGAATGATGTGAAAACAGTTCAGCAAAAAGCAGAACTAAATGCAACTCTGTGCTTACAAATGCTTCATGCAGACATGAATGCAAACAAGGGCAGACTTCTCTGCAGAGGCCACACAAACTGTAATAGGAGCAGTGCTGTCAGGGAAATAAAAAATCACGATCTCTGACAATTGACTAATACAAAGTGACATCTGCTAAGTGAAGAGCCAGGCCTTTTGCTGGTGCCAGCCAGCCATGCAACTGGAGAATTGCCTCTGCTAGCTGCTCTACTTTGCAGTACCAATGATGGGGCTAGTGTCCAGAAGCATTAAGCCAAAGAACACAAATCTAGTCAGACAGCATCAGTGAAGACGTCATGAAACATGAATAAGGCTGCACTGGTCCAGCACAAACCCAGAAATGCCTCATTAAGGAATATTTTTGCTTGCCAGTGCCACCACCGGGGGAAAGCTTTGTTGCATACCTTGGAGAGGAATACCAGGCACGAGGTGCATTAGGCTGTATGTAAAACTTTGTCTACCACACAGTGTTGGCTTTTGTGCATCAGCGAGCAACGCAGAGTATTAACTGGGTAAGAGTCAGAGCAATGATACATGTTAATGAACTTCTCTGGCAGACACAAGACTTAAAGCAGCCCCATATCCAACAGTGGAAATGTGTTATTTCAGACCTGCAGGTTTCCTCCAGGAAGGCATGATGAGCAGGAGCCCAACCCATTGGACCTAGAGACTTAAGTAGGCTTGCCTTTGAGCAGCTGCACTCGAGCTTTCCTTCAGCGTGGGGTCAATCACCACACGTTTGCCCAAATATTGCTTCTTACTATGTATGTGCATATCTGTGCAATGGGTGACTTTTGAGCGTTAGTAATTCACTCTCCACCACGCTCTCTCTAAAGAGCAAATTGCTGCAAGGCTTCCTACTGATTTTTTGACAGTAGAAGAAACAGCCTGTACACAAAGTAATTTAAAATACTGAGCTTTGGAAACTGTTAGTATTTGTAGTTTCTGTTGCAACAGCACTGGCCTGTAGTTCCCACCCCTGTCCTTGAGAAACACCTAACTACAAATAGACAAACCTACCCCTGGCTATTTATCCAAAACTGAAGGCTTGTGACTGTTAATATTACCATGATAAATGTGAAGTAGGCATTAGAGAGAGACTTTACAAAGGAAGATAGGGAGGAGTGAAAGTAAATGCTTCCCACAACTCTTGTCCCCATCAAACAATTGATGAAACAAAAGGGGAAAAAAAAAAATCTTAAAGGCCCTCTGAATTCAATGCATAAATAATTTTGGACATCAGAAATGGGCTTAGTAACCGTATGCTGTGAGTGTGGTGTTTTAGCTGAGCACAGGCAGAGATTTGGTGATGTGGAAATACGTAAGAGAGCAGCAGCCTGGATGTTCAGCAGCGGATGGACATCTGCTGTTAGGCCTCTGGATTGGTAATTAGCAACCCAGATTTTTGGAAATGTTGAGTGCCTGACAGCTCCAGCTGGTGCTGTCATAGTTATTAGGAGTTCAGTGTTCAAGTTCAATGCCTTGGAAATATTTTTTCAGTCTAGCCTTGCATTTAGAAATCTAAGTGTTGGCAGCAGTTTGCTAAACACTACCTGACTGGCAGAACTTGCAGGCTGATCCCGAAAACACAGGATTGCTGTAAGAGCTGGAGGTAGGGATGGTGTGCTAAGGCATACCGATACCTGCATAGAAATGGGTTTTAATATGAGGGCTTCCCATGCTGCTCTGCCACGTGTCATTCAGAAAGGCTACTCTGAGGGGATTTAGCTACTTCTTTTCGTTATCTGCTTCTCACAAGAAGCTTTCAGCTTCAGGGCTCTGGCTCCTATAGTGGAGAGAGACAGATAAACCATAAGGTTGGCAGGCAGAGATGCCATAGTATAAATGTCCAGAGAAGTTATTAAGAAGAAAGAATGAACTGTTGTCAGGTTTTGATAGACTCTTTTTGAGAGAGACTTTTTTTGAGAAAGGTTGGTATCAAAGATCCCAGCAGCACTTTGGCAGAAGAGAAAGAGGAGCTGGTGACTGGTTTGTCAGCTTTTGGTCATTTATTGGTCTTTTATGTATTCCAGACAGAAAACTCAAATATGGTGAATAGCTTAATGGAAAAGGGAAAGTGCTAGAAGGAAAACCAGAGATCGATAATTTATTACAGAATATGCTTACTACATTTTGACTGGTAAGATCCTTGTTGTTAAAGTTGCTAGTTATTTCCCACTATAATACTCTAATTGGATTTACTTAAAGTTTGGTTGAAGTTTATAAGAATTTGGGGTGAAATTTGCAGTGTGGAACTCTGAACTAAAAATTTGAGCAAAAATTTTCTAAGTTGTTTGAAGCCAATATTTTTACTGAACTTTTTAAATCCTCTTTTTTGTCTTACACAAAATGGAAAGCCTGGGAAGTTTACAGGCCTTCTCTTGTTGGAAAGCCTCAACTTTGTGTTGAGATAGCTGAGTTAAAAGCTCCTGGAGTCCTTGAGCACTTCAGGATCTATTGATGAAAAGGAGCAGGTTATTACTGAGGCTGTCTGGGAAGGTATCCATCCAACTTAGCTTTTCCTTTGTGTATACAATTAAAGCTATAATGAATTGTAATGCAATTATGAATGGCTCTTGGGTACCTGGCTTGTGACATTGTTAATCAAATTGGAGGTGCAGAGCACTCGGCTGCAACCCAGGGCAATTTGTTATGCAAGGCAGAGATTGAAATAGTTATTCTTCTGGTGTCTCTGGTGGTTGTGTCTCCTCTGGTGCATGAGGAGGAATGGAATTCTTAATATCAACTCACAAAGTTTTGAAACAAAAGTCTTGGTTTTCTGCACCTCAATGACAAGACATGAAACTGCACATTTATTTCTAAATTCATAGTCATATCAAGTATTCCCTAATACCTCCTTGCATTGTTCCTTCAATTTGGACAGTGAAATAAATTTGTTGCTTGCAGCCCTTCAGAGACTTATATTAAGGTACCAGAGGCCAGTTTATGTTTTTCAGTATGATGCAGTTACCAGTGCTTTACATCTTAAAACTGGGCTTCAGTTAACAATTGTGTTGTTCTAGCCTAGGCACTGTAGGATCTCGTTGGTTTTGTAGAAAGAAGATTAGTGGTAGTGAAAGCAACTGATTATGAAATGGCATTATGGAATACATGCGATTCCAAGTGAATTGCATCTCAGTTATTCAGGCTTCTTAATGAACCGCAACTTTAATGATCAATGTCAACAGATCTTGCAGGTGTGAGAAGTAAACTTACAAACAAAAAGAAGAAATGTAACTAAACTCAGAAGGAAAGACGAAGTAAGAAGCCTCAAAGTAAGTAACCTCAAAAAGTTTAAACTTTTGGTAAAGTTGTATGTCAGGTAAAAGCAAGGTCCTTTTATATGAAATGTCAAGCACCTTTGATAGGAAGCGCTTGTACCTGGGCTACTTATAACTGAATTTGAGTATTTTATGCAGTAGCTCATGAAATATTCACATTGGCTGACACAGGAGCTTTCTCAGATGTATTAGAGAATGGCTGAAAGACTCAGGAAAGGATGACAAATGTCAGACCTGAGCTGAGCTAAGACATCTCTAGAGAGATGCTGTGGAATATGGTAATAGCTCTTGTCCTTTTTAATACCTTCCCTAGGAAGCAGGATGAGAAAGTACGGAGTGTGGTGAAACTGCCCGGCGATCCTACAGTGCACCTACCACTGCAAACAGAAAAGTTAATTCCAAAGGAGATGAAGACTGGCAGAAGATAAGATGCTTCAGCCTGGAAAAGAGTGGAAAATCTCACCCTGTGGAGGAGGCAGGTGGAAACAGAGGAAAGGAGGATGAGCTGGGAATTTCCAGAAAACAGTAGGTGCTCATTTACAGATTTTATTATTGGGCAAGAGGGAGCTGGGGACACTGAAAGAAGTAAATCTGTTTCTCTTTCATAAATATAAAAGCATGTAAATCAAATACACAAAAATGCCTTGCAGCAGACAAAAGAGCAGGAGGGAACAGAGAACTGTTTCAGCAGTGGCTTTGTGCATGGATCACAAATTGTCATGAGTCTCTCTCTGCACAGCAGCCACCCTGCAACAACACAACACTTTCTCGCTATTTAATTACCAGGAAAATACTGACAGGCTAGAGGACATTCTGGGAAGAGGAATAATTACTTTCAGAGGGCTGAGGGAAAACTGACCTAAGCTGAAGGCCTGGGAGGAAGGAGGGGAGGGAGTCTGATGCCAAAACCCAGGTCAGGCCACCAGATCCAGGTCTGTTCTAGATAGGAACATCCTCTTTATATCCAGTTGGTATTTTCTTCACTGCATATCAAATGTCAAATTACTTACGGCTTTTCAGTACCTTCCTACTTGCTTTTTTGTCATTGCTGCATCTGTTTGAAAGCGTCTTGAAGATGAAGTTATTTCCTGGAGGAATTCTTGTATGTGTGTTCCTCCAGCAGTTCATCATTCTTATCTGCTATATTCATTTATTCATTGTCAGGAGGAAGATGATTTCTTTTCTTTCTTTCTTTTTTTTTTTTTTTTTTTTTTAATATACTGAGCAATTTAAACTACTCTATCATTTTTCCTTTTGGAGGTTTAGTTATTAACTATCTTCTGCCAACTTCTGGTGTTTAACCCTTCTAGAAGCGTGACTTTATTTGTTTCTCTTTTTATTATCACCCGGATACTTGGTGGTTTTCAGAGAATTTGTTCTGAATTCCTCTCTCAATCTTTACTTGACTGAAAAGATTAACAGTTAAGGAACTGATTACTGCGTTTCAAGTTCCACTTTCTGCATCAAAAGAAAGCAGAATATTCTGCTAATTCTGTCTACTATTTGGGAAACAAAGACCAAACGAGAGTTGTGTGGGGTATGTCCTAGTGTAATGACACATCCATGCAGATGTTCATTCATCAAAATGCAGACATCCATTACATGAGATGCATGTCAAGCCAGGCAGTAAGCTTCTTGCATTTCATGTGAATGCTTGGATGTCCTGCCCATGTTATGGGTATCTTCCCTAGAGAGGGCACAGAGATCCCGTTATTCCTTTTCTATACAGAAATCCTTTTCACATATGGAAATTATTATTGGCTCTCCCTCGCTGCTCTGAACATCTAACACTCATGCATCGTGTCCCCATCTGATGTTTGTCTTTCTTACAAACTGGAGGATATTGCTGACTCGCTGTTATTATCATCAATCCTTTTCTGCAGAACTGTCAGCCACCTAATTGCTCCTCATCTCACACTTGGGTAGATGATTATTACAAACTAAATGTAGGATCTTTATTTGCCCTTCTTTTTTTCAGTCCGTTTCTGTAACTTCTCAAGAGTATTCTGAATTTTGTCCTAAATAGGCCTAGAAAAGTATATACAAAATGCATATTCAGAATGAGAACTTTGAGGAGATTTATTGCTGCAGAACAATCCAGTGGAGTCATCGTTAAGGGGAAATGGAGGGCTCCACAATGAAGCTAAGAAACACTCAGCAAACCTAATTAACCAGGGAGCATGTTTGATGAAATGACATTTCTAAGTAAATAGTTATATTAAAAATAAATTAAGAAAAAAAGCAACAATAACAGGATACATCATCACAGGAGAAAGTCAATGCTGCAGTCGTCTGCATTTTTAGATGACACCAACTGGAAGTTAAGGAAACGGGAATAAAGGCTCAGTTGATAATGGAACGTGTACTTGGAATGAATCAAGATAGGCGTGAAAATAGCGGGGACAAATGACATTGCTGAGAAACGTACATATATTGGCCTTGTTAATGAAGCGTGGAGTCATGGCAACACTTCTCTGCTTCACGAGAGTTTGCTTGCAGTGGCCTTTCTAATTGCAATGTGTTCAACCTTTTCAGCCAACAGACATGGGAGGAAAAATGAAACCCCTCTGATGTCTGTTCGTTGATAGCAGCGGGGATCCAAATTATACTAGTCTAAGAGGACGAAGCTATGTCTTTGCCAAACCTTAGACCACGTAGTAAAGAGCTTTCTTCTGAAAGAATAGATTATATAAGCAAAACCATTGATTTTTACCCCTAAAAATAAATGTAGGTGACTTCACTCGTGTCTACTGAACCACTGACATAGGCGTAACTTTACTGCACAAAGTTAGTAGTACAATGTAATCAATGTCCTTTTTCTTTAGCTGAAAAAGGAGGGGGAAAAACTTCTGACTTCTGAAAGAAATCATCACATGAGGTCCCCACTGATATCTACAGGAGAAAAGGAAGGACGAAGTGCAGTGTTTATTGGCTTGCAGCTCCTAATTTATGGGGCTAAAGGCTGTTTATTGTTGGCAGAGTTATTACTTGTTTTCAACTGATTTAATTTGTTCTGATTTGAGGTTTGTTTGTGCTTAGGAAGGAGAGGCATCATTATATTAATTAAAGTAATCAGTGAGGAAGAAACAAATGAATGTTTCATGGAAAGGCTGTGAAGCAACTTCTTTTGTAGAAGAGCTACCTGAGGAGGTCTTTATATGTGCCCTGGAAGGCAAGCTCCAGATCTACCCTCCATTGCACCTTTTGTTTTTCTTTTCTCCTTTCCCAGAGTGTGAGGGTGTGAGCAGGCTTGGAAAACACAGCTCCAAAAAAAATCCTTGCCTTCATTTCACCTGGTGCAGCAAAGCACCAAAATAATATTACCTAAAGAATACGGGTAGTTCTCTGATGCCAAATAGAGATGTCAATAGAGAGAGACTTGTGATATCAGAGAGATGCTGCCAAAAGAGGGAAGGCTTAAATATAGGTATAGTTTTCCTTTAACAGAAAGCAACAAGAAGTATTTTCTCAACGCGGCAGGTGGGGAACAGAAAAATAAGCTTAAGTAACTTGTGCCTAAAGCCTTGAGGGCAACACAGCGGCAGCCTAAAAACTGATTAAAAGCAAATGAAATCCAATAGCTTCCAGGGCTATTTACCAGCTAGGACCAGGCGGACTCGAATGCTTGTTGTCCTGCAACTGATAGGGACTGAAAAGCAGAAGAGATCTTCTTGGGATGCATATTTAGCACTGCAAATCCGTCTGACCTTTGAAGAGCTTCTTTTCCTCCTAGCCATTCTGAGATGCTTTTTCCTTCCCTTTTGCAAGGCTATGTGGAAAGATGTGAGTGTGCCTGCTTCATTTAGGCTAGCTCAGGCAGGAATGAGATAAATTTAAAGGGAATAATAAGCAACAGGGAAAGTGATAAACAAGCACAACGACATAAATGGCACAGACTAGTGATAAAGGACACAGTATCCAAGACTAAAACTCTTCAGCCACTAGTTGATGGGCCACTAAAGCTACAGGCATAGCCTCAAAGAGGTTCAACCTGGACTTTGTAACTGATAAGAGGGAAAGAAGATTAATAGGAGCATTATGGGATACTCAAGGGGGGAACTGTGGGAACCTGCAGAAATTTTTAAAGAAATTCCCCTGACTTATATACGCTAAAATATGAGTATGTCACCATGAGTAACACTAGCCATAAAAGGATGTGTCTGATCAAAGATGCCTTGGAGATGCTTGCGCCATCAGTAACATCATATATGTGTCGGAATTACTACGTATTTACAGCCAGAGTGACTCTGGTCTGCTCTTTGATTTGATTGAGCTCTGCCTCAGAAGCAGCTAATAAATTGAGAGAAAGGGAAATAGGATCTGCTGGTATGGGCATGCTGCTCATTTCAAGTGCGTCAGGCTGTGGCCTCTGCAGTGGGGGAACAGAAACAGGTTGTGATTACCTGAAATGTGGCGCTGTTTTGTGCATGCTGGAAAGGGCAAGGCGAAAGGAATAGCGAAACCCAGTAATTGCTGTAGCGGATTGAATGCTGAACAGTTTTGCTTTTCACAAGGACAGAGGGTGGTTGGAGGGACAGGTCATTCCCAAGTGGCAGCGGGACGTGACTGCCCCAGATTTAGCTCTTCCCTACACAGCCCTCCAACACTGTATCACCGTGCTTTGAACCTCAGTGTGTGCAAAACACCGTTTGGTTTTGGTCTGTAAAGTATCACCACGGGTGGCTTTCAATACAGCCACCAGATGTGTACCGGGTACTTTGGATACTTTGAACTGGAAAAACATATTAAAAATGACATCTCATGGCACTTATGGGCCATTTTAGGCTGCAGGCTAACAAGGCACCAGCTCTTCCACAGAGTGTAGGAAAACAGCTGCAAGATATGAAAGATTTCTCATATTGATGTGTAAATATTATTTTAAATGCACAAGGAGAATATTTCCCTTTGTCTTTACAGAAAACCACCAGCTAAACCTTGGCATACCTTGGGATTACCTTGCTCTTTGGTGTGGAGAACAGGAAACCTTGCTCCTGGTAAAGGCAGTGGTAGGTTTTGCATATATATATATATATTATTTTTTTTTTCTTCCTTTTCTCAATTTTTGGTCTTAAGGACCCTGTACTGGAATTGCTGCTGGTGTGGGTGAAGCTGCTCCATGTTAACACTGTGCTTTGGCTTTGGCCTTAGGCAATTCTAACAGAAAACAGCCCTGTGGCTAATCAAGTTATCTGCAGAGTGTATTTATGCACTATTGAAACAAAAAGCAGGACTGAAGCTGCCTATTTTTCCTGCTGAAGAGCTGGCCTGAGCAGGGTAAGCCGGGAGGCTGTTGCCCACGCAGCAATGACCCAAAGCATCAAGCGGGAACACAGCTTTGTGCAATGTTGACACAGATGATTTTTCCAGGAACTTGGAGGTACCAGCAGCTAAGTTCTTACTGCCAAAACATGGTCCCTGATCCATTTCCTTATTTTACCTCTTACAGGGTAAAATATTTTACCCCTTATTTTACCCCTTACAGGGTAAAATATTATTGTATTTTGCCAGACCCGAGAGAGCAAACTGCGACAGCGTGTATGAAATCTCTGTGTACATTCAGGCACACATTTGCCATCCTGGAGCTAGATTAATTTACATTATCTGACATTACCTTGCAGCAAGCTGGACGTAAATTGAGAGTTAAGCGTAGCTGTGGGCAACTAGCTTTTTGTGCACAATTGCAGTAATAATTTAGAGTAATTTCGTCTGCTGTTTTGTTATGTCAGGTTTTTAACATTTGTAAGCCATTTAAAATAAAAAGACACATACAGGGGAGTTTGTTATAACCATGCTTCAAGATGCCATTTAGAATAATTGTGATGCTCCGGTCCTGCATAAACCTTTCAGAAGGAGGAGATAAATACACTTTATTAAAACAGGAGATGTCCACAGCGAAGACCAACATTAAATGACTGCAGGAAGCAACATAAAAAAATCCCTTCTTTTGAAGTTCAGTCCTTTTGGTGAATGCACAGCCTCCACCCTGGCATAATTTTGCTTGAAGTGCTGGACACTGAACTAAAGAGAAGCCATTTAAGGGAAAAAAGTATGAATTGTCAATTGTATATCAAAATCAGAGTTCATTCCTTAATGAATCAATGCTTTGATACTGTAGGGGATGCTTCAAGATCACAAAGTGGCTGGGAAATAAGTGGTCTCTGAGTTGATTGCTGCTTTTTCTAAACAAATATACTATACTGGAACACAGTGTCCTGCGAGGGAGTAGCTGGCTATGGTGTATAGTGGGGCTTTGTTTTCTTATAGGCTTTGATTCTTTCATTTTATCACTCAGAAATCTGAAATCCACTCTCAGAACTGCAAGACCTTTACGTAAGTGAAACATGATGGAAGAACATTTCAGCTGCTAATCTTTAATCGGTGAGCTTTACAAGCTCATCTAGATAGAAAGTTAAGGGAAAATTTTTATTCCATTTTTTTCATTTTGCAAAACCTCTTAATAGTGCCAGGAACATGGGAAATGGGTCACAGAAAATGCCAGTGAAACTCCCACTAGTATCTGTTCTGTGATTTATATGCATGTTATGGAAAATTGGTCTTAAGTCTTCACATTCTTCTAGTTTCTAGATAGAGTAGGGGAAAAAAGCTTTGCAGTGATAGAAGGGCTAAGATCATAAAATGGAGCAGTTCAGTTCAGTCTGGTCCCTGTTAGTTTTGGAACTTTCAGTGAAGCCATTAAATAAATTACATGAGACACTGGAAGGAAAATTGTATGTCAGCACCTGATTCCTAATGATTTGTGAGATTTACAGTAAAACACCACCAATGCTAATAAATTGTGTTCTTTCTGAAGATGGTAGCCATACTTTTATATAAATTACTTTACAGCAAGAAGTAATTTTTTTACATAAAATGGCTTGTACATGCAAAACCGATAGTAATACTGAGAGGAAAAAAAGGAGCAGAATTCAGAAAATGGGGTTATAGTTTGTGGGTCAGGCTTGGCAAGTTATGAAGTGGATTACAGTGGATGTGGCAATAGCAAGGCTGATCAAAACAAATGCAGCAAAAATATATGTGGAAGGCTGTAAACAAAACCAGCAAGTCCAGCCCTGAGCTAGAAGGAGGTTGAGTTTCAGATAGCAAAAGATAGGGTCAAAACAGAAGTTGTGTGGTCTTAGAGAGAAGAGCACATGGATGAAGTGGAGGGGAATACGCTAAAAATAAGTGAAGACAAAAGGATAAATTGGTCCAGACACCTTGTGACAACTGGGAACGTGTAACTTGGGCACAGTCTGTTCAGATGTGAAGCAGGCGCTGGAAGATAAGAGAAATGCAGATAGGAAGTGACATGAAGCCTGCTCCCAAGGACAACAGGGGTACAACAGTGACAACCGGGACCAGGAGTCAGCAAGAGGAACAGCACCAGCATCTGTAAAGCAAACGTCAGCACTGCTGGGCCAGGTCCTTCCCCAGGGAGGTGTAACCAGTGGTGGCCATGGCTGAGGAGTATGACAGGGGAAGAGCTGTCCCATGTGCCTGAGAGCCACCAGAAGATTTAAAGGCTGCTTTTCCCCATTATCTCTCTCAACCCCATTTTCTCTTCACTGCAATGAGAATTCGTATTTTCCTGGCAGATCCATCCTAATTCTTTGGCTTGACCTGCCAAGCATCAGAGGGAATTTGTGGCATCGTGGAGAAAATGGGAATTAATCATGAAATGCATCTTGTCATGGGGCACTTAGTGTCCTTTCTTCCAGTTTGGACCAGGGATATCTCTGTCCCTAACACACCTCCTTTAAATCACGCAGATGATTGCACAGTAATGACCACTTTCTATATTTGTATTAGGGGGTCACAAAATAATACCATGTTTGGGGGATCTGGCAGTGACCCCAGAGTAATTCTGCATGACCAGAGTTGGAGAATTTGCCTTGAGTGTTTAGGAAATCTTCTCTAAATGCTGATGCAATGAATTTGGAGTAAATTATAATTGGTTTCCTTTTATCAGGTACTAGACTCTGATTGATTCTAGCACAGTTCAAGGTGCAATTATTTCATGTGCTTCAAGAAGTCAGGCTGTTCAAAGCACTAACCTGAGACTGAAACTTTGCTCCATAAACAATACTTGGCATTGAGGCAGAGGCAGTACAGGAGGCTGCTGAGTAATCCTGCAATGAATGCTGAGGGACATTTTTCATGCTTTGGAAAGCAAAGGCCGTGGCATTAGGAGCACTACTTCATGTGATGGCACCTCGAAGTTCAGCTTGTCTGCTTTGGTTCAAGGGTCGCTAGCGGCGAGGGCAGACAGGACAGTATCCCTCTCCTGAAACAGGGCCTCCCGTTGCTGGAGATCTTGGCACTGCTTCACTGTTCCTCCAGTACAGTCTGTGTCATATATTTAATCCAACCTGCAGGATCCTGACATTTTGGCTTGTTTTCCCCACCACTCCCAGAGGACTGAGGATCAGAGTCTTGTTCTCGCACAAAATCGGTGCTGATGCCTCTCGCATTAATTCAAGAGGCAACTGGTGCCTCACCAGCTGCAAACATCCATAAATTGACCCTAGGATTTATTTGCATAATGATCTGATCCATTTTGTGCTGAAAAGCTGGTAGCAGCCTTTTTGGATGATAATGGTCTGTGTGAGCCTTTCGGTGCACCTTATTAACTTTATAAGGACACACAGCAGATGATGCTCTTTGTGTTTGTAGCCTCCAGCTGGATGGTTTGTTATGACACAAGTAGTTTGTGTTTTAACATATTGGGCATTTTTTATGTTCTGGAAGATTTACGATTAGCAAGTAGTCATAGAGCAACTCATGTTTTAGTCTAATCAGGGAAACGAGTGATTATTTTTCTCAACAGTGCAGCAGTGATTTGAGTGTGTTTTCACAGCGTGACAGGCACCTTGATAAACCCAATTAGAGCAATACTTGTATTCCAATAGTCTACCTTTGTTCACATCTCTGATCTTGTAAGGAAGGATGCCCTTTTTTTACATTATTTTCTTAAAGAAGCAGTCTTTTTCTTTTCATCTGTCTGGGGGATCTCAAAAAGGAAAGAAAACTGCAGTGTTTCTCTCTGCTGAGAGGATTTTTCCTGATTCTGACTTCATTTCAGAAGCTTGATCCAACCGAAAGCTACCCTTCTTATTGCTGTTGGTATTTAGGTGCAATCAAGACTGGAGGCTTGATGACAGCCGAAGGTACCAGCAAGGAAATCTCCAATGGCTCAGGCCACAGCAGCACTGGCATGGGGCAGAGTCGATGAAAAGCAGCAGGTCACTTAGAAGGCTAATTAGGACCATGCCCTTGAAGAGGCAATTTCTAGTACCGTTCTGAAGCTAGACACAGATGAAGGTATGCACTTCACATTGCAAGTGCTACTCCTAAGTTTTCTGATGAGCACTTTGTTTGCGAAGTACAGTGGCTTTAAAGTGCATTTTAGTCAGAGAAATGGTGAGGTGTTTAAATAGATGATTCATAACAGGCTGTACTAAGACCCAAAACAAAATATCAAAGTGGCCATTTATTTGCGAGATGAGCAGGCAGCAATCACCAGGAAAGGTAATGAAGTACCTCCTTAGCCATGCTGTCTCTTTCCCGTCCTGCCTGCAAATACCTGCACAGCTCAGAAGCGAGTGCAGTGATACATTTGAGGAGCCACCCCTGCTCTGCGTTGCAGAAGAGCGATGATAGCCTTGCAGAGCAGCACAGAGCAGCTGAGGGTGGGAGGTACAAAGGTGAAATCCTACATTCAGGTCTACTTCTGCTGTGCCTTCTTTGTGAGGACCTGTGAACCCACAGGGTGGTCTTTCTCTTTTCATGCCTCTGTGTGCATGCTTGGGGGTTCCTAAAAGCTATACCCCAGTGATTCAGCTGCCAGAAAGACCTTATAAACCATTGGCAGGAGGGAGCAGCCGGAGAGCCTAAGAAACACTTGGTGTCTCCAGGAGCTTGCTCTTCAAATCCCCAGAGACCAGTCAAGGATCGTTATTATTCCCCCAAAATCTGAAATAGTCACCCAAGCCCTTCACGGTAAGCTGCTCCCAGCAGGAACCAGTCAGAAACAGGCTGGGAATAAACAGGACTCTCACTTAAGTACCCATGAATGCCAGTGATTAATGCTGCACCCATGGCCAACTTCTGATGTAGGCAATCAGAGAGATGAACAAGAGACTTTGTAAATGGCTTTATAACATGGAAAACCTTGGATTTACGGTAATATATGATGTTTTCCCCAATATGCATCAACTAATTTCTTTCTGTATTTGTAGCCTGCATGTCCCCTAACCAGTCTTGTGCCATAGCAACAGTAACAAGCTGATTGCTGTACCATTGCAACCAGCGTTGATGGCAGTGAACAGATGTATTTTTGCTTCAACAATAGCAGAGGTTTCATTTCTAAAAAAATATCATTTGGGTCTTTTACTCCAGTCACAGACATTATCTTTTTGTTTTCTGAACTTCTAGTGAAGGAGAACTAACAAAGTGCTTTATGTTTTCTGTTTAATGGGATTCATGGCAAGCAGGACTGAAAAGCAATACAAACAGAAAGGGAAATATTTTTGTGTTCAGCTCCCATTTACTCAAAGTTCCTTAATTTATCCTTCTCCATGTATTGCATGCTATAAATTTTCCCCTTTCATTTTCAGTGAAACAAAATCAGGAACAGAGTAGAAGGAAACACTACCTATGTGCCTGGTGGGTTGTTTTTTTTTTTTTGGGGGGGGGGGGGTGTTGTTTGTTTTGTTGTTTTTTTTTTTAACTTTTCTCAGTTTGGTCAGTTTTGTTGCAATTGGTGAATTCTCAGTTTCCTGTCCCCAAGACACAAACCTCTGGGTTGTTTACTTCTACCTCTCTAAGTTTGTCTGTTGCTAGATTGCCTTTGGCAGCTCTGAGAGGCTGAATGATTGTCCAGAAAGACACTGCAGGTTTTAAAAATTGCTTTTTGAATTAGAAGCTGTCTGGTTCACTCTCGTGACAATGCACTGACAATGTGATCCAGTAGAAATCAGTCCTGCTCAGTACCTTTCATTATGTATTTGCTACTGGCGAGAATTAGAGCATCTTATCTAGTTTTATTAACTTCCAGAAACTTAAGGCAGGATTTTAGCAGCTCTCTGCTAAATATTCAAGGGGGGGGGGGGGAGAAAAATCAATGGCATGTGTTTAAAATTCATAGTCTTCTCTGTGCTGAGCATGTGTAATGCTTCATTTCATTCTGTGACTCTGTATTCAGCTCTGGCACCATGATGAGACATCGCTGAGAAGACGTGTCTGACAGTAGCTCCCTAAAGTGAGCAAACACCCCGCTGCCTGGATGCTGTTAGGAAAAACATCATCATTTGCCAGTTGTTTAGGTTCAGACCCTGGGTTCCCGGGCAGAAAAAAGCAAGAACAGCTGCTGGCATCAGGGGCAGGGAAGGGATGCTGTGTGCACACTGGTGCTGCTGGGGGGAGAAGGGACCAGTGTCTGGCCTCCATCTCACTTCTTTTTTTTGTCCATGGGGGCAGGAAGGGCTCATCAGCTCTGAATGCCAGTTTAACCAGGTGACTTTGGTAGCTGTAAGGACCAGAGACAGCTTGTCAGATTTGCATGTGCTGGAATATGTGTGGCTTGTGGCCCCGCTCCTCTTCTTCTGTGAAGGTGGCTGAAGGCAATGTCTGTCCTTAACAAGATCCTCATCCTGAGCTGCTGCTGGGGCAGGAGAGGAGCGGGGATTCAAGCCATTCTCCTCCCCTCTCCCCCGTCTGCTGGAGGCTGCTGGTCCTGTTTGCCAAGCCGGACCTCCCACCACCATCACTGCTGAGATGCATCCAGCTCTACATCACCATTAGCAGCGCTCCCTAAAGACCCAGGCTGGCAAACACAGATGGCTGTTGTATACCAGCCCCCAGTTAAAGTTTATCCTTTGACCCCTTTTCAGGCTCTTCTCTCCTCGTTTCCCTTCCCCAATTCTGCTACTTCATTCATTCGGGGTATTCTTTCCAGTAGAGATTGTATGTCTCCTCTGGCTCCTGTTCTCCTTGTTCCGTCTGTTACAGGAATTCAGATTATTGCCTACAGGGCTCAAGTGGAGTCCAGATTCAGTTCAAGTGCGTTTTCTCTTCCCCCCCCCGCCCCCCCCCTAGAAAATCAGACAAACACCCTATCAGAAAACAGAGCTTCCTACTCTGTTTTTCCTGGGTGGAAGGAAAGGCCATACGATTTATGAAGCATGCTGTGTCTTTTCTTTCCCTGTATTAAGAACTCTTCAGGGAGAAAACTGTCTTTATTTTCTCTCTTCTACACTGTGAAGTATATTATTGGCCCCATCAAAATTATGTATCAATTACAATGTTTTTTCCCCCAAAAAAGGAAATGGGAAAAACCTTAAGCTCACATGGGAAAATTTGGGTTGAAGTATTTTGTTCCTAAGAGATATTCTGAAAAACAAGATTTGTTCAAATGAGTTGATTCTTGTTCTGAAGTACCAAGAAAATAGTCACAGTTTAATTAGTTTTCTGAATCAACATCTTAACAAACAGATGTGATCTCTACGAAGACAAATTAGGTATGTCAGTCTTCAGCAGTTTCAGGATGAAAACTTGCAGACATGTCAGATATCTCAAAAATGCTCTGTTCTTCTAAATAAGCAATATTGCTAAATAATGAGGTATAGGAATAGGGGCCGTCCTGTGCCCCTAGTCAGGGCATGTTGAATGCTGAAAGGAGCATTATCTGCAATTAGCTCAAACTTTTTCCTTGCTTTCTTCAGTTCCACTTTTTCTCAGGAGTCTGAGGTCTAAACTAACTGTCACCTTCTAGAGATCTCATTTCTTTTTGATATATTGTCCTTTGCTGCTTTGTGCACTATTCAGAAAGGGAAACAAAAAACCCAAAGTGGTTAGATTAAAAAGAAAGTAGGAAATGAAAAACAAAATACCGAGAATTTACCCCATTTTCATCTCTGATCCTTTGACTGAAAGGGCATCTTTCAGAGTGGTGTTTCTTCTGGTTGACGGCCAAAATGAAGGGGAAAAAAAAGTCTCTCAGCTTAACTTGGTAGAGCTTGTCTGCCTAACATTGCAATTGGGAAACTTAGTTACTACTACACACTTACCATTACAAAACAGACCAAAAATTTACTGCTATTTTATTTTGTTTATGGTCGTTACAGAAAATTAACAATGTCCTTTTCTTTAATCCGATTCCTCATGTCATGCCCAGCTCTCTGAAGAGCACAGCCTAACACCAGGTGTGTGCCAGTAGATCTGCTGACCTGATTTTGCAGTGGGAGCTTAGCAAAGGATCTTTCCTGGGCCGCTGTTAGTTTGGGATATTTATTCCAGCTGGTTTCGGTGGCGGCAGCGGTGTGTCCTGAGCAATGCAGCAGATACACAGCTTTACAGCAGCACGTTCACCACCAGCTAGGGACTGATCCCGACCCCAGCAGACTTTGGTGCCCTTACGCAGAAGCAGCGGCTTGTTGCAGCTTATCTACTATCGCAGTAAGGACAAAACCCATCTTGTTTCATGGTACTGAATCTCCAACCCACAGCCTACTCCTGCTGTAGGACTACAGCCCTCTGGTGGTATCTAACCCCATATTTTGTGAAGAGCTGCATAACGTTATAGCTAAAACTCAACTTTGGGCTCTGACCTTCATGGTATTGCCTGGAGGGAAAGGAATATCTCTGGGGGAAAAGTCCAAAAAGCAGGGTGCGAGTCAGCATCTAGCTGTGATGAATCGCACTGGAAATCACCCACCAGAGAATAATTTCTGAAGCAAATACGAACGCATGCAAGAGTGGTTAAGAAATAGGAGAGTATGGATATCACAGGATTGGGAAAGACCTCAGAAATCGTTGCCAGGGCCCTGGGGGCACTAAGAGGCCGGTAAGGAACCCCCCTGCAGTGTCCTGACAGTCATCAGTAAATGCTGTCCTAAGGTAGGATAGACAAAATATTCCTCAATCCTGGGCAATGTTTGCTTAGCCTGATCTTTAAAGAGCTTCAGTGACTGAGATTTTGCAATCTTTTCTCTCCAGTGCTTTGTTAGAGGAACAGTTAGACTCCTTTCCTCATAACTCATTCATATCTTATATTGCACAGTTCAAACTCCTTATTTCTTGTCCTATTCACCATGGACGTGGACAAGAAGGGAAAAAAAAAACCAAACAAACAAACAAAAAACCCCCCCCATAAACCTTTTTTCATTGTGCTGGACTCTTTTATGTTTGAATGTACATCACTTTGGGTTGTCCTTAAAGCTAATCAGCCCAAATTCATTTCGTCTTCCTCATCGGTCATATTTGCAAAGAAGTTCAGCGCTGAACGCCTTCACAGCAGCTCTTTTCAGCCATGTGACATGACATACTTGGACGTGGCCTTTTGAGCATCGGTTCTCCAAAAGAATAACCTCAATTTCCATCTAATGAGACCTTGCCATGAAATGCTTGTGATGCCTTTCATGAGCACACCCTGCTCTGAAGTTTCATTCTGGACTACAGGAATAGGAAACTTTGGGCTATAGCATCAGGTGCTGAATAAAGCAAAATAACTTGAAAAGACAGCAACAGTGAACGGAGTGCCTCAGCTGGACTGTACTGGTAGAGCCCCACTGTTGTCTGTGATCAGTTCACAGCAGCTGAATAGACAGACCAACAAGCTGTCATATTATTACTGAGCTCGGAGGATCAAATTGAAAAACCCGAGCAGGCTGCCTGCGGGGATCTGTTTCGACTCTTAACCTGTCGTGACCCACCGATATCAAAAGGGTTTTCCCCATGAGGAAAGAAGCAGAGCTGGAAGTCCCCTGGGTAAGGAGGGTATAGGAGCCCCAGGGCTGCCCCGCAGCCACGGCCAGCACAGGCTCAGCTGCCAACCTAGCAGACCACAGCTAGGGCTGGGCCTGTTCTTAGCAGAAAGATAAGGTTTCATGTGGGTTGGTGGTTTGTTTGGTTTTTTTAATTTGTTTTGATTTAGCATGAGGAATTTGTGGTGGCTTAGCTGAGCAGTAAGCAGTACAAGCAGGTTGATGGTACTGCCAAAATATACTCATATTGTGCATAAGGGATATAGCCAAGTTAGTCTGCGAAGGAGTTATAGCACTACAAACAGTTAAAGAAACAAACCACCCACTTGTACCAGGGATTTATTGAGCTGTGCAGTGGTAGGTAAACAGCCGTTCTGGGGCGACGGTGATGTATCACGTAGTGCATTTAAACTGCAAAGAGCCAGCATTCAGATTTTGTTCTCAGAAGAACAAGTCACACGTATTCTGGGGAAAAAGAGGGAAAGATACAAATTGTTTCTTTATGTTCTTTCTTGTTTATACTGCAGGCATTAGGGTAAAAAGATTGCATATTTTGTATAGAAGTGTTTTTGTATACTCACTCACTGATTTAAATCTAAAACGCTTCTAAGCAGTTTGTCAGACACTTCATTAATGGCTGTATAGATAACCTTTCAGTCTCTGAGCCATCTCTAAATAGGAAACAGCGTGCAGGATCCCTTTGTAAGAAATTCACCTTGGTGGTCCATTAGATGAGCCAAATAATTCAGTGCATAATAGGAGGAGATTGATTTTTCTGTGGTGTTTTTGATGGTCTCTGTTTGAAAAGAAGAATAACAGTTGCAGTCTAGGCCAAACTGTTTTTCCTTTTGAGCTGTCTCATTCTGGTTTGCTGCATTGGAGTGTTCACAAGCTGTCTGGAGGCCAGGGTGTCTCCTTAAGCCACCTAACTAAAAGTCAGAGCCTCCGTCACGAAACGTCACTAATACAGAGCCTGAGTTGTGTTAGCTTGGTTTGGCCCCAGTAAAGCAGTGTCTATAGCAAGTCAGCAGGGAAAAAAAACAGCCTAAGGTGAGATCTTACTGAATCAGGAATCCCACCTTAGGGAAATGCTCTAGCACGTAGAAGGACATGCTATAGCAAACCCAGGTATTCCTAATAGAAAGCATGGGATGAATTTTAATAATAAAAAATTGGCATTGACATGGTGGGTCACGAAGAGGCCTTTACAGAAATTTCCATTTTATTACCTAAGGATTTAAGGTGCATGGTCAGCATGGAGTCAGGGCTGCTTCCAACCCCAGAGAGAGGGATGGGATAGTACTCACATAGGCTATTATTGTACTGAAAGGCTATCTAAAACCTAAAAAACTCTTGCCATGGAAATACACCGCCCACAATCCAGCAGAATCTACTTTCTGATCTCTTCTGGAAGACTAACTTTGTAAAAAGCTCAGCTACATTGTTTGGCTGGGCAGGCTTGTCCAGCCAAAGAGCTGCAAATGCCAATGTGTTTGTGCAGCACGGAAAGCAGTGGTTTCACGTCCACTGCTATATAAAGATTCCAAACATTTCTAAAAAATCTACCCATTTTGCTATTTATGTAGTTCAGAGGCTGTGTGTGGAGCTGCACAATGCGTGTGCAAAGCCTACTTCGATTTTCTGAAAGATTATTTGATCTTTCCACGTTGTACTTCCAAGTAATCTGTAGTAGAATAGGAAAGATGCAGAAAACTTCTAATGAACTTTTTTTTTTTCCTTTTGATTCAAATTTGATAATGCAGAACCCAAACTTCAGAGTCACCTGAGCACCCAGCTTCTTTCTTCGCCTCTGCACTTGCCGTCAGTGAGGCCACTCTCTGTTAAGGTTCCAATATGTGCGATTTAAATATTCATATAAGATGTGTCCATTAAAAAATGAAAGAGAGACTTTTACGTAAATGAATTATTAACAGAGATCTCAACGTTGGTGTTGGGCTCTTCGGCTGGACAAGTAGATGTGCCAAGAAACAGGATTTTGTTTTTGATTTTGGAAACAGGCCAAGGCCCAAAAAACAGGATTTTGCAAAGGGAAAGACAAAAGAAAAGTGCTAGAGGAAAGGCATCCATTATTTCCAGAGAAATTAAAGCCTCTCAGGGAATGGCAGCACATGAGACTACGTTATGGTGGGAGTAAAGGGAAGGAAGGAAGGAAGGATGGTGGCTCCCCATGGGATAATATGGTATGTCCAAGTCACGAGGGGATATGGTACTTGGCTATCCCCAAGGAAACTGGCCTCCCAACATGTTATGCATGGAGCTTTTAGTACTACTGCTGCTCTGTACTACTGCTGCTCTGATGCCTCTCATGCCAGGTAGAAATAACATGCAGGAAAGGCTGACATGAAGAAGCATGAAGTGAGAACCAAATGGCCAAATCTTGTCCTTGGAGCAGGAGTCACATTGACTTTTATACACCATCCCATCATCCTGAACAATTGCAAAACTGTCAAATGATAAAAATCAAGCACTGCGATCCACTCACACCAAAATCCTGGCTCAGCAGAAGGCCTCTGCGCACAGCCCTGGGGACACCACCATGGGACAAAGCTCTCCCCCCAGCACAGCCACGAAAGGCTTTGAGCTCAGCCTCCGAAATTGCAAAGCGCTCGTTTTGTTGTCCGTGGATAACGCTTTAATCCACCGAGCGAAAGCTAGACGTTGCTCTCTTTTATTCTGGCTGTACACAACTGCAACGTTCAAAAAGAAAAGCCCCTCGCCCCCCCCCATACCCGCTGCTCCTCCAAACTGCTGACACCCGGACGGGCAGCCCCAAGGCGGGGCCATTGGGATTTATTTAGTTCACTGCTGCAGATGATGCCTTTAGTGCCACAAACAGCCCTGGAGACAAGTCCTAATCATCTGGGGGGGTGATTATGTTCAGTTCTTCCTCCCCAAACCACCCAGACATAATTCAGATCCAAACTGGAGAGACAGGCAGGCACGCAAGAGGGGACCCCAGCACCGCACAGCCCTCCCGAAGCCATGTACAGGAGCAGCTTCCTTCGCGAGGTGCGCAAGGAGAAGTATGAGCGGTCGGATGCCTACGATGAGCTGCGAGGCTCCCCCGAATTTGACAGTTTGGCCCAAGCCCGGGGCCTGGAGAACCTGCAGGAGCTCAACGAGCGTTTCGCCAGCTACATCAACCGGGCGCGTGTGCTGGAGCAGCGCAACACCATCCTGCGCAAGCAGCTGGAGACCTTCCAGCGCATGGACGAACTGGTCGGCTTGGACGAAGCCTTCGCCGGGCAGATTGAGTTCAACCGCCAGCGAATGCGGGAGCTGGCGTCTGACCGAGCCAAGTTGGAGCGGGAAGAGAAGGACGCCCAGCGCATGCTCGATGAGTACCGCAACAAGTAAGGCTTGCGAACGGATGAAGATAGGTGGTATCGTTTCCGTAGTTAATCTTTGTAGTATGGGTTTGGTGGTTGGGCACAACTGCTTCTCGTGCATGGGTGATGCCTCTCCGTGTGTATCAGACTTGTAGCCAGGGATGGTACGTAAGCCCATGGTGAAAAGCAAGGTGCCAGGACTTGGGGAGCTCCAGCTCTGCTTTTCGTGGTCTCACTGCTACTAGATGGGTAATTGCCTTCTCCCTTCCATGGCAGCAGGTCCTCGCCGTGGCACGTGTCGGTTGCTGTTGCTCATTTGCTATAGGAGGATTGTGCTCTGAGCTGCAAAGAGGGAATAACCCAATTAAAAAACAAATGGCTCAAAGCAAGTCTTGTGTCTGAGCCATACAGAGTTACGCGACCCCAAACATCTCCTGAAATGTGTGGGACATCTCTGAGAAACTCTTACTTATAGGCATTGTGAGGCACCTGGGCCAGTCTGTGCCAGCCACCACAGATGTGGGGTGAAAAGGAAGTAAATAAATTTTTTCCTGTTATATGAAATTTGCCTAGTTACCCTCCTCTTCTTCCTTGCATCCTGCTATTTTTATCTTATGCTACTAAAGCAATAGCTGTAAGAACAGGTTTCCCCTAACTTTTACCTTTCTTTAATTTCAGTGGCACCATAAATCAAAGAGCAGGAGCCTTGGGGGCTGAGGCATATGAGTGCCTCCAGACGCATGTGGTCCCTTCCCTTCAGCAACAGGCAGTTTTGGCCGTGTTGCTTAATTAATTACACAACGAGACTTGGTGAGCATTGCTCATAAAAGGACTGCTCACAGGAGAGAAGGGTCTTGGCTTCCTCTTACTTATGAGTCAGGTTTTTTTCCCCCCTAAATGTCTGGCTGGCTAGTACACCCAGGAAAATTTGGCGGCAGCATGGAGGCTGAAGAGGAGCTTTTCATTCTCTTCCCCACCAAAGGGTGAGGCGTGAACTCCATGTAACATGCTTTAGCTTAGAAACACTTTTCACTGACAGTGATGGGAAGGAGAAAAACAAAATGTTTTCAGCAAACACAGTCTTGGTATAAGTGCAGCCACTCCTGGGCAATGCTCACCACGCTCACCAGAAACATTTTAAATAAGGCAGAAGGTGAATCACCTGGAGCGCTGTCTTGCTACTGCAGAAGTACAAGTCCCTCAAGATTTCATCCCTTGTCTCCATCACAGACTTTTTGTCCAACCATGCCCAAACGACGTGATTTTTCTGTCTGATCCTCTACTGATTTTCCCCTTCTCTGGACTAGTAAGTGTAAGACTGATAACATTTTCCTTTTCTGTCTCTGATCATTTTTCAGCTGGAAAGAGCTAGAAAACATATGCGCAATAATTGATGTCTAGGCCATCTGTGTCTTTAGGCCACGGCCTGATGACGTATCGCTATCAGCAGCCGTACGGTCCTAATGCACCCTCATCCTGCCCTCCCCAGCCTTGCACGCTGCTCGGCACACACCGCCTGATCTGCCCTGCTGCCACAGATATTCCTGGGGCCACCCTGAGATTTGAATCAAGAAAATGAGCTGGCAAAAAAAAGTTAAAAAATAATATCTCCAACCCAGTTCAGCAGGCTGCCACACAAACAGCCCGTGGGGGCTGTGAGCTATGGCACAGCTATAGAAATGCCAAGCCCTGATCTCTCTTTCTCATCTGACAGCAGAAAATAACCCATCCAGATGCACTGAGACTTAATGCTGGAAACGGTCAGATGTCCATGATGCCCTGACTCAGTGCCAGTGAGTAATAAGCACCTGATTAGGCAGTTTTGTATTCCAGTATTTAGGAGCAGGAAATTCAGCTATGAGCCAATGCTATAATTCAGCTGTTGACTTTGATACTTGTTCATATGTTTTTATTACACAGTATCCGGGAGATTTTTACTAAAGTCGGTACTTAAATGTCTAGCTGCATATTAGTTAAAAATATATGCAAACTGTATAGAAATATGTAGCGCTATGGTATAGCTGGGCAAAAACGCATTAGCTCTGTGTGGAGTATTTCAGGCAGGGGAAGAGCCAGTGCAGTGAAATACACAACTTTGATTTCAGCAACTTGCAAGAAACATTGGCAAGAAAAAAAACAGAAGAACTGGTAAGAAAAAATTAGTTTGTACTGGCAACCTTTTAATGGATTTCTGTGTCCACCTGAGCAGTTTGTGGATTAACTGCCTGTATAATTCCTCAGCAGCAGGATTAGCTATCTGACACAAAGATAATTTACTTTTTATTAGAGGTGCTTTATGCAAACTGTAAATAGGTGGGAAAGAATACAGGACACTGAAAATCCTGGGGGGGAAACACCCAGAGAAGGGGGCTGTGCTTCTTGAAAGTGAGATTTAGGACCTGTTATAGGGGTAGTTAGTGACTTCTTAGAAAAAATGGATGGTGCCTTGTCATACAATCCTGCGATCTTCACTCAGCAACCATAAACCAAAGTAAAAAGGAAACTTTGACTATATCCAAGCCAACAATGTTGCAATTTGAAAATTAAAGATACACAGGACCATTACAGTGGAAGAGCAGTGGCTGCTTTTTAACCAGATTGGTGTCAGTTTACATCAAGAAGTGATTTTTGAGTTTCTTTTTTTCTCTTGGGAGCTGCCAAATTTGACCTGAAGACAGACATGAAAGTTTCTTCAGAGTCTGAAAAAAATTGGCTGGGTTTGGAGTTGCAGGTGTTAAAACAAGGCCAGTGCTCTGACACGGTGTACTCTGCCTTTTCACCCTGTTTCTAGCTCAAAGCCATCCTGATGGCTGTGATTTCAGCTACTTAAAGTTATACATAAAGGTCTCTCAACAAAATATGGGAGGAATAATCTTCTGTGCTGTGTTAGGGCCTTGCCATGCTACTGAAACCAGGGGTATTCCTGTGCTGAAGGCCTGCTCTCCTACCTGGGGCTGCGCTCAGGTGGCAGCAGGCCGTGTTCTCGCTGGCAACGTATGGGTTTCTTGCTTCAGTTTGAAACATAAAGCATCGACTTTTGGCAGACTGGGATTAACAAAGTTTCTTTGAGTGGAGCATTGTGTACCAATTAATTGACAAATGCCTGTGTCCTTCGCTAATGCAACAAACTTTAGCCTTTACAAGCCATTCTTTTACTCACATTCACGATTTGGGAAATAGATTTATATCTGTAAGTAAACCTTTTAAAGCTACGTTTATATAAATAGACCTTTTAAAGCTACATTTAAACACAGTAGGGCCTAGGACTACCAGGTCTGTACAATTAAATGTGCATGAACCATTGAAAAGTTGATCTTATGTTAAAATTTATTTTGAAATCCTCTATAGCCACATTCATAGCTTTTCACATTAACATGAATAATTCAGACTCTGTACCAGTGGCGAATTCTTTCTCTTGAAGTTGCAAAAAAAAGCATCACTAGGAATTGTTTGGATGCATCTCATAAAAAGACTAATTATGCTAATTTTACTGAGCATCATTATTATAGCAATGTTGCATCTGGCTGTGGGAAAGGACTGTATTTCTCTCTCCATGATATTAGGAAAGATGCTGAAACCCAGATTTTAGCACCCTTGACTGAACAGGATTAATTAACTTCAGAAATGAAAAGTCTTGCTAATCGATCGTTCCATTTAAAATTCATTCACTGCTGATCTTGTGGGTTTTGCATGCCGTATGAGTCCCTGGAAGTCGCTAGACACAGAAATTGGCACTGTGTTCGCCAAGCTGCGCTGCGTGGTGATGCTCAGATGAGCTGACATCCTTCGGGGCTGCAGTGGAGACCCAACACCCGTGAGAGAAAACAAAAACAAGTAGGAAAACATGATAGCTGGGATATGGGGAGCAGCAGGGACTCCGTAGCCGGTGACCATCAGCAAAGCCATTTTCAAGCCCCGTCTGCGGGGGTTGTCTCTGTGCTGCTGCTGCTGCTTCTCTGGTGATAGGGAGAGCTTTATCCTGCTGCGGCTGCGGGTGAGGAGGTCCTGCCTGCCCTCCACTGCCTCCTCAGACCACCAAAATCTTGTTCCATGGCTGTCAGCTGCTTGATAGCAGCTTCTTGATAATGCATATAGCAATCTGTTCATAAATCAGCAGAGCAGAGCCCTCGCGGGGCTCGTCCTAGCTTTCACAGTATAAAATACAAGCATTATTGGCCTGTCCATCATCCCTGCAGGACGAGCATTTTGTAGTTTTTGCTCTCTTTGGCACCCAAATTACTGCAGCCTCTATTGAGGAAAAGGCTAGCGAAGCGCCTCAGGGAAACTGAAAAGGAGAAAAGTCGTAGAAAAGTTTAGCCTCGACTTCTGGCTAAGAGGTTCCATGTATTGCTGGAAGAGTTCAGTAGGGTTTCAATAGAGAGGCAGCATTTCTCTTTATATTGAAAGCACAGGCTCGACACCAAATTGAGTATCTGGCATTGAGCATCACGAGGATGTATTGTGACTGTTTCCTCTTTGGAGGGCAGCCAGCCCTTGCACTGCAGCAGAGGCAGGGTCCGAATCAGAAGGGACTTGCCCTGGCCCCATCTTTTAAGAGCAAGCACAGCCTGTCTGTCAGCTGGGGACGGGAAAAGAGACTTACAGTGCTGCTGGAGCCATGCTTCCCAGGTGGAGAAACAAGGCTAGCAGTGGGCTTCCCTCCTGCATGCCCGATGCTCTCACCAGGCCAGTGCCCTGAGCTGTAGGGGGGCTCAAGGGGCTTAACAAATACCTGTAAATCTGTTAGTGCCCCAGCAGACAGCTGCTAACCTAAAAGAGGTGAGATCATGGGAACCTTTAAAGCTCTTACCTGCCTTTGTTTGAGCCTGGCAGCCCCCTCCACTCCATTTCTTTTCCCCTATGCAAAAACCAATTAATACTCTCTTTTTCTAAACAGTCCAAAAAGTTTTGTTGCACCCCTAAAGCTACTTGACTAGATGAGAAGGTTGTTGTTTTTTTTTTTTTAAATGAAGCAAATGAACCTCATGGTTCTTAAGGTCCAGGAAAGGTTGACCAGAAACCATCTAAGAAAACCATGTCCCCTTTAAACATGTAGATGTGGTGCTGAGGGACATGGTTTAGTGGTGGACTTGGCAGTGCTAGGTTAATGGTTGGACTTGATGACCTTAAAGGTCTTTTCCAACCTAAATGATTCTATGATTCTCTGTCCAGCTAATTATTTGAACATTGAAATCAGGTTTGAAGCATAACAGGGCTGCAATTTGTCAGCTATTGCACTTACATAGATAGATTTCAGCAGGCACACAGGCATCGTGAAGTCTCTGAAGCATTTCTAAGAGATACTTATCCCTTTTGCACTGAGCTTCTGGAGTAGATTGACCATCACTTAAAAGCAATCCTCTTTCAAAGGATAATCAGACAATACTAATTCTCTCAAGGCTGCCAGGTGGATTTATGGCTGTGCGACACAGCAGGTATTTGAGTTATCTGAGAGTGAAGGAAAATGTAGCTGAATATTTCAGTCATTGAAAGAATTTTTGAGTGAGGATCTAGCAATTTGGCAGATTTGAGCAGGTCTGAATGACATTAGGGCTGAGATTCAGACTCTGACTCTATTGGATGGTTGTATATTACTTATTATAATATTGTATAAATCCAGCCTTTTATTGTAGCTGTATGTTTGATTTCACAAGCTGCCACAATCTGCTTCACTCTTGCTCAGTTGCAGAAAGTATCTAAATTAACAAAGTGTTTATTGTCAACAAAAATTTTATAAGATAGGTAGAAAATTGGTTGGAGGTGAGCTACTTAATAAATAACAGAAACAAAGGCAGTCTCACTTTTGAAGCGGAATATTCTTGGTTGTATCCTTGGAAGTGAACCCTGTGTTATTACCATTTGGCAAAAAGACTTTGGTTTAGTTTTGTCAGAAAACAGCACTTCAGCTGAGGAGGTCCAGCAATTTGTAGGAGCGATAATGAAATAAAAGCTCATAATTTTCACTTGTTTCTTTACTGTTCGTGGTAAGAATTGAAAACAGACCAGTGACCAGCCCTGCTAATATTATGGGATTTCACAAGGAGGGAAAGTTGGGGAACCAGAGCACCAGTATGAGTCCATTTCTTTGTTCTGCCAAGTTCTTCCTTTGTGGTCCTGGTCAGTTCACAAGTGACCTCATCCCTTCAGCTTTCCAAGGCATGTTGAAAGAGATGAGAATAACGTTGGCTTGTTCATCCGTTAGGAGATAAAAAGAAAGAAGTGAGGTTGACATGACCATTATAACTTGATCCTTGATGTGTTCAGTCCAGGAACTGACAAGTTCCCTGTTGACTGGAGCAAGTCCCTTAGATGCCACCAGCATATCTGGGCTGAATCGATGATTTCAGAAGACAGGAGAGGGTTTATGTTAAATTTTGAATTACAGCCATGTTCGTACTTGTGTTGATGCCATTGCTTGTACTGCAAGTGAAGGACATTCACCACCAGAGTTGATTGTCACCAACCATGAGGGTTTCTTGTAGAAAGTAAGAAAATGACAGCTTTTTATTTCTCTGTATCTCTGTTATTTTGGGGAAAGCAAAGGGATAAACAGGAATAGACTGTATTTATGTACTTTGGCACTGGCAACAGATGGAGTTTGATGAGCTAGTTGTTCAGTACTGATGGCAAAGTCTCATTGCCTTGTACTATAAAATGCTTCTGTCTGTTTTATTTAATGGGGTCTCATTAAACCATAACTCCTGTTAAACATTTTATATATAGTTTATTTAGGGAAAGGAATAAACAACTATAATCAACAATTAGGAAGTTCTGTACTCTGCAGCTAAAAGGATTTCCTAGAAGATAATTCTATCTAACATACAAATACAGAGCCCTAAGTCATAAAGAATACGTGCCGTTTCCTCAAATGAAAGATAAACACAATATACATCCATTATTCACTCAGTACAGGAACATGCACGTTATGCACTTGTGGACATTTTAGAAATGCGTAAGAATAGTTGGCTAAATGCAGTCCTTGCAATCACTCACATGTGATTTTAACCAAACTGAAGTATGAATTGCTATTAAAGAGGACACAAAGCTTGATCCATCAAAGCATCCTAATACAACATTATTCATACACAATCAATATGTGGAATTGCAGCCTTTGTGTTTAATGTGTCTGTCATGAAAATGCTTATTGAACAACATCAGGTAGAATAGAAAACCAAGTACAATGTAATTAAATGCTAATGTGCCCACATAGCAAATATTCACGTAGTAACCACTGATGAATGGCTGTCACTGTAGTCCAATGCCAATCGAACAGACTTTCATTGTAAATAATCTATTCTTGGGCTTTCTATGAAAAAGTGATAGCAAATGTGTGACATTCCATTGTCTTCTGCTACGTAAATCGAGGACAGGAAGTTAGTCAATGCTGGAATTACTCTCCACATCTGGGACCAAAAAAAAAAATAATGCAAATGCATAAATAAATCTTTTGGGCCCTTTCAAGATTTGTATTCTGCTTTAGTATGAAGCATATATTGTGCACAATAGTGCGGATGACAACGCAGTTTGCAGAAGGATGAACCATTGAACTTCATCTCCTTTGTTCTATTTGCAGGTACAGAAATGAACGTGAATATCAGCAGAGGCTAAAAGCGACCCTCGAACGCCTTAATAAGGTGAGCCTGGAAAAACAGGAAAGGAAAAGTCTTTATCATTTTTTTCCTTTGGTTTCGTTTGCTATAGCAAGCTGCTTTGAAGAAGCAGTGGGAAGATAAAATGCCAGAGTAAGACATTTCTTGTCATTATGCACTGATGAAAAGTTCTCCTTCCCCTCCATTCCCCTCCCTAAGCCTTGTGCAAATGGCTGAGCCTCAGCGTGTGTGTACGCCCTGTGTAGCGCCCTGCTCTGTACAGTCCTGCTGCTGTTGGTCATGTAGCACGTGCTATCTGCAACCCACAGCCTCAGCTATGCTCAGGACTTGATTACCTTTTCAGTAAGACCAAGGACTAGGAGGTTCTACTGCGTAACACTCGTTTTACAGCATCAGCAAATGGCTCCTGCATTCAGTTTGGGACCTGGAATTGAAATAGGTGTTGTTTCTTTCACATCCAATGTGAACTTTGCAAATTCACCTTTGCTGAAGATCTGGGACATGTTTAGGTGCCTTTAATAGCTCTTGTTAACTCTTTTAACACTCTTTTTTTTGAACTCAGATGACAATTTCTCTCTGAGTGAATCAGAGTCTGCACACAGAGATAGGAAGAGCCCATTTATTAGTCATACTGTGTAGCCGATACACATATCTAAGAGTCTGGAATATGACCAGAGAAAACGTGTTTGTTGCTAAATACCTTCTTCCCCCCCTTTTTTAATACAGCTACTGTATTAAAGTTTATTTAGAACTGATATCATGGCATGAGAAAATGCTGATTGTGTCCAAGTCTTGAAGTCTGGTGGGTCTCAAAGTTCCTCAGTCCCTTGCAGGATATGGTCGACCCTTCCCAGGACAGACCCTCAGCTTCCCATTAGGTTTCCAAATAAAAGAGAAGCCACAAAACCCCCTGATTGGTTCCTTTCAAAGTGAAACATGAGGAATGTTTACATCGAGCTGCACTTTCCTGAACTAATACTATGGAAAGAGAAATAATAATAATAATGCTCAGAGAAAAGATAAAAGTTTACTGACATGTTTAGGAAGTTTACAAACCAGGTCTGTGAAACTGAGAAAGCCTGATTCATCCTCTCTGGCTACTAGCTTTCATCTGAGCGAAGAAAGTTGTATTATATCTTTCCCCAGTTCTGTTTTTCACAGTTTATCCTTTATCTTTTGTATTGCGAAACAATTACAGGTGGATTAAATAGAGATTTTTTTTATTTCCCTGCTACAAATGGCAGGAGCTGTTCTGCTTGAGCACTGTCATATCAATGATATGCATATTTTATATTAAAAAGAAATGTGAGTTTTAGCATTTCTGTCTTTAATGAGCTCTAGATATCTTGCATTAGTGCTATTTTCCAGTGTGCTAGCAGGGCTCTTGGACACCCTGCGAGCTCTTAAAAATACTTGTGGAGGCAAATATTTTGTAAGAGGTAGCTGGAACTGGTGGGTCCATCTTCACGGTTCCTCTCAGCCAATCTGTGGCTAAAGAAAAGTGGGTTGATTTGACAACCCCAGGCACAGCTGACAAGATCGTGAGCCACGGGAGGTGTTTCTATCTCAGGCTGCGTCTGGGCTGGCCCTGTTGCAGCAGCTCCTTGTATTGGGGCACCAAATGCTGGAGGGAACACAGCTGATTTTCCGTACAGTGCCCAAGACGTAGCCTGAAACCTGCACATGCAGATGTAAGCTCGTGCCTTTTCCGACAGATGGAGAATCAGTTTGGAAAATCAGCAAACAGTGGTTTTGGTGAGATCTAAGGGATTTCTTTTCCACAGTAAATGAAAATGCTGCTTAATCACATGGATCAACTTTCTAGAATCAGCACCTAAAGCAGAATGGTTTTTTGGCAGTTGAGTCAATAGCAAATACTGCAAAGTTCAGAAGAAAATGTGTAGGCACTGCACTGTTCTGATACGCAGCATCAATGCAGCTGGTCTATCTGAAAGCAGGGAATAAAAGCAGAAGTATTTCTCCCCTTTGAAGGAACGTTTGGAAAGCTGAATGGTGCTTTTGCTTATTACACGCAGAAATATTTGCTTATCAGTATTATCTAGGGGCCTGGGGGCTTTTTTTGGCTCCCCCCTAAACCTCCCAACATGGCCATTGTCCTGCTGATCTTCCTCTCAATAGGAAGGCAGAGGAGTGCAGAAAAGCAGCGGGAATTCCTGATGACTGGCTCCGAATGTGCTGGTCTGGATGTGTCTGAATGAGCCGCTGTCTCACAAAGCAGAGAGACCACTGGAGAGGTCTCTGGCTGGGAGGCTCAGCAGCATAATGAGACAGCTAACATCTACACATTTTTGGAATAGCGCATGCTGTGCACGTGCAAAAAGAAAAATCCCCTTCTACCAGTCATATGCTGTACTCATAGATTTCAGTCTTTTATTTGCAACCCGTGATCCACTCACTGAGATATTTATAGCCGGTAATGGCACGTAGGTAATTTTAAAGGGACACCTTTTTTTGTTTGTTTGTTTTTTAAATCTCCTGCTCTTAGAAGTGACATCTCGTATTTTGGTAAGATGTCCTAGAGCTCAGTAGAGCTCTTCCAGCTGTAAAGCTGACTGTAAAGTCAGGACTTATATCCACCATTTTTGAATCACATGAACTGTGTGGTTGTTTCCAGTTAGGTCTCCTGTGAAGTACACCAAAGTTTTCTGAGAAATAACAATTGTAGCACCTTTGAGACTATGATGAGTGATACGGGTAGTGAAATTCAGATTTCTTGTTCTGTTCTTACCTATGGCATTGAGGTGCCACACATATATATATATATATATATATATATATATATATGAATCAAAAAGTTATAAAATACCTGGAACTAAATGAGTAGTTGAAATACTGCTATAGCAGAGGGAAAACAGAGCCATGGAACACCCCAAATCCTATCAAATGCAATGCTCAACCAACTTGTCAAAAACAACAAAAAAGGCATGTTTCCATCTTTTATCATGTCTTTTGTGCTAGAAAAAGTCCTGCTGAAAACAGAGGTACTTGTAAGCTTATAACTATTTCCCTTAGCAAACCAAAAGTGTGAGTGAACCAGTTGAAACTCCTGTCTTATATTTTTTTGTACGAGAGCTTTCATGCTCAGTTGAGTGTTACTCTCAATGGAATGATTATATCAGGATTCCCTGACAAAGACTGTGAAACTGCAGAGCGTTTGTTGTTGCCTTCAGTGGGGACAGGGTGCCACTCAAGATCTGGAGATCACACCTGTAAACAGGTCTATATTTTAATAGATTTTAACACTTGAAAGGTTACTTGTGTCTTTTATAAATATGGCTTAATTTCTGACAGCGGTTTAGCCAGACTTCAGAGCCAAAAAGAGATGAATGAGGAAGAGGAAGGACCTGCTGGTCTGTGGCATAGGCCAGGGGTAGGGACTGTGGCTTCTAATAGGAGAGCTACGAGACATCCAACATCAACGGGTGATAGACTCAAAGCAGAGATACTTCTTGACACAGTTCAGTGGTAGCACACCTCACTTGTTTTATCAATATAAAATTGTTTTATATTCACGGCCTTGTATTAAATAACAGAAGATGGGAAAAATCTAAATTAGACTTTTGGGCAGAAATGGAGATTTCACTGGATTTAAATACCAGCGCCACTCATACCTATGTACTTTGAGATCATGATTGCTAGTTATATGCCTTGTCCTCTGAATTAATTGGACTTTATGAACTTTCTTCCTCACAAACCCCAATATTAGAAAATTCTGCAGCAAACTGACTTTTTCTGGACTTGCTCATCTGTCATTTTTATTTCCAGAAATGACTCCAAACCTGACAAACATTTGTGATATTTGAGAACACACTAAAGGGACTGAAAATAATTTGGACCGTCATTTTTTTTTTTAATAAGGGATTCTTTACTGGGGATATTAAAAAGGTTTCAGGATACTTCAGGTCTTGTCATAAAGCCTAGAGAAATCAACGTCTGTTGATGTCATTTGTTTAAGATTCATGCAGCATTGCAAGCTTTTAACGTCAAAGACTGGTATTTCATAGCGTCTATTACTTGGCTCCCAGCGTTCATAAAGCATATGGTGAACATATTTTGACAGTGCCAGTGCCAAACTGTATCATAAATTATATTTGTGCTGAAAAGTAGCATGTATAATAGGAGAACACGATGAATAAAGTGCCTAGTGTTTGTTGCTTTTATATTACTTTTGTTTCTCCCAGTGGGCAATAATTCTCCACGCATGTACAACAACTCACGGTATGGCTAAGTGGCTGCTGTGGTTTTGGCACTCCAGTTGTATGTACTGACCGTACCACGTCTCTCTGCATTGCAGGAAGCTGATGAAGCACTGCTGTGCAACCTGGAGCTGCAGATCGAGTCCCAATTCCTGCAGGATGACATTAATGCCACAAAGGACAGATACAAGAAGGTAATAGGCTGAATTTGCCATCTTCTTTAGATCTTTCTCCTAGAGATGCGTGTGAAGCATAGCTCTTCCCCATGATCTGTTCCAGTGGGAAATTAAAGTAAGTCCCGTTTGTGTTTTGGTGGGTAAACTGTATTTTCAGCGGGCACAACAGCTGCAGTGTGGAGGTCAAGCCCAATGGCTGGATGGCTGCAAGCATCTGAATTGACTCCCTCAGGGTCCAATGTCTACACCTGTAGCGATGTCTTGAATATGTTGACCTGTTACCATGATTCAGCCCAATGTACTGGTCAAGCTGTCTTCTGTTTCATGCTAAGAAGCTATTGCTTTCATCAGAGGGGCTTTCCCAATTTTCTAGGCCAGAGCATTCCAGTTAATCAGCAGAAATAAGCCTGTGGCCATATGATTACACTGCAGCCGACTAACACATGCAGCCCCCTTCTCCTTCCTGGGAGAGCTGTGAGGCTTGGCATCGGGCCACTGTCCCATCTTGGCTGCTTTTGAAAGAAGCAGCTCACTTTTTTGGACGACATGCAAAGGTATTTGTGGTCCTCATTTTGAAAATCTCCCGTGAAGTCAGAAATCACGGAATCTTAAATTAAGACTGTGAACTATATTGTCACTTAGCCAAATGCCTGCAATGTACCCTCAGCGTGATGAAACTGTTAGCTCACATGCATTCAAACTCAGGTCTAAAACCACATTCCAAGACCAAGTCTGAACATGAACATGACTTTTATATGCTGAAAGAAGTAAATATCTAGGAATAAGCCCCAGAAGTGGAGCATATTGAAGGGCACATCTCGCCATGGCATTTTCTGATGAAAATGTTTTTTACTTCACCACAGAACCTTATGGAAATCCAGACCTATGTCAATGTTTTGCAGCAGATCATCCAGACAACTCCCCGCGTGTCCCCGATAACCACTGGCATATGTGAGGTAGGTATTGCTGTCGGTAAATACATGCTGTTCTAAGTAAGAAAGAGTCAATGTTTATTCCTAAAGCATCCCAGATCCTCTAACTCCCACTCCAATGTTAGACGAAAACGGCAACAACTGTGCCTAAGTGCTGAATATGAGAGAAAAAACTAATTGTAGCTTTGGAAATATGTATTAGCCCCCAAAATGGCTAGTTGAAAGGTAGTTGAAGTAGTTGTGCTTCCTAGCTGAGGAAGAGCTGGCAGGATATTTAAGTATTTACAGAGAGTAAATCATGTCCTGAAGGGATGAGATGTGGTGAAAATTTGTAAATCAAAATATTGGTACAGACTAAACGAAAACTTGGCAATTCCCACCAATGTGAGTGGCTATGCCAAGAACGTTTATTGGTTGGAAGAAGATATGAACAGCTACATCTACAAGGGCCTAATTTCAACGTAAGCTGTACTTCTAGTCCGGCTATCTGACATCTTTTATTCTTAAAGCCGTGCCACAAGGGTTTACTTGAGCTTCAATACCCACCTTTTTATTTATCTTTTGTAATTTTCTATTTGTCTTTACAGTTTATTTCCAGTAGTAGAATTTCTTTTGTCTCTCTTTAAAAGAGTGAAACATACTTTCCTGTACACACGTTTGTTTTTTTTTTTCTTCTGACCAGGAAAAACTGATAGCGGAGAGGAGGATCCCTGTTCTGCAGAGCCAGCTGGAAGAATACAAGAGCATCCTCTGCCAGCTACAGGCACAAAAATACAAACTGCAGACAGAGGTACTGCCATAACTAGCCATAAACACAACCATGATGCTCATGAACTGTGCTCTTTTTATGGCCACGTGGTCTTTAACAGGGTCTGGTGAACTCAGTTGCCTTGGAGATGTGTTTTCCGTTTTCCATCTTCTTCTTCAGCTGTTTCGTTCTCATTCTCTTGGTGGCCCAAATCATGAGGTTTAGATGGCCAGGGAGGGCTGTAGGTATTGTAGCCACAATGAAGCCATCTTTGCTTATCAGAGTAGCTGGTGGGAGAAGGTTTCTGTGTTGTCACTAGATTTCTGTGGGATGGAGTCAGCAGGAGGCTGTGGATGGAAATGTCACATGGGGCTTGTCTCACTTTCTTACTTACTGAGCTCAGGCTGGAAACTGGCTCCATGAAAAACGATGGGGGACCTTCAGGGCTCTGCCCAGTCCTTTTCATCAGTGCCACAACCAGTGCTGAGCTTGCTGTGAGAAGGACTGGACAGACTTGGTAATGAAAACTCAATGTCCTTTGAAACAGCTGGATTTGGCATCCTGCGTTCATCCCTGTCACTGCTAAGCAGTGCAACACCTCTCCTGTGCTTAGACACTACCAGCACCAAAACGACTTGCTTTTTGCCAATTCCCGATTTGCAGAAAGTGACTGGCCAAGACTTTCATTCATTGCTCCTGCTCATCTCCCAGCCAAACTTGCCATAAATCAACCTTCCTCCTCCAGCCAGTGTCTCTGAGCAAGCGTGCAGTGCAGGGGCAAGGGGGGCAGGAGATGGAGGAGCAGCTAAAGGCTACAGTGAATAGAAACCAGTCCTGTACAGTTGCCTGTGGCAGGTCTGCCTACACACAGTCGAATGTTTCTTAGTGGATGGGGATGGAGAATGACCACCTTATGCCCCCCAAATACAGCTTCCTTTGCGCCTCGAGTTGTCCATCCGGGCTGGGGGGAGGGATATACTGGCATAAAACACCTTTTGGTGGGATTTTGGACTCCTCTGGACAGTCAGAGTAGCAGCTCTTAACTTCCTGAGCGTAACTTCTCTCACTAGGGCACTCAGGGACAGTGCTACTCCCGGGTCTTTTCCTTGGTCTTTTCTCATGTCTGGTGCTCTGGTGGAAAGGACACATGCGCCTGGGAAGGGCAAGAATCAATATAGCGATAAGTGAGATAATGAATCAATATAGAAAAAAGGGGAGAAAATCAGCCTTCTGCTGGCAAACGGAGAGAGGCACTCTTTGGGGAATTAACCGTGCTGCTTTGAAAATCAAATCTTCATGTCCCATTTAGAAAGAGTTTATTAATTCATTCCTTCTCATGCCTTGAGATTAAAAGAGTGAAATAACTTTTTGAGTGGAGGTCGATGGCATGGTTGCTTGTGACAGCGAAGGCTGGAGCTGATGACTGAGGTGTCCTCGAGCTCCTTTGCTTTCCTCTTTCTGGACCTGATAACCGCGTTGTGGAGAGGTTATCGACCCACCTCGTGAGCACTGGGCACTAAAGGGGTCTGTGGAACCTCTTGGTCCGCTGGTACACTGCACTATAACCAAACTAATACCAAGGGACTTAGCTCCTAAATTTAGGCTCTTAAAAGGTTTTTGAAAATCTTGCCTGTAACATATAGATATAAATCAATTATTAAAGAATCCATTAGTCGGTTATTGCCCCATTAGCTTTTTGTGAGTGCGTGTCTTTAAAAGCTGTTTGAAACGGGAAAAAAAAATCCCAAGTGATAAAGTAACTATAATAAATAGCCAAAAATAGCAGAAGAAAGTGAGAGCAGAATTATGCTGCCAAATATCCCACCTGTAATTCCTGCCCCTTGTTTTTGCAAGGGACTCATCGCCACCTCCTGGTTGATGCGCACTCCAGTGACTGGCTTTGAGGCCTTACTGCACAGCAGTTATTTTTATCGCTAAAGTAAAAAAGCTGAAGAATTGAATTCAAAAGGGAAGCTTTTTATTTAAAAAAAGACCCTTCCTTAACCTTCAGTGCTTGGTCTGTGGACCGCAGAGAAGGAAGAACAGGTTTTGCCCGGGCACATCTTCCCAGTTAAGCACTTTTGTTCTCCTCTTAAGACACGGCCTGCTCTGCTGAGGCTGTCCATGGTGAGCTGCGGGTCACGCAGCGAGACATCAGCCAGCCTTGCGTGCATGGGGAAGGAGACATCACGCAGCTGCTTCCCTGGTTCATGCCGATCCCATCATGCTTATTGTGGAACAGAAGCATTGGGATAGATAAGGGGGTGGGGGGAGAGTTACTGGTTTTGAATAGCTAAACAAATGCAGCGAAACTGCCACTGCAGTGTGGCCTCGCACATCGTAATAAAATGTCTTGCCTTTAATTACCCTTGAAATATGGGGATGCTGAATGCTTCAGAGCTGCTTCTTTCACCCACCAATTTTGTTCACCAGACAACCATGCTGGAGCAAGCGATTAAAACCACCCAGGAGAGTTATGATGATGAAATTCAGCTTTACAATGAGCAGATTGAAAACCTTAGGAAGGGGATAGAGGAGGCCGAGAGGACCTTGGAGAAGTACACGACCGACTGCCGCCAGCTGGTGATCTACCAGCAGTCCCTGGAGAACGAGCTGGAACGGTACAAACGTATCATCGAGAACGAGGACAGCCGGTAAGGCTGGATTTCTGGACTCTCCCAAAGGGGCCAGTGATCTCCTTTAGCTCCTTTGAAAAACGTATGTTTAAGGGCATTTGATCCACCCAAAGCTATGACCATTTCACACCTTTCACTGGTAAATATCCAGGGACAGGAATCTAAATAGATGCAAAATCTGGTCAAGCCTCTGCCAAGGAAAGGGTCAGAGCCATTTCGAGCTTTTCCATGCAGTCTCCTTTCCATATACTGTCCTGGCATCAGTGAACAGAGGTCAGGGAGCATATGAAAGCAAACTGAACACCCTCTCCACTGCCCAGGCGTTAGTGAAGCTTGCTGGGGTGTTACAGGCAGGTTGGTCTCACAGGGCTCAGACAGGACAAATGTCCTGTAAAGCAAAACACTCTTCACAGCAGCCCCATTCTTCAAGCAAGGGGGAAAAAGAGTAGAATGTAAGAAATTTGCAGGGATTTGAGTTGTGTTTAAACCTGCGGAGGAGCACTGGCTCCCTCTAATGTCAACCATCAGCCTCACACGAGAAAAGGAGCTGGGCTTTCACAGCAGCAGCTGGTGCTGCCTGCGCAGGCAGAGCCAGACCCTGGAGCGCCCAAACCGCTGCTCTGGGTTGTCCAGAAGGTGCAGGGGAAGGACACACACTAACAGGCAATCTCACATGTGGGGAACAGATGTTTCAGCAATTTTCAGCATCTCATTTTGGACACTGTGTTCTGGTTAGGAGTATCTGATCAGGGTAATTCGCAGTGCCAAAAATCCAAATGTGCATCTCTTGCATATCTACACAGGGTATACATCCTCCCTACAGGCCAAAATATTATCTCAAATTCTAGCAGAGCAGCCTGGAAAGGCCACAGATGCAGTAACTGGTCTGCATGTAGGCCAGCTTCTCAGTTTTTATTTTTAACCCTTAATACCACTGACTCCTCAAATATTTTCCAAGGAAGACTGCTCAGTTTTCTTCTTGCCCTTCTGAAGTCAGGCATATGCAGGTAACATTGTACCAGCTACCAAATTTTGTATTTTACCAGCCAGCATGTACAGCTCTTGCTGACCTCTGGTAGGCGTGAATTGACTGTTGCCCATCCAAAATCTTCCCATCCTTTCAAAGTGCTGTGCTAAATTACAAACCTGTTGCTATGGGTTTTAATTACTGGTGTACTTTACCTAATGGAGCATCCCACGTCTTTGGCTGGTCGAAACCAGCCCCGCTCCTGCAAAGGTGCTGTGGCTGTGTTGATTTTCCCCAGACAAGAAACAGGCCCCCGTCGTTCTCTTTGACTCCTCACCACAGAGAAATACGTTTTCTTTAACCTCCATGCTTCATTTTGCGCAATTTCACTTGCTCTTGATGGAAATGAGGGGGAGAGATCTGACCGATGCGCGTCTTCTCCGGCAGGTTAAACTCTGCTATAGCAGGAACGCCAGTCACACTCTTCACGCAGATCTATAGACCTGTCCAGCCTCAAGCTTCGAGGGGAAGAGGTAAACCTGTGACATGTCTTCCCGTGTCTGTCAAGAGCAGCATTATTGTATTTTAAGCTGTTTTTTCCATTTGTCTTCCATACGAACCAGCCGTGACAGCCTGACTTGAGGCGTGCTAAGTAAATGCAACGATTTCAGCTTACCTCAGCTGGCTTTGGGACAAGCTGTCAAAGGCCAAAACCACAAGCAAAAGAGTTTCTTTGCTAATTTCTGCCATTTAGTACTTAGGCCAATCAGTAGAGCAAAGTCAGAAGGCACCTGAAGCTACAGAAAGAGCTGGGGGTTTTGTGCTGACTTGTTGCGAGTCGTTGGCCAACACTTCAGTCGCGTGCAAAGAGCATCAGGGCATGTTGAGTGCTGCAGGCAGGCAGAGGACACTTTTTCGGGCCTGTGTCCCATGGCCTGGTTTCCTCTGAATGGGGTTTCCTCCATGTTGTATGATTGCTTGTTAGAATTAGGATGCTTGTAAACCTGGTGACAAGGAAACAGCCAAGTTTAAACTAGCAAAGCTGCTTGTAACAAAGAGGGGAGTTGGTTCGTAGAAAGGTGCTGTAGGTACTAACATATGGGATGACTTACTATAGCTTAACTCCAAGGCTCGCTAGGGTTTTACTAGCAACAAACTGCCCTGAGAACAGAGAGAAACCGTCAAATGAGGTTTTCCTTTGGCGTGCAGCTGTAATTTTTCTAAAACTGCTCTGTGAACCGTAGCATTTTTATATGAAATGGGTCCATAATCCACAAGGCCAAATCCTCAGCAGCTGTAAATAACTCCTGTCCTGTGAAGTGTTGTTTTATACCCACTGAAGATTCAGCCCATCTCTATCCACACCTCTGCTTTCTACCTGCAAGGTGAGCAGGGCATTTTACGTGCATTACTGTACCTGTGACATTGCACAAAACAGGTGCCTTGGGGAAAACATATTAATACCTGTCTGTCCCTGTGTTCCCCTAATTCCCGGTGCCAACCTCTGCCTCCTCTGCTCTAGCTGTTCATGCCACGGAAATCAGTTGCCTGCCCGTGCTCCTGCTGCTGCTGCTGAGCTCTCATGGGGTCTATGGCTACTGACTGCCCAGGAGATCAGAAACACAGCCAGCGGGCAGGGCTTCCCTCTGCGCGGGCCTAGAGCTCAACGTCGGTGTTCGAGTGATGCCAAAATGTTGCTCCTCAGCACCGCGCCACTGGCTGGGCGGCTGCTTAGCTCTGGGCCTGCCGGCCGCTCGCTGCTCCCTCCTGACCCACCTCCCTGCATCTGCCCATATCCAAAAGTGCCGTGACGGGAGGTGCCGGGCTCGCTCTTAGCCCCCCTGGGACACAAAGGTGAGGAGTCCCACTGCTGAGCCCATCTTCAGAAGTGCTGGAAGAGCTGCTGATGACACTCACCTTTTCCATCCAGCCTGGACCGCTCGCCCAGCAACGCTGCATTCAGCGGGAGGGTTTTAAATAGGGCTTTGGGGTTTTCTTTCCTCCCTAAACCCTAGCAGGAGTTGTAAAAGGCAGACAAGCTGTTTCCACTTAGTCCTACTGCCAGGCCATGCTTCTAACTTTGAGCACCTGGCTTCAGTCGCTGCCTTCAGAGAGGAGGTTTCTTGTCTAGTTAACAGGGCCAAACTCTGCCACGATGCCTGGGAGGAAGGTGCTGAGCCCGACTGCAGCAGCAGGCGCTGAACGCTCCTGCTGAGCATTAAGGCAGGCCTGACAGGTGAACGTTTTGTGCAGCTGCCTCTCTTACACGCACGGTTGTCCTGTCCGCACGCTGTGTATGGCAGTGGCAACCTCAGATGCAAAATGGCGACTTGGCCGAGGGGGCCCACGCAAAAGAAGAGGCTGTTTAATGCGCTGGCAGAAGCTGTGCTCACATTTGCTGCTGCATTCAGCTCTCCACCTGCAGCACTGAGGGTGAGAGGCAGCTCTAGCATTTCCAGCGGCTGTGTTCAGCACTGTTTGTTGTTTGCTTTGTTTTGATTTTTCCCTAGATATCACCCAGGCCATGCAAGACATTGCCAGTGTAAAGCCCAGACAAAAAGCTCTGACAAAGAAAATTGCCAGGAAAAAGGAGCTGATGTCTAAAGACATAACCGACGGTCTCTCGCCTGAAAGAATGTACGAAAGAACTCTGGAAGGTTTTGACCAAGATCAGCTGGAGTTTAGGCACGAAGGCTCAGTCACATGTGAACCTGGGCAGGAAGAGTTAGAACTTGACGAAACAGAAACGGGCCCTGAGGACGTACCTGATGGAGCCCAGATAAGTAAAGCCTTCGATAAATTATGTAACATTGTGAGGGAGAAGATAAGAGTCTACAAGAGACCAGAGCCTAAACCTGATGCCTATCCCAAAGGGCGTTATGTGCTGGTAACAGGGGAGGAAGGCTATGAAGAGCCTTGCATCTTGGCCCCCTCCATCCCAGCTGTGGGAGGGATCATAGTTTCCACGAGCAACGGGAAGGTGATGAACGGTGGTGAAGTGGAGCCCATACCGGAGCTGCCAGAACCTGCTGAACCATCAGAAAAAGAGAAAGAGGCTATCTGTGAAAGGAGGGAAGAGTTTGAACTTCTTCAAGATAAACAGAAAGAGGAAGAGAGACAAGACATACTTGAATGGGGCAAAAAAACAAGAGGAAAAATCGAGCAAATCACAAAGTATCGGGAAATCTCTGAGCCTGAGAGAGTTCCTTCCCCTGGTCTGATAAGCCCAACCGAGCCAGGAGTCCTTCGAGAGGCAGAATATGATCGAGAAGATAAGCAGGCCCTTTTGTTCAGGGAAGCAGGCTTGCCCGGCTCCATGAGCTACGAGAAGGTGGAGGTGGTGGAGTCCATCGAGAAGTTTTCAGATGACAGAATTCAGACGTACGAAGAGACAGCGATGATTGTGGAGACGATGATAGAGAAGACAAGCAAGAAGAAACCAGGTGACAAAGGCTCTTAAGTGACACCCCCCCCCTTGATAGTCAACTTGTCTGGCATAGTTATTAAATGACTGTTTTTTTCCTGACCGAATGATACAGTAGTGAGATTTTTGCTGTTTGGTATGGAACAGATTGATACCTTGATGGCGATTCTGTCTGATGTAGGCTCGCCTTTGGCGCAATGACCACGAGCGCGCTCCAGGGCAACAAGTAATAGGCACCTCCTATGCAATTGATTTTCATGATTAGGACAAGTTGAAAGTAATTATTATTACAGAGCTGCCTAGCTTTCCACAGTATCGGGGACAAATTGCATATTCCTCTACTGCTCCATACATAGCTGCCGTACGATTCCCCATCTCTTCAGACAGCTGCAATTGTTAACTTGTGACATCTGGTTCATTTAATAAAAGTTTGGCCTTCTACAGAAGATACCCACTGTGGGTTTGTTTTGCGTTTACCGTTGACCGATGGTCCCTACTAGTAAACGTCAACTGACGGGGTGTGCAGGAGGTTTTCCAGGGGAAGGGCTGGATACCTGGTCAATAACCTATTCCAAATCTCTCTCATTTACAGTCTTGAAATAGAGATGAGCTCGGCAGACCTCTCTTTTTGGATTTAAAGACAAACTCTCTGTATTTGAAATAAGCTCTTACTGCCTATCTTCTCAGAATAAAACTTGAAATAACCCTTATAAAAGATACTGAAGACATTATTCGTCCTTCACCAACACAACTAAGGCATTTACGAATGCCAACAAGCTTTTGAGCAGACTGCAGCCAACTCAGACGACTGTGTGTTTCGGTATTTTCTTGTTAGGTATTTTCTTGTTAAGTATTTCCTCGGACTGTAGCGTTTGACAGAGTTTAATACTGCCACGTGATCCTGCCGCAGCCCACGGCGCGCCACGGGGCTGCTGGAACACGCGGTGCCTTCCCATGGCCCCTTGCCTGGGGAAGCAAAAAGCAGCACTTCTGCAACAGCTTCTTGCAGCTTCTAGAAATCTTTGCCTCAGAGGAAAGGAAAAAAAAAACGAGAAAGAAAGGAAATCCTTCAGTTGTGTATATGCAAATACTGAGCACCATTTAAAGTGCTGGTGCATCATTGAGGCCTCAGCTTGACTTCAGGCATACAAATAATCCCACTAAAGCAAGGTATATAGTGAAGTGTCTTACTGGGCTGGACTCTGCATGTTCCTTCTCCCATCCCAGTTCTCAAAGGTTTCCTTTCAGCTTTTGGCGTTGTTATGCCTTTTGCTTTCGGGTTGATTGCGCGTCAGCTGTGAAGGCCGGGGCTAAGCGCCACTTGAGCTGACGAGCCTGAGCTTCAGGACTACATCACCTGAGACTTTCCTTCAATACTCTGTTGGTTGTTTTTTTTTTCATTAGTGAGTTCCAATGCATTTATAGCAGCTAATCTGACTATTATGTCTGATAAAGTGGCACCTTCTTCTTTGAAACAGGGACAGGTCACCCACCTATAGGCACGTTTTTATTTGGGTGGGTGGTGGTTTTTTTTGTCACTGCTGCTTTATTGAAATGCTGTGGGAGTATATGCCAGACATTTCTCGCTAGGATGTGTGCTGCTTTTCAGTTTAATTTATTAACACTGTAAATAACTGCAGAGAAGGAATTTATCAATGCGTGCGCAGGCTGCGCTCTGGTGAGCTGCTTAGAATAACTGCTGGTGAAAGCGGCTTTTTACTACTGCAAGGGGAAAGGGGGGAAAAAAACAAACCAAAACCACCAAACCCAACTGCAGCAAGAGGAAGGCTGTTTAATACTTCTGTCACAAAACAGGGTGTAAACAACAGCTTCAGGCAGTAGGAGCCAGAACTCGGTATTCCCCCAACCATCTGATTTCACTGCCATACAGAGCGCTTCAGGTTCAGAATAGAAATTCCTGAAGCAATGGCAAAGAGGTACCGCTGCAGGAGAGCCTCGGCCAGGCGGCTGGTGCGCGAGTAACCCCGCCACCTTCAGCTACCTTGTGCTGTGGTGTCGCCACTCTACGCTGCTGACATCGAAATGGCCTTTCTGATGCACGTAAGCCTTGCTGAGCAGTATAAATGCCACTCCTGAAGCGGGTTTAGTGGCACGTGGTACTGAAGAAGTCACGTACTGCATTGCATAGGCAGCGATGCCGAGGTGCAAGACTTGACCCAAGCTGCATCACAGGCACCACCAGCAGCAGAAGTCAAGGACCATGGGGAACTAAGGTCTAAAGTCCTCTACGAGCTCTGACCTGCCACAAGCATGGCGGTAAGGTTGCAGATGACAGGCATCTTTCTGTAAACTTGTATGAAAAATTATATAGAAGACCACTAGTATTCTATTGTTCATAATGACAGTGCTGAAAGGTAGCATAAATCTCATTATTTATGGGCTAACTGCTGCTTTAAATGCAGAGTCTCAAATGCAGTGTCTCAAACAAGTGTCTAAATGCTAATTGCAAAGAGTGTAATGGTGAACAGTTGCAAGCATTTATTCAGCAGAGCCTGGGATGAGACCTAGGTTACTACAGACGTATTCGCGCCTCTGTGGCAATCGGAACTAGATCAGGAGGTTCCCTGCCATCTTTTACTGCTGCAGACATGGTAAGAAATTATAAAATTACACGTACCCTGTGCTACAGGAACACGAGCTAAAAAGTACCCAGAAGTGCGGGTGGGAAGTAGGGAGGACAAGGAAATAGGGGGTTTTTTTTGTGGATCAGTGTGTTCCAAACAGCAGAGAAGAACACCTGCTGTTGTATTTCCTCGGGGCCAGAACTGCTTATGAAACACAGCGCTAAAATGTCCCTGTCTGTCTCCCTGAGCGGCCCCTGCCCCACTGCGGGCAGCAGTTCAGCACCCGCGCCGCTGCCCACCGCTGCCGAGCTGCCCTGGGAGCCTGCGGGTTCGGACCACGTAAGTAACGCCCACGGCTCTTCCCAGCCTGCGGCCTTCGCCTGCTACGTCCCACCGCATCACAGGGTTAACATAAAGCCTGATAGTCTTCATCTGGTGCTGTCAACGCTTTTGGAGGATCGTGTTTATTTTCTCAGTAGCCAGCATACATGGGATACAAATTTCCTTATATATGTATATAAAAAGCAGAGGCGTAAGAAGTCATCCCACTTGCAGCAGCAGGTTACCTCCCGTGTACCTTCGGATAGGCAATGATGATAGGACCTGCCAGTTTACAACAGCTCTTTATTTTACTCATATTATAAAACATCATCACAGGGCTTTAGTTAAACAGTGTTCACCTGTTTCAAATAATGAGCTTCATTTTCCCCTTTATTATAAATGCTAACAAATTAACTTTATTTTCCATCAGCAATACCATAAAAACTTAGTCTAACTGGACATATTTTTCAGTGATCCCCGATGCAAAAATCCTGAAGAATTTGAAGTAGATCTCTATATTGTATATACACTTAGTTTTATATATATACTTATATCAAAACTCACCATTTCTGTATATCACTCATTATCGTGATCTTTTACTTAATAAATTATGTCAGCATTATGAAAATATGAACAACCATCTAGTTACTTTGCTGCTTTATAAGATATTTAATGATTGAACAGAGAACTGCAAAATTACATGAATGCAATGGAAAGTCATGTACACGGTCATTTAGGATTTCCACATGGACTTTTCATATTCCAAAACTTTTTCCACATTTTAGAAGTAAGTCCTTCAGAAGCTTCCAGTTACCTCTTTCTTTAACACATACACACAAAAAGTAATGATGTGCGTATATGCATTATACATTACATACCATATGTAATTCTATATATATATTTATAAGCAAATATATGTAACATACTCTGAATATACATATCATATGTAATATATATACACAGAGAGAGAGATACCACAGGTGCATCATATGCATTTAGACATACAGGTGTATGCATAAATATATATATATATGGTAAATTCTTCCCTCTGATATGTATACACTGCTCTTTTCTGAGAACTGGGTGCCTTCCACAGCAATGTACTGCCGCCAGCGCGATCCATTCACTTCCAAAGACGCAAGCAAACCTGTTCCATTGAACTTCAGTGAGTTTTGGCTCATGCCTTCACACTTTGAAGTGGACCCCATCCTGTCCTTAGGTTAAGTTTTAAATCACCAAATTAAACATAGTTGGCACTATAATGTATTTGAACAAATAACTTCAAAAATAAAAATCACATGGGGCCTGATCCTTCTCCTGCCGACGCCTGTTTTATCCCAGCGTGACTCGGCTGTCCGAAGGGACTGCTGCACGCAGCGAGGAACCTGTGAGTAGTCTCCCCAGGCTGCTTGTCTTGGCTTTAGAGTGTAATTCACATAGACATTGAGTAGGTTGAGCTGTTTATTTTGCATTTGGATTTGCAAAGGAAAGAACAGGCCTTTTACCGAAACATAAAACGTGGATATTCACTAGAAATAACAGCATAGAGTATGCATTCTTAAGTGAAACGTGTGCACCATATAACCTTTGGGTTACGTTTTTAATTTGTTAGATAAATATTTACTTAATGTGTTTCTACTACTATGCACCTGATTAACCAGGACAACTTTTATTAAAACGTTTTAGATGAATACTCTGCATATTAAAAATACGTAATAAAATTCTGAAACTAGTCACCGCTAAAAAGTAGATCTTGGATCCTGCAAAGATCCAAAGCACCTCCTTAAAATTAGAATTTGAGTAGGTCCACTGATGGCCTTTACTGTGAGCGAGTGCCTAAATATTTGCAGAATCAAGACCCTTTATTATTCAAAGGTTAAATTTGGGATCTCACACCTGAGAACACGTAGTGGTTACTATCATGAGTAATCCCCACCGAGGAGAACGTTATGTCTCGCGGCAATAGCCAAAGCAGACTCTGAGGGCGAGAGAGACCGAACTTTACTCCGGTATGAAAAGTGAGGGTGGGACTGACTCTTTAAACGGCAAAGAGCAATGATAAGAACAAATCTTCCCAAACACACTACATTTTATTTCCCAAGAAGACCAACTTTGCATTACACATTAATAATTTAGGCATATTCTTCTCCTTAAATATATTTGTATAACATAAAAATAACAAATCTCTATTTTTAAAAATGAAATTTGAATAAAAAATTGCTTTGGGACTGAAACTGCGTACTTCAAATCTCTCCCACAGCAATTTACTGACAGCCCGGTTGTGAACCCCAGAAAACAGGGGTCTGCGGTTGGCAATGCTGACACGGCCTCACCTTACGCTGCTGTGGTGCACCTCGGTATAAAGACGAGCAGATGCACTCTTCTGCACACAGGTTGCCAGAAATCCTACAGCTCATTCCCTATGTGCTCATTCTGCTGTAAGATAGTAAATTAATTGAAAATGCCAAAATTTTTTAAAAAATAAGCCAACCCAAAACTGAAACTTGTGCTTCTAGAATGCCCTGACCCTGTTTGCAAAGCACTTCCCCCGTCACCCGGCTTTGGCATCACTTTACCTTCCTTATTGCGTGCCTGTTGAACCATCCTGTGGCTGAAGCATTAGCGTGTATGTTGTATAAGTGTATATATTAAAGAAAACTCTCAAAAGAATTGGATTTTGGCAAATAGGCTTGGTAAATTTTCTTCATCTCTAGATTCTTTCTTTTTGTAGGGTCTAGTGCTACTTTGGTTGAACCCAATGGGGAAAGTCCCACTGAAGTCAGTGATGCAAAAGGAGCTGTTAGACGTTCAAAGATCTCTCCAGCCAACCTCTCTGTGATTCCCTCTCTCACGGTAATTTTTAAAAATGTGCCCATTATCACCAACTGCCAATGTTAAAATTCACTCTTTTTTTTAATACAAACAACATTTACCACAAAAATATGAAGGGAAAAGCCATCGACTTGTTTGCAGGTTATTACCGATTTGTATGACACAAAAGAAAAATCATTTACAGTCACAAACTGTACATAGTATTTGGTGGGGGACAGTATATTTGCGGTTTAGAGTAAAAAAAGGATTGCTTCAGTGGTAATTAAAATAATTATTGACGAGATATAAGACTTTAAAATCAAGAAAGTGTGATAATTTGGCTACAGAGACGATCATTGTAATATGTCTAACACAGAGGTTTGGATAGTAGAAAGGTGAGTAGAGGGATCTGGGGAAGGAAAGACACCGTCATGCAGAACAGCACTAGTTCTTGCTCAGTATACTCTTCAGGCTTCTCTCCACTGCTTCATCTAATTCTTCTTCCAGCTCTTCCTTCTTGGACATGGCCAGTTTGGACTGATAATCTTTTACTATTTGGTCTATATACGGTGCACTCTGAGTCCCGTGCAGCATCAGCGTCCACTCCTTCAGGACGCCCCGCTGCGGCAGACTGCCGACAAACCCAATCTCTAGAGCCCAGGTGCCTCGGGGGTCTTCTCCCCAAGTGTGTGTGGTCATGAAGGGCCATTTGTCAAAACCCACCTTGGCGTCGTCATCCCTGGGACGCCGGCTCAGTAAAATGGACTTTGTTCCCATTGGCGAGGTCATGTTGATGTTGAGGTCTCCTCGCCTAGTGGAATTCACAGTTATAACTGCCTGGACGTGTTCAAGGTATCGGACAAAGTTTTCCTTCCCCTCACAAGCATCAGTTGTAAGCGTGAGGACCAGCTTGCCACTTGGTGGTATCTTTCTGCAGTTCAAAAGATAATTAAGCAAATTAAAAGGATACAGACAGCATGACATGGCTGATTCTAAAACTACTGGGTTTTGGTGTCTCTCAGAAAAACGCGCGCTATTTTCCTTATTAATACATGGAAAAGTAAGGAAATAGTAGTTGCAAACCTAGCCAGAAAGAGAACGTTCTCTTTTTAGAAGATGGTATCAAAACCTTAATTTGAAAATACATTATGAAATGTACACCTACACAAAGAGAAGGAATACAATTAAGAGGAACGTACTGCTATTTAAGAAATATTAACATATTTAATAGCTGCCTTTACTTATCGCTCCTATATTGGGTAATTGCATAATAATGTGTATATTCCGTAGAAGAACAGCGAGCAGTCAGTCATGTCAGACAGTTGCCTTAAAAGACGGCAGCGAACGGCTGCCTGGAGTCAGAGGAGCCAGCTGCACGGCATTTCAGCACAGCCACATTGAAGCCTACAACCTTGTTCTGATTCGGAAACCAGCACAAACATGGGATCCCAGTTTCAGCTCATTTGAAAAATATTTTTCCATTAAAATTGCTGTCCTTGAACTGCTCCCGTGCAGGAGCACACACACAGAGAGAAGAAGTTGCACTTGTTTACTGAGCTGCCAAAGTGCTGCACCTTGAAGTCAGAGTTTCTTGGCGATTATAATTCAGTCCCTATGAAGGCAAACTCAGAGTTAACTGAAGGACATTTGTCCCAAGTACTACCAGAAAGCTAGGCCTGCAGGTGGAGCAGAGCCCTGCGCAAGGTGCATCCACGCCTTCCCAGCTCTCGCAGAGGAGGCCGGGGGTCGCTGTGCGCTGGGTGGTCCTGCTGGGAATCCCAGCGCAGGCCCAAGGGCAGGCCCAAGGGCAGGGGTGCCTGGCCCAGGCTGCCTCAGGATGCCAGTGGCAATTACCAGTTGCCTCAGAAACTGGCTGGCAAACTACACTGGAAACGTCGACAAAAGTCTCTGCGTCTTCACCATCAGCAAGCTGTGAGCAGTGTGACGCTTTCCTCTGTCTAAAAGAAATACTTGAAAGACAAGAATTACTGCAATCATTAAAAAAGGGAAGAAGTCACAAAAGACTCCAGTCAGCTTGTCATTACCTCTTCCAGTGGATTCTCCGTGACCGAGGTTTTGCAGTAAAATAAGAGAGAGTCCCTTTTAAAGGGCATTGACCACACTGTGATAATTAATACCTTCTTTTCAAAACAAGTAAGTGCCAGCCTTTTCCCTTTGCTAATGAAATAGCGTGTTCTTCAGAGACCAGTGAAAGCATTTCATTCAAGCCGAGCTTCCAGGAATTCTCTTCTTCTTGAGATGAGCTCCAGGTATTACTGCTTAGTACCTCACTAATTGGCTGGGGCCAGCCTCTGCCCCCCTTTCATAGAGTACTGCCTTCTTAGGAGTACTTGCAGAGTAAAAAGACATCAGGTCCAGGTCCTCAAGGCATTTGAACACCTTCAGCTGAAAAACCTGCGTTGTTCTGAATCTTATGGACGCCCTGGAGCAGAAGCTGGTATAACATAAATATTCTATAGCTAAAATATTTAAACATATAATACCCTCAAGATTTATTTTGTGTGCCAAAATACAAGGAAAAGGCACTCTATGCCAGCTAGAGGTGAAGGATCATAGTCCCACAGTTGCCATATACCTGCAATTTCTCTGCATGGGAAGCATCGTCCTCAAAGCAACCTGAATTCATGTTGTCTCACAGCAGTCTCACACAGCGGACAAAGCTTTGTCAAACAGTGCTCTGTTCCAACAGCTGTGATAAGCGCCTTCTATCTCCTCCAGTAAATGAGGGAGGACCCCACAGTGTGAGTCTTTTCTATCTATCAACACCAAACCCCAAAGAAATAAGAGCAGTGTTACCACTCCATCTGCTTCGCAGACAGCCTGACAGCTGCAGACAGCTTTTCTCTCCACCTTCCTAAGTGCTGCAGTGCAAAAGTTATCTCAGCTCTCTAAAACACATGAGAAAAGGCTTGCTCTGTTTCCCCCTTTCCTATTAATTAGGATCCAACACTCTCTGCTTTGCTAAACTAATTACAATAGTCCAGGTGAATTTCCCCAGAGAAACAAAAAGAACCAGGGGTGGTGGAAAAAGCCTGACACGAAAGGAACCGAAGAGGAGATGGGTTTGCCACAGCCTCACAGTGTACCGCTGCCTAATCGAGATATATATATATATATAAAAAAAATATTCACTTTTGCATGAAGTATAGTACCCAGTTAAGAGATGAGCAGGGGGAGCTAACTGCTCTCTAGAAGCAGACTCCTATGCTCCTGTTCCTCAGCTAATGGACTAGGATTGTCCTAAATCATCTTTGTATCGCCCTGGAACAGCCAGCTTCAGACTTGAATTTTTTATTTTTTGCTGACCCAACAAAAATCCCGCTTCAGGGAAAGTTCCTATTGGTAACAAGTGTTTATACATACAGCAGAGAAATGCGGCACTTTAAATACTGATTGCTTTCAGCACACTGTATATTCAAGGCTGTCAATTCTTTCCTGGCCTGTTTCTGCTAATGGACAATGCTCCACACTTCTCTATCGACTACTTACATATTCAATATATATTTAGGTAGGTATTTTGTATCTACAAAAATTTGTATCTATGTAAACATATAGAGAATATATATAGAAGATGTTGCTCCAGCAAGGCCAAACTGGAAAAATAACCCAATTATCCATGGCAGAAGTGCAGCGTAGTTTCCATTTCCAAGGAATCTCTGGAGATGCTGGGACTTCACTCGTTTTATTTACAGTGTAATTCAAAAAATGTAGATGTTGCAAGTCGTGATTCTTACTATCTCCTGTCAGTGTTTCATTTGGGGACATAAATATTACAGCAGTACTATTAACTCGTGTCAGGTAATTATAGGGGGACACCCATACAGCCTGCACACTGAGACTCCCTGCAGCAGGGCTAGGAGGCTTAGGTCGTGACTGACTTGGCTGAAATAACTTGGCTGCTGTTGTACGCTTTTCACATCTCCTCTTTACAAATCTGTGTGCTGTAAGCACAAAGCCTGTGCTGGGCGCTGCTCTCAAAAGACACCAATACAAGGCAATGTATTTCTCAAGTCTCGAGCCTGTTGGGTAACGACAGCTGTAAGGAGGCTTTACTGCAGTTCCAGATCCCTGGAGCGGAGGAAATGCACCATCACCTCTGCTTTTCTATCCGTTCAGCAGCAGAAACGGGACAGAAAAACAAAGGCAGAAGGAGACAATGCTACTGCATCGCACTTGGCCAACTCTGGCTCAGTCTGTTGCCAGAATACTTCTACCGCATTGTCTAACACATGGAGCCAAGCCTACAGAAAGAAATTTTCTCTCTTCCTCTAGGATGATCCCCATTTCAATAAATGGGGCTGCAGTAAGATAAACGAGATGATTTGTCTGCATTTAAATTATGAATAAACTAGAGATAGCTCAAAATTAGCTTCAGCACTCTCATTTGTTTCCTACCTGTGAGCATGCGTCAGCCAGATAAATTAAAACTCAGATTTCAGCTGAGAACTTTGGATCCTGCAAATATGAACCCATCTGGAGCTTGGCAACAAACTTACGCTTTGCCTGGCTGAGCTACGTGTGAGGGTGGCATATTGGTTTGCTTTCTTTTTCCAATAGAATAATGATGCCTTCAAAAATGGCACTGAAAAGTCAAATTTCAAATGGTATAGACATAAATTGGCCATTATTAGATTAGTATTTCAAGTAATTGAATTGAACTATAGCTGTTGCAGTCAATTAGTATTAATTCATTCACTTGTTGACTCATTCACTTTAGCACATGAAGGTAAATCAGAAAATAATTTGATTACCTAGCCTGCAATTAGAGATTTGAAGAACATAAACCAAACACAATTAAACGCTGTAGTGTTCAAACTGAATCACTGGTACCTGTAGATGATTGTTTCAGTCTTCTGGAGATAAAACTGTCTGCTGGAATATGTCACAGGGAGATACGACCTGGCTGACAGATATTTCATGCGGCAGCAGTTCATGTAATTTATAGTGCCAGCCTCCCAGACTTTCGCTTGTGCACAGGCTCTTTATTCACAGAAACTTTAGCACAAACATACCTGTAAGTACTCAGGAGAAACAGATGTTGCTATTAGGACTACTGGCACTAGCAATGATGATACACCTGAGCTGTAGAATGCGCTCCTCCAGCGAACCAGGAACTGAAAGATCATGTCGTTTATCAACTTATTGAAATAGCTGCAATGCTACTGGTGATGTTAGGCTTTCTTAGAAAAAAAATTCCATTATGTTTCTCTGATTATCTATGTCTTTGTCAACATATTTGCATGCTTGTGGTCTCCTAATGCCTGGAAGAAGCCAAACACATATACCAGACTATTCACTTACTCAGGTTCCTGTATTGACCCTCCAACACAATGGAATCTCTCGGGAACAGTCTTCCAGTCTTTCGCCATCTTAACCATTGCTCCTGCATCTAGGACACCATAGCCAAACAAATGGTTGAATTCCAGCCCGACGCCGTTTCTACGCCATTGATGAACCTCATCGTGAAGCTGGTTCCTCTTGGAGGTGAGCACTGTCAGATGCTGCATGTCTCTCCATGTCAGATCTGAGCTGTGGAAGAGCAACATGGAAAACAAACAGTACAGTATTTCCAAGCATATATTAAAGAAAGACAGTGTGTTTGAGTAAGCCTTTTGGTAAAATTTGCTTCTATGAATCACACAGAAATTTTATCTATACACATTTCAATAAAAAAGCTTCTATTGATTTCAGTGGGAACAAGAATAGGTTTCAATTGTATGGTACTTCCCCAAAATATATTCCCAAAATTGCAAAATCATTTCTGATTGTTTCCCTGTTCTTGAAAACAACTGCTTTTCACTACACATTATGGATCCACCGTGCAATTTTTAAGCTGATATAATGAGTAGGATATTGTACCAGATCCTGAAAAGAATACAAAAAGAAAAGGATGATGACAGAATTTCGCCTAGCCGTCCTCTTAAATCTTGCCCTCTTTTCCTTGCCTGCTCCTCCTGCTTTTCCCATGGACCTTCCGAGATTCACCCACAGAAGCCCCAATCTGAGGAAGCTGATGAACTGTATCAATCAAGGTGTTCGTCATTTCAGTATTCTGTGAATACGGGTATATGGGCTGTGGGTGGCTGTGGGTTTGCATTATAAGGAATGGTAGGGGTTTGTCACCCGTGATATACTAGCACGGGTGGATGCAGTCAAGTAACATTTGTCTAGATTTGGTTATAATTTTTCATCATCGTCTCTTCCTAGATCTGCAGTGATTACGATGACAGGAAGGGCACTTATAAGTTATTATTCTCGTGCCGCTTGCGTAGGCACTGCAGAGAAATGGGCACTTGTCATAGAATCATAAATAGTTTGGGTTGGAAGGGATCTTTAAAGGTCGTCTAGTCCAACCCCCCCTGCAATGAGCAGGGACATCTACAACCAGATCAGGTTGCTCAGGGCCCCGTCCAGGCTGACCTTGAATATTTCCAGGGATGAGGCATCTACCACCTCTCTGGGCAACCCCTTCCAGTGTTTCACCACCCTCATTGTAAAAAATTTCTTCCTTATATCTAGTCTAGATCTACCCTCTTTTCATTTAAAACCATTACCCTTTGTCCTATCGCAACAGGCCCTGCTAAAAAAGTTTGTCCCCATCTATCTTATAAGCCTCCTTTAAGTACTGAAAGGCCGCAATAAGGTCTCCCCACAGCCTTCTCTTCTCCAGGCTGAATAATCCCAACTCTCTCAGCCTTTCCTCATAGGAGAGGTGTTCCAGCCCTCAGATCGTTTTTGTGGCCTCCTCTGGACCTGCTCCAACAGGTCCAAGTCCTTCCTATGCTGAGGACCCCAGAGCTGGACGCAGGGCTCCAGGGGGGTCTCACCAGAGCGGAGTAGAGGGGCAGAATCACCTCCCTCGACCTGCTGGCCACTCTTCTTTTGATGCAGCCCAGGATACGGTTGGCTTTCTGGGCTGCGAGACCACACTGCCAGCTCACGTCCAGCTTTTCATCCACCAGTACCCCCACGTCCTTCTCCGCAGGGCTCCTCTCAATCCCTTCATCCCCCAGCCTGTAGTGATACCGGGGATTGCCCCGACCCAGGTGCAGGACCTTGCACTTGGCCTTGTTGAACCTCATGAGGTTCACACAGGCCCATTTCTCCAGCTTGTCCAGGTCCCTCTGGATGGCATCCTGTCCCTCAGGCGTGTCAGCTACACCACTCAGCTTGGTGTCATCTGCAAACTCGCTGAGGGTGCATTCGATCCCACTATCTGTCATTGATGAAGATATTAAACAGTACTGGTCCCAGTATGGACCCCTGAGGGACACCACTCATCACTGGTCTCCATCTGGACATCGAGCCACTGACCACTACCCCTCTGGATGCAACCAACTCAACCAATTCCTCATCCACCGAACAGTCTACCCATAAAGTCCGTATCTCTCCAATTTGGAGAGAAGGATGTTGTGGGGAACCGTGTCAAAGGCCTTACGGAAGTCCAGATGGATGACATCCATAGCTCTTCCCTTGTCCACTGATGCAGTCACTCCATCATGGAAGGCCACTAGGTTGGTCAGGCAGGACTTGCCCTTGGTGAAGCCATGCTGGCTGTCTCAAATCACCTCCCTGTCCTCCATGTGCCTTAGCATAGCTTCTAGGAGGATCTGTTCCATACTCTTCTCAGGCACAGAGGTGAGGCTGACAGGTCGGTAGTTCCCAGGGTCCTCCTTTCTACCGTTTTTAAAAATGGATGCAACCTTTCCTTTTTTCCAGTCACCAGGGACTTCACCTGACTGCCACGACTTTTCAAATATCACGGAGAGTGGCTTGGCAACTACATCAGCTAATTCCCTCAGGACTCTGGGATGCATCTCATCAGGTACCATAGACTTATGTCTTCTGAAAGCTTTAGAACTGACATTCTAATTCTACATAACTAAAGCTATTCCAGTTGTTTTATGATGAACTCTTTCAACATTACAATATGTCTGATTCAAACCATCAACCTAAAAAGATCTGCTTTTCAGCTTTCTGTGCCCCAAGTAATAAGCATGTGTGCATGCTGAATGTACACCAGAATAGCAAATTACTGACATTTTTCCAAGGTGACACAAAATAGCTGAAAACCAGATATCACTTGCATCATTCTTATTGAAACCTTTTAAGAGCTGCTACATATCTTAAAACCGTACTTTCCATTTCACAGATTGGTCTGTTTTTAGAGACATGTCAGACAGATATTGCATATGAGCTGAAAGACGTATAACAGGCAGCAGTCATCTGCACGGGAAATTGTTAGCCATTCCTGTGAAGGCTAGTGTAACTCCTCCAGGGTAGTTCTGCACACTAAAATGGAGGCTTAATAGAGCCAGCCTGGAAGGAAATAGGAGACACAGTTCTTTCTATCTTCCTGCCCCCGCCCTTCTTCTCAGCAAAGGCTAGAAACCCAATTGCAAACTATTATTAGTTTAATTTCTACTCATGATAGTTTGGCAAGAGATTCCAGCCTTCATGGATAGCCCAGATGAAGAGGAGTGGTAATTACTGCTGAGATATTAAGGTTGTAGTCCAAGTTACAGTGGTCAGAAAATTCATTAAACCTTTGTATTTTTAGGGCTATAATTAATTATTACATCATGGCTGTCCTACGGAATGAATTTGATAGTAGAAGGATTGATCATCTAAAGTTAAACACTTGGCATGTGTGTTTTACACGTGTAAAACCTGAAAAATGAGACTTGGCCCAAGTCATGCTCTGAGCACAACCATCATTGCTCTGCTAATGATAGAAACTTTGTCTCCTCTGCCAAATCTTCATTCTTCTGCATACTGTGGAAGAAAACTATGTACATAGCGCTCACTTCATGCCGTGGTTACAGCAACTGAAGCTGTACACCTGAGCAAATGTTGTCTCACTTCGTAAAATAATTTAACACAAAGTAAAAAGATGGTATAGGTTATTGTAAGGAAAACTTTTCCTAATCATTAGAGAAGAAGATAATGAAGCAAGATATACAGAGCAATTATGTAGCACAGAAGCAAATTACCAGTAATGGGTTAAGAAAAAACAAAGGAAATATTCCTCACCACCATCGCCAAAAACTATTATTACTGTGGAACTGATTGCCACTGGATGATACAGGTGCCAAATACAGACAAGTTGAAAAAGAGTTAAAACAAATTCAAGGAAGATAAATCTGCCTGCGGCTATTGAACAGGACAGGCTGACTGCTCTCTCTCCAAACCACTGATTGCCAAAGCTGTTGTTGAAAGATTGCTCTTCATCCCCATTTGTTGTACTCTCCCCTAAGCATCTGTCATTGCAGACAGTATGTGGCACAAGATGAACTCCTGTCTGATACCGTAGGTTCGTTCTTATGTTTTTGTAGGCTGGGCATTCCCCACTGGATATGTGAAGAAATGAAATAATCTTTCCCTCCAAACAGTGCTGGAGAAGACAAACCCCTGGAAGCAATGGATGGAGAGGACACAGAGAGCGAGTCAGCCAAAATGTATCTGTTACATGGCTTTGGCAAGACTGTCGCTCCATCACCGCTGCAGCAGGCAGCTTGTTAGCTGCTCATTCTAGCCCTGTGCCACAGCCAGCCAGCTTGTATGATGAACAACATTAAACAAACGGCAGGCCCTCTCCCTAGAGCTCACAAGGAATTTCTCAACAGCATACTTAGCCTCCAGGGCCAAGGCGAACACTCCGGCTGCTTCAGGGGCAGCTGCAGACGTTCCTGAGTGACGCAGGGTGCAGTTGCCATATAAATCTGTTGTAGCCTGCAATGATATTAGACATAATTAATGAAACTAGCTAGTCCATTTTCCTTGCAGCTACAGACTCAGAAAAATACAGAAAATGGAGTTCGTGCCCTTGCTCTTCAGAGTACCTGTGTGCTTGTTCCTAGGATCCATTTTCTTCTTTAGAATAGTGTATCAATTTAAAACCACAGTGAGACATAGTTACAGAAGGTGGGAATGCAAGAATAAATTATGATGTAGGAAAACAATGGTCATTACCACTTAGAAGTCATAAACTCATATGGATGTCATTTATTTCATACACAGTCTAACCAAAGGCCTTAAAATTCCTTTGTGGTTATCAGAAGGATTTGAAACCAGAATTGTTAGCAGAGTTAAGCTTTTTAACATTTGTGCAACTCCAGAACCAACAGCGGTATCAAGCTGCTATCTTCTATGCAGATTAGTCCCTAAAAGAGACCAGAAGGAAACCTTAGAAGTATATTTTATGGTGATAATTACAAAGGTGCCACAGATCATCTTGGCTGATATCAGTATCAAGATAGAAACCAGTATTTTTCCATCTGCTACTGCACAGGGGCATTGAGGATGCTACAATGTGTCTTTGGGTTTGAGACAGGGCCAAGGAAAACATACACAGGCTTTTGGCAAAGACTTACCTTGAGTTATTACACCTGAATTTTCCACTCTGTGAATTAGACTATGTCCTGGCTAGTCTGAAGGTGCTGAAGAGCAGTGATCAGTACAGGGGAAGAGAATCCCAGTTACACTTGAACAGAAACTGCATATTTCCCAGTTGTAGGCACAGCCCTGTCAGGGACTTGAGTACGATGTTCCACACTGCTTGGTATGAGACTGAGGGTGATCCGAACCCCCACGTTTCCTCTGCAGTGACTGAATGTCTTTCTGCTCTGGGCAGCTTCTAGTACTGCAGAAGTCTGGCTCATGACTGCTCTGCCAGTACAAGTAAGCATGATCTCAGATGTTGACACTTTTCATTTACATTTTTACAGAGACCTTTTATCACACTACTCTGGAAAGAGTGCAATTGAACGTCTAAATCTGGTTTCTGATAAAAGAAACCACCAACTACATGAAGCTCTAAGAGATGGAAGATCATTGCTTTTCTCAATATTAATCCCACATCTCCTCAGCTGACAGTTTTGGCACGATCGCCTACTGCAGATAAGAAAATATCCATCTCAACAAAGGACCATCTGCTGCTCCAAAGCAGATGGAGTTGTAATAGGTCGTGGGAGTGCACGAAGACAGCAGCAACAGGACAATAATATCTGGACTCACCACGCCAGCCTCCGGATTTCTCTTCCTCCCGTTACTAAAGGTGGAGGCTAAGGTTGAAGAGCAGCTTTCATCATACAGAGCTGTCCGTCCATCATTTATAGCAGAATTGATGGAGATTGTCCACATGCTCGATGCATAACCGTCACAGTTACAGTCATCATAGCTGCCACCATCTCCAGAGGCCCAGACATAGATGCTTCCTTTGCCGCCTCGGCCCTGTGAAAGGGGAAAATTGATCCTCTTGGGTTAAATTGCAAATAGGAGATAGCAGCTACTTTAAACTGCACATCTAATTGTAAAGCTAGGCATCTATAAAGGAGAATACTGGTCCAAACAAAATCTAAATCAAACTTAAGCTGAAATAACACGGACTTTTGCAAGTTATTAAATCTGGTTAACCGGCAGCCACAGCCAGTTCTGCAACCTTACGTACACAGAGCACTTCCATTTATCTCCTGTTTTGCTTGACGCCCTGAAGGCTCCTGTGCCAGATGCTATGACGTTTTATGGATTCATTAGCGTTTATGTCGAGGTCTAAGTGCTATGAGGAAAGTGTGCTTTTAAAAGGGATATGGGGCATCTCACACGCTGGGTTTCTAAGATCCAATTAGGGTCAGGCAATGGCTAAAAAACTGTAAAGCTGGCACCTTTTTCTCTCAATAGATTTTTCTCCAAAGGTATCACTGACTCAGAGCTGTTTTTCTGACAAACCAGCTTCTACTACTAAGCAGAAAATAAAGTTATGGGACCATATGAATCACCTACAGAAAGATGGTCTACCAATTACACAGAGAAGGCGAGAGATGGATGGGAGAGACTGAAGTCGAAGGGCAGCTATAAGGCCTTCCCATTAGTTAAAGGAAAGAAATTCATATCCTCTCCCCAACTTCCAGCTAGGCAAGGAGTGGGAAGGGATCAACTCAGCTCCTTCTCCTCATCCCATACTAAGAGAGGTAGGGGCTGCCTGGAAGAGCGTTAGACCTGAGAACCCTGACACTCAGGGAAAGATCCGTGCTACTGAACCCAAAGCTCAGATCTCCCACTGGTTCCAGCACAGCCACCATTTCTCTCTGCATTTAATCTAATGCAATCCAATGGTTACTTGCAACAGCAACAAAGGGCACAAGGCCTCAATTTAAACATACTGTTCATGTGCATTGGGCAGAAGGTAGGAAAAAAATCTCTTCTGGCCTCTTCATTGTCCAGCATGAAATGGAAGCTAAAGAACATACAAACATAGCAACCTGCAATGGTATTTCAATAGGGAACCTTTTCTGCCAGGAATTTAAATCAAATCTGAGCTCCCAGCAGTAGCTTCTATTTTCATCATACCCCACTGAACAGAGCAACCTCATTATTTCAAGCACGTTAGTGAGTTGCATTATAATCCACTGAATTGCACAGCAGGTTTGCTGCCACTGGGGTACATAACATCTCAGGACATAGATTTTCATAATAAAGATGATGACTATGAAAAAGCTTATTGAAATCGGTCTAAGAACTCCCATAAAGATCTGAGATCAAGCATTTGAGTTTTAAAGGAGGAGGATACTGTTGCAAAAATATATACTCTAAGAAGAAATTAATTCCAGCAAATTATTTAAAAAAATAAAAAAGTTCAGCATAACAAGGACAGTTATGCCTTTTTTCCCTTTGACTTTTTCCGCTGCAGGGCCCAACCCTGGGCTTTGGACTCACTTCAGAAGCTACATCCCAAGCTTGCCATCATGCCCACGTATGCCATCACACCACCTTGCCACCATCTGCCTCCTTTGGACAGCCTCGGCGGCAGCTCGAGCACATCTCTCTCTGTCCCAAAAAGGCAGGCTGCTGCCCAACGCAGAGAGCAGGTGGCTGCGGGTGCCAGGAATAGGATGTTTGGCATGTACGGGCCCGTTCTTAAACAACCTTTTCCTCCCAGCCATTTTAAAGGGAGAGGAAACACTTCATTTTCATGTGATAAATTCACAAAAGTAGCTTGGTGCCTGGAAGTTAGCGTCTGCAGTGTTCAGCATGGGGAAGCAGACTTAGCCCTGCTCGGCAAATTGTTCCATGCTGCCAAAACCGGGTATTGCTGTGCAGCATTTCACCCCACGAGTGGGATTTGCAGCAGAACGGCAGCAAATGGGCATAACAGATTGCTGGTGGGGAGCAGGGGGAATCCACAGAGGAACCGAAATTTGGACTCAAGTTCATGGGTGGAATTAGCCTGCTTGAGTGCTGCTGGGGACGGGTTTTCTGCATGTAATTACTGTAAGGTGAGAATGGCCTCAGGATATCACTTCTATAAGCATCACATCCACAAGTATGGCTTAGTTAAAAACCATAATTCACCTCTTAACACTCTGATTTCAATTGCCTTTCCGTTTTAGCCAGGAGTGGAAAGAGGAGCAAACACTACTGGAATAAACTGATAGCAGCTCATGGCATTATTTGCAACGATGCTTAGGACTTGTTTCGTACATTTCCCACAGCCAGACCTGCAGTAGCTGGATAGTTTGCACAGGCAAAGTCTTTGGTGGCTGTCCTCACGCATCGTTTCATTTACCAGACAGAATGTATGGCTTCAGGGGAAGTGAATTTTCAATTCTCTGGATGGTAGTAGTCTAAGCCAGAAAAATCTAAGTTGGGTCAACTAAGTGTCACATTTAAACCCAGCTGAAAACTCCTATGTGCATCTCGACCTTATACAAACCTCGAAAAATTCAGTGATGTCACTCAACTTAGGCTGCTGTAAATTCAGGCCAAAAACAGGACTGGAGGTGGTGGTAGTAATACACACTACAAACACCAGAGGGAGCCTGAAGGAAGATTCAGGGAAAAAAGAGAAGACCAGCAAGATAATAAGATACATTTTAAAGAGGATCTTTCCTCCAGAATCCTGTTGAAACCTGCTCATTTCCCCCAAAAGCGATGCCCAGCGAGGCACCCACACTTCTGAGCCATCTGAAGCTGTGTCTCACTCAGAGCTGAAAATGGATCTCTGTGCATTTAGTACTAGCCCAAGAGAGGCCCACCTCCCAATTCAGAGAGAACCAGAATTAAATTTGGGCAAGGCTATATGCTTAGAAAGTCACAGACAGCTACTGAGAAGCTCTCGTTGCAGAAACAGGAGATTTTCTATTTCCAGTGTCCTTTGTGGGATGTTGTGCTACCATCAAAAAATATCCCTGAGAAATTTTCTTACCCCTTTTCTCATCTTCTAAAGAGGATAATCCCAAAAAAACTTCTTTACTGAACTACCTTGCAAAAGTGAGTTGGCAGGGGACTGCAGCCCAATTCACTTTACGTAACTTCAGGCACATCTTGAACTTTTTTTTTCCTTGTTACTGTGTTCATTCATCATGCTTGCTGGGCTAGTACCTAAGCCAGCGTTTCTTGAAGTTTTGATTGTTGGATCACACTATCCAGATGAAAATTGACAAATAAATCTCCTCCAGCTTCCCTGACCTTTCCCATCAAGGCTGGCAAGTACCTGTGTGAATAACAGATGGGCCTCTAACATGGCACAGCCTCTACCTTGGCTCCTCTAGTTCACCCACTCCTGCCTGGCCATCGGGCTTGCTAAAGAGGGATGAAAGGAATGTAAAAGTCTTTACAGCACGTTTCTGATGCCCTTTGGCTTTGGCCTAATCCTTCAGTCGTAGATGAGGACTAACAGTTTCCAAACAGTACAAGCTTAAAAAAAAGGATGGACTCCTGCCCTGAAAAGCCAAGTACCAGGGAAGGACAGCATCGGGACACCAGCAGGCAGATGGGCTCAGGATAAGAAGAAAAAAAAGCAGCACCTGACTGTGAGGAGGTGGGGTTTTTTAGGTGCAGTGAAAAGGTATTTCAGGATAAGGACAGCCAAATGGTTTGCTGATGCTTATGGACTGTCCCATGTCTAAGGAAGAAAACGCAGATGGAGCACATTTGAAAAAAATATGACCAATTACAGAACTGGAAATTGCTTTCTGTAACAAATTCAAAGCATGTATTATTTTATAAGCACCTTTCTTTTTGCGTGACATATGATAGCTATTTTGTAATTCTTCCCCTTAAGAAAACAGAAGTGTTTCAGCACCTTCTATATAATTTAATAGCAATTTATGTGCCTGCTACGGTAAGAGATAGGTTGGTTTTCCAGGGAAAGCGAAAAATTCCACAGATTTTTCAAGTCTTTGCCATGGGTCCTACAGACTTATGAATAGGACTCAGTTTCCATCCCCTGTTAATTTCAACTGTATTTTCCTCTGAAAAGAGCATTTCTTTCTCCTCAGGACTGAATTATTTGAAAATCCTTACGTGTTTTGTAATTAAAATCTGTATCCTTCAGTAACGATTGCTAATTATCTCAGAAAGTATAGTCTGCAGCCCAGGCTGGCAAAGTGAAATTGCCATCATGCCCCCAGGCTGGGGCACGCCAAGGCAAGGATGGACTGTGGGACCACTGGCCCACTGTCGTGACTTGGCGGGGGGCACTGGGCTGGGCTCTCAAGACGTCCAGGAGCCTACGCAGAGACCTTGCTCTGCCTTGGTCTCCCCACCACTCCTGAGCACGAGCAGCCTGGCTATGCGGCGTAAGCCAGCTGGAGGCAGCGAGTCCTTGGCATCGCTGAACCGCTGCTCATCTTTTGCACTGCCAGGGTTTTCAGAAGCCTGCTCGCGTGTTCCTGCACAGCTGACGTGGTGCCAGCTGGACAGCCCATTGAGCCCTCGCTCGCCTGGCTCCTCCAGCTACCTCTGCATCTGCCAGGCTGATTTGCCCAGAGCAATCTGGTAGCCTGTGACTTCCTGGATCCCTTTGCTCCTTTCCTATACCGACTTCTTGGGGAGTGCCAAAATCTGAAGCAAAATCTCGGCAGAAACACATGCCTGACAGCCAGCCAAGTAATCTCAGTTTAACCACACTGACACCAAAGTTTTAAGCAGGAAACATATTCGGATTTCCAAAGTTTGCCACTGCACACATTCAGGGGCGCAGCTCTCTTGTTTGAGCTGAATGCCTTAGCACTTCTCCCATGTCCAGCCCCTTCCGAAAGCCTGGAGCTGCTGTACTGTGCCCCTGGAAAAGCCCGAGATGTCTGGCCTGCCCAGCACACCCACAAGTCACAGCAGCTGGGTTATCCTACTCAAATTCAACGCTGCTGAAGGTGGTGTCCCTCCACTGTTGGCCCGTCTAACCCTCAGGCATTCAATGGGGAAGGAGGAAAGGCTGTTTTGGTAGGAGTGAGAACTCAGGTAAACACTTGGCTGCTACACAGAGGATGACCGTCACTTGGAACCATGTTTCAATTGTGCTTCTCCTGTTTTTGTCCCTTTCATATTTTGTTGCCTTCAATAACTAGCTGGCTGTTGCCTCCTAGCAGATTTCTGAAACTATTTGGGTCAAGTAATAATTGCCCAAGTACAAGAGACTGCTGCATATGAGATTCTCAAACAACTAAGCCCTATACTTGTTAAACCCTAACAAAAGGCTTTATGTAAACTTATTCTAGACTTGGTCACAGAAGAGTACCGAACTCCCAGCCACCAACCGCCAATTAATTGCATAATTGTTAATACCTCCTTTGGCTAAAAATAACACTTGAGCCATTTTCTATGTATAAATTACTGTTGAAACTGGATGGACTTCTGTTAACCAAGAGAAATGAATGGAAAATTACACTTTTGGTGAAGAGAGGGAGCATTAGGCTTCAACTAGGGTTCAGTCCAGCAGGGAAATGGTCAGGGAACTTTGAAAATGCTGAGAAAAAAAAAATTTAATTATCCATTCCTTTTTTGTTGGATCCCAGGCTGTGTAGCACAAGTGATAATGCATTACTCTGGTCCAACAATTCTGCAGGCGTACTTCTGCTATCAATAATATTTGCAAAAATCAATCCCGTCCTCTTTTCGGTACTTGTGAACTAGATTACCACAGCAGAAAAGATTCTAAACACCCAATTTACAGTGACGATGCTGGTGTCTCTGCCCAGGGCTCCCAACTGGTGTGATGAACCCTGGCCTCACAGCTTCACCCGTGGCTCCTGCAACACTGTGCAAAGGTTCCGGGCTTGTAGCATCAGCCTTGCTGGGAAGCAAAAGCACACAGCTGCCAAGTTGCGGCACAGAGATTAGGCAAAAACCCTCCTGGGGTCAGAGTGAGACAGTGAAATCTACATTTTGAGACTACATTATTGTCTTGCCTCCTTAGAAAACAGTAATTTACATATCAATAAAGAAAATATTTATATTTGGAGCTTACAAATATTGCCATGTTGGCCCAGCCGCGGCTTTCTGCTCTTTATGTGACAGTCATTTGAGTCTTTGTGAAGGGCAATATTTAACCCCGTCACAGGCCCATGCGAAGGCCAAACCTACGACAGCCAAGGTCCTGAGCTGACCAAGGCATCCCTGAGGAGGCCAGTATCACAACAGAAATCAGTAGCACTGGGGTTTTGCCTAGCGCTGTCCTCAGAGGCACATGCCCATTCCCCCATCTGTGGCAGGAGAGCAGACGGTCACGGACTGATCTCCAAACCTGGGTCACGTACTCAGTGAAAGGTCCTGTATCCCATCACCAGGTCAGATAAGCTGGTCGTGCCGTTTTATAAAAGCCTGAAAATATCCCCTGTCAGATGAATGGGGTGACTTCAGAATTCCAAGCAGATATAACATACTCGTGTGGGGTTTTAATAAGGTTTGATTTTAGCTTACATAAATAAGACAAGGCATGGAATTATAATGCATATTCCAGACACAATAGCAATATGATAGTAGAGGGCTCCTCAGAAATGGAGTAATCAGATGGTTGCCAGATCACAAACTAATTTCCCTATCCTCACTCCACTGCTGACCAAATAAAATGATGTTAGAGGTATCTAACTGCATATACTTTATTAATGTGCTATCTTCAGCATATTTCAAAGAACAATAACACAATGATCTGTGGCCTTGGAGAAAGGCAAATGACAAATATTTCCTTTTGTTTTTAACACCATCCTTTCTTCTTTCATTGGTGAGCCCAATTACAGAGCCATAATGAGACAATAAATTCTTAATATTGCTCCCCTGGCCATTTGTACTTGTGCAGCATTTTCTTAGGTAGAACCGTATTATGGAAGCAACAACGTTTTTCACCAGCACAAGCACAAATGGATCATGTCTTATATATTCTGGCTGAGCCGGCAAAGTCTCAAGAAATTAATTCAGTCCGTGAGCAATTCCTCACAACCTACTAATATAAAAGCCTACATCATAAAAATGCAATAGGTAGAGACCAGCTTAGCTTGATTATTTCTTTTTACTGCCTTAAATTCCAATAGCTGAAGCTGGAAAGAACTGGACTCATAAAATGGCAAATAAGAAACGTTTACTGGATGTTGCATTAAAGACACGATGTACCATAAAACATGGGTGGCATTAGTTCTTGAGCTAGTTACCTTTTCCTGTTTAAGATGACTGCTGATACAGTTCTGGATGCAAGGTACCAGAGAACAAAAAGTCTATATTTAAGAGAGTTGTGTTGTCACAGGAATCCCATCTACTATCCCTACCTCTCCCTCCAAGCTGTCTAGCCCTGAAAGTGGGTAAGCACAGGTCAGACAAGGGATATGTAAATCACAAAGCACTGCTTTGTCCAGCCACACCATACATAAAATGCTACCACCAGCTCACTCCCCCTTCTCTGAAATGAAAGTACCGCTCAATCAGATGAGATAGCTAGCTGTGCTCAACACTGCCGGGCTGCTTGGTCCTGAGCCCATCATCCTGGTTTCTTGCTCTGCTCTAAATTTTAGTTTGTATTTCTGCCCCTGCAATAAAATCCCTCCATAGCTCATCACAGAAATATATCTGCAAATATGTGACACAGAGTGATTAGGAGTGATGAAACTGAGCATGTGAGCAGCCTGGTCTTGGTGCAGGGCTAAGAGACAAGCCCAGAACAATGTTAGGTTGGTGATTTACTGAGACCGTAAAGAAACATATACCTTTTCTCCCTAGACCCCATAACCTGCAGCTGACCATAGATGTGGCTCAGATGAAGTCTAGAGGCCAGATAATAAAATCTCACTAAGGATATCAGTTTTTTGCTCCTGGCAAGTGTGTTTAGAGAAAGAGACTGAGTGACAGAGCGCATTCTCTGGATCTCTCTTTCACCAGACAGAACAGCATTTGCCCCTTAGCCTGCTGCGGACTACCCTAAGGGATATCTGTCTTGGACGCAGTGCAGCACAGTCTCCTGTTACAGCTGGCAGCCAGCATCAGGTGCCCCACAGCCAAGGGTGAGTGCAAGACCTCCTCATCAGGCAGGTACTAGATAGTCACAAGTTTCAACCTGGTCTTTAAAAACTAGAAGCTGTATTAAGTCCTTTCCAAGTACATCCCAAGTATGCGTTTTCTAGCAGCTGGAATTTGCACTAGGTAAGATTGATTGTCTGTGTCAAACCAGTGCTGGTAATTGCCAAACTGCTTGTGGATGTTTGTGTGTATGAAACTCTTTCAATCCCTATTTTCAAGCACCTGCTAATTCAGCTGTGAGCTCATTTATCTTTGCGGTGCAGCTACCACTATTCAGTGACCCAGTCACTCTGCTGACTACTGCCCCTGAACAAAAGTCATGAGATAACACAGTGAAGTGTAGATTGCACTAAAAATGAGTGAGATCGTGGCTTAATAACAAAAAGCAGCTTGAGTCCCCAATACCTTCTGATTACATGTATTACACTGACACCGAGTTCATGCACATGCTATCCCCTTTGTGTTCAGCCTTAGAAAAGCTGTTAGTAAAAGAGCCCATAAAGGCATTGCCAATGTGAATGGACAGATTCTGCTGTTGTTAATTACGCTGTTTTAGTGCTGCCTTTATTTATGCTATTTACCTTACAAGTGAAGAGCACACTGAAGTGAAGATAAGACTGAGACAGAAGGTAAGAACTAGCTTACAAATGCCAGGAACGGGAAATGGAAGAAGAAAGGTAAGAAGATGCATCAGCCTTAGCCCACCTGGTTATGGCTGCACGGCTTCAAGCCATAAAAACAGACATACAAAGAAGAAGTCTCACAGTTTCTGCAGTTAACGTCATCTTATCGTTATCAGGTGACTAGTTACCCCCGGCATCTCAGCAGCTCTGGAAGGAGGACTTCAAAAGGACATGACAGTGGAATGGAGTTTGGGGGAAGGATGAAACTCTTGTCAGCGAGTTTCTCCTTGAGCTGGGTTCCCACGTATGCTGGCAACAGAGTAAATGGTACCTGTGTCTGCCAACTCAGTCAACTGCATATTCCCCGTAAGAATTTCGTATCACTCCCACTTATTTATTTTTAGTTTATTGCATTAGAAGCAAGGATATTAATCTTGCTCTGTGCAAGATTACATCTCCTTCTAGGACATTTGAAAGTATTGCTTTTAGTTTAATAACACGTTTTTATTCTCAGCATGTTGCTTCCTCCCTGCCAATATTTCAGCTTCATCACTAATTCATGAACCATCACTGGTGAGAATCAGCCCTAGACTGAGAAAAATAATTCCTACATTTATTTGTCTCTCGGTTTATAAAACATACTTTTCTCTTTAATAAGAAGGGGTTTTATTCTGAAAAATGATCATAAATTAGATTTACATTTGTACAGTCAATAGAGAATTTGGTGCATATATTACAGACCTAAACTAGATAAAAGGATATGATATCATGATAGTCTTCCTTTACATGCAGGAAAGTCTGTAGTGGGTTTTTCAAAGCACCGCAGAGAGTACCCAGCATCCACTGACATCTTGAAATATCTTTAGAAAATCTGGCTCTCCACAGAAAGAGATGAGAACAAACTATACCCAAAAAACCTTCTATGACAGGAAATGTAGCGAGCAAAATAAGGGAGCAAAATAAAGCTATGATCACAATGCAAAGGGATTTATTTGGGATGGAGCTGCCTCTTTCATGCACATATTGCCAGGAGATAGCTGGGATACTGCCACTATAAAATTAAGCGTAATTGTCCCTGGACAACAATATCTTTCTTAGGCAGAATCCAGTATCATTCCTTCTGCTCTCTAATTCTGCAATGTCTGTTTGACATAACTGCTTTCCTAATGCAGGCTCTCCTCTTAATTTTATGCTTTCTGACAAGGTACAAAAGCAATCCTTCCCAGAGCACAGCTCACTGGCACCATTCTCTCTCCTTTGCAAGCATTCAACCCAAGAGATCGCAGGGCCCCGTCTGATCTTAATATTGCAAATTATTTCTTAAAGAGAATTACAAACATTTCTAAGGGGAAGGCATTAAAAAAGTAATATGCCCAACACTCCCAAGTATGGGACTATGACCAGACAATAAAACAGAAGAGAAAAATCCCTTCTCCTATACTTAGCATTTAAAGAGAAGGTTAATTCCAGTGTAACTCCACAAACTAAAGCATATGGTGATACCATAACAAGTTAATCGAAAGGTCTTTTAAATACCAAACTGCAAAAAAACATGACTACAGTTTAATATCTGCTGCTCTTGAGAAGGTAAAATACCTCTATGTAGTTCAGTTTGCATTCCCCTGCCAAGGTTATTAGTGCCTTTTCTGTTACTTTTAGATGAGTTCTGCATGGGAGGAGAATAACACAAAAATTATATGGGAATTATTCTATATTCAGAGTTTATGTCTGCTCCAAACAACATTAGTGGAAAGAAGATCAAGTATCCACTAACTACAAGACATCAAGGTATTGCTAAAAATATTTCAACTGTGTCGCATACCTAAGAGATTCTCCCCAAGACAGGGCTATTTAAGGGGATCTTTATGGAAACACTAGATAAATGAAAGAAAGTCATGAGAAGAAACACAGCTTGTGTAAGATGACTTCAGAGGGACTTTGAGCTTGTCAGAGGTTTGTAAAGCTTATACTACAAAACTAAGCAGAAAAGAAAAATTTGTGACAAGTCTTCCTGTGTTATTGCAGTACATTGCCAATTTTACGGGCGAGAGCATGAAGATGACTATAATTCATCTGTTATAGGCAAAACATTTGAGGCTTAGGATTTGAGAAAGCTTTAGATGCTTCACTGCCTACCACAGCAGTAGATTTAATTATCATGTCACAAAACATGGTAAACTGAATAGGCTGCTCACAGCGAGGTGGTGATGAAGAGTGGGAGAAACTGGCACAAGCAAGAGGAAGAAAGAATTCAGATCAAAAAATGAGTAATTGCGGAGCTCCCACACAAAACCACCCCAGATGTTCTGGGGAATTTCAGATCTTTTCATTATGGAAACCCATCTACAAACAACCAAGGGGAGGAGGCTCATTCCCTACAGCACCAGGAGCCGCTGTGGTTGTCCTGGCTGCATGACACCAAAGAGATGGAGACAGAGCCACACAAGGTTTGTTTGTTTGTTTTGGACTGATTTGTTTTCTTTTTGAGTTGTGGCACACATTTTACCCAACCTTCTAATAGAGTACAAGTTTAATAGATTCCAGGATGATCCTGACAGACCACAGACTATTCCTAGAAGGAGGTGGAAAGGTGGGAATAAACAAGGAGGCTCCTGCTACTGGGGAATAATATTACTCCATGGACATCTGAACAGTTGTGGTTCAATCACAGCTATCATGACCATGTATGAGTGACCTGAAAGACACTACCAATCCAGAACGATAATTAAACTGGTAGGCACACCAAAAAAGACAATGTGATGTCAGTAGTACAGCTGGATGTTTCAGCCTGGGGAATATTTACAGGATCAGGCTCTTCCAGCCTATGAAAAGCATATGTAAGCTGACTAGAGATAAACACAGTTCCATGCAAGAAAGCACAGTGTCCCGAGACTAAGCAATAAAAGCAATGCCACAATATTGCAGGGAGAACATCAATAGACCTTGGAATACGCCAAATGTTGGTACAGCTTACACAATTGCATTGTGTTCTGCAACATCTATGGGAGTACCATGTATTCCCAAGTCATTGGTTTCAGTGTAAGTGTGTACATATCATTCTGCCCCAGTACTCAGATTATTTAATAAGACTGTTACCTTGTTCACACCATCTGCCATCGCTTGCAGTGTTAGCTCTCTAGGTCCATCCACAGTCTTTCCGTTATCAGTTGGTCCCCAGCTGGCACTATATATATCTATGACTTGAGGCATATGACTGATAGAGGAAGCCTCAATAATGTCTGTCATAAACGGCTGGTCGAGCATTCGAATACCTGTAGATTCAATCAACATAAACATGAATTATGCATTATCCAGCACAAGATGAAATCTCAGCAACTCGAGAAGTCCCCCAGTTACAGGTATTTTAATTCACTGGCAGTTTCACCCACTCAGTAATCCCGCACTCGCCATTCACATTTCACCAGGGTGTGCTTACCCAGCAGGATGGCAGCACTTAAACATCCAGCCACAGCAATGCAGCGTGGCCCAGAAAGAGAAAGCACTTTATTGTTAGCTTTCTAATTACATAGTATTTTCCATCTACTGTTTGAAAACACTTTTAAAACAGTAGTAGTCAGCAATCTCACTGTTTCATAGCATGTAAATAGTATTAATATTATTTAAAATAGTATTTTGTAACAACTAGGGAAAAGGATTAAGCTCCCCTCCATCTCTAATTTATACTCAGTGATCTGTTGACTCTTCATTAGTTTTTCAAGTAATTTTTCCGTTTATTTTGGTTCTTCTCCAGAATTTAATCAGAGAGGGGAAACACACTACACAACAATTTCCTGGAAAATATCATTGTGTCAACATGCAGACGCAATAGCAAAATATGGCCAGTATTTAGATAAAAAAGCAAACTAAAACCTGCTTCCTTTAACCCGTACTGCAGTAGAAATCAAGTTAAATCAATACAATCCTAGGATATTCCAACTTCATAAAACCTTAAAGAGTTGGCCCTAAGCAAGCCAGAGTGTGACAAAGACAGCAGCGCAAGCCCTCACATCCACCATGCCCCCCACACAGGACAGTTTCACTGATAGCCAACCTCTCAGTGGCCTTTGGATGAGACCTGAGTAACCAGGGACACATTCCAACTCTCACTTGTAGCCTTGAGTTGAAGTTCAGTTTTTCCCAACAGTTTTAGGACACAGATGGGACAGAAATCAATACCACAGAGTCCAACAGTGTGAATGGCAGCAAGGACCCTGATTTAGAAACCAGTGCTTTTACTACATTCAACATGAAATCCACGTACCAAATGTGAGGCTGCAAAAAGTGGTATAAACTTCAAACAGAAACCAGACCAAAGCTGGATATTCCCGATATGCTAATTCAGAAATTACGAAGTCAAACTCAATGAGTGAGAAATCCCTTCATGTGCATGTAAAATGCAGACCTGCACTAAAACCACAGAATTAATTATTGACCCCAGGGAGGTGGAAGAGCAACAGGAGGAGCCAAGCCACATGGTTTGACTTTAGGGCAAAAAAGAGGTAGAGGAAGCAAAACACACGATGCCCCCAGATTTCCAATTCCACCTGCAAACATGGACCTTGAATCACAGCAGCAGCAGACTCTCAGCTCTCATGAGCTTCCAAGTTCCCACTGACCACACGGTGGTGCTACAGCTGTATGCTGTCCTCGGGCAGGAAAGGCTGGCTTTTCCAAAAATCGGTGGGGATTTTACTACAAAGTATGGAAAGCTGTTTGTAGGCTGTTGGTCAACAGAAAAGGCCTTCACCTCTTGATTTTTAAGCTTGAAGTTGTAGAGTTATACTAATAATACAGATGAGGTCCAGCCAAAATCCCATGCCTCAATTCACATTCCTCTAAAAGTAGCTATTGCCAGAATGTAAATTTTGTGAAATGTCCCATCCCTGAAGGGGACGTTACCATTACTGAAGAAAGGGGACAAGCACTAGACCTGCCTGGCCAGTTACTAACTCTCAGTGATATTTCTTGGGGTAACAGCTTAGCAAACATTGCTTGGTGCCCTTCTATCATGGAGATTCAGCTTTAGATTGTGTAGGTGACAGGTGAAATGTAGCCTTCCCCAGATTCTTCTGACACTGCGGTGAAACAGGGACTGGCCAAGCAGAGCAGAGCTGCCCATGCAAACACACTGTGAACCATTCCCAGGAAGCAATGGGTGCATCCACACTGGTGTTTTGGTGTGGAACAGGGAATGAAAGTGAAATTCATAAGCTCCTATGTCTGCTTGCTGTGCCTCGGTTCTCATCATGGAACAGCCTTCGAGTGGGAAAACTGGATTTCTTCAGATTAAACTAAACCGACACATGCTGTCCAAGAGCCTAGCTCACTCCAATCACTGTATTCAGTCTATCAGTGCAGACAAGAGCTGGTTAGAAGTAAAAATACCCAACACACCCAAGGTGTGAATGCTGGGCACTAGGCACCACCCATTTCATTCTGTGCATCTGCTCCTACCACTCTGCATTGTTTGTTAAAACAGAGGAAACCAACGACCACAGAGATTTACAGCACTGCAGGTCCTGCCCTGTGAGAGCCTAAAGAATAAGAGCAGCACGGGATTTGCCTTTTCAAATACTTTCTAAATGCAGCAGGAATTTATATTTTACTTCCTGCAAAATGAGATTTGTCACAGATGATTCTGCAACTACGCACTGAAAATCAAGTATACAAACAGGAGTTGGCATAAGAAGGAGCAGAACTGTTCCTTTGCAATGTTATTAAAGAGGCTATATAAGACCCTCAATTGAAAAGGCAAAGCCATGCAGAAATTCCTCTCCCCAGCTACTGTGAAAAGTAATAAACACATGGCCCAATGCCAACTTACAGTCCTGTCCTGGGCAATGCTCCCTGTCTCTGCAGGAGAAGTTCTGCCTGAGGCACAGTGGCGTATGGACCATTTACACCTTGAATTGCTACCGTACCTGCCACCTTGGAGTTATACGCAACTCCCACGCCGCAGATGTTGTTGTTGGCAGCAGCAGACACCTCTCCCGCACACCTCGTCCCGTGGCTGCAAAAGGGAAGACAGAGACACCACGTGAGCCCCAGATAACGCATGTGCTGCATTGAGCTGGATCACCGCGATCTGGTTTTTGCCTCATAGTCAGCTCCCAGCACTTCAGAAGAAAACCGCTCCATGGCAAACTGTTGAGTGCTGTACTTGGATACTCGGATGAGCTCATGCCCTCCTGAAGCAGGAGATAATCAATTTCCCCTCTGCAGTATGAGCACTGCTTGCTCCAAGGTTAACGTGCATAGTTATGCTTCATTTAGCTGTAAAGTTATTCAGACCTTTTCTTTTTAACTCTGTCAAACACGTTCTGCTTTGTTACCAACTATTAGTCAGTAGAAACAGTCCCTTGACAGAACAGCATAAAAGTAAGATCAATACTAATTCCTTTATTTTTGTGACTTGACAGCGTGATACCTGTTATTTTGTACCCCACAGAACAAAGTCTGATTGCCTTTTTGCTATTCAAACATGTATCAGGAGCGTATCACTGCCCACAAAAAAAAAATGCTATGGAAGGAGGTGGGTGCGATATTGAGCTGGAGTAGCAGAAGGGAGCCACAAGGGTCACTGCACTCCTCAGCAGCAGAGCTGTGGCCCGGCTGGCCAGGCCCACAGCTGGCCAGACCCAAGGCACGTGCATCCCTCTCCTCCAGTGCCTAATTCCCAGGAGAGCTGACAAGGTGCTCCAGCTGTCAGCTCAGGGAGCTACTGCTTTCTGCTCAAGTGGGAAATGTCTCTGCTCTGACACGGAGGTCCAGGTTAGGGCTGAGACACGGCATTTCGAGAACACTTGGCGTCTCTGAAGTGCTTTACAGCTCTTAACAGAGACCCTTTAACTGGCAGTGGCTCTGAGGCAGTCCTGCAGGAAGGCAGATTGCATTTTCCTTTCTTCTAATTCATCAGAGAAATTAAACCACAGAGAAGATAAATATGGACAATATAATCTGGTTTTAAAAAAATAGCACAGCAGCAGAGAAACTAGTGAAACCTGTGCTGCTGTCAGGTTTTTTTTAAGATGTTGAATCAATATGAATCCATCCTACTGCTCACATCAATCCACTCTGTGCATTAAAACTGGCATTGCTCCTATAGCATGCTACGGATTCACGCAATTAGCAGTGCTGTACTATAAAGGCTATATGGAGTACCAGATGAACCATCCCAGGAGGCAGGAGAATTGTTTTGTTTTAATCATCTTTTTTCTCTCTCTCTCCCCCTTTAAGCATCTCTGGCAAACGTGAGTGTAACATTAACAAAGTGGTGAGAAGCAACACATTCTTTTTCCGTCTGTACTTGGAAGAATATATTTTTAAAGGCAGCTCCATGAAAGAAAAATGACTGGCCTTGAATGTACACAGTGTCTTGATCATGAAAGGGTGAAGATCTCTTGCAAGTTCCCTTTACAAAGAGGCCAGAGAGGAGAACAATACAGATTTCTTATTCAACTGCTGGAGAAATTTCTTTCAACAATCAAGCAGGTTTTCCCTCATGCCCTTGTTCAAGGAACTGTGAAAAAAATATACCGTTGCTAGGCATTCATTATCTAGTCACCTGTGGGCTAGCTACAAGCCACGGAGCAGAATAAATGGCTTTGTTAAAAAATTGTCTTGACTGATGCTGGGGTGCAAAAAATCAGTGACACTGCCAGGTGAGCTCTTTCTCTCACAGAGGGAAAAAGCTGTCTTAGGACCTTCCTGGTGAAAAGATTTTATCAGAAGGTCCTCTCCCCGACCTCGCCTCCCCAGCTCACTGGCCCACATGATGGAGACTGCATGCAGACCTGTTCCAGCAACTCAGGGTTTAGATACCGTGCTGCTGACTGGAGGAAAAAAATCACATGTGAGTTAGTGGAAACGCATTTGGTTGAATTATTAATGGCAAATAGCAGACTTTTCCAGTTTAGCCCTATTTGCTGTTCATGTATCATTGATAAACCCATTATGGTTTCTCTGAAGTGACCCATTTCACAGGCACAAATCACAGCTTTTCTCTCCAACATTCAGCTTTTCACTATTATTTCAATGTTTAAAGCAAGGGGATAGAAAACAATTAAGAATATTTTCACCTATGAGCAAGTTACTTCAAAGGTAAACCATATAGTAGCATGCAGAGCAAGTTTTCCATAAACATTATATAAATGCAAACATTTTACATGAACATTCGTGAAAACCTAAGGTGGGAGAGGGTGATTCAACTGAAAGTCCGTTTTGTCTTCAGCTGGTTTAAATAACGTATCTGTACTAGTTATGAAAATTCCACTCTGCTTTGTCTCTGAAAACTATTTCTATTTCTAAAACCCACTGCCAATGCTATTGTACATGCCCTTTTATCGACACATTTTTTAAAAGAGTCAGAGGTGGCACAGATTTTCATTGGGGTTCGTTTTCATCTGCTTTGAAATGCTTCTGCAGACAGCAAAGGACAGGACTCATCCTTCCTAACTTCAGCTGTCTGCCGGGGGAGGGCTATGCAGAGCTGCAGTCTCAGTAGCTGGGACGATCTGCCTATCTTAACCACTTTAGTTGCTTGCACTGGGCAGCACTTAAACATGCTAAGTTCAGAAGGACACTTTCGTGGGGCAAATGCCACCCCCTTTTTACTCACCTGACATCATCAGCTTCTGAGCATTTGAGTGTTTGGGCAAGGGAAAGCGTTCCCCTACTTTGAGGAACGTGCCACTCTGCCTGCATCCAAAGATGCCAAGAGCCAGCAGTAGTGCTGTGGCTCCTTCTACGACACTTGTGTCGTAACACTGCAGATAGAAAGAGCTGCTAAATCTGTTTATACAAATTCTCAATTAGTATGTTGCTTCTATTGTATTGATTGAAAAATGAGGAGGAGGGGAGCAGGTGTTTTTACTCTGTTAATGAGCACTGTCTGGAAGCCAAGGGGAGTTCTTTCCTTGACTCAATGGTGTGTTGTTTGGATCCATAATAAGTAAAGGACCTTTTTACCTCTGAAGAATATGGGTTTCCAAGATAGTGAATAATTTTTGCCCAGCTAACTATTACCTGGATGAGAGAATATACAGAATACAAAGGCTACAGGAGTGGAAATAATTATTGGTTATTTTTATATCATGGCAGAAATTCATAATCTCAGTGCTCTGAGATGGGAAGCCCTGAGTCATGCCTTCTGCATGCTCCCAACAAGAAATCAGAGTGCTGTACAGAAAGGCCAAGCTATGTCTGACTCCTGTGGGTACCTCCACACTGCACAGCATGGTACACAGCAAGGTACTAACTGTGGTTCAGGAGGAGTGGGTCTTAAAAATCACAGGCAGCTCCCAAAGCGGTTCCTAAAAAACACCAAGTGCTGTGGAGCTGCCTCTGCTTTTGGGAACAGGGCTTGGTTCAGGCTCCTTCACTGCTCCTCAAGCTCAAACACAGCCCTGCCCCATGTTGCACCCAGTGTCCCCTATCCTGGCTTGGTCCCCAAGCTGTGGGTCTGAACACAGTCAAGCAGTCAGTACGGTGAGCATGGGGATAAATCCCTTGGCTGCCCAGCCATCTATGTGCCTCTCCCTCTAACAGCAGCCTAACTGCCCGACTGCAATTCCCTGCCCGAGGCACCACACCGTCCCCTTCCAAAACCCACCCTGCTTGGTTTCATAGGCCAGTGGCTGTCAGATGGAAAGGCCAAAGTGCTTCCAGCAGCCTTAAAAAGCACAAAGTGGAAGGGGAATCTGTGCTTACAAGCAGAGCAGCTGCGATTAATGAAATACTCCATGCAAAAACCTCTCCCCGTTTTTTCTTAAAGTCTAATGACACTTTGCACATGCAGCTGGCATCTCACAAAAGCCCCTTGGTTCATCTCTTTTAAAAACATTCCTCTGCTTCTTGTTCCACAAATCACTTGAATTGCTCACACAGAAATGTATTCTTTATGGAAAAAGGGATATTACGCTATCCTATTTTGAGTCTGATCCTCCTGCATGCATAAAATTCAATGGGAGATACATCACTGACTGAAAACTGAGCAAAACGGAGCCTTTATTGCAGGTTTCTCTGAATGGCTTTTCTGTGTCACTACTCTCTATTCAGACGCACCTTTGCAGCTACACAAATGGACAGACAGACTGTCATAGGCAGACGGTTGTAACCTACCAGTAATAATAATTCAGGAGTCAGAAGTTATGACAATAGCTTATATAAGAGCACATCAGCTTGATTAAGAGTATAGCCAAGAAATATGCAGAGAAAAACGTAGTCACAACCGCTCCTGAACAGCTGGATATGGTGTGTTGGTTTGCATCTTAGCCTGGAGAAAACATGAAATTTTGCACCTTAAAGCCTTCTTGAATTGTGCAGGCAGGAAAGGGATGCCTTACTCAATGTCTTGCTCCTGTGATTTACCTTGCAAGGCAGAAAATTCCCTGTCTCACCAAAGAAACCTCAAGGTACATGACAAAGAATACCGTACTTTCTAAGTATCAATTTTTTCTGGAAAGAATAATGAAGGAAATCAGCAAACAAATTCTGCATTGTTTTTCTGCTCCTGACTTGCCGACTTGAGCTCCCCATTCCCTCAAGAAAAAAAACAGAAGAACGTGATGCAGTTCCCTGAAAACATGAATCATGTTGTTCCCAATAATTACAGATCGGGTCACAGATGACCATGCTGCTCACCCTCGATTCTTCACACTTGGGTGCCTGAAGTCAGCCAGAGGCACCTGGGGCCAGAGACCGTAACCCTTGCCACATCCAGGATGCTCAAGGCCCGTTTTAAGAGACTTTAGGAGGTAACTCTGCCTCCAGGGCCACCTTGTAGATGAGGACTGCAAACTGTGCCCCACTATAAAATACTTGATAGCAGCACAGTCGGTGTTAATGGGGCTTGGCAGAACACACTTAGTTTTATGAAGTTCTACACTGAAAATGACAGAAGCTACCATTACCCACTAAAGCTAAATTTAATTTTCCTCCGTGCTGCTCCAGAGCTAAGTGATACCTTTCTCCTACAAAGATCCTTTGCATAAATAAAGCAAGAAGGGCAGCAGACCTTCACAAATTAGAGCCCTAGCCTTTCTCCGACTTTCCATTCACTAATTGGATTCATACTAGTTTGAAAGTGTCAGATGCCCTTTCCTGAAATGAAGGAGAAATCTCATTGGCATCTTGCTTTGGCTGAAAAATGGCAGGACTACAAAGGAGGACATCACAGCTCCTAAATCTGTTTGATCCATTCCAGGAAGCCTGCGTCGGAGGTGGGAGCACAGCTGCTCCACATCTTTGTTGTGCCAGTCTGACAGAACTAAAATTGATTTCTTCAGAAATAAAAACAAAAAACCCATCCAAAGCTCAGAGGCCATCCATGCACCCATACTAAGTTAGAGATGAAAACCACATCAAATAGGCCTAAAATATTTTTTGATAAGCACTAAGACTAAGGCCTGAAACCTTTAAAAGTTTTCAAACCCTCAGTGCTGCTGCTATGTAAATGCTGGCAACATCAATTATATTTGCATCTAGAAGACTTCTAGAAATTTCATTGAAAATATCCTGAAACAATTTTTACAAATTTACAGACCGTGGGGAGTATGCCGCAGAGCCGGAGATGCTGGATGCCGAGATCACCAGGTAATAAACACAACTTATGGGTGTGCCTTGGACTCTGCACCCTTGATTACATTACATCTTGCTAGGAGCAGTCAGCCTGACAGAACGGGCTTTTTCATGGGAGAGATGCAGAATCCAGGGCACAGAGCTTTTTTTAAAACTGTCGACACACATTTCTATTCCATTCTAACCAAAAATGAGTTTTGGGCAACAAAAAAGGTCACGTTTCCTAAAATCTGAAGCCTTTCCTCTTGGGCCATTCTTATTTATACCATACCTTGAGGACCAGACCCTCTCCTGCTGGAAACTGGCTAAGTTCAGAACATATTGAAGGAGGAGCGGGTCTTGTGCAATCATGATGTGTTCAGGAGAAATAACACAACAAGCACAGCTGCACTGTTCATTCCAGGTGTATAAACACAACAGAACAGGTTCCCAGTCAGTGTACAGGGACTTTAATTCCTCCATCAGCTAGAAATATCTCAGAATCAGCCCTGAAATGCTACCCATGTACTCTGTCCTTAAATCATGGTGAAAAGACAGATGATTTAGAACTTATGCAAGATTTAATTGTTTTTATACCATGCTGCTGTTCTGCCTCCTTAGTCTATAATCGGATGAAAAGACTTCTTCCCCCCAAAGCCTTCTCCTGTCTCCAGCTTACTCCCTTTAAAATTAGCTAGCAGTGATACTGCCTCAGACACAGTAGATGGGAAACCAGTCAAAATTGTATTAAGCATATACAGATTTGGGCTACAATAATGTCCTAGGATAGCTGACAGAAAATGGTATGTGGCTATCACCCATTCAAACAATTTACACGTATACTCTTCTGAAGCAGCAACTTCATTTATAAACCATAAAATGGTGGTTCAGCGTTATCTAGAGGCTACCTAAAAAAACAAAGTCAGAAGTAACCTCTAATTTTCAAGCAGTAGTGAGACTGCAGCGTCTGTTTTGGCAACCATAGAATTTAGCAGAAAACAGGCATTCCACAAATATCAGCCAATACTTATAGTTTCTTAAGCAAACCAAAGTGAAGAGCAGGCTGATCAAAACCCATTTACCTGTTAAACCAGTCATCTGTGTAGCGGGGGTAGGGGTAGGGATCATTACTGCTGAAGTCGTAGCTGGCTTTGGCATTCTGCAAAACACAAAGAGGTTCAGTAAATCAACAGAAAAACAGATGTGCGGGACAAAGTGGAACACAAACTGAGGGGGAGCTGAGAATCATTAGTAAACTTTTCCCTCTTCGTTCTGTGAGATGCATCTGGATGCAAACTGGTCCCTGTTGTGCTGTGCATTTCCCCCATCAGCAAGCCTAGGGAAAGATGCTTTCTGGGGTGCAAAGCCTCCTGTGGACCATTAGAATTTCCAAATAGCATGGCTAATTGTGAGGTGGTGTGAGCTCAGGCTGCTACTGAGGTACTGTTCATCAACACTTGCAAGAGTATTTAGGTGTTGTGCTACTTGGTGTGGCAGGACAAAGGTTAAACCCTATTTTCCAAGCAGCGGTGGAAGCGACCAGACACTTGGGACTTCCACCATAGAATTATTTTTTAAAAACTCATTTGTGGTACTACAACAAACAGTCAAATTTCTAAAAGCGTTTCAATGCCTAAGAATATAAGTTTCTCAAAATTCAAATGTGAAATCTGCATTAGTGGTCAGCACATACGCCTGAAAATCCCTTTGCAGATTTTCTTGGCCCTGTAGTTGTCTGAACAAATGCGGCTTTCAGGCGCTTTTGAAGAATGTCATCCCATGCCTCTGCTTTTCATATAAATCTAAATCATTCCTGATTTTGCCCCATCAGCAGAGTTAAGGACACTCAGCAACTTTTTGATGCTATATCTGAGAAGCAAATGGAAAGTTTCAGAAAGTCAAGTGCCATCTTCTTTCTTCTCTCTTAATGAAAAAATAAATAAAGGGTGACTGAAAATTAAGCTTTTAAAAATATTTAGAAGCTTCCTCTCAAGTGTATGTTCACAGAGTTTATATTTTAATAAACACCATACTCAAGGAACAGAATTATGTTAATTCTTAATTAATGTGTACTTGTATTCTTTTTTCAGATTTGGCTGAGCACGCTATTGAAGATAATTTGAGACTCGAGTATGAATAGCTTTGCTCCTAAAAACATTCCCCTTCAGCAGATTCTCGGTTCCTGGGGTACAGGAATAGACAGTCCATCGGTAGCACCAAAGTCTTTAGGTTTTGGATTCAAAACCCCTAACTCTCAAAGACTCTTATGCCAGAACAAAACAGGGACAACCTTGTCCTTGATCCTTGGAGGGTAAAACTAAGTATCTTTCAAGTTACTGTACAGTAATTTTTTGGGGTGATCATTTCAGAAAGCCTGGTTGCTTATATTCAGCAGGGATAATAATATTTTGCAGCATCTGAATGGAGCAGAGATCTGCTGAATGCCTATCACACGGTCTGATGCTGTTCTCCAGCTCAGATACAGCTGAATCCCTTCGCGAGTATCCTTATTGATCTCTTCATATCTCTGAACTAAGGCTCTGATTTTCAGCCTGAAGATGTCTTCCAATAACGTCAGCTACAGCCACAAATTCTCAGCTCTTCTAAGTCTCTGTGCCCAGGTGTATGTTTAATTTACCTCTTGTAATTACCACAACTGCTTATACAGTACTTTGAATGGCATAGATTTGTATGAGCTAAGAGTAAACAGAACATTACTTTTCAGCCAGGGAAAGAAGGGGAATTTGACAGTGGTCTATAAATCATGAATAGCACAGAGAAGGCGAACAGGGAGTTATTATTTACTACTTCTCATAATATAAGAACTAGTGGGAATCCATAGAAATTATCAGAGGGGAGATTTAGAAGCAGCAGAAAACAAGAAGTAGCACTTTTCCTCAGAACATGTAATGAGTTACAAAATTCATTGCCCCCCAGCAATACAGAGGTTAAAAGCCTGAATGAAACCAAAAAGTGGTTAGACAAATTAACAGAAGATAAATCTGGAAGGGGTATTAGATGCTGTGCTTCCTCCTTCTCCAACAGTCCACAAAACAGTGAATGCTAGAGGCTGGAAAGCCATAATCAGGTAGATACCACGCAGTCTCTGACTTGGTGAGCATACAGCTCCCCAAGCATCCACGACTGGCTGCTGTTGGAGGCAGGATCTTGAGCTAGAAGACTTTGGGCCTCACCCAGTTTGCCTGGCAGAAGCCATGTGGCACAGACATCCCAGCTCAATGCAACAGTGGGAGTTTGGCTTCTTCAGTGCCCAGGGGAGCTGTGGCAAGGATTTGCACAAAGGGCCAGGTTTCATCCAAAACAGGCAGTAAAAAGAAATTAACTTGTCAACAGAAGATCCAGTCCTGTTCTTTGTTAACGAGCATAGTATCTACTCCTAGCAGGACAAGCTGGAAAACCACATCCTATGGTAAAGTCAAAATAGAAACAATGATTCTGAGTAATTGGATCAGCAGATAAAACCTACTCCATCACAGAGTCTAGCTTGGCAACCTTTGGAGAGAAATGCATTTCAATCACAAATTAAAGAAATTTTCTTACGCTACTGCCTTGGACTAGACATGGCCTGGAAACTATGCAGACTGCAAATCACCAAGCTTAGTTCCAGTGATTTCAGATCGTTTCTTTCAGGTAGGTATGGTCTAATTCAGTATTAAATGTAACTAGTTCAATATATTGCCAGCTCCTTATTCAGTCAGAACTTCTGTTTTCACTCTAAAAATATTCTACAGATGAGAACTTAAACTCAGTCATGGGTCAGCTGTGGTTTTTTTCCCCATCTGGAAGAAATGCATTCCTACTTACATAGACCCTAAGCTCAAAGGGGGTCTGGTGAGGCTGATTTTTCAGGACATCATCAGACGTGGAAGCACCTTGTGGTAGCTATCAACTGCCCTTGACTCTAGAATTCCCTTGTGCAAAGAATTATGGATGGAAAAGCCCTTCTAGCTGTGCAGATGTACCACTCCTGTCCAGAGCAGTGACAGGCAAAGGGATTCCAGCACGAATGATTCAGCCACCCTACAGCAGACTGCAGTTCTGCTGTGTGTAAGCTAACCAAATGTCAGCTTATGGAAAGGTTGCTTTAGGCAGGCTATAAACCAAGTTGAGCAGTACTCTTCCACATCCTGTAGCTCTTATTTGCTTGATTTTGGATCACTGCACTCAAAGGAAAAAGATATCTAATACAGCAGGAACCATCCACAAAGTGCAAAATTAAGAAGAATTCTTGGAAAGAAAACAACTGCTGACTGCACAATTTATCTTCATTAGGGTCTTTGAGAAAAGACAGCGAGTTTCAGCTTCATGAAGGAATATTCCGCCCACACTATGGAAGCAGCGGAATGGGTAATGAAACAGCAGCGACAACTACAAATGGACTGCTTCAAGTTCCTAATTTAAAGATCAAATCCCCAAATATCTAAGCCTCAACCTTTTCTAATTTTTTTTTAAAGCATAAACCAGCGACAAATTAAATCCATTTCAACACTGGGCCAAAAAGGGAACTGCTTCAGTGGATAGCTAAAATATTTCATCTCGTGTTTTGGGAAGTGAATATTAAAATCTGTAGTCTGCCATTCTCCTCCACAGGCTGGACTCCCCAGCAGGCAGTAAGAGGGAATGTATTGCTAATATGGAGATTTAATCAGGGTAGGAACCCCAGAGGTGGCAACCAAAGCCAGTGCAGATGAGGATCTCCAACAGCACACTGAAATGAAAACATTTTGCTTTTCAATTCAGGTGATTCAGTTTCCAGTTTTAATGCCAAACTAGTCTACTGGCAGTTACGTCTCTTAGACTTGAAGGGTCTAATATTTGGTTTTCAATATCCAAGGTAGTTGCCTGTTTTTTTCCTCCGGGTAGCAACTCAAGCCACCAGTCTTAGGCACTGGTAACAGACTGCAGTCTAGCCTTAGACTAGTCATTAGGCATACAGTGCTAGAACGAGATGAATCCTATCCCCCGTGTTCAATCAAAACCAGTTCGCTGTTGCAAAGCGATTTGAACCTGATGTTTATCAGTCACCATCTATATGCAATTACTCATAAATAATGCCTATTATATAATAAAAATGCTATTACAGAGAGGAATGGTAGTGTATTTTAAGGCATATCTCTTACTTCTACTTTCTAGCATCTACTCCAAATAACATGCTAACAGAAGAGTACTGGATCAGATGATAAGATTCTTTCAATCATTTACTAAGTAATGGCTTGTATACCACGACACAAATAGATTGCTTTTGCCCGTGTATAAAATTCTGCTTTCCTTAAACATAAGCTTAGACCGGCGTTTTCCAAAGAATTGCCCTGTACTTTTTAAAATACATGCAGTAAAATCTTCCGTGTAAAACATTCATTATGTAAAATATGACAATAACAATAAATCAGTTGTCCCGTGTGTTGCTCAGATCTGTAATAAAATTATGTACCTTGAATAATGCAGCAAGCCCATAAATTTTTATAGGGCTTTACAAGCCTCTGAAGAGTAATTCACATATACTTCTTTTTTTCTCCGTAACTCGGGAAATGTGCCTATGCTCACATGCTAGTCCAGGAGACAAACAATTAAAGACACATATCCCGTTGGTTACAGTCTGATTCTATTCATGACGTTAAAGCACTGGTGAATTTAGCCCAAAGATTTGTATCTTTTAAAAGAAGAGAAACATTTTTAACACAGGTGGCATCTGGTCTTACCCTCTTCAGGCAACTGCAAATCCTCAGAGATCTGAGGCAGAAAGATACCTTTTGCTTGTTTGATTTCTTTACTGATCCAAAGAGCGAGCAAACCCCTGGGCTCAAATTACAACATAAAACATCTTGGAGAAACTGTACTAAAATAACACTGAACGTCATGTGGTAGAAAATGAAATTCAGTTTTGTACACACAAGCTTAAGAAAATGGAATATGCTCACCAGGAGGCAAAAAAAGGAGGCAACGTGATATTTTGCCTAGGAGGGGTGCTTAAAGGTCATTAATGAAAAACAGAGGTGCTGTTGCTACGTCAGTAGTCATACAGTAAGCCCCCTCCTCTCTGCCATGGGAAGCATGCTGTTCTATTTTGTTGTGGTTTGTGTTTGTTTTTTTTTTAAATGGAAATGAAAAAACCCTGCAACTTCTTAAACAGCTCTACCTCTACATGAACTAATTTACATGTCCTACATCACTATCCAGCAAATTCAGAGCTGCATGCAAGACCTTGTCAACACCGAGAGTATACCCACAAAGTAATGGGCTACGTTCAAAAATATTAACCTTACAGACTGAAGTCCCTGCTGGTGAATATCATCATCTCCCTCCAGAAACATAAGCCTTTTACCCAGTTCTTACAGGTACATCATAAAAGTGAAAATACTCAGCCAGACAACACCAGCCAGATCTTGAATAATGAATAAGACAGCAGCACACTTTTCTGCCATCCTCCTTTTCAAAACAGTCACAGAATAACACATCAGAGCATCATTTGAAATGGATGAAGCAGAGAAGTGTGCTGGGTCCTAAATAATACTTGAATAATACTACAAACAACAGGTGACTACTGCTTAATTTCTAACAGTAGAAATATTTCAGGCAACAAGTGGTAACAATTCCAATAATCCCGTTATTAGAGTTCATAGGAAGGCATGTTCACTGTCTCACCTCTGATGCAGCGGCTTGTTTTGCAAAGCTGAAACTTTTTCACTGCTTAGGTTTAAAAACAAAAAAACAAAAACGCAGCTGAGAAAGACACGGGGTCTCCTGTTAACCTTTCTATTTATCTTCATTAAGGTAGCATTACTTTTAAAGTAACAGTTATGAAGAAAAATTGCTTCACTGAGATCATCTTGCATTGTGTTCTTTTTCTAGATTAGACAGATTTCCTTTGTCAAGTAACTGATGATCTCTACATATCACTTGGCACTAGGGTGTCACACAACCTCTTATTTTACTTTTTCCCCACTAATTTCTTTCCTAATCCCCCTGCAGACAAAATGAGAAAACCAACACAAGTTACACTGCCGGCTGGGTGCTCTTCAGCATGGGAGCATCTTCAAAAAGGAAAGCTGCAGCTGAACAAACTATTTCACATAGGGATAAGGCACCTGGGCGGTATATCAGCGCCGCATACCACACGGGTAGATCTAAGCACAAACTTTTTCAAGCTTCAAAAAAGAGAGGAAATTATGAAGTCCATTCTTGGGTACCAAGACTGTTTAATGTTTTCCCAGTATAGTAAACCAAATGGAAGTCCAAATGCATCCAGCTAAATGCCATCTAAGTCTCTGTGGCTGTTTGCTAATGCTTGGCTCAGAGGTCCACAGTCAAATAGGACCAAAACGAAGAATCACAGAGACTCAGAGAAAATTTAGATCGGGCAGATTTTTTTAAGAAATGGAGAATTTTTTTTTTTCCTAACAAAGTTTTATAACTAAAACTAGCTTATTGAAATACCCTCCGTTTCTTCTTCCCCGCGTCTTCACCTGACATAGGAAAAAGCAGAAGAAGTTGAGGCAGGCATAAGACTATTATTAAAAAGCAAGCAGCCAAATGAACTTACGCTTATAACAAAGAGGCTGCTTCACAATTCACCTCTTGGCATTCTTAGCCTGCTCCACAACGTTCAGGTTGATGTGGAGGAAACCTGAAGCACAGCACCAGTTGTTCATTACTCAGAGCCAGAGCTCTGAAGGCAAAAGCAAGTTAACCTACAAAAAAATGAAACCTATTTCTGCTCAGCCAAACATTCCTTAATTTTCAGAGAGGATACACAAGAATTTTTAAGCTGTACCTGCAACACACTGAAAGGGTACTGAATGTTCACAGGGAGGCACATTGCTAAGACAATTCAATTAATAAAATAAATATAAATTAAACAACTAGTTACTATTAAAGATTTTCAGGGCAAGCAGCAAATGTAAAGCTTTAAAGCTTCAGACTATGGAATGAACTCCTTGATTTCTTTAACTCGGGGGGGGGGGGGGAGAAAAAATTGGCATCTGAGTGGCTAGATATATGAGCCATTGAATTATTTTATCATAATAGCAAATACAAAGAGTGCAATGACTTTTACTGAAAAACACTGTGAACACACACTTCATCTAGCTTTAGTATTCCATTTTATTAAAAACTTGGCCCACATTCCCTCTCCAATACGTGGATTTTTTCCCCCTTCATATACTTTGGTTATGTATTAGTGTGACCTACTGAAGTTGAGAGAGTAATAGAGGTATAAAGCTGGCAGCAGAGAAATGAGGTTCAGGTCCATTATTCTTAGTTATATTCCTGTAAGGAATAACTGACAAGTTCGTCAGTACATCAAATATGTGCGGGGTGCTGAGCTGCAGTAAAGGTTGTGTTTGCAGTGTTTTGATGGCAGCCAGCACTTACAGCCTCTTGGAGGGATGAGCTGGAAGAGAAGGGGAGCTAAGCCCTCTTGCTCTTCTCAAAGCCCACCAAAATCTGCCACGGGCTCTCCCACCAAACACAGTAGGCAGGATTCAGATCATACAAAGGTCTCTTTCTTTAGCATCACATGGTGGATAAAGGACAATTTTATCCCTTGGTGGAAGAAAATCTACAGCTCAGAGTTTGCAATACAAACTTCGCAGTCATTTGAACCCAGCTGTTTAGCACGACATGGTCTGGGTGAAGAGCGGCCACTTGTTCTGGGAGAGCAAACGCTTCCCTGCTGCTGCGTGTGGTTACCGGGAGTTGGCACCGACATGGCTCTCCGTGACTGCAACAGGCATCGCAGTCAGAGTCATTAAAAATGGATCAGTTATCAGCAACGCTCACAGCACAGTGCCGGAATAGTGGACATGCGGTTATAATGCCACTCATAAAACAAACTTGGCAGGATGTCAAGGGTGCCCACTTTAATGGGTTACACCAATCATGTTGTGACAAACCAAGCAAACTGCGGCTTTGCAGAAGAGGGAAATCAAAGCGGCTTAGACGTTTTGGGGAGTTAGCTACAACAGACAGACCTCGTCCATGGTGGTTATGGAGCGGGGAGGACAGGGAGAGCTATTCTGGTGATACAGAGGAACTGAAAGTAAGAACAGATGAAGCAGGAAAGCGGTTGGGTATTTTCCTTCTTCTGAAAGGTTTCTCAGCTGACAAGAGAAGAACCTATTAACAACTGCTCGACTGGTGTTTCACCTAAATTGCATGAATACGGAAGACGATGAATGGACACATAAAAATGACATTGTAGGTGAATCAAAAGCAAGCGAACATTTCAGAGAAGAGACTCTGCAAACTATTACCTACGTTTCTTTTGTCACAAAAAGCAAACACAGGTTGACTTACATGCCTTAGAGTTAGAAGGTCTTTAAGATCTACTCTGTTTTATTCCAGTTGCATGTTGACCTCATTAGTATAGTTTGAGAGCATTCCAGGGGAGTATTAATAATGTGACTAATATCTGTCAAGACATGCTGGGTTCTCAGGGATTTTAATGGACCAATTTATATGCTTTTGCATTAATTAAAAAGTTTGCATTGTTTATTCCATGTGGAATCAGCAAAATCTATGGACAGCTACATCCAAAATTTCAGGGAGAGAAGCTGGGATCTTCAGAACATTCTCATGTAAATCCACACATATTACATTTTGCAAGTGTTTATGCTTTTAAATAGTACATGATCGTTCCAGGTTCTTCTCTTAAAGATTAGTATATTTGATTATAGCTAATGTTTTCACAGTAACTTAGTGGATGCATAAATTTAAGAAATGTCCTACACATCATTAGCTGACTGAAAGAAAGATTCACAATTACATCAGTCAGACATGGTATCACTGTTCACTAATTCTGCAACTGAGTGAAGGGCCACTGAATTAAAGTGCTTTTGTTTCTCACAAGAAGTAATTCTAAAAAACACGTGCTAGCATTGAAATTATGAAGTCCTTGAACACAGCACAGCCTTTGTGTTCTCCTTTGTACATATTCAAAGAAAGATTCACCTCCTTTAATAAAATCCAGACCACAACCTGCCTGCAGAACACTTCCAATGATCCCCAATCTACATCAAAGCTTATGAGTAAGGACAGCACAGGGACCGTGTGACTGAGGTATGCGCTACCATATGCATTTAACTTTCACCAAACAACAGCTACTCAGCACTGGAAGAGGCTGAAGTTTCATCAAATAAAAGCTCTTGTTCTACAGTAAAACATGTTATCGCAGGCAGTCAGGTTTCCACAGCTCTTGGTATCATTGTTTGCTCAGTTGAAGCTAGGAAGCCTATGCTTCTTACTGTGATGATTAAAAAAAAGGAATACACAGTAGAAAAAACATTACAAACCTGTTATTTGTATGATCTGCCAAATTTCTGATTGCTCTGAACTTAATGGAAAAGCTACCATTGACTTCAATGAATCCAGTATTTTATTAGACACCGTGCACTGCTATTCTGTTTTCTGGTAAGAGATGTTCATTATGCTTATTGCTTCTGTTGGGAATGCAACAGAAATGAGGAACATTATATTTAAATCAAAGCAAACTGAAATAGGGCAGGCGTTTAAAAATATCTTAACCACCTACATAGCTACTGAGAAGTAAAATATTAATACGGAGAACATAAATGCATACAACTAAAATCAAACAATGCAAAGCAAACAACTGTGTCAAGATGAAGTGCCAGGACAGAAAAAATTGAATTCGTTTCAAAAGAACCAAATTAATTTACAGGCACAGTGAAGGAGAGGTGTTTAAAGTATTGGAGGTCATCTGCATCTTTATCTACGCTATTTAGGCTATTATGGTTTTGCAGAAAAAAGCAAACTCCTGGTACCTCTGCTCCCCTCTTCTGCAAGTTTGGCTTATCCAAAGGGCTTGGCCGAAACTCTCCTTCTAAAACCAGTTGCATGCCCACTAGTTAACAGGGGGTTTGAGACTCTCCTTCCCAAAATCAAAATCATAACAGGGCCTGAAAGTCTCTCCCTAACACCTGCCAAATTTTGATGAGGCTTTATGAGGGACTAGTGTTCCCCACATGCACCATCTCATTCAGACTTCCCTGGTGATACCTTGGTAGCCAAAATGTAACTACAGCATGAATTTTAATTAATTTCCACTTCAATACTGATGGATATTCAGGGATTTCAACACTGGTTAGTGTCTTAAACAGTATGAGCAGTTAAAATAACTATTCTCTGAAAAACAGAAAACAAAAAAAAAAAGGTTCCAAATGGAAAAAACTTCAAAAATGTTTTTGTCTTTTTCAACCCAAGATGTGGTATTTTCACTGTGGGGAAACAGCAGCTCTTTATTTAATTTTGTTGAAACTGGTTTTAAAATTACATGGTGCGCACTGCCTCCAGGGGACTGTGTGTCTGACCCTGTTCTCCCAAGTGGACCGTGCACCAGAGTGGGATTTTGTTGCTGCCGTTTTAATTCAGTGTGTTCTAGAGATCAAATATTTAAAATGAGATTGAACTGATCAAAAATAAAAATATTTCACTTTTATTTTCCCATGGACACTTTGATTTTATAAAACACTCATCTTCTCTAGCAAAAATATTGTTCTAATGGAAGATTTCTGGCCAGTTCCAAAAGCTAATTGGTCTGCAGAAAGGGAGATAAAAAACCAAAACAAAGCAATGCCAGGTCACTCCATGGCAAACAGTGAGGACTAACATCTTTCCTCTACTTTTCTTGTCCAAATAAAAGAAGAAAATATTTCCAAAAACTTTCTTGGAGAAGTCCTGGAGAGAGGCACAAGCCAATTTCAAAAGCACCAGCCAGAACTGATGCAGTAATGTCCTTATCTGCTCTCTTTCACCCCTGTGCATTTCTCATTTCAACAATCTTAATTTACTTTCCACAGATAATGCTTTAAGTGAAAATTAATACCACTGCTTAATGATTAAAGCTATTAGCCACCTTGCACTTTCTCAGTGTGCAGCTGATTAATTAAGTACATTGATTATAGAGAAAAATAAATGCTGCGGACAACGTGTGGTCTTTAGCTTGCAAAGCGAGCGTCTTTGGCACCATCTCACACTGCTTGCACACCCGGCATGCATTTAACTTGAAGATTATCCCTTTCAGGTAGTTCTAATATAGAATAAAGCTGGAAACTTTTTGCAGCATTCATTGCTCTGAAAACAATCTCGGGCAAACGCCACTACAATATGTTAGCATCTTTCTGATTCCAAAGGAATTGTGCTTTGAGGATATTTTATCGCCAGTATAAATCAGTGCATCCCCCTGAAGAGGCCAACATCAGCGGAGCAGTGCCAGCTCCAGCTGTATAGATGGTGCTAAGCACCAAGCCCCAGAACTTGCCAAGCACATTCAGGGTCCAGATCTCTCATAACGGGCTTGAGCAAAGCAGTTAGCATGACATCTTTCAGTGTGAGAAATCCAGTTTTCAGCTGCAAACACAGCTCTCTATGTGACACAAAGAATCTCTTCTTAAGGCAATCACTTCTCTTTCACAAGTTGCAACCTCCTTTGCAGAAAAAGCCTCTTTCTATGCTCTCTGGCCATATGAAATGATCCAGAGGAGAAACAATCTTCAAATTCTTTTTGCTGTTCCATCTTTTTAATTGAATTGAAAGCTAGAAAGCTTTGATAACATCTATGATTACAAAACATTTTTATCTTTCACGAAGTAAGAAGACACTGACATCTCCTTTACACAGCTCCACGGCTTCTCTCTCCCGTTAGCAGTGCTCATATTAAGTAGCTATAAGGCAGAGAAGAGGAACTATACAGCCATCTTATTTAGACTGCAGCACACGAGCTCCACTGTAACAAGTACCTGCAAGAACAGTTACTGTCAGGAGCAGGGGAGGAGGAGAGGACTGTTTGCGGGACCCCATTATGTTTTCCAAGATGTGAAGCATTTTCTGTATGTGGTAAACCCAGCACAGCCTTCCAGGTACACAGAGAACCTCATTTGCCTGGTTGATCTTATCAGAGGAGGCATCATCTCTTTTTTTAGCCTTTCATATGTTCAGAGAAAAAAAAACCAGACTGCACAGAACAGAGAGGTGAGCCCAGAAGCTGATCCTGCACAGAATAACAGGAAAAAAAATCACCAACTCTGAAACAGGTAACTTCATTTTCTTCCCAGTAACTTCTAATTTATGCCGGTGAAACTTCATTGCCTTGCACGTCTTGAATGATCATCTTCTAAATGCTAAAACCAGCCTCCTAGCTGTCAGAAGCCAGCCGAGCAGCATAAACAGCCCAACAGAAGGCCATCAGTTTCGGTTGCTAAGGCATCAGTCAGCCTGGCATTGAAACACTTGATCCATCCTTCTATCCTGGCGAAAAAGAGGTTTCATTTTGTCTCAACAATTTCTTGATGAAATTTCTGCCACGATCTACTTTAACAGCATCCATCAAACCGTGTGCTTACTAGATTTTCAGTGTTAGTAGAAGGATGTTGGTAAATTTATCCCAGTTTTTTGGTTGATAATTTTTAATTGTTATGGTAGTGCTTATTTTAGAAAATCTATTAGCAAAAAACCCAACCCCAAAGCAATACCAAAAACCCAAATAAAACCAAACAATCTAAAATCCAATTAGCGCTGAAATATCTGAAACAGTTTATTCTGTCCCCTATTTCGTGATAATGTAAGCATTATTTCAACATTGCAATTAAAAATAGGTACTAGCATCAATGGCCAGCATGCAGAGTTTGCCCGTAAAATACCTTTGATGTATTAGCAGTAAAGCTTTATTGACATTAAGTGTCTAGTGCACGTGCTCAATAACCCTTTGAAATGCGGTAAGAAAGGGCCATGTAACTGTCTCAGGCTCTTTTGAAAATCATGCCATAAGAACTGGATCTCATAAAGCTAACTGAAATAATTTGCTGACGCCAGGGAAGGATGAACCCGACTGTTATGCTTTGGCTTTACGTTCCCTGTGGATCCCCTGGGCTGATATTAATGCCAGTGCAGAGACACTCGGAGCTTTTCAAGGTCTTCAGAGGGCTTCCAACACACTTCTGTCTTGGAAGGGCAACGTTTTTCTCGCCACCAGTTAGAGGTGAACTCTGTTTGACTTGGGCAACTACCTCAGCTGGGATTTCTGTGGGGCGATCATCAGGGTCAAAGCAGCACGGTTCACCTAATATGCAGCCCTTGTTACTTCACTCATAGGAATCTTTCTCACTCAGATGCTGTATCTTGGAGAGGTCAGTCCTGAAAATTTCTGGCTTTGTATGTACAGTCTGAATTGAAAGAAAACCATGGAGTATATTAGGCTTCAGCTTTTTAATTATCAGTTCATAATGAAGGGTTCTCTTTGTGGCAAAAAAATAATTTCCTGAAGGCTGAACCTCTGCAGGGTTTCCAAGGCTTGGAAGAAAGTATCGATTGTTTCACAATGAGTCTCTCTGCATTCATGGTGCAGAATGGAAAATTCCAGCTTTGCCATAACCCCCTGATCCCAGAAAAGCAAGTAGCTATACTGCAGCGAGCTGGGAGGGGGTGCTGGGAGAGCAGGCACACTCCTTTCCATGTATATGAAGCACATTAAAAAAAGAAATGGATGATTCAAGCAGTAAAGCTCAGAAACTGCAAAGAAAAATATGGATAGAGTGCACTCCATATGATAGGTCATAGTTCAGCAGTTTTTAGGAGAAAACACAAAATGTTTTTTTCTTTAGAAAGGTCGCTCTCTTCCGTGACCCCCCATTTTGTCTAAGTGCTAACCCCCATTAAACTATTCAAGCAAGAAAACCAGCAAGTCAAAAACATAAAAGCCAAATTAAACTGAGTAATCAAAGCCAAGTTTTTATACTTGAAAATGCTCCAGTGCCAAACACACCACCTTTGAGAGAATTTCTAATTGTTCCCAATTTTCCAAGCAAGATGTACAGACATTGCCAGGGTATGCAGGCATTTACACACTTGAGAAACATAAGCTGTAGGCTTTTAATTTCCTAAAAATAGACCATATAACTTAAAAGAGAGCTGCCCCAAAATGCAAATGTCGTGAAATACCAAACGTGTGGTAAAGGAATTGTACAAGGGTGACTGCAATTGCTATGCCAGCCCGACTCAAGTTAACAACTCATTCCCAAGAGACTTGTTTCATCGCATTTTTAGGTCTAAACTGACGTTTCCTTCAGCTGAATTTAAGTCTTGTCTTTAGTTCATGCCCAAATTACTGCCTACTGGGAAAAATGCCCCTGTGGTCTCTGAGACGCAGAAGATGCTGTCAGAGCAGGATCTCCCAGAACTCTAGGAGGCCTGCGCAGCCTTGCAGCGAGAGGAGGGGAGGCGGAGTGCAGGTGAACCAAGCCCTGCCACCGCTGTGCTGCACTTGGGCGAGGGAGGAGACGGGAGAATTTAGCAGCGGGAGCAGGAGTCAACCTTGCCCTTCAGCCAGCCACCTCTCAGACACAGCAACTGCAGCCGGCTCTGCGCAAAGAGGTGCCAGCACCTCTTACTGGTTACCGAGTTTACCCTTTTACTGGTTACCTTGCACATAATGTGCTAATTTGTCAGCACGTTTCCTTGCGGTGGCCTCTGGTATATTCAGCACAGAATTAAAAGTGAACCTTAGGCAAAAAAGATTAAGTATACCAACTCAAGCTTTTTTTTTTTTTTTTTTTTTTTTTTTTGCCTTTTTTCCCCCCATGCTGTGACAGCCTAGAACCACAGATTTCATGTGATAGCTCATATTTTTGTATTTCTGTATGAAAAGCATTGGGGTGGTATCTCCTTTAAGACTGTGATCTTTCAGATGGGGTTTCTGCTGCTCCTTTCATGACTGTTTTGCCAATCACTTGTTCCTCAGTCTTTTCTCTCCTGTGTCTGGCTATTGATCTGCCCTGCACAAGCCTTGCCTAATTCTGCATTTTGCATTGACCAAACAATCTTCTGTCCCTCCACAGCCTGATCACTGCTCCACTACCGGACCACTCCTTGCTTGGACAAAGTAATTCCTACACAAACTTTTCCAGATTCTCATCTCAAGATCAGTCTCCTCACAAGTCTTTCATAACTGCCATTAAAGGTTTGTTGTCCCCATATCCAGACAGCTTTTCTTCTCCAATTTTCATCCCAAAATTTCTTTTCTGAACTCTCAGATTTCTCTCCAGCTCCACTATTTTCTGATTTCTAGCATCATGTCTGTGCACTGTCATTCTCTGTGTCATTTTCCATTAATTTCCAGAGTACTCGCTATTGTCACTCTAAACACAATACATTTCTGCTAAGCCTGACAAATATTTATCCATCAAACATAAAATATTTTTAGAATTAAAAGAGAAAACACTGTATTACTGAGAAATCTATTTTTTGTTTCTGGGCATGATCCTAGGTTCACTGTTAACAACAGAACTGTTCCTATTTGACATTATGACAGATATGGTGTACAGACTTTTTGCTTGTTTACTTGAAACATGATTTTTAGAATCAGAATATTGCCACATACTTTGTCCATGCCTGCTGCTGAAAAGTGGGTAAAGAGCGCATCCTTTGCCCAGATCATATGCTAGAACATACAAACGGAGCACAATTCCTGCAAAGAAAAAGGCTGCCTTTTACAAACGTCTTTATTTCTATCAATTTATGGAAACATCCTACTGAGTTGTTCCTCTTGGGAGAGAACTTTGCAGTCAGGGCACAGGGATTAATTAGCTGCTATCAAGTTATTAAGCCAGCTCATAAGGAGTGAAACTGGCTATCCTGCACTTTACCCCTGTGGTCAGCTATTTCCCAAATTCCTTGTCCAAAGTAAACACCTTCTATACCCATTTACTCTCTACTAAATGTGCTTTGCTACTTGCAACAACAAACAGATTTTCATCCTGTGTGTTATTATTTTCCAAACTGCAAGTATGTAACAATAATTGTCTTATTCTTTCTCATTTTGGAGCTGTTCTATCTGAATGGCTCATGTTTTTACCAAAATTTCCATTTGTCTTTTGTTCTTTTCATTTAATTGCGATTGCAATCGAAACCACATTGCTCAGCTGAAGAAGCCCGGGCTTCCCTGAGGAAGCCACCGACTGCAGGAGAAGAGCAAGACCTAAAGCAGAGACACCGCAACCCCCCCAGTAAGGAGGCACAGCTTCTTGACACCCGTTACCCAACGCACTGCCGCACGCACAGTGTGAGAGCAGTGTACCACAAAGGCAACCTACAGTCCATGGGCGCTGGGAGCCCTTGTAGACGCCTGGAGATAGGAGTGCTAGTGTCAACGGGTTGGGGAGAGCCTGGAAGAATTAAGAAAGATAAAAATCCTCTAGTCCGAAGGTCTGAAGCCTGAGGTAGGTTTGAGGAACAATCAATTGACACAGCGTGCGCTGAGAACACACAATCTGCCCTGCACATGTTTTGAAGCACTGGATCAAATAATCTGTTATAAAGGCATTAAGCTGTTCCTGGAGGTTTCAAAGGCTAATACATGCCTTGCCACAGCCCACGGCTCCGTGGCCCTCCAAGTGACAGGTGCATTCTGCATCTTAATAGCAGGATTTAGAGCCAATTCCCAGGTTACTCATTTCTGTCCTAAATCCAATATTGCAAGCTGCAGCTTATTTAACGTGAGGTAGCACTGTCATTCCTACACAAGGAGCCTTGTCACCTTTCCATTCCTTGCACAGGCAGTCCCATTTTCACTCTGCTTCTTTCAATGTGAAATGTATCATCTCTAAGATCAGCAGTTCACCCGTACTGTTTTTGCACTCATTATTTAAAATTTTGTAGCAGAGGGACTATAACAATAAGAAAATCCACATTGTACAGAAAAGGTCAACATGCACTTACGTAATTTGATGCAAGATCAGGATGCAGATAATCAATTCCTGCAATAAAATAATGACAGAAGAGAAACCAAAGGTTAAGAGTTTCAAAAAAGATTTTCTAATGATCACAGAATAAGATTCCTTTGCAACCAGAGGAAAATGATCATGACAAATAATGCAACTGATTGAAGTGAGATTCCAGTTTTTAAATGTGGACTTTTAAACTGGTTTACCATTTCTGATGCAGTCCCAGCTAGAAGTTTTTGATCATTTATGTTGAAATTCAGGTGCCAATTGAAAAGGTGAGCTCAGTGACAAAATTTATTGACCTGGTTTGTAGACTAGATCATATTTACTTACTAAGATCAGTTTAAATCACGATTTATCTTTATACAAGTTCTATCATCTCAAAGCATACCAAAACTAACAAGATCAGTAAGCACTGGGTCAGTACAGGATATAAAAAGGAGTATTTTTAACCACTGAAAATTGTAAACTAAGTAGACAGAAAATTACCTAAACTAGACTTGGGGAGATCACTAAGGCAAACATTTTGAATTATGTGTATGAAAGAGAACTTTTAATGTTGGATTAGACCATTATAGCAAATGCCTGAGCATAGGCTCCACACCTTGCTAGTGTGCTAAAGATTGTAACAGGGCAGTGATGCAGAATATACTTATTCTAATGCATGGTATCTTTCTACCTATACAATCCCAGTGGAATGGTTTAACAGAAGCAGCAGATCTACACTCAAATGGGATAAGCTGACCTATTACATATCCAGTTAAAACATGCAAAGAAACAGCCACCAATCTTATGTTACATTTTGATTGTTACTCTGCCCCCTGTCTCCAACTACCACACTATTACATGCCCAATTTTATCTGCAAGGAGAATGACGTATTACCGCGGTTATTCTCATTAAATGATTACCTCCCATTACGTAGGGTCCTTAGCACTAGATATGCATGAAGAGACCCTTGTATCTGTGGAGGGCCTTACTGATCGAAATGGTAGATGGACAACAAAAGTCTCAATGAAGAATCATGTTATTCAGGTGCTCTCTTCCAGAGTTACTGGAAGTGAATATAAAACAAATCATTCCCTTCTCGAAAAGCTGTATCTGATGAGCCAACAGCTTTATTTCACCTGAAGCTCAAAATAGTTTGTCATCATCCCCAACACAGTCATGCCTAGCTATTCTGAAAGTTCTGCCTCTGTGGGATCAGTGAAATTGTGATTTCTCATGACATCACATAAGAGACCATCTCTCACATGAGACTGATCTCTCATCAACATACAGATGTCTGAGTCTACTTTCTTACTTCCACAAAAACCTTGTCTTAGGAGTAAGCAGATGAGGAAGAGAAGTAAGTGAGGACAGATCTCAGTTGACCCTAGAAAACATATGTGGATCCAGACATTTTATTTACTTATTTTTAATATTATTCAGTCACCATAAAAGGAAAACATTCAAAATTTAGCCCAAAGAAAAGTGTTGAGAGACTGCACAGAATTTCTGTGCTTCAGCAAGGAACCCATGAGTAGAACAGCTGCGACTTCAACTGCACCTTTTATCTTCGTCTTCCCTGAACTTAGCCTCAAATTAGCAATATATTTAATATGCAGGTCTTTATTGACATTCAGCATGAAAGTGTTTAATTATTTCAGCTGTCAAGTATGACTTTGAGAATAATGTAACCCAGAAAACATTTTTTGAAGTACTTTTTGCACAGCAATTACATCCCCCAGTCAGTGCCTACAGAAGTCATGGGGAGTGTTTCCTTTGGCTTAATGGCCGTTACAGAGTGCCCTGGAAGATACCTGAGCGATAATTGCAAACTATTTTAATGCTTGGATATCCATGCTTCAGTATCCCTAGTGAAGTCTTTGTAACATATTTTCCCTGAAGATCTTGAAGTCTTTATGGAGGCTGGTAGTCTCACCACTATAAGCAATCCATTATTACTTTTTAATCTTTTTTTTACTTTGATTACATGGAAAAAGCTACTTAAATTAATTACCATGCAGTCTTCACTTACCATCATCCATAATTCCTATGGTAACTCCCTTCCCCGTGTATCCCAGCTCCCATGCTTCAGCTACATTAAGGTCAAGTCCAGGAGTCCCATCTGCTTGACCAGTGTTAATCTAATACATCAGTGAAAAAGGAAGAATAGCTTTTTTTACTTGATAGACACACTTCCACAGCCACTGAATTTTGCTTTATATCTTTGCATGTATCTTTGGTATGTAAAATATATCCCATTTGCTTTGGAGTACACATCTGTACATAATCACATCAACTCCAACAATGCAATGGTAAAACAAACAAACAAAAACCAACCCTGAGTAAATTCACTTCTTCGTGGTTTACAAGATTGATTAAACACTGAACCTTTTGGACCCAAAAAAGGACTTTTCTACTTAAGCATGTCAGGGCAGTGGGTCAATCCAGGCAAAAGTTAGACCAATGGATTTTACGGAAAACTTTTTTATGAGCAGGAAACTTTTTCTTCTTGAAAGCAGGGATCTACTGAAATTCACGACCACTGGGTTTAGTACCAGAAACAACTTCTTTGATAACCAAGTTAGCCCTTCTTTAAGCAGGAAAGTTCACTAGATGAACTTCAAGGGTCCTTTCCAGCCTTGTGTGTGAGTCTATGGTTCTGCAGTATGGGCAATCCCCAGTATCTTCTGGCATTACTCATGTTCACCAACAACACTTGAAGATTTCTCAAGTCCCGTAGGAAAAATAATATGGCTTTTGCTGATCCAGAATTTTTTTCCATTTTGCGTCAGACACATCTTATTTCAAAACACATTTTAGCGTACTTCATAATTTAAAAAATTTATAGCTTCATAACAATTTTGTTATTTTTATCACTGCAACATTTGATTGAAGTACCAGAAAGAAGTGAATTAATCCACACTTTAGTTTATGATCTCATCAAGGATGAAGTCCCATTCATGCTAATGTGCCCTCATTCATCTGAAAACTCGTCTTAGGGGAAAAAAAAAACCAAAACCCCAGCCATATTGGATGGATTCATAAAACATAAGAAATGGATTAAAAGGAAACAGCACAAGAAACACTATTCTTAAGCAAAAAGACCCTTCTTAAGTTAACAAGTCAGTACTGCATTTACTAAGTATTTCATCATAAATAGGTGGCAACGTTAAAATTGACCAAAATTACTTTATCAACTTTTTAAATAGAAAAATATCATTTTGGCTACTTTTATATAAAAATTTAATTTTTCTTTTATGACTAAAGGCTTCTCCCTATAAAATATGACACATTAAAAATGAAACAATTTAGCAAAATATTAATTTCTTTTGACAGTAGCTTAAGCCAAAATTCATCAGTTTTCAGCTGTTCTGCTTTTGATAGAAAACCAATTAATATTCAAATTTCCATAAGAAAAGAAAAACCTCAACTTTTCCTAGCCAGTGCACTAAAACTTTTTGTTATAATTCTATAACAATATTTTACCTGGCAACAGCTCAAAGACATGATTCATATGCAGTTTTAGGGGTCACATCAGCACACCAGGAATGCCCACAGGACACCAATACAGTTCTCTTTCAAGCCTTCTAAGGATCTTTCCGTTGACTGAAATGAAATTTAGCTCTTGAAATGTGCCGGGTCTTCCCAGCATAAAAGAGGTACAGTTAAAAACAACAGGACAGAGCCTCGGATCCATTCCCAAGTTCTTGTGACATATTTGGAAAGAACTCTTGCAAAACATTGCAACAGCACAAAAGGGCTTGAATGCCAGTTATTTAGTTATGATTACCGTGATTTTCTTTCAAAACTTACCAGGTACCATTGCTTCGTAAATAAAGGATCATTCATGTTGATATCGATGTCATTGATGTCTCTATAGCCTCGCTTCTTTCTGCTGAAGCCTTCCTGTTGCACAGCTTTCTTTACCTGGAAGGGTTAATTTTTACATCTTTAGCTCAACATTCTTAACCACAGATACAAAGATTTTTTTAGCCTTGTTTTGATGATAGATAAGGATTATGAAGTCACATGATTTGTGTCCGTGTCATTCATTTGCAAATTCTAAACCTGTGGCTGATTTCAGTCAAAATTTGCAAAGATGTAGAGAGCTCAAGGACTACTACAGTGGCTATGTGGGAGAGAGCACCCAGAAGCGTCCTATCTGGAGGAAAGCTACAGCTTGAACATGTTTTAGATACCTGAGAATCTGCATAAAAAAGATTCAGGTATCATTAGTGTCATGGATCTCCCTGCCATACTTTTCTTTTTCATAGCCACCAATATAAAAACATTGTTGTTATTAGAAGCTAAAATTACTTAACTAATTCCCAATACGTCACTGTTCCAAGCTACAAGCGTTAGATAAAATGAGGATGCAGGCCTCAACCACACTTATTCTTCAAATTTTTCTCCAGGGCATTTTCGGAGTATTAGATAGCCTTTCCTCCCAAAGAGATTTGCTGGGAGAAAAATATCTGGGGTTGTGTGCTTTCAGCACACTCCTGAGGTTCTCAAAAACGATTTGTAGAGCAATCTACTTTCAGGGATTATCCTTGCAATAAGTAAGTGATAAATAAATACATTGGCAAGAAAAACTAAATGGCAAAAAAGCCACTAAACTGACCAGACTGGTTGAAGTATAAGATATAAAAATACTGGTTATGAAACACAAGTCGCCATAGTTTTTTAGAGATCCTTTCCTTTATGACCAGTAAACCCACAAAAACATTTAACTAAGCACTGCAGAAAACAAGAAAAGTTAGACACACAAATATCTTCAGAGGCAGGAACCACAAAGGTCAGACCATAATCATCTTATTCGTACCCATGTAAAAGAGCGCTCCTAAAGGAGATCACTGACGGTTGCAATTGTTGTTATAATATGTGCTAACATATTCCTAGACCTTGCAGAAGTGCTATCAAGTTTGGCATATTCTTTTTGTACTCTTTAGCCTAACACCTGGAACCAAGACAGCATAAGTCCCAGCATTTAATTCAAAATAAAAAAAAAAAAAAAAAGATTAAAATCTAGCCCTCTTGATCAAAGAGGAATGCTTTGAAACATGAACTGAGTACACCTTGAGGTGCAGCAAGAAGGCAGCAAACCCCCTAACATTTCCTTAGTCATTTTCTTGAAAAAAAAAAATGCATGGTTATTAAATAAATCTAGTAACTCAGAGAACCACTTCTACATGTGTGGCTTTGGCATTCTGATTAAGACGATGTATACAGGAGTTACACCGCTGTGTCGCAGTAACTCATGTAGTGTCAGTTAAAATCAACAGAGGAGAAATTCATCCAAACGCTAAATCAGATCTTAGGTCAGTTGAGTCATTCTTGGAGGTGTCCTTCTGTCTCTGTTAATTAAAGCTGGAGCCTCAAAAGACAGGGCTCAGTGAGGTGTCTAAGGCTGAGATGAAACTGGGATCCAAGTGATGGGGGCTAAAAGCTATTTTCTTCACAGCTATATTGCTTCATTATAACCCTGAAAACCTAATACCAATTCATAGTGAGCAGGATGGGGCAATGTGCCCTGAAAAGGCAAATGTTTCTAAAAATCTACTTGTATGAACGCTAACTCTTTAACTAAAGGTACCAAGTGATAAAATACTGAATTAGTAGGTGCTTTCATTTACACATGTGTTTCCATTACTCGTGCAGGTTTAATAAAAGCAGAGCAGATTGAAAAGAAAGAAAAAACCTAATACAAAATAAGCTGGAAAGAGGACAGCGATTAAGTAGGACCCACACTAGATGTACTTAGTGGCGCCAGGTATCTCAACAGAGTTACAGAAGGTATAAGCACACTGTTTGATACCTCTAAGATAAGGCTCAGTGATGCCATGGAGACAACAGAGCAATCACCTGTCATTATGCCTTCCTCCATTACCACCCCTGCCTCTCTGCTTGCGACTGCAAACCCCGAGCTTGTCACCACATAAAATAATTATGAACAGAAGCCAGCCCTCACTTAGAGGGATGCCAGAGAAAAAGATTTCATGTGTTTGTGCTCCCACGCAAGCTTGCTGGCTCTGCAGGACCTGCTGCATTAAGGCACTGAATTAGGATTTAGTACAAAAGGATTTCTACTAATTAAAAAGCAATGCTTCGGAGCCCTGGCTTTTCTTTAAGACAACCCAGAGGAAGTGGGGGAGCAATTTGCAGAAATAGCACAGGCTGGTTTCCCTCTTCAGAATCATCTCATTTGTCTGATTTGTTCCATCTTCACAATAAAATATAATTTATTTTTTGTATTATATTATATTACATTATAGTATAATTTCCTGAGACAAGGAAATATACCCCTCAAGGAGGTATAACCTTCTCTGAACTAAAACCACTCTGTAGGCTGTTTTCTGAATATTTCACATGGAGAAAAGGCATACAGGCTGCTACCATCCACAGAGGCAACAGTCTCAGAAATTCTCTTTTTCACTCCGGCAACAAGCGGGTTTTCCTCATGTTCAGAAATGATGGTAACTTAGACAATCGCATTCAGAAAAGATTAGGTCCTTCAGTCATGAAATGAATTGAAAGGTTTGGGTAAGGCCTTGGTAGCTTCTCACTTACATAAGCTACAAATTGCCTCATTCAGTTGCCTTGTATAACCCAGCACAAAGTAAGAACTTGCCTTTCTCCTGATGAAAATGTTTCTAGAAAACAGTGATCCCAAGATCAGCTAACACCAATATATTCCAGAAAAAAAATCCCAATAGAACAAACTTATCATTGGAAAAGAATGATACAAATCCAGTTATTTGAGTGGAGGATTGCCCATTTAGGGCTGCAGATAGCTGACTCACGACCCCTAGTCTTCTTGCCAACTGGGTATCTGCATTAGAAAAATGGTGTTTTTCCAGAGCTGGAAACTTGTGCCTTCATATCTAGTCTAGATCAGGAGAGGGACCGCATCTGATTCTGCTTCTATCTTATGGTTTTCTTCTTAAAGAAGAGCAGGCCTCCCTGTGACATCAGCAACATAAATGCATTAAGTATCGCGTCGCAGGTAATATGTTTCAAAAACACATACAAGAGAAAACATCTTTGCATGTGCAATGGTAGAAGATCATTGGAAAACAGGCTGATCTTACAACAGCCATAATCCCATGCGCTTGTGTCAAGTTCACACCTGGAATCCAGCCCTCAACCCAATGCACAGTGCAACCTCATGCCATCTTTTAAATGTTTGTTTCACTAACTGAAGCAAGAAAAACAGCATTCGTAACACTCAGGCTTCTGGTGACAGCATCTCTAAATGATTTGAGCCTATGAAGGATGATACTTGTTAGAACCTAGTGAAGGAACAAGATATTCTTACTAAAATAGCACGAATTTTACTGTCTCAAAATTAGGCTTATTTATCAGCAATAACAGCTTTTTGTTTATTTCATTCTTAATTCATTTATTCCTTCTTCATTAGGACACAGGATTAAGTAGAGAGCAAAATCTGAGCATCTACTTTATTAGCATGTTACTAAATCATGTAAAAGTTCCTAGCCGGCCTGTCATCAGAATGAAGGTCATGAAGGTAGCCCATGGATGGTAACATCCTTACAAGGAAAAAAGATTCAAGTATTGATTTTTAATATACTTGTACTTATGCATGGTGCATAAAGTCACTTGGATGATAATAAACCAGCAGGATACTGATGCAGAACAAATTAACAAAATAATCAATTGACTGCAATACTGCCCCGGGAGGGCCAGAAACCGCAGCACTCTAACTGTGCTCTATGCTCCTGTGAATGCCAAGATAATCAGCTCCTCGTTCTGACGGAACAGGGTTAATTGTACTGGTGAGCTCCTGCAGTTAAATGACTCTGTTATACTGAGCATAAATGACAGATTTACTAAATTATACCAGCGAGGGCACGGAAGTGGAACAGTACACACAACCCCCAACCTCAAGAATCAAGAACTTCAGAACAGGAGAATTCGGGCCAAATTCCAGAGGAAAAAGGCAGTCCCACTGATGACATCTAGTAGGCATGGCTAGCATGGCTTTTTAAAAAGAAAACATAGCAGTGAGATGATCAACCAAAGGAAGCAGTGGTTCTTTTTTCTCTAAAGCCTCAAGGTCAACACATGTCTGCTCCTGAAGGTGAAGTAAGAAGTTGGAAACCGATAGCCTGTACTGCTGAAGAAGTCAGGCTGATGACTGGACTTGGGCCCTATGAATTGTACTGAAGATCAGTCTCCCATGAAGGTGGTTTGGAACAGTATGTCCAGATGCACAAAGGCATCATCGAATAAACCACCTTCAACTAGTGGAAAGCTGTCCTGACTGCTGCTGTCATTAATTTCTGATATCCAAAGAAACATGATGGCAACAGAAGATGGAGGCAGAGAAGTTCAAGTGAGCCAGAATGATACACACACCTAACTCTCTTTAGAAAGAGAGAATTGGATATCAAGCACCAACAGCAACTTTTCAGGGTCTTACCCACAAATGACAACCCCTCTGCTCCCAAAACCCGCACAGAGTTAATATGTGACTGTGTCTTTTTCACCTCTGATTTCTGTCTTATAAACAGAAAGATGTTTAATTTTACTATCCACTCCATCCACGTAACATAGAAGAGTTACGGCTACTAGGAGGCTGGAGGTGCACTGATCCCATTCAGAGTACACACTCATTACCTCTATTGTCCCACAGCTGCTTGCTGGTAAGAAGCTCTGAAGATGTCAGAGAGGAGCACCCATCTCACTTTCTTCTACGTTTTTGTTAAAGCCCCAAAGCAACCAAGTTTTGTATGACTTTCCACTACAAAATAAAAGGAATAACGCTGACTGTCCTCACTAGTGTGAAGAAAGTACAGACCTACTTGAACTGTAACTAAAGTCAAATGAACCGAACAAAACTGAATCACTTTTAAATGGCAACGGGGACAGCTCATTTCTGCTATTGAACTGATAACCTGGGGTGGTGAGGCTGCTGGATGCCATCCAGCCATGGCAATGCAGAAAACTGATGCCTTTTGTCTTGACATAGCTGGATCCATCTGCTTGATTTCAAACTTTCTGAGCCTGTTTCAAGGCCCAGAAAGAATGAGCAGTGATGTCAGGGGGTTTGCAAGTGTCACGGACAATCCAATATTTATTAATCAAATGACAACTGCTGCTCTCGAGCAAGCTAATAACTTTCAAAGGTTCTCATGGATCTCTCCATGCATAGCAACCCTCTTGTCAACTGCAGGTGTCTCTGGCGGATTATTCCTAACAGAGTCTCCAAGTGCCTCTTATACCTGTATCCGTTAATCCCTGGGGAGTTTTCTGTACAGGGACTCTTTCCCCAAGCTATCTTGCCACTCCTTGGTAGGTGCAGGTAGAGCCACTACAGCAAAGACATAGTGCTGAAGCACAAAGCCTTTGAAACAAAGTTTATCATCACAACCTTCCACGCCATTTCTAAGCAAAGGACACACAAAGAAAACTGTTCTCAATTTGAAAGACTTCATGAAAGTAAAAATGCATCTCTTTCCATTAAAATACTTGCATCACTCTTGGGTTATGTATTTTTAAGTGGCTATTTTCATAATGACAAGCATAGACAGCATGAGAATTGCTTTGATTTCTAGGGAAAGTCACGTCCACTGTAAAATATGTCCATTTTTCATTGTTCTCAGCCTGCCTTCTACCTTGCTGTTTCTCTTTTATTCTGTTACTAGTTGAAACAGTGTCATTGGATATCAAGGACCTGCTTGTTCTGGACCAGTCCTAGTTTTCCCCTTTCTCTAACCAGCCCCATTTGCCTCCACAAACACTACTAAGTTTATATAGACCATCAGCAGATACTAAAGCCTCTGGACACTTACGCTGTCCCCAGACATCCCTCTTGGGACATCTTCTCAGCTTTCCTTGACTCCAGCTTGTGCTCATCAAACATCTTTCCCTTCTCTCTGGATATGATATTGCAAAAATGCCACACTCCCAGTAGAATAAACCGGGGACAAAATAAAAATGCTACCATTAAACTCTGACTGTTACCAACTGGTATGCACAGCAAAACCCAGCATAGGTGGGGCTGCTCACTAACTTCTCTGCAAAAATCACTGAAAAACGTAACACCAGAGGTACAGTCATTTAGGAAACTGCCCCAGAAGTTCAGCTTCAATCAGACAACAGTAAAATATGAAGGTGAACAGCCTGAACCCAAAGGTTCCACTCAGGCAATTAACCTTTCCTGATGGGAACACAATTTAAAGAATTCATGTTTCAACCAAGTTCATATTTAAAAAAAATAAAAAAAAAAAAAAATCCAAGAACTGACTTGCTTCTGCCTTATTTTGTGACCTTTCGTTTTCCTGATATTAGTTCAGTGCTTGGTAAATAAGGAGCTTTCAAAAATAAAAGAAGGGGAAAAGAAATCAATATTTTTGTCCATTTAGCAGGCCTCTCACAGTTCAGTGACATTCAGGAAGCAGTGAGTAAAGAGACAAGGAATCAATGTGTAAGAGCAGGCTGCAGATCATATTCAACCTGCTCAGCTAAGCAATCAATAGCGCTCCTCTAGCTTCCACTTTGAAATGCAAGCGAGTTGTTTAGGCTGCAATGTAAAATGAATGCTGAGTATGGATGGTCTGCAATGGAAAATGCCAATTTGGTAAAACAGAAATTTTCATAGGATTGCACCCTCATTGACAAAGGTTTTTTGCTCTAGGATAGAATTTATTAAGAGGAAAGACTAAGACGGAGAAAAAGCCCTGGATAACTTGATACGCAGTGTACTGCCTCAAGAACAAGGAAACCGCGTCACACCTCTGCTCTCTCCTCCGTTTGGCGTGAGGGCCATACCGGGATCTATATGCTATCACAGGTGCTGGCTGTTCTAGGAATACTGTTCTTATTTCCAATTTTTTCACTGCTTAGACAAGCCAAAAAGAGAGCAGGAGCATTTCTGAAATCTTAAGAAGTTTCCAAAGGAATGAAAGCCGCCTTATTCTACGCAGAGAAGCTGACATTACATTTTATTGTATATAATGACAGAAAAGTCAAAGTAATTTATATTTCAAACAATGTCGCATTGCAAGACAGCAGGACAGTCACTTCAGTTATTCCCGGAGATGGGCTATAACTGCATGCATTAGTCTCTCCAGTGGATGTGGAAAGACTGCAAACCACAGGGACACTTCATCAGCAGCTTGTGGGTAACTTTTGCACTTCACTGTCTCATCAGTTACACTGGGCCACAGATACGATCAGCCTCTCCAAATCAATCAGAATAACCACCTCTCCGTCCAGGTGTGAACAACAGCATGCCTGGTGACAGAAAAGAAAATTGGGCCCCATGCATGTAGAGCACTATCAACTGCAGATCCTCCCTTCTTAGCTGTAAAATTAGTTGCTACAAGTACAGCTTTCCCTTCTCTCACACCCCTTGGCCAAGTACTGCAGATATACCTTTCTTTAAACATCATGCTTGGGGGAGAAAAAAAAAAGCCAAACCAAACACTACCTTCTTCTTCTTCCTCAACAGTAAAAATCTTTTCATGGAGTGATTTTCATTTATTACAGAGACCACCATCAACCTTTGAGGTGATACCCAAAGTAGGCCTAAGTTATATTTGCAGCCTCTCTGTGGTATAAAAGGGTTTTAGTTTAAATGGGAATCAGGCCCAGTTCATCTTAAAGAATTGCAAACCTTTTGGCATTGAGACTAGTTTTTGGATAAATCTGTGCAAAGAAGAGAGGTGCTCACATGATGCTGAATCTTCTAATTTAATAATTCCCTCTTTGTCATCATTTGTTCATTTATAACTTTGGACCATTTCTTATGTTCCTGGGCAGTCTTCCAGCAAAGGACTTTCCTCCTGCTCCACAACAGCTCACTGGTGCTACAAGGAGAGAGAGTCCACCTTTATATAACCTCCTTTTTAAAGATTGCATCGGTACAGTTGCTGCTTCCACACAAGCGACGAATATCTGATACATCCCAAGAGAATGGGAGTGCTTGTAGGCTAAAGATTCCTCTAACTCTGTTGATTTTAAGTTAATTTATTTCATGAAGCAAGTCTCCAGATAAGTGGGGATTGTGAGAAAATACCACTTGGAGAAAAATCTGTTCAGTTTGGTTTGTACGGGCAGACTCAACTGACAGGTAAAATTATTCTCTTTGTCGAAGCGTACCCTTGACCCACCCTGACGCACAAGAGACCTCTTTTAAATGTGTGAATATTTGTGCTAATGCCCAAATGCATTTCCAGTCATAAAGCATCATTTGTAGCAGCTTTACCTCTAAATTCAAGCATTTCCTTTCTGAATATGCCAATTTGCTTTACAGACATTATGTTTAAGTGTACTGCATATATACAGACTTGAAGAGCCTTGCAATATGCCTGTGTAGGTATGCATCATCAATTAGGGAAACTGAGTCAGCAGAGGATGAGACCTTAAAGTAACTCGGCAGCACGCACTGAAAATAAACACCCTAGTCTCCAAAGTGATTCTGCACTAAAAGCTGGCTTCTGACCTGTGCTATAAGTCGTCATACTTCCACTTCATTCTCCACAACCTCCTTCCAACTCAAATTTCATCTAATAGCTCATCATTTGCCTTGAAACATCTGCTTGTAAAAATACAATTCACATTTTCTCTCATGGAATTACTGGCACAGATTATCCCCTTCCCGTGTTAACAGTAAATATGCCATAATGCCACACTCATTGAAGAGCCACATGTTGCCCCATCCTTTATGTGATATATTTTGCTTTCCGTGTGTTTTTCTAAATGGCTTCTAAGTCAAAAAAACAAGCATTTTTATATAGCTGCCTCCCAAGCCCAATGACGGCGTTCAGTCGTGACAACAGCGGTGGGAGCTGTTTGAGGTTCCTCTCTCATGCAGTGGGGCTTACAGTAAAAAGTTTATTTCAGCTTCCTCTGCTGTTTACGGCCCTTCCAAGCAGATGGGCCCCACTGGATCCAGTGGCAGTGAAAAATTTTCATACAAAATTTTTGCCAGAATCTCAGCTGAAGAGCAACTTCCCAGAATAAAAATGGTACTAGGAGGGAGGGAAGGCAGAGTAACGTCAGTGCTGTTGTCCTACATACAGTACATGAACCAAGCTGAAAATGAGTTTGATTTAAATTTATTTAAGAAAGTCTGAATTCAAACAGTTACTTAAAACTAGCTGTGGGTCCTCAAAACCTGGACTCATGGGGTGATGGTGAAGGAAAGGTTGGCTCCATCATGCAGAATCCAGGCTTTCCCAAAGCTGGGTTCAGAGAGGACACAAGTACCTTTTGATTTCTTTTTCCTGGCTGCAACTGTGAGCGCCCTCCAGAATACAATCCTCTTTTGTAACCTATTCTGCACTGTCATTATTCGAAACAATTTTTCCTTTCCTTATTTCTTCTGCTCTGTGAGCAAATGATGCAATTTGAATTTGGGGAGAATTCCTCCTGAAGAGGCACCTCTTTCAGCTGATGTGGAAGGGAGCACCTCTGTGCAGACAGAGGAAGCCACCACAAATGGCCACTTCTCTTCTTGCGACATCTCCTGCAGTCTCTGTTCTGACTCAGGTCCCCACTGCACCATGCAGGCAGGTTGCTAGTGCTGATTACTGCCCACTGCTGTCAACACCTCCCCAGCCAGGTGGTAATGACATCTGCAGAAGGCCCATTTAGCTTTAATAAAAAACAAAGCCTATTTTTACAAAGCTGCCTGCCTGGAGTGATACAGCAACAACTGCCAAAAAGTCTAAGCTTATTCTAATATTTCAAACCTGCAATACTTAAACTTCAAGGTTCGCCTGAACGGTAGTGATATATTAGTGAGCCTTTCTTGTCCATTTTTAACGCCTTCAGAGCTCTGTTGCTATCTCAGTGGAGATGAGATACAGAATTGCAAACCACTGATCTTCCTAAAGTGCTGCCTGGTGGGAATTACATGGGCTGTACAATGTCTTCTCTCAGGAAATCTCATAACTAGAAGCCAGACACAAAACAGAAGCCAACCTTATGACAGAGGGAAAACCGCAATTATGCTGCTGCTCACATTCACGTATCTGCTCATGCACCCAACAGCAGAGTGGTTGTTTATAGCACAGCTTCTTCTTTATTCTATTACCATAAATACGCTGGACAGAAAAGACAGGGGAGCTTGCTCCCGTGCATGCCTTTCCCAGCCCAGGAGGAAGCACCTGATGATTTGTATCGATTGGGCTGTACATCATAAAGGCTGCAATTGCACTTCTTCAGCTCCTAGATCCAGAGGTTTATGGATCCCTGTCACAAAGCACGTTAATAAAATCAGCAGAAGTTTATGTATCACTGCTGTACGACATTGGGTTAGCAGCGTATAGCTGCCAGGGACAGGCCATCTGCCACAGAGGAAGCATCAAAACAGAACCGTTTGCTACAGAACAGTTTCTGTATCAAGAGGAAAGGGAGGAAGAGCTGGGAAATAAGGGACTGGTTTACAAAAAGGAAAAAACAGTCCATGTCCTATAATTCTGTCCTTTACCCAAATCAGTTTTTAATTTGGTACTTCCAAAGGACTGACCTTGATCCTTGTCACGACGTGCCATACGTCAGAATCCTTTCTTTTCATCTTCAAATGTTCTCCTTCAATTCCTGCCACGGAGCCTGCAGAGAGCACAGTTGCAGAGCTCCCTGGTAGCCAGCACCATGGGAGGGAGCATGGCCAAGGCACAGAGATCTACATCAGGGCACTTTTCCCACCTCATCCCAGGATCTGGCTGCCACAAAGTGGCAGAAAACCACCCTTCTGCCCCTGAACTGCCTAGCGCCTGGCTTGAGCCGCGTATCAAACCCACGTTCCCCCAGGCAAAGTCTACAGCTCTTTTCTTGACCAGAAAGCCACCAGGACAGAAGCAATTTGGCAAAGGGATCCCATCTAGTGTGAGACTGTAGGCAGGAGACCTAACAGAGAGCAGCGGTGGGGTCGACAAAGCGGGGAAGAGACGCCATGCTGGGGCACAGAGCCGGCCGCAACGTAACCGAGCACACAGAGTATTAACAGGGAAAGAAAAACCTGTGAAACTCAGACACGTATTAATACGCTCAGAGTTTATCCCAGCTGAAACACTCCTTAGCTCATCACGGAGACAGAGCAGAACAAGGCACAGAAGCGTGGTCTGAATATTCTTTATGGCTTTTCTCAACAAACCCCTTAGCAGAGAGGCTTTTTACATCCCTGCCCATGTTCTCCAGCAGCCTGTCCTGCTGGCTGCTGGCCAAGCCTCTCTCCAAAGCCCATCTGCACAATTAAAATTATTTTCAAAAATCTTAGAAACAAAGGGGTTTCTGCCTTGATTTCAGGACATCCAACTGGTTCAGATTTGTCACAGGCCCCTCTATTTATCCACTGCCTAGAGCAATGAAAACTGGCCCCTAAAGACTACAAAACTCATTATTAATTGGAGTTGTTATGTGCACTAGCAGGGATTTTGGTACCAGAATTTTCCCTTGTCCCCACTCGGTCAAAGCACAGGCTGGTTTAAATAAAGTGATAAAATGATCATCCCGCTGCAAATTATTTGAACTATTGCTGCTTTTTTGGCCAGGAATGAGGGAGTATTTTTTCAGTTCAGTTATTAGCATAAAATAATTAGACTTTGGAGTATATTTTCCTCCCAGTGCACATACATAATTTGCATCAATATTAATAGGAACCTCTCTATTCACACTGAAAGGAGGCTGTACCCCAAGGGACTGAGAAAGACTAAACCCTAAATATGCTTTTGCTTATCACCAAAGATTTCCATACACTCCTGTAAGCTGCTCTCCTCATTATATACTTCTTGCTCTTCCTGGTCTATTTCCATTGAAACAACTGTTTAGCAAATCATGGAAGAAAATCATTTGCTCAGGCTTCACACAGGAGGCAATCAAAAATGCTGCATGCAAATTCTATGGAAATCGCTCTTTGTGTCCAAACTTGGAGACCCAATTCATGTTATGGTTTCCACAGAATAAAAATCTAACAGAAAAGCTTCCTTGATGAAATTACATTTCTTTGGTATGAAAAGTGATGAATCTCTGGTTAATACTAACAGTGCCTGCTGCACGCACATTTAAGGGCTCTTCATAGTTCCAAAATGCCAGCATTAACCTGTGTCACAGCAAGCACTGAAGAAGTGGCTTGAGACTACCAGTACTTCACAGAGTAATGAAAGGGAGATCTGGGGAAATAAACTACTACAGCACAAGGACTGACTTTATGGTAATTTGAACAGATGCCTAGATTGGGATATGAAGTCCCACGTGTCTTAGGCCACTGCAGTCTGAAGAACTGTATTAAAACATCCAGTGCTAAATGACAGAATCACAGACTTGGCAAGCTGTCGACAACACAATGACGTCAGAGATGATGTCCTTCGTTTTGAGCCTTTCCTTTAAGAGCGAGGTGAGCTGTACCTATGAATGACCATCACGAAAGGAAATGACGAACAATGGAGCGCTGCCAAAGATACAGTGGAATTATGTAAGGGATGAAAGTGCCGAAGTCTTGGCTCAAAATGTCATTTTACGAGACTGAGGGTAACAACAGTATTCTGCAAAATGGGAAAACCTGAACGAAAAATAGAAAAAAACCCAAGGTCTCTGAAAAGGACTGAAAATTACCATTCTCTCTACTGGGTAGGGCCCCTCATCGTTCCTCACTTCCCTTTCAGGAAGGGCCAACCCAGCTGAAGTTATTCCCTCGTGTTTCATTTCACCACATGCCACCCTGGACTGAATTACAAATGAGATCAGGGAAATGCTCTAGCTTAGAAACAATTTTTAAAAATGCAACCATATTCCCTATCCCAACACCAGCTATCCCTGCAACAAGAAAAGTGGGAATGGTGTCAGAGGAATAAACAGTGAGGACAGAGGAGGCAGGAATACCTAAACTCAGGAACACCACCAAGAAAAACATCAAGTGAAACCACCATAGTGGAACAACAGGGCACGTTTGGTATTAGCTTCTTGGCTGAAATTCAATTCTCCAGAAGCGCAAAGACCCAGGTTCCACCTCCTCTTGCCCAAGGGTAAATACAGACTCGCTCCATTCATTTCAGTGAAATTACTTCAGATTTTCACTGCTGCAAATTGGAGAAACATCTCTCTCTTGTGTTTAACACCATCCCTGTGAGGAGAAAAACTGTTAAAAGCCTCCCTCCAGTTGAACTCAAGTTCAAACTTGCTGGGCTGAACCTGTGAGGACAAATTATTATTCTTTGCTTCAGGGGAGAATGTCTGTTTCCAAAGAAGTAACCAAATCAGAATACGCAACCCACTGGTGAGGAAAGGATGCTGAGATGTTGAGGAGGAACAAGTGAGTAGGGGTGCCCAGAGGGGGTGCGCACTATGAAGCCGGAGCAGCATGCAGAGCCTGGTCAATCAGCATGCTCAGGCTCTGCAAGCAGCAATGGCACATGGACATGGCCTGGAGACCTCCTAGTGTAGGTGCACTGCTGGTGCACTTCATAAGCAGTGGATCACAGGTGGCTCCTCTCCAGCATTTCCATCTTGGACCTTGTAGAGGGTCAGCATAAGGGCCTGTGTCCAATTCCACAGAAATACTGCAAAAATCCCAGTGTGATCCCCACCCGAGGGATGTGTTGTTCTTTCACATGCTTCTCCTCCCTCCCAATCTAAGCCAGGTACCCCCTTCCTCCACAGGTGCCTACGGGTGATGGAAACTGTCCAGGGGAGTTTCTCTTTCCTTTATCGTAACTCAGAAAGCAGGCAACGTTTAGAGAGGAAGAAAGCACAAGCTCCTCATACCTTACACAAGCGTGTAACTGAGGTCACAGTTTGGTCAGGGATGAAGGAAGCAGATGGTTATTTTGTTTGTTTTTCCTTGAGATCTATTATGAAAACAGAGTCCTGGAAAGCTACTGTGTTGTCCAGTAAAAACTTCTCTGAGGTCCTTATGGAAAATATGGCTGAAAAGAAAAAAATCCCTTTCCTGTTGTCAGCCTTCACAACAAAAAATAAAGGCAGAACTGAGAAAATTCGCTCCTATTCCCTCCTCCTATGTCCCCTCTCAATTTAACTCAGGACTTGACAAAAACCCCACATAAATCTCAAGGAAATCATTCATCGTGTCTTTCATCAAAATCACTAGTTCCTCTAGTCAAGGTGGGTAGCTGCTGTTTCAATCAGGCAAAACATATTAAAAGAGATTTCAAATCACCTCACAAAGGGGACAAAAACTATTTATCATTTCATTCCACATCTCCATCTGAGGGTAATGTGCTCAAAGAAGACAGCACCTCAGCCTGGAGGCAGTGCTGCAGTTTGGGACCAGAGCTAAGATGATGCCTTGTCCTGGTGTTCTACTGATGCTCCTGGCAGCTGGGGCAAGAGAACTGAAAGGAGCTAAATGTCAGCTTCCTACCTGCAGAGATCCAAGAGAGCTCCAATTTCCATAAGCAAATATTATAATAAAAACCGTGCAACACCTACGCAACCCTAATTGCCAAGAAATCACTGATACATCTCTCTGACAAACCATACTTTCCCCAGCCGATGAACACATATTTGGGGTCAGTAGCAATAGCCTGAAGTAGGTCTGAAGTAGCACAAAGACACGCAATTCCCTGACTTTCTGCTTCTTTCCATCTGAAAATGCAAAGGCAGGGGGGTGTTGGATTTTCCCTTCTGGGAAACACTGCACCTATATATTTTAAATGTATAAACCGCAGCATGTTCAGTCAAATAACTTGTGCGTAGTTTATGCAAAAAATTAGTTGCTTATGGGACAGCAAAGAATGAAACAGTAAATGAAAAAAAATGTTATTTAGGTTACAGTCTCCTGAGCACAAAAACTTCTCGCTCAAATCTCTATTAACGCTACAGAAGTAAATGTGTTTCTCCATCTGCTGCTGCTGTTACCCAGGACGAGGAAGCACCGTCCTGGGAAAAGCTGGAACGAGCCATGGGGAAGCACGGACAGGAGCAGAGGCAGGACTGCTAGTGCTGGATTATACCCAGGGACAAAAGCCTCCACACAATTCTGTTATTATTTTACGCTTAGATAGCCTCTAGCACAGTAATTTCCCCTGAGTCTCCGGATCATGCATGTGGAAACACTAAATGACAACAGTAATTACAGTTTAAGGTTACTGTCCTTTGTCTAAGTCTTTCAGGCTTCAGAGGATCTGTGCTAATCTCTTGGTTTTTATTTTTTCCTCACTGTTCTCATCTCAGTTTTCTTATTGCCCAGGTGCTGTAAAGACCACAAATGGCTGTAATCCAACCTCCTTTTTGGTTTTTGGGGGTTTGTTGTTTGGTTTCGTTTGGTTTTTTTTCCCCAGAACAGTAGATTGGGCACCTGGAATCTATGCCTACTTTTGCTCTGCTTCGCTGTATGACCTTTTGAAAAATATAAAGCCCCCCTCTACTTATTTCCAGCATTTGTGAAAAGGGCGTAATCCATATCTGAAACATGCTTTGAAACCTGTAGTTAAGATTATTTCATTACATACTGTAAAAGACCACAAATTATTTCAGATGGACAGACAGATCATTTCAGTGAGAGATCTGCAAGTATTAAATCACCAAAGTAGTCCCTTTCTCACTGTCATCTATTTTGTAGGCAGATAGAAAGTATTTGGGAAGATTTATTTGACTTTCTGGCTTACACTGAATTATTCATTGTTTGCAAGTCAGGTAGGTAATTCAGCCGGCACACACTTCTCAAGTACAGTGCTAATAAGAAAACCACGGTGGGTAGGTTCTTCCGACAAAGAACATTCTCAGGTAAACAGTTGTCTTTTTGGAAATACATCCTTTCTCTATGCAAAAACGTTCAGTATTCCACAGTGAATGGCAGGACACCAGTAGACGTCAGTTTGACTCATACTCCTAAAAGCAATGTCCTTTTTCATACCTTCCAATCTCAATCTGGAATTTGCATTTCTTTCATACACTCGAACTTTCTTCCAAACCTCACTGACACATGAAAGTGAGCACATTTCGCAATTAAACTCCAAATTCCACTGAGACTGCATATGGCAACTCTGAAATTAAACAAAAACCATTTTTTCACAATGGCAAGTTGCTCACTGCAGAAAAAAGTTTTCTTCCTTTGAGATAACTAACCAAACCCAATCATTTATAACCCCTTTTCCAGGTTTTTCTCCAACTACCTTCCTGGAAGTAAAAAAAAAAAAAAAAAAAAAATTATTCACACCTCATCTTCTGTATGTCTCAAGTTAAGTACTGGGGTTTTTTTTGGTTTTCAGTGAATTATAGCCTGTGAGTAAAAAATGCTTCCTCCTTTGGAGGACTGCAGCACTCAGCTCCCATTACCTCCCAGAACAGGGTTTAAGAAGCCACTAAGTATGCTCTGGCTGAGGGAAATCTCAGCCTCCTTAGATGTTTTTAGAAAAGGCAGGGCGAGTTGAGCTCCCCTGGATTTGTTTGTGATAAACTCTCCAGGCAGTTTTGGATAACAATGGCTTCCTAGACAAACATCCCAACAGGACTAAAAAAACCTTTTGATGCAGGTGTTCAGCAAATTGTCACTGTTCGGTGATTTAGCAATAGGAACAGTTAGCTTGTGCCAAGCTCCCTGGCTTCAATTTTTCAAAATGGCTATGGACCAAAGACCCAGTGGAGGTTTGCTAGAGTTAACTGGCATCAGAGAGCGAGCGGTTTGCCCAGCTGTGAGAAGCTCTAGCCCTCACAGTGGCACTGCTGCCTTTAAGTTTGTTTTTAGCCATTTAGATTCAATTAAGAGCAGCAGTGAAGCGAGCAGCAAGTTACCCACTTCTGTGAGCAGGAGAAGGCTGTAGTCCTGGCCAATAATTAGGTGCTTCTTTCAGAGGCTGTCTCCCAGTGGCTATTTTTCCTTGCATGAAAACACACCTTTCACATTGTGGAAACTGGAGTCAGACCTATGGATGTCTGGAAATAGGACGTTCAGTTGGAAAGAAATAATGAAACAGAAGAAAACAGTCAAAAATGACCATGAAACAGAATCTTGCAAAGGTTCCAACCAGAAATGTTGAAACAAAATTAAGCTTTTTTTTTTTTTTTTGCTAAATAAAATCATTTGGTGCAGTAAAATACTTTTGCCCTGATTCAGTATTTCAAATATGAAAATGTAGATTCTGTTACTTTGTGATTGCACTATCAGAAATAAAATGAGTTGAAGTCTTAAAAAACATTTTTTTCTTTAGGAAAATAGTAACTTTAGGTAGTTGATTGTCTGATGGAAAAATTTTCATAACCTTTTTGTACAACATGCCCTGCACAACTTGGGGAAGGACCTTTGAGATTTAAGATATATCAATATGGTTCGATCTGGAAACAAGGAAATAGAAGTTTAACATGGAGGTTTCCCTTCCTCTTTTCAGAAAATAAATAGTCGAAACAGAAATCCTCTTCCTGTGGCAATCAAGGCAATTATTCCAAGAAAATCTCAGGTTCCAAAGCAAATAAAATGGATTCCAATGAACATTTTCCCAGGAGAGCATCACAGTTGAGAAAAGAAAATAAAGCAAGCACTGTTTAATTATGTCAGTATCTCCTGGCCTAAGAGAATCAGCATTTTTGTCCAAACTGTGCCAGAGATTGCTTGTTGCCCCATGGTATCAGATCCATAAAACGTGTGAGGCAGGCTATTACAAGAAGAGTTCAGCTTGTCCTGAGTTGGAAAAACCAGCAGTTATAATGGTACCTATAAGGTTTATAAAAGGTATCTCACATTTTTAAGACACTCTGCAGACACTGACTAGAACAGGGCTTCTCCAAAGAAGAGAGGGGCTGGGACAGCAGCTGCCAGCCAGAGAGAAAATGTCTCCAGGCATAACAGCGCTGACTTTGGTGGAACCACACCTAGGACAGAAGTGGTCCAGAAGCTCTGTAGGAGAAGGCTGGCTGACCACCAAGGATATCAGTGGCCTAACACAGAAGATGAGCTCAGTCCTGAGTTTATCTTATTTGCCAGACGACAAAGCCAAGTTAGATGGGAACAAACGTAGTCAATCACTCAGCCTCAGGCTCCCAAGACAAAACACAGGGAGGGCATCTCCTCACCCCAGTGGCTTATTTTATTTTTCAGGTTCTTGATAAGGATATAACCAATGCATCTGGACTTCCTCCAAAGAAGAGAAATAGGGGAGAGTGTGCAGAGGTGGTGAGGAAGAAGAGAACCGGCTATTAGCATTCAGCATAGCACTGCAGTGTTACATAAGCTAGAGCCCAGCAGTAATCAGCTTAGTGATACTGCTCAGAGACCAGGAGTATAAAAATAATAATTAGATCTGGCAACTCTGGTTCTTCTGTGAAGACTTCACATTTGCAAGGCTCATGGATCCCTTACTGTGTGTTCCTCTGTATGAAAGAATAACACTTGGAATCAATAAAGATAAAATGAATGAAGACCGACTATTTACATTTATGAAATGTTAACTCTGTACACATAATAACAGCGTATTTCTTTTCAGCACTCAGACAGTAGATGGCTATCATATAAAACATAAAGCAGCATCTTCACAGAAATGTGGCCATTCAGCTATCACTTCATACAAGCAAAGTTGTAATACTGACCAGAGTCCATTTATGAGGGTATGGAGCTGATATTATACAACTAATTAGGAAAAATATGTAATGTAGAGATGTTATGGTATTTAAGTCTCTCCATGATGTTTTATTCTACCCAGTCCTGTTCTCCCCCTCAATATGGAAGTTTACAAGGCCAAGAAGCATTATTCAACTTCACCAACCCATGGCATACATATTAGCATTTTAATTACTATTGGCTATTCTCAGCTGTTAGAGGTACCCATTTTGCTGAAAAGCCATGTTCCAACGCAGCATCAAATAATTACTACAGAAAAGTATTCCGAAACAATTTAAATCTAAACCGTTAATTCATTTCCATCGTATCTCCAAATACCGCAATCAACTTTCTCTGACCTTTGTAAACCCCCTTCTGTGTTCATGGAACGCATCATGCATATAAGCAATGATTTCACAGATGTATTTATAACTCCTTGTTGGCTTCTGGGGTGTTGAGTTGGTGGCAAAAAAAAAAAAATTAATATATACTTAAGGTATTGCATACACACTTTGAAGATCTGGAAACACAGAATGGTTGCAGCCACAGTGTTTTGGAACAGACTGCAATAAACCCATAGACCAAAATGCTGTTCACAAAGAAAACACTCATCAAATTTTAAACAACAGTGAAGTATGTTAAATGGCATGAGTGGATGCACTACATAATACATTTATTGTGTGATGTAGTAACATATGCCATTCTTTTAGCTTGAGTCTCTTAGTAGAAAGGCAGCAGGGTTTCGTAACGTCACAGGCCTGTGACGCAATCCCTGGCACAGCATGCTCAGATACCCCAGAAAACTAGACCAAAAAACATTCCAGTCTTATGCTGTTATTGATTTAACTGTACACCCTTAGCTGCACTGCCTTTTATTTATTGCCAATGTCATAGACAGTAAATGGTTCTGGTCATCTAACCGTAGACACAAGAAACCCAGGCACTGTTTTAACAGCTGATTTTCTGAAATCAAGAAAGAATAAACTGTTATAAATCTATTTTGTTTCATTCTAAGTCTACCATGTCACAGTCTAAAATACACGGGCATCATATATTATCAGGTGGACTATTTTAACTAATTCTATATTCTTCCCAAAGTATGTGTCAACCAACGTGCTTCCAATCTTTCATAAGGGTTTAACTCAAAGGCAGCTTTCCAGTCTCCAAATTTTCTGTTAGGCTTTGAGTTTTGCCAAAAGAATCATAGAATACCAGGTTGGGAGGGACCTCAAGGATCATCTGGTCCAACCTTTCTAGGCAAGAGCACAATCTAGATGAGATGGCCCGGCACTATATCCAGCTGAGTCTTAAACGTTTTCAGCATAGCGGAGTCAACCACTTCCCTGGGGAGATTATTCCAATGACTGACCGTTCTCCTTGTGAAAAATTTACCTCTCATCTTGAATCAGAATCTCCCTGGGAGTAACTTGTACCCATTACCCCTTGTCCTCACCATGTGACTCCTTGTAAAAAGGAAGTCTCCATCTTCTTTGTAGCTCCTCTTTAAGTACTGGTACATGGTGATGAGATCACCTCTAAGCCACATTTTCTCAAGGCTGAACAAACCCAGCTCTATCAGCCTATCCTCGTATGGCAGGCTTCCCAGACCCTGGATCATCTTGGTGGCCCTTCTCTGGACCCCCTCCAGCCTGTCCACATCTTTTCTATGTAACGGGGACCAGAACTGTACACAGTATTCCAGGTGTGGCCTGACAAGCGCCAAGTAGAGTGGGATAATGACTTCTTATCTCTGCTGGTCATGCCCTTTTTGATGCAACCCAGCATCCTATTGGCCTTCTTGGCCGCAGCAGCACACTGTTCACTCATATTGAGCTTAAAAAAAATAAAGAAATTACTTAATTAAGAAAATAGACTCCAAAATGTCTTGCATTGTTCCTGAGGAAGTTTCTCTAGCATACAACGTACTTGTATTGAAAACAAGGAAGTACAGCTGAATACACACACTTTCTAAACTGAAAATGAAGTTAACCCTGAAGATGGGCTTACATATGGCAGTCTGGATTCTGTTGTAGCTCTAATGTTGGTGACTTGGGAAGGGAGAGCACTTCTGAACCCCACATATTTCACTGTCACCAAGCACAAGTGCTCCCAGGCCATGACTGACTCTTCCAAGTCAACCCCAGCTGTCCTGAACCGAGCCCTGACAAGAGGAAGGAAAAGGGTCACCACACAGGGCCAGGAGATGCTGGTACGATGACAGCCCAGAGAAGGCAAAGCCAACCCGTGGCTGCTTTCCCTTGTCTCACCAACACAGGCTGCAGCTGGCTCAAGCTTCCCAAGGGAGAAAGGCATGATTATCACCAACACTACGTCCACGGATTCCTGGATCCAGCGAATGCCAAAATAGTCATGACCTTCAGTGACTGTTAGCTCAGCACATCAGAGCACTGCATTTCTTATTCAAAACCAAACTAAACTTGTCCCAAACCAAAGCAAACCTGTGCAGCACACTACGTTCCATGCTAATCCAAAGCCACTGGCTCACAGTCAACACTTCTCGACACCCTACTAACAAAAAACCCTAAACCATACATTCCTCACCACTGCCACTACTTGTATTATAATATTAAACAGACCTCACTGAAGATTCAAGGCTGGAAATTGCACAGACAAGTAACACAGGCAAGGCCTGCTCCACAAAACAGAGACTATTTATCAGGCAGGAAACAAGAGGGAGATAGGAAAAAGCAGAGGGAGACAGGGGAGCGATGCTGCAGTCAAGAGAACAGACCTCAACAATAAAGCAGAAACTTAACTAACGCCAGTTCAGCAATTTACAGGCAGCAGAGTGGAGGATGAATGGGGTCAGCTGTCTCAACAGGTTTTTGTAAAATTGCTGAACTTCCACATGGTTCCAAGTTTTTTTTAGGAATAAAGCTCATTTTATTGCCTTACCCCACCTTACCCCATGTATCGTGTTCAGCGACACAAAAATTATATAATATGTGACTGGAAGCAACTTTAAGAGGTCATCTGAACCATCCCAGGGCCCCGGGGAGGAATCAGACACACCCGAGTCAGTTATGATCACTGTCTAACCTTGTCTTAAAACCACGGACCATGCGGACTCCACAGCCCCCGATGGCACCAGGACTGCAGTGCGTCAGTACTTTTATTTTTGGAAAACTCCACGTGAATCTGCACAGCATCGTCTTCACTTATCAGTCTATTATCTTGCAGTACATTCATTTATATTTTTCTAATAGAAATAGTTTTAGCTTACCCTGTAATTTTAGTTATACACTATTTCCATAAAAGACACGTGTATGTTTAAGCTTGATGTCATTTTGATAGTCTGTTATTTTACTATGTGCAGTTAATGGTGCTTTTTCGTATAATGTAACTATACAAGATTTCCAACATTCTTTAATGCTGATGTTGATGGATCAGGTTTTTTTTTCTCCTTGTAGCTCTTTTTCTAGTTACAAATAGAAATAATAGATCAATTCAGCTTAGCTTTTACATTGTGCTGGATATAACTGCATTTGCTCCAGTAGCAAATTGTTTGAAATATTTAATTTTCCATACTCAATAGCATTGTGATATTTCACATTAGAACTGTACTGCACATCACAAATACAATATGCATACACAGTCCAAATACAAGCCAGCAATACTGCACTTAACATCAGGAATTCAAACTTGGAAACTGGGAAATTCTTCAGTGAGTGTGCTTAACATACTTACTCTGCAGTGAAGGGGACTACTGTGTCAACCTAAGTGACAGCTTAAGTATCTGAGTGACTCTAGGCCTCATTATTTTTCATATCAGAAAGAGAGAGTTCTTTTTATTCTTATTATAGAAACTGACTCCTATGCAATAATCGTGATATCTCAATTAAAGAGCAGCTAAGTGCTTTACAGTTGGAGTCACTGTTGGTCAACTACGCAAAATCTAGGTGAAGAGGGCTTTCTGTGAGCATGTATAGTCTACAGAGGCCTTGGACAACAAGAAATAGGAATCCCTCAGATTCAGTTTTCTAAAAGCAATCACAGGGAATTTAGCAATCATTATTTGCAGTGATAACAGCCACGCTGCTATATTATGTATAGTACAGTCATGAACCAAACTTGCTACTTTGCTAAATTTCCAACAGCCGCCTTTTGACACTATCACAGACACAAAAAATTTTATGGCCTAAAGACTAGTTTATGCTCTGCACTCCAGAGGCACAGCGGTACCTCCTTACTTCTGTCAGCAGTGCGAGAGGGGAAAAGTAGTGGGAAAACTTTTTTCCTCACTTATCAGACACCTAAATCTCCCCTTTACAGCCCTGTTGATTTCTTGTTTGGAACGACAAAGATGATACAATGCATGTAGCGTATTTCCCACAATTACTTATCTTTGTCCTACTGGCTGTATGGTCCTTTCCACGCCTGAAGTGCAGGTTGAATTCCACCTTCCCATGAGCCAACTCTAACTGCATCTGACTTTTTTTTTTTAAGCACTGTACCGTCATCTCTGCTGCTTCTTCCTTTTCACCTTCTCAGATAACCCCACTCATGAAACTGTACATTTAAATAACCATCCACCAACAACTGCAAAGGGTCTAAATATCATAAAAGCAAAATGCTTCATTTAAGTGTTACATTCTCTCACTAATAAGACATACATCCGATCAATTATCAGATGATCTAATACATACAGCTGACTAGAGTTTCCTCAAGAAAATCAGGTTTTTTCTTATTATGCTTGCCAACTGGCTTCATTATGAATTAGAAATACAAAAATCTTCGAAAAGGCCCCTGAACTGTATGGGAAAGCAAAACAAATATAGTTCAAGATTATATCAACCTGAAAAAGTTATTAGTACAAGAACAGGCCTCCCTCTGTGAACTGGAACAGTCTCTTGGAACCCCTTTCTCAAATACACTGGATAGAGCATAAGACAACTTATGCCAGAAACAGATAAACCAGGGATCCATGCATGGAAGACATCGCCTGTTTTCTGTACAATATGCTTCATTCTGTCAGGATGATTGACCACAAAAATGTCTTCAGTTCTTGTTTGGTGAACAAGCTGGCAATGCAGCTTCAACCAACAGTATGTAGGCTTGAGGGTGGCTGGGATTTTTTCAGCATTGGAAAGAAGACATTTCCTCTAATGAGTTTTCCTTGGCTGTTCAATATTTATTACAGGTACTTAAGCAGAGCTTTTATTACTTAATGTTCCATTTCCTTCCAAAAGGATAACACCAATGCTCGTCTAATGCTGCCCTATAGTCTCATAAAATTGATGGCAGCTCCAAACTTTTCCTGGGCATAATCCTACCAGCATGCCAGCCCCACGACAGCATACATTAGGGCAAAATGCTATAATAGACTTCACTGGTAAGTCTGTCACTTCTACCATCTGCAGCATGAATTTACATAAAAGAGCTGAAAACATGAAGGGCTTTTTATCCACCATTTTCTCCTCTCTATCATATCACACACATCCATACCTCCCTGCACGGCAGAGGACTGGACGGGGGACCTGAAGCCTCCCCTCAAGATCTGAGACAGCATAGCAAGTCTTGGGCATTACATTCACCTTATATAACGTTTATCCCCACAGAGGTTAAAAGTTTTGCCTAGATCTGGGGTCACTGCTGTGGTGAACTGCATGGAAATGAATCCCTCTACCCACAAAGGGAGTCAACAGCAGTATTGCAACAGTGCACAGGTTAAGTGTTGGCCCTTTCCTACAAGATGGATTTTGGTATTGCTGCCCCTTTGCTTTCAGGAGTGAGCCAGCTTTCTTCTCAGAGGGAGGAAGCATCTTAGGATACCTTCCAAAGTTTGATCAGAAACTTATCAGGGACTGAAAAATCACTGCCACTGGCCAGGAGGCTGGGAAATCAAGATGCGGGGCATGGAGCAGGAGTGAAGAGGTGAAATATAGCCATTTTAATAAAAATAACTGTAAGAGGCTCTTATTGCTAAATTCCACAGACAGAATTGCATGTCTCCAGTACCAGAAGGCTGGAGAAGCAGGTTACCCTCCATAGCAATTAGATACCTGACCAAATCTGCAAGGAAAGCTACCACGGCTCCCACCCTTTGTGTCCCCGAGGTCACTGCACTCTACACTTGCTAGAGAACTGGGGAGAACTGAGGAAAACTGGGTTCTCCTGATCTTATCAGGAAGATTTTGATTTTTGCAAAGGGGAAGATCTGTGCTGGCATCTAAGGGAATGAGGCAAAAGGCTCCACCTTTAACCCATCTCAAGCCTGTCATTAACGCTGCCAGAAAGGGCACTGAAAGTTGACTTACATTACGCTGCCATTGCTAAGGGCTGCTCCCTGTTAAGTGGCGGTGCTACTCCCAGGCTGCCAACCCTCCTTCCCCCTGTTAAAGGTGACGATGGATGAAATATCCAGCTCTGGCAGCACTTGGCAGTCCCCCACCTGGCATCACAGGGCACTTCTGCCTTCACAGGTTGCAATGGTCTGACCACAAGCCAGTCATGTTAAGCATGGGAGGGATCTGAGGTGAGGAAGGATATGGAAGATTTTTATTTATTTAATTAAAAGCTCAGCTCCTCTGCGTTTACAGCCCCTTTTTCTTCCCTTGTCCCCTGACACAAGCAGTTTGGGAATACTGTTAACCCTGAGCACCTAGAGACTATGCCTTGAAGAAGCTACACATCTGCCCTCCCCAGACTCCTGCACCAGCACAGGTATCAGCCAAGTCTCCCTTTCTAATCCCTTTCTGCAACGTAACAATTGCCGTCACCAGGATGTTTATTTCCAAAGAAGTCATCATCTAAGTGCCAAACTCACTCACTCTCGGTGGAAGATTTTCATTTCACCTTCCCCCCTTCACACATATATATTTATTCCCCCAACACCAACACAGATGCACTCGCATATAGATATCAGTAATGGGACTCAGCTCTTCTCTGTATATGAAAGCCTCTTTCTGGAGTGGGATTAATCCTGGCAGCTGTCTGACAGGAGAGACTGTGTGGGAGGAAAATGGTTTTATCTAAAACTTGAAAGAAAGCAAAATAATCTTCGAGAGAACAAACTGTGTTTCAACTCTCACTCCTTCAGTGGAAGACTATTTACTAACAGAAAATACCCAACAACAGAAAAAATACAAAAGTATTGCTCTGAAAGGTAACATAAAGACCGTGCATTTTTTCTTTCCTTTTACTTATGTGGCCACTTTTCAAAACATTTATTAATAATACAGCTGAGTCTCTCCACAGGAGGCCAGAATCTGAGTCAGTTTCGAAAATCAAAATGAAGCAAATCCCATGGTTTTCTTTTAGCTACGGTGGAGCAGAAAAGGTCTCCGCTTCCCATCCTGCCTCTGCTGTACTTTCAGAGACAGGAAACCTAACAAACAAGACAGTATCAAATATCTCCGTATTTTGGATTTACTTTTCCAGAGCAATCACACTGATGAAACGTACCACTGTTCCTCGTAATTAAAAACAAAGTTTGCTCCTAGAGAAGCTGCATTTCCCCTTGCTCACAGGGAAGTCTCTCTTGGAAAAGGTCACCTAGCCCTAAGGCTGCATTACGACCTGCCCTCGGGAGGCACCATGCTTTGATGTCAATGTGGACACCCTGTTTCCAGTCTCTCCAGTCCACCCCTGTGCTTCTCCATGTCCTCCTCAGCTCATGGGCTGGCTCCATGCCCACATCACTCAACCTTTTTTCTGACTCTGGGCTCTTGTTCCAGCCTGTCCCACTTATTCTCTCCTCACCTTCACTCCGCTGTCCGGTCCCAGCCTACTCAGACTCTTCATTGGCTTTATGTCACTTGGGGCCCTTGCCCCCTGCTGTCACCCCCTGCCAGCTGCCTGCGCCCATGGGTCACAGCAAGGACTGCCTCCCTGCCTGCAGCTCCAGGGCAAAGCACAGCAACTATTTCAGCGAAGTTTCCCAAGGCAAACCAAGTCTAATGGCTGACCTTTTGCTCTGAGAAATTTCAGCTGCAACAATTAACATATAAAGGCAGATGAAAATGCAATTTCGCATGGAGAATGCTGGATATCTTGTTGCTATGTCTTACCTCATTAAAAATTCCAGTTTTAACACGTAAAAACATTAAGGGGACTTTTTTCCCACCCAAAATCTATTTGGCCCCAGAAGTACACAGGGTAAAATAACACAATACAAGTGCACCTGGAAATCATGGAAATTTGCAACTGACACAAAAGAGTTGTTTCTGAGCAGACCTCTCCTGGAAGGTTCTCTGTAGCTCAGAGAACGTAATTTAAATAACTAAACAGTCTCCATTTGAAGCAGCTCAATTCACTGTGGCATTTGCCATCCTACAGTGACAGGACTGTACTGACAGCAAAAGCCACGGTGCTTCATGCGCCTGCACTTTTTTCTTCAACAGTTCAATAGCACAACACACTATATGACACTATTACATATGCCTGCAGCTGCTGCCGGTACTGCTTCAGGCTTCAGCAACGCTAATGTATTAAATAACATCAAATCCATCGTATATAAGGCTGTTCCTCAGAACAAAGATTCGGTTCTTGCTGGATCTCTAGGGAGGCATCTTAATAATGCTCCGTTCCCACCCCCTTGACAGCGATGATGTTTGTCACACAACCGCTGCATATGTTTAGCATATCTCCAAATTATTTTTGGTAAAAACATACAGTAAATTTTACACAACAAAGCTTTTTCGAGCATTTTAAAAGACATGCAGAGCATGAAAATGATGCGGTAACCTGTTTGCATAGTGCTCTGCCATCTATCTCCCCAGACTCTTGAAAAACTGACATGGTTCCTCAAGGGACTTACTTGATTAAAGAACATTAATTAATTGAGTGAACATCTGTGCTGTTTTTCAACTAATAATTAAAATTAGCTAGGAATTGTAATCTCCTTAAAAATGAAAAGTATACAGAATAACTGCAGCCCACTTTCTCACAACATTTGGGTAGGGCTAAGCAACTACAGCATTTACCATAGTGGTTCCCGAGACATTTGTAAGGCCCTGTGGTGGAAGTCTGCTTCCCGGCTAGCCTGACAACAGGAACATTTTATTCTTGGCTTCATGTGCTACAATATTAACCATGACAGTGCTGACATTAGTTACTAAGTAAAATTGAATGTAAATGGTCTAGAAAGCTGCCATTAAATTTAGAAATTATTTTTGGAGTTTGAAATTAAGTACTGTCAACACAACTCATCTTTCCACTTATACGCAAATATGACAGGAATTTTAATGACTTCTCCAAACTCCACATATAAAAGAAAGAAGGGAAATAAGAGTAATGATTTTAATTGCGCTCAAACTGTATTACAAAAAGCAACCGACCTATATGGCATCAGAAGAGCTCAAAGGACTATCCAACAGGACAGTAAGTAGGAGGGCTAGATGAGAAAATGTTACATGTGGAAATGAAGTGTTGCTTCCACCCCCCTTCCATCCCCCAGTGTAACCCACGAGGTCAGGATATACCCAGGATCATCCTTTTCCTCACATGGGAGATATTCTTAAGTTATTTAAACACAGGGCTTTACTCCCTGAGATCAAGGAGAGCCGAGCCATTGGTATGTAGCACCAGGAAGAAGTGGAGATTAACAGCAAAAATGAGATTTCATTGCATACGATAGAAGCTAACTAAGAGTCTAGAGACCGCAAATACCAGATGACTGCAAAAGAGAACATCTCTGAATGAGAAGGTAGATTCATTTAAGCTGTTCTTAATAGCACTGCAGACACTTAGTCTAGAGGTAGTCAATGCAAGAGCCAGTCTGGAATTAGTACGGGAGTGCTCAGCCATGTAATACTGAGGTTGCAATGAGAATTGGTGGATTCATACAAATAGCATAGATATTTGTAAAATTTTCAGAGGCTTACAGAAATATTTATTTCCAGTACAGAGTCACGTGCACAATGACTGTACTCAGCCACTAGTTTGCAACATACTTAGTTGTATGTTTTTTCTGAAATGGCTTTCAACAAGATTGGGTGGTTCAGGGAAATGAAAGACACCTCTCCTAGGACATCTGCTTAGTAACCACTAATTGTAGATGGTTTCTGAAAGGTTTACTGTCTGATCCCTGCTTGGTAAACAAAACAAGGGAAGCCTGAGAATTTCTATTCGAGGCAGGCTGAATGGGTCTCTTCCTCACAGCCCCTCATCTGTACCTGGTACCAGCTTTAGAGAAGGGGGCGAGGAAGAGGTACCTTAAAGCGCTGGAAGACCAGCAGCAGCCCCAGGGAACCTGCCAGCACTCAGCTCTCAGGATGAAGTGATGGGGGCAGGCAGCACCTGGAACCTGTGTGGTTCACCCACGTGGCTCCCAGCCGCAGGAGCAACCAGCCGTGTGCATCCCAGTTGGACCTGGGCCCAGAACCACTTGAAATTTCTGCAGAAGTAGGAAAATTAAGCTGGGAATTCATCAGACCTTGCTTGCTCTGGTGTCACAACAACAATTACGATCTTATTTAACCTATTTTTCTTTTCTTCCTACTCAGTTTTTCATTTCCATAGGTGTTCCAATACCATATAATATCTGGCAATAAAATTCTGTCTGGAATAAAATTGTTCCCCCCTCTTTTTTGCTCACAATGCAGAGAGTTTAAAGCCTTCTGAAGGATTAAAAAAAAAAAAAAAAAGATCTATTTGCTGTCATGATATCATTCCTCAGGCTTATCTACTTTCTTTGGGCAGTAAGTACACTTTTGTACTGCCTGACTCCACTCCAGCCCAGTATTATACTGGTGTAAGAACTCTGAAGAAAAAAGAATTTGCTAGTGCCAGCTCGTAGCCTTCTGCAAAAGGGGCCTTTCCCTCCTGAGTGGTTTATGCTTCTGAAAACCAAGCACACCATTTGCTGACTGTGAGCAAGAGCCTCTAAAAGACATACTGAGGTTTGACAGCATACACTCTCTACACCATTCCCTGAGAAAAAGTCCTAGTGTGACTGCAGAGAAAACATCACCATTCACACCACAAGGTATTCTGGGCTGGATGACCCACGGACTAGCAGGCTGGGGGGGAAGGATGACTGTGGGATGTACCCTGGATGGCCCTTCTCCACAATACAGAGACAGAGTGCACTGAGATGCCCTGGAGACTATGGCATCACTCAGTCTTACTGGACAGAGGAGACATCTTAGAGAATGTAAGAATATTTGTAGTAGTGAAATAAAAATAAAATCTGAGGCTGTTTGGGAGGTGTGTGCATACAGCAGTCACCAAGCTTGAAACAAGCATGGGGAAGAAAACGTAGCTATAACCACAGATTTGATCATCACCCTGATCTCATTAAAAAACAGCCTGTATCACAAAGAAAACATGATAGGTGCACATAATGATGAAACACTTACCCTGGAATCCTTTTCCAGATGAAGCTTGTGTTGAAGACTGCGTCTTCTCCTGGCCTTGGCAATGCCATTGTGATAAAAGAAGTATCCAGTATCTAAAAAAGGGAGCTGAGGAAGAGAGAGAGAAAAAAACATCATGGAGCTATTGGCTACTAATAAGGATGACATGGAAAACTTCTACCCGTTTAGTGACTCAGGAATCTACACCAAGTCTTACGAAGAGTTACGCCAAAGGGCTCAAATCGCTCTTACGAATGTCACTTCCAAGTTGCTTTTGGAAACCATGCCCAGCAGCATTAAAGTTATTTGCGACAGGTTTACAATGCGTAACTTCGCTTGTATACACTTGGTACTATTTTCACCTTATGTTTAAGGTCAACAGTGCCAATAGATCTGAAGGGCTTCCCAAATCACGTCAGAATTATTTCCTATTTCCTGAAAAAGCCAGAAAAAAAAGAACAAAATGAACTGCAAATTATTTGAAACTACCGCAAACCATCCTTCAGCAGTAAGGCATTACACAAGTGCCTTTCTGAGCCATTATAACACGCCCGAGCTGATGCCGTAAGCAGTAAGGCAGAAAGCAGAGTGATTTCCACTCTCTGAAAAATATGGTATTTGGAATTTCTTCTGAACACCAGGAAATGGAACATAAGAAGAATATTAGGAAAACAGAGAGCTCACAGCATCCAGGTGGGAAGTGTCTTGTACAGCTTTACTGCCTAAGACATTCAGGCAGCAATCAAACACCTCCCAGGGGCTTTCCAGGCCCACCTAAGGCAGGTGCCAGGGTAGGAAGATGCATGGCCATTACTAAATGCATCTCTCTCCACAGGATTGGCAGAGTGCCTGGAAGGCTAGCAGACATTTAGCTTGGAGAAGGCTAAAAAACACAGTGTTAAGAGAACAGCATCCCACCTCCAGCAGTCAATTAGAAAGCTCCATTTGCATCTCAAATTCTACAGCTTTTTCCCCTTTCCAACTTAGTAGGGAGATTCCGGTTTACTGTTTAAATTTAAGCAAGTAACTGTGTATTTTTAAACTAAGCTTCTCTTTGTAAAAGTTGAAAAAAAAAAAAATGGGCTCTTGTTGGGAAGTTATATGTTAATGCTGTGAACATTTCAGCTTCAAAGGTTAGACTACCCTGCATGTAAAATAACTACTTAAAAGAGATATTCCAGAAGAGCCATGACAGCCCTGTTCCTCTCCTTTTTATTATCTATATTTCATGATAATGTAAACCTCTTAGCAGGAGTTTGAAGTTCTTTACTGAAAAAAAGAGACATGTCTAAATAGAATATTCATTGTGAAAACCTGGGTTGAATAAGGGTAGCAGGATCTTGTTGCAATAAAACAGATTCTGTTCCTGTATACAGTTATGTACAGTTCACAAATATAATTTTCCTTCTATGAAATTATCTCCTGGTTCATTAAATCTATCACTATATCTGGTACAGTTCCGCAAATATATTTTGGCATACGTCTGGAGTGGTATGGGAATGGAAGACTCACAGTGAATTCTGAAAGTGTAAAATTTGGTCACATTCCAAAAATGAGTATGTGAGGGTTTGGGTTTTCTTTTTTTCCTACAAAGTCCTTTATGTTAATTGAAACATTTAATATTCATGAAATCAAAGCATTTCATTTTCACTTTTAAAATTCCGTTGTGTATGATACGTAATACATAAATGCAAAGTAACTGTAAAAAAAAAATCAAAGCATTCTGCTCCAATAAAAAGACCTCTTTTTAAGTGTATATAGAAGGTTAAGGAGATTTCGTCAAAATCATTATGGTCCCTTAGAGCTGATTTGAAGGGCTGACTGGAGAGCTTTTCTGGGCAAATAATCAGAATATTCTGCATCAGCTTCATACACGTGAAGAACACAACAGCTGAGGCAGAAGAAATAATGAGGCTACAAAAGCTCATGGCAGTGGCCACAAAAGTCTCCTACGCTTCACATTCATCCTCAGAGCCGCAGCTCTTAAACCTCAAATTCTGTCTGCGTTTAGGTAATTTTTTTAAAAAACGGATTTGTTTTGTGTTTAAAAAGTCTAAAACTGTCATCTTTACCAACTGAATAACAAGGTATTTCCATAATCCAGAGTTTGGCAACAGATCTGACTGTCCAGGAAACGGCCCTTCCCCCATATGTCAGACACATTGCTCTATGCCTCAAAAATATGCAGGGGGAAAAAAAAAAATCTAAATAGCCAGATCAGTTACAGCTTGAAATCCATCTCGCTGTGCTAACCGTTGCCATCCATTGCAAGCTGTAGTCCAATTACCCCTCTAATTCTCTCAATGAAATCAGTCTATTTTCCTTCTTTTTATCTCCGTATTGACCATTCATATCAATTCCAGTCAAATATTGATCTGGATGTTCTTCCATTAAGGAAGATTCTCAGCAATTCTGAAGATATCTAGAAATATATAACACATATTCACTTGTTCGCCTTCTGCGTAGGGTTAGTTTCTAGTGCCACTTAAAATGAAGCAATATATTGTATAGTAAACTTTTAAAGCCAGTGTATTCAAGTCTGACCATAGCAAAAGCAATTACTGTTAGTACAACAATGACCAGATTTATGGACATGAATAAGTTTGACTCAGACTATTCCACTCTTTCCACAGATATCCCAGTAATCTTTGAGGAACTCGGATATTTTACACTCCCATGGTTTTCACACTCGTTCAATGAGATTGGAGGGGACACACAGGAAGGCAGCTAAGGGAGGCAATACCTGAAATGTGACGCAATCAAACACCATGGATTGTGAATAATTAATAGCAGAAACCAAGCAATTTGCAGGAAGAACCTAAACTGTTCAGTAAATCCTTAAAATTAATGAATGTACATGCAGGAAAAGTCAGATGCCAGAAAAGGGCCTAAAATGGTGCACGCTTTGATAAGGATTTTGCATTGAGATCTGTGAATAACACAAGCAACCCCTGAAGTGCTTCGGTTTTGATGAACTCCTGCTACTGAGTCAGTAACTCCTCTGCAGTGACCAAACGGCAGGACACAGGTAGCTCCCAGCAGGGTTTACGTTCCCGCTATTACCTTCTCCAGGAGGTCTGGTCTGCTTTGGAGCTAAAGCAAAATAGCAAATAGCAAAATGAACAGTGCATGTAATGAAGTGAAATGAAAACAGAAGGGCTCCTGTACATAAAAAAACCTCCAAAGTCTCACCAGCAGTAGCTACTCTGTAATACTCTCATTGTAAAGCTGGAATCGTATTTGAGTAAAATTCCTATTTCAGCAGCAGCAGGCTCTGCATGTAACACGGAGGAATAATGCTTTCAGCCTGGTGGCTCAGGTTCCTTCTGTAAGACAGAAGCAAAGCTTCCTGCCCTCAGAGAAAAATTAGCAATTATGTAAGATAACTAATTACTGGGAAGCACTTGAACATTCAAGTGAGGAGGATTATTTAGAGTTAGAAGAGAGTCTATTATTGCCTTGATGTATAAATATGGTCCAATACAAAGTAGGACTCTAAGAATCTCAGGAATTATAGGCACTTTGTTACTTGCAATATCTGGATAAAATTACTGGTGAAAAACACATACAAGCAAAACCAGAATCACAAATACAACACAGCAAGTAGAGCAAAACCTTATATATCCACCTGTCTCCTCCTCCAGATTTGCAGCCTCCTTGTGGTTATTACCACCACTATCTAAAGTAGAGGTGAAATCCTGTTAACCTCCTTCCTGAAAAGGACGTGGACCAGAAAATAACTTTTAAAAATTCAGTGTTCAACTAAATGGAGGAAAGAAAAACTCTTTAAATGGAAGAGGCTTATCTGGAAAGCAAAATGGCTAGGATGTACCACTCGGTATAGAAGGAAGGATGAAATGCTTCATATCATGCACAGTTTTAGCATCGATACGTCTGACTGAGGTATCTTGGCTCTTCTCAGACTACTGCTCCACCACAGAAGTCCAGGTATAATTATTACTGAAATAAAAATAAGTAAGTTAAATTTGTGGTTCCCAGCCTTTCTGTACTTTCCTCCTTACATCTGACAATCTGCAAGGAAAAAGAGCAGGAAATTTACTCTGTGCTGCCCTAGATGCCACCCCCAGGAAGAAGGACCATAACCAGGCAGCTACAATTCTCCCCTGCCAGGCCTTGCTTCTGGGCGGTCATTCCCTGGTATTGAAAGGGAAAAGGGAGGAGGAAAAAAAAAAAAAAGACACACTCCACTGCTGAGCCCTCAACTACTGATCTTGCTCCAAGAAGGAAAAATCAGGTATAAGGCAGCCTGTTCCTCACAGGCACCTGATCTAGGATGGGGCAGCACTGACGGCTCCCATCCCATTTTGTCTACTTGACAGAGAAAATCAAACTGTCCTTTTTTGGTCTTGCCTCGGACAATGTACGTGGTGGCACCAGATGTAGTTTTGCCTGTCTGAAAGCAAAGGACATCAATATCAGCTGCAAAGTGGTGCACGGGTTTAAAGAAAAGAAGCCACAGAAAGACTAAATTCAGACATTGCTCCTCATTCTAAATCAGCAGCACTGGGGCCACCTTGGGCAGAGCTAACGCTGAAAATAACCGTAAAAGCATCAGGATCATCTGACCAGAAGAGCCTATCTGTAGCAAAGGTATTACGAAGCAGGAACAGATGCTAAAATAAAAAAAATTTAAAAAAAAATAAAAAAATATGTTGAATAAAGCTGCCAGTGGCATCAATACTTTACTGGCTCTCAGAGACAGGTCCAGCATTCACAGCCTGTCACTAGTTTTAAGAGGAGACAAATACAACACAAAAATAAAGAGAAACCTTGGTTCTCAGGCTTATCTTTAAGATTAAATGTTACTGGCTCCTTATCTTTAACATTAAATTTTACTGACTCGCTTCAGGGCTCTATCTCCATACATCTCCCAAGCAAATTATGGTGCCCACAGAAAGCTTAACAACAGATTGGATTGCCCCCTCCTATTTTAATGGGACTGATCTCTGCCCAGTCTTCCCAGGCAGCCTTTCACGCTGTATCACGTAACACAGCATCCCTACAGTACACCACTAGCTTTTGTGCATCATTTCCAACGATTTCTCCCTGATAGTGTAATATTCTAAAACCAGTTTACTTGAACCTATTGTTAAGGTTCCTCTCCCAAGTTACCCATGAAGACAACAGTCTGCAACAACTTTCTTTTAAGCAAAATCATTTAAAAATAGAAGCAAAGGGTGATTTATAGCAAGTTACCCGAGGGTCGCCTTCTTTGATCGTCACCAAAATCAGCATAAATGGATCTGTCAGTGAACAGGATTCACGGAAAGCCCTCATCCAGCCAGGCTGACAAAGACCCTCCCCAGGGCTCCTTGCCTGCCTTAGCATGAATATGTGGCCAGGCACTCGAGGGTTCAAACACTGGTGCTAAAGAAACTCTTTGTCTGCTCTGAGGAAAAAAACGATACCCATCCCCCAAATTAAAAAAAAATTTTTTTTTTTTAAAGTATAACACAAAGCATCTCACCCCCACAGAGCCCAAGCACAGCTCCTGACTTTAAAAGGGGCCATAAATCTTGCACAGGTGAGCTCTTTCATCCCATTACTGCTCAGTAATTACACCAACGGAAAATAAAACCTAAACCTGGCACAAGTAAATGTATTTGGAGCCTCCACAGGCCCCACAAACCTCACTCCTTCAGTTGCCATTACAGTTGAAGCACAACAAAGTGCCACCCAGCAGAAATTAGAAACCTTTTAGAAACCTTTTCACCCCAGTTTCACCAAATGCACTGAGGATGCTTATAAATATTCAATATGAATTTTAAAACTCTCTTTCTCTCATTTTCTCTCACCCCAATTAGCATTAGAAATCGTTTTACTTTTAAATACACAGATAGGAGCCAAGTCTGAAGTCAAAGGCACTCGCTCACTATAGTGACGAGGGCCATGTAAGAACAGAGCCAGCTAGAAACACAGGCAGCCCCAGGCATCGGAATAACACAGAACAAAGCACGAACAAGAAAGGATTAATTCAAATGTTGGTGGAGAAATGTGAAATAGCGCAGAGAACTAAAGCTGTGCCAGAGCTTACCCAACATGAAATCCAGTCCGCTGTGTCCCCACGGCCCCAGGCAAGGATTTCACACTTTCTCATTAGTGTGCTATAATTACTCCAAAGGCTCAGCATAAGGATTTCAGGTGGAGCTTGGGATCTGCACAAGCTCCAAACAGCCCTGAAGACTGGCAGAGTCAGGTCCAGGTCTGAGTGTTATGACTCAGTCTTCCTGGCTCATTTCTCATTGCACCTGTGTCTTATTTAGCTGCCTCCACCAAAACCTAACCTGCTTCTCTTGGCAAATCTGGCAGGTGGAGGTGTTAGCCATAGCTTCAACACTCCCAAAATGTAAACCTCGTATTAAAACATCATCAGAAGATGATCCATGTGAAATCAACTGATTAACACACAGTACAACATCTCTCCTACAAAGTAATTCAGAAATGCCTGACTTAGATACGTTTTCAGCTCTGTTTCATACACATATCCAACCAGCCCTTAAGGGAATCAGCAACAGGTGGTGGTAATAAGAAAGGATTGTGACTTCTTGGGTGAGAGGTCACTGATCTGTTCTTCCTTTTTTCCAGAAGTCAATGGAAATATTGTAATATGCAAGGTAACAAGGCTGCCTGTTATTGTTATTTAGGATACTGGTTATCCTGTAAGAACATGGCAACCTTGCTTAAAAAGTTCTATTAAGTCTTTCTCAAGCCAGCAGTAGTTTCCAATGGTTTCTGAAAGGTTCCCTCACCGCCACAGTGAAATGTCTTTTCCTCTAAAAACAGTATAAAGTCAAATGTGATATCCAAAGACTTTGCAGAATATAAGCCTTTGGATTTTATTTTATCCAAAAGGATAAAATAAAGCCTTTTATCTAGTCCCTCTCACATGCACCAACCACAAGGTTAAACAGTCTTCCCAACAGTTGGACATGAGGGCTTTAGTAAATACAGGGAAGTAAATGGAAGAAGTAGAACCAGTTGTGGATTGCTGTTACCCTTACATGTCCAGTCTGTCCATGTGGAATTCACCTGAGCTCCCCATACCATTCATGGTTAAAAAAAAAAAGAAGCACTTTCAGAGCATGATTCATCTGACCCATTTTAGGTGACCACGTTAAAATGAGCAGAGCTGAGTCCCAGGAGCACCTCTTTCGCTCCAGAGACTATAAGAGGAGTGCAGCTGTCCACATTCAGGTAGATCAATTCTGATGTTAAATGTCTAGTTCTCATTTTCTCATCAGTTTTGTTCTTGCATTATCACACATAGTGCTTCCAACAGCTTGCAAAGCACTGTTCCATTGGTTTGGTTTCAAGTTGGCAATATTTGGAATTTGATTTACAATTGAATGAATCATAGAGGTTTAACGCTTTACTGTATTTATATTGTTGTTAAGTTTGTCGCTGAAGAGCTTCATCCTGCAAGCCCGTAAGAGTCTCATAAGCCATCAGTGACAAGACTGTGGATTTGCTGATAGTTTTATCAGTGAATTGGAGAAGCCATTTGAGGCTTTTAGAAGAGTTATTCTAGTTTATGTGAATAGATCTGTGCATTTTAGAGAGTTTTATCCGTTACTCCCCAGTAACCATAAAACCCATTATCTATTCTACCACGTGCACTGTTGAAAGCAGGATACTCTCCAGATTTGGAGAATGTTCTTGCTTATACACCAGCACTCGCATTGGACTGTCTGGATTAATCCAGATCGTCATTACCTGGAGTCGGTGACTGTTACTGTTTGGCTGACAGCCTGAAGTGAAGGCTTAGCGATGATCACTGTGTCCTCTTACATAGATGTGGAGGATCCTGCAAGAAGAGCACCTCAGCCAAGCCCTGGGCACCCGGAGAAATCCTGGAGCTCAGCACCCAGAAGCGTCACTGCGAGCATCTAACAGTTGTGTTGTCATTTTTAGCACCAACAAATGGCCACCGGGAAAATGAGACAGCCCCCTCCAATCACTCAGCTACGTGGCTCCATAACAACCACACACATAACAGACAAACATACACATCATTTCGAATAAGAAAGTAAACATGATTCCATCAGCAGTTGAATCAATCACATTTTCTTAAAACAGGTATCAGCAGCACAAAATGAAATTTTTCCACAATTTGGGAGAATTTTACTCATCCTGGTAAAAAAAAAAACCAACCAAACAAACAAAAAAAACCACACAAAACCAACCCTCCCCTCCCCAAAGCCCCCCAAAAAATCCAGAAAAGGACAAACAGAAATTAGACTCCAGGCATTCTTCAGGGGCACTTGCTTCTAGACTTAACTTTCCCAACTTGATCATGTTAGTAGTGACCTCAAGGAATTATTGCTTCTTAACTGTGCAGTGTAAATAACGTCACAGCCAGAAAGCCGGTCAGTGCTTGAGCCAGTTAACTAACTGTAGTTCATTTAGCCTGTGACAGTCAATGCTTTAACAATACAAGGAAAAAAAGGATGGTGCCCCAAAAGTGGTTTTGCCAATTCTACGTTTTATGACCAAAGGCGAACAAAACTTTTGCTATTCGTGCCTGTCTCCTGCTTGGAGCAATGGGGCTCCTCTGGGTATCCTGCCACTCTTTCAAGGCTCTTCTGTGTTTTCAAAGCACCTCCCAAGACGATAATACTCTGTGAAAGTTTTCACACTTTTTCAAATCATCTTCTCACCAAGATCATTCTATCCAGGACCATTTAATTTGTATTTTCCCTCTCTGCTGCTTCTTTACATGGTAGCATTCTGCTGTAGGACACAGCCAGGACTAAAACTCACAAGACATGAGTTTCAGCTGTATCCTAAATACTCCTTGTACCTTAGCCCTGGCCAATGCTCTGAGAGTCTCTTCTTCAGAGACGCTGGGTGTGGTGGGTTGACCCTGGCTGGACGCTAGGTGCCCACCAAAGCCGCTCTATCACTCCCCTTCCTCAGCTGGACAGGGGAGAGAAAATGTAACGAAAGGCTCGTGAGTCAAGATAAGGACAGGGAGAGATCATTCACCAATTATAGTCATGGGCAAAACAGACTTGACTTGGGGAAATTTATTACCAATCAAATCAGAGTGGAGTAATGAGAAAGAAAAACTAAATCTTAAAAACACCTTCCTCCCACCCCTCCCTTCTTCCGGGGCTGAACTTCACTCACGAATTCTCTACCTTCTCCCCCCCGGCAGCACAGGGGGACGGGGAATGGGGGTTGCGGTCAGTTCATCACACGTTGTCTGTGTCACTCCTTCCTCCTCAGGGGGAGGACTCCTCACACTCTTCCCCTGATCCAGCGTGGGGTCCCTCCCACAGGAGACAGTCCTCCATGACCTTCTCCAACGTGAGTCCTTCCCACAGGCTCCAGTTCTTCATGAACTGCTCCAGTGAGGGTCCCTTCCATGGGGTGCAGTCCTTCAGGAACAGACTGCTCCAGTGTGGGTCCCCCGTGGGGCCACAACTCCTGCCAGCAAACCTGCTCCAGCCTGGGCTCTCTCCACGGGTCCACAGGTCCTGCCAGGAGCCTGCTCCAGCACAGGCTTCCTGCAGGGTCACAGCCTCCTTTGGGCACCCACCTGCTCCAGCGTGGGGTCCTCCACGGGCTACAGGTGGATATCTGCTCCACCATTAACCTCCACGGGCTGCAGGGGGACAGCCTGCCTCACCATGGTCTTCATCACAGGCTGCAGAGGAATCTCGGCTCCGGCGCCTGGAGCACCTCCTCCCCATCCTTCTTCACTGACCTTGGTGTCTGCAGAGTTGTTCCTCTCGTATATTCTCACTCCTCTCTTTAGCTGCAGTTGCACAGGTTGTTTTTTTCCCCCTTCTTAAATATGTTATTGCAGAGGCGCTACCACCATTGCTGATGGGCTGAGCCTTGGCCAGCAGCGGGTCCTGTCTTGGAGCTGGCTGGCACTGGCTCTGTCAGACATGGGGGAAGCTTCTAGCAGCTTCTCACAGAAGCCACCCCTGTAGCCCCCCTACTACCGAAATCTTGCCACGCAAACCCAATACACTGGGTAACCCCAGCGCCTCCTAATACTAGGAGAATCTCAGGTAATTACAGCTGTAATATTCTTTTTCAGTTGTCTTGCATGTAAAATGACATAGTCTAATAAGCACTTGTTTACTTTATTTATTGATAGGATTCATTTAATTAATGTTTGCACAGCACTAGACTGTGCTATAAAACTACAACTATAAAATGCCAAGTGCCATTGTCAACATATACTAATGGGTATATCTACATATACAATATATATGTCTGTAATCAGGTACCTCTTTAGCAACAGATATTTGGTAAAGATTTTAATATGTTTAAATAATACATGATGGAAATCTCTTCTTCATATCAGTACTTCTGCCTTAGGGAAAACTCACATTATAAGAAATAGCTTGATTTAGGTATAGTCTGCAAATCGAAGTGACCACGGTACATTTCTAACTAAGCTGGATCAATACTGCTGACAGCAATTAGCACTACTAACAAAGGCCACTTTGCCTCATTCCTGATCTACAACCCAGCTCTCCTTTTAAGCACGTAACCAAACAGGTTGACTACTACTGTCACACTGGAACCTGGTGTCACATCAGCTCTAAAAACACTGAGATAAAAGCCATGAGATAAGGTTTGCTATTTTTAAAACAGCATTAAGATGTAGTGTGCCCCAGCCAAAAATTACTGGTACTTGTATCTTAAGGACAGAGAGGGGGCAAGACATGGCTACTCACTGACATTTCAGCAGAGCACTTCAGCATTATTTTTAGATCTACATCCATGTAGCAAAGTGTGTAGGACACAAACATGCGTGCAAGGGCTCAGCTAATGTAGCACCAAAAAGCAATGTCATGAACTCAAGCTCTAATGAAGTAGTGCTATAAAAGCAGCTCAGACCAAAATTAGTTGGTTACTGACAAGAGCTACTCAAGAAAGCACAGAAGAGGTGAACTGCACTAACGCAAAGATGCTAGCCTTTACCAACACTTAAGGAAGATTTGTAGCTCTCTTTCTATTCAAAACCTTTATTCTTTCCTTTCTCTCCATGTCTGTTTAATGCTAGGCTGCCAAGCAATAGCCGACTGACAGAAAGCACTTCACAGGGAGGTTGCTGTTGTTAGACCACACTGAACAAGTCTCCCAGTTCCCAGAGAAGCAGTCAATTCCTGGAGAAAAATATGTGCTTTATGGGAAAGAAGCTGATGGGTAACAATTAGGAACAAAACTGTGACATTAAAGTACGGCGGGGGGGCACACTGTTGCTTTTTTTTTTTTTAAACTTAAGATAGTAGGCTTGAGAAGAGCAGGGCAAGGAATCTTTAAGAAAAACATTTTCAGTGGAGCCAAGGAAAAGAAGAAATTTTAGGACACTGCTGTTTTCCTTGTTTTTGTAAAGTTGCTTGACTCTGCTAAGAGAAAGGCACAGACATTAATCCCCGCTATTACAAGACCAGGTCAGAGGCAAATTCTTCCACTACTTATACCATCATGAGCTAGAGAGAGCTCCTCTCGGCTCCAGGACACAACAGTACAATCGTCACTTCACAACAGAGACTAACCACTCCGAGTGGGTTCAAGACCTCCGTATTAGACGGAAGAAAAAGGATGACCCAAATCTGCCTCGATGCTAGCAATAATCATGAGAAAAGAAAGGAAATAGCACCACCACCTCTTCCTCCCAGAACCTACCTCATTGACCTTTCAGGCAGCTGTGAAATAAGTCTTTTTACTGTTTGTTACTACCAATTAATAAATGACAGAAGTTTATTGCCAGCAGAAATTGTGGTCAATCCAACGTGTGCTGATATGTTATCTTGCTTTTATTACATCAGTCGAGCAAGGCAAATGTAGGTTCTTAATTAATCGCTCAGCATGTTTCAGCCTTTAGAGCCTGGAATACTGGTTTTCCTACCAAGGTAAAATATATTTAATGTGAATAAAATACGTTCAGTTAGAAGGGAAAAAAAAAGGGATTTTACAGAATGAAATTGAGTGGTTTAATTCCCACCAGAAGAAAGAGGAAAAAATATCCACTTGCTGTTCTGTCTGGGTTTTGCTCTGAACAGAAGAAAAGTACATTTGCCTATGAAGTTTTAGGATTTAAATGGTAATGTAAAAATTAATAGACTGAAATGCTGCAAAAATCAAAATTCAGTTGATGTCCTGACCCACAACTGTCATTCCACCAACGCTAACAACCCATTTTTCCAAACCTGCAAATATGTTCACGTTCTGATTTTTCACCCAAATTCAGAATTGACAATTCCGCTTTACAATTGGTTCACAGTAACTTCTAAATCACTAAATTTAGTCGACACACATTTCTAAAATTAATTGACGCAGGGAAGCATAAGGTCCCTGTGGGACGGATGGGAATCCACCAGCCATGGTTACAGCTAATTCACCGCATCTTGGCTGCAGCTAAAAGCCTTGAACAGAAGCTTCTGCTGCACTCGGTGTGGCACAGTACCTGACAAAGACAGTGCTCACCCACAGAGCTGATTTCAGAATCACACCGCTTCATTTCACTGGTGTTTCATAAAGAGCGAACAGGCAGACAGGAGGATCCTCTCTCATCAGGAGAGCAGAGGCTATATCCCACCTCTTTTACTACCCATACAAGGAAGAGATTCACCTGTTTGGCTCTAGTTTGACATCCAACACCCATCTAATAACAGTACCAGTTTCTCTACTTAATAATAATAATAATAATTAAATATATATGTGTTGGGTTTCAGGTTTTCACAGTTTGGTTCTATACTCTAGGAGAAAGCAGCTCTGACATATTACTGTTTTACTCATCAGGTAAGCAAATAATCTAGTTCAGTCCTGAGTATCTGGGACACGCTTGCCGACTGGTTTGATGTAAACACCAAGGTCACTCTTTCCATTTGCTTTCTGTGGACAAAGAAGTTAAGAATGTAACATTTACACAGAACTTTTGTTTGAGAAGGTAGGTAATACATGACAAAGAACATTACGGCCCAGTTCAGTCCTTCAGTGAGTAAACTAGAGCTATCACTACCTAATTTATTTGTTTATAATCCCAGTGTATAAATGGTAAGATCGGGCTAGCTCGTAATTTCCTTTTTTAGGTCCAAGCTCCCGCTACGTGCTGAACACAGACAGCATTCAGCTGAGTTAGACTTTGGAGCTACTGTCATAAATCCATGACCAAACTGGATTTCACGCCAGCTGATAAACGGCGTGTGGTGGCCATGCAGAATTTCACACAACACACCACCAAATTCAGCTCGCTCTGTCCCAAAGCACAGCCTGGGACCACTGAGCTGGAATTAAATCTCCATTTCAGTAGTATAGGGTTAGCTTTTCCAATGAACTTACAAGAGTTAAATGTAGAGCTCGCCTTGATTTACAACAAGAGCAACACACCAGACTGCTTCAGGTTACTTAGAGAAATCCTGTCTTTGACAAATAGTCGAGCAGTTCGGCTTCTTCCCACCAGAGCCCAGTGATGGATGGAAGCTCTGGGCTGCTCACTGCAATATTTATAGCCACCATGCAGCCAGCATCCTGTAGAGACCTGACCCATTTAATTATCTGAAAAACTGAAAGAAAAAAAGAGAAGGGTTTCTGATGACTGGGATAGCATTACAGGACAAAGGTAAATTTTAGATCCATTAACTACAGCATTGAGTTTGTTACTACAGCTCTCACAGAAACTAGACACCCATGGTACAGATTGGAACTGCACAGGAGGGTTTCCCAGGTATAATATTTCAATAACAGCTGGCAGAATTTATCATTCATTTTAGCATTTTGGCTTGATTTCACAGAATTTTCCATGAGCACGGACATTTCTCAGGACTTACTAATTGAAACTATCTAGCAAATAAATTCTACATACGTTTCAGCAACTACTTTGTAAGTACTTTATTACAAGCACTTGAAACTGGAGTTGCATGGATTAGTTTTAATTGGAATAATTCCGTAGATGGATGAGGGAAAGGGTCACGTACAAACTTCTCGTTAGCTATACAGTATTACCAGTACAACTATGCCAGGAAGTCTGATGCCTTTTTTTTTTTTCCTTTTTGTTGTTGGTTTGGTTTTGGTTTGTTGTTTGTTGGTTTTGTTTTTTTTTTAAATCAACATGGTCTTACTGGTAAAAGCTCTAGTTTAAATGAAATTTCTGCTAATGCTGCTCTGATGTGGAATGAGTTAAAGATGTTAGCACTGCTACACTAATGGTAACAGCACTGCAGTTGGGTTGGTTTTCCCATTTTAACTACATCAGTACAGTTACAGCAGTAAAAGTTTTCTAAGAGTGGGTAGGGTGTTACATCTTGTGACCTGTCATATTTTGTGAGGAGGATAGGCGGCTATCTTCCACCTTCACACAAACGTTGGTTCTTCTAAAAGATAACAAATTCAAGCACCCCACAATGCACCACCTTGCTTTTCTGAAGGAGCCAAGCCTCGCAGCACAGGCAGTCTCTGGGACCATTTGCCCGCTAATAAACAAATGCCAAGGATGCCACAGGTTCTGAAATGGAAGAACTTTGAGCTGGGAGTGAATTGACAATTTATTTTGGTCTAGAGGTTTAATCTGGATTTGAACTCCCAAGCTAGAAACAAAATGCTCTACCTCATTCGCAGTAACCTAAACCATCTGGGTCTGGTTGTAGGCACGGCAATAGGATCTGTCCATCTGGCCTGATACCAAAAACCAAATCTTCAAGACAGGGTACTGTTACAAAAACAGTTATCCTTTTGCTGCACAGCTCTGCAACCTCAAGTTTGGGGACAAATTCAACTCTGGTGTAGGTAATAGCAACAGATACCCATATTGGTTCTTAGAAACGGCTCTCAGACTGCTCTCCACACATGGAAAACCTACTCAGAGGAATGAGAGCTTCAAATGGGGCCCCCAGACAGAGCCACAGCATATGGGATCCCAAAGTTCAAACACATACAGGCAATTAATATATCCATATGTTGCAGAGTCCAGAAATAGCCTGAAAGTCATCTACAAGAAAGCTATCTGGGCAGAAGGAAGGAGATCCCAGACTGACAGCAGGATGGTGATACCATACTAATGATCTTTGTTTATCTAGTGTTGATATTAAAATAACACCTTCGACTATAAATTCCATAGCACAGGTCCGAAATAGCTAAGGAACTAGCAGACTCGAAGTGAAGGAAACAAAGCCAGAGATCTGTTTCCTATATATTAATCCTCTCTCTCCCAGTGCAAATCCTGACCCTCATTTGCATGGCATAGAAACCTCCACATGCCAACATGATTCTTTTACACAGAGGCGTACAAAGGAGAGAAATAACCTAGGGAGCTGAAGTCACTACACGCAATACTTCGAAGGAATTTCACAGGAGTAGGAAAAGGCACATCACCAGGGTTAGGAGACACAGTACAGGGCAACAAGCTGTTTCCCTGTGGTTCCCCCACCTTGCAAGTACTCTCTGGAGCAGAGGCTCTACAAAACAAGTCGGGGGCCGCTTCTGATTTCCATGGTGCCGCCCCATCCTAAAACTGCTGGCCAGGGAGGCTGGCTGCGGTCTGGTGGCGTGCAGGCAGCCTCTGGCAGCGAGGAGCCTGGGTGAGCTGCTCCTGCTCCACCAGCTTTGGCAAGGTCAGGGAAGGAGCAGGCAGCAGGTAGCACCCCCCAGCATCCACACTTTGAGCACTGATGCTCCTCAAGCCCCTCAGACCTGGAGTTACTACCTCTCGGAGCAGAAAGCTGTCCCTGGTGCCTTCACACCACACCGCAACAAGCTTCCCTTGGGCAGGCACTCGGGGCTGGACTGCAGGAGATAAGCTATTACACACTGTGTTTAGTTCTGGTGTGCTGGGATCACAGCGTTCTGGAAATGCTGTTCACTTCTTCATACATCTTCTCTTTCTATTTTTCTCCTTGACACTGGCAAAACTAAATATAATTTAAATGAAAACAAATAACTGCACATCCCCAGCTGGGTTGCAGCATCAAAAAAACAAGTGAAAAGAGAATTGCAGCGCATTTCCTGGGTCTCTACCACAGGTTCAATTTCACCAATGAGTTCAAGCAATATGAAATAAAATTATAAATGCAGGCAGCTTTATAAATAGCCATAATTTCCCATCTTTCTGTTTACTGACCTGTAGCCCAGTAAACAAAACAAAACTTATCTGTAAAGATAACGGTTAATGTGCATGTTTTGCCGAGAAACAGAACTACACCATGTATTCGAAACAGTAATAGAGCAATTACTGCAGGGATCTATAGTAGGGGACCCTGACCTTCTTGTTTTACACTCAAATAATAAATGCTATGAAAATCTGACAAGGTAATTATTTTATACCTCAAACAGAACCCTCACATCCAACAAGCAGTCAGTTTGAGTCTCTGGTAGTGAAGGAGCTCTACAGAAACTGGGTTAGGGATGTACTTGAGCCTGTGGTTTACATTCTTCTTCTTGTTGATAATTTTACAGCTTTCATAAACGAATGCATTTAACTAATGTGGGACTTATTTTGTTCTGAGTTAGCCAGTTACAGTGTTTGCTCCCGGGGCTGTTTCTGCGTCCAAGGCAGAATGTAAAATAAAATTTAAAAAGCCCAAATCAAAAAAGCATAATTTTGAAAGAAATACAGTATTTCCACATATAAGGAAAATTCTAGTTTCATTCCACTAACATTTCTCTTGAGTGTAAATAGGAGCAAACGGGACTTCCCAGTCTGTGCCCAGTGATACGCCTGGACTCAACCCACGAGGAGCTGACTGGATCCCTCCAAATGCAGATGGTTGTTCTCTCTGCGTCTCCTCAGTTACTTTCTTCCAGGGCTTTTCTGGAAAAGGGAGCTCTCCATCACCACCCAGCAGGGTGCCTTCCCGCAGCAGGATCAAACTTTTCCTGCTAGTTAATTGCTTCTTCCCCCTAATTTAAACACATCAGTTCAGACTCTTTTGGAAACGGAAGCATTTGCTGCTATGGTGAGATGACCTACTGAAACCTCAGTTAGTTGTACAATTAGCATTTGCATGGAATTTACTTTTTCTTATCCTAGTAATAAAAAATTGCAACAATGAAAGCTAGGAAATCAAAGCTCTTCATTTCCTCAAAAAATTTACATTGTACCTTCCGTTTCTAAGAGGTTTTTCTGTTTCCATAATAAATTATTACTTTTGCAAACAAACATCCTTTCCTCTAGACCAGCACAAAACACAAAGCTAATTAATTATTAAACACGTATTAGTGCATGGAAACACTGCCGTCTGAGGCTTGATCTTAAGTCCTTGGACTCCAGCAGGCCCACGGGGGGAGGCCTGGGCTCTGCCTCCTCTTTGCATGGGATGCTCCATTGCTTCAGCATCTGTTTCCACGCTGCCTTCACCTAGCCAGAACTAACACTTTCACGAGCGCTTGGGTTAGCAGCGCATGTGAAGGCAGCACAAGATTGTTGATGTGTAAAGTATGGACCACCACGTATATGCACAAATTAGCTGGTTAATATCTATACACACAGGGTCAGCCAGGAGCCTGGCTAAGAATTCACCCTTCTTCTTTCCTCTTCTTTGCTCCATGCATAGGTATTTTACGGGAAAAGGAACAAGAAACACATGTATGTGTATAAACACATATATCTATAAACACACATACCGGCACACATTCGCAGCCAGTATTTTTTACACGCACAGAATCCTGTCTGACCATCACAGAGCATTCTGGGCATGCAGAAGCATAGCCTGGCACCTTAAATATCACGCTAGGCAAACACCTCTTCTCCAGATTTAGGGGCTGATCTACACAGGAAGGGATTTTCAGGGCTTTAGCGTGAGGACCCCAGGATGAAATTTCAGGATCCCTGGAAGAGATCCCTGCAAAGAGCTCCCAGGGCTGCAAACCCATTATTCTGCCTCCTGGTCTGCCTTCCACACCACATCAACTCCCACCTCACAGGCTCCCAGCCTAGACGCAGAGAAGCGGGCCGCTGCAGCAAGAAATATAGCTTCTTTACCTGTTAAGTTTTGCTTTTGATAAGTCTGTATTTATGCAATGTAAAAAAACCCAAAGCTCCCAACATTTCATCCGGAAAATCCTGACCAGCTCCAGAAAGCTTGGTTCTCAACCAGCAGCCTTCTAAGCAAAAATGCAAAGCAGAAAAATCACAGCTGCGAGAGGTACCTTGGATTTTGCAAGATTTAGACGGAGAGGTGATCAGGTGATACATCAAGGGAAAAAAACACACCAGCTTTGGGGCACATAAAATTCTCCATGTTTTGAAATTCTTGTTTGGTTCTTATTTTAAAATCTGAGACCACTGAATACCAACTGTTTAAAACCCTTCACCTCAATGCTACCAGAAGTAAAACATTTAGTCATGGTGGCATTTTGTAGATTGTCTCGGTGGCGTTGATGAAATGGAGAGAGATGTCTGAACTGTGATCTCCAATTAGGAGACCTTTCCAAATGCTTCTTCCAACTCCCCTTGTTAGAGATGAATTAAGAACTGCAAGGCAAGGTCAGAAAGCAGCTTTTTTCAGCCTGCATTAAGAAATGTATTCTGGTGGCAACCATGCCAGGAGGCAAAAAAAACAAAGAGAGAAAAAAAGTTGTTGTTCCTTTTGCAGTTCTCACAATTTAACATGTAGCTATTAGGCGGGCATCCTCATGGCTCCTGAGTGCTCGAAGATGGTAAGGCTAACCATGTTAAGCAAAGAATATGCTTTATCACAGTATCTGTTTCACCAGGAATATATAGAATCAGTTTTCGCAGGTACAATGGATTGAAAAACTGCAAACATTTAAAAAAAAAAAAAATCAAGGAGCACCATCAGAGTTGCAAAGAGGTCTGTATTTGGGATTAATTCAGGGAAGGTTAAAGAAAAATTGACCAGTGTTTTTGAGATTCTGCCTCATGTTAGGATCCTAGATCTAAACATAGGCACCTGCTTACGTAAGTACCAAGCCCTTCTCAATCAATTCATCAAGCACTGAATTTAAAGTACGCATTTTAGCCCACCTGAAGTCTTGTAGTGGTTTCAGAATGACAGCAGGAAGCATGGCCAAAGAATCAATTAGCACATCGCACAGTTCATAACATTCATCTTCAAGGCAATGCTTTCTCTTGTATTTCTACAGAAATCTGCTGCTAAGTAAATGTAACATACACTTGCTCAGAGATTACTTGTTATTAGGAAAAAAACATGCAATAAAAATATGTAATTTAAAAATCAGCTCCCATAAAGTCATGTTAAAAGAGGTCTGTGATACACAGCACGCATAAAAGAAGTCTCTCTCATACACGTCTTAAATCCACACATACAAAAAAGCTGAATCTGCCTTTGTTGCTCCTAATGGGAAAGTACCTGCACTGAAATAAAGGTGATTATTTTCAGACGACGGCTCTTCTCCAATATAGGTAAAGGTAAAACTGGATTTGGTTTAAGTAAATAGCTTATCACATTGTCCAAACAGTATGTGTGGTTGAAGTATACAAAGATCACTTCTCCTTGTGGTATGATTTGGGTTTTTTTGGTATTTTTTGAATATTTCATTAGATAGCATATCTACACATGGTACTTTCCCCCAAGAGTTTACCACTAACAGCTCTGTTTCCATACACACACGGCCACGTTCAACTTTCTGCACTGTCGTTATCGCCGTGAAAGCTGAGTCTGTAGACAGTAAGCGGAGACGCTAGACAAGCCTGATGATAGCAAAACAGATTAGGAGACTCTTCAGTTCAGCAATACTGAAGAGACACCGGAGTAGATGGCACAAGCTTTTATTAATGCCCGACTACCAGCACCCAAGCCCCATTACACATTTCCCCTGCAGAACGGAGATTGCTATCAGCCTCTCATAGATCCTCCGACACAGAAGGCTAAATGCCAAACCCTATCAACTTTTTCTGTTCCTTAAAATTACTGCCTTGCAGATAGTAGGGTGCTATTTTCTCTTGCGCTTGAGGAGGAGGAGGGGTGGGAGGCTCTCTAGCTTTTCAGGGAGCGGGATGATGTAACCTAGAAACCTCTTGGGACAGCATGTGCTCGGTACAGGAGCCACCGCCACCACCTGCCCCCCCACGCTGCGAGCACACGCATGTTGGCTTCGTTCCTAGAGACACCCGTGTCCGCGGTCAACAGCCCCCCCGCGGCGTGTACTGGAAAGCAGGTACTCTCCTCTCGCACACCCAAGGGACTTCCCTCCAGCTCTCTGCCACAATGAGCTACAAGACTGATTTCCATGAAGAAGCTGTATGTCTCCTAACGTGCCCCAGGCACCCTGGGGAGAGGCATGGTGGAGGGGAGAAGACTGTAACAGACCAGACGCTGCACTTCATCCTACAAAATCCCCTCTCTCCCTGTCTCTTCCCCACATGGGTCAGAGGATCATTTGAAAGCATCTAGCAAAAGCAATAACAAATTCAGCTCTGCGGAAAAGTACCCTTCCCTCCTCGTAAGGCCTTATCAGTCAGATATCCCCAGGATAAGAGGGAGGAAGTACAAACAGGAAAGGAATAAAAAGGGAAAACTGTTGACCAAAGAGCCATATCTAAGTTTCATACAACAAGACCTAATTCCCACAATGGATCCTTTCCCAAGGGCATCAGCAGCCCAGCTCTGTCGCTATCAGGACAAGGCTGTGAGCCCAAAAGCACCTTAGCAGCAGCCAGAGTGTGCTGGGTCAAAGCAACAACGATCTTGTCCTCATTTCTCTAATGAGCCCCCACTAGAGTTGAGACAAGGCAGCCCAAGGGAGGGAGTCTCACTACATGTTTTTTTAATTTTTGATATTTTATTTTAATCAAGGTCTTAAGCCATTTCACTCATCCAAGTTCAGGGTACCATTCTCATTCATTTCCTTGGAAATCAGATTAGGCTCTCATTGCATAACTACCAGGGAAAGAAAAAAAACCCAAACAAGCAGCAGCAATGCTTGCAGCTCACTTTCCCTCCACACTCCTCAAATGCTGCTTAGGCATTAAGTCTACCAGGAATTATATTGACCAGGGCGGTCTATCAGCTTCTCCCTGCCTTCACCCCAGATCTGACTGTACCCTGAACATTCAGAGATCTAATTATTATTTGAACAGGAGAGATTTCTAGTGGAGCTAGGCTCCCCACGAGCTGGGAAGAGAGTCTCTGGCACTGTGGCTACCTCGGATTTCCTGGGACCTCAGGAGAGAAAAAAACCTCCACTGGCACTTGAAGTTTCCCAACTTACACTCATTAGTGATAAGCACTGATTGCTTATCATGCTTAATATCAAGCAGCTTCTTCAGCCTAGGAGCATCCTATTTCTCTGTGAGAACAGCAGGGATATTAAGAAGCCACCAGCCTCACGAAGTTGAGTATCAAAACCCCTATGAAATCTTCCATTTAAATTGTGTGCGAGCTTCTCCATGGAGATAAGGCTTTAATTATTTTGTAAGTGCTCGGAGCAGTTTCAATTGCAGCCGCGCACAGGAAGCCCTCCCGCGCACACCCAGCCGCTCCTGCGCCCAGCCCCGACTCCGACCCCGACCCCGCAGGATGGGAGCTCAATGGGAGGATGTTTACATAGTAAGTCAAAAGGCACCGAGCTACCATGTGGGAAACTCCTCTGCTTCCCAGTCCAAGAAAATCACCCTTCAGGGCCGCTGCTGAGGCGCGCTTGCAATGGCTCTTGGCACCGCTACTCCTAAAATCGCCTCGGAGAGGGGGGATTAACGCGGGAGAGCCGGGACGCGCCCCGCTCGGTGCCCTCTCCCCAGGTAAGTGGCGGCAGGACCCTACCGGGTCTGCCCCCGGGAGGACACCGCTTGCCCTCAGCCCATCGTGAAGGGCACCGCGCCCCCCCAGCGCCCCGAGCCTGCGCGGGGGCTTACCTTCCGCACCCCGCCGAAGCCGTGCTCCGCCGCCACCCGCTCGGCCTCCGCCTGGCCCCCGCCGTGCAGCTCCACCAAGAAATGGTTGGTGTAGACGGCTCCCCGGGCCGGGGCGCCGAGGAAGAGCAGGAGGAAGAGGAGGAGGAGGAGGGAGCCCCACAGCAGCGGCGGCCCCGCCGGCATGGCCCCGCGCTGCGCGCCCGCGGAGGCAGCCCGCCGCGCCGCGGGGAGGGCGCCGGGCGGGCGGGCGGGCGAGGCGGGGAAGCGCCCAAAAGATGGGAGGGGAGGAAGAAAAAAAATAAAATTAAGATTTAAAAAAAAAAAAAAAATCAAAGCGGCGGCGGCAGGAGGGGAGCCGGGCGGCGGGGACCGGCCGGGCGGCGGGGGGCTGCTGCGGGGCGCCGGTGTGCGTGTGCGGGAGAGCGCGGGTGTGCGCGCTGCCGGCGCCGCATCCCCGGCCCCTCCTCGGCTCGGTTCCGCGGCGGCCGGAGGGAAAGCCCCCGCCGGGGGGGGACGGCCGCGCTGCCAATCACGGGCGAGGAGGATCGCCCCGGCCCCCCAGCCGCCGCCCGCGCCCCCCGCCGCCCTCGCAGCACCCCTGGCGCCTCCCCCGCCGTACGCCGCCCCACCCGCGCCTTTCGCAATCCCCCCTACGGAGCTATCCCCCCCCCAGTTACACCCGCAGCCCCAGTTCAGTACCCACAGCAGCCCCCAGCCCAGCCCTGGACCTGCCCCAAGCCCTGCAGCTCTTGGGGGGGGGGGGGAAGCAGAGCCAGACCCCCAGAGCAGGAGCCGGCAGGGGGGTGGCTGTAGGGTGAGGAGGGCTAAACACTTCGGCGAAAGCCCCACGGCCAGGGCCAGCACCCAGCTTCTCTTCAGCCCAGCAAACGCAAAGTGGCAGGAGTGCCCCTCCGCACCAGCCCCTCACGGGGCAATGGGCAATAGGGACTGCAGAAGGCTAGGCCCAGGGAGGTGGGCAAGCAGTCCTAGCCCAAGCCCAGGGGAAAGCCTCAGGGCCAGGACCCCCCACTCTGCTCCGACCACTAGTCCGCGCAGCCAAGCCACTCAACAGTGCGGGGGTCCAGGCTCCCGGAGCAATCCCCAAACATGAGGCAAGAAAGCACCTGGACATGCCCTGGGATGAGACAGCCAAGGATGGGGAGCTGGGGGATTTCAGAGAGGTGGATGGGAACTCAGTTCTGTAAAAAATCCTCTGCCATCTACAAAACTCCAACTGGAAACAAACATGCAAGCTTAGATCAAAGTATAGTTTAGCTTGTTCTTACAGATATGTTTGTTGATTTGGCATGCCAAAGTTTAATCCTTCCATGGATTTCGGAATGATCCCCTGGGAAAGACTCGGGGCACAGAAAGCATGGAAAGTTCGTACTGCCTTTAAAACAAACAAAATGATAGATTTACTGTAATCTGTTCTACAAATGGTCAAATGGAGTACAGAACTTAATCAGTCTGGGAAAACAAAGGAAAACAGGAAAGATCACAAGTGAGACTCTTCCCCATTACCCTAAAATGCTTTAGAAAATGACAGAAGAGCTCAGCGCATGATTGTGAATCCAAATGAGCATTGGTTTGTCATGACAAATTATTGATTTCCTTCCTCTGGATAAAAGAAAATCCCTATTCAAACAGAAGGGAAATGGTAACTTGGAGCCTGATCCAAAGCCCATTTAAATCACCAGAAGTGCTGTAAATGAATGACTGGTCTTGGGGGGTAAAAAAAAAAAAAAATCAAACACAAGGGAAAGGTAAAACATTAGAAGTGGCACAGGTAGACAAGGAAAACATCTTTACAGCCTCATTAAGAGACTGTGTCAGTAGAATTCAGCTTTTAGATGCCTGTTCTAAGCATAGACAGTTATTTAAAACAACTTTATGTTATTTCTTAAAGCCAAGTTCTTTGTTTTCATCAATATTCAGCAACACCTCTCCTCACAACATCTCTCCCAGTATTAAAGCAGATCCTGCTGCATGACTCCAGGTGACTCGGGGCCCATGATACTCTCAGGTCAGTAATACCTGCTGGTGGCTGCTTGACAGCCGATGGAGGCCCTACTGGTTTCCATCCATAGCCGCTCCTCAGGATTAGAAACTAAAAGAAAATAAAAAAGAAGCAGGGGAATGGGATTTTCTCTACTTTAAATTCCTGTCTGTGAAAATATATATAAGCCTTTCTTCCCCCAGAGGTCTTCCCTTGGTTGACATGCCTCTTCCGATTTTGTTGCCAGTCCATAGAAAGAGGAACGTCAATAACAAAGGCAATAGAACAGCCCCTCCTGGCTCCCTCAAATCAGCAAGCCAAGATCCTGCACACATCCAGAAACTACGACCATACCACAGGTCTGGGTGAGGAGCGTGACTAAATCAGTCACTGTCTATCTTCTGATATCCCCGACTGCCGGCTGACAGTACTGCTCCGCAAGTTGGTGCCACTGAAGAACTATGTGGCAGGGACGTTGTGATGCTGAGGAGATAGCACCAACTGGCTCTAGTTTATAAACCTCACAATGTTGAGCTTTGATGGCTTTGTCTATGTGATTGTCGTGGTTTAACCCCAGCTGGCAACTAAGCACCACACAGCTGCTCGCTCACTCCCCCCCCTCCCCCAGCAGGACGGGGGAAGAAAAGTGGAAGGGTAAAAGTGAGAAAACTTGTGGGTTGAGATAAGAACAGTTTAATAATTGAAATAAAATTAAAATAATGATAATAGTAACAATAATAAATTGTAATGAAAAGGGAAAAAACAAAGAGATAAATAAAACCCAAGACAGACAAGTGATGCAAATGAAAACAACTGCTCACCACCAACTGACCAATGCCCCAGCCAGTCCCCAAGCAGCGGCCCCCCTACCAACTTTCCCCCCGAGGTTTTATTGCTGAGCATGACATCATACCATATGGGATATCCCTTTGGCCAGTTGGGGTCAGCCGTCACAGCTGTGTCCCCTCCCAGCTTCTTGTGCGCCCCCAGCTGCTCGCTGGTGGGGTGGGGTGAGAAGCAGAAAAGGCCTTGACTCTGTGCAAGCACTGCTCAGCAGTAACCAGAACATCCCTGTGTTATCAACACTGTTTTCAGCACGAATCCAAACCATAGCCCCATACCAGCTACTTTGAAGAAAATTAACCTTACCCCAGCCAAAAACAGCACAGTGATGACATTTTAAAATATTAAAAAGAGAGATTACCTTAGGAAAGACTAGGTTTAAAGTCATATCTGAATTAACACCAAGAAGAGAAAACTCAATTCAAAGTGGCCATTTAAAGAAAAATGGCCATTAGAGTTGACAACTATAGAAGTTTAAGACCAGACAGGACCACTAGGATTTTCAACCTAGTGCTTTATGTAAACTGTAGGGCTTTATCTGTATTAATTCTTGCTTCTGGTTTGTAGTCCTTTTTTTCCTTCATGTACCAGTCGAGTTAAAAATCAAGACTGATCTATTACAGCCATTGTGGAAATGTTCCAATGATTGCTTACCATTTGTAAAAAGTTGTAACTCTGCCTCTCTTCAAAATACTGATTGGTCCTGCATTGACTTCTAGGTGTGGTTTTTATTATGAATTTGTCCATGTAATACTGAACTTCTATTGAACTTTTCCTCCCCAGATGGTAGCTTTTAGGTTGTGATGATAAAGACATCTCTATAGCACTCCTTGAGTCTCTGTGTAAGGCATATTTTCCATCCCTTCCACCATTCCCATTAAATCTTTTTACTCCGTGAATTGTGAACCATAGCTGCATCAGATAGTTTTTCAGCAGAGGTCAGGCCAGTGCTACATGGATGTTAAGTCATATTTCTATTCTTACTGGGTTCCCAGTGTTTCAGCAGCCAAGGATTTCATTCAGTCTCCTTACCACCAAGTGTCCCTGATGTGCAGCAGAGTACCTGTGCTGACTTGTACACCTCTTATCTCCCACAAGCCCTCTTCAGGGCTGCCGCTCTCTAGGACAGGTTATTATATCCTGCATGGCCAATGATCTTTGTCCCTAGATATATATTACCCTATTTTATTGAAATGCCCATCATTTACTTGCATGCAGCTTTCCAAACAATCCAGATCACTCAGCACTCTGCTCTTTTAGAGTTTACAACTTCCTTCTTTAACCTACAAACTTTATCAGTAATGAATTTACATCGATGTACTGGATTTAGCAAGATCTTACAGAGATCACTTCTTGGCCCCGGTCCTCTGGAACGTCTCCAGAAACAAATCAACTTCAACAATGATTCCCGCTTTGTAATTATACTTAAGAACCTAGCATTTAATCAGTTTTTAGTCTGTTTCATAAAGGCCATTTTGATTTTGTATCCAATTTATTCACCAATATGTCATGCGATATCAAGGGTCTCCCAGACACAAGCAATGTCGTAGACATGATGGATCAAAAAAAAAAACGTTTGGTTTTTTTCCCCCCAAACTACACCAGTCGGTCCAGTAAAAGAGACTAAGGTTCCCCATAAATTTTGACTCATCTGAACAGAAGGCGAATAAACACCACCACTCGTTCTAGCAGTCAAAACTACAAGAGTGTTTAAAAAATGATATAAAATTAGTTTAACAATTCCAGTTCCCAAATGGATTGGTGACTACATCTTTAAACAACCATTAAATTACTATGATTATTTTACAACAAGTAGTTGGCTTTCAGTACAAGGTCAACAAAGTACTAACATTTACAGGAGGTGTTTCTTTCCTTGGGGACCGCCCAGGATGCCACCATGCCAAAAGAGACCAATACGGCAGAGGAGGAAGTTTTAAGAACTCCTTTCCTTGCTGTGAAAGTCAACCAAGTCCTAAGTACAAGATTTACATTGCTTTCATCTTTAATCACTCATCCTAGCAGATGTGCAAGCAGTAGCATTCTGAAGAGCTGGAAACAGAACGTTGCAATAATCAAACTTCACATGTTACAAGAGAGCGAAACACGTGAGCATCCTTTTGCACAAGTCTGAGTCCCCCTTAAACCTATCTTTCTGAAGCTGTGAAGTGAGCATACAACCATGATTTAAGTGGACCCTGGAGCAGACCGAAAGATACTACCTACATTTGGAGCAACAGAAATGGGACTAAAAAGGCATAAGAAGAGATTTCAAAAGGGAAGAATTGGATGCATAGTTAAAAAGCCCACGGTTGAAAGTGAAACAGTATTGTTTGACAATCTCGTGTAGAAGTCACTAGGACAGGGAATGAACAGACCTATTTGAAGAAAAGCAAGAACTACAGCCTTATACCCTCTGCATATCAAGATGACAAGAGAAGCTGTGTAATTGAACGTGCAGTATGAAAAGAATGGAGTGAAATGCTATCGGGAATGGCCATGGCAGTTGAGTGGACCAGCTCACTGCTATGAGTTGGCCGAGTGGGGCAACCCACTGCTATGAGTTGGCCCACTTCAGCTGCGGGATAAAAGTCACTTCAGAAAGATTCCAGAACAAGCACTCTAAAGGTACGTCTATTTTTCAGCCTTGCTGTGGATTATCTTACAACAGTGTATAAGAGCAAGCTTTAAACTGGTTTGTTTTGATACTGAGCAGCACGGATATGAGGAAAGCAAAGCAGAAACCACAATAAATGAGTTCAGAGAGAGCACAGCTACTATTGCTCACTTTGGGCTGATTGCCAAATCAGCCATGACTGTCGAAGAGGGTTTTCATAAAACGCATCTGGGCCATTTGAGCACAACGGTGAAAAGGTGGATGTGTGAGTTATCGTAGCAAACGGATGAAGCCAAGCAAAACCAGTGTTTCTGTGCAGAGGTTCTAGATTAAAGAGCTTGCGATACAGTTACCTTAGATCATTTCAAGATCATTTTCCCTATTTAAAAATACTCACCTGAACATTTTCATTGCTTTTAACTATTGGAATATTTTATTACTGTTACAAATATATTAACAACAGCAGCGTTATTGACAGGCACGTGGCTCCTGATCTGCTATATATGTTAAATGCTGTTAGTGAAGAGAGGGCTACAGCAGGCACCACTTTGTATCTAAGATATGTGAACCCAGGAAGGCTGGCAGTTACCAGACACGGGAATTAAGAACTAAGATGAAGTATTTCACGCCATCACCATGTGGGACTGCACTGACCTTTCAAGCCTAAAGGACACACGAAGACTGGAAGCCTAATCCACAGTTTCTAGTTACTTAGACTTTAAGTTGCAAGCAGAATCCTCTCAACACACGTTTAACCATACAAGTGTTACACTGCCAAGTGTCAGAGTGAACAAGAACTGTATGTACTAGTGTAGTGACATGATAATGCAAATAGTAAAGAAAAGTATAAGAATTGGTTTTCAGCATCCATTGACTGCAGGCCAGCTGGGCCAAGCAAAGAGGATGGGAGAAGGAAGGGTGGAATCTCCTCCTCAAGCAGTTTTGGTTTTCTTTCATTTATTACCTCCAGACACAAGGAACAACAGAGGGGCTGGTAAGCAACATGGTGCCTGACAGGCAGAAGGTGAAAACTGTTGATATAGACACTGACAGCAAATCTCCTATGCTTACTTTAGGAGTTTACAATCAGAAATGGACACAGAAAAAATAGCATGCATGTAAACTACATGTTCACAAGCCAGAAAAATAAAGCCCTTGAAAGAAGAGAGTGTTTAACTGAGCATTTGAATATGCTTAAGTTTAGGCCCATGCTGAAAGCCTCATGGATTTCACTGGGACAACAGCATGTGTATGTGTCTGCTAAATGGGAATATGATTACCCATGTGCTGAAGTCGTTTCCTGAATCTGACTCTTAGCCACTGCTTAATATCCACATAGATAAATGTTCAGCTTAGGCAGCCATGGCAGAGAGGTACTAAAAGTAATGAAAATATGTGGTTCATTTATATTAAAAGGATATGCTTGTCACATTTACCAGGCTTGTTTGGGTTTTATGCTACTGAGTTTTTTGCTGAAGACTGAGCCTGTCTGGAAAAAAAAGAGGTCTGTGCAAATTATAATAGAGAAATAGAATTGCTCAGCAGAGTCAGTTTAGAGCAGATGGTCTTAGTGACATTTTTAGAAGATAACAATGGGTGAAAGAAAGCTCCTAAGCAAGACCTGGAAATACTAGTGTAAAAAAAAAATGAAAAAACAAAAACAACAAACCAAAAGCCAACAGCAGCAGCAGACTTAAGGAAAAAGGCCAAAAGAAAGTCAAGGTAAAAAAGATGTCTGTGAACCATGGGAATGACTGGCCCAAAGGAAAGTGGCTGGATAGGTGGAGTTAGGGACAGAGATCATGCATCAGAAGAAACACTGAAAATTGAACTCAAAAGGGAACATCAAAAGATCCAGCAAGATAGTCTGCAAGAAATCCACCCACATGGGTGATAAAACTTTCACAAATTACTAACAAATCTGTTTGTCTCCGAAAGCTCCCAACTGTGTCCCAAGTGAATTACAGAAAGGCTCAGGGAGGATGGGGAAGAGAGCACAGTAATTGCAGTTCATTCAACTTTCTGAGCCCTTGTAATTGTTCATCTCCTTGATGAAGATAAATGGGCAGCAACATACAGGTGTGGCACAACTAATAATGAGCTCTTCAGCTTTGGTGGAGCACTAATTGTGGATGTTTGGCTGAAACATGGGACAAAAACAGCTGCCCACCAAAACCACAGTTTATTGCAGTAAGAAAAATAAACATTTAAAGACTTCATTGTATAAATATCCTTTTGACAGAACTTACAAAATTTCTGTATTTTCCATTTCATATTAAAGCCTTGCAGCCCACTGAAAAGTAGAGGCAAAGATAGGAAAAAAATCTCCACCATCTCTGCTGGGTTGCTTCGATCACTTTTCTCATAATTTAGCTGCCAAGTACTGCTAGAGTTAAGTGGCTCGGTACATGACTGAGGTGAATTTGTCTGTGCTCTTTCTTGTACCAATTTCACAGGCCTGCAGTTCACTTCCCTCCCTGGAACAGGCTGCAGACCAGCAGTTCTTCCTTCATGTCATCATGAATTAAAAAAAAAAAGTCTTAATCATCACTATAACAAATAGAAAAGAAAACCCCTGAAATAGCTTAAAGCCTCATAGCAGAATAACAGTTTTAAGTTAATAGCTATTTACCCCTGTTAAGGTTCATTTCCTTCAGGATCTCTGCATACCTGCCTTTAGATTTTGTCATGCTCAGCTGTCTCATGTCCAGGCCCTGCCTAAAAACCTTTTCCCTTGCAACCAGTGACCTTCTCACACTCCTGGTACGGAGGCGCTGGAGCTGGGACGCTGGCACAGGATGAAAACTGGGGCACAAAGCTCAGAGGACGCTGCAGACAGTCTTCTGCAGATATTGGGAGGGTCAAATTGTGCCACATCCCGACATGGTGGCACTGAGCGCAGCTGCCACCACCCACCTGCCCACCCCTCTGTCACCAATCATGCCACAAAGAGCTGTTTGCTAGAAGCCACAGCTGGCGCAGAGGAGACAGGTTAGCAATGGGAAAGGCCTAGGGAGAAATGAAAACTCAATTTTTTCCCTCCATCTCACATGCACCTCGTGTAACGATTACTAAGACAGTTCACACAATGAAACCTCATTCCAGTCTGAGGTTCAGAAGTGCTGTGCTGTAGACAACAACAATAAACAGCCTTTTGTAAAGAAAAATGGAGGATTTTCTAAAAGGCAGGCCATACAAAGCCTACTGAAATTCAGTGGGAGATGGATGACAAAGCCTATCTGTTCTTTGAAATTCTCCCCAGCAGAAATAATTTTGTCTGGATTTTTGGCATGAAAACAAACACATCTATTCCTACACCTTCTTTTCTGTAGCACTGTCCTTTTCCAAATAATTATGATGTGTATATACACATACTGTCACACTAAGCAGTATCATGGCTTCCTAAACAATTCACCAAAAAGCCACTGCACATTCATAATTAAAAAAGAAAAAGTCAATTCTGACAGTGTAAGAAAAAAGGAAAAAATATGAGCAAATAAATCATTAGGAAAAACACATTGCTTGTCCCCTAAACTGCTCTCCTATCATCATTCTCTTCATAAAGAAATGCATTACCTGTTATTACTTCTGCTGCAAGATAACTATAATGAACATCACAAAAACAGGCGCAGGCTCTGCTCAAGAGCTCACTTCTAAACCACTGCAAAAACCTGGCATTTGGCTATGTCTAAATTTTACTTGTAGAAAATAAAGAAGCCATCAGGCACGGATGAGAGTTCACATCTTCAATAAACATCTTGGTATGGGCAAAATTGAAGTTTAGTTTATTTTGGGTTTTGTTTCAGGTCCGATCTTGGTTTTGTTTTTACTTTGCTACACAATCAGGTTTTAAAGAGTGAGAACCTATTTTTCCATCAGAACTACCATGCTGGCTTCAAGGGCGGTGGGGGACAGGCCTTCAAAAGACTTCTCAATAATTTGTTAGCTCTTTGCAACCCTTGCCTCTCAATGGGAGCAGAGCTGTGTCTGCATCCAAAGGGAGGACATGGGATTCAGCAAATTTTCCATTTGAATTTCACTTCAGAGAAGAGAGTACAACAATACCAAAGAAAGAGGAGAGGCTGACACTTCATTTCAAATCAACAGTTTCAAATTGAAGACAAAGGAATTTAGATGGGAAAGGAAACAAAAGGTCTGCTCGTTACCCCAGGTTTGCCTTTGTACATGTATCTCACCTAATATCTGTGATAGGACACTGGTCTTGGCAGAGCCACAAACTCCTATTTTAAAAACATGAAAAAGAAAGAGCATCTGGCTCCCCAAATGTGCATTGCTGTTTTGCCCGAAGATTTGTTTTGGCAGGTTCTTTTCGCCGTATCCTGTTCAGGTTACTCTCAGGAGCCATCCCTTTGAACCACGGCAATACCTTGCATGAGGAAATCAAGCAGCAGGATCACCAACATCACGAAGGGCATCACAAGACAAGATTAATCTCAGTGAGAAACTTATCGATTCAATCTTCTTATGGAAGTGTGTAATATAGAACAGTCCAGATAATTTTGGGTATTAAAGGGCCACAGTAATGTGTTGTAGATACTGAATAACTGTTTGCATTACCAGGAAATAAAAAAAATGAAAAGAAATATGAAAACCAGAAAAAATGCGCACTGGAAAAGGGAAAGAAAAGCCTGCAGTGTTCTATTTGCTATGCAACAATCATGGATCTTAGCAAATCACGCCATTGTATCTTTGTATAGACTCCTCTGTGTGATTATTGCTGAAATGTGGGACAAAGTACACCCTATATTCAATTGATATAGGCTGCAGAACATTAAGCACTGAATAAAGGATTTTTTTTTTTTTTTAATAAGGAACAGATGGTCACCTTATTCAAGCAGCTGTTGGGGGGGGGAATGATTCACTATCAGGCATCAAAGGCTAAAAATGGTCAGATTCAGATGCACTCCCTCCTGCTAAGTAGTGGTATCAGCATTCAGCCACTAACTGGTATAAGACAGGAGAAAAGAAGAAGTGAGGCAAGAGGGCTCCTCCTGGTCAGCTTTGCCCGCTGCTCTCGGTGGGATACAAGCCATTACTACAAATCTAAGCTAGTGCTGCGCAAAAGCTCCAACTATGCCTCAAAGCATTTTTGATGTCCAAGTTCAATGCTAACAAATGGAATTGCCAAAGGGTACAGTAAAGAAATAAGCATCTTAAAGCCTGTAAAATTAAAATGGACTTGTTTCAGGAGAATATATTTTATCACTAGGTGGCATTGCTCTAAATCTTTCAGTGCCTCTCTTCTGAGCTCCTTACTGTATGGGTAATATTCTAACAGCTGGTGAAACATGCAGGTTTCACTGAGGCGGCGCCAGCCACGCTGCTCAAAATGTGTGTACAACACTTCAGCAAATCTATACAATAAGAGATTTTATTCTAACTTTGGCCTCAACTCTTCTGTTTACTACTCTAGAAATAAACACAGTCCATAACCAGATGTTCAATTACTCCAACTGAAAACCGCAGCCTACTCAGAAGTGTTAATAAAACAACTCCAGCCCCCTCCGATGGCTCCCCCCTTCCACAATTCACCTTCACAAATCTTTCCACCAGGAACAGCACAGTGGGTTACAGCTCATGTTCCTGTGTTGTACAACAGCTGTAAAGCCAGGGCTCTTTGCCAATTCACTGCACCACTAGGTTGGCTCATGGGCCCATGGAATTTGGAAAAAAGTTAAAAAGTTATTTTCAATTTTTTTTACTTGAACTGTTGAATTGTCTGTGAAAGCTGTTAAAGAAAAGTGCGACAGCATGAAATAGAGGAGTAAAAAAGCATGAACATTTGTATTATCGCTAAACCTGAAGAAAGTTTTCAGCACATAGATGTGATACAAGAACTCAAACCTCCATTTTGAAACAACCTTAGTAAAATGTGTGTCCAATTCAGTTTTGGAAACTACTGAAATTGCATTCTGACTCCAGTAACTAAATCCTATGTATTGTATCTAAGGCTTATGACCCAATGTGCAATGGTACCATATCCCAAAAAGGGTTTAAAGCTTCAAGGAGGTTAAGTTTAGCCATGTCCAGAAATGCAATCCTGAAATCCCCTAGCCTATAATTACCTAAAGCACAGACATGGAAAAAAGACTATTTATGCACTTCATATCCACAGTCACTGGAGAAGAAATATAACAAGGTCTTGGAAAAGGGACTAGAGCCTAGCACTACTCACTCTTAGCTGAGGATCCCAGGCTAAGCAATCATGATCCTTCCACATCTACATTTTCGAGAGATAACAAGTGAGGACATTCAGCCCCTCGCACAAGAAATCCCTGCATGTTTACTATCTGAACAGCTACAGCCTCAGTTCCATTGCTAGATTTTTTTTGTCCTTCCTTTCCAAGACAGACCCTTTAATAAAATGTACTCTGTGGCCTGGATGGCACTATCTGCTTTACTGATTTGACAAGCTGACTTGTATTTGCCTCTGTTTCAACAAATCAACTTCATCAAGTCAGCAGCAATGACCCTTCCCATTTTCCTGAGCTCAGATCAATGCCAAGAGGTCAGAACAGCTCTATGACCAGCAGTGCTCATATTCAACAGATTTTATCCTAGGAATGAGATGATTTGTAACAGTCACATCACTCAGTTTTAGGAGAAATATGTGGCCGTTGCAGCTCCTTTTAAACCATTTTCGGCAAAGAGAGTGCTTTTCAGGAGAGAAAATCAAGTCAGTCAAAAGAACAAATAGTTATTTTCACTTTAAATACTACACAGAGTTAATTTCCAAAAGTGCAAGAATTGTTATAAACCAACGTTTATTTCCTTTACGCTCCTCCTTATATACCCTCTCACTCTGATAAACACATACAACCATCTTCCAGCTCTGAGAAGCGAGAGGCAGCTTCACAGAAGTGGGTCAAGGAAGCTTTCCCTGCTCTCTGAGCCCATACAGCCTGAGTTTCATTCACTAGGTTCTCCAACAATTGCTTCAAGTCTTTGTAATTGGGCATATATAACTGTTCAATCAGATTGATAACACTTACTCATCCTTGCAAAGCACTTGAGCTCTGGGGATGAAAGCAGCTTAGCACTAATGGTAACTATTGTCTTTAACCTACAAAGGCCTTGAATACGCACTAGGGAAAAAATAACAGGGGAAAAAAAGTTTTAGCAGTTTAACTGAATCAGTTTAGAAACAGTTTAGATAAAATCAGTGAACCTCCCTTATGCTGGCTCTCAAGAAAATGCCTATAAATCAGTTTCTGAAGCATTTAGTGGGAGCAAGAAGAGCTGTGCTCTCAGCCCAAGGTGCGTGGCACAATGCTGCTGTGCTGCCTGCCCAAGAGACGGCACTCATGTCCTAGTACAACAGTCCTCCTTCCCTCCCTTCTTTGCCGAAACAAATTCCCAGACTGGTACAGCCAGAAAACGTCCCCTCCTTCACAAAAAGTCCAGGAATTTTTGTTGGTTTTTTTCCTCTTTCATCCAATCAAGCGAATGCCAGCCATTAACATCTAATTTCCACTCCTGCTACCTTCCCAATACCATTTCTGCCTGAAATAGCCCAGTGCAGATGGACCAATATCATTCATTTGTACGTACTTTGAAAAAAAAAAAAGTCACACACTGAATCACCGTGGTTAACAGGTGACTGTCACAGCTTGACACTGCTGTATAGACATGGGCTGAGCGTACCCATTATGCCATTGAGGAATAATTAAGTAGTCTGTTAATAATCTTAAAAATGAACAGTGATTGTTATTAATATATTAGTCATCTTAATAAAACTACCCACATATACATGATAGATGATGATGCTGATAATAGGATTTAAAGAGGAAAACCTGTGTGATGATAGCATGCCCTCAAAGCAAAGGGAGCTCTGTGGTTCAAATACATGAATTCAGAGACTGAATTCCCTCTCAGGTCTGCCACTCACTTCCAGTGTTACAGTCATCTACAAAATGGAGGCATTTATATAAATTAGGCCTATCTAATTTAATCAGGCACCCAGTATTGAAACATTTGCATGAAAGATTATGAGGAATTGCAAAACCCCACGTTTGCTCCTTCCAGAAGGAACTGACTGAAGTCTACAGGGACTAACTTTTTGGCAGAGAAACAAGCTTTTCCTTCTCAAGAACAGACCATTCTTAGAGCCATTTATCCCCTGCCCTCCCTGGCTGCTTGTTTAAGGTCTGGCATTTCTCTGCTCAGGAAGCAATTCCATTCATTTCTGTAGCATCCCTCATGAGAGTCTCAACAGGGCTGAGCACTGAAAGGAAAGGTCACCAGGAAATCAAAGCAGGAGTGGGCTGTGAGCCGGCGCTCACGACAGCAGGAGAGAAGGATGGCTTTGTGGCTACAGGCACATGGGCTTATTGCAGCTTTCTTGACCTCCAAAGGATTCAGCTAAGATGTCAGATCTGAATTTCTTTATTGAACATACATAGTAAAGTCAGGCAAACGCTTAGAAGGGAGAATGCCTTCTAGAAAGAAGACATAATTATAACATCATAAGACCTACTCACACATACCTAAAGGAAATTGTATCTTAAAATCAGTTTTTGCTGCAAGGTTAAAGTGAAAGAGCAGCTAAGATTGAAGTACTTATTAGCTATCTTTCTGCTGATAGTCATTGGCAATTATTAGTTACCCAACATTTCTGAAAAAAGCAGGGTCTCTCTTTATTCAAGAATTTGATGAGTTGCACTGGGAATATTTGGAACAATGTGAACAATTCTGGTCACTCAAATTCAAGAAAGATTGAAACTGCTGCAGGTATTAAAACACAAACTGTGAGGACAGTCATGGGAGCCAAGAGACAGCCCAAAGGTTGCAAAGTCCAGCTGGGTTCTTTCAACCAATCAAAGCAACGAAAGAGAAGGGATAGGGCTGCTCTAAAAATCACAATTACAGAATCACGAAAAACACATCTAGGGGAAAGCACTGACAAGGAAGGAACACCTAAGACCAGGTACAGTACTGTTATACGAACAAATGGGTATTAATAACCCCTACTGAGGCATGATTACACTGAAAATTAAAAGATTAAGCATTAAAAGAAAAGCATTAAAGGAGTGAGGTCTTATAGCTGGGAAAGAGGTTTTAAGATATAGCTTGCTAAGCTTACGAAAAAGGCTACAATGTGGTGCATTCAGCAAGAAGGAGTTGGAATTGCTAACCTGGTAGAATGCTCCCAGTTCTTTGTACCAGTGCTTCTTTTAAAATAAAATAAAAAGGCAGGGCTCATAAGGCAATTATTTTCAAGAAACACACACATGAAATAATCAGCATAAAAGTTTCACTTCCCCTTGTGGATTTGCAAAAAAATCATTAAACTTTGTTTTTCCCCCTATTAAAACATCTGCTGTGACTACGCAGTGAAGAAAGGCAAAGGGCTAAGACTAAGCATTTTATCAAAGGGTGACAGATTTCTGAGAAGTCTATCGGCAGGCCTTGGCAGCTAATGGATAAGTTACAAGCCCATGATAGATAATAACTAAGTTCTGTGGGTTGAGCAAATGCCAAACATGGCAGCTGATTTTTTTAGACTACAGAAACTCTCCAAAAGCAGGGACAGTTTTCAACACAATGTACTACCCCCTTTTCTCCTAAAGCATGTTCTGTAGTGCATATCCCTCTGGCAGGATAACACCTGTACCTTTCCTAATGAACTTTACCAGTTCTGACTACATTAGACCAAGGATGATTGGGGGCAAAAATCCCAAAATACATAGTGAGTATATCTTGACCTGACCTTCTCTACAAAACAGTAGAGGAGACCTAAGTGCTCCTAGGTGAAGCATTGATCTGAATATGACAGCTCGGGTCCTTATTGTACTTTGAGGGCCTCATTGGGAAGGGATGGAAGCCCCAAAACCTACCTGAAGAAGAAACTGAGCTGCAGCTCCCCTTCTGAGCTGCCCTGCATGACACTACCTGGATCAGTTCACACAAGAACCACCATATGCTGGTCCTCTCCTTTCTCAGAGCCAGGGGGTACATGGAAGATGCAATGGTTTTAAGGTCTCAAGAAGCTGCAGCCCTGCTCCCACATGGATATAGCTAGGGTGATTACACCCTACCTATTGGCCCTTGCATGCTGCCCAGGAAAATGTAGAGATGGAGGTAACATAGGAAGAGTAGCAAAGTAAGGGGGCTGAAGAAAAAGAGGGTATGAGACTGAGGGAAAGGAAAAGCAAGGAGAGAAGGCAATGGGAATGCAGAGGAGGACAGAGGAGGGAAAGAAGCGAAAGATGGATAAACCAAAGACAACATACAGAAGAAAGACGGCATGAAAGAAGAAACAAAGAAGAAATGGGGCCAAAATACGTGCAAAGCCCAAACAGAACAGTGTGAGAAACTGCTACGGGAAATACGAAAGATGAGAGGATGTGTGAATGAGATGTACTTCTCTTTGTCATGGCAGACCCACTGCCTCCTGTCTGCCTCCATCCAGGTGGTTTTCTTGAAAGAGCTGGCATTTCTGGTACAGCTGCCCAGTAGCCTAAATGTTCCTCGCTATCTATTTATGCAAGATACTATGTCAAATATGAGAAAAGCACCTAAAAACAGCTCTAAATAATCAGCTGGTGCAGTCTCTGCACATCTGTATGGGCTGGAATGCAGCACCTTTTCAGTACAGCACCATTACAGCACACCTTTAAGCCTCTGCAAAAAAATCCAACTAGTGAACAGTTGTTGATTTATCATGCAGTTCCCTGCAGCCACAATAAGGTTGAATCCACCTACTAGATTCACCACACAAATTCCTGAGAGGTGACTTGAATTACATTTCATCTTTGTTGCAAGATGAAAATGTTGAGGTCTGAGATGCTTCCATCCCTTCAAATGAACTAAATCGCCTCGTTCCAGGAAAAGGAAAGGTGCTGCTTCAGCCTCATCAGACAACACGACTTCTACTAAGGTTCAAAAGAAATTTCACTGATGCAATGGAGGCAGAACAGATTGCAATTCTGCACTATTTTTATTTGGCAGTAAACATCTCTAAAGCAGACTGTGTCCCGAAGTATGCTTTCACACAAACCCGGTGATCCCCAGCAGGACTGTTTACATGAACAGAATTTGGCACTAGCTGTCTTCGGTATAAAAGTACAAATTTACTACTCATAAGCCTGTGCTATTTCTCCAACACTTATTTGCTCCTGGCTTCCAAAAGTTGCCATAAAACAGAAAAACTACAGCTTTTTTGTGAAATGACAGAAAAGTGGCAGTCCTCCCAGCTGCAGAGCTGTGAAAAGATGATGGCTGTTAAATATATTCTTTCTGAATGTATTTTTACAGGAGAAAAATCAGTGCGAGTATGCACAATCCAAGGGCACTTCCTCAAAGATGGCAGTTGAAAGAAGCTTTTGTTGGAAAACACACAGAAAAATCCTCAGAACAGGGTTTCTCCTCTAAGACAAGCTCTCCCTATCTCACAAAAACCCTGTAAGAGTCAGTTCCCCAGACCCAATCATTCCTATGGTACCTGCAACCGTCCATTTGGAAATACCGTACCCCTCTTCCAGCAGTCATCCCTCTCTTGTGCTGTTCCATGGCTAAGGGAACACAACCAAAACTCAGGTGTCTGTTCCTAGGAAGCCTTTCATCCAGTGCAGCTATAGACTCTGATATGTTAATACTTTGTTAATTTGTTTCTCAAGATCACAGGGATCCCCCAGCTTTAACTACTTCTGTCTGACACTCTCTGCTGCTTGTATTTGAAGAGCTTCTAGAACATGTTTCAGAAGCAGCTGTCTGAAAGTAAGAAACAGAGCACTTAGACATATCTGAAGATGCTAGTGACACAGTATTCGTTGGCTCTTCCTTGGGCTGAGATAGCATCAGTGACGTTTTTATCTAAGGATGTAATGAAAGGAGACTAAGGATTTTCAAAATTTGGCTTGGTATTTTAGCAACAGAACTAATGCAATGACAAGCAAAATTTAGGCATGTACCTTATAAAAACCCATCAGATTGCTAAAAGTTGTAAAAATTACATACAGAGTTTGTCCTTATCAGTTTGTTAATCTCAATCATAAAAAAAGCTATGATTTCAAGTACTTCCAAGAATGAGAGTCCCAAACACACTAAGGTTCACAAGCAGCTTGTCTTTCAAGAGGACCAAGGATGTCAGTGAAAGCAGAAATTCTCTCTACGTTCTGAAATAGTTTTATGAGCTAATATGGTCTAACCAGTCATTTTAATTTAAAAAGCAGAGCGCATACTTCTGCAGAGATGGAACAGATGCAGAGTAAGCAGGTAAAGGCTGTTTACCTTGAAACACTATGTTCTCATTCCTAAGCAATCTTTCAGTCTTGCAGTTTATTTATTTGCTTTTCGCCTCTGGCACTTTTGAGCAAAGAGCAGGCTTTTAAAAATCACTGTGTGCCCTAATGTTAATCAGCAAGAAAAGCATCCATGGGCATGGGATAGGTTGCTGACCATAAGTGTTCAAATCTGGGTTTAGGGTCCCAAAACAGAGACTAAAAACTTAGCATTGGTCACCCCAAGTGCCACATTGCACTTCAATATACAACTAACACTCAGAGCTTTTAGTAACATTTCTCAGGAGGGGTCCCACGAGTAAGGAAGAAGGCTGACTCCAGAGCTCAGGACACCATCCAAGACATCATACCTGGGTGAGAGCTCGGACCACTGGTGGCTCCACGAGAGGGCAAGAAGTGACAGTGTTGCACTGTAAGTCTCCCCATGACACCTGCCACCATTAAGGCACCATTTCTGTGAGAATGGTTAATGACATAAGGAATGACAGAAAAGAAAGTACAAAACATTGGGCAAAGGAAAAAAAGGTGAACAATTTAAGTAGCCTTTAATGTGCCATACAATTTGAGTCCTTGCACACAGCAGGAGGTATTTGACATTTTCCTCTTCAGAGATTAGCACTTGCAGGTATTGACTTAAACTAGGATTTATGCCATGACTGTCATTTTTATGAAGGGCACAATAAGAGAGATTAGCAAGAAATTGCCAGGCACACCATTCTTTATCAGCTGCAAACTGTTTTCATCCTAAATCTGCAGGTTCATCAGCAAAAGCAAAATGCACATAACTAAGTGGGGTAGCAGGAAAAGAGCATTCAGCCCGACAGAATAAAAATAGCTACCAAGAAAGAGTGCCATAAGAGAGCTTTTTATTTTCTATTTTTAATCTGGAACAAATTCACAATTCATGCCACTTTTTAAAAATCTTATTATCTGGTTTGGATTAGAATTAAAGCTCCTCCACAAACACCAGCCTCTCCCCATGCCCTCTACAGGACATGGGTTCCACCTGGGCATGTCAGAGGCTGCCAGGTCAACTTCTCATTACCCAAGTCCCTTGCTGGGTGCAGTCTGAAGTAATGTGCATCCCTTTTTCAACCCAGGAGTCTTCCTTTGGAGGAAGTAGATTTAAAAACACAACATAAGGAAAAAAAAACCACCCAGCTCTGTGTGAATGAGACCTGAAGACTGAATATATCATTAAGAAGGATTTTCTTTGGCACAAATAGCAGTAAAAGCCTTGCTCCTTTCAATTTTCAGTAAGAGTTCAGCACCTACTTTGTACTCAGTGCAATTTGCCCAAGTGCCTTTCAACAGGCCTTGTCCCTCTAATCCATTCTGAAAAATCCCATTTTTGCCTGCTTGGCAGTTATGGAAACATATGCTACAGCTAGGTGTATTTCAGTTACAATGGATAAAAATTGCAGGGAAGAAATATCACATTTTCTGCCTCTCTTCTAGTTACCCAACCTCCAAATTAAACACAGGAAATGGGTGCCTCTTTCACTGACAAAGTCTGCTTCAAAACTGGTTTCCTGTTTAGCCTGCACCATGGAATTTAAATTATTTTATTCTAAAAATTACAAAGCACCAGTGGTTCTTGCCTCTGAGTGAAATGGATTAATATTTACAAGAATTAGATCTTTCTTGATAAGGTTTACTCTGCATAGCTCTTTATCAATGGTGCCCTGATATGACAGATCTCTTTCTGTTAGGGTTAGGTTCAGGCGACAAACACAGCAGGTTTTGTTCACTTTCTGCCTGGATGAGCTTAGGTAAAGCACAATGCTGGTCCCTATGAGGTACAATTAATCTCCTGAATAGTAAAAACCTTTGATATCTTTTCTGTTGTGTCTACAACTGCCTTGTTAAGGGAAAAACATGTTGAAGCAGCCCCCTCTCATTCATACTGCCTTTTGAGCTTCTGTTATTGATTCAAAGATGACTGAAAGCACATATCCTATGAAAAGAAAGCCATGGAGCCAAAAAAGCAGGAGAGCTGTCCATGCTGTGCAGGGATCATCGTGGGTTTAGACACACTGTCTCAACTGGGCCTGCTGTTTCTGCGGAGTGCCTGAATGGACCCCCAAAGCCGTGCCTGTGTTTATGTCAGCAGCCAGCTTTGAATCTAGATTTCCCCTCATCAGGTGGTGAAAGTTTACCGAGGTCAGTTTGTGCAGGGCTACTTCTGTCGCAGGAACTGACTAGCAAGAGAAAGGAGGAAGGGATGGGACAGAGACATCAAGCCTTAGTGGGCTGCTGAGGGAACTGGAGAGGTGAGGTGCAGTCATGGTTATCTCCCACCTCAAACAGCAATTTCGCACCTAAGGGCAGCAGCAACCAGCTTGACTTCCCAGGCTTCTGGCCTAAAAATAATTAGGGGGAACATTTTGCTGTTTTTTTTATCTGGAGCCTACAGTTTGAGAAAACAGCTTTCCTCATCTGCACCTGTCCAGTGGGAAGCTCTCAAAGGAACAATGTCAGAATGCAGCACGCCTCCACGGCCCAACGGGGCCAATTTATGATGGCTGAGGATCTGACCCAGACTGCTTCTCTCGTTTCTCTGCTACTCAATCTGTATTCAAAATGTTTTGCTATCAGAGGTTTATCTTATGAAATAGTAATGCCATTCTGGCTTAGTGCCAAGGTTGGGCTAAGGGATGGCAATACATTAATGCTGCAGGTAATCAGCTCAGCAACTTTCAACCGTCAGTCACAGCTCCCTGAAACTATCCTGGCAATAATAAATGTTTTCAGATACACTCATTGCTGATGCATTAAAAACAGTATCCAGCAAATGTGAGACTTACCTCTCTGTGCACACAATGGGTCTAACAATTACAATGATCCAATCAACCAGTCAGAAAATAATTTTAGTTCTTGTATAAACATCTTTTTTTAAGCAGGGATACACAAGCAGCTCAGGGAGAACTCAATAAATGTTTTTAACATTAAATAAAACATAACTCAACATAATTATCCAAGTAGAAAATGAAGACTATTGTTGTGCCCAAGGAAAACAAAAAAAGCTCCTGGAAGGGGAAAGATTCTTCTTTTATGTTTATTTTAGTAGGTCTGTACTTTTAGTTAGACCACATTTAAATTACTAGACTAGACTTTGAAGAGAAGATAATACAGCAAACCATCCAGACCATATAACCCTCTGTAGGTTTAATCTACAGAGAGCTCAAGGTTTCATTTTCTGTGTGAAGAGATAGGTCAGCTCTAATTCTTATATGAAAATTATTTCAGTCCAGCTTTAGAAGAAAAATTCCTGCATTACTGACCCTCTCCCTGCAGCATATTTAATATTTCCTTGATCTCTTCCTACTACCAAATAATTTATGGGATTCACTGTATCTCAAATCCATAGAAAGTTTGCTTGTAGTAGAAATACCCTAGGCCTTCTGGTGGAAGAAAGATCAATATAAACAAGAAAAAAATTGTTGATAGATTTTCCCCCCTCATAGATATTTATCCAACTACCAGCATCTCGTGTGGTTTTATATTCTCACTTAAATCTAAGTTTTTCTGTCACAGAAATCTAACTCACAAATAATATTTTGCAAAGAGTTAACAACAGCTTTGTGCTCCTTCAGCAATTGTCTGCCTCCTGAAGGCCTGTCTCCTTTTATAGGGTTGCTTTCCTCCATTTTGCTTTCCAAGTAAACAACCTCACCTGACACCTTATTCATCATCCACTACTGGTGGAGAACGTGAACGTGCTTGCACTCCTGATTTGTTACTCTTTTCATCAGGCAGTATACAGAGACTGAAGGCAGCAGTTTTTGAAGGGCCAAATGCTAGCAAAATGGTTAGCCCTCAGTGATTTGCAGTAAGTTAGAAATTGTCCTTGCTATTGCATTACCCACTGACATAACAGCTGCCTGACACCTGTGATCAGCTACGCCACATTTTTACTCACTTGACAGTAGCATTGATTTAGAACTAAAAATCAAAAGCCCCAAGCCATGAAAGTACAGAGTCTAACTGTGGAGGGAAGAAGCTAAACTCTAGTTTCAGTTACAACTGGCCAGAAATATATATAAAAAAAGTTCCTCACAAAATCGGAAGCTCAAAGAAGTTTGGATTTTGGGGGTTTTTTTGGTGTCATCTCCCCCTTCCCCTCCCCAAATACCAACATGCAGTATTTCTGAAAGGAAATCATTCCCATGGCGCCTATAGCCCATGAAACAGAAAGGAAAACTGGACAACATATGAGCACCTACAGGAAACACTCAGAAGGACCCAAGGAAGACCTGCTCTTTGGGGCTCAGAGTCCCCACTCTCTAATAAGCAATTGGTAGTACTGACACCGATTAACTCTCCCCAGCCAGAGAGTGTCAAAACATTTTGGTCCTCAGCCTTGGGCCAGATCTCTTCCAGAACTGGCAGTTCTTTCCTGAAATCAGAGGGGTTGAAAGAGCTACTCTGTCCTGGAGCTGAACATCTAGAAAGCATCATCTTTTAACCCCATAGTACCCCAGCTGCTGGACCATCCCTAGAGAGCCAGAATTCACAGATGTCAACATTGGATTCAACCAAAACTTGCCAAACCCCAAATACAGGGGCATTTCTCCCTTTACTTGGGAAAGAAATATAATCAACATTTTTCTTGTGCCCGGTTTCTGCCCTGGGGAAGGTGCTGAGCAGTACCATTTCTACATGCTTCCTGCAGCATTCTACTGCCTTTTTCCAATCTAATCTGAAGTGTCCTTAGGTTAGAGTAAGACCACTTGAGTTTCCTTTCTTATACACGTTCTTCCCCAAAGTGGATGACCATACTTCAGTGTTTGCGTTTCAATTACCAGCCTCCAACATCAACTCTGCAAGCTCTCTGCCATTTGATGAAAACATACTTGTTTTCCTGTTAACATGCACAACAGCTTTTAGTTAACACACCCCCAGACCAGAGAAGCCATCAATGAAATATTAATTTGTTGTGCTGCTTGAATTACAGTTCCTGGCTGGGCAAACTAAAAGGTCCTCTGTCATAGGAATGGCTTAGTTACACTTAATGGCATGTCTTACTCTCTTTCCAAGTCACCAAAACACCTGAGGTCTCTACATAACTTCAAAATATCTGAATCAAGCATGAAAGGCTAACAAGAAAAACAAACCAAAAAGCTGAATGCTGTCTCACACTGCTCCATCTGATTAAAGAGAATTAGAGAATGAGCAGAAAAGCCCTGAGTCAGTGACATTGTTATTGGGCAGGCATGCCTACCTAGGGAGCTGCTGAAACTGCTAGCACTTGGGAGTCTTGTGCAGTTTCCCACTGTGGAGGATGAAGTCATTAACCTACAGCCTGTGTGCCTCGGCCAGTCCAAGAAAGTCGGTCAGACCTGAAATTTATGACATCTGGGATACCTCAAGGGAGCTGATTCCAGCAGAGCAGATCTTGAGGCAGAACACAGGGCTGGGGTTCAGGACAATGGGATTTTACTCCTGTCTCTGTCCACACAGAGAAAGACATTTTACCTCCCTGTTTCCTTTCCTATCCCTTTGTCTGCTCTGTCAACTTAGATCAAAATGCTTTGTGTGCTTGCAAATTGGCATGCTGATCCTGAGCCAGACTAAAAAGTGTAGCATGTTATAAATAAGCATTATCTTATCAAAATGACATTTGTTTGGGAAGCCACTTCACACATCAGGTCAGAGACATCATTCCCACCATGCTTCACAATAATGGTCCTTCCACAGGTAGTCTCCCTTCTTGCTGCATTGGCCAAAGCAGACCTGACTGAGGCAGGATCGGGGGCAGTAGGGGTCAAAGCCCATTCCACAATTCAGACCTTTCTTTTATTTAAAATGGAGGATCCAATCACCTATAAAACATCCCATTAAAGCACATTCAACCTAAATGAAAGGCTATTCTTGCACAGGCTATCCAATCCAAGCATCAGATTTGGTCTATTCCAAACAAAAAGGGTCTCTTCAAACAATATCATGAGAAATTTCTGAAGAGCTGGGTAGATCTCCAAGGAGGTTTTCCACTTAGGAAGTTCTTCCCCAAATAATGCCTACATAAGAACAAAAAAATCCTCCTGTAAACTAGGCTTTTTCATTTCTTCTTCAATATAACAAGAACTGACTCAACAAGGTGGAGGAATGAAGAGAAGCAAAGGACTAGCTCCTCATACTGCCTGTTGAGGCAGGCCCAGTGCAGCCAGGCAGCAATCTGCAGTCCCTCAGGTGAGCACGAAACAGATTTAGAAACACTTCGCCTCTCTCCTGAAGTTCCCCAAGGGGAAATAGAGCTCAGCAAATCCTTTTATTTAATAAAAACCTTTATCCAGGAAATAGTACACTGTCCAAGCCCACACATCACAACGTCGTCTCCTAGTACTGATAAACTAAGATGAACACTTTGCTCAGTTTACCTTACATAGCCATTGGAAATCTCATGGAACAGGGTAAATAATTAAGAAAAGCCCTCTGTTATGCAGACACCAGGAAAGATGCATTTTAGGTTATTGCACACATCTGTATCCATATCTGTGTCTTTTTATCTATCAAAAAATATACACCACTGGTACTTATTAGTTTGTTGAGAATGCTAATGTGAAGAGAAACTGGCACATCTTTGTTTAATGTGTTAATCATGGAAACATATCTGTGTTACACACACACACACACCCTCCATCAAAGCAACTGCACTTTTTATACAGAAAAGCCATGGGATACAGTTTGGTGATGTGCTGCAGAAAACAGTGGGAAGGTTCAATTCTGCCCAGCTCCAGTTGATCTGTAGTTTTTGTTCAACAAGATAAGGTATTTGCATTTTATGTTTTAATGAAGGAGTTAATTTTCAATGGAACTGGGGACTTGTGTAAAGATTAACTGAGAAGGGTAATTTAGAGGGTTAATTTAATTTCTATCTCCCTCCACTGATCCTATGTTTTTATTCTCAGGCCCCTCGATGCCAACCCTATCCCCACGACATGCCCTATCAGCTTTTACTATATCTCTTTTTATGTCTTTTCACAAAACATACCTCTTCTTTTGAATCTGGCTCATTTCTTGACATGACACAAAAAGGTAAGTCCATACATTTTAGATGAAATTCAGTGCCCACATTATTGCAGTTCATTCAGTAGCTATTCATTAATCTATTAAGAGACCTATTAAAACATACAGGCTAAAAAAGTATGTAAATGTATATTAAACAATTTACCCAAATCATTAACAATCTTGCAAGATTAATAGAAAACTGGCTTACAGAATCAATATCTATTCCCTCCCTCTCAACTCTAAGCCTGGATATACCATGAGAGCAAGCCATATTAGATTTAAAGCTAACCTGATCTAGGTTTTGCTGTCCCACTCTAAGGGCAAAGAATTCTGTGACATTTAGAAATGGCAGCTAGTTACACACCGTACATTTTTCAGTAGCATCCATTTCAAAGTGATATCGTTACACAAATGAATTCTACCCACTGCTTGTGGAGAGCTTTGCCTGGTCTGCGGTTTGTTTTTTTTTTTTTTTTCCTTTGCAAATGACTGTATAGTATAAAGCTCTGAAAAGCATGCATTTATGAGCCTGAGTATAAGTGTGCTGCTATTTTCACAGGAAAACTATCATAAAAACAACCAGCACAGGGCCTCATGGCACTTACCTTCAGAAGACAATTGGTTTCATGGAGCAAATACCAGCAGCTGCATTATCAAATAACCTGAAGACTGTGCTGGATAAATAATAAAAAATGGATCTCTATGTGAGATGCAGGAGATGGAAAGAAATTAATCTTTGCAGCTCATCTTCAGAACATCAAATAATACACCTGACCAATGAAAATCCAAACTGAAGATCTTATTATAGCTGCACATACAGACAGCACTTGTTTTATGAGACAATGTAAATGCACCCAAAAGCACTAGAAGACAGATCTTACCTTGTAGTTTCTAAAATCTGGTATTTAGCCCAAAATCTTTTAAAAGACTGCCCAAATTTCATATATCAGATGTAGAGTTATCTGCAGAAAGAAAAAGAAAGCAGACAACTAAATATAGTGAAATCCAATAAAACTGCAATATCCTCAACTGTATACATATTTCATAAGCAACACAAAGAACTCTTCTCAATGCATCCTGTAGAAAAAGAGGCTTCAGTTCCTTGCCCTTACCACCATGAGTATTCAGCCTAAACTGCTGCCCTCTCTGAAAGTTTTAAGCTCTGAAAAGCAGAATAGCTCAGAAGATGAATAACTGATCATCAAGATATCTTGATATAATCAAGATACTTAACAGTGACCTTGCTTCTTTGTTCAGTGTGAACTCATCTATTCTGCCAATGGTTCATTTTAGCCCATTGGTAACTTGTTAGCCATCAATCCTCCTTAATTGTTTCTAGCTAAGAAAAAAACAAAATGTTGATTTGCCATTAAACAAATTCATCTAACAAAGTTTCCATGAAATTAAACATATTTATCCCTTTGTCTGCTAACTGAACCATCAGTGATGCTTTCTCCATATACCACATAAGACTTTAGCTATTACTCTAAGCAAATGAATTCAGCGCAAAAATAGAAACAGCCATTAAAAGATAATGCTACTGGATAATTCTTGCTTCCAGTCCTGTCTACATATATAAGCTTAAGATCTTTACGATACTCCAATCAAGCTGAATTAAAATGCTTTCCGAGTATAATTTTGTGCTATATAAGCTTGTCCCATTAAAAATTGGAAGGGGGGGGGGGGGGGGGAAGACAACCTTGTGACTATGATCTAAAATAGTGCTGGTACTGCTTTTTGAGAACCAGGCAGACTGTTTGTACTCTCACATTCCTTGTTTTTACAAATGAAAGAAAATGTAATCAGGATTCAGTACATTTATCTGGAACCTCCAAAGCAGAACTCACAAGAAATAACAAGGCATCGAGCTGGCCCTGCAGAAGTCTCTCATGCCCCAAACACAGCAGCACTGCATGTAGTTCAAGGTGTCAAAGCAGCAGAAAGTGACCTTTCTTCTGCACAATAGCTGCCTAATAGGACTGTTTTGACAACAGCACCTAAGAGATTATAAATAATGATCACCTCTAGGAGGATGTTTCTTACATGTATCCCACTTAACCTGAACCTGATTATGAGGATTTGCAGTGGTTTTGCAGACCTTGGTGATCTGAAACCCTGCTCTATACAAACAGGTTTTCACTTCCCAGTTAAGGGAGCCTAGTACAAAGTTACTCTGAGGCTCCTTTTCATTCCTCTGTTGGCACAGTGAGGTTACGAAGACTCTGTGAAACTATCCAGCATGCCAGTTTTCACATTGCTACAGGAAGTTCCACGCCTCTTCAAACAGAGTGAGTTCCTCAAGCCACATGTGGTTCATGCCAGGAAGGGTTTTGCATGCAGGTTGCTAGTGGTGATCACACAGTGGCTGTAGAGGAAGAGGCATAACCTACCCTGACAGGCAGGATTGTCCTGCACTGCAAAGACAGTCAAGAACGTCATGGATTTGCATGAAACAACTTGAAGCCATACTGTGTGAGAACGACTCACAAGAGGCTATTATTCCCAATTACACAAGAACTGACACCCAGCAAATCTTCCCTTGATCCTCATGACCACAGCAGACCACTTGCACACGTTCTCCATAAGGGAAATTTCCTTCTTCAATCATGGTTAAATCAAGAAAGAAGGGAGGCAGAGCAGAGCAGCTGGTAGGGCAGTAAACCAAGGCTTTGAGTGAGCAGGAACACTTGGTCCTCTCTTTTTCTAATTAGCTCTAACACAAGAGTAACACAACAACATACTGACTTCTTCCAATCCTCTTTGTACCATATCAAAATGGCTGCCATTCTGTCTCAGCATTTTCTGGTTCTCTGTTTTAAATGTCACAGCTGAGTCAAGAGCCAGTGTCAGGAGAATGAATATGCAGTCACCTGTCAAAGAGTTAGTACTGACAGATGCTCTCTGCCTGTTCTCTCATCAAACTATTTCTCATCTCGCCCTTTAGCCCTCAGGGATAACACGACCTAGAAAACTGTCAGTTTCATAGCAAAATATTTTTGAATAAAATGCTCTGACCAGATTCAAACTCCATCAACCCATGGTGTAATGGTGACAGAGTTGGTAGGTGGTGAGCAATGTCCTATTTGTTGAGGACTTTAAGCACAGACTGTTATCCACAACTTAACTGGCTGCTCTTAAGGTGGTTCCAAGTTTGCTTGCCTTCTTCAAAGTCGGTGTTTATACTTGGCAATCCATATGGAGAGAAATGGTGTCAGATGAACAGTGGCAGGTTAAATGGTAACCACGCTGACTTTGTTAAGCAGGACAACAGACATCATAAGCCAAAGGGCTGAGGGCTATGTCAATATCAAGTTGATGGCCAAACAAAATATGTGTATACCGATACACAGACAGCTCCAACTCTGTCTGTCCTTTCTTCTCTTTCTATTTGTCTGGTGAGGGGCACCCATAAGCTATCTGGATTTCAGAGAAAATAATTGAAGTACAATGCCAATGGTCTAGTTCTACCAGACAGGTAGCTGTGGGCCAGCAGGCTGAGAAGAGACATTCAGAGCACTCTTCCCCTTACAACCTTTCTCCTTTATGTTTGCTGGTTTATCTGTGCATATATGGCTTTGTTATGGCCTCCAAATCACTTCTCACTAATTTTCCTCTGAAACACAATACAGGCTACAGCAGAACTTCAGAAAGATGCCTAAAAAAGAATGGCAGAGAGCTGGGCTTTTCATTCTTTGCACAGTGCTGCTGTGTGGCTGAGTGCTGTCCACCCCTATGGACCTACCTCTAACAGTTACAGTGTCCGCTTGGGCTTGCCACTGCCACATTTGGTTGCTGCTTCTCTGCATACAGAAGCAGTTGCAAGGAGGATCCCATGCCATAACAAGGAAGAGATACCCACTTCATCACACCATCAGCACAGAGGTGACCACCTGCGCCTTGGTCTGCCATCAGGGCTCTTCTCCTTGACACAGTCTCTGTATTTGCTCTATGCAATAACAGTATGCTCAGCTTCTAGGCAGCCATGTTTAATTGAGCAGGATTTTAAAATCTCACTTGCTGTCAGGTACACAAAATAAATCACTAAAAGGCAGGAAAACAGGTTCTGGAAATGGGGTTTCACCTCTCCATACTGAATCTTGGGGTAGATTTAGCATGTTTTGTGGAACAGCAGTGTTTAAACCAGCTGAAGGTCTGGTCCAATTTTTATGAATGTTCCTTGGTCTCAGTGTAATTCCCCAGAGCTACACAGGGATGGTGGTATCTGAGGATGTCTCTTACATTTGTTGTTGGGGTCACAAGGGCATGTCCCTGTGACCACACTGACGATAATGTCACCTGTGATACCAGCATGATTAAGCAGGTGCAGAGAGGGTACTTTCCTGGCAAGCTGACTCCTCTTTCCTCATGAAAGCAAAGCACTTGCTTCAGCCATTATCTTCAACAAGGAAATTTATCATTTTGCTTCTCACATGGTTTTCAATTTTCTTGACATTTAAAAACAAAAGTACCTTTGGCCTTACTAACTCTCCCCCCACCGTTAGTACCTGGCACACAGCTCTGCTGACTGGGCATATGACCTTCTGCTCCTCTGAAATTAAATGAAGGCTCAAAGGTTTCGTTACCAAGGCAACTCCTTTTGATATTTGTAGGAAGTTACATACTTTGGAGGGAACCTGCAAAGCTGTTGAATCCCGCAGGAAGGACACCTGTGGCTTGGTCTTTTAGGTTCATGTACAAAGGACCAGATCCAATACAGGTTGAAGCTCTAACAAAGTCCTGTAACAACCTGACTGCATAAATCTGTCTAAAACAAGAGGAGCTCTGTTGTGTGAAAGTAGCAGCAGCTTGCATATTGCTAGAGAGGAGGAGAAATCTTTGCTAAACACTATGCCTTCAAAGAAACTTGCAAAAAGGACAACACAAGCAATATTTCTGCAGCCCAAACGAAAGCACTACCTGCAGAAACACAGAATAGGAACAGAGTAGCTTTACAAGAGAGTAATAAAACTGAAGTAAGCAAATATCTCTTGGACATGGCCATGCCAGGGGTCCCAGTGGGAGAGGAGGTTTCTTGGACACAATTTCAGAGGGTAATGGACATGTTTTCACTAACATCTTTTAATTTTCCATGGAGGAAAACCAAAGTGAACACAAATAAATTACACTGAAATGACTGAGAATGCCAGAGTACTCAGGATTTAACACAGGAAAATTGACTGCCAAAAGAAGAAAAAAAAATCCTAACTAAATAAAGCTCAAGTTGAACAATGCTGACAACTCCAGGGCATGGCAAAGAGAATGAGCCTCTCTGGCAAGGGTCAGAAAGCAGCTGCATCAACCATTGCTGTAGGTAACAGAAGTCATGAAATTGAGAAAAGGATGAGATCACCATTTCTGGTGGCTTAGTCCTTGCATGGACTCCATGGGCTGACATAATTCATCAAGCCAGCAGGGTTTTTCTGTCACTATGAAAAGAGACCCTTGTAGGTTTGTTCTTTAATTCCCTGTTACTGTTATTCTTACAAGGGACCATATATGATCCAGTTTATAATTAACACAACTAGATTTCACCAGAATTTCCCATTATAAGGTCCTATTTTCAGTTGCTTACAACTTTGTCAAACTATCAAAATTGCAAAAGCAGCTTTATTTTGGCATTTTAAAATTTACACTTTCAACTCAGAGCCTTAATGCCTGCATTTTCTAAGATAAGGCTGGGCTTGAGTTTATCAGAGAAAAATGGCACTTTGAGCATAAAAATCAGCAAACTGAAGGTGCAACGGGAAGGATAAGTTTCTAGTTAATTCAAGGTTTCATTCCCAATTCTACAGCAGGACTTCTGTGCAGTTCTGTGGCTTGCATGCATTCCCAAGGTAAAATGGGGCTGTAATCATTCTTCTTTACCAGTCTTTCTCTGCCTATATCTAAATTAAATATTTTTGGCTTCTCCCTTTGTGAAGGTGTGAATCCCTACAGCTGACAAGGCTGAAACAGGCAGTGGTTTGGGAAATGCCACGTCAGCCATAGATGTACTTCCACAGTGAACACTGAGGTCCTGCTCAAGATAATGAAATTGTCCATTCTATTGAACAGCTCATCCTATCATGAAACAAAAAAACTGTGATTTATACAGTCTTGACAATGCTTCAACCAGCCAGAAGGTCATATGAACTCGCTGAAATTTGTTAGTGGGAAGGTCACAAGCTACTAAAGCCAGTCTGAATGCTAGGATTGATTGTTGTTACATCCCCTAATTATGGTAGACAAAGTAGCACATCTCTGATGAGTAACAAACAGCAGAGACACAGGTCAGAACATACACACCTTGCTGCTGTATTTTCTCAGTAACAAGACACACTGTCCTACTTCTTGAAATAGAGTTGCATGACTTTCCAAAATAATCACCAGCATGACTGTTCCCGAACATATAGCTCTACTCCATGCTGAAAAAGTACTTCAGTCATACTGAGACCTGCCCATCTCTCTTGAAATAAAATAAGTCATTTTAGGAAGACGATGCTCTGAATAAATTCTACCTCAGAAAAATACAATGTTGATTGAAAAAATATCAGTAAGAAAGTAGATAAACATTGTAAATATCTGCATATATGTGAACTAACTGTATCAAGACCTCAGTTCAGGTAAGTACATAAATATATTTTTACAGAAATGAACGTACTGTTGTTCCTTACTAGAAGTTTCTGACTTCAAGGGCATCTAGAAACAAGAGAACTGAGTCATCCCAAGTTACTGTGAAATTTGTTTTTGGTTTGTTTGATTTTTTTTTTTTTTTATTAGTAGCATACTTGCTCTATTCCTATAGAGTCATTTGGGGTTTAGGTAAAAGAGATCTGTAATTATAAAGTCAATCATCCAGCAAAATTAAACTGAATTGAATCTATCCATCCTCTGCTGCTGTTAGCAACCTTCAGTCATGCTTTCTTTCCACCCCTTAAAGGAACAAAGCCAGCATCTCTTGCCACCGAGGGAAAATATTCAGTAAATGCAGTAGCCTCCTGCCTAACTAAATCCTGATATAAGTTCACTCTGGCAGTACACAAAGACCATCATCACTGCTCCTGGTGGACTGTTAATTGGGTTCTCTGCCTTATTACACTCTATTACCGAAGCGACTGTAATCAAATGGCTGTGTACAAAGAATACATTAATGACCCACTGTATGCAATTTTTCCCGAGACATGCTCTTGTTTTTCACCATCAGCCACCATTCCCTAGAGATAAACACACACAGAGTCTGTACCATCTATCAGACAGCACCCGAAGGACAGCCCTGACTTATTTCCCCTCCCCCCTTTATTTTTTTAATTTAAACCAGAGCAGATATTTCTGAGGAAGGAAAGCAAAACTGGCAGAAGAAAAGATGATGCAAAATTAAACAGCGATGCTTGCATAATGGATGGCGTGACTTGTTAGGAATCTTTAATTGCTTTTTACCATTTGGTAAAAGTATTTTCAGATACACAACCAACCTCCTGAAGATTTCCCTTGAGAACTCCACAACAGAGCACAGGATCCCCCTGCCACCATAACAGAGTACTCTCCTTTACAAGAGCAGGCATATTTACAATGTCAAAGCTAATTAGCAAAACCAAATACCATATTTAAAGCATGGATGCAGGCCCTAGGTTTAGATATCACCAGGTACTGATACTACTGAAAGACCACCAGTTTCAAACCCTTTCTAACCATATGCAAAACTTCAGCATCAGGAAAGTGGCAGGTTCAGCCCAAGCGTGAAATGTTTTTTGAAAGGTTTGAAAGGCTTACATTTCTTGTGCTTGGACTCAAAATTACTTGGCAGCGTACTGAAAACAAATAAAAGATCTTTTCCTCCCCTATGCAATGCTTAGTTTAATTCCAGAGCTCCCCACAACAGAACGTTGTGGAAGCCAAATTCTAAATAGGTTGAAGAAGAAATTAGACTCATTCATCATGAGTAGATATTAATCAGGATGGCCCAGCCACAGTTGCCCAGTCTGGAAAAAAGAGTACTCAGCAGATTACCAAGAGCTAAAAAGAAATACATGTGGAAAGATATTTTAGACACACATTGTTTTACATACTCTTTTCCTGAGTTTTTCCCAAGTAGCTACTGGTTGAGACCATTTACTAGGCTGGATGAACTTTTGGACTGATCTGGAAGAGTGAACATAATTCTTTGTTTACATTAGAGGCATTAAGAACTCTAAAATAATTCCAGTTTTGTTTGTTTTCCAAAGTTTGAGCAGAGAACGTGATCTGAAATTCAATAAAGTTGTACTAACTTTTGTGATGTGTGCACTGAAAGTATCTAGATATTTTACAGGGGAATCACAACAAACAGAAGATCATAATCATTTAAGGTATCCCATTCTTCGTAACAGTCTTTCCTGATCTTATGAAAAACAAAATTGAACACAAAGACAGGTGGGACACGTAAAGAAAAATGTCTGTGTCAAATTCATATGCAGTGAAGAAATGCTGCAAGGTTTGCACTGAAGCAGCAAACAAAACTTTCACCAGGAAATGGGTGAGCTTCTTTCCATGTACTTCCCAGTACAGCTACACAGAGTTTTTAGCAGTCCTTTGAGATTTGCCTTTTGCTAGCTATGTTAATTGCAGTTAAGGAACTACAGCTATAGGAACAGTCTTTCCTTCCGATGTTACATTTCTTGTGCTGCACTTCTGAAAGCGTCATTGAATCTAAGGGGAAAAAAACTCATTCAAACTGCTTTTGAGTTAGACTGTGTACTGCAGTATCACCCATCTCCAGCATCCAACATGAGAGACCATGAGTTTAACATATCTTATAACTCTCCTTCAATGCAAAACTGAGAAATCCTGAATCCACATCCTCATGTCAGGCAGAGACATTGTCTCCATTGACAGGCATCCATTTCCATCAGCTCAGGATCTGACCCACAGACTTGAATGGGAGCTTGACTTGGATCACTGTCCTTGGAAACAGCAGACACAAGCACCGCCTGAAGCACATATCAACAGGTCTGCAGTGTTAAGAGTCCACCTCACATTATGAAACAGTCCCATACCCTTGCTTTTCACCTAGTTGGACAGACTATGCAAAATTTCAAACTTTTCTTGAAGGTATGAAGTGTCCTGTCCATTCACCTTCAGGCAGCACCACACGGGGTAAGTAACCAATCCCCACAGCAAGCTTACATGGAAAATACATTCTTTATGCCCCAGAAACAAAGCCATAAGGAGTGCCAACAACCCATTTTTAAATAAGTGAGTTTGACTTTTTTAGCAGTTGATTTGACTTTTCAAACAAAATTCAGACTCTTTTCAAGAGAATTATTTTTCTTTTTTTCAAAGCTCACTTTCCCTAGGAAAAGTACAGTAACAAAAGAACGGCCTGTTTCTTCTGCAGCTGTGCATATAGCACAGACCTCCTCCTCCACAGTCAGCCAGCCTTGTTCTGATTCAGCAAACAAGCAAATAAGAAACAGCCATAAGGGAACAGCAGAAAAAGCACAGACTATGAAAAAAATTACCAAAAAATGCATGGGCAAATATCAAGAAGAGAGAAGGCAAATAATATAAAAAGCAGTAATACAACTAATGACATTCAAGGCAAATATTAGGTGGGTTTAATGCAAACTGGATGAATAAATACTCAGAAGAATGTATGGAGACCATCCCATGCCTGTGCACCAGGGACGACGATGACGACCACCACCCCTAAGAGCTCAAGCTTTTCTGCAACAGTTCTCAACTCAGCAAGAGAGGATGAGTGAAACAGGTTGACAATAAGTCTGCCAAACAGAATCCAGGAAACAAGAGCAATATCAACACATAGCACGAGGCCTTGCTAAAAAGCCAAATAGCTTTTTTCATTAAGTGACTGGAAGACAATAAAATTTACAAAGTGAAATTACAGTGGTATAAAAAAAAAAATCAGTATTATTAAGCAAAATGTACACCAATGAGGAGAAGGGGGGCGGGAATTGAAAAACTTGTAGGGAAGAGGCCTCAATGGAAGTCACAACACAACGTTTATAAGAAATAGCAATACTCACTATGGGAATAAATGATGTATTCCTGAAGAGATGAAACAAGCAGTGGTGAATTAAGCTAACCCATGTAGACAGAGATGGTGGAGGGCAACTGTTTTATTTACAAACTTTTCATCATATAGATCAATGAAAATGCATTACAGCACGTATATTGTGGATATGCTCCTTTAATATCATCGGATTTCAACTTTTCCTAGTTTGAAAACTTAAATTCAGGTTTTTTTTTAATTAGAAAGGAACTGATCACCCATTCATCCCCTGAAGAGCACTTTTTCTACTTGCTTCATATAGAATATTTACAGTACTTATGTTTCTGCTCAATACATTTTGGCAGTTCTGCTTCGAAATCTCTTGGGTAAAACTAAGACAAAACCCAAGTCTTTCATTACGTTGCATTAAGCAGCCCAAACCAAGACAGTAAAAAGTCTTATCACAGCCCCACAGCTTGTGTACAATAGAGCATATAGCTTGTGTACCATAAAGTGATGGGCACCGTTAGAATGCAGGGAGAAGATTAGAAAGGCGAAGGCCCAGCTAGAACTTAAACTGACCGCCACCGTTAAAGATAAAAAATGTTTCTACAAATACATCAGCGACAAAAGGAGGGCCGAAGAGAATCTCCCTCCTTTGTTGGATGCAAAGGGATACATTGCCACAAAGGATGAGGAGAAGGCTGAGGTACTTAATGCCTTCTTTGCCTCAGTCTTTAATAGTCAGACTGGTCATCCTCGGGGTTTTCAGGCCCCTGAGCTGGGAGATGGAGATAGGAATGCAGAATGAAGCCCTAGTTGTTGAAGAGGTGGCAGTCACCGACCTGCTCCTCTGCCTGGATGCCCACAAGTCTATGGGGCCAGACAGAATCCACCTGAGAATACTGAGGGAGCTGGCAGAGGAGCTTGCCAAGCCACTCTCCATCATTTATCAGCAGCCCTGGTCAACCAGGGATGTCCCAGATGACTGGAAGTTAGCAAATGTGATACCCCACTACAAGAAAGGACGAAAGGAGTAGCCGGGGAACTACGGGCCTGTCAGCCTGACCTCAGTGCTGGGGAAGGTCATGGAGCAGATCATCTTGAGTGCCATTACATGGCACGTGTGCAATGGCCGGGGAATCAGGCTCAGCCAGCATGGGTTTATGAAAGGGAGGTCCTGCTTCAGTAACTGGGTCTCTTTCTGTAATAAGGTGACCCGCTTAGTGGATGAGGGGAAGGCTGTGGATGTTGTCTACTTGGACTTCAGCAAGGCCTTTGACGCTGTCTCCCACAGCATTCTCCTGGAGAATGCTGGCTGCTCACAGCTTGGATAAGTGCACTCTGCACTGGGTTAAAAACTGGCTGGACGGCCAAGCCCAGAGAGTGGTGGTGAATGGAGTCAAATCCAGTTTGGCAACCAGTCACAAGTGGTGTTCCCCCAGGGCTCAGTGTTGGGGCCGGTCCTGTTCAATATCTTCATTGATGGTCTGGATGAGGGGATTGAGTGCACCCTCAGTAAGTTTGCAGATGACACCAAGTTGGGTGGAAGTGTCGATCTGCTGGAGGGCAGGAAGGCTCTGCAGTGGCACCTGGACAGGCTGGATCGTTGAGCCAGGGCCAACTGTGTGAGATTCAATAAAGCTAAGTGCCAGATCCTGCACTTCAGTCACAACCACCCCATACAACTCTACAGGCTTGCAGAGGAGTGGCTGGAGAGCTGTCTGGCAGAAAAGGACCTGGGAGTGTTGGTCAACAGCCGGCTAAACATGAGCCAGCAGTGTGGCCAGGTGGCCAAGAGGGCCAATGGCATCCTGGCTTGTATCGGGAATAGTGTGGCCAGCAGCACCAGGGAGGTGATAGTGTCCCTGTACTCGGCACTGGTAAGGCTGCACCTCGAGTACTGTGTTCAGTTTTGGGCCCCTCACTACAAGAAGGACCTTGAGGTGCTGGAACATGTCCAAAGAAGGGCAATGAAGTTGGTGAAGGGTCTAGAGCACAAGTCTTACGAGGAGCAGCTGAGGGAGCTGGGTTTGTTTAGCCTGGAGAGGAGGAGGCTGAGGGGAGACCTTATTGTTCTCTACAACTCCCTGAAAGGAGGTTGTAGCGAGGTGAGGGTCAATCTCTTCTCCCTAGTAACAAGGGATAGGATAAGAGGAAAAGGCCTCAAGCTGCGCCAGGGGAAGTTTAGGTTGGATATTAGGAAAAAATATTAGGTTGGATATTAGGAAAAAATTCTTCACCGAAAGGGTAGTCAGGCATTGGAACAGGCTGCCCAGGGAAGTGGTTGAGTCCCCATCCCTGGAGGTATTTAAAAGATGGGTAGACATGGTGCTCGAGGACATGGTTTAGTGGTGGACTTGGCAGTGCAAGGTTAACAGTTGGACTCAATGATCTTAAGGGTCTTTTCAAACCTTAATGATTCTATGATTCTAATAGACTTTAAACATTCATACACCTAATTTTTTGTGATCATAAGGAATGAGACTTCTCACTGTTTGGCCTAAAACTATTACTGCCAAACATACTGACCCACTGTAACACTCAGATATTGCTATTTGCAAATCATTGCTACCCTATCTTTCCATTTTTTACTGCCTTGGACCAAAGTCCAAGGAAATACCTCCATGCTCAAATCTCCTGTGGCAGGCTTAGCTTTGACACAGTTTCCACACTGACTTGACTGGGAAGGTAAACAAAGGATTACAGCCTCCAGAAGGGCACTACTGCATCAAGCAAAAGAGAAAAGAGCATGGGCCAATTTAGGTTTCTTTGAAATTAAGAGACCACTACTTGCTCTACCAGGGTGTCCTGTAGTGTCACTGCTGCTATTATATTTTCAGAGTTGGACACTGCAAGACCTCACTTCCACTTTTATTTTTCTTCTAGTTTCTCTCAGTTGGTGGGTGATATGGATATTTCTGAATCAGAGAAAGCAGATGTCTCATTTCCTCACTGCTAGAGTAATAAACTAGGAGGTGAAAGGCACAGACACCATCACTGACATTTAGTTTGCAATATATATGTAGGAGCTGTCTGTTCTTCCCACCTTCTCATGAACCTCCTCTACCTTAATGCATGCAGCAGCAAATGGATGCAAATCATTCCAAGTGCTAACAAATACTTGCTTTGCATACATTTAAGTGAAAAACACCAAAACTCAGCTAGGGTAGGCTTTGGCTCACTGATGTGTTGAAAGAGGCACCCTCTCTCCATCAGTCCTCCTAATCTCTCAAACATTTCACCAAAAATTTGAGTTAAGAGCTATGATGGTATGAACACCACACTCACCCTGTCCCACAGATATATAGCAGGGTGATAAGTTTCCAGCTAGCTCATGTTGGGCAGCTTTGATCTTGAATCACACTCCAGCGCCGAGGGCTACAAATTAAGAGTTCTGTATTGTTCAAAATAATGAGTAATTATTGCTTAGAGCTTAGAGTTAATTTTGTGACAAAGTTTAAACATTAGTCATCAATTTAATTCTGATCATTGACTTAATGGAACGCTATCATTTTCCAATACCATTTTCCAAAATACTCTTTAAACATCTTTGTAATACAGTATGATGCGAAAACATTCAAAGATGAGTGGCAAGCTCAAACAGATGTGCAAACCTCAAACGTCAAAAGACTAAACTAAGCATCCCAAGTTTGGGCTATTGGAAAAAGGACTGAAAGCTTCCCAAGCCTCATCTTTTCTGCTTCCTGAAAGATTCTTGTGGCACTTATGTCTTCTGGTATTTTTGTCCTGGTCCAAGCCAAACCCCAGAAATTCTGAGAGAAAAAGACATAAGGCATATGCTCTATCTAGCATGACATTAATAGCAAAAGCCATGGAAGAACCATGTGCTGCCCTTGACAAGAAAGTTCTGTACACCAGAAGTAGTTCTGTAAAAAAAAAGTTACATGCAATGTGAAACTGCTTCTCAGGAATCAAGCAAACTCTGACAAGTTTGCTCACAACTGACTGTGTTGCAAGAGCAGAAACAAAAGACAATTGCTCCACTCCTCAAGGAATTTCTACCAGAGTGCTTCACACTCTCTATATTTGTACTTAAAATAGTAGCAGAATTTAAAGGAAACTGTCAGAAGCCCAAAACCCCTTATTGCTCCCCATTCCTTCATGGCTTCCAATTAGGGTTCTGCTGGGAGGTAGGTTTTCCCTTGTCCTGAAGAGGTGCCACAGCTACTGAAATAACTCTAGCCCAAAGAGAGGGGCTGGATTTTTTGTGTTTATTTTCACTCTGCTTGCTGTTTATTGTCAGTAGCTACCATATCCTAGATGGAAAGAAGCACTGTCTGCATGCTTACTGAGTTCATGCTCTCTTTTGAAGAAGCAAAATCATTAGCAACTCCTAAAATAGCTGGAGCCATTTCCAAAATAATAAGAGAACAGAACAAAAAGCAAGAGCAGCTGAACTGCTCAAATAAAACTGGCTTGATAGTAGGTAGAGTGGAAAACAAAGCAAAATATAAAATCTCAAACTCTATTATGATGGAAGAAAGGGAATGAATATAAGTTAGTTGCCTGCCTCACCTTCAGTTCTGGGTTAAGTTAGACAGCCTTTCTCAAAAAACATATACAACAGAGTCAATCATGAAGAATAATTAGAATCTTGCAAAAACTCTACAGCGAGGTATGAAAGATGTGGGTTTACCTCTGGGTTGTGAAATGTACATAGAATATAAAATAAATATGGAAGAACTAAGTCAGCTGCTTCAAAGGAAGGAGGAAAGAGTAAAGAGTGTACCTTCCTTAATTTTTCAACAATGAATTTCTATTTAAGACAACATTTACAGTTGCTACAAGTACAAATATATTTATGTGGTGACTTGTAAAATGAAGTATCATCAAGCCATAATATTACTCAAGAAAAACAACTCAGTGGAGAACTAAGACTTTCCATGAACAAAAAAAGATTTGCATTTACAACTTCTGGAATAAAAAAGACCAAGTCAACTGTTACCAGCCTGAGGTTAAAAAGATACCTATGAATATGCAATTTTGCATCAGAATATATCTGAAATATTTGGTAGAGGCCAGGGATAGTACAGGTGAAGCTGAATAGACTGACCATCAAGTTAGTGTGCATCCCTGCATTCATCAGGGATTGATTCTAGCATGGTGACAATAAATCATATTGAATTCAGATTAAAGGTGACTAAAGAATAATTCTAAACTCACCTTTCTCTGTATGAAGGCTTTGCACAAGTGGGCTTGGTGAACACGTTCGAAGTGTGTAATCCATTGGCAAATAGAGAAGGATCTGCAAGTCGGCCATTTATGAGCAAAGATGAAGGAAGCAGCAGAGAGTGCTCTAACAGTGTCTCCTTCAAGAAAGTGACATTAATGAAGTTCCCAGAAAGTAAGATAATCCAGGGGAAGAGATAATAAACACTCGATAGGCAAGCATGACCTGTGTTCCTGAATTGAGATCAAGAAGGAGCAAAAATATCTGCCATGGGCTGGCTTCCCTTTCTGCAGGAAATACATCAATATGTTCTTTGTAGATGTCCAGCTCCTCAACTATTTCCATCAAATGTAGCTGAAGTTGACTGACCCGAAAATCATCAGGGAAAAGGGAGGACAGACTACAACATCCACACACACAATCACTGTGTGACTGCAAATGCCAGATGCCTTGGGAAGTCAAACAAGACTTCAGAAAATTGTTTCAAAAAAACAGGAACTGAAGGCACCATCTGACCTAACATATGATAAGAGCAGAGCAGAAGGAGTCATGAAGGAGGGAGACTTTAATGATCAAGGCTGATTATCAAGAAAAGCAAAGTGCATTTATGCAAAGCAACCAAAGACAAGAAAACTTGTCCTAACTCAGAGCTAGGTAGGTGCCCAAGCAGTGACAAAGGAGCAGAAAACCCCCAAGAAACTACCACCACAGATGGGAACCCACCAAAGGAGGAGAACAAAAGAGAGGAGGTAGAAGAGGCAAGTGATCTGCACTGAAGTCTTTGTATCCCAAACACTCTCTGCATTACAGACAGTCAAAATGCTCCAGCTGAGAGGGACGGAGGACTGATGTAGTGAGCACCTGCCAGTCATGAAAGCAGAAATCAGATTAAACCAAAATAATTAATTTTTTTATCAGTGACCTGCATTCCTGTCCCTGACACAACAGGTTCAAGGATTCACTTGGACAGCAAGTCTCAGCCCCAAGGATCCAACCTGAAGGGAAAGAAATGGATGGAGGAGGTGAGAGCAGCAGCTAAGTTGCAGTTGCAGTTACTGCAAACTCCTTACAGTAAAGCAAGCCCTATATTTTAACACACAGAATGTGGCAATACTATAGTAAAAAATTCCGTGGAAACTATGAAATACAGTGATGCGGGTGGAGTGGGAGGTTGTACAAAAATCTTGAGCTCAGGAGAAATCTTGAAAAATCTATGCAAGGCATCACAAGTAATGCATATATGGCTTTCCATCACTTAAAAAAGATCAATGGGAAGAACAGAGCATGAGGAACAGTTTTGAAACCTGAGATATTTGAACAATCTAGCAACTGGGAAGATAAAGAGAGGTAAAGATAAGGATCAGATAAAACAACTACAATTTAGTGACAGGTGAAGTAAATGTTGAGAAAAATTGGTGTGGTTTTATAGAGATCAGGTTTAGAAACTAAGGAGGACAATTAATAATGGAGGACTTGATTCTAGAGACTAAAAAATATAATACCATCCTGCCTGGTTTTGTTTTCTAAACTGTCTCTCCTTACCATGAAATAAAATATTTGCACAAGTTTGGTAGACTATACTTTCTAAACAACCTGCTAATAGCTACAGTATAAGGAAATTCTAAGAAAATGTGAGGATAAGCAATCAGTTGTGTCACTTGAAATGCCCCCTGGGGAAGTACAGGCATCAGAGTACTGAGGCCGATTTTATATTCCAATTTCTGTTTCAGAGTATCAAAGCCAAAAATCATACTGTCCCCTGCTTAGATCACGTAGCTGGCTCAGAACAAGATGAATTTCCTATGATACTGTGTTTGAGGAAATTGCTTATTGCATGTTCCCTCGGGCTGGATGCCAAAAGGAAATTAAAGATACATTGGCCAACTCAGCTGCTATGCAGTAAAAGCATCTCAAAAACACAGCTCATGATCTTTGCCATGTCAGGGCAACCTCTCTGCAAATGAAAGCTAATAAGATTTGGATTGAAAGGAGTGGTGATAAAGAGTTTCTAATGTCTGGGACAGACTCTCAGCTGCTGGGACAGCTGTAAGAGCCAGGATAGAATACTTGCTGAGGGCTGGGACCCACAAAATTGTCAAATCTATTACCCTCCTTCCTACCAGGTGATTTGTAACAGGGAAGGAAAATGCTGCAGCTTGCTGAGAAAAAAGATTCTGTCAGCATTCAGAACAACGCCAATGTTTTCTAACTGGTACCAAGTCAGAGTTTTCTGACTGCTGATTTCATTTGGACAGGGGAAGGAAGGGGGTTGAAATGGAAGCAACATTTTCTTTTTCTTCCATAAATGTAATCCTTCTTTAAAAAAGTCCCTCTGAGATACATATGACTGGACAATCTGTACATAGCTCTAAAGAAAAATACCACCTTAGACCAGCCAGCTGTTCAGAAAGCAACACAGGCAACAAACCACTAAATTATACAGCCACTTAGAACAAGGACACCTGGCTCCGACTGCTGTCACCTCACTGCATTCCTCTCAGAGGCAAAGCTTTCTCAGTCACACAGATATTCAGTGAGATACCTGTCCTTTGAGATACTGAACACTGTCCCAACCCTGAACAACACTCTCAATGACAGCACAGCACAACATCCAGGATTGAGCCCATTTTCTGCTGCCTATCGTCTACATCACTCCATCCTTGCCATCACTGCGCCTCTGACAGCCACAGACTTTTGCATGTTGCTTCTCAGTACTCCTGCAAAGAACAGCAGAACTCCTTTGGCAAAAGGGGAAACAGTCCCAAACACGTATTTGGGCTCCCTTAGACTCAGCTAGACTTACCTTTGAATGCTGCAGTCATTTCAATTTCCCCTTTAAATCTTTATTTGGCCAACGTCCATGAGCAAGTATGATTTTCAGCGTTAGCCCTCATATGATTGCAGCATATCTAAAAGATACTTAGAAGGCTCTATCCATTACAACACAGAAGTCTAACAGCTATTTGCTCAATGGAAGCTTAGGAAACTAAGCAGGAGTTAGACATTTAAGTATTGTTATATATGCAATGATTCACTCATCTGGAGACTCACAGAATGCCCCCCACAACAAAAATTATACAAATGTGAAGAGGAGATGGGTTTTTATAGATTATCTTCTCATATTTTAGCCACAATACTAAATGCATTGCAACACACTGTCATATAGTGACACTCACATGTTGGACATGCCACTTGCAGGGAACACACCACTTAGTTGACAGCAGGGTGGGGAACTGTGAGCTCTTCTCTTTGCATAAAAAGGAGAAGAGCATCCCTTCCAAACTTGCAGGGACAGGCTGAAATTTGTGGCTAAGAAAAACCTTTTCCCTACTCCAAAAAAGGTCATTTTCAGCATAAGTTAAGACTACTGCAAGCATTATCAGGGCTTGCTAACAATAACCTGAATGAGAATGGGTCTCAGAGGGAGATGTATAAATATTCTCCATGGTTACAGATTTCAAACATAGCCATCTGAAGAGCAAGTGCCTTCACATCCCATTTAGTTCAATAAGAACAGAAGCATCTTCAAAAGCAAGTCATAGATCCTGTTTATATCACAGCCAAAAATCCCAATTATGGTATCTTAGCAAAACACACTTCGAAATAAGTGGGACATAAAGAAGGTATGTATTCAACATGGGTAAAGGCTTGGCTGATGTAATATGGCCAGTATAAGAAAACATGCTCTAAGAAAGGCATAGATCAATTAGAAAATGATGAGAAGTCTAGAAGACATGACCTATGAGAGAAGATGAAATAAATGTTCAGTCTAAAGAGGAGCCATCTGAAAAAGGACATGTAAAAGCATTCAAAAATACAAAAAACTGTCACAAGCAGAGAAAGAATCAAATTGAGAACTTGGAAGAGCAATCCACTGCAAGTTACTAAGTAAAGAAGCCACAACAGGCTCAGAAAATCCTGTGAGCCAAAATGCACATGGCCATGCTTTTGTAAGATGACAGTATCACATATGCTTATCCTGCTGTTACTCCTCCGCAGGCATCTTGCTGTGACAGCTGTTGGAGGCAGACTGCAGTGTTAGACAGACCTTTGCTCTGGACCACAAGAGCAGCTCTTGCAATCCTATGTGTTCTCCACACCCATGGTAAGTAAAGACAGAATGATTAGGCTTAAGTCTACACAAAGGAAAATTCAGGTTAATTAGGAAGAAAGAGAACCAAATGTCTCCCTACCAGTAAGGACAGTGATTCTTCTAACTGACTGCTCAGAGAAAAGGCAGGATCTCCATCACAGAAAGTTTTTAGAAAGAAACTGTTGTCAGCGGTGACAAATCTTGCCTTTGGAGAGAAGAATTGACTGGATGACCATCTTACAGTATGAGGATTTAATATTGAAAGGTTGTTAGCCCACCACCCTCCCTGCATAAGAGGTCTCTGAACTGGTCTGAAACCAGACCTGGGCTAGCTAGAAAACATCTGGTTGGAGCACACCTCTTCTATCATGCTGCAATATTATTTCCTTAGGTGGATTGCTAATTAAGAAAAGGTGAGGAAGAAGCCTATCTACCTGAGGCTGCAGCTGGGACAGTCATTGAGCACTAAGTACATCTGCCAACAGGCTCCACAAACCTTCTTTGCATGCTGAAAATATCTTGCAAACTGGTTGCTAGGTGCTCTGCTCCTTGACATTTACATGCTTGAGCAAAAACACATCTGCTGTTTAGCAAAACGTCATAATAAATGTCATTTTAAACATTCTCTGCTGCAGTTCTGATTAGCTTGTAAGCAAAACATGAGCATCATTTCAGTTCTTGGAGGGAAGTCCTGTTATGTGACAGCCAAATACAGGCTGTCTCTTAAAATGCTGGAGGGTGGTACAGCCACTTGTAGAAAGCAAGTTAAAAAGAAAAAAAGTTATATTTTACTGACAGTAATATCACAATTTAAAACCTTAACCAAAATAAATGGTTTTATAGGGACATTCCTATTAATTCATCACCTCTCAGTAATGCAAGCTAGAAAGAATGTGAGAAGGTTCAGGCAATCCATTACATAACCTGAAAAGAAAGGAGAGTCGATCTTTTAGTAGACACTAGCCTGGACCTCAAAAAAAAAAAGCCAAAACAAAACACAAACTGTATTTGATCTCTAGTTCTGGCCAATGCATAGCACAATGCTGGATTAGCAGCTTATTCTCCCTGTATGGATTTTTCAGGTGTTAGAGGAGAACAATGCTACTTTTGCCCGGTTTAGTTGTTGCAGGGGCTGTCTCTTGCCTTTGGTAAATGTTCTGGGGGACTGGCATGTCAGTACAGAGGCAAACAGGTAAACAAACACCACTAGGTGGCTTTCAGGGATGGAGTCCTATGGCTTTGCTGGACCAATAAAACTCATGACAGAATGCTACAAAATGGTTTCTTCTTGACAGCTCTTTACATCAGCTTTGAATAGTTAAATACATCATTTGCTGAGTCTGTCAGGGACTCGCTGCTATTATGGCTGGCTGGAGCAGGGGCAGCGCAAGAAGAGCATTCACTGCAGCACCACTCCTGGGAGGAGCTGGACTGATAACAGGTAGCCCGCATCCCACCAACTCCTGCTGAGCTGCAAGAAGCTGTGAGAAGGGCAAATGGAAAAGCAGGTCCTTATTTCATCCCTGCTGCTATTATACAAATAAATCAATAGGGAGCAGAGGCTTTCAAACTCTAAACCAAAGCGACGATGATCAAAAGCCTTTACTGGGCTGGCTGTTCAGTGACAAGGCACCAGGGAAAGTTTGAGCAGTGTGACACTGGCTCCCAAGGGGTGTATTGTCAGCATTGCAACAGACTGACAGCCTCCGAATGACAGCAAAGGAATGAGCGACAATTACACAATGTTACAGGAGTTTTGGGTACCTCACACATCCGTGGCTTCTGCAGTACCACTCAGACTAGCATGCTTGGGCTAGGCTTGCAACCTTTAGCCATTACATCAGATAGAGAATAAGAGAGAGAAGGTCTTGGCAGATATGTCTTCTGGGACAAGGTGATGCCAGGCGATCCATTGCAGACGGATGTGACAAACTCCCAAAAGCTGTTAAATATTGCATTCCGTGCTAGTTTGGCTTGACTTCAATAACCAGAAGTCTTCTGCACCACTGGGTTCATTAAACTACCCATTAGCTGATTAGATCCGAATTTAGCAACACTGAAGAAACTCAACACAAGGGTCAGATTTGTCACAGTCCATAGATTAAGGAAGCTGGAGAATCCTGCCACATACCAAATTGTATGAATCTATACCCAGCCACAACATTGCATAGAGTATAAGGCGAGAAAACTTAGAAGGAAAAAATGGTCTTAAGTAAGTATGAACTTGGGTTAAAAAGGGAAGAAGGAAAAAAATGTATTTATGTAAATTAGGGATTCTGAGAGACAGAAATGGTTACAGTTAACAAAGCTGATCTAAATATGAAAGGATATATAAAAGCTACTCTTGGCACTGCAGGCTTTGGGGTTTTCACTGTAGATCTTTCAATACTTGGTGTTTGATTTCAAGATCAAGCTCTTGGAGACAAGAGAATAAGATAAGAATTTCAATTTGTTTCTTGCAAGGAAAAGCTCAAAACTTGAGCAAACCCCCACTGTAACTTGTGGGCCCAAACAAGAACCACCACCTGTAACCCTGCAGGACAGATAAAAGGAACCATAAACATAACTAGGGTGACAATCCACCAGCATTGGGATTGGAGATGCTGCAGACTCCATTGCTCTTGGTACCATGCTTCTGGCTCAGATATTCTCTAGAAGGAAAGTCACCATCACTAGTATAACAACAGAAAGCTAGCTTTGCCTGGTCACCAGTGTCAAGCCCAAGTCAGGGAGGCTCAAACATCTCTCATTCATCCTTTAGACATTGTGCATGGGCCCCATCCACATGCTTACAGACGTGCCAAGACAGTCTCTCTCTGACTTCTTGTGAAATATGTACTTCTGCAAGAGGGAAGAGGAATGATAAAGGCTGCTGCTCCACTCTGCACGTTCAGTGGATTGCATCTTTGAAAAAGATAAACGAATTTGCTGAAGGATTCCCCGTCATCTTAAGACTAAGAGCTCCATTCTGGTGTTTGTAAGCAGGCACACCACCAATTATTGTTAAAAGTGATGTATTTGCCCCGAAACCTTACAGCTCAATCTGTTGTAACGAGTCTAACAGTCATAATAATGAAAACTTCCACTTCTGTCATAGCAGATGAAAAAGGAGAAATGCTGATACTATGAGGAAAAGCTTTATCAATATACATCTGACAACACACATTTATAAACAATACAGATAATACTAGCAGGCATTCAAATGCCCTAACTGTGTAAATCTGTGTTAATTAGAGCTACAAACAGTTAGCAGGGGAGGTCTGTTTCACAGCATCTGATGATTATGCATGTTTTGGGGGCTATTTTTAAAGAGCTGAAGGCAGAGTAAGATTATTTCAGGAACATTTCAGTGTGTTGTTTCCCACAAAGCCTAAGTGATTAGTGCTGAGGGTAATTTGTGTGGAGGTGTTTATCACTTTTGGGCTAGTATTTTTTACTACAGTTTTTCTATTAATTCAGCAGTTTGGTACCCAGCTGACACACCGAGGGCTGATACCATGGAAAAGCAGATAGAATACTATAAATAAAGACCAGCTCAGAGTGGGGGCATTTGACTGATGCTGTGAATCTACTCTTACTGAGAAAGGATGGCTTTTCTGGCTGCTCTCTAGAAAAACAACAGCAGACAGCTACGTTAAAATAAGTTGAACTAATCATACAAAAATAAGCTAAATTTCTACAAGTTATTCAAGGCCACGTTTTTAATAACTCCGTCTGGAAGGAAGGGAAAATTGAGATTCAGGATCGTACCTTGTGCCATATTTTCTTCCTATAGCTTTCAAATGTCATTGACTATAATTTAGTCAATTATTTAATTGAAGATTTATAGTTTTGTCTCTACAGGAATAGACCAGGAATCTAGTTCATGTTTAAATATTAAGAAATGTGCATCCTATTTGGAAGGAGGAGAATCCCATGTAAATTTTTGCTGGAGTGATCTCAAAGATTTTCTTATTTATGGGGAAAGGAGGATAGGGAAAGGATACTAACTAGTATGAGATACAGAACAGCCTAAAAATTAGGACTCCAACTTGAGAGATTTATATGAAGTTCTAAATTGTACAATAGCCTTCCATGAATCAAGATCCATTTTAAGCACTCCTCAGAGCTAATGGTAACCATATTAATCAACATGTTTTAATTCATTGTAAAGATAATTACAATAAACCTTTCAGACTCATGTCAAAATACCCTATTCAGATGAAGTCCTTAAGGAGCTGAACTGCACAAGAGAAGTTACCATTTGGATCACAGCAAAAAAAAAAAAAAAAAGCAGCCACAAACCAAAACAAATGCATTAGCCCAATGCAGTTTTCTTAGAGGTACCCTGAAAATTAGCTCCATCATTTGCAATAATATATCTTTTAGAAAGCTGAGCCCTGTGGAGCACTGGCCCAGTTACCATAACATCAAAGCATAATACTTATAACTCATTCCTTCACACCACCTGAGCAAAAAAAAAATCTCATGGAAGGTGGACATCCCACCCATTGTAGTATAAACTGAATTGTTTAACTAACACTGGCTTTCTGGTCACATTTCTGGATTATACTGCAGACCACAAAGTTATAGAAACTGGGAATACGTTGCTTAAGATTTGGTTTATGTTTAAAGCAAAAACCCTTCATTCATTCCGAGATTGATTTACCACAAATGCTGGCAAATTCCACTTCTGCATTTGCTAATACAAGAGATCTGCATCTCTGGTTCTGTGTGCAAACAGATCTCTATAAAGCAGAGTTCCTCAGAAATAATTCCAGAGCTGATTACCAGATTGGGTTGCAACCCCCTGACACGCATAGAAGAAAGATTAGCAAGAAATTTATTGCATCAAAACATTACGTACTTTGAAAAAAAAAAAAAAAAAAAGAACCATTATTGGGAGGGATTTCTTATGACTAGGAAACTAAAAGTGAAAGAAAATAAAGGCTCCCACAGCTTTTAATATAAAAATATTACCTTTAAAAATATTTTAGATGTGCTTGCCTATCCTGAATAAACAGAGACATGAAAGTAATTTTTATCATTTTAAATAAATATTTTACAAAATGTTAGAAAAATATTTTTTCTTTTCTAAGCATTCTGACCTGGCAATTTATTTTTCTAATTCACTAAATTAAAATAGAGAATAGGTCAAATTACCAAAACCTAATTTGTAGTGCAGAGATCACGGTGAGTAATCTCACTCAATGAAGCTGTAATCAATGCCTGAGCAACTCCATTATTAGTATCATTATGCTATTTATGCTCTGTATTGCTAAAGTCTTCACCATAAATAGTCTTCAAAGGCAAAATTTGCATAAGCTGAAGCATGTATTACTCCAGAGTTTTGCAAACAACCTCTTGTACAAGTGAAGTAGCTCTCATACAAGAGAACATGAGACCTAGAAGGTCAGGTTCAGACATTGGTTTAAGTCAGCCTGCGTAAGATGTCAGTTTTGCCTTTTAACAACAAAAGCAGCTAAAATGGGTAGAAAATATTCTAGCAGTAGTTAAAGTAATGGGAGTTCATGCTTGCTAGTGGCAATTACAGCAGCTTTCTTCAGGAGCATCTCTGTCTGGACCATTTCATATTGACTATGAGACCATATGATACAGCCAGGCTATTCTCCATTTAGAAGGGATTCCACTTGTGAACAGCAGGATCTTTTTGGCTGAAATAGTCCTCCTAAAATTCCACTGACAGCAACATAGGAAATTTCAATGCGAGCAGTTAAAACATAGCCAAAAAAAGTAAAATAAAATTACTAAACAACTGAGAAGGTCTCAGAGCAAGTGGTCCCCACTACCACCCATTGAAACAGCTCTTTTGGTTTTTGCATGCCTACTGTGGCACATAGGCACCAGCTTTGAACATTCACCTAAGACACTAGCACAATTGCTCAGCCAGTGAAGGAATTTCTTAGCTGTTAAATAAGTAGTATCAGCTCAGTGCACTGAGAAAACCTGTGGTTTCCTAAACTGTCTTTTTTTCCTAGTAGCAGGAAGGGAGCAGCTTTGTCACTATTGTTCACCAAGTACCTATTACGCTAGTTCCACCCAGCAGCACCTGTAAGGACTTCAGGCATTCTGGGTGTCACTGCCCTAAGGCCCAAGATCTCCCCAGCACTAGCGACAAAATACAGAGACAAGATATGCAGAAGTTGCTTTGTGCCAAAACCTCTAGAACCACCTCTTCTGAAAAACACAGAAGTCAAAGCAGTTCCATAAGCTTGTAAACCCATAACTAAGAATCCCCCTTTATCAAGTCAGAATAAATATAACAAAGTTCGGTTTATTTAGTAAAACATATTTTTTTATTTTATGGAAAGAAAAAAGGAATTGCTCTCATCAGCTTTGTTACCAAAGTATTCAATAAGCTGGTCAAGGACTTAAAAAAAGCACAGCAGTCCTACAGGTCTATGGAAAAAGTAATTAAATGTCTTCTTCAATTAACCTCAGGCACAAGCGGCAGTGTTTATTTCATGAGATTCAGTTTTACCTGGTGATATAGGTGCAAAGCAATATTTCATAATCTCCAAAAGATCTTATTCCAATATCCAAAGCTATAACCTTTCTAGTGATACAAAAATTAAATGTTATCCTAGAGATATGTACTTCTTAATATCACTAGTCTCCGTCTAGATGAATATTAAACAAAGGCTAACAAGATATGGAAAGCTATTAAAAAGCCAGATCTCCCTATACACCACTGGAACAAATTAGCTGGTTTCAGCTGAAGAATGCCATGCAGACATCTGTGAGAGAAACAAATGTACAGGCTGAATTTCACTTATGCAGGACAAAAAAAAAAATCAACTGCCATTGCTGCCGAGAAGTAACTTAGTTGTACAAGTAAAGGCAGTTACTTTATTACCACAAAGCTTTGAGAGTGCATGCATTCAGCGTGTTTTGAAGTGATAGCCAGTGATGCCTTTATAAATTCACAATGTGAAGTTTGGCTATTATCACCATAAGATCCCATGTTGCTACAGAATTGAATCTGCAAGGTGATTATCTGGTGATTCAGTCTGTGGCCTACACACAATCTTAATGTTTATACACAGGCCACTGAGACATGTTCTGACTCCTTTAGATTCAGATAAAAGGAATTAATTATAGATGGAAAATGAAGGCTTTAAAATTGAAGCAGAAGGTCAGCTCTTCAACTGGCATGGAAGGGCTCAGCTCCAGTGATACAGTTTAGCTGTCGCCACTTAAGCAACCTTTGAAGTCCCCGTAAAAATGCCAAATCTGAAAGGAAGCAGGGAGAGAAATCACTCTCCTTTAATTCCAGACAGACAATGCCATAAGTAAACTTTGTGTTTGTTTATGTGACAGAAAAATTACTTATGTATTTACTCTGAAAATGCTGCTAGCATTACATGGCATAATCCAATTATAGCGATGCCAAGTTTACACCAACCACTTTCACTTTCCAATGGTCTATGTGGAAAGAAGCAAACTGTGATGCCAAGATCTAGGTCTGGACTAATGAGATCTTTTGGTAAATCCTATTTTATTTGTGATCAAGCATTAATTTATAAGTGATACAACTAAAGCAGAGATTAATTCCTTAGAGCTTTGCCTTAATACACACTGCCAGTCCTGTCTTTCGAAACAGAGGACATGCATCATGTTCTGTAGCTTGTCTCCTCTCAGGTGTTTCACACTGACAGCTACAGAAACTGCAAAGATGAGAGGGGCTGTGAAGACGGAGCCCTATTCATATATAAGCAGCCCAGCGTAGGGAGATTCGCACGTGTCCCATCTACGCAGTACTGCTTTATGCTATGTTAAAGGGGTAGGAGATAATATGAAAGTGGTCAGCATTGCCCATAGGCAGTGGGTTGCTCTCTGCCAAAAGAAGTTTCCCCAAGTTATTGCTGGCAGCTGTCCCTTATGGGAACAGCATCAAGATGGGTGGAGAGGTACCTTAGCTAGTTTAGCCAAACTGAAAATGAAGACACAGGAAACATGGCAGAAAATGATCATCTCCCACCATTGGAACATCCATCCAGCTGCCAAGATCATTACAAACAAGCGCTTTATGGCAGAACTTATGAGAAACATCCTGTCTAAGAAAATAGAACGTAATTCCTCAGCAGTTGGCTTAGAAAAAAAAAAAATAGGCATTTGATAGCCCAAATTTTGTTACCAGAACTATTCTGTATCCTTCAGAGTCTTCTACCGCACCCCTAGTTACATGATAGTTCACTCAAAGGAAGATTACTGCAGAGGATGGAGCATGGAAGCTTATTGCAGTTGATGACTGTCACAGAAAAGCAAAGGCAGAGCCAAGGAAAACCCCAAATCAAATCAGAATCCAGTTGTGTAACAGAAAGCTGTTTCTTTTAAGAGGTGTGGAACTGCTTTGCACCTGTTGTTCTGGGTGGAAGTTGCACTCCTGTAAATTGACAGAACTATTATACAAATTAAGCCTACTTAATGCAATATTATTGTATATTTTGCATTTACTGATGTCAGTAACCATAACTGGTCCAAACACATTGCAGTCAAATGTTAACCTAGTGCAGTAGAAAATTATTTTTAAATCACATAACAGATGATGTTCAAAACAAATGCAGTGGTGAATAAGTGCCCTCTTAAGGGCATTTGGTATGAATAATATTCCTTCAATGCACTTACATAATTTTGAAGTTCAACACTGAGTATTTGCCCACAGCCAAAATGGCAGCTTCTAACATCCCCCCCCCCCTCAGTATTTCAAAAGTGCTGTGAAAGGTTTTGAAATATTAGCTAGAATCCCAGTCATTTGTATTTCTAAACAAAATCATCAGTCACTGGGGGCACTGAGTTGGCAAAAAGTTATATAAAAATAGTCATTCCAGTGTATGATACTCATCTGTTCTGTTCCTCTAGTAGGAATTAATACCAGAATGTTTTCACTTCCCTGGGGTAGGGGAGGGAAATAAGTAGAGGGAGAATAAACTAATAGATTTAGTCTTTGGCTGCAGAAAGCTAAGACAAAAGTAAGAAATCTTCCTAATTACTCATAGAGCAGACATTGCTATGTTTTCCTGATCACATAAATACACCCCAGCCTGAGAGGAAGAGAAAAATTCAAGTGCCATTTTTTGTTACTAATCAATACAAAAGAAGCACGTGTCAGGCATGAAATTACCTTCAGAAACCATAGTAAGAGACCTATAGGTAAAGACCTACATGCTCTTCCAAAAAAGGCTTAACTATGCCACATGGGATCCTTTGGGAGAGTTCCCACAAGTTTAGGATGCTGCGACAGCAAGACAGAACACAGAGCCTCACTTTTTTCCAGACACATAGTTATTGCAGAAAAGAGGTTTACCAGAAGCTGAAGCCTGCTCAGAATGGACTGTAACACAGTCTTTGCCATTTAAGAGCTCTCAATGTGATCAGAGTGGCAATTTCAGGCTACACACACAATTTGGATAAGTTGAATAATCTTCTCTCCTTCCAACGGGATATCCTAATGGTCATTTTCACATCTTAGGTCAGTGAAGCTAGCATCTCAACATTAAACAGATGGGTCCTTGCTTACAACAGTGCTGCAGGGAACAGATACCTAGGATACTGCCAGATTTTATCATCATATACATTCAGCTGTAAAACTAACTCAAAACAAGGAAAGTAACTTCTTCAGAGTTTTCCGTCTAGCAGGGCCCAAAATCCAGGTCAGCTCTACACTTCAAAGCTTTTCATCAGGTCAGCTAATGTTACGTGGGCATCAAGGATTTGCTTAGGCATTGTTCTCACATAGCTGAAATAGGGTCAAAAAGAGTGGATAAAAGCATGGTCTTTCTGATAGGAGACACCTATAAACTGCTGAACATGGAAAAATCTTCACTCCAACTTTGCGACTTTAGCCCCAGGCAAACCAAATGGTAATACCAGTTGATCCCCATGAAGGCAGTAGTTTGTTTTGGGGGTGGGTTTTTTTTTCCCCCCTCTTCTTCTCAAAGGGCTGGGTCTTCCTATTCCTTTTGCTATGTTTCTTGAACATAGCTTGATCAAGAGACTTTCTACTTTCAAAGTAGCTATAGCAGTCATTGCTTCAGCAGGTAGACCAGCCTATAAGGAAAAATATTTCAGGAACTCCAGATCTGAAGGTCTACTTTTGAACAACACAGCCCCATATTTCCTCTCTTATAATCTTATATTTTAGATATTACTTATGGAGGAAACTAATGTTTCTCAAAAGAAATTGATCTAGAAGTATTTGCTTTGGACATTTAGAGACAAAAGCTTGCTTTTGGAGCGTTTTCCAACAACATGCAGCAGCAGCCAGCAGAGAGAAGCAGTCCTAGGAAAAAACATTACCAGCTACAGCCAGAAGAGAGGTAGCCCTGTAAACCTTTCCTAGCCTGCTTTTGGAAGCGATTATTTGGAAGATTTTCTTCACTTCTCCAGAAAGCACAAGAGAAATTGGGGTGGGGAGAGATGCAGAAGAAACTGAAAGAAGTCTATCTTAAGGTTGACAGTAATGTTCCACTGAGGTGTGTCTCGCCCCTTTTCTGATGTCTTTTTAAGGCACCAGTTCTGCAAGGGTAGGATGCATCAGTTGCTGTGGCTGCATAACATTATACTTTCAAATCAACACTTCTGGCTTTCCACTATTTCAGTGGGCCAAGCAGGAGAATAAGACACTGCTCCCATTTTTCACTGCAGATGTCTTTTTGGGAGAGACCTGGCAGCAAATGAAGGCTGGTACAAGAGCACAGAATTCCCACACCACATGCCGAGCCGTACACTGCTCCACCTACACACATCACCTTCTGTTGTCAGCTGCTTGCAACTCCTCAGACTCTGCATACTGGATAAAAAATTGCCAAGTGTGTTACATAAACTGCTTTAATTTATTTGATTAATTATTTTTTTAGGAACACACCTGTTTTAAGAACCCATGATGATCCAATGAGTAATCGTCGACAATGACACCACAGTGGAAATTGATGTCTTACAGATTTAAACTACCAGGTTATAGAATCACTGTGGAAATACCGATGTTATCCTTCCATAGATGTTTTAATTTGCAAGAATAAGCGTTACACAAAATAGCCTTTAAACAACTGTCCTAGCTTAGCATAGCCAGTCATCACAGGACATAACCATGATGCAGTATGTGACCAGCTAGCCCTGCGATATGGTATTGCCATTGCTAGTAACAGCCCACAAGCTTTGTATCAAGTTTGCAGAGCCTCAGGACAGCCTTATCAGGCTTGCTCTATCTGAACTTACATTGACCTGCCTGCAACTCAGTTTTAGCTTCATTTAGCTGTAACAAGATTTTTTCTAATTGACTAGGTGTCTATGGCTAATTTGTTTTACTTCTGTGTATCTTTGTATGGTACCACCATGGGTTCACGGCTAACATAAGTGTAGTACAGAGAAATGCAGCTTGATATGATATATCAGAGGCCTGGGGAAGTGTAGGCACAGGATGCTGTGTAGAAGCACAGGCATCGGATATGAGATGGGGCACAGGCTTGGAAAAAACTTGGTTTAGGAGTAACAAAGGGAACAAAGAAATAATATCTAACAGAAGCAAAATGGTCATATATAGTAAAATTTGAATCTAACATGGAGCTGCAGAACAATGAAGAAAAAGCAAAAGGTACACAACTGCATTAGCAGGCAGATAGAAGGGAACCGAAGTAGATCCTAGGGTAAGGAAGAAACAGCCAGCAACAGGAAAATCCTGTTCTTCCTGGTGAAGGACTCCAGATGCTAACAAGTCACCTCAACACCAGAGTGAAACCACAGGTCATGGGACTTCAGGAAATGGAACAGCTATGTCAGTGTAGTTTGCAGTTTGGTAGTAGACTGGTTTATGTACTTGAGATATTATTATTGTGTCATGTAAATGTATTGGGACCAAAGCTACGCTAAGGGGATTTCTAAAGAAGCACTGCATTGCACTGAGGAGCGCATATCCAAGTTAATACAGAACTTCAGCCGAGTACTTTGTCTAGTCCCACATCACACTGTAGTACTGACCTGAGAGTTTAAATAATAAAGCAAGAAACTCCTTTAATGGACCATAACTGAAAAAACTGCCCAGAAAGAAGGCTCCATCTAATGTTATTGTCCCAGATATGCATCCTCATTTAATACCTAAAAAGCAAGCTGCTTTCCAGCGTTATCCCAGTCACATACGAGTTTTACTAGCAACAATTTTCTCCTTAGACTTGTACTTAGCTATTCCTAATTACATGCAAGGCTTTTTTTCTGGTCAGATTAGACTCCTACATATACACAGGGCTCGTCTTACTCGGGCTTCCCGCAGTCTTCATATAGTCAGGGAGACAGGGGAAGGGAGCTTTCTCTCCATCCCATGACTGCAATTATAGACATTGGGTAGTGCTAGCAGCAGAGGGGACACTGCTACCTTTTCATCCTTTCTCCCAGTAGTCTGTCTTTGTCACAGTTCCTAAATTATCCTGCTGTGGAAATGCTAGTTTCATTTACCGTTATTCTCCCCAAACTCTTAGGCTGGAAAGCTTTACAAGTCTGTTCCAGTTGTACTGACATAAATCATATTACATAATGTAAAAACAATACTAATCAGTTTATCTAGGACTCTACACCTAATTTCTTCATTTCTTTCCCTGTGAAAAGCTCGAGCTGGAAAGGTCTTCAGGAAGATGAAGATTGCTCTACTTGTTTCTCTAAGAGAGAACTTTGGGAGCTAGTTGTATCTAAAGTGTGCTCCTTGTGCCTTCACAAGATAAGCACAAGAAAAACACAGTTTTGTTAAGTGTCTCTTAATAACTATGGATCCATCACCACAGTTATGTCCATTTCTCAGACAGGAACACAGTACATTTATTGCTTCCTCTTGTCTTGGATCCATGGATTAATTCTGATTAAGTGGTGTTCTTTTCAACAGGGCATTACTGATAGCCTAAGTTTATCCTTTTTACAATTACATCCATAAGGATAAAGAACATTTAGGAGATGCAAGTGAGGAGATGAAAGGCAGCTGGAAAAAGCAATGGAGGTAAGTGACTAATGGACAAATTTACTCTGAATATATTCTCTGTGGAAACTTTCTATTCCTGCTCAAATTTGCTCTATGAGATGACATTCTCTTTCACTCCCCCACACGCCCATTTGCATTTCACACACAGGTCTGACCAACAGTAACTGAGGAAGAGAAATACTATTATAGACAGTAAATGTGCAAACCTGACCTTTTCTCTAATTGGATAATGTCTCCTAAGACACCCAGAGTCTAATTTTGTTCTGAGTTACATGGATGTAAATCAGGATGAGTTTCTTCTGAGATCAGAAGAATTATATTCTTAGCCTTTATGCCTTCTGGTGGTCTGTTACACAAAAGCACACGTCCTTTTGCCGTAGATAGAGATTTGTCTGTCTATAGCATGTTGCCACTAGATCCAAGATGAACCAGCCTCTTTAATTAAAATACAGGGCAAGATGGCAATAGATGCCAACAGTAACTATTGATTTGTCCAGTCCCTGAATCACTCACTAGCACGATGACTAGCATTAAACTATGGCTTGGTCTTAGGTGACATGGCACACAACAACGTTGCTGTGTAAGGAAACCTATTCATGAGCATTTGCATTCTTCAGGCCAGCTTTTAAAGACTAGGTCCCAAAGGCAGTAGAAAATTAGAAGGCTTTTGTAAACTGATGGCAATTAGCCTCCAAGTCATCAGTACCGCTTAACATGAAATTTCATCTTTAGAATCATTAGTTATAGAAATAAAGCTAGCCTGATAGTTTCAAACAGAATTCCCACAGTTTTCTTTTGGGAGGAGGCTACCTCCTGGCTATAAAACTGACAGCCCACTAATGAGAGGCTTGGGAAAAGCATGTAAGCATGTGAAAAAAGCACGCTTGCCAGAATTTAGAAGTTATCTTCATCTCAGTTTTAACCTAGGAAAAAAAATGTTTTTGAAAAAGTGTCCCAATTAATTTTAAGTCCACAAAACAGCATTTTTGATCAAACAGATGAACTCTGATATACAGGGAACCAATTTTCCTAGTTAGTCACAGGAAGTGTTGCAGTAGTCACTTTTAATGAGTGAAAAAAATAAAAGACTGTGGGAGCAGACATAAGCCACTGAAAAAATGCAACATGGCTGAAATCCTGGTCCATAAGCTTATAGAAGAATAAACATCAAAGCATTTTAGGGCATTAGCAAGTTAAGATGGATTTAATCAAAAGAATATTTACATATGAATAATATAGTTGTTACACATTTATAGCCCATCCATGGAAAATTAAATTAATTTGCAATGCAAACCAGCTGGGTCAGCTAATGAATGCCAATGAATGATGAACACCACTAATGACAGAACTGTATTTAATTGGTTTTAAAAAAGCTTACTTTTTTTGGTAAGTGCTTATTGTACACTATAAAGAATTTCTAGTGTCACTGTGTAACTGGTAAAGAGATCAGTACAGAGGGGAACCCATCAGAGCACGTTATGATCTTTGTATTTCCTTTTTACAAACACGGATTAGGTTAACCAACAAACAACAAAAATGCACTTATAAAGGTGGTTAAAAAAATGTGGAAGCTGGGCAAAATGCACTACAGTTAGTTGCAACTTGTTCATATCTATTTGAAAAGGCATCATTGTGTGAAGGAATTTGCCTGGTGGCATTTCAATACAGTAGGAGGCAGCCCAAAGATGACTGAAGGAAGGATTGACTCTCATCTTCCTTTCTCCACTTTCCTGTCTTTCCCATTTTTATGTTTGATGTATCTGAGAGCACATAAGGAGGCTTCTTCCACTGGCATGTGATGGAGGACAAAGCACAGGGTAAAAGGTGGCAGCATAAAGTATGAGGTATCTCAGTGGAGACAGTTGGTTTTTTGCTCCTCTGTCCCCCACCTAAGTGATCAGGTGAACAACTTACCATGCAAACACCTAAACGCAAATACCTCAGAAAGAGCACATTAAGAATTAGAAACACCATCAAGATTAATCATCTCATCTCCCCCCATAGCAATCATCCCTAGATACTGAACATTTGATAAATACAAGTTGAGAGTATTTGCACTAAGTTTTGCCTTCAAGGTTGCTGCTCCCATCTCAGGCCTTCAGAACTGCCCAGAACCCTACAGAGCATGAGGGCGATAACAGCACCACCTCTAAAAATGCTCAGTGACTGCATTCCCAAGCCTTGCTGGTGCAGAAGAGTCTGAATTAAGGACTAACACTTTGGTCAGCTTTAAAGCCCATTTGACCATGGCACTCAGTCCAGAAGGCCAGGCTAAATCCAGTCCCCAACAAACCTGACAAGCAGCACACAATGTGGAGGTAAGGGCCACAGCACCAACTGTTTTCACCTACTGGTTCACTAGTGCACCAAATTACCAGCATATATAGATATAACCTAATAGCAACAAGCAAAGAAAAGTTCTCTCAGAGGGCTTCCTGCAGGTTGAAATTACACACAAAAGTCATATAGAAGCTGGTTATTGAGACCAGTGCTAGCAACAGCTTGCTAGCTGCAAAAGCCAATGTAGAGATTAAAAATTGTACAGCTCATGAAACCAAGAGCAGGTAAATATCTTCAGATGCATTTGCTTAGAGTAATAGCAATTTTTTTAATTCAACTAATCAAACATCAGCATGCCCTCATTTCCCCTCCAAAGCCGCCCCCCATAAATATTTCAGTATGCCTAGAACACTACAATTGCAAACTGTTTCAAGCGATGTGCAATAAAGGCAGCCCAAGATTACCCTTTCACTGAGATTTATGTTAAGACTAATACCATAAAAATATATTTACCCATCATCAGGATGTAGTTAATATTTTTCGTGTCATAGAAGCAGATACAGCCCAAGACCCACTGTAGTAAACAATTAGTAGAAAGACTAGGATTTCCAGTCACAGCCCTCTGGGATGGTTACGTCTGAAATGTCGTTTCAAAGAAATCCATCTTGAGGAATGTTGCCCAAACAAACATAAGAAAGTTAAAGGCACAACTCTGTATAGAGTGTTACTACGATGTGTCAAGTTTTGATCATGGTTTGTGTTGTGTTTGTTTATGAGGTGCTTTCTAGCCATTTTTACAGGAAGGAAATAAGTTACTGGTGTGTTCAGGGCAATAAAAATTAAGATTTGAGGCACAATTAAGGAAAATAACTAAATACACCAAGCACTTTAACAACAGAACTGTGCATAAGCTCCTACTCTATCTGCCCAGAAAGTATTTCATAAGGGAATTTGAGTTAACACATCCAACTTGTGAAATACCACTCAAAGACATGAAAAACACCCTCCCCCCCGAATAATTATACCTTTCATTCATCAGTGACACACAGTGGTTAGGATTCTAAGAGCAGATCATGAAGCTGTCTTCCATATTCTGCCATTTGGAAGCTTGTAATATCACACACCTCCATTCCTTTTGGTTAGGAGACCCAGTAACACTTTACTGCCATCTGTTATTTTGGGACTCCTCATGACTATTTCATGATCCTGTCAGAGCACCACCTCGCTGTTATTGTTTATTATGGCAGACGAACAGCTAGCTCTGACACGGCTCTGTGTGTAGCTGCACATCCTGTGATATCTGAGACATCTCCTACCTCCAGAGGCTCTTGTTAAAGGAACGCAGGAGCTCATAAATAAGGTGTGCAAAAGCAAAATGAAATACAATCCTTTGCAGTAAATTATGTGTGAACTTGATGATACTGGTTCCACTCATCCATGATTATTAAAAGTTGCAAGGAGGTTGCCGTGGAGGCCTCTTTGGCCACCCTTAGGACACTGAAGAGGAAATACGACATTCCATTTTTTAATGTAGGTTGTGTTAAAAAAATAGTACATAACAGCAGAAATTTTGTCACAGCCCTCTTCAAGCTAATGAAATTCTGCTCAAAATCATGACAAAATTCCTTCTGGTTGAAAAAACCAAACAACTCAAGAACATATGCATTTAAGTACCTTGAGTGTGCCAAGACAGGTAGAAGTGCAAGGAGGGTTTAGTAGTCCATATGAATCTGATAGAAACACTGTTGCCATAACAACAGCATATTCAAAAGATGGGGGAAATGCCAGAAAGACAACTAATAATGAAAAAGACCTAGTTTCAAGTCTTCTCTATTATATGCTACAGCTCATTTACCACAGCTAAATAAGCACAGACTGCACGCAATGCGTTTCCAACCAGCAAGCATCTATTTTCTTTGCTACTCCTCATCTTTATCATATCTAAATAATTCAGAAAGCATTAGTCATTATAGTACCCTTGTGAGGAAAGTGGCTTACCCTAATGCCAAACAGCAGTGGTAAAGTCAATCAAAGAGCACCAATCAACCTGCCTAAAAAGTCATATTAGAAGCCTACCACAGAAGCACAACTGCATTCCAGACTGACACAACTGTACACAACCTTACCTTCAGGATCTCCCTCCCCACCACTGCTGAGCAGATACTCAGCCCCTTCCCCAAAATTCTGAAAAGGTCAGACCTGGATATTTGGGTAACAGAGAAAGCCCTGTACTGACTAATTGGTGCAGTGAGCATTAGGGATTCCCTCCTGCATTCGTTCCAATTACAAAACAGGCTCCCCAGGTTCTACTGAAAAAAGCAGTTATTTCCTCATTTGCACGAGCTGTACTTATGTGGAAGGAAATGCCTGGAATGGGATCTCTCTTTAAAGGGACAATGGTCTCCAGAACAATTTACTAAGCATAAATCTGTCATCTGCATGACATTGCCTGGAAGAATTGCCACTCAGGACAGAGGATGTGGAGCTACTAGTAAATGTAATCTTTTTCTTTTCTTCCCCCCCCACTTTCTTGTATTCCTCTTGAGGCTGAACTACTGCAGTTCTTTATTTCCCTAGAGTTCCTAAATGCTATTATTACTCCTTGGATACATCTGACTCGGAGCCCTACAACTTGCTTCTTCACAGGTTTCAGCCAAGCCTTTCTGACATGGGACAAATTCTTATAAAGGCTTTTTAATTGATTTTAAGAGTTTTACATGTTGCATGGAAGGCTGCTTTTTAGCCATGACCTGTTGTACTTTATCAGTCTTCTTACCTCAAATATATTTAGGATGTCACAAGAATTTTAACAAGCTATTCACTAGGCTTCTGTTGAATATTCCTTATGGCCATAGAAGCTTTTCTTCTGCATATCTGTCTTGTGGTCATGAAATTAGCCCACAGATGGTGTTTAAGTCAACTCCATCATGCATTTCTGTTGCTGACGCAGCTGGATAATACGACACCGGCGGGTAGTAAAATCTGGGGTAAATAGTGCCTTTTACCTATAACACACTACTATGCTGCTGCTTTACAGTGCCATTAGAGAGAAGTATTAGTCAGTGACATGGCACATAGCACCCAGCTGCATGTCTGCTCATCTTCCCTGCTCCCTTTCAAAGCGATAGGCAGTCTGAGTTCAAATCCCTGCTCCTCCTGGGGATGTTTGACCCCATGTCTCCCATCTCTTAGCATATGGGCCACTCTACAAGGCTTTACAGGTAGAGAGAGAGACCACAGGACCTTTGCTGGGGGACTTAGGTTGTGATCCTCCACTCCAAAAATATTCTGCATGACCACCTGTCCTTCACTGGAATACAAATTCAGGTCTCTTAAGACATGCCCAGCCCTACCTCTTGACTAATACAGAATCAGTACAGCAGTGCCAAAAAACACTGCACCCAGATTAATTTACAGGAGCAGAACATTCTCCGAGTCTCCCCCTCTGCACAACAGGCAAGGGGAGCTCCACAAAATACCACAGCCCGTCACTGTACTCAGCTCACCCTACTCACATGCTCCATTACTGCAATAAAAAAAACCTATAACATGAGGAAGATAACCCCATAAAATCAGCTGGCAAATACTGTGTTCTAGACTAGCATAAGCCTTCAGATCATAGCCTTGAATTCAGATAATATGAGCAAGTACTTTATCTCAGAAAAAAAACTTTCCTGACTTAGAAGAAATTCTACCAAAAAGAAAAAAATTGCTGAAAGCTGTCTTCTGTAAATGGCAGCAAGTCATTAGCCTCTTGATTTCCCATGTCATTTACTTGGTTGATCTAGTCACTTTACATAGGTGACTCTTTGGAGAGCCAAATCTAGTATTATTTTACTAGAGTTACATTTCCTCAAAATACAGCAGTGCTAAATGTTCTGGTTTTCCTTTGGCAAGACCTCAGTGGGAATCTCTAAGGGTAAGTAAGTATAGCCATCCATACAAAGCTCTTTGCAACAACATTTGGATCACTCAGTTTTTTGCGTATGCTGAGACTCACTCAAGGTCACAGAACAATTTATTGTCAGAGCCAGCATGGTTTCCTTTTTCTGGACCCCCTGCTCTAAAGACTTTGAAGTATCAGCTTCAATACTTCTCTTTGTGACTTCTAATAGTACAGGGATTTTTTGGCCATCTGTTTTTCCTCCATGTAAGATTTGGCCCAGTGTAGTTTTCTTAGCTATTGCTACTACACTTGAACTTACATAATTTTCATTCCTTTTTCTTATTAGGGATGAAAAATACCACCAAGCGCCTGCAGCAGGGCAGGTGTGATGCCACAGCCCAGGTTTTTTTTGTGTCTAGATTTCCAGTTCCTGAAGTTTATTGAAAACTATGGTGCTTCCTCAGAATCACGCCTTGTCTGGGATTCTTAGGAAAAGGGAATAGCCTACATATTGCTTCAGCATCTTTCTTTATATGCATTTGTCAGTGTGCTAAAGTAAACAAAGTGCACTGGGAAGACAGACCTTTGTGCAATGAAATGGTCTTTCAAATCCCTTTCGGCAGGAACCCAAGCCCCAAGAGCAGCAAATTGTTTATCCCTTTCCCCCTGTTTCTCATGCAGCATCACTCAAAGAACTCTCATATATTGGCCGGTAACGTCCCCCCGGAGCTCGGGCACAGCATGTTCCCATTGCAGAGAACACCCTTCTCCTGACCCTGATGAATGATTAGAGAGTAGCTCTGATTCAGCACTACCTTTCCTGCACTGCATCATTAAGCTGGAACACAATAAAACTGCCTCTGCCATCGTTCACCACTCTCAGCAACCTTCGCCCTGACAAAAACTAGTTGTTTTCCCGCTTCCTCTATTAAAAAACATCTCTGCATTTCACAATGGTAGCATACTAGCCACTTTATTCTCCTCAGCAGATTCACTTTTACATAATAACCTTATCTCTCCCCAGACAATGAAAATCTTGGTGTTAAATATCCAATCTTGCAAGCTTTTACTTTTCTATAACAAACAATTATCTAACCTTGTTTCAGGCAGCAGTGACTGAAGTTCCCATCTGAACCTCTATCACACTCCAGAACAATTAAGTCAACACATGCTAATTATGGTTTTGTACCCTCGCTACCATGAATCCATGTAAAATACTAGCTTTCTGAAACATTTTCTACAATGACATAATATACAGCGTATAAAGGAGATTAAACATCCTTTATTATACAGACACAGTGAGCAATTATTACTCTCTCAGTCTTCCCAAGGGCAACCCATAAATAGTATAATGCCTACTAAAGGAATACACAGGTCCTAAATTTCTGCACGCAGACTCTCCAAATTTACATCCACAGCCCCACTCTTTAGTATAAATTCAACTAGAAGATTTCATAACAGTTTTCACGTAGATCATAGAAGGGTGCCAACAGATTAAATTATCTCAGAGTCGTCACGCCTCCCTCATTTACACCTACTCTGAGCTGGGAGAACTTTAAGACTTGTGTATTGGGGCTTATTGTAAATGTCAGTCACCAAACTGCTCTGCTCTGTTCCCAGAGCAATCTGAATCTTTAAAATCATGGATACTGGTCTTTTTTTTTCCTCCCATTATATCTTCAAATGCAATGAACTAACTGCAGAAGGCAATAAGGAAGCACACAAGGTCAACACAAAACAAAAGGATGGTTCAAAACTATTGCTGCATCATTAGCAACATTTGAAAGCAGCATCAGCCTGAAGCAAACAGTAATTATAAACATGCCTTCCTTATCCTGCCAAGAGGCTGACTGCCTCTAGTGTGATGAAAGAAAGGCACAAGATCTCCATTTCATAAACACAGGGAGCAAAGACAAAGAAATACATTCCAGAAGGAGTGATTTTCCGTAGAAGTTGTAAAGATTGGTACACTAACAAGATCTGCATCCAAGAGCCAAAGTTTCTCCTGGAATTCCAGCTCTCAGAGTCCAATTCTTCTCTCAGACTCCCAGCTTTCAGTTTTTCTATAGAATAAAAGTCTTTAAAAAGGAGGAACTCTGAAGGCTCAGTAAACATAGAACTAACGTATAGTCACAACACTTAATCATGTTCCCAGTCCAATTTTGTTTTTTTAACCTGCATCAGGTTAAAACAAAAGAGGCATGCCATACAACATTAGAAAGGTGCAAGTGCTATTCCAGCTTTGTAGACAGCAACATTGATTTGGTCATTTTGATATTTTCTTTAACAGAAGAAGAATGTACAAGACTTAAACCTCAACAAGGAAAAATGATCAGTCATTTAAAAAGATTCAAAGAAATTCAGGAAAGCAAAATACAAAGGTAGCATGTAGTACTGTGTAGGTAGAACAAATGAACCCAAGAAGAATTGAGACACTTTTCAGGTACATTTACATGCCAGAACCCAGCAGACATCAGTTCATAAATACAGATCACCTTCTAGCTCCTACAAAATTAACAAATTAGGAGCTGGAAATCTGACCAAAGAGTTATAGGTATAATATTAATCACTGACACTTCAGTGTATGTGTTCTGTGGGATACACAATATGGACTCAAGTCCCTGCCTCTTCCTTGTCCCTCTGAGGTGGGGCACAGGTCCTCTCTGCCCAGCTCCTCGCCACACTGACTTGCCCTGTCGCAAGGCCCAGCCGTCTCCAGGAGGGATGTTTATGACCAGCAATCCACCCAGAGGCTCCTTACCTCAGCTTCCACTGCCTTCTTACACCCTCCCATGTGTCCTGTGTCCCAGAGTTGCCAAACAAAAAAATGAATTAAAACATCTGCATAGAGTGGGTAGGAATTTTAAGGTTTCTTTGGCAAATAAGCTAGCACCTAGGTTATGAGGAGGAATCCTGCCATGCAAACCCTACTTGACTGCAGGGGCACATAGGAGGTACCAGATGCTTCAGGTGTTGTGCCCATTCTTTGATGGGAACTCAGTCCGGCATTGAGAACAGGATACAGATTCCGTGTCCCATGAGGCTCTGTCATGCTTTCTTCCAGTGATCAGAGCAGGCCTGACAAGGCACCACACTTGCTCCCTCCCACAACAAGCCATGAGCTCAGACAGGCATTAATTAGACTACCAAACTGCAGGCCAGCTGCTCAGCTGCAGAGATGGAAGCAGCCCTAGCTGGGCAGTGCTGACTTCCTGCAGCTGTGGCCCCAGGGGCCTCTGAGGCACTTCTGCATCACAGATTTGATAGGCAAGCTTGACTTCACAAGAGGTAAGCGTCCAACATACCGCTGCACACACGGAGGAAAGGCAGCGGTTTCCATGGCAACGCTTATCTTAAGAGCTTTCAATTCATCCACCCCACTCCTCTCTGCCCTGTATCCCAGGTGTGCATCGCTCCCTGTGCTCATCAGCATGCTCCCAAAAGGAGCACTTCGGCATGCACAGCTTTCTGCCTTCCTTCTACCTGCAGGATTCCCATGTGTACCTGGGAGGGCAAGAGGGGCCTTTGGGGACATGCCTGAATTTTCCAGGCACACTGAATGATTAGATGATGAAAGCCTCAGTGGGCTTGAGAGGATGGGGATATTTTAACTATAAGCAGTTCCAACTTCAATTGTCCTATCACAATAAAACACAATGGTCTTAATATCCAGGCTAAGGTCCCACTGACAAAACCTCTACGTACGATTTGTTCACTCATACTAGTGGCCAAATTCTTGTTCTTTTCTGTATTAGTAAGGGGGGTCTAGCCATGCAAAAGGGTAAATAGAAAAACCCTCCAGTATCTGTTTTTATGTAAAGTATCTGAAGCTGTCATACATAGTGCATGTTTCTACATGTAGATCTATGTGGACAGGCAAAAAGAGGACAGAGCCCTGCCCCAGGGTCCAACATGCACAGAGTAGCTCCTGGGTCACGGCACCTTTTGCAAGTTACTGATGACACCATTGCTCTGCTTCCAAAAACTAGGTGTTTGGGGAAGAAAAGAGTTGGTCCAGCTTTCCTCTGCAAAGTACATTGAGACCTACTGATAGGCATTCAGCTTTATAATAATTAGCATTTTCTTTTACATAACATTCTGCAAATTTATTATTTTACAAAGCAATGCTTTACTTCCACATAAAGAGCATGTGTCCCAAACAGGAATTCATGTCTTAGTCACTGTACCCAGAGTCATCGCATTTTACTTTACGAAGTTTGTGGTATATTTTTTAAATTGCCTGCAACTCAGCAGCAAAGCTAAGACAAGGGAAATTTGTGTCAGAGCCCCCTTTCCACCCATAGCTCTACCTCCAATATCTCACCTATCTTCCATTAGAAGTACCTCATGGTCTGCTCCCTCCAACTCCCAGTGACCCTCTTGCCTTTATCATTAGTTATGTGAGGAGTAACTGAGACTTTTTCAATACATGTATTGTTAAAGGAAGCAAAGTGGCTGGGTGTGCGGGTGGTAGACTGTAAATTGAAAATACAGTCACACCCTTGCCCAGTCTGTTTCAGTAACTTTGATTACACAACACAAGTCAATACCATGCAGCATCCAGCTATAAGCGTGATCAGCAGCACCATACAGAGGCAACTGCTGCTGCCACTGCTTGCCACGCTTCTGAGGGATACCAGCACTCACAACAAAATGGCAAAGTCCGGCAAAGCTCACGTGGCATACAGCAACACCCCTGGTACAGGCACAGCCATGTTTGCAGAGAATTCACTTTCAACACTGAATTTCCAATCTTCCAGTGCTGAGCTCCGCATACTGATGCTGTAGCGTGGGAGAAAGAAGGGGCAGTGACTGTCCTGTACACATAAACAAACGCACGGTAATAAATATTTTCTTGAGACAGACAACCCATATTCTAACAAAATAACCAACAGCAAATCACAGCTGAAAGCAAATGTTAATATGCCAGTTATTTCTATAGCAAACCAGTTAGCTGGTTTCTTTTGTGTTGAGCTTAGAGCCAATGACTAGCAATAAAAAAAAAATATCTCACCCCACCTTCCCATAGTACAGGGGATTACAGAGGTTACATTAATCAGTACAAAGATCCCTGTGAAGACTTGCTTTGTCTCAAGAACTTGCCTTCCAAAATAAATCTATACTGGTAGATCATGCCTCAGCATTATCCCCGAGTTAATGCAGTAAAACTTCACAATTAACTACACAAAGGTGGTGTTTGGGATTGGAAAAATGGGTATCCACTCCCAAATCAGCATAGTAGATATCTAAGTTTCTGCAAATCATTAAAACCCCACAACACAAAAATCTGTGATTGTACTTCTTCCTACTCATCTTATGGCACTGTAGCTCCCATCCAGATTTGATCTTTCAGACAGCATAACCACAGCTATTCTGGAAAATGTCAAAAACATTTCATATCTCCTTAACTTCAGTAAGAATAATATGGTATTTGCATGCTGTGTCATAATGACCTGTAGCTTCAATCTTGCTAAAGAACAACCATAAATGGAAGTTTGAATGCTATAAAAGATGAACTTTGTCTATCATTTGCTTTCAGGTAAAAGGAATATTTGTTGCATGGATAAGTTTAAGAGGTCTCAGTTAAGGGCTAGAGGGACAAAATGCCTAATTTATATTTACACTGAAATAAAAAAGTGAAATGAAGCTGATGCAGACTTTTATTACAGAGAACGTTCAGCTTTTTTTGGCACCTGAGTTCTACCTTTTGCTTTTCAAAAGTTTTACAGTACAATCTAAAATTGAAATGAAAGATAGACAAAAAATAGTGTTCATAAATAATGCTATCTATCCTCGTTACTACATTTTGAGATTCAAGATTCTTCTGAAGATTCTCACCCAGACAAATTAAAAGGTTGTTATTCAACAGGAAGTGTTTCTAGACAACACATGTGCCATAATAAAAATCTACACTCGCCTCAACCTCCTCCCACTCACACACAGGTTTCCCAACCAAAAAACCCTGTATAAACATCACAGGCTCTCACACACAGGCAAGTTTCAAGTAGTTCGCAGGAAAAGGCTGCAGCTTTGCACTGCAGAGTGCACTCCTTGACCAAGGAGCGTCAACTGAACGGGACAGGAATCGGCAGAGATGATGCATCTTGTTACAAAACTTTTCATGACATGACACTAAAAAAGTATATGGAGAGTAGAGCAATGTCTGTAAATGCCAAGTTCAGGAAAGACTCACACACTGTTATTTGCCCCCAGTTTCTGCAGTAAGAGAGCTACTTACATGCAGTTTCACCACAAACAACTATTTGCAAAATGGGATATGAATTACAGGGAAGAAATAGCAGCAAGAAGAGCATTAATAATCTGTGCTGGCACAATGACAGTACATTGTGTTATCCTATTAGTTTGATATTTGGGAAACCATTCTACCAATGCCCAGGACAGACCTGCCCAGAGCAGTACATACCCTACCATGTCAACTTTCAGTCTGAGAACCTGCATTTTCAGAAAATAACTTTCTTGCAATAGCTTGAATGACAGATTTGCAGTGTCCTCAACCACTTCCACATTACAAATTTGCATTGCATTTTGCTAAACTAAGTTACATTGAGTTTGACAACTCTGGAACAAGAGCTCCTAATGGCACACAAACACAAGCTTTTTATATGAGGTCAGATTCTCCTGTGGTAAAAATTTGACATAGTCCACAGAGAAAGGTCAGAACAGGACCTAAATGAATTTATATTAGCAATGGACCAAGGTCTAGTATTTTTCATGCTAGAACTGAAAACAACTTCGGGTGCTAAACAAAAGCTGTTGCCTCAACTCACTTCATATTCCTGTTTCTGCTACTTTTCTCTTGTTCTTCCTTACCAGCTTAGGTCTGAGGTAGTGCTTTTACAGGGGGGGGGAATTGCGGTCCTTTCAGTTACATTTGACTTCTTTCCACTCTTTCAGAAATTGCCATAATTACCAATTATGATTGTGCACATATCAGCATGTTTTCTTAAGAACATTTTCTGTGTAAAGAGATAAGCTAGCTCCCTACCTCATGCACTCGCCTACACTCCAGCTCCATTATGAAGGCAAACATACATTTTTCAAAGCAGCTGACAAAAGTCTTGGGTCCCATTCCCTGGCAGCCACCCTTGATAAATTACCAAATCATACATGCTTGGCCTAGTCTGTTTGCTTTACTGAAAGTAGTTTGTTTTTAATATTAGAGAAGGAAAAAAATAAAATAAGTCTTATTAAATAAATGTAATCTAGAACTAGATTATTGGCCCTGGACAGGAAAAAAAAAAAGAGTATGGGATCTCTGCGTTTCAGATTACACACACGCTGGTTTGTATCATTTTGAATGTTAGCATCCAATCTCATGTCAGGACATATGTGGAAAAGGGAGTTTGGTACAGAAAAAAATATCCACTTAAAACAGCTATTCTCTGCATCTGTTCCCAGTGCAAATTCTGATTATGGTAATGCCTTCCAGATCTAAGCAAGGACAAAAGAGTACTTAATGTAACGCTAAAAAACAAATCAGATAAAAATAAATAAAAGTGTTTGAGGGGGGTGTGAACAAAGCAGCGCGAAACACTCGACAGTGAGGGAAAAACATCCAGAGGACAAATGCTGAGGGGAAAAAAAAAATCAGAAAGCTCCAGTGGTTTGAAAGAATCTAGCGTGCAATACTATATATACACACATACACCATATATACCATATATGTGTGAAACCACTTTCAACCTAAACCTTTCTTTTTACTCCAATTTTGCACTTGCACAAAAGGATATAAAAATATAAGCTATCATTGGAAAGGGCACTTAAAAATACAGGCCTGTGCACAGAAGTATAGCTAGTGATTTAAAGTGTAAGACTACCTGATTCAAATCAGAGGCAGGAAGATGTATTCCCTTCTGCCTCAATGAGGCAGAGCTCACTGAAGTCCAAGGGAGCCCACCGATTTCATTGGGCACCAGGCTGGACCTACAATCATGGTTATCACAGTAGTACAATATCTGCCATCATTGACATGCATCATTTATTTTCAGGCTTCAAACGCATCTTCCACTTGGGAAACGATGGCTATGTGGGCTGCAGAAGCAAGCAGAAAAAAAACTAAACTAAACCAAAAGCCAGGTTCAAGTTTTGACCTCCACTTGAAAGTGCTTCTCTACATGTACCTGAGCTTTCTCACTGACTTACACTGGCAAACACTGACTTCAGAAGCTATCTTTATTCACAGCTTTCAAAACAGCACCTAAGGGACTGACTTATAAGTTCTCTGGGCTATTTACACCTTTCCCCAACCCTGCAAATAAGACTCTCTTCTTTGTGAGGTGGCTCCCTCTGTCTTTTCCTCTGAGGCAACCAGAATGGATTGGCTGTGACATTCAGCTTTTGAAATACTGTCACTCACCAGGAGTCTGTCAACACAAGGTGAAGCCCTAGCAGCTCTCATTCTCTCCTTTGTTTCCTTCTAATAGCAAAGACAGACACGAGTTAATACTTGCCATGACACCCACTTACCTGGAATTGTCTGTTTCCTCACACCACTGCTAAGGGAGCCCATTTGACTACATTCCTACAAAAGGTGCTAAAAACTAGGGGTTTACATCTTGAAAAATGTGATCAGAAGGTCACATTTCTGATCAGAAAAGCTAAAAGCTAAGGAGGTATTCTCTTCTGGAAGTTTACATGAAGCACACTAGTGATAAAGAAACTTTTGTACTTGACCTTCAATAACTTTAAAACAAAATGCTGAAAACAAATTTAAAACACTGCAGTCTACAAACAAGAATGGATTCAGCTGTCCATGAAACACTTTGATGACGCACAAATCTAAACCACATATTTCACTTTTAAGAGCAATATTCTAGTTTCCAACAATTTTAAGACGTAAGACTTGGCAGACAATGCTATTTACCAAGTCCTCAAAATGCAACATGATGCTGGCTGAAGAGAGAAATCCAATTATTTTGCTCAAAAGGAGACTGGATTGTAGTATTTCTATTTGATAAAGCACCCACCACTGCAGAAGTCTGCACCTCTGCTCCACATAAGCTTGTGGAAGATGAGAAATAAACAGATAAACCAAAAAGTACATTCACTTCCAAGCTTCCTTAAGGAACTTTGCTTCATTGAGTGTTTTTAGAGGGCAGAAAGAACCTATAGCTTTCCCACTGCCTCATCTCAGTACAATGGAGACAAGGTTGTATGAAAAGAATACGTAGTCCAACAGTCTGTCTTGTATTTCCAACGACGCATTTAAATCCTGACCGAGAAAACACTGTCAGTCTTCATTCTCACACTCGTCTCTTCTCAATTTGTTCGTACTCTTTTCAGCATAATATATTAAGTCACTTGAGATTGGAATAGGCTGAGAGTGAGAAAGTGATTGTGAGGGACAGGAAAAGACCAGTTGGTGGCAGAAAGTGGAGAAGATGGGGCAGGAGGAGACTGACAGTAGTAAACCCAGGAGACAAGAACTGGGCAAGGTGTGCCAAGCACCAGACTGGTTTCCAACACTGCTTGGGGCACCTGCGGCTGACAGTGCTGGCTGTGTAGGGGCGAGCTGGCAGAAGGATGCCCTCCCACAGACCAGGCCACTGCAGCAGTTAGGAAATCTCCAGCAGGTCATGAATCAAAGTCATACTTGTCCCTACACATCTGGGCACTGAACCACAGCTGGCACCAGCCAGCTTCTCAGACTTTGAAGGCAGCAGCCCAGGATGTGTGTATCCAGGGAATTAACCTGGCAGCCTGGGTGGGAAGACAGGAGGTAGAGAAGGAAAGGAAGGGAAATCCAATAGATGATATTTCAATAGCTGGAGGCTGGCACAATATTCTGTACTTGACTGCTTTCTTTGTAGAAGAAAAGCCATCTGTCAGTTTACTTGATAGCCTAATTCTCCCCTAATTCAATGCTGTTAAAGTCTGCGTTAAAATTCTACTGAAGGTATTTTTGGCATTTCAACTGGGGGGAGAGAGGATAGTTTTGTTTTGACATTGGAAGAATATAGATACAGCTTTTTTTATTTTTTTAAAGCTGCCATCGTAGCAACACAAGTAGATTTTGTGCCTTAGCCTGCATTATTCTACAGTTTTCTTTGTAAGCTACTCAGATTTCTTAATATATTAGAAGAGAGGAACTAAAAATGCAGCTCTGTGGCCCATTACAGCCCATAAAGGTTTTTTTTATGTAGTCACCCAAGAGACTTTTAAACTATGACCTCCCTCAATGGTACTAGCTGATCTTTGCTATCCCCATTGTGGTAGTAGCTGCCAGAGGATTTCCCCAAGGGGTATAGGGTCTCTTCTGCATGGAGTCACTCAGAAGGGGCTCCAGGCATCCACCGAGAACATTTGGGGTCAGGGCTGGATAGGCCAAGCACTAGAAGATTTGCTGACTCATCCCAGCAGCTGCTCTGCAAAGGCCACGTGTCACCCTTCAGCTGAAGGCATCTTCGACATCCCAAAAGAGGCTACTGTTTTGCAAAAAGAAAAAACCCACAACCACCAACACTACCACACAAACACACACCAAAAAAACCCAAACAAAACCACTCACACAAACATCCCCTGGTGGAAGGCATACAGGCATGGGGTGATATAGCTATAAAGAAGTCACCAATGGGCAGATAAAAATAAATGCAAAGCCAGGAGCTGGGGAAAATAATTTTAGGGGTAACAGAAAACAAAGAACAGTTATCTAACAAATCAAATACACACCACATATATAGCAAATTTAAATGTAATGTGGAGATGCAAGACAGTCAAGAAAAAGCAAGGTATAAAAGCTTGCTAGAAAACATTTTTAAAATATACCATGTTCCTCCCAGTGATGATGATTTGGGACAGTCATAACTCCCTGTAAATCCTTCACCCTAGCCTGAGCCAACCTTAGGACCCAGAGAGACCACAGAAGGGCAAGCAGAGCATCAGGGAAGGGGTAGGCACTAGGAAGTATCAGCAAGATGTTCCTAGCAGTTGTTAAACCACACCACCCCCCACATTCTTGTACTTCAATATTGCTTTGAGAAGAGGCGACACAGCAGCCGTCTATCTATTATAGATAGATTCATTCCTCAACCAGCATGCAGCAGAGTTAAGAAAAATCCATTCAGGAAAAAACTTTAGAAACCAGAGGAAGAAAAGCTGAAAGGAAGCTTTGAAAATAGCTTCTGGATGAAAATGATACCAACAATAAGATGTGACGAATGGAAGGACATAAGGTCAAGCATTAAAGGAAACCTGCAGCCATTTCTCTCAGCCCAGCAGTCCAAGAGTTCACAAGATGGGAAATCAGCTCAGACTGTAAACAAACTGTCAAGTGCAAGGTTTTTTCATCCTTTTAAAAAGCAAGTGGAAAAAAGCACATCATACTTCGATCTTATGGGTAGCTATCTTCAGAAAAAAAGGATTGACAGGTAAATGACAATTTAATAAACATCCTTTAAAAGCTATACTGCTCTTTCTCCGTTTTATCCAATACCAATAAGTTTCTCTTATTCTTACAGATTCAAGCAAGTTTCATACCCATTTTCTGCTGAGCAACAGCATGGTAGCCAAGCCAGTAAGCTCATCTAGATTTATTTCCCAGTTTGAGCTCACAATTTTGTTATTGGTAGGATATAGGGAGGCATAAGACCAATGTGAGAAGGGTTCATAAAACCACAAATAGATACCAGGAAATCCGAATTCTGTGGCATTGTAAGCGTTGAGCTCCTAGAAGAAAGGGAAAAATCAGCATATGCATTGACTACAGGAAAATCCCAAATGGCAGAAAACTGGTCCACTTCTCAGCCATCCTTACTAAGTGGGCACACAGCATTTCTGAAGATGGAGTGAGAATAGCTGTGACTACATGCAGCGCTGTAATTCAACATATGGAGCTGGCCAAACCTCTGACAATCAGAGGCCTGGACAGCCATGAACATGTAGTTTCTCTCTAGTAGGTTCTATTAGTACTCATTCCTGTCCCTCCCACCTCCCCACCCCAAACTGTCAGAGAAGCCAACTTAATATTTTGACAGTGTCTTCCTAAAGGTAAAAACAAGGAACATAGCCTTCAAAAACCCTACTATTTGTGATGAATACAATGTTTGCAGTACTTAATGTGCCGTATTTAATACAGGAAAAATACTGAAACCTCACCTTAGACAACTAGATTTACCACTTTGCTAGCCCACGTAGCCATTTTATGGCTGTTAATTTATTACTTTATAAACTGACCATTGCCAGGGCATGAAGAACATTTTAGCATTCTCTTTATAGAAAATGGCTTAACGTCTGCAAGCAAAAACTTCAAGTCAAATTCAAACATAAAAGAACTCACATAAGTGTCATGGTACCCTCTCAACAGGTACTTTACTAATTCCTTAGTGTCTTTCTGAGCAGTTTTATGTTGTGACTTGATTATTTGATAATAACATCTCCCAATACCTTCATTCCTCAGAACTGAAAATAGTAATTATTTTCATTTACTGCAGTGCCTCTCTTGCTATTTACTCACAACTGTATTGAAAGAGACAAATTAGCCAAAAAATAATCAAAGCTTTAGTTTGTAAGCAGGATGAAAGGAGCAGCAAGAAGGGTACCTATCTAGAATAGCATGACATTTCAAAAAAATTGCTAATACATGAACAATCAGGCACTGAAATGTCCCACAATAAGAATATGGCTCATCTTCACTCACTTGAAAAACAGATACAGGACCTGTGTGCTCCTTCTTTACAGCTCAATGCCTAATAAAGCCTCACTGAACTTCTACAAATCTTGAAAACTGATAGACATTCAACCTCATACTTCTCAAAAGAGTAGAATAGGAGATTTCAGAAAGTTGGATAACAAAAAAAAATGAGGACCAACACATCTCCCTGGACATACTTGTTTTTCCTCTAAGCACACTATTCTTCCACTCACAGGAGCATCTGTGATTCAGCTTAATCTTAGGAAATTTATAAATTGCCTGCATGAAATGAAACGACAATGCTTCTCTGTCAATTAGATTCCATTTTTCTGAGCACACTGATCAGAACAAATGGCCAGATGTTTACATGAGCCCCATCTGGTTTGGATTCACTGGCCAAAGAGAAGTAATGCAGGTAGAACAGTATTTTCTTTCATTAAGTATAAAGAGCATTATTCATCCAAGATATCTGCCTAATATTTCTCTCAATGTATTTTCTTCATTTTGCTAAAACCATCTTATATTAGCTTGACGTCACATGGCCTGTCATCACCGCAATTTTTACCATAGCAACCCATTATCCTACATAGTCACATGAAGTAAAGCTGAAAGTGGCACTGTCCCTATGCATATGAAGTTTTAATTTAGGTCAGTATTCAGTGCTGCCAGCTAACAAAGTGCAGTCACAGGCTGCCTCTTATCTAGAGCACAAGGAGATGTGTACAGCGTGTACCAAGGCAATTTATATAAGGAGGTGTTTTTGCAATGCCACAGGGTTGGAAAAACATTAGTTATACTTAAACTTCCAGTTACTTTTTCTTAACTATTGTAATCACACTGCCTTTTGTAATGGAAAGATCTGTGGCTGAGCCTCATAGGGATGCCAAGGACTTCTATGTACGTACAACTGGAAAAGCACAGCTCCTGTCTAGGCAACTAAAGGCCATAAGAAAGGTCTTAAAATACACTCCTGAAAGCCCAGCTGCCTTATTCTACTGCTCAAGGGAAGCAGATAAGTTTTAGCCTAGAGATCCAACCAAACTTGTATCTTGCACTGTAAAAAGTTAATCTCAGTAGTATAAAACTGGATTATACTGGAACTGGAAATCCAAATCCTGACAATATTAGGGAACCTTTTTTTCTCTGGCACTTCTTTAAGATGACATGAGCTCTCATATCTTTTCAAGACTGACATGACAAGGGCTGTGGGACAACATAAGCTGAGCACTGGCAACTAACTATAACAAGTGAGAAGTCATTTGCTTGAGCTCAATACTGTGAGTATTTCCAGTTGCCTCACAGTAGCTCACTATTTGTTTCTAGTTGGCCTATTGCACCGTTGCAGGAAGACTGGGGGAAAAAGTTATTCAAAGGAAAGCTACAAAGCAAAGTGAACCCTTAGCCATGAAAGACGATGAAGTAAAACACATTAACAAGGACTGAATGGCTAGTATTTGGAAACTGAAATTATTACACAGAAAAAGATAACACAACTTATATGTTCTCTTCTGATTTTCAGCATGGAAAATAAAATTAATTCCCAGAAATCCTTCCTACCATTTCACATTATGCCCACAATGCAAAGGGTTGTGCCACTGAGTAAAGAACATAAAACATTTGAACCTGTCTCAGAAGTAGGCAGCAGGAGAGGATGATTTGAGCATGACAGGTTGGTTAGCTTGACCTCAGTGTAAGGTTTTAGAACAAAAATCTGAGAAGGGAAAAAAGAGAGAATAAACAAGACAATATAGAATAGAACATAATTAAGAGGTGAACACATTTCCAGAGGGTCATTTGAAGAATCAAAAGCAGAAGTCTAAAGTACATGATCCCTAGCGAACACCTCTTAGCCTTCCATTCCTCATCATGCCCAGGGCCAGTGAAGTCATTTACTTATCTTTCCTATGCCCCCAAGTGGAAAGCAGAGCATTGATTCTGGTTTTCAGGCAAATTCTCAAAAAGCAGTCTTGCACTAGAAAACTCTATAAATCCCTGTTGCTAGGGAACCCTACAGGCTTTTTGTTGTTTTGTTTTTAAGCTTCATTTCCTTTCCAATTTCTCCTTCTCAATCCTTTTTAATCACAGTACGATCTACAATTAGCAAAGTGGTGCAGATGACTGCTCTCCATTTACAGAAAAAAACCCAACTCTTAAAACCTTCACGGAGATCTCCAGTGCCCTGTAACAGGGCCTCCATACTCACAGCACTCAGGGTGTCAAGTGAGCTTTAGTTGAATTCCAGATAAAGCACAGATGCAAAGCCAGTAATATGCAGCTCAGAGCACATGCACTGGGTAAAAGAGAAGATGTAAAAGCTGAGACACACTAGAAAGATTTTGTAAGTATCAGAAGATCTAAATACAGCATAGAGTTACACACAGTGTATAGGAGCAAAGTCAGGAACACTTCAATCTACTAAAAATGAATCTAAACAAAGAAGAGCTCCCAGGAAACGTCCTGCTATTTCTTCATTGCTACATTGATCCACATGCTTCTCATAATCCTACAGGAAGCTACAGCTAAGGCAGTTAGACCCATATTTTCTACTTCACCTGTTCCAGGGCCCTTTTACAGGTGACCACATGTAGAAACACACATGAAGTTAATTTGTTGGGTTTATTTTCAGCTATCTTTGATACTGACCATAACAAGGTTCTGACCCAGCATTTCTTCTAAGTTATGTAGTCCTCAGCTGAGATCTCAACTTGAATACTGTCTGATTCGAGTTTTGCCTAAAAACTGTATCCAACAAATCTCTTAAAAATCCGTAGGAGTCTTAAAAAAAAAAAACTGGTTGCCAAGAAAACAAAGACACCTTCCTTACAGGTTGTTTGTGCCTTCATCAGAGCCTGCTGCTCATGACACCAGACTAGAAATTGCTGGTATGAAACTTAAGATCAGACTTCCCAGTTCAAAGGGCTGAATCTCATCATAACTTTCTGAAAGTGTCCCTGTAATGATGAGTAAGTTATATTACTCTTTCTGTAGTTTACTATTGTGCACAAAATCTGGAAAACAAAATCCACCCTTCTGGTTAGCCGTTCTTACAGAAGTTACTGTGTCAGGGGAATTCTTTTATGGATTGAATGCTGGAAGTTCAACTCAAAAGCAGACTTGTAGCTTTGACTAACGATGACACCTCTTGAAGTAGCAAAGACAAGCCCTTTTAGCTCTTTTTAAAGGCTCACATTGCCACAAATTTAATAAGACAACAAGATCAAAGCGCTCTTAATAAGCCATTGAATTTCAGCACTTCTTGAAGCTCAGGAGAGCAAGACAGCATCTACAGAATTGCAGTGTTACAGATTTAGACTCATCTCCACCAAATGATAATTTGATCACATCCGAAGGGTATTTTTGCATTGTGCCCATTTGTCTCAATGAAGCCACAAAGAAAAAAGGAAAGCACAAGAGAAAAAACATCAAGGAGGAGACAGCTTTTGTGAAAGTGAGAATATAATCAGTAAAAAAACTAACAGCAGCACACTGAATTGGTTTTTCCCTTGGCCACAGCTATATAGTATTAATAGCTTCAAGAATCCAAAATAAGACTAAATCTGTAATTATGGTACATTAATTTCCTGCTCTTGAGAAACACTGCCAGTTTACTTTGGCACTCAAACTCCTCAGGAGCATCAATTCAATCCTTTGTCTGGCCAGATTTCATTTAGAGTGCTGAACAAGGGCATCAAGTGGCATTTTGGCCAAAATAAATGGATGGGTTTCTCTTGGAGTTCCAAACTTAAGGAAGTAGATACCCTCTATTACTCACTACGCTTTCTCATCCACATGCAAAGCATGCTGGAACAGCCAAGCCAGGAAGCTTTAGGAAGGCAGACACTTGTTTTTAAAGGTACAACAGATATAGGTTACATGAGTATTTTTAATAGTTTTACAAATCTTAAGAATGCTGAAAAACTGTTCTTCAAAATATACCAGAACTCCCATTAAAGAAGTTTGTTTACAGCTTTTGATGATAAGTTTTGTACTTCTGTAACATGCATCATGTCTGTACAGCAGAGAAATGTCTCAGCATTTTCCTGGTCAGGACTTTTAATTATATTTAAGAAGTATTCATGTAATTTCAACTCATCTGTTCTTAAAAGGCACCATACAGGTACTTTATAAAAAGCTTTCTGTTTACAGACAATGAAAACTTACTCTACATAGTAATTATGCTTAAGTGTTTCAATGCCTTTGTTTAGTCCAAGATCTCCCAAGCTACCACCCAAGATCAATACCTACTGGAAAATTAGGATTCCTACCTAGACTTTATGGGAAGACACGGCATGATACAGAACCTCCATGAGGCCACAAAAAGCACTACCAACTGTACAACAATCACTGATGCTGCAGTGAAATGCTTATTGATAACTAGGCAAACCAGAGTGACTTGGTAGTGCATTATTTTAGTGATAATCCACACTCCGTATATTTTTAACTCATCTTAGGAAAAGCTCTGGAGGAATACAGTTACAATCTTGACTCCACTATAGCCACTGGTAAAGCTCACTAGAGATATTAAGCCCAGGATTTAATCATCTTAATTGACTGCTTCCTTGCCACCAATGTTAGACTTATGAAGGCAAAAATAAGAAACTGTTAAGTCTCCTTGGAAGTTCACTGCAAAGATTTATTGAATCAAAACAGTCATCTCAAATACTTGCAGCTTTCACCAATATCCTCCTTCATTTCTCTGAATCCAGTTTCTGTGTTTCTTTGTGTGTTTGGTACCTTTCCTAATTGAAGAATGACAGGCAATATTTAATCATAGAACATAGCTACAGCTTAAGTACTAGTACCAGGTTTTTGGTTTTATACAGGAAAGGAGAAACACAAATCACAGTTTATTTATCTATAGCATGTAATTTAAAATTAAATAAGGGCCAGAAAATTGCCTGGTAGAAGCACAAACTCCATTTCCTTTGGACTTTGATTTTTCTTCAATTTCCAAAATTACAGCAAATAGAGAAATGTAAAGAGGACACATAATAAAGTTTCTTTTTTTCTAGAAATGACAGGCAACCTGATACTAGTATAATGTGAGATGGAAAAAAACCAAACAAAAATCAGAAGGGAGGATCTCTAATGGCTACCTCTAATGTTCCCCCCCCACCCCCCCCAAAAGAAGAAGAGCTTCAGATTTGCACTAGCGTTAAAGGATGAACTTGAAGCCAGATTAGCTATGCAGGCATCTATTTTCATTGTTTCTTCATATATTTCTACATTAGCCTGTGCTCTCAAAAGTTAAAGCTATTACATCTGTATGAAAAAAAAAAATCCAATCCTAACACCACATCCTGTATTAGAAATGCTTGTCCTCAGTCTTTCAGCCTAATCTCCTCAGTATGAGGCCAAAGTAGGAGGAAGCAAAAGGCAAGAACTTCTACAAGAGGCAAGAACTTCCATAGTTTTCTGACACCCAAAACTTAAGAGCTACTTTAGTCCCAGCACAAGATTAGAGGACCCCATCTGTTGTTCTACATATAACCAGCTACAGTGACCCTTAATCCTTTCTTTCCTACATGGAAAGACTTCATTCACCTGCAGATCGTGGGGGTACCAAACATCCAAAAGATCTCCCTATCTGGAAGGAAATTTTCAGCTGGCCTACAGTGGGGTTTTTTTGGGGGGTAGGGTTTTTTGGTTGTTTAGGGTATGTGTTTGATTTTTTTTTTTAAATACAGCCTTACTGACACCAAGGGCATAGGTTACATGAATTGTTTTGTCAGCAGTGGAACTGCTGTAAATTATCACTAACACCAGATAACAGTTCTTTTCCCAGCATCATCCTTGTGCCCTCCCATGAGTTACCACACATTGGCAGATCTGCTGTCAGAAGTATATAGCTAATTTTTAAACCATACCTACCTATTCTTGTTTATATATGGATTTTTATATGAACCTATATGTATTAGGCATATACCTAATGAAAACCAAATCAAAACTGTCTTTGAATAGCTTTTCTTTGGAACGGGGTGAGGAACATTTGCTTGGTTTGATTTTAAGCCTCATAATTTCACAGATTATGTTTCAGAAGGGGCTCACATCTGAATCAGTGTAACCAAGGAAGTGGTAACCTTTGTGGGGACAGAATGAGTGACAGGCATTACTCAGATCTGTTATAGACAGAGCAATCCTATATAAACACAATGTTTATTCCCCCCCTGTTTCACAGCATCTGCTCAGTTAATAAGCATACTTTATCACATTCACAAATGTGTTGTTGTTGCAGTAATAGCTCATCTTTACTCAAGACACTGTGATGACAGCACTGTCACACATTTTCCATACTAATAAGAGTCACCAATAGATACCAGATAAAATGAAAAGGTGAGAATAGTATTTTGGATATTTAGTTTTCCCCAAAGGTATATCTTAACAGCTGGAGACAAGAATTACACAGATACACGAAATACATGCGTGTTCACCAATCTTGCAATAACATAGTTAAGATCAAACAGAAGTATAAAACCTGGATTTTCTGTGCATTTTAATTCAATTATTTGCGACTCCTTAAAAGTGTTCTGTCAATGTCCAGAAGTACCGAAGCTGACAATAAGAACATTTGGCAGTTTTACACAAGACAAATCCAAGCTATCAGGAATTCCTGGTATATTACTCCATGCAATCAGTGATCAAATCATTCTTTCTTTCCTCAGCTTGTGGTAACCAATATAGCACAGAGCCCAGATGCAAGTCTTAGCTGAACACACAGTGCAGAACCCTGAAAACATTTAGTTACAAGTTTCTGCTGATACGCTTGGAAATCAAGTTACATACTGAAACTATCCATATGCCAGCCTACAGTCTTCCACTTGGATTAACAGACAGATGATTTTGTATTCCATCGCAGACAAAGACAACATATTCAACAATTTCTACCTTTAAACTTAGACGTTTGAATTGAACTTTATTAAAAGGAATCATCCTTCGGGAGCACTGGGAAAAGAGGGTGCAGGACAATCTGAACAGGATTAGCTATTTTCACATACCATTTGCTTTGCCATTCATGTACTAGAGACAAGTTCCCTGTGTTGTTGCAAAGCTAAGTGCACAAAACTGCTATCACGCCCCAAACAAAGATGTTACCCTTTTACAAAATATCACTTCACTACAGCCTGCAAAGCTAGTTACAGAAAGTAAGAGCTCTGGAAGAAAACAATTTTATGCTTGAATTGTAAATGCTGTATTTACAATCAAAAAAATTTACACTCAAAAAAATACTGTATTACCTAGTATAGCAGGGACATTTTCTATCCTAAACTGGTGGTAGGGAACTGGAGCAGAGGTCTGCTCCTAAATGAAGGAAATTGCTCTGTCAGAAAGGTTGCATGGGCCTTACAATAGTGACTCAAAAGAAGTGGTAGCATCTCCTGCCCCTCCTTACTACTGCACAAGGGACAATATTTACAGTGTGGTGCAGACAGTATGGCAGACCCAACCTCTACATTCTTAAGAGCTTGTAAAGTCCTGATCAACCAGTAACCAGTCATGCCAAGAGGCATAACTCCTAGAAGAGATGTAATTGTATTTACTTTTGCTCTGGAAATTACTCTATGCTTTTAAGAGAGTATGGGCAGCCTCATGAAAAAGCATGTGGACTTCACAGATCATATTGGATCAAGCTACTGTTACAGACAGCATTAAATCACATGGGATCAGGAATTTGTAATATCAACTACAATAAAGTGACAGTAAAAACCCTGCTAAAAAGCTTAGCATGAGCCACAACTACAAGTCAAAGCAGGGCAGCTGGGCTAGACTCAGTATAGATTTAATGCCAAACCATTAATACGTTCTCCCCCAGAGATTTGCACAGGATTTTTTTTCCAGTGGTAAGGACTGGTAGTGTCACTTCAATTACTCAGAAGACATACAATGGCTTTTTGGCTGTAAATGAAACACCAGCACTGAAGCTAGGCTCATGTTAGATCCTGCTGCAGGAATAATTTCCCCACCTTCTCATTAATAAAAATATAACACCATCAGTGTACTCCAGACTTAACACTTCTCCTAGTTTAAAAATAAAGTAAGGCTGCCATTAGATAGTACTCTCCTTTATTTCTACTGACTTGTTTTAACTGACAGCAAGCATAATATTGATCATCAGCCTCTCTTTCCCTCTCTATTTACAATAACTGATCTCCAGTCAAACACCATGCTACCATTTATAAGACTGCTCACTCACTAGAAGATTCTCAGCCTCAGCAAGGGCTGCAGTGGATGTCTGGCTGACCTTCTTTCATATTCTTTGAGCCTTTATCCTATCTAATAATTACTCTCTCCTCTGAGCTCATTTAATGAGCATACCTTCAAAATAATGCTGCAATATATAGAAGGGCTACCACACTTCTTTAAAGGTGGGAAACCAAGATGGGTCCCTGCCCCTGCAGGGGTGCACACATGCCTAGGCCCCAAGAGGGGCACTCAGCCCTCAGTTACGTTCCCTTCCTATACAAGGTGCGTGGAAGGCCAGGTGCTTCACAAGAGCCAGCACACTCAGGAGGAGGTCAGCACAGACAGTAAGAAAACTTGATGAAATTAAATACCCTAAACAATATCTGTTTCTGGAGAGGATGCACCTTTTGGGGAGCTGCAAAAACAGATCCACTTCACCTGACATTCATATTTGCACAGAGATCCAAGAAGCATTCAGGCACCATGCTCCTCCAAGTTGGGACAGGAATCTGGTGGTGTGGAGACTTCACCCACCCTATGCCATTGCACATATTTCTCTTCAGACTCACCAGCGGTCAAGGGAGGTGATCCTTCCCCTCTGTTCAGCACTGGCAAAACACATCTTCAGTGCTAGATCTATTTCCGAGAGACACGGACATATTGGAGTGAGGCCAGCAGATGGCTACAAACATGAGGAGCTTGGAACATCAGACACAAGGAGATGCTGAGAAAGCTGGGCTCGTTCAGCCTGGAGAAGAGACGATGCAGGGGGATCAGGGTGCATATAAAACAGGGCGGGGAGGCAGACAGCATTGTTAGTAAAGAGGGAGCTAGACTCTTCTCAGTGGTGCCCAGTGACAGGACAAGATGGCCACAAACTGAAATACAGGAAATTCTGTATGAAACAAGAAATGGTAAAAAAGCTTTAAGGGTGACAGCACACTGGAACAGGTTGCCCAGTGAGGCTGTGGAGTCTCCACCCTTGGAGACAGACAATACCCAGCTGGACACAGCCCTGAAAACCTTCTAATTGATCTTGCTTGGAGGAAGGGGGTGGGACTAGATGATCTACAGAAGTGCCTTCCAGCCTCAGCTATTCTGCAATTCCTGTTGTAATCAGTGGGGAGTTACAACTCCCATGCTCTAAGCCACCTTCTTCTTTAACAACATCCTGGGAGCCTCAGCTCCCACGTTGAATGACACAATGCCTTTTCCACCCACTCCCCAATCCATCTCTATTTAATAGCAGAGAGGCAAACTACCTGCTTTAAGGTCCCTTCTGCACTTCCACTTTAATTAGGAAAATCTGGTTGTGTAATGTTGGGAGTCTGTGGTGTTGTTTTTTAAAAAAAGAGTAATGATTCTTCATAACATCTTGTTTTCAAAAAACAGAGCAGCACAACAGCACAGCATAGTCTCACAAGCAGACTGAAAATAGATATCTGTAAATTACCAAGTTTCTTAATGCTCCATGTGTAAAACCTTATCTAAAATAACAAAGCAGGTAACCTGCATCATTGGAAGCACCTTGCCCACAACAGTAATTTTTCACTTTCAATCCAGTAGCCCACCCCTTTACAGAGATTGCTTAAAACTTCTACAAAACTGGTGGGTGCGAACAATCAGCTCTTTCAGAGCCACAGAGAAAAGTTGGGACTAATGATGTTTTTCTTGCCACTGCCTTTTTCCACATAGCCCTATTCCTATTTATCATCATCTCCCATTCACTCCAGTTCTGCAAAGAGGTAACAGAAAAGCCACTACTTTCTTTTTAGATATTAGACAACTTCTGCAGACTAAGAAGCATAATTGTCCATTCTTATACCCTGGATATATATCCAAGATAGCAGTCTCACCTGGGCTGCCAAACAACAAGCACAAGATGCTTAGATTCTCTTTAAAAAAAAAAAAGGGGGGAGCACAATAGAAGAGATTTCTGGAATATAATGGGACCTTGTTCACCTAAGCTAAAAGTGTCACTCCAGCATTGTTTGCCATCTCTTTGGGGAAAACCTCCTCAGCTCCCTGCCTGTCTCCAAACTCCAGGGAGAGCTGCCCGCCCCAGACAGGCCGCTCAAGCTGATTCCTGCTCACTTGCTTCTAACATCTGCTAGCTGTTTTCAACTGCATCTGTTCATTCTAGTTCACTGGAAAAGGTCTATTTTTCCAGCATGAAGCAATGTGAGGAAGAGTTATTGTATCCAAATTAAGGCTCTGATGCACTTAGCTAAGATACATACATAAACTGCAGAGAGAACAGAAATATTTTCTGACATATGCCAGCTGCCCTCATCACCCAACTCATGATGAGCGCTCATCACAAACAAGTTTACCTTCCTTCTGCAAACATTTACCCATTCTGTATTTCTGCTCTCTGATGGAAAACCAGCACCTCTAAAGCAAATTGTTGCTCACCAGCTTGAAAATATATACCTGGAAATCTTCAATTCGTTTACCTTCTCATGTTGCATAATCTCCATACGTGCCAAGGCTGAAACTCCACTTGAGTTTTAGACATATTATCTATCTTTAGAAATGAGCAGCTTTTTGAAGAGCTGTTCATTGTTGCATACTAAGCCATGAGATATTGTGTTATTTAAAATACTTTACCAGAAGTAGACTTTAAGAAACAATGCAGAAAGGCCATCCACATCATTACACTTTGTCTGGTTGTTGTCCCAAAAACTTGGGTCTGTGTGTGCATCACCCAATTCACACACAGAGTCGAGGTATTTTCATTTATTATGTAAATGCATAGATACAGGTGCATGGTACAAACCAGCCCACCATTGGTGTAAACTAACACTTATTTATACACAAGATTTAATAATCTAATACATATTCATTGTTACTCTATTAAATGATTGGTTAAAATTCTCTGCCTACCATGTAAATTACTATGCATGCTCACTATGCTTTTGAGATCTTTACTTCCTTAACCTTTTGGGTCAGAGGGTTTCTTGAGTGGGTGGTCTTTGAGTCAGTGGTAGTGACCTCTGCCTGCCAGAATTACCTTTCTCCTAGTTTCACTTAAATTTGGCAACACTAAGCAGTCCTTCATGGGCCGTTAATGAAGACAACTATCATTCACTTTGGGGGTTCTGTTCTAAGACAGATATCCTGTTCCACGAAGTCCTAGTATCGTTTGGGTAAAAATGAGTAAGTTAATCTTTACCAATATCATGGCCATGCTGAAAAGAAAGGTGAGATGACCCTCTCAGATTCTGACTTTAGACATCCAGACACAGGCCACCACACCTGCAAATCATATAATGCATCCAGGTACTCAGAGCAATGCATTTCAGTGAAAATGCTCTTAGGAAGAAAAGCAACAAGAGTTTAAATCCTCCCAGCCTGCCATTCTGTTAGTGCACCTTGGTTGAAACACACCATCCCTCACCCCTTCAAAGCTTTATGCCAATATGCAGTTCCCAGTTTTCTCTCCCAACCTGTAAAACATTATGTATTTGCCATCATAGTATTTGATTAAGTTAGCTGTACATTAGTTCAGAGCTTTTTAAAAGTAAGCCACTCACAGTCCATGTATGACTCACTCACCGTCTCCAATTCAGTGTCATTTTTGCCTGATGTTATGAGATTTATATTCAGGTCTGCCAGGTGTAGTAAGTAGCTCATGCAGATATTTTATTCCAAATAGGGCACCACATCACAAAAAGCAATAGAATAAAATCATGCCATTGGAAAGATCCTACAGGGTCCCTGAGCCCCAACACTTGTTACTATGTTTATAGAAAAAAGTTATCCTTCCCCTGAAAGAAGCAGTGGAGGCCAAGTCTCCTCACTTCCCCAGTCACTCAAACCCATCTCCCAGCTTCCATGCACTCTTTCAGATGGCAAATTAGACAATCTCCTCCATTCCCATGAGTCTCTTCTGAACAGGCTGCTGTTTGTATTCAGTGGAGGACCAACTTTATCACTGTTCGCAAAGGCATTAAAGCTGCTTTCGCTCTTCTTTAACTATGCCCAGTTTCAAAAAAAAAGACAATATTTACCTCAAGCAGGAGCTCCTACGACATGTTGCTAAGTTCATGACCCTAGACTAGGCAGAGGTTTGTTTTCAAGACTTCAGAGCAATCCAAGACCCCTTGTGTGACTTTTCTGTACTACTCTGCAATGACACTTTTCAGTTTAACTTTATCACTAACAGATTTAATTTGTACAGTCTGTCTTCTTGTAGTAGTTCTCCTACAGAAATACATTTCTTAAAACTAACAATCAATAGTAGAAAATTTTGAATGGTTTTCTCTCTCCTGGTTCTTTGTCTTCCTCCCCCCGCCCTTAAGACTTCTTGTAATAACCCCCTATAGTTCCCTTCTCATGTGGCACTACACAAATCTAAGTGACAGACAGACAAATGTGAATTTAATTCAAACATAAAAGACACAGCAGTGTTTTCTGGAACGACCTCACTTTGGTAATCCAGACTATGTTTTTACCCCCATTTCCCATTCATGTGTCATCCTGCTATCATAATATCCCCCAAATTTCACCTCAGCAGCACAAACCCGCCATCAACTGAGAGAAGTTAGCTCTCATTGTGACAGCATTTCCTACAAGCTAGTAATGAGTTAGACATTACTCACACATGCGTATGCAGACTACAAGTATTTGCAACATGTAGCATCAGGCATCATAAGTATAAAAAAACCTGTTGTGTAAGACGAAAATCTATATAGAGTAAAGGCTGCATATCATCCTTTTACCCCCTTTCTAAGCACTCCCAACCTCACACACTCTGCTCCAGGGAAAGGCAGCATTTATTTCAAAATGAGCTATTTGTTTATCATCACATTAAGTACTAGAGCAATCATTAACACTTCATTAACACTTCTGTTTACCATCTAGACAGGAGATGGCTTCAACAAACCATGCCCAAGGGAGATTAACATTTCTAAAAATTTAGATGCTAAACCAAACATCCTAATTAAGCTTTGGGTCAGAAAACACCAGGGAGAAGGAGATCTGAACCTACACCAAAATTTCAGAGAACATCTGGGTATATCAGGAAATATGCATCCCAAAACAGGACCACCCTTCTGTTAAAACAGAAAATTTCACAGTAGGTGGAGTGTTAAGGATGTCCTCACACCTCCTTAATAGCTGAATGATACAGAGAGAAAGAAGAATATCTCAGAGCTGACAGTGCAAGTGGGTCTCATGCAGTTTTCCTTTATGAAATCCAAGTATGGGCATCACATTCACTAGGCTAGAAGACAGGAACACAAACAGATTTCCTCTTGCATTTCTCTTTGGGACCAGGTGGCAGGAATGGCATTCCACTCCCAGGGCTGCGGCAACATCCCAAAGCAGAGCCATTCTTGTAGCACACTCCAATACACTGACAAGGGTATTCAGAAGGTACGTAGGGAAGAAGCAAAGATGAGTTGGGAACCTGTAGTGCACAGGAAGACACCATTTCCTTGCAGATAGCCTCAGGAGAACTGATGGGAGAATGGACATTAGGGTCAGAGGCTGAACAGAACAGTCTCCCTGCAAGATCAGACCAGCTGCCGCTGAGACACCTCAGGTACAATTCAAAAGGGAGCTTCCCTGTCAAATGAAGCTACCTCGAGCATTTCAAAAAGGAGTTTTCTTGTTGCCTTTTCCTTTGCCCTCCCTAAACTGTGATCTTATTGCAGTTTTATTTCCACTTTACCTGTAATGGTTTTAATTACATATCTTCCTTTTCCTCACAGCCAAGGTTAGCATTCCAGCTCTTAACTTTCACAAATTCTTGCTGTCCTGATGCATCCTGGGCTCTAAAACACTGCAGCCTTTGCTAATCCTTACAGCTGATCAAAGTAGCCTGTTTCTAAAGCAATCCTTAAGAGAGGATAAGCCAGTTTACCTGAAGAATATTTTGGCTTGTACTTTTGTTTTTAATCTCAACACTTTCTTCTCAGTATCTCCCATCAAATACTAATTACTCAGTAACCAAAAAAATATCACAACAAAACAACATTGAACAAGTAGTCAGATAGGTCTAAAATCCTGCCAATTTCAAAGACAAGTTTGAAAAATCATTGCTAAAGCACAAATTGTTTGAGCTGCAGCTCAGAAAAGAATAATTTAAAAGTATTTACACTCACAGCAATATTTGGATTTTAACTCAGTGGGGTAGGATTGTTTTCTACATCTTTATTCCCAATTAAGGACCCCTGCTGCAGAGCTGGAGTCAGTTTCATGGGGGTTTTTGTGTCATGACTCATACAATGAAGTTGGGGATGACACCAGAGAAATACTTTTGCCTCCTCTCAAACTTTCTTATCCACTGCCTGACTGCATGACTCATTTAACATCAAGTACAAATATAATAAGAACTTTTATTCACTGAAAAATAGTTGTGTTTCATGGCTGCCTTTAATGCCAAAAGAAAGTGGGAAAATCTGGACTGACAGCTAGGTTATTTACATAGTTATATAGAAATTGTGCACAAATTTCCATGTTTGTGACACTTGTCAGAGTCTGACCTGTAAAAACAAGTTCAACCCCAGCTGAGGCATAAAAACAATGTGGCATAAAACCATGTTTTATTCATGGAGAAAGCACCAGTACTGTATTCTTTCCACGCACAGTTTTTCAGAGCTTAATCAGCACTGTTTGCACTGAAGGAAATGGCAATACGCACTATTTTGAGAGAAACCCAGTCTTTAGGCCCACTGATAATTGATTTACATTTGTGAATCTTCCCATGTATCCTAGCTTGCAGGGCTCATGAGCCAGCCTGTCATGAGCCAAATAACAGGGCCTTCACAGACAGATCCCTCTCTATGACACAACACAGGAAAATTCAAAATAGGGCTGTAATAGCACATGGGGTCAGCTCACCCTGTTCCCTTGGACTTTTTCCTACAACCTGCTCTGACCAGCACAGAGATAGTGCAGCTGCAACTCATTTAAGGCACTTGAACATTTAGCCAGCTCTTGGTAGAAAGGGAGCCTGTAAGTCTTGCAGTATCTGCTCTTTAACATGATGCAGAAGCTCACCACAGCTGAGCATCAGAGCCTTTAAATGCAACCAAGAACAAAAGTTAATAAAAGAAAATAAGTAAAAAGTTATAGGAAATGAAGGACAGTGGTACAGCTGCCCATAATGCAGTAAAGCAAGCAAAACAAGTTACTGTGAAAGAGAAGTACCTTTAAACAACCTGTCAGATTTTGATCTACCACAAAAAGCCATCTACAAACCTCTCAACTCCTAATGGGGGGGGAAAAAAAAGTCACCAAATTGTTCTCCCAGACAAATTTGAACCTAAATCATCACTGGAGGAGCAATCACAACATATTTTCCAGGCTATTTCAAGCAAAACTCTGCATAAGCAAAGCAGCAACCCTTTGCTTTCTTTAGCATCTACACCTTCCTGCAAAATTTCCTCTCTCAACAGGAACCCCACATTTTGCTGTAGCTCACAGCAAAGAATAGGAAGTCCCAGCCCAAAAGCACAGGAAGGGGCAGCCACATGCTTTGGTTAACGGTGGGCTATGATACAAATGAAAATGGCTTCCAGGAAATGGCTCTTCAGAGTGCATTTACTATGCTACACATTTCATTTCTGTGTATTATAGAAATATTCTTCTGCCAAGCTACGGCAAAGTGTCTTGTTTGCTTGAATCACTACCAGTGACAACTAGAGTACTTGCATTAACAGTCACCCTAATGGTTTTTCACTGCCTACCCTTTCACACTCTTCTGCTATTAGTTTTTTTTAACCTTCCAAGATTAAATCTGTAAAATGATCAATGACATTTGTAATGTTTAAACAAGAAAGAAAAAGTGCCATGATGTTTCTTTGTCTGTTTGTACTTTTGCAGCTTCAATGGAAAGTCTACAGGCTGGCTTTTGTTTGCTAATTACTTTAATTTGCAGCATGGAGAGAAGAAGGGTTAGCACATGGCAGATAAGCTTTACTCTAAACATAAAAGGAATCACACGGCAGAGCATTCAGGCCTTAGGTGAATGATTTCCATGCTCTTTATGAATCAGAGAACAGTCTCAGCCATAAATTACATTTCCAGAACAAGAAGAACGTATGCACATCCCAGGCTCTATCTGCAAAGGAGAACATAGGCTCATTGACACCATCCCCCACTTGCTTGCTTTAGAAAAGAAGTTTACACTGTAAATAGTTCCAAAATACAAAGCAAATGATTCTTTTTTGACACCCTCCTTTTTCAGTGACTAGCACTGCCTGTGTTTCCCCTGCTATTTGATTTCGGTATGCTGTCATCTAGGAATCTGTGTGGTCTTTAAAAAGGTGTTATTCCTGCCAAACCTGCAAAGCCTCAAGTCTCCAGGCAGCTGTTGTTAACCAGCCACATAGTCCCCATGCTTCAGTTTTAGCAGTTAACAGTATTCCTCAATACAGCAGGAAATTAGATTATTCATTGATACTAGGAAGAGAATAACTGCACTTTATTACTGACATTATAACAAGCTGCCTGCTGCTCACCTACTAGATGCTGCTCTGGGTTTTTTTTATACTAACAGGTAAATTTTCACAGAGGATATGCTGAAGAGGTTCATTGTAAGTTGAAGGGGAAGCTTTAACACAACTCAGGAGCGGTATGCCTGGTGCTCCAGTCCACCCCACGGCACCCAGAGAGCAAGAGAGGGGACAATGCTGCTCCTCCAGCAGCCTGCGACCCTTGTCCAGGTCCCCTGCAGGGCTGCAGCCACACACCTCACCTCTCCCTGCTTCACGGTGGGCAACTGAGCTGCTAGCTGGGAATTCCCTGGCACTAGACCGATGCAGAGACCCCAAGTAATGAGCTGCAGAGTCAACTGCAGCACAAATATCACTGACCATAAATCAAGGAAAACCTAATTGAAACCGATCTAGCAAACTAAGCATGAGATGAATGCAGAGCTGTTCCTTCAGAGGAAGCCCCACTGCAACTTGGAAAAAATGTTTTTTCCACTTATGTTTTAGAAGCTATAATCCTGAAGTGCCAACATAACCTTGTCACAGATAAGTGAGGTGAGAGGCAGTAGAGTTCGAAGCATAACAGACCCCCCCACAGACACCAGGAAAATGGGAATATGCTACTCCCTTATTGAAGAAAAATACCAATATTTAAGTTTTCAGTACATCAGAGAAGGGAAAGAAAAGTCAGATGTTTTTCCCCATTTCACCTTCTTTAAAAGTAGCCAATAATTTACCTTTTGGATAAGCAGCAAACAGAAGGAAAAAAGACAGTGGTTAAAAGCATATGCTGCTTTTGGACCCAGGTGTTATTCAAAACCCAACATAATCTAATGCACAGTTATGGGGTGACTCTCAATGCAATTCTAGTGTAGCAATTCAAGCTGGACCACAGAATACTTAGGTCTATTCCTAGGTCTACAGTAATCTTTTCCCTCCTCTCTGCTTTTCTAGTTCCTTACAAATCCACTAGAAGATATCAGCAAGGAGCTTGGGTACATTTTGTCTGATCTCTTTCCCTGTACCTGTTGTGAGCACAAGACCAGGCAATGCCACTTGCTGAGCTGTTGCGTGGTTTAGTCTCATCTGCCACCCAGTGGCCTCCTGCCTGTCCTGCAGTCTGTCAACGCTCACTTTCTCCTTCACTTAAGCTCTGCAGAGTAAACATTTTTTTGCTAGGCACTAGGGTCAACTCAATGGAGTACGATGCAGCATAAAGCCAAAGCCTAGTATTCTTGGCACACTTGAGATAAAGCTAAAAGCACTTTTGGGGGTTTTCTTATGTTCTTTCACCCAAAACAGCGCTTTCCTCAAAAACTATCAAGTTCCACTGAGGACTCCTCTCATATTCAAGATGGAAATTCTGGATAAAGTCTGAGGGAATGAAAATAGCCTTCAGCATAATCACCAAGACCGTTTCCCCCATGTTTTAATCCTTAAGAAAGCAAAGCAAGAACTTAAACTGTGTCTTCCAAACATTGTGGCAAGAGTCCCATAGTACAGAAGTCTTGAACACTTGGGTTCAGGGGTTTGTTTGGGGTTTTTTTGGTCATCAAAAAGCATTAGAAGCTGTGACTTGCATCCAGAGGAGGCTAGAAGTCAGTCAGATTTGAGTTACAAAGATTTTGTAGGAGAATTGTTCCTTTTCTTCCCCACCAGAAGATTCCCAAACCAATCTTGAAGGAGCACCTTTGTCCCAGACTTAATTTGTACTGCATTCTGACAGTCTTAAATAAGGCTTATAGATATACACCATATTAGTTTTATTTTCATTTGATTGGGTTTTTTTAATTCTCTTCGATCCCTTTCAGATCATAACAGATAATGCCTCCTATGTCAGGGAAGTGCATTTGCCAGTAGAAAAGCTCCTGCTCCAAGTAATCAGTTGTTAGGACCATCTGTACAAATGACCTTGACTTATGCAGCTTGTCTGGTGAGCATACCTTCTGACAGAAAACAGTAATCTGGCTTGTACATGTAATGCACTGCAGTAACTGCTTGTACAGATCTATTATAACAGCGGCCTACCTATCCAACACATTCTTGTCCTGCAGCTGTGGTTGTAGACTCAGCATTTAAAAACCTCCTTTTTAAGTTCCATCCCTTTCTCTCCCTCCCCCTCCAAATAAAAGCCAGCCTTCCTGAAATGCTATCAGAAAGCCTTGTATACCTGACCTTTCACGTTGCATTCTAAACACTTTGTGCTAATGAAGTAGCTGCATTCACACAGATAGAAAGACAGTTTAATAGACCTCCAGGGTCCTTGAAATTGGAAATGGCAGAAAAAGGCTCCACTCTAAATTAGCATGTTGCAAGTTTCCAGTAAGATTAAAATACATATGTAGTGCTGAAAATTAAATTACTGCTTTTTAGGTGAAAGGCCAATATACCTAAAACCTAACAAGTAGCAAAAAGATGGGGAGAAGTAAGGGGCTGGCAATTTTGTTGAGCAAAAGCTACCCTGACTCTTGGATCTGCAAGTGACATGAGCTGCTGCAATTTGCAAATAATGAGGTAGAGAAGAGCTAGCACATGAAGTCATCTGCCACCATCTAATCCATATGCATGAACTCCCAAGTTAGAAAGAAGATTCACTGCATATTAGTGAATTCTGTAACTATATATAAACAGCTGCTTTTCTACTGCAAACTGAGTTTTCTAAACCAGCCCACCCAAAAAAAAAAATCTCGTCAGGTACTCTATAATTTTTCATGTGGCTTTTAAAGCCTGTATTTTCAAAGTAGACATACATTTCAGTTTTACACAAATTAGCACTTATCAGTTAGCTGTGCAAACAAGCCAAGTTCCAACAGAAGAAACTTACATAGCACAACGTAGCTATAATATACATACCAACCCCATTAACACCACACTCTCCATGTGTGTCATTCATGTACCCATGTTTAGCAGGAAAGTTTAATGTGTCAGATACTGGAAAATAGTCTGACTAAATTCAGTGTGTGGTCAATTGCTCAATTTTATACAGAGAGGATTGTAGGGATGTTCCCATCCCCACGGACACAGGAACAATAGTTATTCCAACGGCAAACAAAGTGCAAGAGACCTTAATTTCTTTTTCTCATTTTCTATGCATCTCCCCTTCCTAATTTTAGCCACTTTCAGAAGGTGCAAGATACTGGCACTCAAAGTGAGCTTGGCTTCAAGAGCAAGAACACTAAAGGCCAAGAATATGGCTACCATTGTGCTGAAGAGACACACTGGTTGGGGAGTGCTGTTTTAAGATTGTTGTTTTCTTAACTCATCCAAGCACCAGCAAACTAATATCTGTGATGTAGAACTATGATGTATTGGAAACTGTGTGAAGACAATGCATTTAGTGATAGTGGACATAGCTGATCTGTTTCAGAAGGCCTCAGTCTCTTCTCCAAAATAATAAGTTTAATATTATGAAATAAATATAGCTTAATTGCTTCTGCCATTGGGACAGTGCCTGACCTTGCTCTACATTGTGATAAATGCAGTAAAGCCAAGCTATTTGTTCCAAGTCTAATCAAAGCAAACCTACAGCTTGCAATTTCTCTTACACTGAGAATGGTTTTGTTTCTGTGAAGTTTTCACAGCCACTGAACTAAAAACAGAAATGAGTCTGTAACAAGCATTTTTGCAATAGGCCCCATTCTTTGACATTGGCACCTTCTCACAGTGAGCAAACATAGCTTTATGTCATCCTTGATTAGCATTCACCTTCCCAATGAAAGGAGACAGAGATCCCTTTCTAACACAGCTAACATCCTCAACAACCTCCCCACTTCACAGGTTGTGCCAAGGCTCAGACATTACCTCCCTGTCTTCTCCAGGCCATGCCACACCACAGTGACACACAGTGAGGCTCTTTGAAGACTAGCGAGGGCAATTCTCCCAGATGTGTATGCTTCCAAATTGTCAAAGGGCTTCACGTGTTCCCCCTAATATCTGTCCACAGTAGCAAAAAAGAAATTAAACTCACTCATTTAGGCCACACAGTGCAATTTGTTTCTCAGTAACAGGCTAAAAGTAGTTCCTACAGAGACTGCAGTGGATAAATTCTATACCAATAGCTCTGTCCAAATACAATTTCCCCCACTTCCATCCTGTTGTGACCACTTCTATTTTCAGCCAGTCTTCCCCTCACAGCCTTTGACTCGGTATGAACAGCACTAATGCCTTGCCTTCTAACACCTCTATTCCCTCTTCATGATAAACCCAGACACAACACACTATTGTCACTGAATCCTCCTCTTCCCTTACATTTCACTCTAAGTTTCAACTTTCCATCCCCACCACAAAATCCAAATCCAGTTATTTCTCCACTCAGCTTCCAAATAACCATTTCCCTCTCTTAATTAAGAAAAACCACACTGACTTTTTTTACTTCTAGTTACACCGATCATTGAATCCCCTCCACTGGCTTCCTTGTCCCCCATGTTAAAAAAAAAATGCTATCCCCCATCCTTGACACAGCGACATCTTTTTGGTTAAGACTGGTTGAACTGCTTCTCTCTCCCCAGGTGTTCAGGTCCACTGAGAAGATGCAAGTACAAATCTCCTAATGAGATTCTGGATTTCATCCTGCAGAGAGCTGAGTAACTACAAAACAGGCATTTTTACTGACTGCAATTCATCTTCAGTAGCTACAATACAACCTTGAAGAACCATCTTTTGAAGCCTGGGGGAACTATTTGTATGAGACATGTTACAGCTACTGGGTGACCTAGGCTCTGTACTCAGCCCTGTTCCCAAACTACTTAAGTGGTACATACTGCATTTTGCCATGTCTTGCTTTGCTGTCTCAATTTTCACCTGTAAAGTATATGCAGGTACAAGATATCTTTAATCTCCCCCGAAGTCTGCTAGCACTCTGTAGCATAATCATGTCTTCTCCTGGTCAACTGAAAATTGTTGATCATGCCCAATTTTAGGCACCATTCATTCACAAAGTAACTCTCCCCTTTCTCCCCTCCCAACTGTTCAACTGGTTGAACAGTCAAGACAGTACTGCTCAGTTAGGACTGTAGTCACACCTACACCTTAAAATGAATGCATACTTAGGTGAGCAGAGTAAAAAAACATAGAATCAATCCTGATGTAAAAAGAACTGGCCCATTAACCAGGTTGTCAGGCAAGTAAGAATTCTCTGCCTCATAATTACTGCTTTAGCCTCTCCTGTTTCGAAAGAGGAGAGCACAGACCCATTTCCAGGAAAATAATTCATGTAAGGGAACTGTTGTTTCAGACTTCAGAAAACCTAAACTTTGGAAAAGCCACACTGCATTTCTTTCAACTAGATCAATGAGCACATTTTAATTGTCAGGTTTGTTTACATAAGACTGTGCGAGCTGTCAAGGCCCATCAGCACTGGATGGAAAGCAACTAGCCACCCACTCAGCTCCACATTGCTGACGTATTTGGCATTGCCTCATCTAACGAGACTTGACAGCCCTGGAGGCAGGAGCCCTTTTTTCCCCTATATGCAAGAGGCAGCTCAGGGAAAAAAAAAAAATCTCAAAACTAAGCAGCAGCAAGTTTCACCTCAGCTCCTCAGTTTCATGTTTTTGCCCATGAAGAACATTTTAACTGTTTGTATAGAAAATGAGACAGTCCAACACTGCTTTCACCTTCAAATGTGTATGGAGTTTTATTCACAACTGTTGACATTGTCTGTTTTTAATGTTCTACCAGTCATATGGGTTTAAGCCAAAGATAAATCACTCCCTTTCAGCAAAGGCTTCTGGGCACATGGCTGAGGTATTTCAACAGTGAAGGGCAGCAGCCTGCAATGTTACATGGAAAATATCTGTGGAGGTACAAGACAAAGAAACTCTTCTAATACCACCCTTAGATACTCCGCAGCTGCAAAAGAAAGTTCTTCCCCCAGATACAATTACTGATTTCAGCTGAGTCACTGCAGAGATGAACTTGAGTTTGTTATAAGGACTCTCATATCTAGTGCACTACCAACAAGTGATGATTAGACAAGCAAAACAAGCTCTTCCCTGAAAATGAGTCCAGCATTCTAGAAACACAGTAATTAATTGTGTCAGACAGCAAAACCTTGTTAAGTCACCAGGATTGGAGCAGGCAGTAAACAAAGCACATGTCCAACTCACAGCCCCAAGAACTTGCTCTCCATACAACCCTGTGCACATTTCTGCTCAGAAGATGGATAGGGGCAGAATCCAGCCTCTTTCTTCTCCCTCCCAGGTGCTAAAGTCAGAGCCAGAAGCTCCCCAGATCCCTGGCCTTTTAATCTTTTCCCCTTTGCTGCTGTTCCCTGGCAGTGGTAACTTCAAGAAATTGGAGGGGAAGGAATAAAGAAGGTGCAAACAAACCTTTTTTCAAATGGAGAAGGGAAGATAATAGGGTACAAGGAGGCACTCCACACAGTGAGTATTGCAGCCCTTCTATTCAAAGCACTTGCCTTCCTATTTATTATTGCCAGCCAGTCCAGCTGCTGTTCACCCTGTTTTGGGTGAATGCATAGAATTTTCTTTGGTTAAAAGAGAAAATTTTTTATAGGAATGTCTGTAGTCCACTCGTTGAAGAAAATGAAAAGCAGTAACTTCACCAAAACACTTTTAAAAGCACAGAGCAGAAAAATAAAAGGCACTGTACCAAGTGCCCCTTAAGTGGTGAACACAAAATGCTATGCTCCCACATTCACAGCAATATTTTATTTAGCAAATAAATCAAGCAAAACTTCTCCCAAAGGAGCCCATAAAGGCAGTCAAGCAACAACAAAGCAAGCTGCGTGAAGATTAGCTGTATCTCAGGCTGAAGTTGAACAAAATAAGGACAAGGGGCACTGGAAAGCCTTGCAAGACAGCAGTCGTCATTTCACTGTATTTTGTTATCTACAAATCATGCAGGTAGCACATGGACTGCCCATTGAAAACCACAACTTGTAGCATGACTGCACAACAGCAGTTCCCACGTGAAAAACATTGTCTAACTATCACAGCTACCAAGCCTTAAGAATAGATGTCAGGCAAACCAAGTCTAAAATTTAGCTTTAGGTTAAAAAAAACCAAGAAAAAAAACCTTTCACTCTACCCTAGGGCATGTTGTTGAACTTGCCATTGAATACTTAAAAAACAAGCAAACAAACTTCAGCACACTGCAACTAAGTGTACTTCAGCTTCCCCAGTGTCATAAAAACAAAAATTTGCCATTTTCACTCATATCATTATAGAATTAGTCTTCTATACACAGGTCTTCCAACAGAATTGCTGCTCTTTTTGGAAATCATAATGCCATTAAGCTTGCATTAAGAGAGAGTAATGTTGCTTGGGGATACTGCTACATGCAGTTAAAAGAGAGAGTCTGAAGAACTTAAGAGTTTTAATAAAGCCAAGGACATCTAGGACTTTTTTGCCGATTCTTACTTAACCGATTATTTGCATTTTGTGGCACTCAGTGTGGCAAAAGATGCCTTGTAAGTCTCAGGCTGCTTGAGACGAGCGTAACTTCACACAGTGACACCTGGGACTTGCAGTGCCAGCTCTATCTGTGGTGACTCTTTGCAAGAGCTGAGCACCCTCGCCTCGCCACACCCAGCACTAGAGGGCCCACCTCGGCTGCTTAAGCAGCTCAAGCTGTCCAGCAGCACAACTGCTTGTCAGTATATTGTAATAATCTGGCCGATGTGGTCTCAGAAAAGCAGAAAAAGCATACAATCAACCAAAATCTTAGTATTATTTCTCTTCAGTTAACTGTAAATACTTTGTACTAAGTAAAATGAACAACCCTCTCAGTGTGTTACTCCAAATCACAGCTTAGATTACAAACAAACCAGCCAACTCTAGAACTACCATGAAAGAAACAAACAGTCTTCTCTGGTTACATTCATAGGACTCTGACAACACCAAGATCAATCTGTTTTTCTACAGAACTATAGTGCAGTGTTACTCCTCCAGATGCAATTGCTATGTGCTTTTCAAAGCACAACTTAAAAGCCTGTTCGGGAATTTCAAGCTTCAGCCTTAAAAACACCAAAACAATTATTAATGAATAATAAAAGCAAAGGGAGGGTTCCCTTTTGTAACACATTATTTTTTTCTTCATGGTACCTGCTAATTCAGAAGAATCTATTCTCCTTCCCTTTGCTGGTCTCCTTTTATTATCTTCATGTTTGTTTCCTTGCATTTCTCCGACCCTACAAATTTGCTTCTGTGCTTCCCTTTCACTGCATCTTCCCCCGAGCCAGGCTTAATAATGGCTCTCTTTCTTGCAGGCAATCTTTCCTCCCCCCAAAAGTGCTAAATGAGAGCTTTTAATCTGCTATTACCCTGATTAATTTTAAACAGGAAGGGCAGGTAAAGACACCATTGTTTCAGTCATTGCAGCTGGTACACAATAATGCATTAAGATCTTGATTTTTTAAATCTGAATACAACAATCTAGGATTAAGTGTATATATGAAGATCTGTAAATATAAGCTATCCTTTACCAAATTTTCAATTGGAGCCTTCTAAAAACAGGATGCAAGCAATTTGTAAAATGACTTCAGCAATTTTTCCTCATTCACTTAGCTCCCCAGCATCTACAGACTGTCCCTTTGGGAAAAACAGTTTCCATTTAACTGACATTCAACAACAGCAACAAAACAAATGTGTATGCAGAATCTCAAACAACTAGAAATGAAATAGAAAAGGATTTTGATATATGACTTCCAACTCTCAGAAACCTCATCAAAAGAAGAAGTACTGCATAAAAATATGATACAACAAATGCAGATTGCAGATCATTACAAAGAATGATTTAATAAGATGATGCATATCATCAAAAAAAGCATCTGGCTTTTCATCCTCCAATAATTTCTTGTTTTGCTAAATCAAATGCAAATAGCCCTTAACAACAATTTCTTTAATCTCAATTAGTTACATAGGCAGAGAGAAGGGTCTGGACTAGCTAAACAGAAGTGAAAACATTCCATGCATTTAGGATAATAAAAACAAAATAAATATCAGGCTTCACTCAAGCCTTACAAGACCAGAGGTCTTCATCAGGATTTACCAGTCTCCTACACCCTGCCTGGCAGCATCCCAGCTGCTCTGACCAGTCAACGGAGCATTCATAGTTTTCTTTCCCCTCTCCCAATTCCCTTTTACAGAAAAAAGGAACTGAGCAGCAAGGCCAATATCCAGTTCTATCATCTGTTGTTTTACATCTACACAGCTACTTCCCTTGTTCTGAAGAGGCCCCAGCTCACAGAGGTCCAACCCTAGACAGTCCCATACTTGCTGGGATGAGCCAGGAATGGTGCTGCACAGGGCTAGTCATGGACACGTTCATTGTTTTACGAAAGGGTGCCTAAATGGGTCCAGCCATTATTTTGCTGTATCACCCAACTTTGCTTCCTCTTTATCAGGTATTTGATGGAAAGATTGTCAAGGCATCTTTCTATCTACAAGCAGCTTATCGGCTCATAATACTGCAGAGCCCAAATTAATCTCCTTGAATTAAATCTGCAGCTGAGACTGATGCTATGACATAATGATACAGGCTGAGAGGGAAGTACAGGCTGAAAAGGAAAAAAATTTCAAACAAGTACAGTCAGAATATAGGAGAAAGTTGCAGATACCCTAGCCTAATTCCTTTAAACTGAAGATCTCCAGGTAAACACCCCCAGTACCTCCCCCCCATTATGCTGGAGAAGGCAGACCTGCACATGAATAAAATAGACTGAGTTTTACAAGCAGTAAACTAGTGCATCAGATGCTATGAATTATGGATCCATTAACATTACAATAGCCTGCAAAGTGCCTTTCTTGAGCACCTACAGGTTAAAGCAAATTAACTACGAATCGTCAGCAGCCTGCCTACTGTAAGGGTAAAAAAAACCTCAAACAAAACCACTTTGCTAGTAGAGTGTTGTGTCCAAAGAAATCTTGTCTCTGTTCTCAAATACCAGCTCAAATAGAAGTCTGTTCCATTGTCTCAAAAGTTTTCAGCAACAGCCACTTCTGATTTCTCAGATAAAATTGTCTCTTCAGCTCCGTAAGATTCTACTGAACCTAGGAACTATATAATCCTAGTGGGAAGCAAGTTATGGGGGAGCCTCCAGGAAGAGATATTAAGCTGCATATATCAACAAATCAATGAGATTCAGATTACCAACACATCTCTGTGATGCTGCTGCAGGCCCTTCTGTTGCAGCTCTTGCCACGTCTCCTGTGACATCTGCAGTTACCCTTAACATTGCCAGCCTTCGACAGATCTTTGAAACAGGAATATCAGACCAATGGCAAGAATGATGAAAAGAGAGATGACATTCACATGTGGTGGGTCTGGCCTTGTCTCATACACAGAAAGACCAAATGTGACTAGTTGCCCTGTATTTGCAGATTTCCAGTCTTTGCAATCAGGAATCTATGAGTCAACAAACCAAGTGAACCGCCGGTTGCAGCACAAACTCTTTCCCCATGCTTGGGCCATCCATACTCAAACTCATAACCTGTAGTTTCAAAAGTTCACATAATCAATCGTGGCTCCTGAAGAATTTAAAATGGGAGCGCCTCAACAGCGCAACTTGGTCAATAAAACATCACTTGGACTTACAAAACAAAACCAGTGTGCTTTCAGTATTTTCCAAAAGTATTTGAGTCCGTTAACTCAAACTAAGATGATAGTTACTGCGCTATCACCTGCAGTAAGTCTACAAGGCTCAGACCTTCATTTGCACCAGGGAAGATACTTAAGCCTCTAAACTTTAACAGCAAGGACACCTAGAGTGCAAGGCAAGTACTAAATCCAGCTACTCTAATTAGAGCTGATCTGATATCCAAATGTGATTTCTAAAGTTGTTATACAGTTTTACTCAGTACAGGGTAGAGTGCAGGCAGCGTGGCTGAGACATCGTACCTTTATCTGAGCAAAATGAAGCATTATCTTTCTAGCTAGGCAGCTTGTGACAGTGGGAAGCCCAGAACATTCCTACATTCAGGTACTCAAAGAAAAGCAGGCTTACACAAGTTTTATTGTAACGGCCTCTGCAGCCACCACCAACAGCAGCACAAGGCAGAAATTCATCAACTGCTACATTAAGAGCCAGAGAATTAAAAAAAAAAACCCAGATCCCACAAAATGCATCTTTAAGGCACTTCACACCACATACAATTCAGAGAAACAAACAGCCTATCTAATAAATTTTGCAACTCTCCAGCACAAGGAGGACAATAACACTAGATGTGCAAAACAGAACTTAACCATTGATCTAACAGCCCAGTTCTATGCCTTGAGGAAGTCCTTGAGCTAGTTTACAGGTGGATAGTGGTGGCAGCACGTGTCACAGAACAGATCGCAAAAAAAATTTAACAATATATTCCTGGATTGAGTTGCCCTCGAAACTGAAGCCTCCAAAACAACCCATTTTAGTCACCAGCAACCAAAAGTCTTCTCCTAATTGCGTATTACTCACAATCTTTGTGGTAACCGAGAGACTGAGCAGGAGGTTTGTGCAGGATCAGGTCTCTACCCCTTCTCCTCAAAGGAGATGAGGAATGGCTGCCCAAAAGGCACATCCTGTACTCTACAAGAAGAGACTAAGGCTACTCTAAGGTTTAGTTTCTGAAGGACTGGATTAGCAGTTCACAGTGCAGTCTCAGTAAGAGGATCATGAGTAATCCATGCCTCCACACAGGAGAACAACCTATTCCACACCTTTCTCTCTCTCTCAGAGCTGATTGTCCAACTCCTCTGGTTTGGCCATGCTGGCTGATACAGAGAAAACAGAGCTATTTCAAAATGGATGAAGCAGACTTTTTTCCTCTTGAAGGATTAATAGCTTTTACCTTCAAACAGTTCTTTCTCCTTCATCAGTTAAGATCAGAAAGAAGAGAAGAAGCAATTTATTAAAAAAAGGTGCCTGGCAGGATTAAAACAAAAGCATTCTCCTCAAAAATTAGAGGGGGTGGCTGACACTACCTGTCAAAGCTTGCTAACATTTGGGTTTGCAGCCAGCTCTGCAAAGGCATTTAGTTTTCTCTTTGGTAGTACAATCATTTAAAATATCTTCTCTGCAGTGGTTTGAGAAAAATGGAAGAGGTCAGCTTACATACATGTCCATCTTGGCACTTGTAGTTTGGAGAAAGTGCCAGCAGTAGAAAGGTTAAAACAAATCTATTTGAGGATACATTTGGGGTTAGGAAACATGGCTGATTGTATTTCTGTAGGTTCTGCAGTGCGTACTCCTGTGGGATGCCAGTGACACCCATGCTGACAAAGAAGGGGTTGGCAGGGAAAGTGTTCGTGGTATGTGCAGAACAAGCTATACCTTGAAGAAAACCAGATCTTTGCATGGTACAGGGACTTAGGATGGTTCTGTGGATCTCAGTAGTGCTTCAGTGAAGAAACTGCTGTGGGATATGGCAAGAGGCCAACAGCCTCTCCTTGGCTATAGATCGCAGAGAATATTCAAGATGTTCTTAGAAACCAGAACAACTGGGGACTCGCATCACTTTTTAACATTATTGAAGAAGGAATTTGACAGTGGTGTCAAATATGAGGGGTACAAATCCAAAGTCTTTAAAGCATAAGCTAGCAGAACTATTTAGGGTTACCATCATTCACATTAGTGGTTGAATCTTAATGTTTTTTTTTCTAGTAGAGACAGAGTACAAATAGTTGTTTGTTCCAAGTGCATCATGGCAACCCCCGTGTAGGAGTGGATGCAAGGTGTGATTCCCACGCCCCAGAAGGCTGTGCCAAAAACAGTAGGGGATGATTTTTGTATGTTTGTTCCCTAGGCTATCAATAGGAATGGGTGGCTGCAAGTAGCTTCATCTTGTTTATAAAAAAAGTTACCCGATAAAGGAGGGGCGGAGGGAATCAAAGAAGCTGACTTCAGAATTTCAGAGAAAACAGATCAGGTTGTGTCTGCAAGTGGATGAAGAAACAAACAAGGCTGGCTTATGAGTGGGAACCTCACAATAGCCACACTGAGATGACCATGGTGCCATGCATTAAGTACACAGAACTCTGCTGCTTTAAGTTGCATTGCAACACCAACTGAAAACCAGAGCAATGAGCTCCATTACATCATGAAGACATCTAATCCATGTTGCGCTGTGCCTCCCACGAAGAGAAGTGCTTTAGAAGCTGCCAATCTTCCCAATCACACCAGCTATCAGCAGCTACCAATTTGAACAGAATGAGAAAGCCACTGCCTGCACCCTGCAGTCAGGGGCCTCGCTACTGCCAGATTTAAGTTTCAGCACAGCTAGAGCCAAAGTGCCACAATCACCTCGAGGCAGAACAGAGCAGAGCTGCAGAATTCACAGCATGAGGAATACTTAAAGAAGCATATCCACCACTCATTGCGCAACAAACAGTTACAGTAGTATTTAGTTGACAGGTAGAGGGTAGGAAACGATCAGTATATATGTTTGCAGAAAAGAGTCAAAATAAGCATTTTTCTATTACACTTTTTTCCTCTCCATAAACTCTGCTACCTACATACTAGTGCAACATCACTATTCTGAGAAAGCGCCAGAGCTGGCCTGCAAGACTATGTTCACTGGTCAGATTCAGGCAATTTGGAGCAACTCCAGAAACCATCACCACACACTAACAGTTACTCAGAAATTGTAAGAGCTTCCAAACAAAACATTTTCCTAGTGCCCAAGTGTGTCTAACCCACACAAATGAAAACACAAGCTAAACAGAAGATTTTGCTCAGCAGCATATTATGACTTCACAAAATGAGCTTTATATACACTTATACTGCAAATAGCAAAAGATGACCCATCTTAACAGCCTGAACCAAAGAATTATTAGTTTTCTGCCATGGCTGTTCCAAGTATCCTTGAATAGCTACTTCCTTCTGCACTTTCCTCTCACCCTTAAAAGAAAGAGAAAAAAAAAAGCACAGTGTTTTGAACAGAGCTCTGTAACTGGAACAAAAGGTGGCAGTTCAAACCCTTAAGAACATGTAGCATCTGCTTACAGTTCTACAGTACAAACAAACCACAAACTAGTAAAAGCATATTGAACTTCCTCTGGCAGAAAGCCATGTCTCCCCCAGGGAAGGAGGTGGTGGTACTGCCTTAGGGACAGAGATTTTGCTGTCTTCCCTCTATTGATTAGGTTTAATGACATAAGGCTTTTTCTGTACATGCAGCTTTTCCTGCTGAAGAGCATGGCACTTGGGCCACAACACTCTGACCTTTTCTTCCAAGTTAACAGCAAGATCCACAAGTCTGTCCACAGTGCAAAAAGCAGCATAAGGAGGAGAGCCTTGAGCTAGCTAAAAACAAGCTGCAAACATTATAGTTACACCACTGTGGCGTACTGCAAAAACTATTTATTGAGTTAAAAGATGAGGCTAATTTACAGCCTGTACAATGTCACACTCACATGGCCAAGCAGCTTTCAAGAGCCACATCTATGGCTTGGAACAACATGATTTTGCACTGTGTACATGTAACTGAGCCTGGTGCATCTTGATTATCCTTGCAACACAGAAAGTGGAACAGGGCAGGTATGCTAAGTTGATTAAGCTACAGTGACTGGGATGAGCTTCACAAGAGAAGCAAACTTTTGAAAGAAGAATCCATCCAGAGTTAACTAAATGCAAAGACATCACCTCTGGTCCAGGGAATGCAGGGATGAATCTGTCATCTAACACAGGATGGCTGCATTCTTGAATGCACAAGCTGCAACATCGGTGCCTTGTTCCCCCTGCCTGGAACATCTCCCATGTCAGGTCTGCCTCTCTCAGCTCTTTTGAGGTTCCAGGCATCTCTTTGCCCCAGTCCTCCACCTCCCACTGCTTCCTTTCAGTCCACAGTTCTTTCACGCCCATTGGTATCATTTGAGCCCGGAGACTTTACCTGTTAGTACATTCCTACATTTACAATACTGTTCTGGCTTTGAGTTACAGCAGTGGTCTCACAGAGATCTTTTCTCAGACCCTGACCATGGTGGATAAAGCACCCCTCATGACTGAATTATTTCAAACATTTACTATCATATCTTTGCAAACAAATGTCCCATGCCCCTTGAAAACTGAGCCCAGGTTCTAGCATTCACTGTCTCCTCCCACAAAACCCAGGCTAAAATACCAATTCTAGAAAGATGAGTTATATACCAAGGGGAAAGGGCAACATGACAACAAGAGGCCAGATAAACTATACAGCAAAGGACATGAGAAACAAGCCTATAGCAGAACTGGAAAACAACTACTGATCTCAGCTACTTGGGTAAGGTCCGCTCCTCCAGGCATTGCTTAACCTCTCTAGCAAGATGAGTTATATGCCAAGGGGAAAGGGCAACACGACAACAAGAGGCCAGATTAACTATACAGCAAGAGACACAAGAAACAGGTCTATAGCAGAACTGGAAAACAACTACTGATCTCAGCTACTTGGGTAAGATCTGCTCCTCCAGGCATTGCTTAACCTCACTTAACCAAGACTTGCACAGTCTTGAAAACGAGCTACAGCCCACATGAAAAAGTTTTGCCAACTCTCTACAGCTCCCCATTATACAGTATAGTGGGATGACACACTGAAGACCTCATAGCGACTTTGCATCTTCTGCTTTTCCTATTATTTCGCGTACTGCTACAGTCCTTTATCCTCAACTTTCCCCAGGAATTATTACTTTGTCCCTCTTCTCAGAACTGCTTTGCCTTTTGAATCACTGGCAATTATTATTTTTAAGGGGCAATATGAAATGATGAGGATATTTACAGATATTCTTAGAGCATACAGCTTATCATTTCTCTATTACATCTCCTAGACATTTCAAAGCACAGTGTGTGGAATATCGCAGAGAGCCATTTGCATATCAAAGATACAAGGAAGTTGAATGCTTTGGCTGGCATCGTTATCAATACGTGCCGTACAGTATATTAGATTGGCCTGACTCTCCATCAGACCAGTGCTAGCAATTTTGCTCTTAGTAGCTCAAAGGGCTGGAGACTGCCTAAAGAACCCAGGTGTCAAGCTAGCTGCACTTAGTTTACACAAAGCTGTGTCACTGTTTCCAAAGAGAGGAGTAAACAACAGTGCATTGGCAGTTACACCACCACAAGAAGGCATTCATTGGAATAGCTAACGCACATTTCACTCGACAAAGACTTTCAAAATCCACTAGAACTCAGAAGACAGTAGGAGTTTTTCTCTTGTGAAACTTTCTTACTGAGCCATTTTTCTATTCTGCACCAGAACTGGGAACTATCCCCTTCCCAATAACTGCCCCAGTAACCTTCAGAAATGAGGACAGGTAGGATGCAGTTAGTCAGAATTTCAACCTCCAGAAATTAGAAACAGGATTTCCCTGTATCATAGCTGAGTATCCAGCCCCTAGGTTATTATGCATGCAGAAGGATTTCTCCACCTCTGGATTCCAGACAGTCTGCCTGGGACTTGAGCAACCTTCAGCCAACGAAACATCACTGAAACTGATAGGTTCATAACAGAATACTGACCGGTGTGGGCTATACTCCAAGACAGCCGCTAGCAGACGGACTAGCAGCTCTTCTCTTCCACACTGCTGTTCAAAGGGTATACCATATGGGAGGAAAAAAATCTGAGTAGAGCTGAGTACTACACACCCAAACTTAGTCCATCCCTGAAGCAATTTTATACACTCCTATGGCAAAAATACAGTAGTGGAGCACAGTCTCCTTTTATGGGATTCCCACCCCCATCTGAAAAAAAAATAAAAATTCTTTGGTGAAACCTTCTAACAAATCTTAACTGCCACTATGCGAGGGCCTGACCATAGGCAGTGCTTTGCTATAGCATATATAAACACAAGCATTACAATACAGACAGGAGAACTGTCTTAAAGCTGCGTTCTCACCACACTATCATGTAAGACAAGCTTTACAGTTTGTGTACTTGTTCAACTGTTCAGAGATATTCACACCTTTGTTTAAGCAATGCTGAGAAACTCAAGTGTTATGTGTATATATATTCAATGCTATTTACTAAATACTCATGCAGTTTTACCTAATACCATATACTTTGAGCTCTTGTTTTTCATGGGCTGGCAATGTAATTTCAGTCTGAGCAGGAAGAACAATCAGCCTTGCACTGGTTCCTTGTGATTTGCATTGACATAACACTATTCATCCATCCCAAAGTAGTTTTTTTTCCACCCACCCCTGAAAAAACAGCCATTTCTAAACCTGAAAGCCATTTTGTCCCACAAACCCATCAGTCACCTCTGAGGGCTGGTGACATAGCCATACCATACCAGTTCAAGAAAACCAAGCGGGGTAGGAGTCTGTAAGGAAGAAAACCCTGCAGACAGGTCAGTGTCAGCCAATGGAATATAAAGCATCTCTCCTTTGCCAGAGAAAAGGAAAGAAAAACAAACTGTCTTTCAGCTTAAACCAGGTATTTCCAGTAAATCAACATAAGTCAGGAATAGTTTAATAGCAAGCACTATTTTAAGAATCAACTCAGGCCCCAAGGTTAGCAATAATATTCCCAAGTTATTCTTGCCCTTACCTGGCTACTCCAAAGCAAGGGTTCCTAAATCTCAAGGTCATGAGAGGTTTCAGATTCATATCAGAAAGTTATCTCCTTATTGCAACAGCCAACTCAAATAAAGTACTCCGGGTGACAGAGAATAGTAGAGCACAAGCTATCACCTTTTAGATGAGAGGTCACCACTTCTCATCCCCTCTTATATCTGCCCTACCTGCCAGCCTAGCCTCCACCCTCAATCTGCCTTTGCAGCCCCTGACTTCCCCCTCACCCTGCCGAGGTGGTGATTTTTATAGCAGCTGTTGCTCATCCTCCCCCCCCTTGATCCCAGTCAGGGCTGCAATTAGGCCTTCATTAGCCCTGCACCAGGGCAGCTGGGGACATTGTTTCCCCTCCTCCAAAGCCCTCATGCTGCAACCCGTGTGTGGAAAGGAATTCAGCACCTACCATCTGCCTGTTGTTTTCTGTCGCTGAAGTTTGTTGTACGGAGTTGTCTGATGCGCTGGTAACACCACCCCACTCTCAGTACCGGCACCTCATGCACTGCCTCTTCACCACAGGGCCAGCACACTTCAGGAACACACAGCCCTCTCGTTGTCAGAGTGCATTGGCATGACAAAGTTGTGGTGGCAAGAACACATTTTCTGTGGAAGAAACACATTGCAGGAAAGCCCTGAGTGAACTCCTTGTCGTCTTTCATAAGCCCTGAGGCATGTTTATTGTTAGTAGAACAGATAACAAGATGCTTACAGCAATGTATGTAATTAGGAAAAAATCTCCAGCGTAAAATGTTAGAGCCACCACAAGTAAGAATCAGATAAGCATGTGTGAATCCTTCATAAACTCAATCATCCTTTTTGTTACCAACAAGCCAAATCAGAAACCTGGCCTGTTGATGTGCAATTTGAGCGTGTTCTGCGGAGAGGCAGTGAGATGGGCAGGGGGCCATCAACCCTGAGAGAAGAAGCTGTGGGAGCTGGACTTGTTCAGCCTGGGGAAGAAACAGCTTCAGGGGGACACAAAAGCAGCCCCCCAGAGACTACAAGGAGTTTATTGAGAAGATGGATCTGGGCTCTTTATTGCGTTGTTCTGTGGAGGAAAAGGGACAATGGGCATTAATTGAAAAAAAAACAGGTTTTAGATAAAGAATGTCATTTTCACTATGAGAATAATTAAGGAATGAGACTCCTGGGAGGTTTTCAAGACAGCAAATCCGTGAGCACTCTGATGTGGATTCAGTGTGCCCCTGCTTTGGGCAGGAGCCCCCCGAGGGCCCTCCTGGCTGGGGTGTCCCTCCGATGCCTCTAACCAGCCGAGTCCTCCCCACAGCCAGGCAGACGCCAGCCGCTGGATGTCACCCTGCGCTCACCGAACAACGCTGCTCCCGCCGGCAAACAAAGGATCAAATCCCATTGCAGCGGGAAGAAACGGCAAGGACAATAATCACTGTAGGGGAAAAAGAAAGAAACTAGAAAATCAAAAGCATCCTCCACTGCCTGCTAGCATAATATTGATTCTCCTCTCCTTCTCCTGAAAGTCAGTTCCTGTTTATTTCAGCCAGGTACGCTGCAGCATGAACACTTAGGGGTTTGAATGGCAAGCTGTGTTGTTCTGAAACGAGCTTCACCTAAGAATGCGAAATGCAGAAAGCAGATCTGTGTTCAGTGTCAAAACTATTGATCTTTAACTGTCAACTTCGCATTAATAGTGCTGCCAACTGCAAGCACTCACAAGTTCTCTACAGACATCCCATGCTCCCCTGCCATTTCTCCCTTCCCCACTTCCCGCAGATTTCATCGTACAAGTCTAGGATCATTTTGTTTACCTTTTGGTGCTAGTGCTGTTCAGATTAAGGTTGTCACGCTTCCCTACATTTGTTAAGGGTAGAAACTTAGACTTTCCTCTGAAAACAGGAGATGCTCTTGTTTTTCTCTTGTAATAATCAGGCCTTGGCACTGGGAATTTTAAGTTAATCAGACATTGTGAAATTTGTGATAAAATAATGAAAATTGGCATACTGAAAATAAAACCAAGCACTGATTGGATTCAAGTGAATGAATGACAATTGAGGCATATTGTGCATCTTCTCTAGAGTGAGAAGACAATGTCAGACTGCAACATCTCCGCTCTTCTGACCGCACACACCATCCCTTGCAAAGTGAATCTACCCAACGTGCCTTCTTGGTGTAGCATTTACAGTGAAGAGATTGCCCTCAGACAGGCAACGGTCATAAAGATCAGGAATTGCTGCCTTCATTGTATCACATCCCTGGTGACTAACGAATGAAGTCACAATTCTCCTTTGGACAACTGAAAAAAGGATCCTGCCAACAAGTCACATAATGAAGCTATAAATTTATCTAGTCTATCATACCAGAGTTCAGATTATAGCATAGGTCACCAGTGCTTGTGAGATGACAGTTTTACACAATGTGGATGTATAAAACAAGTACCTATGACATTGTGCAGATGAAAGGCGCTATAAAGCTTCATTAGATTGGAAACCGTCCAACAGTTGCACATTAGAGACTGAATTCAGTAGATAAGTAGCTTTGCCAGTACAATGTTTCTTCACAGCCAGATGCTTTATGAATACCACAAAGTGAACCCTTATCTTACTTTCCTCAGAATTAGATTTTCAAGTAGCAAAGACAGACTTTGATGCCCCTTGAAAGCCTGCTGTTATTTTCTGCACAGAAGAAAGCACCACAGAACAGGGCCTCTGATGGCAGCCAGAGAAAAGGCAAAGAGAAATAAATACATGCTGCCCACATTCTGCCACGATGGCCCCAGACTTGCTATAACTGCCAAAGAAGTCATAGCAGGCTGTTTTTCACCGACACTCCAAACGTTGCCCTTTGTGCAAGCTCAAAAAGGACAATATACGTATACCTACTCTCTGTTGTATGCATCCTGCGCTGGAAGTATTCTCGTCTTAGTTGTTGTTTTACTATCCTGAAGTATGCGTAGCTCATACAAGCTAGTTAAAGGAGCAAACAGGAGCTGAAAGTAGTTACGTCTGCAAGCTTATCTTTACAAGGACATGGGTTAAGGATTAAGTGCAATCTCAAGGACTAAAAACACTGGTCTCATTTTATACCACAGAAAGTCCAGTTCTCCTGGCCTGGAGCTCCTGCACTGTAAATGATGAGGAAAGGGCAGTATCTTTGTGGAGAAATGTATATAAAGCTTTTTACATATGCCTCTTACACATCCATGTAGAACCGGGTACATTAATAATTATAAGCAATCATCCGAGACGATGATTTGAGGAAAAACTCATATTTTCCAGCAGCAAGTGCTAAACCTCACCTCACAATTTTCATTCATGATATCCACAGCGCAATTGAATGTATTTTGTGTGTTGTTTGCAAACACCTATGCATACTCTTCTGGTACCCGCAGCTTCTAGCGTGTGACCAGGTATAGGATGCATTTCCATCAAGCCTATCCAAAATGAATGCATGCAATTGCAAACATTTTGGAAAGCTGTGCTGAGTGGGAACCACCCAGCTAAAAAACTACACTTTGTTGGTTAGAAAGTAACTGTTTGCTGACAGACAACCCTGCCAGAGGTCTTTGACAAATGCAACTACTGCTGGTCCTAAAATGTTTTGTTGTTCAACCTCCCCAAACCCATGAAATTTTACCTAAAGAACTCAGGTTTTGAGGCCGAACTGACAGCATGGAAGCTGACCACCACTATCACGACTTTCAGCCACAGGCACGTTTAACATCGAGTGACACAACCTCCCGCCCCAGGGGGCAGGAGGCTCGGCCCAACGGCTCCCTCCGTGTCCCCCCGTCCCGGGTGGAAGCAGCGGAGGGCTGAGCTGGCGATGACCGGCCCGGGACTGGCGCCCTCGCCGCCATTACGCCTCAGGCGGCCCCTTCCCGCTCGCGGGCCCGCGGGCTCGGTCCCGCCCTTCTGGAAGGTTCTCCGCCGGCTGAGGCACGGGGCGCGCTTCGAGGGGAGCCGGGGCTGCACCCGCCGTCAGGCCGCCACAAGAGGGCACTCGGAATCGCATTTAGGGTTTAGTTTCCGAGGCAGAGTACCCACCGCTGTTCCGTACCTTCAGAAACGTGCTCGTTCGTAAAAAATTAAATTTTCTACTTCTTCACCCGATCCCGTGAGCGAGGCTCTCCACGACATAGCAGGCATGCCAGTACGCCTGTTAGAGCCAGAGAGGGATCAGCAGGATACCGCCTCCCGTTCTCGTACTTTGGACATTTAGCAGAGGCTAAACATCGTCTGTACCAGTACTTCGGGGAGCCACAGGGCACGGTGCTCCCCCCCGCCGGGGGAGGCCCTGGGCGGCCACCATCCCCAGCCTTACCCCATCCTCCTGCTCCAGCCCGCGGCTCTGAGCCACGCTTTCAGCTTCAACGTGCCCCGCTTTCAGCTTCAACGTGCCCCGTACCAGCACACGCGACAGGTGAGATGCTCTTTACGACACACTGCTAAAGCCCGTATTTAGCTACTGGTGATTTCGCAGTTGTTGGAGAGTCCTTTCAACAAAAATGATTTAATTCCAGTGAGTCAGAGATGGCTTACCCAAGGAAGGCATTTTTAATACCTAATACACGGTGTAAGGTTATGGCAGGAAAATGCAGGTCAAGATTGCACATCTAATCCCGTACATAGCTTATTTATACCACACACACTTACAGCGATTCAAAGGCTATTAGCTTTATTAACAAGTAACGAAGTATACGCAGGTAAAAAATTTCTAAAGAACAAATCCTGTATGAGACTATTTCCCCATCCCAAATCACTCCCTTTAAATGAAAACTTTCTTGTTTTGAAGAAGGATTACTTGTTTCACAAACATCTATTAGAGGAAGGGCTGTGTGTTCAGGGAGGGTGTCCAGGTTTCCTCCTGTCAACTTTCCCTGGTAGCAGCCAAGAGATTACCTGGCCGCTTTCAGCGCTATTCACAGAAGAAATCAATGTCCTGAAAAAGGGAGTTAAAAGGAGAGATATTTTGAGATTACTGAAGGATTAACGTTCCTTTATCACCCCGCAAAGGCACATGAGTAGATGCAAACACAGAATACACTATAATATACTCAAAGTATTCTGGAAAGGAAAAAGGTCTTTCGTCTTTTGACTCCTTTTGCATAGTTGGGATGATTTGTTCCTGCCATAAATTTTTAAAGTGAATTAGGCAATACCACCTTCTCTCTTCATTTCAAATGATTCCTTTATCTCCCTTTTTTGTTTTGTATTCCCACATCCATACCTGGATTTATTAGTCATATGTAACCCTTTATCCATAAACAGTTCCTAATCGCACATGAAAAGGATGTTTTAAACAGGCTGAGGCTATGCAATACACTTGCTATGGAGAAATGTGACTAGAAAATAAATGCCAGTATTTTGCTTGAAAACTTCCAGCATGGGATAGACTTCCACAGCATATTGCTTTCATCTAACTTCCTGCTATTATCTTATACGGCTATGTAGATCTCGATTCTGCTGCAGGGAATTATCACACCGTGGTGCTCAAACTGTACGACGTTTACATTAGACCAGTGTATCACATATAGCTGTCCACTGGAAGCAGAAGATGGAGAGCTGTTTCAGAGCAGATGCTTACTGGTAATGAAAGTACTCTCATCTTAGCCAGCAAATGGCCAATTTTAAGTGATCGAGGGAAGGCAGGCAATCCAACACCACTTTGTAGTACACACAGTCTATTGTGTTGAGTCTGTTGTGTTCAGTGTGATTCAATGGTTCGGAAGTAGCAGCACTGGGGAAGAAAAAAAAATCTGCTGAGATTTATTGCTCAAACAGCAACCAACGGGCATGGATTACCCAGTGCTGCACAAAAGGATGCTGCGAGAAGTTTAGTAGCAGGGTCTGTAGCTAATGGCATACATTGACTCCAACAGTGAAAATTACTTTTTTGGGGGTGAGAATAACAGTAAAAGGAGGGTCAGAGACACAGAGGCCCCCAGACTGATGTCCCCTTTCAGGCTTCTCTCCAGTGCAGCAGGTGGCCCCCCCGTAATACTTTTCCCCATCGAGTTCCCTATCAGTTGCTGCTCCATGCAAAGCCACTTGTGTGTGCCACCCAGTGCTTTGATCAGGGGCAGGTGCCACATGCTGATTAACCATTAAGCTTTGGGCATCGTCAGGTCCCCTAATATAAATGGCAACCCCTTCCCAAGAGAACCCATCGTAACGCCGGTATTGGGCTTTGCAGGTGCAAGGCCAGGAAAGCAAGACAAAAAACATTGCCAGCGGCGCGGGGGAAGGTTACAGAGCTGTGAGCAAGAGACCAGCTTCTGACTTGCAGATGGAAGGCTGGTGGCATTAGAGGCATCTATGGTGGTGTGCAACACTAGCTCTGTGTAAAACAGCACCTTTAAGGGATATTTCTGGAGCAAGCAGCATGCCCATACACAGGTCAGTCAAGATGGGCTGTAGACTGTTTTAAATGTGAACTTAGAAAAAGTCAGATCCTTAAGCTCACGTTTGCAACATACAATTGAGAGCAGTAGAAAAAGGAAAATAACTTATCCGTACCACCCTTCGTTTTTGTTGCAAAGTTTCTGCATAGCAAGAACGTGAAGTAAGGGTGAAATGACTGTGAAAGTCTGTGTCAGTAGTTTTGCGAAAGAAAATGACTTTCCAACTAAAGTTCTGCATGGCAGCCTGACAACAGCTCGTTCTGGACCCCGAGTCAGCCTGCAGGCTAAGACATCACTTTAACCTACCTCTGCTTCCAGTTCAGCTTGCCATGCAGCAGACTGGCTGTCATATTGTTGAGAAAAGAGCTTAGAAACATATTTTAGTCATTCTTTCATGTTCTGTGACTAATTAATGGGAGCAATGCTTCTGGGCCAAATTCAGAATAGCCTAATGTAGTGTCAAGAAAAGCAATCACTTACCCGAGATTCGCATTTCCTCAAATAAAGCTGGCCTGACACATTATAATGCAAATCCTAGCAACTATTAACATGAAACAAAATTCTTCCTTTCATTTATTTCCTCTGTGTTAATGAAACCCATCTAATAATCCGGACCTAGGCTTAAAGACTCCATATACAATTTCAAGATTGACACGCCAATCGTATTTTACCATATACTTTGAAACAGCATATAGCTAAATAGTCAATATTGATGAAGATAATTACTGGAAATCTACCATTCAATTTGTTTTAAGCATAGAAATAAGCTACTAGTACGCATTAATTATAAGCCAAACCATACCAGCCTCTGAGAAAGGACCCTCCTCGTCCACGACTCTGTGAAGCTTTTCAGTTCTTCAGTAAAATTATGAATTGTCTGGTGTATGAGACTCTACTGTACATAATCGGGGGCAATCACCCTTTCAGAAATACAGCCTACTTACAGAACACTATCGTGTTTCCAATAGCTTTTTAATTCAGCTTTTTGATGTACCAATAACTTTGTTATGAGAAAGCAAGCATGCTTTCAGTAAATCAGGAGTTCTGTATGACAGTGTTCACCTATATATACAATTAATAGAAAGCGCACTTGTACGCGTTACTGAAGTACGCAGCACAATATCCAGACTCTAAAAAAGAAAGCTTCTTGCAACGTATCACAAACGGTTTGGGTAAAACTTACGTGGCCTTGCAGGAATACTATTCACATCAATAGGAACTCTAATAGAATCGAGCCCTTAATGCAGCATTTGTAATGCCTGCAATATCAGAGCGTATGTTCTGGTTCTATTGAGGCTATTTGCCTGCATAAAGGCCCAAAGATTGGATCCCTAAGCATCTGTGATATGCTACAATCAACTGCCACAATTATGATTTGTTTTTACAGCAAATTAGCATTACACAGCCAAGTGTAATTATGTAGCCAGCTGGGCTTTTGCAAATTCCTTACCGTTGTAGGAACGGTCTTATTGGCTTCTTGATAGACATGTTGTTCTGAGACTAAACTGCTAGGGAAATAACCAACTGTCCCCATATGGTCTTCATACTGTTCTCCATAAACCTTCAAGCAAGGAGATGTATAATTAGGTACCTTAAAACAGTCCTCATCTGGTTCGAGCTAGTTTATAATTTAGTCAAAAGCAGTTACTAATAGTGTTTCTTACTCTGGCTTTAGATTTCCTAGTTTCCAATTAGCTGGCACATGAAACAAACCATTAACACAAGTTCTGATACAGGCATACATTTTTTGGAGTAAATTAATACTGCCTATAGTTTATCCAGACTTTTTTTTTATAAATGCAGCTAATATTTATCTCTGCTTCCCTTAAATTTAAGAGTTTTATGACCAACTGTGATAAAAGCTTTCTCCTCCATCGTTTCAGCAAACAGCCACAGAAAAGAACTGTTGAGCCTTTCTGTAATGGTTCAGTTCATAATTAGCATATAGTTATTGAAGATATTTCATAAAAAAAAAATTAAACCCCTCAAGACTCCTCAATCAGTTTAAGTTTAAACATTCACTTTGAAAACTAAGTTGCTGCTTTAAAACCCCCAATAGCTCAGCGTTAGCATCCATTTCTTGACAGAAATGCGTGTTAATCTACTTCTGGTTTGCTCATATACACAAGAATCTCCTCTTACACTTCCAGCCCAGAATTCTCCAGAGTCTTTTTCTTTCACTAGTTTTGAGTAAACATAAATCAACTGCCCTTTTTTAATATTAATGAATCTGCAGTCTGGAGCATTATAATCCTCTTCTGCTCTGGCAAGGGAAATAGTGTCTAGGAAATAAAAAAAAGAATGAGGTGGACAAATGTAAGTACATATATACTTTTAGAGAGAGAAATATAAATACGTGTGTGCTTGTATGCACACGTGTAAAACTATTTCTACAGATAAAAGTAGGTTATCCTGAAATTAATAAAAGTCTTCAAGAATTTGTTCTGCTCATTTTTCTATTCTCCAGTAAGCAAAGTCATGGCTTAAGAATGTGCCATTTCATCACAGTGGAAGTTACAATCCTTCTCTCTACACTCACCTTTCACTTGAGTGAAAAATATCCTTTACAAAACCCTTTTTGCAGTAAAACTGCATGTGACATTCCACATAACCCCTCCCATTCTGCTTTTAAAGTTGACAAGCCAATGCAAATATAACAGAGCTAAATAAGCAGAGTAGTTTTCCCGCGCACTACTGCATCCAAACCCCACAGTCATTTTTGAGACTGTTTTGTCCTCAAAATTAAAGCAAAATTACTTACAGACACAGTTGTCATCAGCACACAGCTTCTTGCTGGCAAGCTTGTCCATAAAAATTCCAGTTACAAGAGGACACATTAACCCGAGACGCAAAAGTAAAATAACCAAATAAGCATGTCGTGTCATTTTTCTTTGCTGCAGCACTTGCCGAATGTGCGCCAGGTCCAGCAATCCCCGTCTTTTATGGAAGAGGCAGACACCTGGACAAACATGCTGGGCCAATGGGAAGGGGTCGGGGCGACATTCCACCCCGCCAGAGGAGCCGCAGGCGGGAGGAAGACCTCAGGGTCCACTCACAAAACCAAATCCCTTCCCAAAGCCGTTCTGCATTAACATTTCAATCAGCAACTCTATTTAAACATTTTAAGCCTTTCTGTAGTTGTCCATAGTCTTAATCTTACCTCAAGCAAAGTTTGAGAATGAAAATTAAGTCAGACCCTGGTAAGCAGCAAAGGAAATTACATCCTTCCAAATCCTCAAGTCCTTCATTTTCCCAAATGCTCGCTGACAAATGTAATCTTCCCTGGACCATAAACCCTCAGAGATTTCCCTGTTACAGTCTACAGAAAGCACCTACTAGGACCCTAACACATGGTAAACAAATGTAAACAAACCATTTGGGAGTTGAAACACAGTAAAAAGGCTTTGCAAGTCAGCAATTTAAATCTGAAGTCTAAAAGTTCAAGCACCACATACGTGTATAGGCAAGATCCCTTCCACAAGGAGACGCGGTCATGAGCGAGACACACAGGTTACGCCAGGACAGTGACTGTTTCACTTTTGTTTACATAGCTGAACTCAAGTTGAGAGTTTGCAGATGCGAGATGCTGAACAACACGCAGTGCCACAGGCTGACTTAAAAGGTCCTCTTTGCGCCTTGGAGAGGACATCTAGATTCATCCAACTTCCCAATATCTTGTCCTAGCATACATGAGGCAAGACTTGTAGGGAGTATTTTAATTAAAAGAGATGCACACACACGCAGAAAAGGAACAACCACCGGAGTTACTGCGTTGTAAGCGATTCACACCACAGCTGCCAGGCTACAGAAAGCTGGTCTGGATCAGGCCTTCTAAGTGACCAAGAGCAAGTTTGGGAATTTCCAAAACGTCACCCCAGAGAACCAGCGCTACCCGATTCTCGAGGAGGCCTGAAGAGCTGCTGGCGGTACCAGCTTTCAGTCAAGAAGCAGAACAGAGGATGCCGTCAACTCTCATCCAAAATCCTACACTCTCTTTCAAAGAGCATCTTGCCATTTCTAGCATCACCCTCCTACTACAGCTGACTTCACCACTTTCTCTTCTCATCTTCCAGCCCATTACTCCTTCCTCCAACCTCCTGTATGTGGTGCCAAACTTCCTCTGCAGACACCTCCACACGAACCCTTCTAAGTGAATAAAGGTGAAGAGCGGTGGTATGCAATGGTAGTCTCCTGTACACAGACTGGCGGGATGCAAGGACAGCATAATTGATAGCGATAAAACTATGACTGCAGAAGGGAAACATAAGGTTCATGACGGAATAACAGTCACTTTTGTTCCCTTACAGGCACGTTGAAACGATTTTCACTTGCAAGTATTAGAATACTTGTGAAATCACAAAAAAAGAAATACCACTAAAAAGAATGAAAAAATACATATGACATATACATACGACAGTAATCGAGATGACACTGGAAGGGGCATCATCTTTCATCTGCTCCCAGAGTACACTGCAAGATTTTTCAGGTCTCCTGCAAAAAAGGTGGTTTATGTAGCCAGTTTTATGCTACAGATGGACTGAAACATAGCACTTGCTCAGGAATTGAGTGAACATGCCAGAACTACCATATATAATATACCCAGAAGTATACCAAGATTTTATAAAAATCAATCTTGCTTTCCTGAAGGTGCAGCACTTTGTCCAAAGAACAGTTTTAAGTCCGATCTCAATTGTTTCGGGACACAAACTGGGGGAAACAGATGCTCTGCAGCTACAGCTGAGCCCACAAAACAGAGGAAGGGACCGCACTGAGCCACGGTCATAGATGAAAGGCTACGGCCTCCAGCATCCTTCCTCCCACCCCCATTGACCAAATTACTTTGGAAACAGAAAAAAATCTCAACGCTTGCGATGTGGCTACAATGCAAAACCTTCTTCCTTGTAGTTTCTTCCCTAAACATCAGCTACTCCAAGACCTACCCGAACTACTTCTAAAGGAAATCATGCTAACCCCATCCCTTCTTTGTCTGAAAGGGCAGTTAGAGGCCTCACAGAGAAAGTGTTCAAGAAGTGACGAATAGTGCAACACGAGGAGCACGGTGCAACCGCTTCCTCTCAAACATTAATCTTCAAGGGTCTGATTGCAATCCTCCTAGCCAACACCATGCAAGAGCTACTACAAGATTCACCAAAAATAAACCATATTTTAAGTAAACTTCATTATTCTCTTAACCTAAAATATCTTTCTAGGTCTTCCATCACCTGAACAAAACACTTCAGCTTTTGAAGTGATTTTTGCACCCAAATATTTAGAATACTTACAACTTACAATACTACATCTGATTACTTCACTGCGTTCAGTGTATTTCATGTCACACAAGACCTGTAAAGGTTTTTAACAAATGGGGAAAAAAAACCAAAACAAACCAAACAAACCAACAACCCAAAAAACCAACACCAACCAACAAAGCCAGAAGCTTTAGGACATGTATTTTGGAAAAACCTGCCTAAAACCGCAGCATCAGGCTCATCTGCATTGTCCTTGTGAAGAGCCAGAAAGCTCTTCCTAAACCATTAATTAAAATCACTGGTAATAGGGGTGGAAAGAGCAGAAGAAAAGACAACAGATAAACTTTTATGTTTCTTCTGTGGACCTGCTTCTACTACCAGCCATCATTATAAAGACAAAACCAAGCTGAACAACAGTGCTGTCAAACTGTAATCAATTTCTACCCATACCTGGAAAAAAAAAAACCGCTCATGAGAAGTTGTTTTTCGTAAGTGACAAAATTATTCTTGCTGAAAAGCAGCTGTCCCCTTCATAATGAGGCTGAAGATTAAGTGTTGCATTTATTCTGAATATGCTGACATTTAGCATTCCTGCTTGTGCTTTTTGCTCTGGAAAGACAGCTATTTTTCCAGCACTCACTTCTGAGAAATGAGCGTCACCTTAAAGGTAGTTAAACCAATATACTGAATAAGCCCTGCGAGCCTAACAGATTGAGAATAAGACAGATTCGAGGAAAAACATGGCTTGAAAACAGCATAAACTGCATTTATTTTATAAAAATTAGTATTTCAACACAAACATTTACTACCCAGTAGATCCACGGAAATCCTACGCCTGTCCTGGCCGTTGTGGCAATTTTACGCAAGTCTTGAGTTTTCTGCAGAGAACAGCAAACATGCTAACTGATCAAAAGTATCACCGTATTAAAAAAACAACTATCCACAGAAGTCCTTTGTAGGAGCATCCGGTTATTTCTTCGCGTAAGTGATTTTCATGGCATGAGATGGAGTAATCTTGAATCCTTGGAGAGCATCTCGAGCAGCTCCTGCTTGATTCTCATTTTCAAACTCCACAAACGCAATGTCATGGCGCCCAGGCACTAAGCGTACTTCTTTGAATCCAGGAAACCTTTAAAATAAGGTGAAAGAGTCAGATAATATTTCCTAGTTTCATAATACATCTCTCCTCAGTAGCCATAAGACCTTATCATAAGCATCTACTAGTATAATAGTTCCTACTAATGAAAGATTTAAATCGAGAGGTTTTACATATCCAGTCCTTAGAACCATGCCTCAGTTAAGAATCATTACGTGGAAGCAATTTAATCAGTCTTGTGCACATACGGAAGCAACTTAAGCTACTTTTAAAATTGCTCCTGCTCGTGTAAAGTCTTTAATATTACAGTCACCCGCTTAAATCCGGTGCAGACTGATAGTAGATAACTTACACAATCAAGACCAGCTACGAAAAAATCGGATTTGCTTTCTGCACCAAGTCATCAGAACTGACATCTGTAATCTTGGCAGTACGACAAAGAACTGAAATACCTCCAGAAGAAACTCATATTTCTAAAAAGTCAGCTTGCCAACCGAGAAAAAGCAGGTAACAGAAGAATTCAAAGGAGAAGGCCTTTCTACTCAAAACTTACTGATTGAATAACATGGACAGCATCATCTCATTTGTTTCCTCAGGCAAGTTATTAAGGAAAAGGATATAGTTTGGTGGGTTATCAGGCACCTGCAACAACAGAAGATCAAAGCTCAGAAGATTATACACAGCTATCTGTTCCTCTGCATCTGTCTGCAAGATTATTTGAACCCAGACTCACATATCCTTAGTTTTGCTCATAACACTGCTAGCGGGACTTCAGTATACCTTCATGCAATATAGAGACAGTGCCCCTTGGTTCTCTTACACGGACATATTGATTTGGAGAGGCTCTTATTTCCACGAAAATCACAGTAACATATTGCCTTAGATGTCATGTTGAAGCTTGACAGCTCAACAGCTGATACTGCAGCACTCTCAGCACTGGTGGGGTGGGACCCAAGTGCCCAAGCACTGGCTGCAGCGCTGCCCCAGACACCTGTACGGCAGCGGAAGAACCCATAAAAGACTCGCAGCCTTCCGGAAGAGCACTGGGAGGCCGAGATAAATACCCCGTTTCTGCAGTAGTACCAAAATACTGAGTATCTTTGGGCAACTGAAACCCACAAAACCCACATGGTTTTACTACAGTGCTCTATTCAATTTTGTTAATTAGAAACCCCATTAGATTTAAAGCTTTAGAGTCTTTAAGAGATTTGCCTGCTAATATGAATTTGTCGCAACCCACCAGACACAGGGCTGAGTAGTCAGTTTGCTAACACTGGACTGAAAGGCTGGAATCTCCCCAAGTCATCAAGGAGATTACAAAAATAAAAAGAAACTGGACACCACGACTTCAAACGTCCTAATAATGGTGCCAAGTAAGTTAATGCCTCAGCAGAACAATTTCCTTCAGCCGATGGAAATATTCCAGGCAGTGCCATTAGAAAACAAACTTCTGAAGTTCAAACAAATACCTAGACACTCAGTGTTGTGCTTGGATGCAAACTCACGTACACTATTGTGCCTTGTTACAAATAACACCTGAAAGAAAACCCAGGCTGGGAGCAAGACATTCTCCCCTGTGGGTTATGTATGCAATTCTCAATGATCGTACTCAAGAAGGAGATGCAGGGCAGGCAAAGATACTCTTCTACAGTATTTGCTCTCCTGCAAATCCTGGCTCTTCAGTACCTCCACTTCTAACACACATGAATCATTTAGAAGGTCACTGAGCAGACAAGATGAGTGAAGCTTAGGGAGTTGTTGCTACATCTCCACAAAAATCCTTTGGAAAATAAGACACTTGTAAGAAAAAAGAAAAAAGTGAGCAGAAGACCCCCAAACTCCTGAAAGGAAGCTGTGAGGCAGATATTCTGGCACCCTGTGTAGTCTTCCTTCTCCTTTTCTACTACTAGAACAAAATAAGTTAAAGGGAATTTATGTCAACCAGATATACTAAAAGCGGCATTTGTTTTACTGTGATTTAGCTGTTAGACAAATGTCTCAAAGAACAAAAAGGAAGCTGTAAAATATATCCTCAAGTTTCCATGTGTAACAAACTGTTATTCATAGAGAATAATTTTAATCATTAGTGCTTTTAGTCACCAAAAAAAAAAAAAAAAAGCATTACCTGCTGATTCTGTGCTGCAGTCCCTGGGGCACTGGCTGAATTTGGTGTTGCTCCCTAGTAAATAAGTACAAAATAATTTTACAAAGGTGTTCTGTTAGAAATACGTAAGCACACATCACCATGTTTCTGTACAACTCAAGAAGTATGTTAAGCTTTTCTTAAGCTACAATCCAAGGAACACTTTTTGGTTATGAGATACATCCCAACGGGAAACATAAAGCATGTGAATTTCGCTGAACTCCAAAACCAGGCAATCAAAGAAAAAACATCAGTAGTATCTGATCCGACTAACAGCCAAGTCAGCAGATACTGCACATCACTATTTCTCCACATTATAAAATTTGTTTTAATAGACAGGAAGGAAGTAGTTTTGAAAATGAAGGCCTAGACAGGACATACCCAATAGGAGAAAAATAGGTGTTTCCACCGAGGACTCCAGTTTAGCAAGGATAACTAAAGCTATTACCATTATAGCTAGTAGCAATTATTTCTTCCTAAGATATTTGTATATAATGATCGATTTTTAAATAAATCCTAAGAAATCTGAATATTCTACCTAGAAAATGTTGCTTTCTGTGAACAGTCTTGTCTCTCCTTGATACCAGTTTGTGCCTTAGCAGGAAGTGTAGTTAAATAACACAACATTCAAAATCCATGCCTTGATGTTTTCTGCTATACTTCAGCGCATAAATTACTAAATGTTGTTAGTTTAGGCCAGGCCAACCCTTAGTGGAGATATATTCCAAGCCAACTCCTTTTCCATCTACCTGTAAATCAATGATCTTGTTCCCATTTACCATTCTTCAGTGCTTACAGAGCAAATAGGGCATTAAAACGCCAAAGGGAAAAGCTGGTTGAGCACTGGAAGCTGGCCTTAAAGATAAGCACGTAGCCCTCCTTTTTTCTTTTTTAAAAAGAGGTTAGTTTCCACTTTGGTTTATTGTACCTTTGTCCTGCATCTTTGTTTTCATCTGGTAATAGCAAAGGAGGTGTGGGGGGGGGAAGGAACAGCAAGGACTATGTAATCAGCCCCCTCTCCTTCAACTTCTAGTGAGTACTCAAGAGCACTAGCTATCAACAGACCACAATTGAGGGAACTGAGAAGTACCAAAAGACAATACTTAAGCCTAATAAAAAAAAAAAAAAATTAAAATAGCTTTTGTGTTTGTTTTTTCTTTTTTAAACAGAGAAGCAGCTTACCTGGATAACCTTTTTATTTGCTGCATTTGCTGACTGCTCCAGAGATTTGGCCTTCTTCTTTTCCTTCCTCTTCTCCTTATCGGCAAAAGTACCACGCATTTTAGAGATGATATCAGAGTCTGTTTTTGCATACTGAATACGCTTTTTAAAAGGAAAAACATCAGTACATTTTTCAGTTAATAATACTGAACATTTTGCACCACTTTCATTAACTGTGTTCTACTGTGCATTTACACATCTTTTGCAGGAACTTCTTATATTAAAAATATTGTTATAAACTGTAGGTATGCTTACGGAGTATCTAATCCTCATAATTAATTCTGAGCACAACTACAGAACTCTTTTAAACACCTAGGATGGAAATTACTAATTGTAACTCATTGAAATTGGAACTCTATTCACCTAACAGCATCTTTTTAACATCTGTCAAGGTCACAGACGCACAAAGCGATACAAGGACATTTGACAAAATTGGCACTAGCTTCTATTAAAAAACCTGAGAGGATTTTTTAACCCCATTTTAAGGGGATTTAAAATTTTACAGTGATTTCTCAAACCTCTGCAGAAAACTGAGTTCAGCAAAACTCAGCATTCTTAAACAGAAAGGCAAGTACCTGCCTTAATCCAGAGCAGATTGCATAAATTGTGTCAGCAGCACAACGGTGCTGGTTTTCTGACAAAGGCTGCTGGATGCACTAGGCAGGGAGGCGAGCACATTCAGCTACGAGTATACAGGTGTGCAACATTATACATGCACACACTCCTATCGCTTTTACTCTCAGAGACTACCTCGATACAAAATTACACAGCAGGTGAAGATATATTTTTTTTAACGCTTTTGTTTAGTGCTTAGGTAGAGTATGCATGCTGCAGGCAATATTAAAGAGGGAAGTACACCTGAAAGCTTATGAAGCTTTCTTTTTACTATTAAGCTTAATCTTTTTACTTCCTAGTGAGTTTTACTGAGCACAAAACTCTTTAAGGGTAAATGACAGAACTGAGCTTGCACAATTCCTCGTGAAGGAGTTCATTAGCGAATCTGAAAGTGTTACTGAAAAAAGCTCATTGCTCAGAAACACAACTGTCTGTGCTCTCCTTAATGCTCAAAGCTGTGAGCTGAAAGCCAGTATTAATATATCCATCCATCGCTGAAGTCAAGCAGGCCATTTGCATGTATCCTTACGCCTCACAAATAGTCGCAGAATTAAGAGATGCCTAATTATCCAAGCAGGCGACAACGTGTCAATTGTTGTGTTATTCTGCACATTATAGAGTACACTATTAAATGACGTTCTACCAACCAGCAGTGCATTTGCTTCACTGAAGTTATACTGAAATTCAGTTATTTGGTTTGGTGACCTGATGCGTGCACAAGCAGAACTGGCCATTGATTTACAGAATAAATCACTGGTCACATCTGTTGATTTCTGCAAAGTAAGCTGCAGAAATCTTCACCCTACTCACTGTTACCTCAAAAAGGAAGCATCATATTCTAGCTATTTATTACGAATATAATAGTAATTAAGGTTACTCTAGATAAATTAACTGAAAGCACCTAATTTCAATAACATTACAGAATGAATTTAGTCGGTTCAACAGAAGACGTGATGAGTAAAATGGAAGTATTTAAGATCTTGAAAACTTTAATCCAGCATAGAAAAACAAAAAGCCATCACTCAGGAAATGTAAATGCTAAGTTCAACGTGTGTTTTACCTACAGTCTCTTCGGCATCCCTCTAGATTGCATAAATACATCAAGACATGATGGAACGGAATAACAGTACAATTATAAGTACACGTGATAGCTCATTCACAAGGTGCAAGTACCAAAACACTGTATCGTACCATGGCAGGTTGGTTTTTTTTCCCTTTAAAAAGCTAATAGAATAACTTACCATTGGTTTCCCATAGAACGGGAAGCCTTGTAGTTGTCTCAAAGCATTGGTAGATGACCCAAGTTCTTTAAATATAACAAAAGCCTGTCCTCTCATCTTCATAGTCTTTAAAGCCACAATGTCGACCACATGACCAAACTGTGAGAATAATGCATACAAGGACCTCTTCAGTTCTGTTGACAACATGAAAAAATAGATTATAAGAGGCTACACGCAAATGTCCACTTCTGCAGAGTTTGCTGTCCTTCAGGGACAATGCTTTTTGCCAGCTTTAGCTCAAACAGTGATATGTTACATGAGTTTAGTCAAAAGTGTTGCACGAGTACAAGTTTACTTGCCCAGTATTTCTAAGTTGGTGTATAACGCTTGGTTTCACACCTCAAGTATTCAGCTAGTGAAAAATCCATTCTACCATTCTATGAGAGTAAAAGTTACACAAGGATAAGTATATACAGTTCTTCATATGCATACATATACACACACTCTCACACATTCAAGTATGATGTATGAAAGCCAAATACTAATCAGAAAATCCATGCTGTAACACGCAACAGTAAAGAGGTATGGCTTAAAAGAAGAACGCGGCAAAATAGTAACAACTTAAAGGCTAATTTAATATGGAAATTTTGTTTGTAACTGTTTAATCAATTCTCTCACGCACATGAAATATTTTTTCACATTCTGGATCCGAGTCTATTTTTGTATGATCACAGTGTACCTTACAACTGCAATGGATTTATTGTCATTATTTACAATCACCTGACTACATGCCAAATTAAACCTTACTCTTATCCAGTCAAGCTAAATAAATCCTCTGTATTGCATGATTATTCTAACTCACAAATCTTACATTTGTAACATTTCAGCAACATAAGAGCACTGCCTCTTGTTTATTGCTGTTAAGACTTGGTAATACCAGCCCACTGTCACTTTCTCCAGCTGCTCTTGACCAACCACAGCACTGTATTTTTTTTTAAAGTTTTCTTATCAAAACACTTTCCTTAAAAATAGCTTCAAAAACTGTATTAAAAAAGATAAATCACTTGTAAACTTTACAGGTAATTTGAAATCCTACCTTTAAAAATTATAACCATGCAATTTCATAATGGATACTTACTAGTTTATAGGGCACTTAACATGCTACAAACAAAGCCCCAAGTTAAATTTATTCAGTAGAACCATCTTGACAAGCTAATAAATAATTTCTCGGCAAAGCTGCTTCCACTTTCAGATCTCTCTCTGAGACACCCTGAAGAAACATTTAAGTAGTGCTCCTCTGATCCAGGCACTCAGTTCACAAACAATAACAAATAAATTACCTTGATCACTTTAGATTACAAGCTAAGCATGAGTAGTAAGTGGATGGTTCTAGGCAGACACTGAACACACAGCCAGATAAGGGCAAGAGATTGTGGGGTTTTTTTTAGCACACTGCAAGGAGCTGAAATTCCTCAGCACGAAGCCAGGATGGATGGGGCTCAGAGCAACCTGGTCTAGTGGAAGGTGTCTCTGCCCGTGGCACGGGGGTTGGAACTAGAGGATCGTTAAGGTCCCTTCCAACCCCAACCATTCTAAGATCAGTCTCTAGAGAGGGCTGCAGTAACTGCACGGCAGCGTCTCTAACAGGATGATACAAAGCAGGTTAGCTCGTGCCACGCTCACCGCTTTTACATGGTGCCAAAACAAGTGAGGAGCACACAGGTGCTCCCACATTTCAGTGAGGGGACTGCTGACCACCAAAATGTGTGCCAACATGCCTCTCAGCATCCATCGGATATTCTGCTTACTGCTATCGTTAGTTATCTGCTGACGAGCAAACTTAATGTATGTGATTAGCTACAGAACTAGAGTAGAGAGGCAATCAGAAGCTTCCTTAGAAACAAGGACCCCGGCTTACAAAAGACTGAAGTTTGCAGTCTGTTTGTTGACTTTAGCTGCCGCTTCCCCGCAAGCAGCGCTTGGCTGAGAGCTCGGCCCACGACCACCATCCACCAGCCGTGGGGCGCCTCAGGGAGCCGCGGCAGCCCCCGAAGCCACGGCCCTGCCACAGCGCCCAGCGCTGCGCGACAGCGTACGACCAGGCGCGGAAGCCAGCCCGGTGCGACGGCCTCCGCTTTCTAACGGCGAGCCACAGACTCCCATACCTTCTTTCTTTATCTTGTCATTGATGTTGTTGATGTAGATGGTGTGGTTCGGCCTGATGTCCATCCTCGGGGCGGCTGCACACCTGCCTGCGGGTAGAGCACACGCGGCAGCCGTCAGCGGCCCGAGCCCCCGGGGAGGAGAGCTGCCAGCGCCGGCAACACCCCGGCCCCCGGCAGCGCAGCCTGCGCCGCTCCCCGCGCCGCGGGAGCTGGGACGGGCCCCGGGGGCTGCCCGCCCTCCCGCAGGCCGCACGCCCGCCCCGCTCCTACCCTCCCCGCGCGGGCGGGTCCCAAGGACGGCGGGACAGGCGCTCCCGGGAGGCAGCCCCGAGGCAGCCCACCATCCCTCCTCTCCTCCCGCCCGGGCCTCGGGCCCCACGCCGCCGCACCTCACCTCACCTTCTCCCACCGAGATGGCGGCCGGCGCGTCCCGCCCCGCCCCGCCCCGCCGCGCGGCGCAGGCGGCAGAGCCGCTCCCGCAGCAATCGATGTGCCGAGCGCCGATGCCTAACGGCGCCTGCGCAGTGGCAGCCACCGCCCCGCGCGGGGGTTGCTCTGCTGGCGCCATGTTGGTGGGGAGCCTCCGGCGCCGCCGCGGCGGCCGGTGTGTGCTCGCACCGAGATAAACGGGGAAACGGGTCGTAAAGCCCTTCGACGGGCAGGCCGTTCCCAGTAACGTGGGTGAGCAGACTGTATGGGTTGTTCGTTCCCGGGCCTGTAGGGCAGGCCTGGCCCCGCGGCGGCCCAAGGGCCCGGCGCCCCAGCTGCCTCCGCGGGTCCCGCCGGGCGCCCCTGCCCGTGCGGGGGAGGGGTCGTGCCCGCTCCGCGGCTTGGCGGAGCCCGCAGAAACGCCTCGGGGAGCTCGGTCTGGCTTCGGATCGGCGCCGGGGTGAGAGGGGGTCGTAGTCGGGGCTCTGTGGAAATCAGCGAGGCTGGAAACTGACCGAAATGGGGATTTCGTGCCCCGGGTGTTGGCGCTGCCTTGTGCCTTGAGCATAAAGCTGGCGGTGGGGTTTGTGCCTTCACGGCTGACACCCGAGACAGCAGCTCACGGAGAACGAAGAGAAGCAGTAACTTAAAAATGCCTGCAGACATTCGTTAGCTGGCATTTGTTTTTCGTTTCGATATTGAAAAGGCAAAGTATCCGAGCATGTAATTTCTTGAAGGTACTTTGAAAATCCCTGCGGTAGTGGTAGCTCAGGGTAAATAAACAGAGCAGAGATTGAGGTTGCAGCCTTTGAATTTTTGGAATAATTTTGCAGGCTGCATACCTTCATTTCTATGAATAATAATGCAGTCTTTCTCAGAAACAGTTTTAAGTTGCAAAGGTTTTACCTGGTTGCGTATCATGAAGAAGTTCTGTAGGGGGAAAAATATAATCAATAAGATAGTCTTTGCTTAAACTATAAATTGTGTTTGGGCAGGTCATCTTTTTGTAAAGAGATGGGAATATTAGGGAGAGGGTTGTTAGTTCAGTTACGTTTCAGGAAAAAAACCCGACATTGCTTCCAGATTCTAGAGTTTGCTTGAGTAAAAAGAAAATCTGGTGTTTAGGAAGCCTATGAAGAGCAACATGGATTAAAGTGAGTTCAATATAAAATTAAAAAAAAAAAACAACTGTTGATCGAGACGTTATTTACTGATGGAAGAGAACAGTGTGTTCTTCAGTTGTTTATAGCATTGTGTGGCATGGGAAATGGTGTGCCAGTATGACGCTGTATGCAATGTGTATGTGCCATAAATTCAAACGATGATAGGCAGCAGCTCCGGTCAAATTTTAGGGTCCTTCTTATTTTTCTTTGCTTATTGTCTTAGAAATAGGTGTTAAGATAAAGCATAACTTTGAAATCCAAGCCCAAACAATACATTAAAGCACTATTTTTCAGAAAGGCCGACTGTGCTATTTTACGCGTTTATCAACAGTATAGTCCACGTAACTTCGTAACTTAGTAACAGCATTCAAAACTACTGGTTATTGAATCAACATAGCTAAAAGAATTTGTCTCATAGAATAAAAAATATTGACATATTATAAATGATTTTTAAAATAAAGGCCTTAAGCTGTTCATAGAGAAGACACTCTAAAGAAAACAAACACACAAAAAACCTCAACCTGACACAAAGTAAGGAAGAATTTATGGCTTCTGTAATTCTTCCAGTGCAGTACGCCACACTCGTACTTGCTCAGAGTCGCTTTAAGCACAGTTGATTTATTCTTGCAGAATTTGAATGCAGTAAAGCAGAAAAGCTGTGTCTTTCCTGCTCCTCTGGTGGGATTTCACAGTCTGCCTGCCAGTTCAATAGAAGTGACATTCATTCCTCAGGTTGGCTTCCCCCCGTCCCCAGGTTTATTTGGATTACTTTTGTTTTCTTAATCCCCAAACAGAGAGGTACAGTGCTCTCACATTCACTAAACCTGTCCTTTGTTTAAAAGTCCCTGAAAGCTTAAAGTATTTTAAAAATTATTTCAAGTTTCTTAGCAAGAATGCCTGTAGCAACTTAGTAAGCAATTATAATTCATCGCCAATATAATGGGCTAGAAACATACTTTTCCAGGTAGCTGCTTCATTAGAGATCGTCAAACAGCGTTGGAGAAACAAAGTGAAGAGCACGGGGTTCTTGAAAATATCTTTGCAGCCACTGTTCTTCCCCCTTCCTGCCCTTTGCCCCAGGTCAAGGAAACCTAGCATTTCATTGTTATTGCTGTTTGTTACGAAACCTGTAATAAAAATCGAGTTTTTTTTCCTTTGTCTTCCTTTTCTAAATTCAATGCAATTCTCTGAACTGAAACAGGACAATACCCAAGAGCTGCATATAGTGGAAGCTTCACAACATCGTGCAATCCTCACAGCTTTGACCAGGTCCAAATATACGTAACGATGCCTCACACTTTTCACAGTTATCTTCCTGCATGAAGAGTGTGGGATGAGTAAAGTTACTCTAATTTATCAGTATAGAAATATTTTTCATCTCATGTGCGTGCGTAATCAAAATCCACATGCTAGAAAGAAGCACAAGCGTGAATGCTTTGTGATATGGCTGGATTGGTCTTCAGTATTTTAGTTCTACCCTTTGACTGATGTGTTCTGCTGTGTCCAGGAGTGTGATAATACAACACATCACTAACCCTTGGAACATGGACAAAGAAAATGCCAGGAAATACGGAAATTCCCTAGCAAGTACAAATGTGTGGCGGTGGTGCTGTGAGCACTTGCCAAGTCAACGTGCATGAAACCCCACTTCTAAGACAGGAAAGGTTCTTTGAAGGGTGAATAACTTGGGGATCTATATTCAATGGGAAGGTGCAAAAGAGAAGGAATTGCGTCTGATAAACGGGCGGTTGCTGGGCAGTTGCACTGACTGCCACCCACTCGGGTAAATTGCCAGAAGGAGGTGAGGAGGCTGCAGTGATTTACAGATCATTGTTCGCAGGCTCAGGATACAGGATCTCTTCAAACTAACAAAGCAGAGCGAAGGGACAATGTGATGGCAGGAGAAATTGAGCATTGACAAATGTGTGGGATAAACATCATTTGAACCACCTGAATTAACTGTAACCACTCGGGAAGAGGACCCAGGTGACCCCCTTTGGGGGACAATAAAACACCCGGTGGGAGGGAGGGAGGCAAACAAAAACACCATGCGGAAGGGAAAAAATGTACTGCAGCTCCTTTAATAGGGCTGTTTCATAATCTTTAAAAAGATGCTTGAAGGTATTACTGCTCGATCTAAAACAAAAAAAACTCTCCACACATTCCTCTGACATTTATTATTCTTAATTTATTATACATAGGGCTCACCAGATGACAGCAACTGTCACTGCTCTATTAATACCTAAAAGTTTCAGTTAACATCGGGGCTTTTGGAAGGCAGTAACAGCTCACCTCCCTGCCCCCCCAAAAAAACCCAGACCCCAGAAAGGAAGGGTCTGCGCCCCAGAGAACGTGCCAAACCCTTAGCAGACCCTGAGTTTGGTTTGCTCTGTGGTCGTGTTCTGCTGCTAGACTGGCCTGTCCTTCATGGGAGGGCCTTTTCCCTCTCAGACCAGTTGCTGTCACTGACGCTTGCGTCTCACCTTACGCTGCTACTTCAGTCCCCTGGGGCAGGAGATCATCTGAAATTGCAAATATGCCGAACACTGCCCTTAACAGAGAACTCCTCCTATTTGCTATATTTATCATTACGATGATTCCCAATTAGTTTGGGTGTGGTAATATACTGAAAAAGATGAAATGTGGGCAGTGCTTTTAATTTCATACAGGTGGTTCCAAATTAGTTCAGGCTGCTGGGGTCGTTCTTTTATTAGTATTAATTGGTGGCACCGCCATCTGCCCACGCTGGAACTCTTCGCTGGGAAGAATAGCAGCGCGCTGGTTTATTTTATCATTGTGCAAGAATACCTGCATTCCTTCCCTTGTTCTTTCAGTCTGGCTTATTTTTTCAGTTTTACTGGAATCGGCATACTAATGTAGTGTAAGTGATGTGACTTCCATTGAGCGTTTGAAATTGAATACTTTTCAGTCCTAATCCATGTGAACCATGGCAGTGTAATGAAATCAAGACTTGCCTGCTTAGTTGTATGAAATTGCCTGGTTGGTTCCATCACTTTTTAAATCTCAGAAACTGCCGGTTCCCCGTTGTGAACATCTTCACCCACATCAACACAAACCTGGTTTAGCTGCAGCTCTTGCAGCGTTTCCCCGGTGCAAGAGTTCCCAGCGCACTGGGGGTGTCCTGGCTGCGAAGCCGGGAAAAGCAGCGGAGCAGTGCTCCGTGCAGCGTGCTCGCAGGGGCACTGGGTGCAAGAGGAACGGGCTCTCGCAGGGCATGAAGCTCTGTCCAGAGCAGAGATGGTAAACTAGGAACTGGCTGCAGAGCAGGACCTGCTAGAGGAACAAGCCTGGGTGATCCGTGAAGCCAACAGCGTTTGGTAAAACAGCTGGAGAAGGCATCACTGTCTGTCAACAGGGAGATGGAAGCAGAGGGGCAGCCGGACACCTGGGAGGGATGGGCTAGGGGCCCTGATGCGATCTACGGACACCTGAAGGACTGCTGAAGGTGGAGACGGGTGCTGGGAACATATCTGTGAGCTTCAAGCAGCTGGGAAATAGGGGGCTAGAGGTGATGTTTGCAACAGCCCAGATAAACCGTGGCAGAAGTGAGCAGGAAGCTCAGCCCGCCTTAAGCAGCGTTGCTGGGCTGGAAGCCAGGGCGGTGGGTGGGCATGGTGGTCTCAGATAGCTGGTGGCACCACTGTGGAGCTGAGGAACCCCCTCCCCAAATGGGGAGGCAATAGAGGATGTCCTGGATGGAAGGGCAAACCTGCCCATGAAAACACAGATTGACAGGGAGACAGAGACAGGTTTGCCCGGAAGGAGGACCTCAAGAGCAGAGAGTTGGTTACATCAATCCCACCTGAGGAGGGAGGCCTGCCCAGCTGAGGGCTTCCACAGCGCTTACTGGCAGCTTGCCGTCAGCATCAAGTGTGGGGCTTCGTGAACAATAAGATCCTATAAAGCAGCTCTTAGATTTCCAAACGCTTTTTTCTCAAGCCAGCTCAGCCTTGAAATTGCTAAGACCCATGCCAGCATCAAGCTATGAAGCCATAAATAAGCTTGTTTATTACTAGTCTGATGGTTAATAATTACTGCAGTTTGGGCAAACAGCAGTAGTAAGCCCCTCTAACAAGTTCTGCCTGGGCTTGTGTTGAAGCTCTGCCAGTTCCCCGTATGGATACTAATAAAGCTCGTGAATTATTTTGATTGTCTTATTCCTTCAAACATTTATTGATTTAAATCATTTAGTTTTCAGTCACAGCAGACACTGGGGAGCTGATGGTAAGTCATACCATCTCTGGTACTTGAGTTGGCTGTAAATTTACCTTATCTGGTAGACTCGAGCTGGCTATAAATTCTTTTAGTGCTCCCAAAGCTTGGCTGGCTGTGGAAAAGACTGCGTGTGTTGTGCTGCCTTATGTTTGCAGCCGTGCTGGGAGTCAGAGAGCCTTTCAGTGCCTATTTCTCATTTAGCCTCCGTGTGGCAGAGCCCCTTCCAAGTGTTAGGGTTCTCCTGTGCCACCCCCTTAAAAACCCCCCCTACATCAACAAATAGCGTAGGTCAAGAGCAACATCAAACGCGTATTCAATCTCCTCTCCATCAGAATTCCATGCGGAGCAGCTCTGCACATGTTGGCTTTCTAAAAGACTCCATTTCAACTATGATTTACACCATCTTGCCTTCAGTAATGTAAAAATAAATCTCAGCTCTGTGAGATGAGATCTTACCTCCGAATGAATAAATTTCCCACCTCCAAAGAGTGAAATGAGAACAGGTGCTTGAATACATGAACGTATGAATCTGCTGGCTTAAAATTAAGTGTGCAGGTGGATTAAGACAATCCTTTCCACCGCACTTCTGGTTACAAAGTAAGGCTATACAACATTAAGCAGTCAACATCCTAAATCAAATAAAAATTTCCTGTTTTCAGCCTGAAAGGCAATTATTTCACAAACAGTTGGTCATAATTTTTCAAGAGAAAACTAGTAGTGACAAAAAACCTTTCATTTAAGAGTATTTTTACAAATCAATTTTTACACTATCAATTTTTTATAAAAGGTTTTTGTTCTTCAAAATATGGATAAAACACTTGAACATTTTCAAGCACCAAACAGTTTTATTAAAGAAGGTATTTTGTTCTCTTGCAAGACAGAGGAACTATGAAGTCTCCCCATATTCCTCCTTCTGCCTCCTTAATTCTGTGTGAAGTGATAGTTTCTCCCGGATAATCCCATTCAACCAATACAACTTCATTACTTTGAGGTTAGTCGTTTTTCAGATAAATGTGAAAATGTGATCTTGCGGTTGCTATCCGAAGGTAAGTCTACGTCCCTGCCGAAGGTGTGATTTCCAGCACAGGGAGACATTTCTGCTCTTAACAGTAATTTAGCTAGCTCGTGGAGCAATAACATCAAGGTGACAAAAGCACAGACCTCTGCAAAACCACTGGTGGTCTCGGGTACTTGGATGGCAGCATTTCACTGCTCTTCCCTCTCCTGCTTGATTCAGGTAGGCATTGAAAACATCTAAGAATGCATGGAGAAGTGCAGCCGTGAAGCAGACGAGAAAAGTGATCTCCCCACCTCTCCTCCATCCCAGAGCATGGGGTAGGACCGGCAGGGCAGAGCCAGCTCATAGGAGTTTGTGAGTGAAGATGCACCTAAAGCATTCATTTAAAGCATTGCCTTAAAATACAGTGCCGCCTTCTCGACTCCCCGCTCCCAACTCTGCAAAAGTGTTAGAAATATAATACTACCTTTTCCACATTATATAAAATCTCAGCTAAACAATGTAGAGTAGGTATAGTCTCTTTCTGTTTGCTGATTGCAAAATATTTTAGAGTTTGGGTTATTTCGTCTAGGTTTTAACTAATCCATTGGTCACCGTGAATATTTAGTCCTTCCTAACACTGCATTAGGGATAAAGCAGTGTTAACCATTCACAAGTAACAACGAATCAAAATTTGGTTATTGAAAATGCATTTTCTATGAAAGAGGAAATTTCTATAGTCTGTCCTATGCGATATTATTAATCTCCAATAAAGGTACAAACCTATTTCTGATCCCGTTCTCCTATACGGGATTTGGGTGTTCCCAGTAAAGACTCCCTCTGCCTCAGTCTCCATCCAAGCACCAGCTGCTGATCTGCAAGCAGCCCTGTGAGGGACAGCCTGAAGCTTCTCAGCTCTGGCAAATCTGTCTCTAATCTTCTCAAAATGGGGACTGGGAGTAGGAACCGGCATCCAAACCATGTCTGAGGGAGAGTCAGCTAATCAGTTGCATTTGGACTTTATCATGCTGCATCCGTGCCTGCTTTTTATAGCTAAGCAGCAAAGAAGGCTCAGGACTGTCATTGCCCCTTTGGACTTCAGCAAACTTTGAACTCTCAATTTCAGGCGATACTCGAAGGGAGAAATCCGTACCCTGGGGAGGGAGTAGCCTGTCCTTTAGCCTAACTGCTTCTATCAATGAGGAGAGGCTGAATATTGTTCCTTGGTGCTCGGCGCTCATGTCTCTGCACCCTGTGTGACTTTCCCCAGTCCATCGTGGCCGTAACGGTGTCACCTTTGCCCCTGCGTACTGAGACCACACATGTGTACAAATGACCACAGCCATGGATTGTGTCACAGCTCCTGTGTCAGGGGTTGCATTTCCCTTCTTCAGTGAGTCCTTCAAAAATGTTAATTTTTTTTGTGGGACATCTGCTTGTACACAGGGAACATCCCCGTGCTGACTTTGTTCAACAGCCACAGCCTTTGAGCGAGTCAGCTGGGGATGCTGTCACCCTAAGAAATAGTGCTCAGCAGCCAGATTATGTGCCATGAACCATTTCTTCAGGGAATCCATCTTAAACTCATTTTAGGCTAACACAGCTAGAGCCGTATATTACAGAAAGGGGCAGCTAGCCCTTTAGATCTGCTAAGTGTGATTGAAACACATTACTCACTTTCTCACTGCCTGGACAGTTTTATCCAAGAAAACAATCGTTGGGGGGAAAAAACTTGCTATGCAGACGGTCATAGAGCAATGTTAATGATCCAAAAGGTTTCTTTGCCCTGACTTCAAACCAGAGCCAGCTGCCAGAGGGAAAAGCACAGAAAATTAACTGTTCCAGGGTACGCGCAGATCTTTTTCAAGTCAAACAAATTTTGCCTTAGGACATTAAGGTATTAACAATATTGGCAGCATCAGTACGAACTTGAGTATTGATTCTTTGTCAATGCAGTGTTTTTTCTTGATGATAAGACCATGCAATATATCTTCTCTGTATCCACATGCTGTGAAGCTGACAGCATTTCGGCAGGAGCAAGCCCTTGGGGAAGGCAGGAGCAGCCCATAAGGGTCCATTAATTTGTTAAACACCACAACATTAACTACAGCCTCACCAGGGCTGGGGAGGGAGGTTGTAAGGAGTGAGAGTCAAATGAGGTGTTCATCAGAGGACTGCAGATACCCTGCATAATCTAATATAACCAACATAATGGAAATGAAAGAGAGAAGCCTCCTGGTACCAGAATACTGGTGGAAGTTCTTGGTAACCAAGAGTAGGAGATAACAGTCTTTTCCTTTCTCTTTCCACATACTTCAAAACCTGTCCTAATCTTAATTCAGCAGAATTATTTTTGGTTATTTGGTTGGATTTTTTTAACCAGTCCAGGTTTCTTCTAGACTGAAAACGATGCTTGCTAGTAGGTACCATTTCAGATGACAAGTGCAGCTGAGAAAAGCTTCTGGTGGACAGCAAAGTCCCCAGCACAGCAGAGATGCAGGAGTGTGGCGTGCAGTCCCCCAGGGTAGCATCACAGTGGTGTATGAGGGTCCCTTCCCTTCCCTTCCCTTCCCTTCCCTTCCCTTCCCTTCCCTTCCCTTCCCTTCCCTTCCCTTCCCTTCCCTTCCCTTCCCTTCCCTTCCCTTCCCTTCCCTTCCCTTCCCTTCCCTTCCCTTCCCTTCCCTTCCCTTCCCTTCCCTTCCCTTCCCTTCCCTTCCCTTCCCTTCCCTTCCCTTCCCTTCCCTTCCCTTCCCTTCCCTTCCCTTCCCTTCCCTTCCCTTCCCTTCCCTTCCCTTCCCTTCCCTTCCCTTCCCTTCCCTTCCCTTCCCTTCCCTTCCCTTCCCTTCCCTTCCCTTCCCTTCCCATTTTGGTTCAGTTCAGAGCCTCCAAAACAGCGGCTACCTATGGGGAGAAGGGCAAAAGAAGGTTAAATATTTTTTATTTGAAAACATATTTTGAGAGTCGCTCTTTCTGCATTGCCTTTCTCACCCCTTGCCTGCTCGAACAGCAAGGAGAAGTTGCTCTTGGAGGGAGCAATCCTCTCTGCTTGAGCATTCACAAGAGTTCATGATACAAGAAGCATCTCCCTGTCCTGCTTTTCTGCCGTTAGTTATTTCTGCCTTAGTTTAGTGCTAAGAAGGCTCAAGAGTAATCTCACTCAAACAGGAGAAAGCCTAACATCCTCATGATATGGCTCTTTGTCTTTTAGTCTTGGTGTTAATGAAACAATCTCTCTGCTTAAAAATGCAAATGCTAATTATTTTCCTTTTTAAAATAAAGATCTGTTATATGTCCAGTATTAGATTTGTCACATTACCACACGTTGATCCTGTAAACTGGGAAAAAAACCTCCCAAGCATCAAACTGCTCAGCTGATAAAGCCAAACCTCCTGATAAAATCAGGCGTGTTCTACGCAAAATGAACAGAAATGGGATTGTTATATTTGGGGGTGAAATAATATGGTAGGACTCCAAAAATAAATGCCTAGAAAGAAAAATAGAAGTGATTTTTAGATAAGAATCACATTAATAGTGCTTTCCCCATGCAGAAAAAAAAATACTTTGTGTTTGAGTCTGATATTGCAGGAGCAGATACCACTGATCCACTCATTCATTTCGGCAGGGCTCCCCGGAAAGGTCTGCCGGCGGGATGAATACGGATTGTTAGCATTCATGAAAGTGCCTCGTCGCTTTGTTGCCAGGAAATGGTAATGAAAGTACAGGGATGCCAGCTTGATGACAGGGATACGGGGCGGCGGCATTAATCCTGTGCTTCGCAGACACGAGATCTCTATCATTTGCAAACATGAATGCCTGCACAGGCTGGCGGAAATTTCGGAAGGTCGTTTCGCTAATGGTTTTGTAGAAATGTGGAACGTTAGGAAAGCTTAAGCCAACAACAGCATCACGCTAGAGCTCTGAAAAACATCCTCTACCCTGCAGAATACAGTTTAATGGGATATTATACTCGTGCGTAAAGTATTTGTGCTGTTTGCTTTTTAGGTAAGGAGAGTATAACTAAGGTGACTCGCCTCTGCGAGGATCAGGGACCGTCAGGTGTTATTGTTAGTTAATAAGCAGAGGGATGCTCATATTTTTACTGCAAAAGGCAAAGAAAGAACCTTTCTTGTAAATTAAGATGGGGCTTTTCTAGATAGGCTTGCCTGTGAGCAGAATTAAGACAAGACCTTCGGTAAGTCCCAAGGGTGGGGATGCAGCGGTCACGATTTTACCTAAATCTGAGGGCTTTTATTTTTTGTTTCTTGCGTGCGATATTTTCTAGTGTTCGCTCAGCGGGAAAGATATAAGGTTCATATTTGTGCCTTCATAAAATGGTAGAGTTTCTTAAAGGTTTGTCCTGCACAGGGCACTTTATGTTGTCCTGCTGCCTTTCAAGGGATTAGCATCAGTTTCTAGTATGGGTAATCAAATCTTGTACAGTTTTATGATTCTGCTTCTTTGTTTTTTACCACTCCTTCAGAATAGTTTGTTTAAATGTATGTAATAGGAATATAGTGAACTATAGGAAAGACTTCAGAGAAGTTGAGAACTTTTTTTTTTTTTTAAAGCAACAGCTATTTTTCACTCTGAGTGATAACTTGTCATTAGGCTGGAAAAGCAGGGAAAAGCCCCATGAAATAGAGAGGAAAATCTCAGTGCCCTTGAGCTCTGCTGGGCACTCATACAGGAGACTTCTTGCAAGGCAGAGGGCTGATTATAATGAAAGTCCAAGCCTGCTTTTAGTCCTTCTGTTCTTTAATCTTCAAGAAAAGCAATCTTTGTGTGTATGGCTCTTCTAAAATGACTCCATACATCTTTTATAAATGCTCAGTGGAAAGTATAGCCCAGCTGAAACAACATTGGGGATAAGGATGTAGGCTGCATGTCTCCTTGCCATTAACGGTGCTCATCGCCCTGGAAAGCTCGCTCGTCTTCCGATAGCCGGACTGTCATTTATGTGTCTTCAATTGCAATCATCCTGAAAGCAGCAAACCTCTATCTTGTTCTTAATTATTCAGATAGCACTTCTTGAGAAATGTTTGAATTCATAATACTACTCAAAACTTGCCACGACGGAAAGTGATGCAGCGCTCCTGAGCGCTGCTCTGGGGTCGCATGCGGAGAGGCTGTTTTGTACCATCGCTTTGGAAATTAGATACCGTGATATGCCATTTCCTTTTAGCAATCTTGGGAAGCTCTTCCAGTGCTGATAGCAATCATCTCCAAAGAAAAAAAGTGCACTAACCCCTGGTGAATATATCTCTTGAGAGAAGCAAAAACAATCTTATGAAAGGTATTACCCGGCTTCTGAAGGAAGGAGCCTTGGTAAACGCGCCTGTCGTTTTGACCTTTCCAGCCGATGGGACGTGAAAATGGGGAGATTAGAGAGCCAGAGCTCATTCATCAGATAGGAACTTCTGAGAGAGGACAAAGCAGAACAAAAGAGAGCCCCAAAACTCTGTGTTAGAGGCCTCCTCTAAACAGATTCAGGGAGAAAGTGAGAAGTGAAATGGTTCCCTGGAAAACCTACGGCCCTGTGAAATAGGTGTAATGGATACAGCTGCTTCTCTCTAATGGCAAGTGCTTTCTTGCCGTACCTGCCTACTGCCCTGCCTTTAGGAAGATGCCTTTCTGCAGTGAGATGAACGCTGACCTTGCAGTGACTTGGGGGGGGGGGGTGGACACCTGGAAGATGTCCGTGGTGAAGTGACCAAGCAAGATACCCTTAGTCAAAGGGACGTCTTTTGGGACTCTGTTATCTGACAGATCATTTAGGGCTACATTACAAATATAATGGCTGAAAATTGTGATCATATTTAGCCTGCAAGAACCTTCACTGTCCAGGGCTGCTTCTCCTTTGCTATTAGTGTGCAGGAACACACTGATTACTGCTGCTTTTCCATATGGGATTAGCAACGTATCTTCTGACTATACTCTCTTATGAGGTGTTTTGTTTCAGGTTTTGAATGGTAAATACACCTTAAAACTGCACCAACTTAAATTTTAGGATATTATGGATTTACTAGACTCAATTTCATACACGAGCAGGTTGGCTATTGTTTAGAGGCAGGGCCCATTTCTCTGTGGCATGCCAGATTGGGCAGCTATACGAGATAAAACGCATGCACGACACTATATTGTTAGTCTTTTGCTTCTTTTTAAGCAGTGGAAGGATTAAATGGGGGGATGCAGGGGACTGTTCCTTGGTTTTCTAACACGACATACACCGAGCTCTGGCTGTGCCTTTTCCATCAAGTCCGTGTGACTCAGGTGTTGGGTTGTGAGCATATGGTTCATAAAACCTCTCTTCATAAAACCTCTGTTCTTAGGTGCTCATTGACTTCTTGTGTGACCACGTGCATCTCTTGTCCCTTCTTTTCCCCGTCCTCTTCTACCTATCTTCCCCATTCAGCTGCTAATTCCTGGCATGGAAGGAGCTACACTGGAGCATATCTGCTACCACAGGCTTTCTGGCTTGACTGAATTGATACTCCAGCCATTTTACATAGCAATATAAATTGTTATTGCCAATAATAATATAACCATATTTATCCCAAGGCAAGGAGGGGAAACATAAATTCTCTCCGGCAATGCTTATCATCTGAAAGTATGTGTACAACAATATCCCATGTAAATTTTCTAAATATGCCATCATCATTATAGCAGCAATGATGCTTCTCGCAGCCAGCATAAATGCTATCAGGTTTTTTAATGCAGTCAAGTATCGGTGAAATACTGCATTAGTATTTTATGTGTTTATACGCACAACTTTTTGCCAGTAAGAAAGCGATATTACTTTAAATAATTGAAATACTGGTTGTACCTCATATCAAATATGGGAAACTGTATCAATTGAAATACTTAGCGAAAATGCATTCATTTCTTAGTGTTTCTTCTATTTTGAAATCTAGCAAAGAGCAGCGACTTTTTAATGTAATCATTATATGGCAGAACAAGCATGGGTTTTGTGCTTTTTTGCTGGATCAGTAATTCAGCTGGCCCCTCTCCAACGAAATCATTTCAACTGTGGCTTTAAAACAGCTGATTCTCCCTGTAGCTCACGCAGGAGGACGTGCAAGATCTCAGTGTGCTGCCTTTAACCAGCAACATTAGATCTGTTAGTGAGATATTGCTAAGCAGAAAAGTAGACATTTGAAATGAAAAGCAGTTTCAGGTCTTCTTCACTTTTCTTTCTTTTCCAGCATGGTATGATTTATCTCCATGCCAGGGTTTTTTTTTTTGAGGAGAAGCAGTGGCCACTAGAGGGAGAATAGGTTATGCATTTGTTTTGGACATGCATACTTTTTATTCATGTGAGATACATCTTCTATATGCAGTTACTGACACATAAACCCTGTTTTTCTTGTTCTGGTTTGTGTAATCCTAATCTAATTTTATCTCATTGAAGAAACACAATGAAGTAAGAATGACAAGCTGTAGTTCTATTAAAACAGTTCACTTGGCTTGATTTGAGTGTGAATTGCAGTGAGCGTTGCCTAATGTCCTTTGCGGATATTATTAAAAAAGAAACAATGTTGCAAGTTGGAAGATTACTTAATAATACATGAGTAATTTCTTATTAGTAAAGGTTATTTCTGGAAGGAACCAGGACCAGGTATCACTGGCAACTTGGAAGAAAAAAATCTTTCTGATGGTATTCAGTTTCTTGCTAAATTCTTCCCAAAACGTTTTTTAAAATACAGAGCAGCCCCCAAATCTAGAGGGTTTTTTGGGTGGGCTGTTCAATGACCTTGTCTGAACACCCCTTTTCTGCTCATGGACAGTGTATTTTGCACTGCTGAATGAAGGGAGTCATCTAAAGCTGTCTGCTAAGGGCCGTGTTTGGGAGTGTGTTTCACGGGCTTGGTACCCTGGCACGCCGTAAAGGGATGCCCTCTTTGTGGAGGCTGCTCTGCAGCTGAAGCAACACTGACAGCAATTTTGGAGAGCACACCAACCTCTACCCATCGAACTGCCTTTCAAAAGAGGCCAAGTCCTGCAGTTCTTACTCCTTATTCAGGCAAAACCAGCCTTTGAAGCCAATGATGAAGCTTATTTTATCTTGTGGACAACAAAAGCGGAGTTAGTTCAATAGATCTTCAGGGGATGGGCAGGAACTGCAGGGATGGATGTAAGCAGCGGGCCCCTTGTGATGTTCCCCCGATGGGCTGAATCCTCCCTTGTCCACCCTGTGCAGAAACACAGCTGGTATTCATCAGTCAGTTGTTCTCCTTGCACGGATGCTTCCCATGGGCTCCTTCCTTCAGCAAGTGCCCACCTGCCCTCCCCAGCCCCAGGCAGCAATCTCTTATGGCACCCTTCTTTCTCTTTGCTGTTTCTTTTCTTTTCGTCTCTTTTGCCCCTTGAAATTCTCAGCGGGACTCGCGCACTGGCACACTGGGCGGTAGGCTTGGCTTACTAGCCTGATTAGAAAGAAGGTTATGTTTATTTTCATGAGCAAGTATCAGGAAAATGGCTGTCCAGACTGCCTAAATATTTCATTCCAGTCGAGAGGAATCTGTAGATCCTTTGAAGATGTGTGTGCCGCCTTTCAAGTACCTCCTAAAATAGTTTTCTTATGGATATTACCATATTCAGCAGCTCAGACCTACACCGTCTCTTTCCCTGGGGATTACAGATAAAGCCTTATCTTATTAAGAAGGCTGACCCGTACTCCAGTCTATTTTTCCGCTGATCCTAATCTTAACATTAAATACAACAAGATTTCACATAGAAGCAGTGTATTAGGACATAAATGTGCTCTATACTAACTCAAAGTAATCTCTTTATTTCTCTCCAAATTTGACTTATCCAAATCCTGTAAGTGTTTTCTCAGGGAACATTATTCCAAGAATATATTTGTCTGCTTTTCCCTGTAGATACTGATTAAATTGCACTGAAGTCAGTACAAGATTTCTCAATGATTTTCAGTGTTTTACTTTCAGCTTTCCATCAATTTATATTTTCCCAGGTTGTTCTTATTTTATTCTGAGCTTGGCTATAACACTAACCTTTGTTTCCGCTGGAAATCCAGTAACTGCTAAAGACCAGGGAATAAACTGAGTGTAAAATACACGCAGCGATACTTTTTGTGCCCACGACCTTCCAGCGTCCGGCCTCAAGCTGTTGTTCATCATCCATTACCCTGAACCCACAGTATAAATCACTCACTAATTCCCACCCTGAACCTGTCTAGGCAAAGGAAAACAGATTTTCTGCCACAAGAAGAAACAGAAACAACATTGGAAATACAGAAAGAAAGCTTAATTATTATTCCTTTCCCGTATGCCACCAACCAAACCTTCTCTGGCCTTCAGGAAAGCTTCTCATGCTTTTTAATTTCCTTCATGCAACTCATGGCCTCTGTCTGCAGCCTGATGTCCCAAGGTGGATGCCTGAAGGACACTTTCCGGCCTTAAACCTAGATACCCTGACAGCAACCATAGCTGAGTTCCAGGGTTTAGCATGCCAGACAGATGCCCTTCACAGCCTTTATCTCTTGCTTGGTGAGGATGTCAGCATCAGCATCATCTGTTTTGCTTCTCTGGATGCAGAGCGAAGAAGCGGTTCTTGCTGCTAAACTCTTTGGTCCCTCCAGCACTGTGGCTTGTTGAGGTGCGGCGTGGCTGGGGATGTGAGATGGCAACAGGTAGCTGCTCAATCTCATGTCTCACTGGGAAGTCTGCAAGAGACTTCTCTGGAAGAGACTTCTCTGGAAGAGACTTTGCAGCCCCAAGCCTCCTTCATCTTTAATGCCAGTAAAGGCAAAAGGTGTCCTGGAGTGAGGAGTAAGGGGCAACGCGCTGCCTGTGTTTTAAAAAGCCAGGAATAAATGGCAGTGGGGTATGCAAGGAATTTCCTTGGCCTCGTGGATAAAACTACACTGGCTTACCCAAGAACTTGGCCCTGACATAGCCTCAAAATTGGTGGCTATTCTTGATCCCAAGTAGTGACATGTTGACATATTGTGTAAATCCCAGGGTGCTGCCGAGAGAACTCTCCAAACACGGCATTGCGATAATTCATTAAACATTATTAGATCTTTCTGTGGCTTGCTTGCTTATCAAGCCTTGTTATATTACCTTTTGGACGTAACAGATTGACTCTGTGTTAATTGAATGATACACCAGAAAACAGAGCAAACGAGAGAGCTCAGAGGCTGCCACCATCCATGAATTGTAAATAATAAGAACTCGATAAGGAAAAATTATCAGAACATCTCCCTATTATATTTAATAAAGAAACAACAAATTGCTACGTTCTTGGATGGTTGGGAAAAATAATGAGTTGAACAATAGACAATCTCATTTCTCTTTCCAACTGTGCAGAAATTAAATGTCAACTACAACCACTTATTCTTCATTTCCACTTCTCTGTACCATACTTTTCCTTGTCAGGCTCCTTAACTGAAAGTGAAGCAGGAGAGGGGACAAAACCAACCTCATTTCTATGAAGGCAGCAACATGTTTAAAATGTTAGAGCATACTCTGTGAAACTCATGAGTGCTCTTTGTAATGAGAAAAGTTTCTGGGTAGGGCAAACTTCTATGTGCAAAGCCATCTCCCGTGAATATTTTAAAATAGAAATTAAGGGGCTGTGTTGTCACAGTTAGAGTTCAAGGCGACAATTGTGTCTCAAAGGAGAAAGTTGTCTCCTATAGAATATATATGCGAGTATAAGTAGTACCTTTGTTTCTCTGTTGTTATATCCCTTATTTGCTTATTCCCATGTGAAGTATGTTTAAAATGCTTTGAAACTAAATGGAGGTGGAAAGCACAGCAAAAGGAAAATCAGCTCACAGAAGAATTAATGAAGAAATTAGCAGTAGATCAAAGCAGCAGAGAATCAGGCCGGTGACTTTGTGGTTCAGTTCTAACTAAGCTTTGGCTGAAGCTGTTCGGGTTCAGTTCTGGATCAAGCCTAATGTAACAACTTGAAAACAATGATGTGTACCCAGCGGTTTGAATCTTTGATTGACTAATTCCCCCAGATGATCAAACTCAAAGGCTATTTACAAACCATTTCTTCTTTTGTGTGGTCCAGCAGACCACAGGAAACCTTTAGTGTGGACTTTGGTGTTTCCCCACCCTGCCACAGCTGCACTGCGGCGGCTTCTTGGGTCCCTCTGCGATGGGGCAAGGAGCTGTGTCTGCTTCCCCATCCCAGCGCAAGAGTCAATATGGCTGTAAACCCTTTCCACCCTCCCTCATGGCTCAAACGAAGGTCTGTATAAGGGGGTGCCAGTGAGGACACCCTTCAACCCAGCTGGCCGTCTCCCTGTATCCTCCAGCCAGGAACCTGGAGGATCCCTGCATGTGTGCTGTCTGCACTGGAAACGGGCTCCACGTCCACCATCTCCTGTACAAACCTCTCGTGACACAGCCTCCAAACGCTTGTGATGGGCACAGAGCTCTCCAGGAAGGGATGCACCTGGAAAGATGGGCATGACCCATCCTGCTGCCGGATGAGCTGCTGATGGGCCCTCTGTCAGTGCGGGAGGGGTGATCACGTTCTCGTTTATATTGTCACCATTATAACTGTGAAGGTCAACAAGAGGGCTGGATGCAAATGAAATGGACCCACTTACATTTAGTTTAAGCTAATTTCCGAAATCGTGGCAAGCAGAGCACTGGCACACAGCCTGGAACAGCAGTGGTCGCTGCTGCTGCTGCTGCCAAAGGCACCAAGTGCTGCCATTTCTTCTGCAATTGCTGCTCCTGCTCTACCCAAATACCGAGGGTGGTGCTGGCAGTGCCAGCTCCGGGTGACCCTCCTGTGCTGCCCCAAATTCATTACTCCTACCCTGAGCCGCCGGCAGCACCCTGGCAGCTGGACTGGCTCCCTGTCCACAGTATTTTATTAAAAAGAAAAAGGCAATTGCAGGAGAGAGCAAGGGGGAAATACCAAAACCTGGCACCGGTGGTAGCTCATTAAAACTGAACAGCTCCAAAGAAGAATTTCAAGCTGACAGCTTGATGCTTATTTACTTGAAACTGCATGCTGAGACCTGCTGGAAATGGGATAATTCTCCTTGTTTAGTGCGGACTCATGCAACACTTAGTTTAATTCTTAATAGAGTGAAATCCTTTATTTTTCAGCCATCAGGCGGCCCATTTGGACCTTCCATCGGGAAGATGTAGTGAAGCCCTGGCACTTGACGGGGCTAGCAGAGGGACACTTGTCCCCTTGAGAAGTTATCCACGGCAAGCTCCTCTGCCTGAATATAAGCGTGAGTTCAAACCAGAGATGTACAGGCGTATTTCATGCAAGGTAGGTATGAATATAGACCCAAAACTTGGCTTGGGAATGAGCTCAGGAAAGCAAACTGTGCGTATGGATTAAAAGGACCATGTTTATGCGCTGCTGGGAATGGGCAATGCAGTTTATTCTTCATGATTTTGACAGATTGGAAAATCCAAGCAGCCCAAGGAGGAGGAGGATTCCCCTGGCTGAGATAAAGGAGTTCACAACATGTCTCGGCGGGGACAGCAGAAATGCCATCTGACCCTGTGTGGCACATCAGCTGTGAAAAGCTCTGCAGAAGCAGGCTGGAGGACGATGCTGAGCAAGTGTTTTCCCCAAAGGATTCCCAGGAGTGGAGAGAAGGATAAGTTTCCTGATGGATCGATCCGTGAAAAGATAACACCTGCTCCCAAATATTGGCCACAGAGGACCGTCTTAAATCTCTTTAGTAGTGAGCATTGAGCTTTCTGCATAGAATTAGGAAATGCTGATTTGCTATCAGCAAATTGAACCCAGGCTGACAGCAAGCTCTGGCCTGACAGCGACTCCCACGGGATGAGGAGATGCCCGTCCATCTGTCCCCTCCATCGTCTGCCAACTGGAAGGGTATCTCAGCACGCTCAGGTAGAGGTCCTCGTGGATGTCTCCTTTGAACATGTTTCGAATTGCAATGGGAGAAGAGGATGATGGTGGGTAAGATGTAACCATTGGCTGAGTTGTTAATTCTGCCCTTCCAGGCTATTTGCATATGAATGCAAGGTCATCATCATGGGGAATGTGCATTGGAAGGGCTTGAATGAAAGACTTTGCACCACTCATGATTAGTAAGGTCCAGCCTGTCATCTCCTGGGCTTGGGACTTGTTTTGCAACCCCAGGAAACGAGGGTATGTGCCTGAAGGCATTTCTGACCCAGCAGGTCCATTGCAAGAGGTCAATTGGGAGCAAAAAGGAAGTGCAGAAGATGGTGGTCGGGAGTCAGTCAGGTACAGTGCCCCTTGTCTCCTTGCCAGCAGGCTGGAGACTCGCAGAAGTTCCCAAGATGCCACCTCTGAGTCTGAGCATCATTTCTACCGCAGGCGGAACTGGCTTTCCCAACCCGAGTGAAGGGTAGCAGAGAGGCTCGTTGTGATAACGCAAGGAAAAACCTTGGAAATGCTTCGTTAACCCTGTCTGAACCCTGTGTTTATTAAAGACACTTATACCCAAGGAGTAGAGAAGTATTTGGGAAAGCCTGTGCTTTGCGTTTGGTTTGGATTTGGGTTTACGAACTTTGCCAGGTGTTTCTGAGTGCAAAATATTTAGTATTTAGAAATTGACGACTGTATTTTCCACCAGGTTTTTAAGGAAAGGAGGTTGAGACACTTGGTGTGGGTATGTCTATTTACATACCTTTATATTTGCTTTTTTTGGATTGATGTCTACAAACTGTCATCTATGTATGGAAGTCTCAAAAATATCCCTTTCTGGCAAGTTTTGTAGAAGTCACGCTGGGAACAGAGTGACTTTCCTAAAGCCTCAATCCTTCAAACATCCGCTGAGCAGCTTAATTACAGGATGCAGCCCTAAGAAAGCAGCCTTCCTCCTGGATCCTCCTCTTGTAAAACTTACTTACTCGTCCCTTACTGAAATTGCAGGTGACGTTACATGCTGTGTGTAATAATGTAATGTGGCTGAACCGATAAGAATTTCAAGCAAAATATTTACTCATTGCTGAAACAAGGGCCAGAAGAGAGAGGTACTCGGAGACAGAAATGGATCAAAGGAGCAAACTGTGCTGCCTATGGATGTATGTTAAAGCCAGGCAAATAGTGCTGATGCTGAATGTGTCTAATTCGAGCAATATTTAACCAAGTCCTGCTTACTTTTACTGAGTGGACTAATTTATCCCACTTTCCTGGCTATAAGTTGTGTTGTATTGAATTACAACCCGAGTGGGGCCAGCCCCTCTGACCCTGCTGCTGGGTCGTGCTGTAACCACCCAAGCGCTCGATGCCGGTTACAGCCCACGGACAAGGGTTCATCAGTGCCGCTGGACAAAACCAGGCCTGGCTTTACTCTCCGTAGACTGCCTGCAGCATTCGTCTCCTGGCCCAGTGAAGGAAAGACATTTCTGAAATAGCAAGGCACCGAGAATTGCAGGAGGACGGGAGAGCCTGGGGATGTTTTGCTGCTTCATGCCGGGCGTGCTGCGGCTGCGTTAGCTGGTGCAGCTCCCATCTGCAATGGGCACTCGCTATGGAAGTGGAAAAATGTTTTCCATTTCACGGGAGAGTCTGTGCGGGTGTGGAAGCTCATTGTGTCCCCTAATGGCTGGATGTCTCAGAACGCAGCACGCAGAGACATACTTACTGAACCAGATGTATTTCTTCAATAGCTTTGCCAATCAGAGAAAGGGGAAGCATGACTGTCTGAGAGGAGTTAGATGCTCTACAAATTAGTCTACATATTGGTTGGCTTTTCTAGGACCCTTAACTGGTGCTGAAAATTGTTACATTTTATTGTATTTTTTACCACTGCTTTTTATTCTTTTATCCTATTATGCATGCGTGTACACATCTACTTTTTTCTCACACACTTCTTAGCTTATTCTGTCTTTGTAGTGTGTATGTGCTGTTCCCTGTCAGCTTGTCACACATCTCCCAGATCCTCTTTAAAGCTTTCAGTGTGCTTTAATCAATTTGCCCGCTGCCTTGGCAGGGGTCCCCCCGCCTGCACGCTTGGCTGCTGCGGTGTGTCAGCTCCCGCACTCACCAGGGTGACCTGGTCCTTGGCTGATCTTTAAGTAAATATTGTTCCTTCTGTGATTTCCCAATGCCCCAGTTCTTTCGCTTCCACTGTAACAGCTCTCTGGCATAGCACAGTTGATCCCTTCCCTCCCGTGACCTCTGGTCCACGATACTCTGACACTGGTGCCGAAACTTCTCCCAACCCTTTTTCTTTTACCCTCGGAGTTTGTCTCAGCACCACAAACCCCAGCTCTCTCCTTGCATCTTTCCCCCATTCTTGTCCTCTCACATTGCTGAAAACCTCAGGAAAAATCCACGTTATGAATCCACTACTTTCTTTTCCATCTCCAAACCTTCAATGCGGTTTTTAATCTCTGACTCTCAGGCCAGAGGTCCCGTCTGGCTGTTGAAACCCTCCTGGGTCTCCAACAATGTGCTCTTCTCTCTCTCTCTCTCTTATATTGTTCCTTCCTCCTTCTTTCCTTTTACCAGCCCTATATTTCTTCCTCCCTTCTTCTCTTTTAAGCTGCTGCACCAGTGACTTTCTAACCCCTTGCCCTGGAGCCCCTCTTGTTCTCATCCTTCCTCTTCTCTTCCTCAAGCAAATCGAACCCATAATAGTTTCTCTTTTGCTGTAAAACCACCCCGTGGACGTGACCTCTCTCTTCAGACATCACCTCATCCTTCAGTTGATCTGATGCACTGCCAGGGACATTACTTTTCTGGCTTATTTCTTGATCCTTTCCTTTCTCCACCCCGTGGCATCTCTTTTTGCCCTGGTTCACAGCTGTGTTTCCATGTCTGGTGGGCTTCCACCCCATCTCCTTTGACCACCTCCAGCAGTCAGTCATCCTCCAAATCTCTTCTGTCCTGGCTCGCTGTGTTCCTTTGACCCTCCTCCTAGTGCTTCCCTGCACCTTTGGGGTTAAACGTGGGGTCCTTCTGTCTCTTATTTTCCCTTCTCTGCTCTCCTACTTTTCGCAGGTCATCTCATTCATCCACATGATCCTGGTTGCCACCGATGCTAACATCACTCGTCAGCTGACGTTTTTACTGTCATCCCCCCTTCCTCATTCCTTCTTCTTTATGGAGGCAATCATTTGTTAGTAGGAGTCAACCCTAAGGACGACGTCTGAGAAGGTCTGAGACCTGTGTTTTGGCAACTGTTTTTTTGGCTTGTCAAGCCAGTAGCGTCCTAATGACTTGAATGCAACTGTGTTTGTATGGCGTTTTCAATGGTGTCTCCATCCTGCGTGTGGTTTCCAGGCATTGACAACTCCAAACAAACAAAAATAGGTATTATTTATGATAATATTATTTATCCTGCTTTTTTATGTTGACTTCTTCACAGTTACTCCTTCCGAGCCAGACGTCCTGCTGTGGCCAGCTGGTCCCCAGGGGAGGATGTGCCTGGCTGGTGCTGGCGAAGCAGTTATCCAGTCCCGTGGCACTGGCACCGTGGCCGTTTCTGAGGCCTTGTTAGGGTTTTTCATTACTTAATCATGCTGTGAGGGGTCCTGCCTCCAGCTGGTCCAGGCTCCGGCTGCTTCTCCGAAGGCAGTGGAGGTGGTGATGTTCCCTGCGGGAGCCCTGCCGGCGTAGGTTTGGTGTGAGGTCTCCAGCTCCCTGTGCAGGATGCGTCCCTGGGATGGGGGCTCCCCCCTGCTGCCCGCGCTGCCCGGCCTCATGACGTCCTGGGCATCCCGGGTGGATGCCCAGGCTGGGTTTCTGCAAATGCAGATGAGGGCATGGCTCTCCATCGTACACTGCTCCTTAATGTACATTTGAATTTATCCTTTTTTTACATCCACTTTTCTCCGAGCTGACTGTAATCAGCTTTCTCTTGTTATACGCAAAGGACAGAGTCAGTGCTGATAACTATCGGGAGAGCTGCTGTGTGCCCTGTTATAAGCAGTAAAAAAATAATAACCCAGACTTATCACATTATAGATATAAATATTATTATTTGGCTGTGACGCACACTGCTTAATCACATTTACCTCATGGAAACGTTTCCTTCCTTCGCCGGTGGGTCCCGGTCCTGCCCCTGGCCCCGTGGTACCGGCACGGCGGCTGCCTGGCCGAGTGCCACAGGGACGGCGCGCACGGATTTGTTTTAACACCTTCTCTTAAACATGTGCCTATTTATATACATATATATAACCAAGGACAAAAAAAAGATATATAGATATATATGGATATATGTAGATACATATAGATATAGATAGACACATATATATCTCTATATAGACATCTCTATCCCCCCATGTATAGGTATATATAGGTGTATCTATATAGGGTTGTTTATATATACAGGGGTGTGTGTATATACATAGGGAGAGATATATATGGGGTGTATATATGGGTGTACATATAGGTGTGTACATATATAGACACACCTACCTACAACCCTATATATATCTCCCTATATATAATGGGGAGATAGATATTTATGGGGGCGTGTGTGTGTATATGTATGTATATGCATATACAACCCCCCAAAATCAATCAGTCTATCTATCTGTCTGTCTGTCTATCTGTCCCTATATCTATATACACCTCAGGGGACGGCCCTGTGGAGAAGCACCCACCCACCCGCGGTAACTGTCGCTAGCCGCGTACCCCCCCTCCCCGAGGACCTTCTTCTTCTCCCTCTTCCTCCTCCTCCTCCTCTCCCTCCCCCTCCCCCTCCCCCGCCCCGCCGCGGCCGGGAGGAGCAACGCCTGGCGACGTTGTTTGTCCCTGCGCTGCCCCCATAGCCGCGGGGGGGGGGGGGCGGGCGGGGGTTGCCATAGCGACATGGCCTAGGCCGGGGGGCGGCCTGCGCTCGGCCCCGGCGGGCGGGCGGGGCGCGGGTCGGCGGCGAGGGCCAGGCCGGGCCGGGCGGGGCCAGGCGAGGCGAGGCTGGGCCGGCGGCTGGAGCAGGTGCGGGGCCGAGCGGCCCGGCGGGGATGAGCCATGGCTTCGGTGAAGGTGGCCGTGCGAGTGCGGCCCATGAACCGCAGGTGAGTGCGGCCCGGCGGCGGGGCCGCCCCGGCCTTTCCCGCGCCCCGCTCCTGAGGGGTGCGTGAAACTCCGTGTCCCGCCCGCGCAGGCGGTGACAGGCGCCACCGCGGCGGAGGCTGAGGGGAGCTGCGCCTGCGGCTTCGGGGCTCTCTTGGCGCTCGGCTGAGCTGCTCGGCGCGGCAGGGGCGGCTTCTCCTCCGGCGGGCTGGGAAGCGGTTCCCCCGTGGTGCTGGAAGGTGTGGGGCCTTCCCTGGAAAGTTCAGTCTGTCACGGTCTTAAGCGTTGGTGACGAAAAGGTTACTCTGGCGAAGATAGGAAACTATTGAGAGGCAAGGGCCTGCCCAGAGTGTACAAGCAGGCAGGCTTCTAAAATGTGAAAGCAAGCTACTTCTTCTTTTCATCTACCAGCTGCAACCCCTTCTACCTACTTGAAAGAGAGAGATTGTTGTCTAGTTCATTTGCAATGCCAGCTTTTGTGGAGGAGCCATTATGGTAAAGGTTATTAGCAGGCGACTTAAGCTCCAAGTATAAAAGAGGCAGTCCACCCCATTTACTATACTGACAAGAGTTTATCGCCCGCTTCCTGAGATGTGTCCAGGAAATAAACACTGCTTTCTTTGGTGAAATAAATACATAATATGCACAGTGGAGTTAACCTTTAATGGTATAATTTAAGAACCGTATGTAGAAAATGATCAGATTGTACTGGCAGTGCTCTTCTTCTCTTGTTCTGGAATGATGTAGCCAGTTAATAAGAAAAGTGTTTTAAAAGCATAGGCAGCCCATCAGGCTCCCACCCTTCCTTTCACTTGATCTGATTCAGGTATTTTAAAAAAATAATTTGCCAAGTTCTGAAAGTCAGTTGATATCTTGTTATTTTCAGTGGGGGAAAAAACAAACCGCATGAAAATAAGGTTGATGGAGTTTGGAAGGGGAAAATATTGCAGGTTGGTTTCAAGTAGATTAGGCAGTTCGATGGAGCCGAGTGGTTAGAGGTTAGGGTTGGTGAATAATCTTGTAACACCCTCCTGCTTCCCCCTGCGCCCTCCCCCGAGTTTAACCATATGGTTCTTAAAAATTTATAAAATTATTCTGTATATACATTTCTCTCTTCCTTTGAGAATCTCTGACAACAGGTAGCATAGGTCTTCAAAGTATTGGTAAGAGTTGTTATTTGTAGTGTTTTGGTAGCACTGAGAAGTTTTGTTTGTGGACTAGAACTGTGATCTGCTAAGAGGCAGAAGAGAGCGGGAAATGGAAAGGATATGGCAGAAGGGAAAAGGGCTGATAATTGTGATAGGCAGTGGAAACACCAGCTGATAAAGTGTGAGTAGAAGTTTGCAAGTGTTGTGGCAAAAGAATGTTACAGACAATGACTCTGGACCTCGTGTCTAGAATGCACACGGAAGGACAACTTGGACGGGGCTAGATCAGAGCATACCTAGAAAATGATGAAAATTGTGATATGATGGAAAAGAAAGAGCCTAAGAGAAGGGAAGGCAGAGGCCTGGTGTGATCAACATCGTCTTTGACTCCGTGTACTGAGTGGCAATGAGTAGGCTGTGAATAAACTTATTCAGAAAACTACTAAGTGTCTGACTATGGAAATAAGCAAACTGTGAAGAGCCTTCCAGTTCAAGTTGTTAAAATCTTGCTGTTTATGGGATGGTGCTTGATGTTTATAAAACATTATCAGGAATCTGGATTCAATGTCATGGGTTGTTGCCTCAAGACCCAACAAGGTCTTGGTTTTTCAGAGGCACGGTTGCTGTTCCCCGTGACACTCAGTACTGCAGCCCGGGAGTGGTGCTGGGGTTGGTGGTGCTCCTCTCCTTCAGTCAGCGCTGGACTTGTGTGCTGTATATTGTAGAACTGAGATCCTAAGCCTAAAAGGATCCACTAGCTTTTTCTATTGCAATAATCAAGGTATTGTGAACCATAAATCAGGAGCAATGCTCACATTTTGCTTATATTGGTTTCCCTTGCACATGTCTTCTCTCAGCTGTGCTCCCTTCCCCGTTATGGGTCACTGCAGTGTTTTATGGAAGGAGGTTTCTCCTGGTTAAAAGGAACTTTCCCAATTGGGTTTTCGTTCTGTGGCACTTGTTTTCGAAATCTTTAACATGATACTGTGTAGAGTTAAATTTAATTTCATGTGTGTCTCTGAATTTGCTTTGATTTGTTCAAAGCTTAATCATATAATGCAGCTTATTTCATGAGTCATTTTTAATTAGAGAAGACAGAGTTAATGAATGGTTATGGGTAAGACTCCTGCATTATGGAGCAGTTGCGCTGTGTGGTGTCATAGCACTGCTAATTGTGTAATAAGTCATGAACATGGATCTTGGAATGAATCATGTGATAGGGAGGAGGTTGTTGTTTAAGGATTACATGCTGTTTCATTGCTTAGATGACAAACTTTAGGTTTTGTCGTCGCCCCCCCTTTTCTGCTGTGATTTATTTTTAGTCTTCTCGTTCTCTGGCTTGACCTGGAAGGAATTTGTTCCTTTCAGTGCTGTTGTCAAAGCCCTTGACTGTTCTTCTTAAAGTAGTTAACATCCCAAATTGTGTTATGCAAAGGTTACATTAGAGGTTTTTGACTATATCTCCAGATAACATAATTAAAATTATGTCTAATGGCTTTACGGTTACTGCTTTGAAACCAGTTGTGAGCATGAACTTAGAAAGTTCAGTTGCTTGGTAAATCTCCATCTATCCTTTGGTTTTCCTAATTCAATACCGGATTGCAGTGACAGCCTTTCAGTCTGTGCTTATATTTTAATGTTTCTGTAAAGGGGCTAAAGACCTGCCAGCTGGCAGAAGACTAGCTTTTCTCCATCAAGTAGAGATCTTCAGGGAGGTGAGGTTGGGTGGTTGATGTATTTTGCTCTGGCAAGTTAGTGGTTTTGGTCACCATTACTTCTAAGGTTCATTTTCCAAAACAGTCATTAGAAGCATTCATTTATTGTCTTAAAATTTGGAGCACTTGACTGGAGAATCCCATACCTGGTCCCACAAAATGCAGTTTCTCATCAAGATTCTGTCATTCCTCAGAATGGCTGTTTCCTGGGCAAAATAATGGGATTATAGAGAAGTGCAGTTGGCTTCGAGGCACTTTTCTGTTCACGTACTGAACAGATGACTTTGGGTTACTGGTTACTAGTCACTGGCTTCTGCATAGTGTGAGATATTTGGGATCCTGATAAGCCTAACCTAATTATGGCTCTTTGTTTTGTATTATGCACTGCATCTGCACAGTTCAAATAAATACATTGCTTTATGTTCATCTGTTCAGAGTCTTTTAAGGAGAATGAGGGGATAATCTTTTCTTACTTCCATTTTATGTCACATTTCTCTGCATGAAAATTAGAATTCAGTTAGTGTTCAGGAAAACCACTTTTATACTTTGTTTGTCAGGTAAATAAAACCATCTCTAGTATGCTAAATAAGGAAAAATGTTTTGATAGTTAATAAATGTCAACTTGATTCTTTCAGACACCATCACCAACTCTTATGCCCCTCAATTTCTTACACCTGATAGCTCTGTTGTATTGGCTTTTAATTAATGAAGTAATAGAGGAAAACAAGCTTTTTCTGATTTTTAACCTTTTCCATCTGTTTCTTGCATTTGCATAAACTAATTATTGTATTTAACTCATTGAACAAACTAAATGAGGGTCATAATCTGTCCGTACCTGCAGAAGATGCAGCTGACATCAGAATGTGCAATAAGTTCTTCTTCTCTGTGCTTATCCAGTGCTCTCAGTGTTTTTAAATGTTTATTTAAATGAGCTGTGTAGACTTTCCCACAGCTCTGTTGTTATTTCCAATATAATGAAATAGAAATGCCAATTTGAATTCATTTTTAAATGATCAATTTTTAACCCTGCATGCACACGCTCCATAGATTTGCTCTCCAAACGGAAGTGACCGATGGGGACGGCAGAAATGCGTGCCAGCGGCTGTAGCGCTTTACGTGGTTATGCGGTCATTCACAATTACCCCATGAAGATTAACAGCTTTTATGTTTGATAGTGGGGAGACAGACAAAATATGTTTTATTGCTCAGAGAAGGCTTTTATGTGACTCTGGGATTTGTTTGGATTAAAAGCCATGCCAATGTCAATACTTTAATCCACAAATACATTGTACACAATTATTCATTAGACGTAAGGCTGGCCCTCTTGGTTTTACATTATTACACCTCTCAGTTATGTTTTTAAGTCTAAGTAACTCCTCTGCAGGCAGAGCTGGAGTCAGAGTGCCTTGGAAGTTTAGGACTAACGTTGTATTATCTTTAAAAATAACTGCTTGTGCAATCCAAGCCTTAGTATCAATAGCAGAGTTTTCAACGGCTCAAATTAAAGTAGCAATGCAAAGGACAGAGATATAAAATAAGCTGTTTCATTTTACAAGGAACATGTGACTAGAGTGTTTTTGTAGCAGGAAAAAGAGATAAACAAGAAAACAGTGAAGAGCCAGCTGAAATCTTAATTTCCATTCCGAATGTTTACAAGTGATTTAGGTAGGAGCTTACTGCGAGTATAAAAGTTATAATTAACTACCTATGTTTTTTTCGAATTGGGAAGAGAAGCAAAAGAAATACACGGAGAATATATTGTAGAATTTCCGATGCAGGGAAGAGGGGAAAGAATTGGTGTCTCATGATGAATTGCTGTATCTAAAATATAGGTTACTGTGTATGTTTTTCATGCATTTCCAAAGATGGAGTGTTTTGACAAAATATGTATAACATCAGTGTAAGACAGGTAGAGTGAGAAAAGATGGAATGATTACAAGCAAGGACACCCATAGTTAAATATCAAATTTGTCTCTGAAGTGCATGGTGAAGTTTTTGCTGTGTCTGTTCCTGAGCACTGATTGTTGGTTGTTGCTCTTAAGAGGATCCAGACTGATAGCAGAAACATAACTCAGAGCTTAAATATGGCCAAGTGTTGCAATACTGTCACTTTCTAAACTACAGTACCGATGAGGATAAGCCATTTATCAGCAAGCTGAGTTTGCTATTTCTTACGTTAAGTCTTTGAACTTCTGTTTTAGTAATGGTGCTTGTGATTTGATTTACAATCATGTACAATTTATCTACTATAAAAATATGTTGAAAGATCTGTGAGGATCAGTGAGGCTGTAGTGTGCCTGGGGTGCGTGTACCTTTCTCTTGCCTCTGCCTTTATCTGGGTGAGTCCAAATCCAATAAAAAAATCTACTTTGATGCTGAGTTGGCAAGATAAACTAACTGTTCTGAATGTGACTCTTTCACCTTGCTGTATTTTGTGTCCAAAACCTTGAACCCACTTAATGACCTCCAGCAGATTTTTTCCTTTGGGAAAGTGTTCAGAGTAGATACACTTTTCTCCCTGGAAGTAAACTATATGTGCATGTGTGTATATATATAAAATGACCTTCATCACTTCATCAGCTTGCTACTTCTGTTGTTAGCGTTGGACCAGTGCATAAAGGTGTAGACTCTGATCTGAGTTCTTGGATCATGTAAAGTTGATACTAACAGAACTTGAAGTCCGAAATTAAAAGTGTGTTTGGTTTTGTAAGGTATGTGAAGAAACGGGTTTATTTTCTGTTTATTATCTCTCACCTCTTTAAGAGAAGCAAACAGGAGTAAGAGTTTTTATTCTTCAATATGGTCATGCTCACCTCCTCAGGACGGGTCCCTTAGTACCGGGAGGACCAGAGGGGTGAGCATCAGCATGACAACGCACACATCATCTTTCCTTAATAACCACTGCCTTTTGACTGACCTGAATGAAGATGTGCTTAACAGATGGGTTATGATTGGCAATGGCTTGGTGATAATCAGTGGGTATGGCCAGGTTCTGGGGTGGGGTTAAGAGCAGTGGGCTGCTTCATTCCTTTGGCCTTGGCAGCTCAGCACGGTGAGGCTGCCAGATGTGAAAGACCACAAAAATCCAGAACTTGTTCAGTTGTGAGAAGGAAGTGTGGAATATGCTCCGTGTTTCCCTAGAGGTGAAATGAAATGATCGTTGTATGGCCAAGTTACCTGATTGTTTAAGGTGTAGGACTTTGAGAGACAGAGGAAAGGAGAGGTGGGTAGGACACAGCGGTGGCCCTGTTTGAAGGGGCTGCTGGTCCCTGGTTTTGATGGTATCTAACCAGGGCTAGGGAGGGCTCCACTTGTTCCATCCGTCAAACGTGTCTTCTTCGAGCATGGGTACCAAAAATAAATTGTGACGTAAACATTTGTAATATGTAAAAATGCCCTCAAAGGTGATAGAAGTCTCAGTGATTGTAGTTTATGGCTGTTGTTATTGCCGTCTGTAATTCTGCAATAAAGGTGCAATTGAGCTAGCAGGGTTTGCTAGGAAACATAGGTTCTATGCATTGTGAGGCTCCTAATTTAAACAGTACATATGGGGATCGTATATTTGAGAAAGAGATGTAGTAAGTTGTGCAATAAGGCTGCAAGCAGGCCATTTGAAAATGGAGGAAAGGCTGGAGAACTTGCTGTTGAAGCAAATGAAGTAGAAATGACAGCTTGCTTGCAGCATAGCGTTGACTCGTAAGGACTAGAAAAGAAAAAAGTAGAGAAGAGCATAGTGGGCTTACAGAAAAGCCTTGGTTGTCAGTGGCAAGGGTAGGTAAGAGGTGATGGCAGTCTTATAATCAATATAATAGCATGGGAGATGGTTGGATTTTAAGTTTACAGGTTTTTTGGCATAAGGGCAATAAGCAGTAGATAAATAGTTCAGGCCTGGTTATATAGGAATGGAAGAAGCAGCAGCCATGAGGTGGGGGGGAAAATGCCGAAGTTATTTTACTCAGTAGTATAAAGAGAACTTTGCAAATGTAAAGCAGACTAGTCGCTCTCCTGAGGAGTTTAAATCTCAAATGGTCTGGCCATGTTTTCCTAAGGGGTGGTAAAATGCAGTATTGGAGTGCTGTGTTAAGGAGCGGGGTCTAGTGAGCGTATGGCCTTTGCTAAAATGAGAAGTTAAAGCCAAATAGAGAAGCCAACACCAAGGATGATAGCTGGCTGGGAATTTAGGTGCCACAGGTCAGGATATTCTAGAAAAACTTGTTGGACTCTCCTTAGGCTTTTCCACAATAGCAAATGTCAGCAGCGCTGAAGCAAGCTGAAACTGAGGGGTGTGAGCAACAGAGGATGCCAGCACTCTCTGGTGGTTTGTTTCTCGAGAGTTTCTCACCTGTGCTCAAGTACGCAGTCTTTGAACATCAGTGGCTTCTTTTCCTCTTCTTTCTATGCCTTTTTCCTCTGTGGTTAATCTTTCAAGTTTTTCTGCTTAGAAGTGATGAATTTGAACTTACGGGTGTGCTACAATCACAGTGCAGTTCTTGTTTGGAAATATACTGCGGAGCCAGACACTGAAGCTGTGGTTGGTGCTTCCCCCAGCGAGCCCCTGGGTCAATATCTCGTAAAGTCCTGTTTCTGGAACCTCATTATCTGCATTATGTTGGAAAACATCAAGAAAAATGACGGGAATCATTGATTCAAAAAATATCGAGCTAAATGTGTATTCTATGTGTTATGACTACTGGAATAGATTAGGAGATACAAATCTAGAAATATTTGCAGGGCTTAAATGTTGAAAAGAGGAATTAAATATTTAGTTATGGTTCCTTCATAATATCTTGGGAGTAATGGAATGAAGCTGATAATGGATCAGCTTAAGCTGTATCTAAGGAATTACTGCTAATGAGATAGTGCAGGTTGTGGAAGAGTCTCCCGATGGGAATGAAAGCCCAGGCAGCTGGGAAGAGCTAATTCCTTTGAAGAAAGTCATTACAGGAAAAGATCTTGCTTGAATGGGGAGGTGAGACTAGAGCTGGGTGACTTTTAAGTAGCTACTGCATTTGCTCTGACTTCCTCCGCGGTGGTTTTTGCACAGCTTTATGCATACCCAGTTTATTCTCTGTCCTGTGTAGCCTTTAAAATGGGATCCTGCCATTTTCATGTATCAAACAAGATGTATCAGGGAGGGAGAGTCCCAAATGCAGAGCTTTATCCTTGTGTCTGTGAGCAGCAAAACTGGAGCAGACTTGATCGCTGCAGAAGGAGCTCTAGAGAGTTTCAGGAAAATACTGGTTTCCCATTAACTGAAGTGTTAATGGCTGGGACTGACAGTTAATTTTGCATAAACCGTCAGAGACTGGGAAGTGCACATATAGCCTCTGTTTACATGTGCTTATTTTTCTGTCCTTTTTAGTGCTTTAATGCAAATGCTTCAAGCATTTTTCAAGCCTGTAGGATTTGTCACAATTGCTACCTTGTTTTGTCTGTCTCCCTCCCTAGCATTGAAGAACAAAGACCTTCCAGTGCCAGTGGGGCACGGAGCACAGTGGCAGCGTGGGCACATGTGGGGCAACATAATTAAGCTGGCCTCATTTACAATTTTGAATCCCCCAAACTTTACGACCTTAAGCATTTTGAACTCAAAAACCTAGTTTTAGAATAGCGTTTCTTAGTTCATTTATTTCAGTATTATAAAACACGTTGCCAAGTGACCTACGCATGTTGTATCACTAAAATAATGAACAATAAAATACTTTCGAGCTCTGCTTTTTGTTGAGAGCTCCCTTAAACCAGCAGAGAAAAAGGTACTGAGTCTCTGTATTGTAGCTTTCCTGATGAATCGAAGTGAGAGAAAGGTGGGTCTGTCGGTTTCTCAGGCTTTGTTTATTTTAAATTAAGACCAGTTTTGAAATAAATGGGATTAGCACTCAGCTGTTTTAACCTAACTGAGCTCTTGGACTCGAAGACTCTTAGAAGTCTGAGTATCTGAAAGGCAGGTATTGTTGGTAATAACAGCTGACTGAATTGAAGAGCAAAGTCCTCTATTTTGCAGTAGCTGTGAATACAAAGCCAGGGTTATTTATTGAGAGAGGGTTTTTCAGAGTTATCTAACAGAAAGAGGGTTTACATGGCACTCGGCATATTAATTGCTGATGGGCTGAAGTTCTTATTGTTGAAGACTCAGACACTTCAAATATTGGCTTTATGAAGACTCTTCTCCAAAGAGTTTACATTGTAAATACAAAGCAACAGTGAGATGCAGAACCTGGAGTACACCCATCATTTTTCTGTATGCTTACACATTTGAAAGATATATGTAGTTAGATAACTGAAGTCCTTTGTTGTTCGATCCAGATTGCTTCTCAATTGAGGAAAAGAATGACCGAAGAACAGCCTTACGGATTACTTGAAGGGCTAATAGATCCATGAAGTCAGGCACAAATTTTTTTCCCCTGAGTTTCTAATTTGAGGACCTTCTGCCCCAAAAGACAAGGGTGCTGCAGGGAAACAGTGTGATTTCTTTGATTTGCATTTTGATGTATACAAGAGGTTAAGTCAGTAGTGTCTTTATGGCTTGGAATAGCAGGAGTAAAAGAACAAGTCAGAAGAAACAAGATATTAAAAGCAAAATATCGCATGGACTAAAATCCAAGAGTCCTAGGGAAACTTTGTAGTGTCATAATAGTTACAACAAAATTCCAGGATGTCATTCAGATCCACTTGGTTGTGTCTGAGGTTGTTTTGTGTTGCTTCTGCCAAAGATGGGCATTTGCTACATTTTCTTAAAAGCTGACTTCAGAAATGTGTAAGAGGTGTTTCACACGTGGATATCTTAAAACATAGCTATGCAGGACTAGTTGCTACTGGTAAGACCATTACTGAGCCCGGTCTGACACTCCATATATGCAGGCAAAGCAGAAAAGTCGCTGTGGAGGTAGTCTGCTGATTGAAGCTTAAATATTTTTCAGGTTATTATGTGATCGTTGACCATGGCATGTGTGGATACAGTAGCTTTTTTTTAAGTTAGCTGTTGCTGATGATTTAAAAATTTGCTCATGTGGCTACCCACCAGACCTGATCTGTGTTGTTGGGAGGTGAAGTCTACGTATAATATTATTAAAAATACAAATTTAAAAAGCAGGTCAGGTACATGATTTAATGTAGTGACCAGTCTGTATGTGCTGCCACGAGCGTGCATAGTTTCCCCTAAAAAGCTAGATATCATTTGACAGAAGACAGCACAAGGGCACCTGTAGGTTCATTTTCCAGGAGAGCCTTACTGCTGTAGATTAAACTACTGCCTTTCAGTATTGTTGGTAAAATTTATTCTTATGGCTAAAGGCATTTAATCTAGGTTGTCCTTCATACAAGAACTCATATGTGTGTTCTCGTATATAAACTAAGAGAATATTTTTGTTTCATGAGATGTACAAGATTTCCCGTTTCTGCATTCTCTGTCACTGGGTTTATTATTCTGGTTTCAGCTGCACTGTGAAGAAAGTTCTGGGAGTAGCAGAACTTCTCTCATTTAACTCTTTGCAAAGTTTGCTGATGCTTTTTATAAAACCAGTATCACAAAAGGGAACGTGGGTATCATTATAAGTCTGCACTAGCAAATTATTAACATTATGTTGATCACAGAAAACCTCATGCCCACACAAAATGTGCTTTATGAAAAAACTCTTTTAAAGTACCAAATATGTGCACAGTTTCTTTCTCTTACTGAGACACAATCGCAATCATATCCGTAGAAAGCTGTTTCTTTTTGTTTCAGTCCCCAGGAATTTTTTCTGCTCTTTTCTTGTCTGGCTTCTTGAGGGGAAACTTGAGAGATTGCACTGCCTGTCTGTCAGCCAGCCCGGTCCCATCTAGCAGCTTTTGAATCTGTTGGCCAACTTTGATTTGACAGATTTGACAGCTTGGTAGAGGTCTCGAAGATAATGAAGATGTGTTGCTCAGAGAAAACGGGCGGCTGTAAAAGCGTCTGCAGAGCTCTCCTGAATAAGGGGGAGGCTGCAGCCCTTGCCAGCTATCAGAGGATTCACCTAGGACCCTCCCCTCAAACCAAATCCAAAGGACATCAGATTGCAGTCGTGCTGCTTGAGGTACAATGTGTAGTTGTTAACTTTTAGACTATATTAGTGTAAACATGGCTTCAGTCATTTAATTATGGGCTTGTAGCCGTGTCAGTCAACAGCGTGGGGTCACTGAGCTCAGGATATGCTGGGCTATTGCCCTGCTATGGAGACAACTGTGATTTTTATACAGTGTCATTGTGTAGTACTGGTGACTCAAGCCACAGTGGATTCCCAGAATCTCATGATTAAATTAGATTGCTTGACCTGCTCCGATTTTAGGTCTCAGCCAACGTTATATTGAAACTATTTGTTATTGAACTTTATGGAAAAAATTACTTTAACCCAAAGGGTAATGAAAATGTTTTATATATAGACTACCAGATTTATGTTTCTAACTGCACCTAGATATGGAATCACATTTTAAAAAAATGTGCTTTGTACAAAATGATTCGATAAGCATTGAAGAAGTTGAAAAACCAAAACCACAAAACCAAACAAAAACCTCTTGGATAGGTGTCCTGGCTGAAACCAGGACAATAGGAAAGAAATTCTGTGATATTTCATATTGCACCAACTTTACTTTTCCTGTAGTTGCAGAAAGTAACAAAGAATTTCTTGTGTAGGAGGTTTTTCGTTTGACTTTTTTAAAGCATACAGTTGAATTGAATGTTCCCCTTTTAAGAGTTACTCAAACAAAGGGAAGTGCTCTTGGTCTGTGTAATTCAATGGCGCATCAGGGCAAACGTACAGTTAGTATGTTACCAAGCTACAAGAAAAAGCCACGTTCTTTCTGTGACACACTTCGTGCTTGTTTTTCAGTTAAATCTACCTTGAATTTTCCTGGTCATTAAGCAACCCTCATGCTTTCACTTTGTGACCCCAGAAATAAACCTGGGTAGTGAACAAGCAGAGTGATAAAACAGGAAATCCGTAACGTTGTGCCTAAAATGTGAACATAAGTAGCAGGCACTTTGCTGAAAAGAAAAGCCATTGAGCATGGTTGAGATGCTTTTACAAGTGCTGAGACTATGTTTTTGAGTAGTTGAAAAACAAAATTGCACATCTGCTCTTCAGTATAATCCTTTTCCAATAGATGTTCCATTAGATGTCTACAGGTAAGTGAATTTCCAAGAGTCTATTTTACAGACCCTCTCTCTATTTTGACACAGAGGTGCTCCGCAGGCAGTTCAGTAGTGCCTGTGTCCTTGTCCGTCCAGCCTTGGAGGTTTGCTCAAGTGGTCTTTTGAAACACTGTTTGGGAAAACTGATTGCACTTTCTGTCCTGTCCTTTTTTGTTTTCTCCTCCCAGCCCCCAGGTAAAATGCATCTCGCTCTTTCTGTTCTTTTCTTGGAGTCATGTCTGGCAGGTATTATGGTAAGCACAACCGATTCCCATAGTATCAATTTAATGGGAAATGTAATAGCATGATTTTCTAATGGGATAAGCTATAATAAATGCTTAGTGTCTGAATAATACAGAGCAGATTAATAAAAAGCTGCTGTTTAAATAACTGAACCTTCCATTGAAGGACCTTAAAGAAAGGAACTTAAAGATGAACTTGGAAAAAGACCAAACACATTTTGCATGTCTGTAATAGGGATTTTTCTAAAGCTTCCCTTGTTGATTTATCTTTGAGGCAACAGTGCTTTTCCATGGTCTTCTTCCTTCTCTCTGTGGGAGGATCTTCAGAAAGTCTTGTGAGGGACTGGGTAAGTGACATAATGAACAGGGGTCATTAAAAGTTGCCTTGAAATCTGGAGATGCTGCTAACATTTGGCTGCCTGTAGTATGACTTCGACTAGATGCCCATGGAGGTGCAAAAACTGCTCCGGTCTTTGCCCTGAAAATAAGCAGGGAATACAAGGGAAGGAGAGAAAGAAACTTGACATAGGCATATCTACATTGCAGCTTCTTCCATGAAGCTGCTGTGTTCTGATGTAGCTGCTGAATCATCTTCAGTTTGGGGCAGTTCTTCATAACCCACGTGCCCCTTGTGATGAAGAGAAATTATTAAACTTTGCCCAAGTAAGCCGTTTATCAAGTTAACCCATTATAAGACAAGTATACTAGTTCTTGTAAGCATATCCTGGTACTAGTAGTGATATTGTTTATATTAAAATAAAGTACCAGTATTATTTGAAGTAGTTTTACTGCTTTTTTGTTTTCCTTTTTTTTTTTTTTTTTTCCCTTTCCCCTCTTCTCCTTGCCACTAATTGCTGGATGACTAGCTGAATTTAGCATAGTAGAAGGTTAATAACAGTACTGGGCTAATGTATTTCCTGGTGTCTGTGCCAAGAAACTTGCCTGCTTGATCACTTTGTAGTTTGGTTAAGGGCCAAGGGATCACGGGTTATAAGTTTCCTTCCCTTGTGATCCTGGAACTCCACGTGGTGTATGAAACAGCAGCGAGAACAGCCTGGAGGCTGGCCCTAAACACTGCTGTGTGAGCAGATTGGGCGTCGGGGGAAGCAAGCTTTCTTAAATCATCAAAGCATTAATTGTGAACTAGTTTTGGCAGCTGGCCCTTTGACGTCGCTTTGTAATGAGGGGATGGAGTTTGCGGGGGCAGCATCGCTGGGGCTTGTCTCTGGGCTGAGATAGGGCTGGTGGTTCCTATGGACGCTGGAGGAGCAGCTGGATGCGGGAGGGTTCTCCTAGCCTTGAAGGTTCTCAGAAGGGTACCCAACACTGCAATACAGCCTGAACCTTTAATTAAGGTGGAATTTGCAATCAAAACTTTTTGAAAGGGACTCAGCCCCTGCTGAACTGCATTAAATGAGTGCCTGGAAATCACTGGCATCATGCAAGCAATTGTTTTTATGGGATCCTCTCAAACTCTTTATGTGTACAATAAATTATACTCGGCTGTCTCATATTAAAATGAAGCTTTAGCATTTGATTCCTGTTAATTCTTTTCACTTCTCTCAGGTTGGCTTATTGATTCTGATCATAGTATTCCTGTTTCAGGTTGTCCTCTCCCTATCCCTTCCCCTACAAAAATGCAAAATTGTATTTACGATTTTTTTTATTGGCTATGGCTTTACAAGGCCTTTTTTTTTTACTTTGAAATCCTTATTGTTTAATAATGTTTAGTAATATTATTATCAGTGTTATCACAAAAATTAATGACTGCGTGCTTCTCAGAATTTTGTGTGGTTCATATATGGGTGTTAGACTTCAAACATTTTTGTATCGGTTTTCGATTATTGAGTAGCTTTAGGTTTTGTAACATGGAGAGCTGGCTAGGTCTGGGAAAGAAAGCACCAATGTGTTTTATTACTTCCCCTCATACACCTCAAGCATGGAGAAATCCAGACAAAAAAGCAATAGTTCTGGCCCAAACTTCTTCCCACCTAGGGTCCTTTCAAACTTTCTAGAGGAAGCAGGTTACAGATTATATTTGAAACCAATTTTCATAGTAAGATATTACTATGAAATTACACCTTCGCTGAGCAAATAGTTACAGACAGGTAGAGACTGTTGAGGAAGCAGGATGAACAGTAGCCATCCCTGGGCTGCATTACTGCCATGTCAAAATCTATTTCCTACTAAAACATACTACTGGAAACTTCTCCATTTCCCTGTTTATTACCCGTAGCTGTATTTTAGTATTTCAGTCTCGTAAGTGTAGACCTAGTAAAAGCTACTAAGGATGACATGGAAATGAGTAAGAGGCATCTCTTCAGGCATGCCTCTAACGTTTTTCTATGGTAGATCTAAATTCAGTTGTATAATTAATGCTGTAATTATTACAATTATATATTTTATTAGCGTAGAAAATAACTTAATGTGTTGATATTTAAATAAGCACTTTTATTTGCCTGATCTTTATTCATTAATGTGTATTTCAGAATGGGTCTTTGCTTTTCTTTAGAATTTCTGCTGGAAAACGGAATGTGAATCGAGGGTGGCTGCACAGTCAGCTGACGAACATAGAGTTGGGTGATCCAGTGCACCAGGGGAAGAAAATGTCACACTAAAATCCTGAACTCGGGTCTCCTGTTACCAGGAAGATGTTTTCTCTTTCATTTTTCGTTGGTGGAAGCGGATATCCAATTATTGCTGAGATGCCGTGCAGTATGCTAAAGCAGCACTTAATTCCTTTAAAGCCCTCTGCTTTCCTTTGCACCAGTCGAGCACACCCGTTTGACAGGCGACTTAGCAGATGGGTTTGGAGCAGGCGTGTCTGTTAGCATTTGGGGAGCGAGGTTTTGTACGGTGTATATAGCAGTCTTCCTCTTCTGGCTCTTTTTTATGTGCGTGTTTTTAATAACACAGGAGATGTTATGCTCGAGGTTGTCATTCAAGAGCAGCCTGTATTACTCTTATGACTAGCTGTAATGAAATCCCATCTCTAGCAAGCAGGTTGATACATGCTGGTTTTAGACACTAAGCTAACGATTTTTATGATAGTTTTGAAGACAGTCAGAAACAACTCTGCTGTGAAATAGATGCGGGTGCATGAGAACACTGCTGCAGAACTGGACTTTTTTTCTCCCTGGAATCGTTGTGTTCTGGGAAGCAACAAACCTGCGTAATGCTCCCTTAGTAGCAGAGCCTCTCTCCTGCTCTGCCAGGATGCATTACAGCTGAAAAAATCTGTTGGGTACCTCATTTCTAAGAGAATTTTAAAATACTGGGGTTTTGTGGTTTAAATACTTGGTCCTTGTTACCGAGGCCATATGGGTAAATGGGGACTACTGCTACTAGGATGGTGGTGAGAGGCTGGGGCTTATCTTGTAACGTTCTGTTTCGCAGTTCCTTAGAGCCACATAATTGACTTCACTGGGCTTTGGATCAGAGTACTTCAAATTAAGAACAAACCACTTAACTGACTTGCAGAGTCAAACTTCTGAAGCAGGTTTCCCCAAGCGGTTGCTCTGTTTCTAGGTGAAGGGATTTGGAGGCGAGCCCAAGTACTTCAAATATATCCCATAGCAATAAATAAACATTGGTCACAACAATTAAAATGTGAAAGAAAAATTAATTAACTTGATAATTGACTGTGGCAAGCAACCTATTGAGTGAAAATATGACTGTGGATTATTGTGATATGTTTTATTTAACATACTCAAGTCTCGTTTTCTTTCAGGGAGAAAGACCTTAATGCAAAGTTTATTATTTCAATGGAAAAAAATAAAACGACAATCACAAACTTAAAGGTGAGTAAACACAATTTAAAAAAAGAAGTCCTGTCTGAATAGCTGCCAGAATATGACTGGACAAAACAGTGGTGCTCCCTGCACTGTGGAGAACAGCCCTTAGTTTTTAAAATACAGTGTTGAAGTAATCCTTTGGGGACACAGGTTAAACTGTTAGCTTGCTGCACATAATTTTCTGAAAACCGCTCTATAGACTCTATCTCATATGTTTTTCTAAGGTTTATCACTCTGGTCATTACTTCATTAGGAAGATGAAAGCCAGCAATAGAAGAGAGGTACATGCCTGCTAGCTATTAAACCTTTGCTTCATCTGTAGAAGTAGTCTTCTGGAATTCCCATGAAAATGAACTGAACCTAAAGTACCCATCGCTTGGTATAATACTTTGATGGTATATTTTAACACTTCTGTCAGCAAGAGAAATCATGCACAGCAAATAGGTTTTTGCAAGATAGTTTCCAATGACAAATATATGAAAAGGAATTTCAGTGTGTAGTTTGTTTAGACTGATTCAGATAGCAGTGAATATTGCTGAAATACAGTGCTAGCTGTCATGTCTTGAGCATGATGATAGCCTTAAGCAGCAGGTATGTAACACCATTTTAATTACAACTCCACAGTGAAATGCTGTTCACAGTGCAAAGGTCTCTCTGGCTCCTATTGATTATATGTGTAGGGTAATCCCTTATTATAATCCGAATTTCATATAGAGGACTGATTTAACTAAATGTAAGTATTGTGACAAAAATGTACTGTAGTGTTAGGAGCGGTAAGCTAAAATCCAAATAATTCCTGCTGTGCTGTCTTGTAACTTGACTATCCTTGCTGAAGAGTATATCCGTTGTTAATCTTTTCATTGTTGTTGGAATAATAGGCGAACCTGTCATTATCAATTTCTAGATGTGTATAGCCTTATGTTAAATGTGCATTCTGATTAGTTGTTGTACAATGTTTTTATTTACTTCATCAGAATGTATTGTACCAGCTCCTTTTTTTTTTTTTTTTTTTTTTTTTTTAAATAGGTACCAGAGGGTGGTACTGGAGACACAGGACGAGAAAGAACTAAGACATTTACCTATGATTTTTCCTATTTCTCAGCAGACAGTAAAAGTCCCAGCTTTGTTTGTCAAGAAATGGTAGGATTTCTGAATGTTAATAATTGATTTTTTTTTTTTCCTTTCCCTTTTATTTGACTTGAAAACATTCTTTGAAACTTCTTTCCATTGAAAGTGCTTCTTGTGTAATTTAGAAATTCCCTAGGTACCTGAGAATTTGAATTTTGTTTTCTTTTAACTTATCTAACATTGCTAAGTGCTGTGTTTTCTAATACAGCAGGCTAAATGCCTTCTTTCTAATTCTCGTCTGATTTGTCTTGTAAGGTCAAGTTAGAAAACTTCTCTGAGCACTAAATTTGTTTTTGAAAAGCTTTTTGAAAAAAACACTTTTGAGAAACAAGCATGTATCTTTAATTCATTTAGACAGAAACATTCTTATCTGGTTGAAGTGGGCTTTTTTTGTCCGAAAGTCTTGGTGCACATTGAAGATGATTATTCTTTCTCCTCCCTTGAGTATTCAGCTTAGGAAAGAACAAAACTGCCTTTCTTCCTGCATGCTCAGAACAGAAAATCAAATGAACAGATAGACCCTCCCTGACGTTGCATTTCATGTGAACGTTGAACCTTATTGCTATTTCACATTCCCAAATAAATCTATTAAGTAAAATTCAAGTGTTTTGTGATTGCTATCTTCTCTTTTGGTTTTGTGGAACTTGGGATGCTATAAGCTTAAGGTGAGAGTATTTCTTTCCCCTTAAAATAATGCAAGGGTTTGCTGAATATACTGTAAGCCAGTTGGATACACACCGTTTTGGTATGTACCTCGTCTATTCTGTAACCCCCCAAATCAGGGATATTGGTATGGCTAATACTAAAAAGCCTCAGAATTAAAACTATTAGTAAGAAACAGTAAGTTGAAGCCAATTTTAAGTATTTATGAGAAGGACAAGCTTTGCCATTATATATAACGGCTATAATTGTTTGATAGGGAATTTATACTTGAAATTTCTATTTAACCGTCAGTGTAAGGGTAGGTCCTCTTTTTTTTCTGAAAGCCTCTTTCTTTATTTCACTGAGTTATTAGTTAGTGTTTAATCCAAACATTTGATCATGTGTATTCTTAAACTTTCTGGATTGTTATTTCTTGGTGATATTCTTTTAAGTAACACAATTTGCGCTATATTCTCTGGGATATCAAGAAGTATACATTTATTTGGGCGTGATGTAGAAATACCCTAATTATTTTAGCACTGTGGCAAATTCAAGAAGTAGTGTATTTGAGTGCAATGATTGGAAGCCTAGTTTCTAGTGGATGTTTTTAAGCAGGCAGTTCAGGCCACGTGGGTTTACTAGAACTTTAGCAAATGCTTCTAAGTTGAGCATGCAGAGAATTAGTTATTTATTTTAATTGAAGCAGCTTTGATCATTTATTTTGCTGCTCTGATTCTAACTGAAACTTGAGATTTTTGGTTGTGGTTCCACATGCGCAACAAATGATTGCCTTAAGTTTGCTGATACAAATTGATTAGGGTCTCAGTTTAATATTACTTAGTTTCTTGAAAATGTGTATAATTCTCAGTGATAACTGATTACTGTATTCTCAGTTCTTCCTGATATAGATGAATACATCTCCGTAAAATAGTATTAATGATGTATCAATGCATATTTGGAAAAGTCTGCAAAATGTCCTATAAAGGTAGTTACAGAATTTCTTCTGAAGTACCATTTGTGGCTTAGGTTTATGGATATTTAATTCCTGGATCCTTTAGGTAGCTCTTTCTTTACCTGACTTTAGATACTTCTGGAAAGCTATGTTAGACAAGGCCTCATTAGAAGAATCCCAGGAAGAGAGTCCGTTGTGTTGTTAAGCTGTTACTGGTACAATGCAGGTTTTTCCAGAATCTGAATGTGCTGTGAAATTATTAAGTTAATTCTTGTTAAAACAGCCATTTGCAAAGGAGACTTGAATTAATATAAATGGATATCTGAGTTGTATCCTGTGTTGATGTCCAGTTTCCACATATAAGTGATAAATTAAGTTTTCCTTATTTTAAGTTTTTCCCAACTGGTGCCATTTTGCCTCTGTTTCAGAGCGGGTCAGGTTGAGACAAGATCAGTATAACTTGCCTCTGTCAGGAGCTTATAGAAAAAGGGCTGCAGCAGCCTTGAGCAATGATTTTTTTAAAGCTGTGAGCTTTAGGGTGGGTAGTAATAGGATGCTAACAATAAATCCTAACCGTGGCTTAGATGTCCATGCTCAATATTCTGCTATTACAGCGTGTCCCACAACCCCAGCCTGCCTCCTTCGTCCTTACTGGCGAGAACGCTAACTTCTCTTGCTCAGCCACAAAAATATTGTTGTCCCTGTGTCAAGTGTTGTTTTAATTACAATGTGCACAGCGCATTGGAAACAAAAGGCGTTTTCAAACCATGGGAGTGCAATTTCTAAACAAAAGCTGCACAAGCTATTGTTTTGCTTGTGTTATTCATTTCATATTTAATTGGAAGACTTTGTAGTTAAGCTCTTATCAAGTTGCTGTAGAATTTCCAGTTTACTGCACCAGTGGCATAGAAGAAGGGCGTCTTTCATTCACATTCATCTTGCCATGGAATAAAATTGATCTTGATTGTTGGTAATGCGATTGCCTAGTGCGCTTTGTTCATGATTGTTATGGTTTTCCTTTTGAAAGGCAGAAAAATAATAAAGGGAAGTCGTATCTAATACTACATGCCCCATTAATATGCCTTGTAGATGCAAAATATGCTTTAGTATTCAAAAATTAGAACGGGAGTGGCAATTTACCATCAAGCTACTTAATTTGTACACATGGAAGAGAAATGAATAGAATTTTGATGAGTTTACTGCCCTTTTGTGACAAACCGGTGTCCCAGTTGTTTGGTTCTGACAAAGCCCCATGCTAACCATGTCTTGTCTTCTAACCTGTGTGTTAAGCCTCTGTGTTCAGACAACACTGACTGTAACTGTCTATCCTATGTACTGCCTCAAATCACTATGGCAAGGTATACGCAAATTTTTGAAAGAGAAAATGCAGTCAAAACAATAGTCCATAAAGACTTGGTCCAGATGGCGAGCTAAAAAATTGGAGATAGAGAAAGGGAAAAGAGGGGAAAAAATCAAGGTGCAGTTACTCAGGAGGGAGAATTCAACTACGATGCTCCTTTTCAAATGAGAAGCAAAAGGGAAATTGTGCTGTGGCTGATCTTTATACTCTTCCTCTTTGAGAAGTAAAACAGATTACAGCATTGTAACTCCTTTGCTCAAGGGAAGGTCAAGTTAAGTATTCCAAAGGCATGCTTGCATCTGAGCATTAATGATTAAAGAAATTACCCAGCACTCCTCCCTTGTAGCAGTGGCATGATTATACTGTGCGTGCGCCATTCGCTATTAATAATGACTTGTACACCGTGGTTAATGTAAATCACATATACTACAGACTAGTTGCCAAATGATGTGAAGCATCTATGAGATTTTTGAAAATCATGTTTGGATTGGGAGACCCAGATTAATCGTTTCGTTGAGAGAGAAGCTGCACCAGTGCGGGTATGGATGGAAATGAGGGGTAATGATGATGAAAGGTCAGAAATCTGGGAGGGATACTGGAAGTGGTACTGCAGAGGAAGGTGATGAAGGCATGTGCTGGGAGCTGAACTTATTAGGTGGGAACAGACCCCCATATTATGGGATGTGGAGGAGGATCAGTACCAGTTTCAGAGGTAAATGTTGAGGGCAAAAGAGAAGGGGCTAGCTGAGAAAAGAGGGTCACTTACCATACAGAAAACATGTTTTCATGTTTGCCAGCCGAAAAAGTATTGGTATGTAAAAGCAGGTTAGGGAGGAAATAGGGGGAAAATAATGGTTCATTTTCTTACATGTGGTTAAAGCAACAAAACCAAAACCAACCAAACAAAACCCTACAAAAACACAAACCAAGAAACTGACAGGATCTCTGAAACATTTCCTTTGGAGAAGGGGCTGGATATTTGCAAAACATGGAGAGTTGGCAAAGATACAAGAAGTGAATAGATAGTAACAATAAGGAAAAGTGAATGAAGTATCTGAGATGAGCTGAAAGAAATTGGATCTATAGAAAGAAGGGAGTGTTTTTTTTTTTTTTTTTGTACTTCTGCATGTCAAGTAGATCTCTGACAGAAAAAGAAGTAGAAAATGGACTGTTGCAGTGCTGTAAACTAAATATGGTAGTAAAATTTAGTATTTTATTTGAAGTACTAATTTCCTGTCCTATAGTAAATATCATTGGTTGATGCCAATAGCTTATATTGTGGTAGTTTATTGTTTAATATTTGCCATGCTGGGCTGATGACAACTTTTTTCCCCACGCTTCTGTTGTCTTAAAAAACTTTCTCTGTCTTTAGGTTTTCAAAAATCTTGGTACAGATGTGCTTAAATCTGCTTTTGAAGGTTATAATGCTTGTGTTTTTGCATATGGACAGACTGGATCTGGGAAGTCGTACACCATGATGGGAAATGCGGTATGTTGTATTTTGCAAATGTGCATTTTTATTCTGTAGCAATACATTGAAATTATGCTATTGCAAGAGCATGTTTTTATGGGATTATTATTGCTGATCCTGCCTGTATGCTACTGACCCCCCCCCCCCCCCCCCCCATCTATCATACCTTCTGGTAGTAATCAGAGGTTTTAGAAGCTGTTTCTTTTATAGGTAGATATTTATAGTTGGAAGAAGTGTCTTTAAGTGATACCCTGTTATGTTGGACAAAAAGCAATAATTTTTGTTCAGTAACGAACCCAAAAATTTCAAATGTTACTGCTGATTTTCTATGCCCAACTTGAGACAAAAAAGAAGGTACTGATTTTGAGAACATGAATGATCAGCTCTTTCTGAAGAGATCTGTTTTTTGGGCCTCTCTTGAAGGGTCAGAAGATTAAAATAGGTCCTTGACCCTTGTTTAGAGAAGGCTATCAAGTGAGGAATAGAAACTGGGGATGAGAGTTGCTAAATGTAAGTTTCAGCAAACCATTATGAGATGATACAGTAACTTTTATTTTAAGGATTAAGTCCCGTTGAGCACTCCAGTGAAGATCCTGGAAGAGGAAGGTGTGGTAGGAGGGGCATTTGGCAGTTTGTGAGTGAAGGACGGGAGTAGTTTCTTGCAGTTGCTTCCATGGCTGCCCAAGGATAGAAAGAACCCACTAAACTGTTGGGAGTGGAGCAATTTAAAAGGGCCGACTGATGAAGCCTGTTTGCAAGGCAACCTCTACAGATTTCATTCTCCTTTAATCCTTGGGAAAGAAAATACAGCATGTTTTCTCCTAGCAGAATTGAAAAGGGGAATATTGCCACTTGTCCTTCCTTAGATAGATCACTCTTCTGAAATGTAGTAAGATTGGCCACTTTGCACCTCCTTCAGCTTAGGAGAGTAAATTAGCTGTAAATCTTTTTCTTTCAGTTGTCACAGAATAAGTAGTTTTATATTTAACTTCAATATGGTAAGCAGAATAGACTTTTGTAACCAGAAAAGATCTTATGGCCTAGATGTGGATTTCTATTTCGGATATTTATAAAAATGACATTTTTATGAGACTGCCTCACTGTATGTGATGACCGTAATCATCAAGACATTTTGCAAATGAATAGGTGCTGAAGTTTGTTTGACACTGTTCAATAATAAAGGTCTAATCTTCTTGCCATGATACATAAATACTTCAATCTGGCTTTGTACAGAGCATGGATAAAATATACTCATCTGCCAAGTTAGATGCTTGATAATTGGTAGCCCTGTCAGAGAGACTACAGTGCTATAAGAAAACTTGAATTGGAAATAAATTCTCTTTTTTCCCTACTTCTCCTTAAAAAATATGAATTGTATTCTCATTTTGCTTTCAATATCTGCTGTTCTTGGCTCTGGAAGGCTTCTTCTGCAATACTGTGTGCCGCAATCAGTTCAAGAAATATGTGGACCAGTTAGAATAAGTCTTGAGCAGAGATACTGAAACGACCAGAGGTCTATAAGATAGGATCTATCAGGGAAGTCAAACTTGTGTATGCAGAGAAAGGAAGACTGTGGAGGAACAAAAGTCTTCCAAGATGTGAAAGGCTGCTGCAGAAAGGAAGGGAATAAATTGTTCCCTATGTCCAAGGTTTTTTACCCAGCAACAGTACATCTGAATTGCAGTAAGGAGCTTTCTGGTTGGATAGCACAGAAGGAAAACAGGCTTTTAATGAGAAAATTCAGCTTTGGAGTGAACTGCCTATTTTGGTTCTACAGATTTCCATGACTGGAAGCTCTGTAACCCAGAAAAAAATCTGTCAAAGATGTAGTTGATCCTGCCCTGGAGCTGTAAGGAGTGAAAAGGGAGAAAATGTTTAAATATAGTTTCTAATAAAGAGTGTACATTCTGTAAGATGTATATTTTACTGATGAAATATGCTGGGAACTGTGTGTTCTTCCTTTCTCATCACTATATTGCTATGGTTGAAGTTACTCAATTAGAGCTAGTATTTCCTATTTTCAGACTCTCTTTGCAGTTGCTAAATTATGTCAGACACTAATGACTTGCCTAAAACTTTGTGATGGATCTTTCATGTTTTTTCCTTAAGCTTTAATTAAAACTGTTCAGGTGTTTCCAAGCATAAGACGAAAGAAAAGTCTTACTTTTTCCTCTTCCTGTGTTTAAAAAAAAAAAAAAAAAAAAAAGGCATGAGGGAAATTCCAACACTGAACCCTGAAACTTTATCTGGAGTAGAGATTGATACATATTGGGAAAGGTTGATCCTCTGTTACCAAAGGCAACTGTCTCAAAAAAAAAAGTGTTTTTTTTTTTTCTAACCCAGGTGCAATCAGGTGAAAGGCTAGGTGTGATAGAAGGAGAGAATAGATTATTATTTCAAAGAATGAAGCCTGGTTTGAGAAAGACAGAGAGCCTCTGATTAAAAGGAGGAAGAAGCTGGAAAAAGAATATGATTTAAAAAAAGAGACTGGATGATGAATCAGGAATTATATTTGGGCAAAGGAAATAGGAAGAGCAGCTCAGAGGTAGCACCTGGAAGATGATGGCTGGGACAGAGAATGCAGCGGGAAGCTGAAGAATGAGGACAGAGGGGACCAGCACAGGAGCAGACTGGAGTGGGCTTGGGCAAAGAGGGTCAGATTTTATGTGGGGTTCAGAGTAGAAGAGAAATCTTTGCCCGTGGAGCACTCGCCCTGCCAGAGTCTGCTGCAGAGTAGTCCACTGTTGTCATGTTTTCCTGCTGCCAGATAACTGTAGAATCCCACCAGGCAAACTCGCGTGGGTGCCTGGAGCCCCTGGGCTGTGCTCACGTTGGATGTTCGGTCTGGTTTAAGTTGCCTCCTGCTTAATTACAAGGCCCCTAATTCTAAGCAAGAACATTTCTTGCCTCAGCGGTGCACAGAATTGGAATTAGTCCATCACATCAAATTTCTTATGTGTTTTTGGACTGGAGGCAAATTGTAGCTGACAAACTGTTTTGTAAGCTACTTCTGAGTTTGCAGCTCTGAGCCCAAAGCTCATCTGTATGTATATGTCCTCTCCCTTCATTCCTGGGAGCCACATTCACTCCTTAGAGCTGTGAAGGAGCGTTAGCTGCTGTCTTCCTGAAGCGGTGGGGAGGAGGTGTGCTCAGCAGGGAGTTAGTGTCTACCTAATCAGACTCGGTGGGAATGGGGCAGCTGGGAGCAAGCAGCCCCTTGTCAGCTGAGACTGGAGCTGCATGGCACTCTCCTGCTCCTCTCTGCTGCTGGGGAAAACCCTGTCTTCGACTTACTGCTGCGCTGCTCGGCTGGAAAGGGGTCTCCCTGGAGCAATGGGAAGAGGAGGAGAGCTGCATGCTAAGTCTTTGGAAATCTCAGCGGTGTTAGCTGCTGCCTCACAGGGTGGCACGTGTTTGACACCAGTGGTGGAGCAGCAGCCTTAATGGGATGAGGGTCAATTCTCAAGTGCCAGCTTAACCGAGAAGATGACATCCTGCTGCTGTGTCAGCTGAAGTGGCAAGGACCATGTAATGGATAGTTGCAGCCCTGCTGGTAAACCACGTAGTCTGTAGGGATCTGTGAGAAGGAATGTTTGTTTCAATTTGCTTTATTAAACTGACCGAGCACTTTGTACATAAAAACTCTTTAACTGCAGAGTCGAGCATTCAGAAGTTAAATTTAATTTGGCTGCGTTGTGGGATACAGCGGATGTAGTTTTAATTTTGGTTTTGCATGCTAATTTATCCAGAGGACCTGCTGCATCTTTCAAGACAGGAAGGACTGTGAGTTGGGGATTGGGGATTTGAATGAGAATGGTTCGTGGATGTGTGTATATGGATGGCTCTTGTCCCATTCTCTGCAGATGTTGCCGAGTCCGTAGTGAAATGAGGTAGAAGGAGAAGTTAGAAAAGATAGTATTGAGATAAGGCAGTTCATACGTTGCTCTGGGCAGCCAGTTTCCGCCTTTAACGGTTGGGGTTCTTTGAGTTAAGTGACAGGGGTGAAATGTATCCCAATAGCAAAGAATTGCAGCTAGTATGTACGTTCCAACACACGAGTCTTAACGTGGCAAGATGACTGCAGGTAAATAAAGGGCAAGAGAGTATTTGCTGAAAAGCTTTCATTTTTCCCCTTTTCTGGATGTTGGAACTCTTATCTTGTGTTTTATTTTTCAAAATATATTGTGCGTGCATATATAGCCTTGGAAATAAGAATTGTTGTTATTGCAGGGTGATGCAGGTTTAATACCTCGAATTTGTGAAGGATTATTCAGCAAAATAAGCGAAAAAACAAAGCGGAATGAGGCATCCTTTCGAACAGAAGTCAGGTAGGTCTTGGCATATTAATAGCTTGCTGGTTATCAAACTTGTTACAGTTACAACCACCCTGTTCCACTTATTATCTCTGAGAAAAGTGCGTGTTTTTCAAATAACTTTCCATGCTTGGCCTCAGTCCTGTAATTGATTTTTGTTGGCAGTCATAGTCAAAATGTGCAGTACTTCTAACTTCAATCCAACAGCTGTGCGTTTTGCTTTATTTAAATGATAGTGAAAATGCCTTTGCTACTAGGCAGCATCTTCCTTATTTTTACCCGTTATTTCAGGCTGACATTAGGAGTTCTTGATCTTGCTAATGTCTGCTTCCTTTCTACTTCTTGCTTTTTTGGCTTTTTTCCTTATGATACAAATACGCTGTAGTCATTACTATGGTAAGCCAGCTTGGGATCCGTTTGCTTCTCCAGGCATCTTGCTTTCAAACACAGTGTTAACATGGCTTTCCTTTTGTTTAAAGACTCTTGAATCAGTCAGTGGTGTTCTAATCTTTTTTCTTTCAGTTATCTGGAAATTTATAATGAACGTGTGAGAGATCTTCTCAGACGGAAGTCATCAAAAACAAATAATTTACGAATACGAGAACATCCAAAAGAAGGGCCATATGTTGAGGGTAAAAACACTTTCAGTGTTTCTCATTTGATATTTTATTATCTTTATATATTTTAAAATGTCATGTCTAATTGCACAGGGCATTTTTATCTTTTAAAATATAAAAGATGGTGAATACAGTGTTTTCCTTTGGTATAAAAGCATTAAAGGAGAATAGCCTTTCAGTTTGTATCCTCACTCGCTTTCCGAATTCTAAGATTATTATGCATATACAGTTTCTGTCTGGAAATTTATAACACATTTTTAAATAATGTTATGAGATGCAATTGGTTTTAAGAATTGGTTGATTGTAATTTATAAGTCTGTAATGTTTAGATGGAAAGAACCTATTAGGATCTAATTGTCTTAATCCATCCTCTGCCAAGGAAGGTTCCTGCCTCTTGAGAGATTATGCTTATGTTATTGCACTAAATACTTTAGTACGATTGCATATTTTTTTTCTTAATTTACTGTAAATGTGTAAGTTCTCCATTGTTCATGAGGCCTCATTCCTTTCCTTAAGTGATAAACAAGTATGACAATAAGCACTAATTGCAGCAGTACTTTGCAGTAGTGAGGGTAATTAGAATCTTTTTGTAAAGAAAATCAAGTGCATGTATAAGCATACTGTAACACTCTGCTTTTCTTTAGATTTGTCTAAACATTTAGTGCAAAATTATACTGATGTAGAGGAACTCATGGATGCAGGAAATATAAATAGAACGACGGCTGCAACTGGAATGAATGATGTCAGTAGTAGGTCACATGCCATTTTCACGATCAACTTCACTCAGGTAACAAAACAAAACTCCCTGTCTTAATATGTGTTTACATTCAATAATTCATATGATAATTAAAAAATAAGGTTGTCAAATAAGCAAGTATGGGTAGATAATGACTATGTTGTCTTTTGATAGAGACGTTAAAAGTGTGACAATACTGTTTTGAGAATTATAAATATGTTTTATCAGTGCTTAGAATCTTTAAAATTTGAGGTGTAATGTGATTACTGAAAATGATATTTAATAGATTTTGAGGAGATAATTATTGGGAGTTCAGGCTGAACAACAGTGACCAGTGCTGGCGTGTTTCACGGTGCTGCTGTGGGTGGGGAGCACGTTGTGTGAGACTTCAGCCAGCGCTGAACATGGGCTACCTTTTGTGCTCCGATGTTATCCAAGGTTTACAAAAAAAACCCCTGTCTCCGTGGCCCAAATTGTAGAGCGTCGAAACATTTTCTGAGTGTTTTCTTGCTGACTCTTCATCTGTTACTATTGGAAACCTATTTATATTCCTTGATTTACTGATGGAATAATGGAGAGATTTAACAGGTTTTCTCAGAGCATAGCGATCTTTTTGTTTATAGGTAGTAAACTCCTTTTCTAATGACTCCTGCTCTTCATCGTTGTTTTTGAGGGGCTTTTTAGACAGTCCACGGATAACCTGCTAGATGAAAAGAAGGTAGCATAGAGGTGGTTCGCTCTCCAGACAGAACCTTGCATGTCTCCCCCCAAAAACACGCACACACAAAATCCTGTGCACCAGCTGTTCACTAATGATGAACTGCTCAGTGCAAAGCTTTCAGAAGAGGATGAGAGGCAAGCAGCAACAGGTTTTGTTCTACTGTTGTACTGTAGAAGTAGAAGGAAGTTCGAAACAGGGAAATCTGAGTTGATTTATATGAATTAAGATAAAAATTGGGAGGAAGCCTCAGTTAAAATCATAGAATAAAACTGCAATTGCTACTTAGTTGAACTTGGAGGCAGGGGAAGAAATTAAGTGTAAATGTGTTTGTGTATGCTATAACTTGTTGAAAGCTAAATATAAATATAAATGTTCAAAGCTTAATAAAATGAATGTAGCACATATTCACTGTGCATCATGTAAATACCAATTCGCAGTCGTCAGTGCATGTGCGTAAGTGGCTAGAAAGCTGCAAATATTACAATTTAAAGAAGTAGCTCCTTGTGTGGGAGTTATGCAGCAGCTCATGTTCAAATGCCTTTCTGTGGCACCTCTAATACACCTGTCCTCTGAAGCTCTGCTGTTGTAAACAAGTTAAATTCAATCATGACATGAAAAAGGCCACTAAGTTGGTTTCAGTAAAACTTCAGAATTCCGTAGCTTAACATGCTTTTCTTTGTATTGTTTTTTTTTTCTTTTTTTTTTTCTGTAGGCTAAATTTGATTCTGAAATGCCTTGTGAAACTGTTAGCAAGATTCATTTGGTAGATCTTGCTGGAAGTGAGAGAGCAGATGCCACTGGTGCCACAGGGGTTAGATTAAAGGAAGGAGGGAATATTAACAAATCCCTAGTTACTCTGGGAAATGTTATTTCTGCCTTAGGTAAGTCTGTTTTTTGTGCTTCTCTGTTTTGGGTTTAGTCATTAAATACCTTTCTGTTTGTTTATTTACGCTTCTGTTCACTTTTACTTACACAAATAGTGGCCTAATGCATACTGTTTTTGAAAATGAATGAAAATGCATAACTGCTATTTTTTTTTTTTCTACCTCCACATCACAGCTGATTTATCTCAGGATGCAACAAATCCTCTTTCAAAGAAGAAACAAGTATTTGTGCCTTACAGGGACTCTGTGTTGACTTGGCTGTTAAAAGATAGCCTAGGAGGAAACTCTAAAACTATAATGATTGCCAGTAAGTGTCTTTAAACGACTTTTTTGCATCCTGAACAGTTCATGCTTAATAGGAGTGGCTGTAAATAGTTACATTCCAGATGCTTTGTTAAGGCAAAACATTGTTTACACACGTTAATGATTTATTTCTTTCTGAGTTTTCTAGTAACACTCTGCTTTTACGTACACTCTTTTACCAACATCTCTTCCAGTGCTAGAACTATATAGGGTCTCATTGTGTATATGGGGACAGTCTAGTTGTTTAGTAATGTCATGAACAATAGTGGGTATGCCTCCTGAATTTGAGAGCTTCATTTTCATCGGCAGATTATCTGTTTGGGTGCATATATCATTGGCTGAGTGTTTGGTCACAAATGTAACAAGGCATCCAGATTGTATATGTACAGTCGTTAGACATTTGTTTGCGTAAGTAAGGATCATCCAAATGTATGTGCCTAATTGCTTACATTTGCTCTGACATCTACCCCACTGCCGTGTTTCTTTGACACAGTGTAGTGATTAGCTCATCTGACCAGTTAAATTTCAAGTAATAGTTCCTGTTTATTCTTGAGGCTGCTTTGCATACCAGACAGCTCTGTTACTCATGGTAAATGCTCAAACCTGGACCTGGATAAGGTTTTGTACTTCTCTCCCCTTACGCCTCTCCTCCCCAGGTTGCAGGATTTGATCCCCAGTTAAAAAAATAAATAAATCCACTTTGTGCATTTAGTCAGTACTGATGCATGAATAAGTTTGCTTTTCCAAAACTGTGTTGTTTTTTTTGTTGCATTAGTAGCAGAAACAACTGGTCTCTTTTGACATTCAGTGGGTAAGATTGTCATTTTTATTTAACCTACTTTTTGAATGCACACAGCACTTTAACTTTTTGTCTAAATTTAATTATTTATGATCAGTCATCTTGCAAACTCTTCTTATGGTTTCCTTTTTACCCGTAGGAAGCTCTGTAAGGATCACTTGGTTTAAAAACCTATCTATGGCATACGTATGGCAGGTTTTCCAAGAAATTGGAATGGGAATTCCTTTCCTCAAAAAACCCCAAGTGAAGTCGGGAGGATGTTTAAGGAGAGGGGAGGATTTGAATGTCGGAGATGTAAGGTGTGAAGAGCAGCTCTGAAATGCCTCCCTTTCCTTCTCAAATGAAATGCAGTCTAACTGATGCAGTCCTCTCTTGGGACTGGTGGGAGAACAGAATCAAGGGAATAAAATGCATTGGATCAAATTCTGATTTTTCAGTTTCTGTGTTACAGTCAAAATCTCTGGATAGCACTTCCTTTGCATGATTTTGTGGATGTTTTTGGAATCCATGCCACTGTCTTTCCTCAGGCTGATCATAGTAGTGACCAAAAGAGGACCATGGATCAGACTCTGCTTTGTTTTTCTGGCTGTTTAAGTAGCACTGTGCTGGCACCTTTCTTCTTGATGCTTCTTTCAATTACATGGTTGAGTAACTTGAGTTTGGGTTTTTTTTTTTTTGGTGGGTTGTTTTTATTTTGTTTTTTTTCTTGACAGAAGGATTGGGAAGAGAGGTGTTAGAAACACAGTGAGCTTTCAGTGCCTGTACTAATGATCACAGTGCCCAGCTGCTTTTTCAGCTACTTCCTCATCTATTAACGATGCTTCTGCTCAGCAGAGCCCTGATGGTTGATCTTTTCTCCAACAGTAACTCGACTGGTAGTGTGGCTGAATTGCCTAACAGAGCCTGACAAGCTGTCCGGATACATTTGGCCTGCCTTTTCTGTAACTAAACACAAAAAAAGCAGGAAGATCATCTCAAACTGTAGGAAAGGCTCTTATAAAAATACATCCAATTCTCATTTGTCATATTTCTATAAGGTATTGTAACCTCCTTCCACAAAGAGAATAATTGAGTAGTGGAGAGGAGATGGTAGATCAAGTAGGGAAGTGATAGTGTGAGCTAGGGGAAGTGTAGTCTGTTGCCAAGTGCATCTCCCCTAATTCTTGGAGTCTCTGCCACAAAACCAATATTTATTACTGTTGAGAATGAGGAAGGGCGGAATATTTTGGTTACTCGATTATTTTTTTCAGGTGTTTTCATTGTCTGATTCTCTGGGTCTCTTGTTCAGTTTGATTATTAAGATTTCTGGTCCCTCATCATTTCTGCATGGTGTTCTCTTCTGTGTTTTTGCTCATCTATTTGGATGCAGTAATTATCTTTTTAATTGGGAACATCTTGTATATTGTTAGGAAAATTAAGTGAAGGATAGCATTAGCACTTTAATTTAAACTCCATTGTTTTTCCTGGTTAAGTTGCCTGTAAAAATAATACTGGTTTCTCTTGATGCATCAGAGAGGTAAGAGTTCTGTGTGCTCTGCCTGCAGCTCAGCAGAACAGCGAGGTTTGTAAATCGCAGAAGCTCTTCTCTTGTTTTGGTTTTCATGTCTGCTTTTTGTTTGAATGCTGTTTAATTTCCCTTCAAAACTTGGACTGAACCTACTGTGTTTTTACCTGAAATGACTTTTGCATTCAATGATTACACTGATACTTAAAAATACCATTTTTCCCACTGTTCTTGTAAAAAAATTTGCAAGAAAGCCTGTGAAGGATTCATATAGGACGTTTATGCTTACCAGAGAAATGTAAATGTTAAGTAGATTGACAGCAAGTTTTCTTTACAATGCTTGATTGTTGGACCTGATTATTCTAATACACTATTCCAATACAATGTTTACTTGAGCAAAGTTATAGTGACATGAAAGCAGTGGAGCTAGGTGAAGAATTGGAACAAATTGTAGCCATACTGGTTAATCATATATTTCTGTCTCTTCACATTAAGTTTATCTGACTTTTAAAATATAAACTAGCTTTACTAAATGAAACATATGGTGCTGGATAAACTGTTTCTGATTTCATCTCCTTAGCTATTTCACCTGCTGATGTCAATTATGGAGAAACTTTAAGTACACTTCGCTATGCAAATAGAGCCAAAAACATCATCAACAAGCCTACTATTAATGAGGATCCTAACGTCAAACTGATCCGTGAGCTGAGAGCTGAAATAGCCCGATTAAAAGCCCTGCTTGCTCAAGGGAATCAGGTTAGCTTTACTTGAAATTTATGTGTAATTTTCCTTGGGTTATAACATCTATTTCTAGAATGCAATGAGATAATTATCTTTCATTATATTGATTTGAGTAAACAAGCTCTATGAGGCTATGAATGAATATTATTTTCCTGATTGAATCAGTTTCCATATGGCCAATAGATTACCTCTTTTAACACAAGGGGGGAAAAATTGTCATCCCAAAGCTTTTAGCTTTCTCTTAATATAATCAGAGCTTGATTGCAGTGTGCTGTGGAACAGGTAGTCACCACAGCGTAAGGAGACTGAGCAGTAACCTATTTCCTGGCTCTAGCCTGATGGACTGAAGAGGTACGTTATCTAGTATCTTAAAAGGAAGTAGAAGGTATAAAGTATTTAAGATGCGTAAATATAGAAATGTAGGAGAATGGACAGGTTTGAACAATACATTTTATTTGCGTTTGGCTGCACAGTACATTAGAAAGCGTGTAACGTGCTAAATATGTAAAAGTATGTTCAGTGGTGGTGTAAGAAAACGTGTCACGCTATACTTCCCTTTCACAGGATTCTCTTTCCTGTTCTTCTATCAGTATTAGCCACTATAAACATTTACTGCACAAGCTCAGTTAGGCTTAATTTCTCCTCTGTTTCCAGGATGGTGAAACGAAGCTAACAATAAGGAATATGCAACTGGCTCAGGCCAGTCATCTCTTCTAAATAATGTCACTCGGGACTGCTAGATTTCATACTTGAGCAAATACGATTTGGAAGTATCTGAAATGATACTTCAGACTTATTTTTAGAGCTACCTAATTTTATTTTAGATGGGCTGTGCAATGTGAAATGTCAGTTCAGCATAGACTTTCTTTAGAAGGCTAGCACTTCACCTAGATTTCACGCTTTAAAACATTTGCTGAAAAAGGGTGTGGGACCACAGTTGGAAGCAGTAATAGGTATTGTAGATGACTGAAGCAGAGAGCTCTGCTTTGTTACAAACAATAAGAAAACTCTTTATGGGGTCGAATTACGCTATTATACTTGTGTTTCTCCCGTATTCTTTCGGAGGGGAAAATTAATTTATTTTTGAAATATGGCTTGATTTAGAGTTAACAAAGTAGATGTAACTTGGACCCCTTTGAAGATCTAATGCTTTGACCTAGTTCCAAGCTGTAAAGCAGTGGATATCACAAAATAAATCTGGTTCAGTGGTAGGATGTGATAGATGGCTGTGTGGGAGACAATAGAGAACTTGCTTGAGTTAATTGGATTTGTGATGGTTGGTAAAACAGCAGGTGGTGTTATGTATGCACAGTAGAATATAAATCTCTGTATAATTTCTTTTGTGGTTTTCCTTTATGTTCCCAGAATACTGTATTGCAAATGCTTCTGTAGATCACTGAAGATAGTGGTTATCAAAATACAGTGCTGGATTCAGTGTAGAAGGTCACATAACAATGAGTATTGCTTGTGTGTGGGCATGTTGTAGAGTAGTTTTCCTTTTCTAAGGCCAGTTACCTTAATATATATTTATTAAAGATAAGCAATATATATATGTTAATGGATGTATATGGTTAACTATTGATGATAATAATTTTTCATGTTTAACAGAAATATAAAGATAGATGTATCAGGAGTTACCCGTTATAAACGTGTGTCCAATTTCAGTGTCTGCATATGTGTGACCATGTGTGTACATAGTGAATGAAAATAGTACTCTCAAACCAATGACTTGTGTTTGAAATATCTACTTTGACAAGATTTCGATTACTCTGTTTACAGTATTTCAAGGCAAAATGATGTATATTGGACTTAAAAATACGTCATCCTAAATAATCAAAAAAGTTGAACAATTGTGTTTATTTCATTTGATTCTGCCAGATATTGTTACTTTTTTCTTCCTTTTTTTTTTTAACTCGATGTTTACTTTTTACGATTTTAGATCGCACTCTTGGATTCTCCAACAGCTTTAAGTATGGAAGAAAAGCTTCAGCAGAATGAAGCAAGGGTGAGTTATAACTTCATAAAACAGTTTTTAAACAAAAAAAAGGAAAGGGGGGGGGTGTCTGGATGCAAAAGTGTTGGTAATTTTCAGGATTTTTTTTTTTTTGATACACAACTAAATTTTCTCCCACCGAACAGCATTGTCTTGGTGCCTTTTTAAAAAAAAACCAAAACAAAACCTATGTGTGAACTTGTAATTTTGTTACCCTACTAATGTAAGATAACATTGTAACTAAGAACAAAGTATATCTTTGATATTTATATAGCGGTTCTATTTAATGAAAATATTTTGTTTGTTAAGGCCAGCTTGCCTTAATAAGAAAGTATATTTGGAAATAGAATAGAGAGGGAAAAGCCACTAAATCAGAGTAATCAGTAACCAGTAATCAGAGTAACAAAGCATTCAGTGTGTAGAAAATACAGTAAAAGCTTTATGGGGGAAATGATCAACTCTTTTACTTTTTCAAGTAATCAATAACTTGTGTTGTGGGGTAGGTTTTCAGAAAATTTCAGTCTTTAAATCTGATATGTACAAATATGTTCAGTGACTAATTAGCTGTCTTTTTTGGGAGAGGGTCTAAGATCTAGGTGTACTTCATAGTGTGCCTCACACCAAGTTGTTTTAATAATCCAGCCCAGTGTAGAAACGAGGAAAAATTCCCAGACAGTTTAGCTATACTCATAGAGTCCAAAAGAATATAGATATAATGGTACTCTCATTTCTCTAATTTGCAATCTTTCATTCTTTATTTTGTCATTCTGTGTTAATTCTTTTCTGTATACTTGCCTGTTTTTAAAGCTACTGCAAACTGCTTTAAAAAAATAGTGTTACTCAGACTTTGGAAGAGGAGAGAGGAAAGTATTTGGAATCATTCAGCTACCTGACAGCAAATATTTAGTTCTGAATATTGTCAACAAGATGTCAATCAAATGTAGATATGACACCTTTAAAAAAATAGGGGCTTCTTAGCTGGTTTAAACTGTAAGGTTTGCAGTGGTGCTGCTTAGACCTTTACAATTAGAGAATGAATGCATTGCTTTGAGAATCCCGTTTTGATCTAAGTAACTGGAACGGTAGCTGTCTGCGCTTTTCAGGATTCCCATTGGTAATACCAACTTTAAAGGCATGTTGAAATACTTTTCAGTGAAATGATACTTTAAAAAGAAACTTCATGACAACAATGGACAAAATATGTGTATTAGTATGAACCATAGCTGCAAAGTAGACACCAGGCCTCTCCATAAGCCAAGTTTCTGCTCGGAACGCTTTTTACAACTCTAGTACATGCAGGAATCCTTACTGTGTTCTATTCAGTAATTAAAGTAGGACCTGCATAACCATGGTGTGAGCCTTCAGTAGCAATTTTTTTTTTTTCATATTCATACTAGGTTTTAAAAATTTTTTTAGCTGAAGCAGAGGTGAATGATAATATTGTTAGTACGTGTAGTATGCTTTGTTTTTTGTGTACAAACATAAAGCTTTTATCTAAAAGTAGCTGAGTAATATGGACTGCTGACTATATGCTAATTAGAGTATGTTATTCATGCTCTGACAGTAATCACCGCTTGTCCTGCTCAGACGTGTTGGCCCCTCCTGTGTGGGGAGTATATCGAGCATATTTTATTATCTTTTGTCAGCCTCATTAGAAGGTTATGTGATTACTATTCATGATAATTACAATAGATATAATTACTGAAAATTCTTAGTAGATATTGCAGTGGTTATAGCTTTTTTTATAATTGAATGAGTGCAATAATTAATTTGTTTATACAGATCTAAAGACTTTATCACCATATTTAAATTATCTGACAAATATGTGGTAGCTTTCTTTAATGAGTTGGTTTGTCCTTACATAAGAACAATGTTTAAATGATTTCTGAGGAATAGAAATTGTTCTGGTATGGTGAATAGACTTATGATGGACCTCCTTCATGTTTTTCTTTAATCTTGTCAATTATTTTTTGTTTTAACATTCTGCTTAGCAGCACGAGGACTGACATGATGCATTGAAAGATGTATTTACTTTTCTCTGAAATCTTGAGATACAGGTAGAGATGAGAGAAGATTCTTTAGTTCCCATTGATTAATTTGCAGCTGATCTGCAAAGACAGCTAGGATAGTAGGCTGCAGGTGGCAAATGTGGAGATGTTTGGAGGAACTGCATTGACGACCTGTTTTTTTTCTACAGTGGTTTTATATGTAAAGTAATAAGGGGACATAGCTGGGTTTTTTTTTTTCAGCTTTCTGCAGTTGAAGTGAATTCAAATAATAAAAGATTGTGTATGGTTTTAAAACTCTATGTATTTAATTCTTGCACAGAAATCTGGTGATTTAAAAACTGAAAGTGTCTATTCTATTTAATGTGATTATGATTCCAAGTCAGCCAGAGCTTTGCGGTAGATCTGCCTGAAGCACCATCTATGCACTGCCTGAAAAGTCTGAAAGACTCTGAAATTAAAAGAGCCTTTACCGATATGGAAGCTGTGAAAGTTAACTTATGAGATGGACAACTGGATGAGTAGGAAAAGCAGCACAAAAGCTCAGCGTTCATACCCAGTGCTGTCCCTGTCTGTAATGCCTTTGCAAGCAGCTTCTCCCTTCTGTGCTGATTTCAACCAAATGTGTGATTTCGAAGTTGCAGCAAACTTTGCTCTGATTCTCTCCTGAAGGCTGCCTGTCTGCTTTTTCCTCTGCAAGCCATCCTCTGCAGTTTCTGGAGGGTATTTTCGTCTGAACATGCCTACCTGCGCTGTAGGAAAGGAGCTGTCGTCTTGTTAGAGCTATGGGATCAATCTGTGGCAGTAGACTTTGTAGGACTGATGAAGCACTTCATGGAATTGTTTCATTTCTTTGAAAATGCCTGCCATTATTTGAAGTGGCTATCCCTGTCCTTTGTTTCATTTTACACTATAAATAAGAATTTTGTGATTTCCCCCCCCCCCCCCCCCCTTTGGGAGAGAGAGAAATTGTAGGTATGGCCACTTATTGCAGGAGCAACAGTGCTCTCCTAAATGTTTAAGTACTAAACTTCACAAAGAATTGCACAAATATTTAGTACTTCTCTGAGAATGTGTTATCAAGGACTTTAGAAGAGAGGTGATTTTTTCCAATATTTGTTTTCTTTTATAGGTACAAGAACTGACCAAAGAGTGGACAAACAAGTGGAATGAAACCCAAGATATTCTGAAAGTAAGGAAAATAAATACATTTTCAGCTTGGCCTTTGAACTAGCCTTAGAGGTTTTCCTTTCAAAAAAAGTTCCTGTTCTAAGTCACTTTCTTTGTCTTTTTTTTAATAACACAACATTTTCTCAGTCTTGTTTTGGCTTATTCCAAAGAATTAGTTTTTGAGAGGTTTTAAGAGTAAATATTCAGGCACCAGTGGTATTTTTGATTAAGATTTTAAATAGTTATTGATAGACATGAGCACAACTCTCTCTTTTCTTCGCCATAGTGACCTCAGCACAGAACAGCTTGTCTCTTGCAAATCTTTAAAATACTGAAGGTTTTTATTGAGTTGCAAATGAAGAAAACCTGGGGCAAGCACAAGTGGATCCCTTATCCCCTTGGTGTTTGTGTTGTATCAAGACTTGTGAATGATCACTTTTTATGTTACATAGGTATCTCAGTGAATGTGGTGCATAGTGGATACAGATTTTTGCATTGGCCTTCAGAGTCACGTTTTGGTCAGAAATGGCTTGTAAACTTGAAAAACAACTTTCAATGGGATTTCTGCAGTTGAATCTCCTCCAGTAGGTCTTCATCTAACCAAAGAGATGCATCTGACCTAAGGGTGCTCTAGAGTCCCAAGCACAGGGATTTTTGCAACTGGTTCACATAAGCTGGCCTGCATTGCACTCTTTGTATGACTTCAGACTAGTTCTAGAGCAGTTAGATCCACACAGTGCTCTCTTGTGTTTTGTAGATTTAGTACAGATCCAAGAGGGCAACTTGGTGATCTCCATACTGTTTTTTGCATGATGTAGTCTGAGACTTGTGTGTTCTCTGCATATATCTTTGCTTTCCTGCTGTTCAGTTGTACTGGTAAGATTTTGTTGGCATTTGGCTTGTGATTAGTCTGATAGTCTGACGTGATATTTTAATGGGCTACTTTATGATTCCATACATGCATACAAGCACACGTGTGCACGTGCACACACACACACAGAACAATAATTCCCACAATTTCTTTTCTTTAATGTAGACTGACATTTTTTTTTTCCCAAACGTTTTAACTATTGTGTTAAATCAAAACTTTGAAAACAAAGCTTAAGGTTTCATGACTTGCTGTACATGCTGAACATAAACTTGTTTGGAGTGCAATTCAAGCAAGCATTTAGATGTAATTTTTTAATTCTCCTTATCACTTATCTGAAACTTGAATTTTTTTTTTGTAGTTGATTCTTTGCTGTGTATCACTTTTTCCTGCCTTTAATTTTTAAATTCACCACAGTGTCTTTTATCTGAGTTCCAAATAAGTTGAATGGCTCCATGCTTAAAAATAAAAATAAAGCACAAATAGCTTAAAGAACAGAGCAGGGTTGGTAACTACCTAGCAGATGGCGTGACAGAATGGACTGTTTAATGTCTGTCCAGATACTGAACTGGGAATTACCATTTGCATATTCCTCAGAGATGTTTTGGGTCCAATTTTACATTATTTCTGTGTTATTTTGTTATTTTGAAGCATCTATACGTACGTAGAACTTTATTAATCCTCTCTTTACTCACATCTGGATTGGGGAGTTCATTATCACATGGAGAATCTGTGAATTTTGGTCAATTGTAAGAGTGAACATGATGTAGCATATGGGAAGTTTCTAAAGCTTTATGTTGGAAATGCACTGGTTCTCGCACAGAGATTACAGGATTGTAGGTGTTAACCGAACAATTCCTATAAACAAGGCAAAGCTGCATTTGTTAAATAGCTGAATATAAGGGACTTAAACACAGAAGGTGTAATCCTACTTTTCTGGTACTGAGCTTTTGTTAGTTTAATTCATACAGCTTCTGTATTTTGCACTTTTATACTCTGATATTTGAGTACATGATCATAGCTTGTATTTCATTTTTGGGTTAAAGGCAGTTGATAAAACTTTCTTTCCCCCAAAAAACTGAAAATCTGCAAAAGATTTCTTGGTTGTACTGTTTTATTTTACACTGTTTTACTGAAGCTATCCATATTTTTATTCACTTCTTGTTTAATGATTCCTGAAATCGCTGCCAGCATACGAGTGGAAAAGGGCTTTTTGGATGTTCGCCAGGCTGAGTTGTTGGAAAGCAGATTTTAAGCTATAGAGAGCTGTGGTGTTTCTTGTAATGGACTCCCTATAAGTTCACTGGCTTTTTTGTTTCGTTATTGATATACCCCCTGTTGCACACAGAGACATTGTTCATTTGTAAAACTAGAATGTCTTGGCACCCTTTGAGAAATGAGACTGTCTTCGTGTACCTCGCTGCAGTCACAACTGCAACTTTTTCTGTGCCATAATCCAGTAATTTGCAGGACATTCTTCATTAAGGTACTTAGAACTTCACGTTTGTATTTATGTTTAAAACTTGCTTCCCCTTGCCTCCCCCTCAGCCTGCAGTCCTGAGATAGCTGCTGCCTTTCAGCGGACTTGGAGAATTAAAAACCTTTTGCTTTTCAGTCCCTAACACCTTTTGCTCGAAATCTTTTAGGCAGTTGATTTTGCAAACTGATGTAAACAGCTACCTATTACCTATTTGTATATGCCTGCCAGATGCAACTGCACTTGCTAGTAGCTGAATGGGATTTCCTCCTCTGTTATATGTAGTTATGCTTTTTTCATACCAAGTTCTAAATATCCGAGTTCACGTGGTTTTGAATTGTTCTCACAGGCTGATGGGAAACTCTGTTAATGTTTAAATCCAAAATAATTGAAAGGATTTTGCATAAGCCTCGTAAAATACAGGAAGCCAGATTCATAGGGCATGCTGGTGTCTACTACTAGATCAACGGATATTGCTGGAAAAAGTTACGTAGCTTTTACTGAATGCAGTACTTTCATCAGGCCTGACAAAGAAGTGATGCATACTGTTTTGCAGGGAAGATGTTCCTCAAACTTGTTCACCCTTGCCAGTTATTTTGAACCTGCTTTTAAATTAGACCAGCAACATCTAAATGCTACCTTGAAAATAATTCATAGAGAATGGAAAATCCTTGTCCAGCTAGAAAATACCGAGGAAGAGAGAATACTGTGTGAAGGCAAGTTTTTGATAAAAAGTATTTGGCAGCTTGAAATTCAATTATTTCAGTCGGCACAGTGCCATGTGTGCAGCTGACATGTACATCCCAGTATTCTTCCTTATTTCTGCTTGTAGCTTTTATCCCCTTTGACATTTGTCTCGATGTAGTTCACCCAAAGTTACGGTTTTCCATCACAGTGTGCATCTTCAGACTGTGTTGAACTATCCTATCTATAAATGTTGTCAGTTCTGGATTTGGTGCAGAGTCTGTCTGTCTGGATGTCATTATCAGCTGTGAACATCTTGTATCGTCCTTCATATACGCTGTTGTCAGATTGGGCATGTCTTGGACTGGTGATGGGAATATTGATAGTACACTCTTTCTTTCATGTGTTTGGAAGAAGCCCTTTTGCAGGGTGACTCTCTGGGTTCCTCTGGAGTCTGAATCACTGTCAACTCACACCTAAAGCTCAAATCCTCCCATTTTTCCATATGCAAAGACTAGGACGCTACGTACATCGGGGTTTTAAATTTGTGCTGACTGCATATGAAGCATCCTTCACCGCGTAGCATGGCAGCTTCTTTGCGTTGCTAATCTGTCTGAAGTGGCAAGTGTTGTTTCCAATGATGATGTTTGTTGTCATCCTTGACCTCCTCACTATAATACAGCATGACACTCTAACCTTACTAACCTAGTATTGCAATCTGTCCCTTGCCCTTCTTTTTAGTTGAAGGGAGGATATTTTAATACTTAATAAATTTAATAAATATGTGGAATGATGCTTCAATATTGGGTAAAATACTGCATTGAAAAACCAAAGCGATAGTGTTTGATTTGAAGCCCATAGGCTTTGTGTTGTTTACTCAAATGTCACCAGCTGTCAAAATAATTGCACTTTATAAAACAGCACTGCTTTACATTGCTTTGCAATCTTCAGGTGTCTTGCAACCTCAGCACTTGACTCTAGGATTTTGCTTTCATCTCACTCATTGAATCTTTCTATGGTTTAGTTTTCTAATTTTTTTTTTTTCCTTCTGTTAATGTTCTTCTGTACACATCCCCAAAAAGAAGAGGAGGAGAGAAGAAAAACCTGCTCTTTTCCTTAGTTTAGTCCTTTTTGTATTGTTCTGTTAAAGATCAGTCTTGGGGTCTGTAATTTCTTTGGATGCTTTCTAAGATGTTAGGGTAACCTGTCCAACTTTCAATTTTTCTCTTTCTTTGAGGCTTTAATTGGCACAAAACTTCTTTTGATGTGACTGCTATATTTGACTGCGTGTGTTGTCATTCTCCCAGAGATCTTTTTCTTTCATTGGCATCTTATTTTTGTCATCTTTTGTGCACGTTCCAATTTCTTTCTCTAACCTTTAGCAGCTTTGATATTAATCTTTTTAAAATGTGTACGCCTTTATATAATTCTCTGCTTTTTCTTCCCAACTGTCTTTTAAATTTCTTCTCCCCTTTTACTGTTTGTGTAGAAATTTGGTTTGACTTTTAGCTCTTGCCTTCTTCGATGTATGTCATTTGTACCTAGCATTAAGGTATTTAGATGCTGCCTTTTTTTCCTTTTTTTTTTTAGTTTTAAGTAGATTTGGAGTTACCTTTTATTTTGTTATCCTGTTGTTTGATTCTACTCATGTGATTGGCTTTGTGTGGCAGAGCTCGACTGATGTCAAAGGATGCAAAGAGATCTCTCTTCACAGAGTCTATTAAAGGACAGGGTCTTTTTTTGTATGTGTGCCTAATTCTCATTATCAGTAGTTTAACTAGTACTTGCTTCGACTAGCTTTGTCCTGTTGGATTTAGTGACACAGCCTCACTTCCATCAATAATACTAATTCTGCTGCAGTACTTTACCACATGTTGTGTAACTATGGTATTGAACACTGTTGATTTGATCTTTTTCTTTTCGGTGCCCTTCGGTTGAGTACCGGTATATTTTTATGGCTTAACAATGGTTGTTCCTACCTGGGGAAGAAAACTGTTGCTAGTATGTCTGTCTTCAAGCATTAACATGTACTTTTTTTTTTTTTTTTTTTTTTTACTATCATGCCTCTTTATTGGGGGAGATGAAATACTCTTAATTTGCCACAATGAATAAATACAGACTAATACCAAACAGTTATTTTGGTAGACATACTCATCTAAAGAGAAGAATTTCCTTTCTTTATGAATCTTGGCTATACCCAGCAAAGACACTAGGAGACCAGAACTCAAAGTAATCGTGTTGCTATTTATGAGGCGCTGATTAGGGTGGCAGCATCTAATAGATTTTGATTTTAATAATTTCCTTTCCGTGCTGGCTTGTATACCGTAGTGAACCCTGTCAAGAGCAGTTTGTTGTGTTCTATATAAACGCTGCATTAGTCTACATTTATTTGCATTTCCAGATAATTTTTAAACCACAGTTGCTGAATGGTATTTATACACCTTTACCTCAGTTCTTCTGCCTGTAAGGCTGAGCATACATCACCATTTTCCTGTTTTATGCCTTTTTGTTACTTCCTATTAACCTCAACTGGCTTGGCTCCTTTTCCTCTTCTCACTTATTTTGTGTTCTAACCCGGTACTTTGCCCTATAAAGAGCATTTGTTTTCTTCATTCTTTCATGTCTTCTGTTTTAACATGCTCAGTCCTTGGGTGAAAAGTGCTCTCAGTTAAAACCTGCTACTTTCACATAAAATTCGTGTGTCTACTAAACCCACTTTTTGATGGCTGTAGAGTAGAGAAGCTGTGCAAGCTCTTGGGTTCCTGAAGAACAAAGTGCAGAACTTGTAAAAAGTACTTATTTTATCACTAGTAATGCTAATAGTTCATTAGTCATGGCATGTGCTTCTTGTCCAAAAACCTGTAGTTGTGACACTTCCACATTCAATGCCTTCAGCAACCAATAAAATCTTGTGGGTTTTGTGCCTATTCCATAGTAAGATTACTAGAACATTAGGAACCTAATGCATAATGTCGTTGTCCTAGATCACTAACGAATAGTTAGGGTTTTTTTTTTTATTTGGATATATATACACATTTTATATATATAAAATCATGTGCTGAACAAAACTTCACAGCTTCATATTTGTAATTATTTGTATCACATGAATCATTTTATCACTGGGTAAGTTGGGTATTGGAAAGTTGTGTATTATGAAGTTTTTACAAAAGACACCAATGTAGGCTTTAATTGAACCTTTAAAAAGTGCCTGTGACTTTTTAAGACTTGTGGACACGTGCCTTTGGAACACAGGTCCTAAAATGGTTGTATTTACAGATTGAATGAAAAAGAGTTACAGGAATGATGTGCATTTATATACAAAACGATGTATGCATGATAGTGTGTTTAAACTGTTCATTTTCAGCTTTGGCATATGTGTTTATTTGTATGTTTGGCAGGAATAACACTTGTTTCTAAGGATTTTTTCACATTTCAGCAAGTGAATCGTTTTTGTAAAATTGTTGCTAGTTAGACTTGGTGTTGCATTTTGGTTAGGATGTCTGTTGGCTGTGTTTAAAGCATAACTGTACTTTTAACAGGAGACAAATCTGTACTTTCATTTGAACAAGTTTTATTTTTTATTTTATAATTTCTTCTATTTGGCATCTGCATTAGACAACGCTCATTGCGTGCTTCCAGTTTTTGTATCCTTTCTACAAGCTATGTCTTCTGCTTGAATTTTTAAGGAAAATGTTTAAAAATCACTGCAAAATGAAAATAGGATAGCATATCTATGGAGCTGGCAGAAAGAATTTAAGTCAGATGTTACTGCTAAATTTGTTTCCTTTTAGAAAAGTTGATAGAATAAATAGAATAGCAACTCTGTTCCTAGGGATGTTTGCTTTTTCAACAAGTTTTTGCCCTCCAACAATTATGTAATATATGTACATTTATCAAACTGAATTTGTATGGAAAGGAAAAATGCACCTTTGAATGAAATAGTCTCTTATTAACATATTATGCTTAATAGGATTCCCTTCAGCTGGCTTGTGAATGTTGTGCAGAAGACAAGATACTAAGAAAGTTTTAAAAGTGCTGATGTTAATTGTTCTATTTCAGCCAGAAATCACACAATAAATGATAATAGCTTCTCTTTCTCTCAAAGCCTGTTTGAATGTGGTCTTGCACTAGATGTCACTGCAGATACAAAAATCAGATTATTCTGCATGCTTAATTCAGATTTAATTCAGATATTTTAAGGGAAAATGATTTGCAGTATCTTGACTTTCATTGCTGTTCGGATCTACTAAAATAAGATTATAAGAATGCCAAAACATTGCTTTAGGAGCAAGTCCCGAAGAACCCGAGTAACTGTTTTGACAGAAGTGCCTCTGAACAAGAATTTACTGGTGGGATGCACTGTAGAATGATTGTGTACGTTCAAAATTATTTGTCAGAACATTTTTCAACTCTCTCTTTCAGATTACTGTATATCTAGAATGTTTGACAAATTACTTTAGCTAACGCCTTTAAAATGTGTTTATTCTCTTAACTTCGTTATAGCTCTGATATTTTATGGGTATAAAAGAACAGTTTCTGGGAGAGGTGGTATCTTTTATTTGATCAGGTAATATCGTTGAGAAAGCATACAGGCTTTTAGACGTACAGATCTTTCACCAGGCCACTTCTGCTACTTGCTTTCTCTTTTAATGGATCTTGCAGTTGAAGAGCCAGTGGCAATGATATGCAGCTTCTATTTATAACTGTTTCTTTTAACATTTTTCTCTTCATTAATCACTTCTGTAGCTTTATAATTGAATTTCAGTACATTAAAATTTAATAAGTTTGGGGTTTTTCGTTCTTTTTTTGAGAAAGTTGTCTGGCAGTAAAGGAATGTTTACTGTTCTCAATCCTTGTACAGTATTTATCCACAACTCCTGCCTCCTAAGTGATGACAAGTAATATCTGGTTTAGTTCTCAGTTTTATTAGGGTTTGTTTTCTTATACCTGGCCTCGTGCGTTATTTATTTATTTCCCAAGTGTAGCAGTTACTGGCAGTGGTTGTAGTCTATAAAATCATCTATTCTGGTTGTGAGATTTAAAGTTGGGATAAATTGTCATTACTAAATGTCACATAGCTACCCTCCTCCAAAGCCTCTACAGATGGACTTTTTGTTATTTGGGGGTTAGTTTAGAAGATGGGACACGAAAACATAGCATTATATCTCTCCCCCCCACCTTTTTTTTTTTTTTTTTTTTTTTGTCATTAAGATAAAATGAATGGATCTTTATGCTATTGGCCAGCACACAGATTTCTGCTTTGGAATTTGAGTTTGGATAGAGATCATCTGAACATGATTTGTTTTACCTTAAATAGACATTGTTTTTTCATACTATATTACTGAACAGATGCCATTATTAAGTGATGATTATTACTTTAACTGATCATCCCCCTTGCTTCAGTCTGGTAAGTATGACTAGGTCAATGCAGACTGAGAAGAAAGAAAATACAATAGAGAGAATTTTCTATAAAAGCAAACAAATAAACTTCTTAAGGGTTTATGTGGTTGTCCTGAGATACACATTACTTTTTCTTCAGGAGAGCAGCTCTCATTGCTCTTCACTCAGCAGTGATTTTTTTCAGTGCTTTGTCCACTCTCAGCATTAGCTTGCTGTTGTCAGAGGAAGAAAAAATACTAAATTGGGAACTGGTGCTACTGATCTACTGTAGCTCTTTCCCTAATAGAAATGCTATAGAAAGGGTCCCAGCCACCTGGGGAACGCTGAGTGCAGCAGTCAAAAGTAGATTTCAAAAGAAATAGTTGTCTGATTTCAAGCCTGTCTCTGCCACCTGTGTTCATCTTATTAAGAAACCTCCTTTCGCTTTTGCTGCCTCTTTAGCTGCTTGCGATGCCTCTGCGGTGGTCTGACCACTTTTAACTTTCAGTTTCTGCTAGAAGGTCGTAATCAAGAGATGCCTAATGCTACTGATTGTTTTTTATTTCAGTTTTAAACTGTTTTTCCCACTTGAACCCACCTGGACCGTGAGAGAAGCACGGTCGGGGGCTGCCATTTCTGAGCTCACCAGCCACGGATTAAAGCAGGGTTGAATAGTTTGGTTGATCCAGGCTGTGCATTCCGAAAGAGGCCCTCCAAGTTTCTAGGAATAACCATACTCCCAAGTATTTCACTGCTGTCCTCCTTACAACTGGGGCCCTGCATTTGTAGATCATCCAGGCCGTGCTTAGCTTTAATCCATCCCTAGGGCTTGTAGGCGGTTTTCAAATGAGAGGGAGTCAGACAGAGTGAGTTGCTTTTGAAATCCTTTCTACAGCTCGGATGCCACTTGTTCAACAATTCCTCCTGGGCATTTGGTCTGCTTTTCTATTAATTTTCTTGTGGCAGGAAGGGGAGCTAAATTGAAAGCAGGGGAAGCTCCTGATTTAGCCTGTAGAAAAACGAAGAAGAAATATACCCTGAAAGCTGTTTCTTCTAAAGGATCAGCAGAGAAGTAGTAAGAAGGAGAAAAGACAGAATGTAAATTCCTCGTTGGACTTGGTTGTGGGAGGGTAAAGAAGCATTCCAACATCAACATTTTAGACAAAAACCATAAATTCATCTTGAGTCCCTCACAAAGGAACTGTTTCTAATGGCAATGTGTATCGGATATAAGTACTAGAACCATTTTATTCTGCTGGTGTTTTTAGCAGTATATTTAGGAGTTTATTACTGCGTGATTCTGATAGCTTTGAGTACATGGTACTGTTGTGCACCTGACTTAATGTCTTAATTGGCAACTGAGCGTAGCCTTGATTCAGACAGCCACACTGTGGTAGAAGTGCCGCTGGAGGGATGTGCTTGCTCTTTGTTCCTCCTAACTACAGAGATGATATTTTTTATGACATTCACTAAGAGGTGTCTCAAACACAGATCGCAGCACAAATCTGCTGCTGTTGCCATCAGGCTGTATTCCTGATCAAAGGAAAGGGCACGGCCCGTTTCTGACTGCCATGTGTCTCTTCACGTTCATTCACTCTGTATCTCAGTAGCTGGGCTGTGAGGGACAAGAACGTGACAGCAACCAATCCTATGCGTCTTTCTCTGCAAAAGACTTTGCTATTGCGTTGCTAGTCCTGAAGTCTTTTTTTCTCCTTGGTGGTTGTTGCTTACTAGTATGCATAATCCTGCTCCTATACTCCTACTTCCTTACTAGTACGTGTAATCCTACTACTTCTTCAGTTTCTTTCAATAGTGAGGGTTACATTTTGGCCCTGAGGAAGGGACTAATAGATCTAAAGTAATCCGTTACTTTAGATTAATCTCTACGGAAGTAGAGATGAATTTCTAGGTAAATAATAAACAAAACAGAACTCCAGATAAGTGAAACGCTTCTTAATTCTCCCATCCCCCAAGAAACACACAAAAAATGAAATGGCTTTTAAAATGAATAAATGTGGTAGCTATGAAACAAGGCTTTTTTCCTCTACAATTCCATGACTCGTTCATCATCCAGCTTTAGCAACAAATGAGGTGGGAGTCCTGTAGATAATAGTCTAGTTCACCGCATTCTCCTTGATTCATTCCCAGAGTACAGTCTATGGAGTGAATTATTCACAGGTCCTGTAGAAAATATATGATCGTGTAATTAAAGACTGTATTGTAATGCATATGGGAGAAGAGGATGAATTAAGATAGCCTATTTCTTTCTCTTCTGGCCAGGCCCCTTCTTCCTTTTAAATACCAGCATAAAGAATACCGAGGGCAGAGTTGCTGTCTCTTAGCTGGAAGGTATAGTACCTCCTGCGAGGAAGGATCACTAATGGCAACAAAAGTCTTGTTCTCTGCCCCAAACGTCCACGCTGAAATCCGTAGACTTATTTTTCCTTTGAGAGTAATGTACGCTTAGTGTGGTCACACATAGGAGGCTGTGAAGAGGTGAAGCCTGCCCTGCTTGAGACATGGCAAAATGCTCTGTGTGCCTCATTTTTTGAAATAGAAGAATAGTTTTCCCTTAAACCCAAGCTGATGGGGGCAGAAACCAGCCTGCAGCAGATGCTCCCGCATGGAGAATGGGAGCTTTGATGGTTTAAGTTTTATAAGCCACTGGAAAACAGGATTTTACAGCTAGCATCCGGGAAGCCTGAGCAGCCAAACAGGCACCTCTACTTACAACTAGCCAAATCCTGCAATTCTATTCAGGGAATTTTTCTCAGATGTCAGTAGCAGTTCTGTCTGTACAAGGTCTAAAGTGTCAAGAAGCAGGCCCTGCAACTTGTTAAGTTTGTCCTTGGAATGAAGGCCAAAGTTCCTGAAAAATTACTTTGAATCTGCCAAGGTTTCTAAATGGAAATCCTTGCAGCACGTTAAGTATAGTGGTGCTTTGGGATGCCGCTACAATAATAGGGTTTCTGGGTATTAATAGACAGCTGCATGTCAGCAGTGAGCATGTGGTAGTTGGTTTTGAGGGGGAAAGAGAAACAATGAAAAATGGGAAAGGTAAGCAGACCTTATGAGACTTAAGAACTGCTCCTGCAATTCCCTTATTCTTTAAAGGAATAGCATCATTAACTTTCCATCATTTTAGCTTCACTATCTTGGCAGTTGCTCATTTAAGCAGTTCTGCATTTTGCATCTGCCTTTTTAATTGACATTCATTTGAGAGAGCTGTTGATGCCTGTGTGGGCTGCTGCTGGAGCACCTGCACTTTCACAGTAAGCCTTCCACAACAAAACTAGAGTTTTCTGATCTTGGTTGTTGCAGACTCTTTAATGGCTTTTCTTGATTGATGAGGCTGGTGTGGTCTAATGCTCCAGGAGACAGGGAAAAGACTGATTAGGAAGTTTCTTCTCAGTTGTGGTTTTCTTTGTGGCTTTGGATAGTAGACATTTCTTCCTCTTGGAAGACTAAAGTGTCTCAATTGTACTAAACTTTTGGTTTTAATTGTACTGAAACTGACTCTGGCAGCTAGCAGGATGGTGTTCTTTCTTGGTCCCATTGACTAGAAGGAGAAGACATAGCAGGAATTTGTGCCTTATCTAACATATGTATGAGTGAGGGAATCAATATCTCCTTTCATAATTGATGATTATATAAATAATTAATTTATTGCTTATAAAGGAAGAACATATTTTTAATTTTCAAAAGCATTTTATTGAAGTGCTAGGATAATACAAAACGTAGCTTTGGCATGCCCGCAGGTTATAAAGCATACACCTCCTCCCTGGTGGTGCGTTCCATATTTCCTCCTCTCCTCCCCTTGCCTCCCAAATAGCACCTACTGCTTTTGTGGCAGGTGATTCAAAATTTATTTTGTTATTCCAGAAACCATACCCGTGTCAAGCTGAACATAGTAAAACATAGGACAGAAATTTGATACTGTATATGCACCTTTACAGAATACAAAAAAAGCTCGTTTAGCAGACACCCACTAAGGAGAGGAGCAGCTTCACTGATACAATATGGAACAAAACAGCTTTTCGTATTTAATGTGTAGGCTGTCACTTTAATGGGAATCTCAAATATTTCAAAGTTGTTTTCTTGGAATAGATTTTTTTTTTTACCCTGGAATTGTCTTGTCAATCACAATTAGACACAATCGAATTTCTTTCAGCTGCTGCTCAGTGTTTTGTCTTGGCTGATCTCTTTGTGATAAGTATTTTGTAAGGAAGCCAGCCTGCAGAGCAAGAAGGGTGTCCGTGTAACCAGTTCCCATCCAAAACATAACAAGTTAAATACTCAGCTCTGCTTCTCCCTTCATCTTTTAAGGGATTGTTACTAGTAAGCCCAAACCAGGTTTCACAAATCTTTTTTTCTCCTCCCTACCTCTTGCTCCACTCATCCGTACAGTAAATGTTTTCTCGTACTTTGCAGTGGAAGTTCCTTGTTCCTCTTTTAGTTCTTTGGGTAATATTATGCTTTGAGAAATCTTTTTACATTCTAAACCATCGTATCAATAGCTTTCCTAGTGCTGGCATTTCTAATATTTCCTGGCATTCATTTCCAATATTTCCTAATATTGGCAGGATGACTATGTATATGCTAGTTGTCTGGAAAACTGTTGATGAAATGTCTGCCTGTCTTCCAGGAGGCAATGCAGCATTCAAAAGTAAGGAGCGGGTCTGTTCCATGTCTTCAGCATGTAGTCTGGATAGTTTAACCCATTAATGCAAATGTGAAAAGTTCTGTGAACGTACCTGTGTTTCCAAATCATTTTTCTGACGCTGTTGTAGATTTTTCCAGTTGGTCCATAGCAAGATTGCTTTATTATGCAGAATATTTTTTTTTTCTGGTACACTTATATATTTTCCCCTCTGAGTAGGAGGACGTTATTGAGACATATAGTATAGAGAAATACTCAGCCCTGACAATCTAATATAACTTAATATCCTTCTCTTTCCATTCCAGTCTTCCCAGAAGGAAATCAAAAATCTTGTCAGCGGTGATTGACTCATCCAATAGAGTCTTGTTAAAGAGGGTGCAGGTTCAGTTTTATTTGTTGGAGGGCAATGTGCCAGTGTTTCAGATTATCCCTATCTTAGGTACCGAAACAGTTCGCGCTTGCAAGTATTTTAGGTGCCCGATTTCCATTTGTTTTCAGTTTGATTTGGCTGTGTGAATACCTTAAAAACACAGGGTTTAGGTAGAATGTTATGGGGTAGCTAATGTTTTCTTTTTCACTTCCCCTTCTGTGTGAAGGAAGTCTTATTGTTTTGCAGGAACTTTTTTGGCAAAAGATTTGTGATTTTGGGCAGCTTCTGACCTAGTTGTAGCTCATCTGTGAATATCACCGTTTCTAGATCTGGAGTTTTTACCCTTAGATAAATCCAGAAGATATAATTAAGACCAACTAGTCCACAACAGACCCATTAAAGACTTACCTGTCTTCAAAATGTCAGCTTCTGTAGAGCTTTTTGTTAAATATTTACATTTAATGTCCTTAAAAGTCTGGTTTGCAGCATCTGGACAAACTGTTGCTGAAGGATTTGCTCTGAGTGTTTCATTCAATTCTTGGATTTTCTGTCTGGCAAATTTCTGTTAAAAAGTATCTTCTTGCATGAGCACTTCTCCAAATCTTTGATTGCCAAAAGCTGAAACTTTATTTTGTTTCCAACTGTTTTTCATTTCCCCTCAAGTTCTCATTTTGTGGCTGTGTTCACACAGCATAAGGAGACAAATGTGGAGATGGGATACATTTCAAAACTCTTCATAAAGAACAGTGTTTTAACTACTTATATTTTGTAGCAGTCCACAGGTGCTCAGTGCTTAATTACGTGAAGAAGTAGCCTGATGCTGTAAGGAGCGAAATGGGCTTATTACTTCCCCTTAAAAGCTTATTAAAATCCTCCTTCATTTCCATTCCTGAGTTCAGGCTACAGTATCGTACCTCTGGTTTCGATTAGGTATTAGTATGGTCAGCATGAGGGTTTGACAAGGTGATGGTAGTCCAAGAAGGGTGCTGACGTGACTCAAGAAAATACCATGAATCTTGGGAAAAAAGCAATGACTGGTCTCTCCCGTTTTCTTTTGGGTTTGGTTTTTTTTGGTTGGTTGGGTTTTGTTTTTTTTTTTCAGTTGAATGTGGGGATTTGTTTTGAAGAAGAATTTTGTTTGAAGTTTGTTTTGAAGAAAAATTTCTGGTCGGGGAAACAATTCAAAATACCATACCCTAGTCATTAGGGGAAGCTTGATGGCTCTAAGAAGCAAGATAAGCTATCCAGAAGCTTTTAAAAAAATCAGGATACCTAATTGTGGATTGTTTTGCATGAAAGAATGACATGTCCTTAGTTGTTTGGGTTTTTTGGTTGTTTTTTGGGTTTGTTTTTTGTTTTTTTTCCCCAGCAGGATCCACCTGTCATATGTGCTTCTGCAGCTTTTGTGGTGACAGCTTTTTAATGGGAACTCAGAAAACCAGAGTTTGGAATATTGATATGGCAATTGCTCTGCAATATTCATTTATTTACTGATTCCATGCTGCAGGGACAGTCTAAATTTTGTGGAAAACAATAAATCTTATACGCGGGCAGAGTGACTATCACATAACCAAGAATTATCTGTGTTAAAGAAGAGGAACATATAATTTTGGTTTTCTGGTGTTCATTTGAGTTCTTAATTGGCCTCTATAGGAAAGCACGGATCCATTTGTCTTTTTGCTTACATATACCAGCTTACTTAATGTTTGCAAGGAAAGCTTTTTCCATTGAGAAATGCAACTGATAATGTGGCAAATACAAAGTCGCACTTTTGGGCAGCTGAAATGTAGATGTTTTAAAATGCCCAGCTGAATTATAGTAATCTCTCTGCCATTTACCTCTATTTACACAGTCTTTAATTACGTGATCACATCGTGGGCTCTCATTATTTCTTCCTCTGGCTTCAGTCAATGGAGAGATGGCTGCAAAATCCAACATGGAGTTCTGAGATGTGGAGGGAAGGAGGCTGTGGTCTGATGAACCTTGACTGGTTTCAGAGTTAGGGTCATATATAAGGAGCATAGCAGAAAGGCAAAGGAGGATTTTAAGGTTAAAGATTCCTTTAACCCGGGGAAAATGTATCTTATTGTATCGCTACCCCAGGGAAATCTGGGAGAGTTTCTTCCTGAGGAATTTTCTTTTGGCCGTTTTCCTTTAAAGTTGCCACTCTCGTAAGACCCTAATTGATTAGCTGAATTTAAGACACTCATTAAGACACTTAATTGAAATATGCCTGGGAGAGAATTTGGTTATATTTGGCTTTATGTTTAAATCTCTGTAGTTTTGTCTAAGTATAAGCTGCTTTAGATAGGAAATCTAAAAGTTTTCTCTGTTTTTAAAATAACGTATTTAAATGTTTAATGCCATAGATTGCTTTTGGTAAAGCAATATTGAAGTTTGTCCTGAATTCAACAAGTAGTATTTAGAGGTCGTAAGCTTTTGTTTACCAGTGATCTTTTTGGTCTTAATCCACCTGTCAACTGGTTTTCATTAAGAAAGGACATTGTACATGTTAAATTCAAGCTGACTTAAATGTCACATAGTCGTGGCTGGCAACATTTTTAAAACATATTTTTAATGTACTCCTGACAGTTTATGTTAATGAAGCATTTAAATGAATATTCAAACACCTAGTCTGCTTTTTATTGAAATCGTTAAAATTAGACCCATCATGAGGTATTATTTAACTTCTGAAAATATAAAACTCTCAGTCTCTTGGCTGCCTTGGCTTAGGATTGAAAGAGTGGATTTGCCCTCCATCTGTTGTGGTTGATGATATTTACTTGCCAGTCATTGAAAAGTGCTACATTGTACTCCATATCAATGCATTAATCTTTTATTTTGAATTCACTTAAATAGTGGGATGAATTACCTCCACTAGATTTGTAATTTTGAGGTGCAGTAGTACCTGTCAGGAGTTGCTGAGAATTCAGGTGAGAGGCAAGGCTTGCGATGATACACAGCATTTGTGCATTAATGTTTTCAAATCTCGGTAGGGTTATAAAAATAACGTAAAGCTTTGCCACTGCAGAAGAAGTTGCCTCATTTTTTACAGTAAGTAAATATAACAAATGTCATACCTCCTTTGGTGAACATGACTTTCTTTTTTATTATTTCGTATTAGCTGGCAAAAAGTAGTCCCCTGGAGGTTTTTCTGAGAAGGCAAAAAAGATGACAGCTATCCAAGTTAGGGTTCAAATCAGTCAGCAAATTGCAAAGGTCAGTGATTGCCTCTTGAGGTTTGAGTAGATTGCTTTGCATTTTCTCCCAAAATACACAGCAGGTTTGTATCTTTAAAGGAAGTGTTATTTTCTGTTAGTAGCTGGCAAAGCTGTGCTAACTTACTGTCATTGGCTAAATGGGCCATAAATTTAAAAAAAATACTCAAGTCTGGCAAAACTGCAGTCTGCCAAGAACGCCGTACACTGTAGTCTAACTTACATAGATAGCAAGCGTTTCCGCTCCCTTCTGTTTTTTTTTCCCATTGAATTTTAGCTGAACTTACAGAAAATGTGATGGGAACTTTACACTTCAGTCGGTATTTGGAATGTCTGTCTTGGCTATGAAATATGGATTAAGTTTTTTGGGGTGGTGTTTTTTTGTTTGTTTTGTTTTTTGTTTTTTGGTTTTTTTTTATTCCATTAGAGATGATATTTCTTCTGGCCTTGGTGTTAGGGATTGATGCCAGATTATAGATTTCCGTATAGGTTGTTTTTATCTAATTAATTTTTAAAGTACACTTCCCTTTGATGCATGTTTCCCGTGAATATATTTTGGGTATTATACTCTCTTCATCTTGTCCTTTCCCTCCATCTTATGAGTGTTTATCCTCTTTATTTGTTTGACCTACTCTTTTTTTTTTTTTTTTTTTTTTTCCTATGGATCCTTTTATCTTGTTTGGCATCTACACCTGTGTTTCGTTATTGTTTCTAATTAAAATTGAGGTCCTATTACGATCACAGTTCAAGTATGTGGCATCCCCTTATGCTGTTCTTTAAAGCAGTTAAATAACTATATTGGGCTATTACAAATTAGAATGACTTGTTTGTTTTTATTTGTTAAAATTGTGGAATAAACAGTAGTTTCATTAAATGTAATTAAAGGACATGGGCATTTCCTCTGTCTCTTCTAGCTTTCAATCGTTGTGCTGTAAATGCTGCAATTTAGAGAATTCAAGTCAATTGACACTATACTATGTATAGGTATACAGTTTTTATTTACATTTATATGTGCATATATATATCTTGTATACTGTTAATGACAGAATTTGAATTTTGTATTAGATAAGGTTTATTTCACTGGAATTTGAATTAAGGGAAGATGTGTATAGTTGCTAAGAAAAGTTTAGTTTCCCCAACTGAGTTTACCAGCTTTACAAAAGAAGAGCAACAGCAACCCTAGTCACTTCATGTTGTACAACCAGTTGCTAATGCCATTTGTGCCAGCTTAAAGCACCAATTATTTTATGCTTTGGGTACACAGAATCAAACTGAGAGTTTTTAAAGGGCACTTTATTCTGCCTTTTTGTAGCATCCACGAATGTTTGCCTTAAAATCAAAGGGAATATATTTTTTTTCAATTTCTGACCTTTTAATAGTCCTTTAATTTGCATTAAAAACTTCACGTAAGTGACAACTCGTATTTGCTGTCACTGACCTAGTAAAACCTAGCACGTTATTTCTGGGGAAAAAAGTAAAATTATTATACCTTCATCAGTTACCAGAAAAGTCATTATAAACTCTGTTCTCAAAATGAAATGAAAGAAAAACAGTCTGCTAAAATCTACCTAGCAGAACTAAACATTTAAAGCTAAATGCAAATGTTAAATTCAGAACTGCTACACTGACCTACGTTTATTATGCTGAAGTAAATTGTGGAGGGACTCAAAACTTTGACTAATATTGCCTCCTGAATGGCTTATATTTGCAGGACTAGTGAAGAGACTTTAATTTTAAGAAATGCTTTTCTTGTGAAGACTTCTTTAAAATGGTATGTTTATTTCTGCCATGTTTTCTTTCATTTCTTTCAAAAATTGGAACAATCATAACTACCTTGTTCCCTGTAAATCTGTTGGTTTTTCAATAGTCATTTCCTATTTAATTAGTATTTATAATGTTGTCTATAGTCTGTGATCGTTCCTAGAACTAGCTGGCCCTGGTTTGTCTGCCTAGTACGTGCTGGATCTGGTTCTGTCCGTCAGTGATCCCTGCTACAAACAGCTGTAGGACCAGTTCTCATCTCTGTGGATGTCAGTAAAACATTTGACCCTGGGACACATAGGAAGCAATTTCCTTACTTAGGTAGTGTGGAGATTAGAATTTAAATAAAATAAAAGTGGTTATACAGAGGATGTGATGGAAGTGGTGGTACTGGGAAGGGAGGGAAGTTGGTAGTAGTGAGTTGGTTTGGTTTTTTTTTTTGGGGGGGGGGAGGTGGTGTTGGAGCTCGTTTTTGGGCTTGATCATGTTTAACAATTTCTTTGGATGTGTTAACTGGTGAAGTTTGCTGATATTAAAGCTGGGAGACATAATTGGATGGAATGACTCTAAGGATTAGAAGAATAGAAGGGTGATTGATGACAAATAGTTTGCAGTACAAAAGCATCAGGGCTAATAAGAACTTAATACACCATGGAAGGGGAGGAGGATGGCATGAGACTACTGTCATCAGATAGTACACCCGCATGAAAGGCAAATGAAATCTTGGAAGGATCAGACAGATGTTTTGTGCAGTGAGTGGAAAATAGGGGTGCCGTTGTACATGGTGCTGGAAAAATGGCATATACGCTGGGAACGTAGCATATAAGTCATCAAGGTCAAGGAAGATGGCCTTGAGAGGGGATGCGTTAAACACCAGGGTATGGCGAGCCCGGTCGTATGACAGGAGATGCTTGGAGTTTGGCCTGGTATAACCACAGTAAGGAGAGTAGATATGACTGCTGTCAGGAACTGTATCAAGGAATAAATGCCAGAGAAGGAAAATAATTATTTCAGCTGAATGTCAATAGTGATGCAAAATACACCAGTATGAACTGACTGTTAGTAAGTTCAGACCAAATATTTGAAAACAATTTACATTATATAATGGATGATAGCCTGAGTGTAATCTATAAAATGCTTTATTGTGGTATTTGGGAACTGCACTTGGTAACATAGGAGGTAACTTCCAGTTCTTTTCCCTCAGGTAGGAGAAACATTGCCAGCGTTTTAAACAGAGGTAAAATTCCTGAAGTTTTACTTAAATTACAGAACTAATCAAGTAAGTTTTCTTGTGTTTTGTAGGGCTTACTGGCAACTTCACTAAATTTTTAGTATGCTTGCCTCATAATGTTGTGAGTGCAACTTTAATAGTTGGCCGTGTCTTCTTTGTAAACACAAAAATTAGCATGCAATGCAGTGAAAATTCAGAGGAGTCGTCCATCTGTTTATGTAGCACTTTTCTTTCAGAAGAATTAAATCTAGAATTACTCAGATAATTTCTGTAAATAGAAACAGAAGTCCGTCTGTAGTGTATTCCTCTTAAATCTTGCTATTTTTAATCCATTAAAAACCCCTCCAAGGATGAGGACTGTACCACCCAAATGATGGGAATAAGCTTTGAGTGGAAAACAACAGTGAGAAACCTTGTATTTGGAAGGGAAAAGAAATAATGTAGAGATGGAACTGGGCCGTGGTCTACAGCTGTTTTGTACAAGGGCAGTGATCCTGTTGCATAGCTGAAGACTGGCTTTTGTCAGAGCTCTTGGGTAGACGCTTGACTTAGTAACTTTTTTTTTTTTTTGACTTAGTAACTTTTGACTTAGTTGGTGCTTTGCAAGCATTCGCTCAAACACCAAAGAACACGCGATAGAAATGCTTCGTGGCTTTTGCATCGGACTCGAGACTTTAGCAATTATACGAGTCAGGCGGAATTGCGTGCCAGTTGAAGTCCAAGACCAAAGTTAGAGAGGCGTTTTCATGAAGCACAGTTATTGTTTACCGACGCTGTATGGAATTTAATGTAGTTGCAAACAACATTTTTAAAGCTTCCATAATAAGGGAATTGCATGCTGGAGGATTGTCTGTCTTAGATAAGTAGGCAAAAAATTCCCCTGTTTAAAAAGAAAAAGAAGGGGGGGGGGGGAAACATGGTGATAAACAGTATTTTTTCATTTGCACTGAAAGCTTTCGTATTTCACAAGAGTGTTTGATTAATGTAAATAAGCGCATAAATATATGGAGGGTGATACAGGAATAATAAAAGCATCACATATCCCAGTGACATATCTGGAAAATTTTGTAACGCTAAAGATAAATTAGACATTCTGTGGAATGCACAGATGATGCATACAATAATATAATATTTTGTTTGTCTGAGTTCCTGATTATTAGATAATTTAGTTATGGTGTCAAAGCAATACATTAATATGGAAAATGGCGGAATAATTTAGCTCATGTACTTCAGTTGTTTGATGGAAGCTCTAGTAATTTATTCAGCTAAACTATTCCTGGGGTTTATTCTATAAAACCTCACTGATATAATTTAGCTTGTTTGGCTTTATAATGCGATGGCAACCTGCAGCTAAATGCAGAAAGGATTTCAAGGTTAACAAAGTTTAAGTGAAAAATTGTTTGTGCTGGTAAATTGGAGTGTAGTTTCTTTAGTTGTCTGATTGTGAGTGGATCTACACAGGTTTTTACTATGTAATGCAAATTAAACGTCATGAATTTTTTGTCTTAATAAGGCATGCAGTGTACCTTGTTATTAAAATATAAAGCTGTGAATGTAGATAACGCTGATAGCATTGCTATACTTTGTTTATGCCAAGAATTGGAAAGCTACACGTTATTCAAGGGGATATGGTCTGAATGAAAATGCATAGGGTTGTTGGGCTAGACCTTGTAGAAACTAAAAAGACAGACAATAAAAGTAACCCTCCAAAGATTTTTTTTTTTGTTTTTTTTCCTCTTGTTTTCTCAAAAATGTCAGGAATTATGGGAGGTTTCACAAATTGAAAAGTTGGGGAGGTGGCCAGGAAAGGAAGCATTTCTCTTCAGTCAGAAGTGCTGCTTCCATGTTTGCCCCTTCTCAGCACGGTCTCTTGGAAGGTAACCACCAAAAGCAGAAAATGCTGCACAGTGAATCATTGTATTTTTTATATATATATACATATATATATGTGTGTGTGTGTTTTTTTGTTATCGCAAATTTGAGTTTAAAGTAAGATTTTCCGTCCTCTGAAGACACGATAAAACTACTTCATTGTATCAAAAAAGCAGTAAATGTGAATGAGAAGTGTTTTCTTACGTTGATTTTTATGCATAGTAACTGAAGAACTCATTGCTGTAAGAATTTTTTAAAGTGAGAAATTAGCAGGAGTGAAAAGACTCAGAATTTGTATTGATAACGCAAATTTCTAAGGTGTATTTACTGATAATATACATTAAGACACTAGGAAATCTAGTTTTAAATCAAACTTGAAACATTCTTGTCCTTTGTGCTGTTGTTAAAGAAAAATTATACTGGCTTAGATTAAATACCCTGTAGGTGAAGTAGGGTTTATTCAACAGTACTCGATTTTGGAATATAAAAGAGGGCAAGCAGATAGCAATCCTTCCCCAGAAAACTTCCCATGCTTTCGGTGTCTGTCGTTCTTGAAGTTATGGAACCACAGGTGATGGATACCCTGTGCCTTTGTCCAGAAGTACCTTCTTTAACTTTCTCACCATTTCTCCAGTTCATTTCTTGCACCTGTGTAAATTATTGGTGTCCGCAGCGTCCTTCAGTTTAACAAGGGGTTGCTTTTTGGTTTTGAACTCCTGAATAATTTTCTTTTCTACTCCCTCATATAAGGAACAGCAAGTGAGTACTGCTTGTTTGGGAATTCTTCCTCTCAGGTTTTGTACGCATTCGTCATGGTCCTGCCCTGCAGTTATGCCTTGTTTTCTCTTTTTTGAAAGGGTTAACTCTGGAAACACAAGCAGTGTAGCCCTCTTAGAGCACACATACATGAACTGGCTTGGCCTGGCATAGGCATATCTTTTTTGGTTGTAATTCAGTAATACAACCCGCAGCTTTCTGGATTTGTCCAAAACCTCTGTGATGGAACTGTAATTTTAAGTCATCTGGGATGGAGAATATATAAATTTCTGACTTCAGTGAGTGAAGTCCTGGGTTTTTCACCCACCTTGGTTATGGAGTGACCAGCTGAGGCTGCTTCATCCATATTTGTTGCTGTTTGTATAGCCTCTTTAATGCCGTGTATCTGCTGGGTTTGGAAATCAACATTTTCAGGTGCCTTTGAATTCTGAGCAGCATGGAATATTTTTTTCTGTAGCAATGAAACATTTGTTTCCAGTGATTTAAAGGGAACGCGAAGTGTACTGAACACATAACTGGAGGAAAACCAATTAAGAATTAAGAACTTCCCTTATGTACAGTTTACATCTATATATTTTATAGAGAGCTTAATGTTAGTGCCGGGCCACTGAGTATCTTCAGACATTTTTGTGAACTCAGGATATAATAGCATATTTTCAATGAAATCAAATGCACCCAAAGTACCTGTTAGTGTAAGAATCCGCTCTAGTGGAGTCTGGTTAAATATTAATGCAAAGACTTTTGCTGTTGCACATTTTTATCCATAATTTCTTTAATTTGGTATTACGCGTTGTTGCATAATTTAAATATAGGCATCTGGACAATTTACTTAGCCAGCATAATGTTATGTTTTACTGAAAGTGTCTGCACAGTGTATTCTTAGGACTGTGTGCCAGCAGCTAACTGTTCAATATTTAAATAAAAGAATTGAGCTTTTGCATTGGAAAGCGTAACAGAAATTAAACTCCTCCAAGAGGTTCTGTTCATTAAAAGGGCAGTGTACTAATTACATGTACTCTTTCATATGTGCTGGGCATGTAGCAGCATATGTTTCACTCTACTGGTAGATTGGTCAAGGAATGTTAGAAATGTCTTTTGGGCTTATTTTCTTTTTAAATTTAATTCAATACGCTGTTTGTTAAGAAAGTAAACTTGTGTGATTCCATTTTTGTGTGTGCATTTAAAGAAATAGATTTAAAGAAATCCTACGTATCTTAGAGGTGTTGTTTGTCATAGGCAGTTGTATATGATGAAGATTGAACTCTACAGCTCAAATAAGTACTTTACACAAAGATTTTGTTCCTAAACTACCAGAACATACCTTAGCTGTGAGCTTGGAGATGCTTCCGTATCGGTTAATACAGCAAACTTAATACATCAGTGCAGAAGGGATGAGATTTCACAATAGCTCTTATATCTCTCACAGAAGTGTTAATGAATTTACTATATCAGGATATTTCTGACTGCTGAGTCAGAGCTGAATTCAAAGAGACCATTATTAAATATACAATATAATCCCCTTATTTTAACTTTGACTCAAGAAAGTATTTTCTTATGTACTGACTCAGAATTACTTTCTGAGTTTCTATTCTTCATATAAGCCCATTTGATTTAGAGGCTCCTAAAGAAGAAAACCTTTTTCTTTTTTTTTTCCTTTTTTCTTTTTTTTTTTTTTCCTTCTCACACAGTAGCCATTTATATTAACTGGAGTGCTCCTTTGCGGATAATACTTGGCTTGCTTTATTTTCCACAGTTTATGGATACATCTTAAATACTGAAGGAGTATGTGTACACTTTTCTGTTCAAGCATAATTCAAGCTAAGATGCATGCAGTACATTCAGCTTTCTTAAACTGTATCTTGAGGTTTTCATAGATTTTCTAAATTGGTGGTGTTTTAATAGGGACAGTGACCTTTCCTGCTCTTGTCATTTAAGTTCGGGATTCACTGCTTCTTAAAATTGTGTTGCACAAATGAAAGTGAATCAAATCATGGCTCAGACCTAATCATTTCTCTGCCTTATAATAGCTTACAGACCTTCAATTTATTTCAAAGGAGATCTGTCCTCCTTTAGAAACATCTTTCCTGTGCTGTCGAGGATGAAAGAGGGACAATTTGTCTACTTCTTTCTGGCCTTTTTCTTCTCTTTCTCTCGCTGTGGGAGAACAGAGTAATAAAGATCTATTGTTGATGAGGTTTCTGTGATTTTGGTTTGGGGCAAAAGGGCACAGTTTGGCATTTTGAGGCTTCCTTGCAGAAGCTTTTGAATCTGGAATTAAATTTTAAGCCAAACAATTAAAGTTTAGCAGTTACTGCAGATACCTGATGAAGATTCAGGATTTTTAGTAAATTGTATCTGAAGATAAAAGCTAATTTACAGCAAGTATTAAAGAAAAAAAAATTATAGTTAATTGCAACTACTATCCGTTGCATTTATTATAATGCTTCCATCAACAAGATGCATTCTGTGTGTGAATGGTAGTCATTTACAAAATAAGGGTTTAGAAAGCCAGTTAATTTGTGTTCTTTAATTTTAGATCTGAATAAATAAGCAACACATCTATTTTAAATCACAATTATACTTGCCTTATTTCTGAATATAGTAAAAATGTAAATATTAAAATAGATATTAAAAGTAAATATTAAAAGACTGGAAAACGAAGAATCTTTTTTTGTCTTTATTCTTAATTATTTGTGAGATATTTTTCTCACCCAGTGATAATTTCTTTGCCTCCTGGGATGTCTATTTTTTCCTCAGTCAGGGATGTTCTCAAATGCTTTGTTATCCTGGGGAAAAAATGTTCAGCTCTTAATATTTTATCAGTTCCATTGGGCCGAAGGTGCCAGCAGCTGTGTGAAAGTCTACCAGTCCTCAGTGTTTTAAGTCTTCAGCCTCATCGTGTGGGAACATTATAAATTATGTATAACAGTAGATGCCACTCAATAAATATTTAATATGTGATAGGTATTTTTGACTGAAATTACTTTTTCACTCGAACGATGATTTAAGCTGTATTTTTTGGTTTTATGAGGTGACACTTTTATAATATCAAGGAATAGCTGGGTGCATTTTGAATGTCAGAGAGCTGCAGGGTAACATGAATCGCAGCTTTTTTCCTGAATGCTGGAGAACTTTCTAATCCATCCGTGACCAGAGCGGGATTTCCCGGTCTTGTTTTGGAGTCTCTTTTGTATGTTGTGTCATCATCTCATCTTACCCAGGTGTATCTGTACTTAGAATTTTTTAAACAGTGTCAGTATTGATGATGTTTTTTACTGTGCAGGGAAACGAGATATTGCATCTGTTTTCTTCTTTCAGATTTGTCAAGTTGCTGTACTTGGGAAAATACATATAACTCTATCTGTTTTTTCTTACAAGTAGTGTAGTGTCTTGGTTGGCTCTGGAGAAGGCACACTGATGACTTGGAAAAGGAGGAGTCACGCTGCTGTCAGAAAACCTATTTTCTGTGTTTACTAGCACCAGGAGAAGAGTGTGCGTCTTGTAATACGCAGAAGTGCTACTTGCTGACGTTGTCTCTTCTTCCTGGGTTGTCAGTCTTCCTTGGCTCGTAAGGGCTTGGCTATTTTACAGCATTCATTTTGAGAGGTGGTGCGTGCACACATTCACAGTCTCTGTTGCCGTTATCTTCCAGGCCTAGAAGCCAGCAGGATTTTGTTTCAACTGGAAAAATAAACTTTATAAATACTAAAACTTCTTTCAAAGCTGTAATTAATTTCTTATTTATTGCATAGACTGTCCAATCAGTACTACGTCACATGATATTCTATCCAAGGTTGAAGCCTCCCACTTGTAGTCCTGGTGAATGATGCTTCATCCTACAAGTGGCTGTACACTGTTGCCCAAAGGAATTGTGAAGAACTGAAATTATATGCTGCAAATATTTCCTATATTTATTTACTGTTGTCAGTGCTTCCCTTACATTGGATGATGTTTTAACTGCTTAGGCTTGCTGAGTTTTCAGATGTCTGGGTTTTTTTTATTGTGCAAGGTTCAATTTATTTAAAGGATTGCCAAAGAGTTTTCAATTTTCTATTCATTAGCTGTACTGAATTCTGAGGTGTTTTAAATTCCCCTTACCATTATGCAAGGTGGTACGTAGCTTGCTTTTAGACAGCGTTGCTTTGTTATGCTCTTGATTGATCTTCCTTATCTGGTGTATTTCAGCTGTTTGTCTGGTTTCCTTCAAATAACACTTTCACAGATTTCCTGAACAGCAAGCTTGGAATGCTCAATGGAAATACAACAGTCGCATTGAAAATGTAAAAAAAAAAAAAACAAAAAACAAAAACAAAAAACAACATAAAAAAACCCACTTTTTTTTTTTGGTGATACTACAGAGAATAAGTTACATTAAATGTGGTTTAGAAAGAGAAGGAAGAACGGTATTTCTTGCATATCCTAATAAATAGACTTTTGTCCTTTACAGGAACAAACCTTGGCTCTGAGGAAAGAAGGGATAGGTGTTGTATTAGATTCTGAACTGCCTCATCTCATTGGCATTGATGATGATCTGCTCAGTACTGGTATCATCTTGTACCACTTGAAGGTGAATACATATCTGTGTTTCCATAGCCTTTACATGCCTTGTGATTTTTTTTTTCCAGTAGACAAATTGTAGTATTAATTTGCTATCTAAATATAGTGCTCATTACATTTCTCCAACATAGTAAGAAAATCTCATTACGTTTCTCCGCTATAGTAAGAAAAGCCTTTAAGAGGTTGTAACTGATTCAATTAAAATATCTGTTAATTTACTGTTTAGGCTTATCCTGAGGGTCAACTGGTTAACCAGAGATAGGTGTTTAATATTCCTACCTATGCATATTGATTTTTTCATTCATCTCATTGTAAGGCTTTGCTTGAAATCCAAATCTAGATTAATCGCCTCAAAACTACAAAGATGGCTCTACACAAAACAGTTGAAACTTGAATTTGCTAATAATTGCATAATAATGACTGTGAAAGCATCCTAAAAATGCTACCTGTTTTTTTATGTATGTTTTAATATATATTTTGTTCACATTACTCTGAGGAAGTGGAAGGATAACTTTTATCTTTGTGGGGGAGGAAGGGAGATTTCAGCTGAAAATAATGTGTGTTTCTCTCTTAATTAGGAGGGCCAAACATATGTTGGCAGAGAAGATGCTGTGACAGAACAGGATATTGGTATGGAATTTGGCATTTTTTTACATTCTTCAGTTGTTTTTCCTTCTTCTAACATCCCAATATGTGAACAAAACTTCATAGTTTTTTTCTCTTTTCCAGTTATTTGTCTGTATGTTCTTGCATATTTTAATTTTTAGAAAATTTGAGAGCTGAATTATGTGGGATTTGCTTCAGAGAGCATGACTTCTAGAACAGCTTGTGGGCTTAAAATTTATTCATATTCATATACTTGTTACTAATTTATTTCTTGCTTCTCTTGAAATAGCATCCTGTAAAAATATCATCCTTTTTAAAACAGCACCTGTCACAATCACTGCACAGTCATTCTCTTAATCTTTGCATAATGACAGTATTGTTATATTGTTATGCCTAAAGCAGTCTTTGGACTTTAGATTTGAGTTGAAGAAAATTCTGGAAGTTGGCAAAAAGTAGGTAGGCTTCCTGTACTGATTTTCTTATTCACTTCTTATCAAAGCAACTAACTGCCAGACATGGACTGTCCTGTCACATATGTTGCTTGAAGGAGGTTTTGTTAAATAACTGCATTCTTTAATTCTCAGGTGAGAGATTGAGAGTCAGATAACTTAGTTTGGTACATTTTTGTGGGTCAAAAGATGCCTGGATTAAAATTTCTATATAAATTTCATGAAACTAGTGAACTTGTGTTGCTTTGTGGTATTAAACAATACAGGTAGAGATAGTCATACAATAGTTGAAGAAGAGACAGAAAGTAGCACAACTGATTGATAAAAGGCCTGTACATAACAACGCAAGAACCTTATTTCAGCCATCCTTGTTAGTCTACAATCACAGATTATATCCTGTCTTTTCAGTCTTAGGCATGGTTGCTTTAAGGTCAAGCAGCTTTTATTATTTCCCAGAAACCAGTCAAAAAAACCCTTATCTCTATAAATATGTAAATTTTACTTTTCTGTTTGCTATCAGAAGGAAAGAAGCATTTACTAATCTGGTGCTAAAACATAGGAGGAAAGAACATTACACCAAAAAACCCAAGCAACCCAACACACTTCTCTTTCCACTACAATACAACAATAAACAGCATCAACATTTAAGGCATGCAGGATGTGATGAAGGAAGGAAAAAAACATTGTCTGGAATAAAGAGAGAAGATATTCTCAAATATGTAGTGCAATATGTCCTTAATAAATTAATATCAGCATGCTAATCTTACTAGTTGTTAAGAGACTAATTATGTTATTTTATTTCTTTGTATTTAGTTCTTCATGGCCTTGATTTGGAAAGTGAGCATTGCATCTTTGAAAATCTCAACGGCACTGTGAATCTAATACCACTGAATGGAGCACAGTGTTCTGTGAATGGTATTCAGATTACAGAGGCCACACACCTAAACCAAGGTATTATTACCCGGTGTAACGTCACTTTTGATACAGCATCTTCGTTTCTTTCTGGCGACAGCACTGAAAAAAATCTGTGTGTATATAAAGGGGTTATTGTTTAACTAATTTTAATTCCATTTCTTCTCATCTGCAGCCAAAAACGATCAGGAGAGCCATGGAGCTTTTGTTCTGTCAAAGAATTGCCATGTGATGAAAAGAAAGAGAATTCTTTACTAATTTAAGCCACTTCATAATCTTGAGTATGAATTGATAGTTACCATTTGATTTCGTTCAAAGTTTATACATAAAGTGAACTCCATGCCAGATTGCTTAGGTTGCTGTGATATTAAGGAACAGAATATTGGTCTCTATAGGATGACAATAACGTCAGAGACACCTTTCCCCCTTCCCGAGCTTCAGGCCAGTTCTACTTAACACTATTGCCAAATCCTCCTGTATGGCAGGACATTCAGCTGGAGATTCACTGCAGCTGTAGGGAAATGACAAAAAGGGGGAGGCTAAAACTTATAGAGGAAGTTTAGAGAATTATAATTTTAATATAAAAGCTTTAAAATCTGGAAACGAAAAAGCAGCCGGGACAGCTGGGAACAAAGGTATATTATGTTTGCCTGGAACGGACTGGCTAACAAGTAAGCTGGTGAGTGCTGCAGCAGAGATTTGGGATGTTTTATCTTCCAGGAGCACCCAGAATATCTTCCCATTTAGCAATGAGCTGAAGACTGTTTAGGAGTGAGGCTGTGACACAGCTCAGCTGCTGAAAAGCAATATCACTTTGCATTCCTGGAAAGAAGCTTTCAGAGTAAGCTTATTCTAACAAAGGAGGAATGCAGTGTTGAACAAGGAAGTCTTGCATCTTTTCTGAGCTCAAACAAGTGCTTCAAAAGTCTGCTCTCAGAAAGTAAAGAGTTTTGGTGTAGAGAGGGGATGGTGGTTTTCCGAAGTGTCTGTTTCTTCATGCAGAATGAGAGATGTACGCACTTGTTTCTGTTACAGATACTGGGGGAAAAAAAAGAAAGCCCAGCCTCCCTTGTCTTATATTTGAGTAAATCCCCTTGATAAATTAGCAATAGAAACATTGACATTAACGGCAAATAACTCTGTAAGCAATAAGAACTGCAGTTGCAATGACTCATCTTTACTTTATCCTGCTGCATTTCAAAGGCAGCAGAGGTTTGATGTGCCTCAGAAGAAAGCAGGAGTTTAGATGCTGTTTCCTTCTTCCAGGTGTATGTAACAACTTGATTTTTGTATTGTGAACAGTGGAAACGTGACTTTTCTTCATCCCAAATTTCTGTCTGTCTAAAGAAATCTGCAACTCAAAAGAGGAGGATAGGGTTGCTCTGAGTTACTAAATTGGGGTGGGGGGGAAGCTGCATAAGCTGACCTGTAGCCTGTGTAACCAGACTGAGTGTAAAACAAAGATGGCCGCTATGACATCAGGTGGGCAAAGTTGATGAAATAACTAGTTTAACAACTTGTGCACAATCCGTGTATCTTAGCTGTGTTAGCATTTAGTCTCATAGCATGAAGTGGCATCCTCCTTAAATATCTGCTTTAGGTAATGCTGATTAACTGCTAATATATTTAAATGTTTCCGTTCATCGTTAATAACTGTTCATTTGAAAATGTGTTTAGTTTTTAGACTGTCATGGAGCTAAAAAAAAAAAGGCCTATTAATTAATTATCACTTCCTTCTACAGATTACTTCCAGCATTTGTGAATTCTGGCTAATGTGGCCTCTTTGTGTAAATGTAACTTGCTACAATATTTTTTTATTCTTGAGAACGTATGGTAGAGTTTCTAAAGGTAATTGAATTAATGTTCACAATTAGAATTTGTCCTTTACCTTAAACTCCCAAAGAGTTGTGGTGAATGGAGTTAAATCCAGTTGGCGGCCGGTCGCAAGTGGTGTTCCCCAGTGCTCACTGGCACCAGTGTGCCAGTTCTGTTTAATATCTTTATCAATGATCTGGATGAGGGGATCAAGTGCACCCTCAGTAAGTTCACAGGCGACATCAAATTGAGCAGGAGTGTTGATCTGCTTGAGGGTAGGAAGGGTCTACAGAGGGACCTGGACAGGCTGGATCAATGGGCTGAGGCCAACTGTACGAGGTTCAACAAGGCTCAGTGCCAGGTTCTGCACTTGAGTCACAACAACCCCAAGCAATGCTACAGGCTTGGGGAGGAGCGGCTGGAGAGCTGCCTGGCAGAAAAGGACCTGGGGGTGTTGGTCAACAGCTGGCTGAACATGAGCCAGCAGTGTGCCCAGGTGGCCAAGAAGGCCAATAGCATCCTGGGTTATATCAGGAACAGCGTGGCCAGCAGGACCAGGGCAGTGATCGTCCACCTGTATTCGGCACTGGTGAGGCCACACCTCGAATCCTGTGTTCAGTTTTGGGCCCCTCACTACAAGAAGAACATCGAGGTGCTGGAGCATGCCCAAAGAAGGGCAAGGAAGTTGGTGAAGTCTAGAGCACGTGTCTTATGAGGAGCGGCTGAGGGAACTGGGGTTGTTTAGCCTGGAGAAGAGGAGGCTGAGGGGAGACGTTATTGTTCTCTACAACTACCTGAAAGGAGGCTGTAGCGAGGTGGGGGTCGGTCTCTTCTCCCTAGTAACAAGCAATAGGATGAGAGGAGATGGCCTCAAGTTGCACCAGGGGAGGTTTAGATTGGTTATGAGGAAAAACTTCTTCACTGAAAGGGTAGTCAGGCACTGGAACAGGCTGCCCAGGGAAGTGGTTGAGTCCCCATCCCTGGAGGTATTTAAAAGACGGGTAGCTGTGGCATTTAGGGACATGGTTTAGTGGTGGACTTGGCAGTGCTAGGTTAACAGTTGGACTCGATGATATTAAAGGTCTTTTTCCAATCTAAATGATTCTATGATTCTAAATTTATCCTCAACTTAAACCAAGTTTTCCAGTTTTTAGGCCAAAATGCCAACCCTTCTGTAGTTAACGTAATCTCCCACTGCTTGGGGTTTTTTTTTATTGTTTGTTAATAAAAAAATTACTTTTAAAAATAAAAAAAAGTGACTTTAGAAGTTGGGAAGATCTTAATTATTGATACATTTGTGTTCATAGTTGCAAAAGATTACTCTGTGTAGATCAGAGATGCTTGATGACATTCAACAGGTATTCATCTTATACATATATATATATATTTATATATGTGTGTGTGTATGTATTTTTTTTCCCTATGCTCTGTGGTCATTTATGTGTTGGAGTCAACCAGCTAAATTGTGAGATCAGAGCTTCACAAATGATAAAGACTTTTTTGCTTAGTTTTTGTTGTTGCTCTTAGTGCTATCAATGTATTTGACAAACCTTTTTTCTTTGCCATTTAACATTCAGGGAGAATAAGAATTGTTTCTTACAGTAAATAAATGGAAAGCAAACCCCATAGCAAATCCGGTTATGTTTCTATGATGACATTTATGCTGCACTTTGCATACTTGTATTCTGATGGAGAGCTGCATTGTACCACAGCGGACAATCGAACATGGCGCTTAGGAAGTATTTGCACAGTTTTGTCCAGACCTTTTTTTCCTAAAGAGGCTTTCATGTTGATGCTTATCTAAGTTCTGTCAAGTGGCAGTTAAGATAGTAGAGTTTTTTCTTAATAATAGAATAATACAAACATGATCATAGGATTCAGAGAAGTACTAAAAGAGAAACCTAGTTGTTCATATGATCCGTCATCTGGGTTTGACTTGTCATGTGCTTGCTGTTAAGCCTCTCTCTCCTATTTTCTTTTAAATTCATGAAGATAGGAACACATATCTATGTTCATTCTGAAATTTTAATTTAAGTTGCTTCCACCTAGTAAAGTGGTCAAAAATGTTTACAATTAATTATTTTTATCTTCATTTGAAAGTCACTGAAGGAATTTCATAGAAGTCCTCACTGTCACAAAATTCCCCTCCAGGCAGTCTGCAAAAGTAGAACAGATAAATGTTTGGGACAGCTGTGGGCATATGAAACAGTGGTGGACTAACAACAGTTTTAGCCCTTTCACTACAGCAGTCATGACCATCAGGGATCCCTTTTAATAGGCTGACATAAAAAGTATGCCCAGCGCACTTTTCGAAGGAAAGGTCATCGTTTAAATTAGAGGTGGTAGCAAAATGACTTTGCAATACAAACCTACGTATGGATTTATGAAAGCTAATTCTTTTTAAGATTAGACCCAGGTAAACTGTTCATATGGTCCAAAATTGAGGTGGTGTGTAGACAGCAAGAAGTGATGTCGTGACTGTTGTGCTTTTTGCCATTTATTTGCCAAGACTGGATGACCTTGTTTGGGTTGATATTCCTAATTAAGCTAATTTTAAGAGGAGCATTCTTTACCAAGGACAGCATTTCATTCTCAGATGGTAAGAATTCGTTTGTAGTGAACAGTCAGTGTGATTTTTTTCATACTGTGAGTGTAATGGAGTCCTTTTTGTTTTTAAAAATGCCTCATACCAACGAACAGATAAATACTTGATTCTGTGGTGGTTAACTTGGAAGAATTCCATGTCGTGACAGTAGTGAGACATCACTGACGATATACTTCTTAGCTGGAAAGTATTGATCTTGGTGCCATTCTCTTTAAAATATCGTAAGAATTGCCAAGAATGTCATTATTTGTGACCTGCACCTTAACTGATTAAACACAATAATGGATGTGCATTGAGCAGTATGAATTATTCAAGGTTCTTCCCTCAGAAAATAGCTATTGGGTATAAAAGTCTAATGATCCCATTTTGAGTGATGATAAACTTCAGTGTTGTTCCACATAGAGAAGAAAAATAAGTGAGAGTACAAATTATAGAGATCTGGAGCTTTCACGTAGGTGGATTTAAACCTGACTGCAGTCAGTAGTGGATGGACAAGTTTGTTCTTAGTCGCATTTGTGGGCGTTCCCATTGTATCTGGTACCTACTGGTGGCTTCCAGAGTAGCACTGTTGAAGACTGTATAGATCAAATTGGGGCAGCTGTTTCCACTGCTTTCTCTACCTATATTTATTCTTTAACTGAACTGCTTGAACATGATTGACTTTTGTGTGCGCGAACATGTGTGGGTGTTTTTTTTTAGTAGGAAGAGGAAGGAATAAACTGTATACATCATTTAACGTAGCTGTGACTGCATCGTTATACACTCAAATTGTCAAAATGCATTTTCATTTTGTTCTTGCTTAATCCAAGTCTTTGCTTACATCTTGTATGTCTGAAAAATTACTTGGCATTTTCAGGTGCAGTATGTTGTCAGTGAATGGTGTGTGTTTTTCTCATCAGGTGCTGTTATATTACTTGGAAGAACCAATATGTTTCGCTTTAACCACCCCAAAGAAGCTGCTAAGCTAAGGGAAAAAAGAAAGGTGAGATTAAATCAGTGTTTGGGGAAATTTAAACCTTTTTGCAATTTTCTTGTTAATATAGATATACCTTGATTGTTGTAGAATACTTTTTTTTTTACTTGCTTCACATAAATTAGTTAATATTTCATCAAGTGCAACAAAATAAGAGTTTGTAAGCACATCAGTGTTTGTCTAATACATGTATTTTATGGTCTGTTGTAGAGTGGACTGCTATCTTCCTTCAGCTTGTCTATGACAGATCTTTCAAAATCTTGTGAGAACCTGTCAGCGGTTATGCTTTATAATCCAGGGTGAGTATATTCTAAAATGCGATTATTAAAGTTGCAACTGTTCTTCTTCATTGTAGTGGTTTGAATGTTCCAAATGGCAGTAATAGAAAATATTTTGTTCTCAGGTTAATAGTATTTGCTTGTTAAATAATGAGCTTCTGAATGAAGCCAGAACTTTTCAGAAATGTTGTTTGAACTAGTCCATGCTAGGAAGTGGGGTGAAGGGACACTGAGGAACTTTCCATCCTGCTTAAAACTTGCTTTTACCTGGGATTTCTCTAGTTAAATGCAAAAAGAGTAACTGCACCAGCAAACACTGCTAGATCTAACACAAAGAAAGTTGTAGTACCTGGAGTCTGGGAGGCAACATTTGCATTATAACCAAGGCGGTCCAGCACAATAATGACATGGCAAATTTTACATTTATGCTTTCTTCAGAATTACAGGTTAACTATTTTTCCTGAGAAAAATGCATTGTAAACTGAAAATCAAGGGTTTTTTGGGTTCATATAATACCAATACAAGCATAAAAAGGCTGGGAAATGAATGTCTTGTGTTCTCACCTATATACCTCCTAGTAGGTGGCCAAGCTAGAATGTGGAAAACAGTTTTATTATACAGTTACAATGACATAGACTGCTTATTGTAGAGACTCTGTTTTTAATGTTTTTACCAGTGTTCTTAAAATGACTTGCAGAGAATTGATGGTGTTTTGTTCTAATTTTTTTTTTTCAATAGCTAGTGCCTGTGTTTTGAATTGAATGTGAGATGAGGCACTTTAACCACCTATGTGCTATTGAAAAATTGGCCGTAAATTGAATTACAGGCTTGGATAGTGCAGTTTTATTCCACGGTTTTACTGTGGGGTTGCTCTTTATCCATTAGAACTTCGGAAGATTGGACAAGTAATAATAACTTCAAGTTAAACAATGTCTTAAATACAGTGAATATGGGTAATAACACTGCTTCAAATGTGACTGTTACTCTTTTGCTACTGAGCTACCTACAGAGATCTCAAGATCGTGAGCTAGTTGCTCATAAATTGCATATTTTTTCAGAGACGAAAGAGAAGGTCAAAAAAGTCTATGTATATTTTTCTATTTCTTTAGCTTTTCAGATAGTTTGATCTAAGAACTTCTAGTGACAGTTGCTAGTATTATATTTTCTGTGGACTGGGAAAAGTTCCTGGCTGTTCTTTGTTACCTCTGGTTATTGATCAGCTACCATGGGCTTTTCCCCGACTAATAATGTTACTCTGTTACAATACTGTTATGAATAATTGCATTATACTGCACAGTACTGACCTTGACTTTGCAGTCAGCGTAGAGTAGGACAGATTGTTTCGGCTTTGCCTCACTTTTAGTCTTTCAGATTTGCAGCAAAATATAATGGCATGGGCAAGGCCCAGTTGAAGGTAGGCTTAAGAATAACTCCCTGCCCAAGGAGTTCATACTGCCTTCAGCTAATGCTAAATTGTGTCTTACAGAGAGGATTTTTCCTGTGACCCTTATTTAAAAAAAAGAAAAGAAAAAAAAAAAAGTCTTGAGTGTTACTTGATTGTCTGTGTGGTGGAGCAGATTGCAGCAAATTCTTTTTTGTCTAATATATTTTGTGGAATATAGCTTCTTTTTTCCCTTCTAAGTTCTTCAAACATCTTGCCTTTCTTTTCTGGAAATCAAACAGTATAATTAAGTTATCAATGTATGCAGCAATTTTTGGAAACACTACAATTTTTCCTATCTAATTCTTGTAACTTTTATTTTCATTTCTTGGGTGTGATTACAAGAGTGCTGTTGAAATCGAGGATGATATTAGGTGAAATACTCTTCATATTCCCAAACACTTTCATGCCTATGTTTTATTAGACTATAAACTATGACCAGAGGGTTAATTATTGATATTTTCCTGCTAGTCTGCATTCAATTAATCTTTGTGAACTGGCTTGCAGGAGTAGATGTTTTGTCCTGCTTAATTTGTAAACACAAGAAAGGATTATGCTTAAGGCTCGCAGGCTGCAGGAGGAATGCAGGTCTGTATGACTGTCGCTCGTTTGTGAGCAATAAAACCTATCTGAGGTTGTTCCGTAGTCACTGTTATGTACATATGTTTTTCTAAGCGAGGAAGCTCATGGTTGCATATTCATAATTTAAACTCTTACCCCGATCTTTAGATGCTTTACCTATGTTTAAAACAATAGATGCCATACCTAATAATACACATTGCCTATGCAGTGCAGAGGTGGGTGTTGTCCTAATAGATCAGTGATTAAAAAACAAACAAACAAACAAAAAAAACCAACAAAAAAACCCCAAACAACCAAAACCCCCAAAGAAAACAAAACAAAAAAACAAACAAAAAAACCTCAAATATGACTTTTTACTGCTTTTATGACTGCTGCAAAGAGAAGCAAATTGGTAGAAGAAAGCATCTTCCATAATTGATGCATCTTTATGGACAGCAGTTTGGCAACAGCAGCTTTTCAGCTTAGGTTGGGGTTCCATGACAATTTTAAATTTATTTCTGCTGATGCTAACACTGTTTTCTTTCCATCTCCTCCTTTGTGACAGCACTGGTTTTTTTCTGATCATGTGGTGGGCTTGTCCCAAAGAGGTAATTCTGCAGAAAGTGTTACTTTAAGGGGAACAGGTGGCTGGGGTAAATGCAAGTTAAAGAAAAGAATAAGTTTTCAATAAAGCAGACCCCAGGCATTTGGGCTTTAGTAATGATTCAAAGCCAATGGCATGGTATTTGTAAAGAGTTAGCCGGCTCGCAGAATGCTTGAGCTCTGTACTTCCAGCTAGGAGTGCTGCTTAACAAGTGCAATGCTGCAGTGGTTATTCTGCGTGGTGACTGTGTTAAGCCTGGGTAAAACATTCAATACATCTCCTCTCTGGGTATCAAAGGCAGGGTAATTGTACCCAAGGCGTTAGGTGGGGGCGAGCATCTTGCTTCCTGGAAAAGTGCAGCTGGAAAAGAATATCCTATGCTAAATTTGGGTTGGATTTTTTTTTTTTTTTCATCAGGAACAACGTAGGATGTGGTCCTTTGGTATGACCCTTTATTACAATAGATTGCAGTATCAGTTTCTCATAACATAACAGTGTACTGCCCACCAGCAATGTAGATCTAGATTCAATAGCTGGCCCTCTGGGGTTTTTTTGTGCAACTTCTGTAGCTGACTAGCATTCTGCCTATTGTTAATTTAGCACTTTCAAGACCACCTTTTCTTCCAGTTTCAGTATCGGTAACCTAAAGGCTGGCAGCTAAATTTGCAGTTTCTGTAGGTCGTAATAAACAGCTTTTAAGATAGAGCATCTTTAGCAATCAATGGCAGAAGAGCCTGTGCGGTATTACCTTCAGTTGTGAAAGCAAATAAATGATGGATCTTGCTTACTGTATCTGTATCTTTCCCATGTGAAAATCAGTGTTATCTTTAGTTGTGTTTTCAGATGGGTGGTCTTTGTGTGTGTCTTTTGGGGTGTGTGTGGGGGGGGGTTTGTGTGTGTGGTTTTTTGTTTGGCTGTTGATTTCCCATATGTGGAGATAGTTGCATAAAATTTTGGCTTAACATGCAAAATTCTTTGTTCTGCTTGTTCCCCGTCTTTGTCTTTAATCTGGTGTCATGCAACACTGCTTCAGATAATAAGCTTTGGATAAAACAGAATTTTGCACATAGATTTATGCTGAAGATTTCATTTGTGGACCTTCTGTAAGCTACATTATACTGTAATTCTAAAACCACTCATGAGAAACCTTGGTCTTGTCATGGACTTAGCATAGGGGTTTTTGTTTTGTTTTTTTTTAAAATTCATCTCATAAATTGGGCTACTGAGCAGCATTGTAACATCTTTGTAGTCCTGCCATTACTCAGTCTTTCCTAGTAGATGTAGTACCAGATTGCACTTTTGTGCTGTGTAAAATAAGCTATTGTAGTACTGTGCTAGTAGAACTGACTTCCTTTCTCTGCAGCTTATCTACACTGCTCTTATCACTAGATATGCCACATTTTCCAGGAAAATGGTGGCTATCTAATTCAACACTGATCAGATTAAGTTCCTTTGTGGTACATCTACAAAAGAATAAAGAATGGATTCTAGTCGTTAATATCTGTATGTATGTTTCTTTTTAATTTCAAGCTAATATTTTTTTTTTCTATTCATAGTAGTGCTCACATTAATAAAGGGAGTAGATGTTATGTGAAAAAGATTTTTATTACAGATAGACTAAACCGGAAAACATCAGTCTTGCATCTGTGCTTTGTAAGACTGGCAGTGATTTGTTATAGTCAGTGATTTTTTTTTTTGTTGATGGTGAGATTTTTTTTTGCTAGCTTCTTAAAGAAACATGATTTCTGCAATCATTGACAGCCTGTCCTGCCTCCCCAGATTCTCTCCTGTCCTGAAATAACTTTGAACTCACAACCAGTTTGAAGCAAATAACTTGCTGAGGTAATGGTCTCAAAAGTGGTGAATTCCTAAATATATTGAGAAAATAGGCAGCCAGCTAAGGAAGACAGGCATCATTATTATCCCTGCAGCATGAGTGCCTTTGATGGAGAACAGAGGCACTGTGAATAACCCTGTGGTAGGAGGGCCTTCAGTGGAGCTCAGACCTTCTTAGGCACCACCGACTCTACGTAGTAGCAAAACACCAGGCTGTGTTAGCCCTCCTCTTCATAGGAGTATTTACTTGTCTAAAATGCATTAAACGTGCATTTTTAAAATAGCTAGGTGTAGCGTTTGGAAGCTGTTGGTTGGGGTGCTGCTGATGATCTGTATGAGGCTTTGGGACATAGCCATTTTCACTGAAGAAAGAACCACTTCTGCATAGTTCATTCCTCCTTCTTGAACAACCTGTTGAGCACCACTGGCTTCATTTCAGTGTAAGGTAAAACTGATTGTCGTGACGCTAGTGTTGAAGGTATTAGACATTTCCTCAAAGAGAAGGTGACAGAGTTTTCACCGCAGACCTGTTTTTATATCAGGCTGATTGCTGTGATGGCTCATTTTCCTTGTATCAGATCTCAGTCAGAAGCTAGTTACCATTTTTATGCATATATAAAATATGTCACCAACTTGTGTTTTATAGGACAGTCAAAATATCAAAAGATTTTTGCTCTGGATTTTGCACATTATGTTAGCTGATCCGAAACATTTTACTTCATTATGGCTTAACCAAGCATGGGAATACTTGTAAATCATCTTTGCCAGCTGCCTAAGCAAAGATGGTCTACATCTGACAGCGCCCAACGGACACCTGCGTTTCCACAGACCAGAGCTATATTCCCCAGGGTCTATATTATTTTGAAAGGAAGTAATGGTGCATATCATAGAATCATAGAATGGTTTGGGTTTGAAGGGGCCTTAAAGATCATCTGGTTCCAACCCCCCTGCCATGGGCAGGGGACACCTTCCACTAGCCCAGGTTGCTCAGAGCCCCATCCAGCCTGGCCTTGAACACTTCCAGGGATGGGGCATCCACCACTTCTCTGGGCAACCTGTTCCAGTGCCTCACCACCCTCAGAGTGAAGAAGTGGCATTAGGTAAGAAGTGATAACTAACAGCTATGAATTCCAGAGGTAGACCATAGCCAAAGCGAGGGCTTTTGAGGTATAGCTTAAAAAAAACCAAAGGGGGTGGGGGGGGAAGTACAGGGTAACCATTAATTTAAGCTTTTGCTTTCTGAAGGTCCCTTAAGATTGCTTTTTGTTCTCTTCGCATAACTTCATGAATTTTGCATTGCTGCTACAGAAATTATGATAAAATTAAAAATACTAAATTGCTGTCATCTCTCCTTGTGCTGTAATGTTGAGATAATGTTGTAATGTTGTGCCCAGAAGTGCTCATCCTAGATAGTCTTAATGCAAATGTGAAGGGGCTTTTGGTGAGACATTTACATGAAGGATCCAGATGTCTGGAGTTGTATATAAAAATCTACGTTTGCTAATCTCTTAGGCATTGTAGAAGGTATTTTTTAAAATGAATTTGTGAGAAATAGGGAAAGATGGAATTTGTTAAACTAGTCTTTCCCCAGTATTGCAGCGGTTAGAGAGGTGCTTCTTGAGCATGTAGGAATCAAAGTTCATTTTATTTGCTTTATAAGCATTAGATTATTGGTGTATTTGCATGTTTCCAAGGGCAATTCCTTTTTGTTGTAGGCATTTGTATGTTTTTTAGAAAGAAATACTAAAAATACCTTATTTTTAAAAACCCTGTCTGCATAATTGTGGTCATGACATCTTAAACTGCAGTTTGTCAAAAACTTGAAGTTAATTTGTGGTGCAGCCTTGCATTTTTTCAGTGTTTATGGACTGTCTCACTAACGTGCAAACTCCTTAAGCTGTAGCAGGCCAAAATAACTGGATATTTGTGTATTTGGTTGAATATTTCAATCCATATATAGGTTCTCTATGCTTTCTTAATATTTGTTTTGAAAAAATTCCTTAAAAAACCATAAATCTTTGAAAGGCAATTAAAAGAAGAGAAAGACTTCTGTACAACTGTAATAAGAACTGATATTAAAAATGGCATGAAATACTTTCCCATAATTTTTCAGAACCATATCGAACTAAATACATTAAAATATCAAAATATTTTGGATAAATGGGTTTGAATTGTGTTCTGTGCTTGGATGTTGCACTTTGCAGGAATTTGATTCAACCCCACTGATTACATCATAGTAATGTTTGAGTCTTTTTTCTTTTTCTTGGGAGGAAAAGGAAGAACTACAAGCATGCTGTAGCATAGTTTTGTAGCTCTTTACCTTCTCAGAAGTGGCTAAGTTAATAAACCATAGGAAGAGGAGCATCGATTTAACCATCATTGACATTTGAAAAATGTGTTTATAAAGAATTATTTAAATTTTATTTTTGAGTTGTAACATGACAAATGTTCTATGAATCTAACCAATTTAACCTCTAATAAAACAAACTGTTGTTGACTTTAAAATATTCTGTACCGCTAATATGTTTTTTTTTTCTATCAATTCCTTTCTTAATTGATCGCTCTGTTTACTCCTGCCTCCCATGGCAGTCTTTTCCCTGTAAAAGGACCGATCTGTCTAAGGTAGAGAAATTCAATTTCTATATATTGATTGCCATGTCCGCATGTAGTTAACTTGCAGAGGCTATGCTAATCATTTATCTGTCTTGTTTAACTTTACTTTTTAAATAGTTTTTTTTTCCCCCCCAGAAATTCATTTACTTTTCTGTTTGTACTCGTGTCAGACAGCATGATATCTAATTTGTAACCCTAATGAAGGAAATATTTTCTGTTACTGTAGAAAGTAGTTTTATAAAACTCTTGATTTGTACCATTGTTATAATCTTCACTGAATTGCATCATATCTTCCTATTTTTTGTGATACTCATGAAATAACTTTTTCATTGTGTTCTTTTTTTTTAAATCAGGCTAGAATTTGAGAGACAACAACGAGAGGAGCTTGAAAAATTAGAAAGTAAAAGGTAATATTCTCTGTGGTCTTTACGCGTGTGTGTGTGTGTGTGTGTATGTACACATGTTGCAGACATTTAAATCATTACTTTGGAATCACGGTGTTACTCATCAAGCAGAGGATCCTGATATAAATAAATTTGTTTTTTGTGTCTTCTATGAAGATTTTGGTTATTTTCTTGAACTGTTCTTTCTTATTGATTAGTAACAGATAGACAAGCTGAATTGTAGCTAACTGTGATCTTTAGTAAAAAAAAAAAAAAAACCACAAAGGTATGAGGAGGGTAGATTATACAAATGTAATATATTACTCTCGCTTAATTTTCATACTTAGTACTTAATTTTCGTGGTATTATTTTGAAAGATGGAAGATTACATTCTTTATTCAGATCTTTTTTTTATGGTTTAGTTGCCTTTGGATTGAATCTTGAATGTAAAAACTCACATGTTAAACTGCTTCTCTTAAATAAAGCTGTCTTGCTGGTATGGGCATACCAATCATACTCATCAGAACATTATTTCGAAATCAGTTTGGTGTACAAACGAATGTGGTGTTGTCAGCTGGCAACCTGAGCTGACTGTTCTGGCTCATCATACCTGCTAAGATTTTAGAAGTGATAGCTCTCACCTTGTTGCAGATCACAGCATTGATTAGATTCATAAGCTAAAAGACACTTTCTGCCATCTCAGCTTTAGACTGCGTGCTCCATTTTGAAAGAGCTGTATATATAGTTGGACTAAGTTAAGTGAACTCAGAAAACCCCTGAAACTCTGAAGCATTAGAAGATGCTATTCAGAAAACGATGCAACAGAATCACTAATATTTATCCTCTTTGTTATGTTGATAGGATTTGAATTCATATTGCACTGAAGTTTCTTCGTTTATGCTTTAATTTATCTGACTTTAACTTCTCACAAAGTAACCAAATGACTTGCAGGTTGTCTCTACATCTATTCAGGTGATTGTATTACGGGGATAACGGTGACCTTCAAGTCTCAGTCTGTCCTCATTTGGAATGCCCTAGAACCTTTAAACGAGAGATTGTACAGGACATAATAATTTGTCTTCAAGTAATTTCTCTCTCAAATATGTCTGTTCCTAATGTTATAATCCTGTTTATCAATAATTCAGTTGGGCTCACCTAAAGAGAAGACATTGTTTTAAATCATCTGTTGGCTTAAATTTGGGGAGGTAAATTTCTAATCAAGTCCTTTTATGCAAGTTTGTGTACATGAGAATGTATGTACATACAAAAATATATGTATTTACTCTTCACTGTGTGCATGAATGTGTTCTATCAATATTTTTATTGGATTTGACAGAACTAATGCAGTCTAATTTTCTACTAACATGAGTACTATATACCATGTCTTCCTCTAAGTTCATATGTCCATAACTTTTTATGTTGAAATACACGATATGAATCTCTTTACCATTTGTCTCGTGCGTTGAGTCACTTCCAAGCAATGTAAGTTCTTAACCTGTGGCAAAACAGAACTATTAAAAAAGAGAAACCGTTACATATACTGCAAAATCCTTGTCCAAGCCTTTTTAACTTCTAAGGGATATGTTGTCTTTAGAAAAAAAGAAAAGTTTGAAATGTTGTATGTAAATGTTTTACTGTAGGAAACAAATAGAAGAAATGGAAGAAAAACAAAGGTCTGACAAAGCAGAACTTGTAAGAATGCAGCAAGAAGTAGAGTCACAGCGTAAAGAGACAGAAATAGTACAGCTGCAAATTCGAAAACAGGAAGAGAGTCTGAAACGGAGAAGTGTTCACATTGAGAGCAGGTTAAAGGATTTGCTGGCTGAAAAAGAAAAATTTGAAGAAGAGAGATTACGGGAACAACAGGAGATAGAGCTTCAAAAGAAAAAGCAGCAGGAAGAAATTTTTGCCCGAGTCAAAGAGGAATTGCAGCGGCTACAAGAACTTAATCATAATGAAAAAGCGGAGAAAATGCAGATTTTCCGTGAACTAGAAAAACTTAAAAAGGAAAAAGATGAACAGTATATTAAACTGGAATCAGAAAAAAAGAGACTTGAAGAACAAGAAAGGGAGCAGGTGATGCTGGTGGCTCATCTAGAAGAACAGCTTCGAGAGAAGCAGGTCATGATAGAGCTCCTGAAGAGAGGGGATGTACAAAGGGTTGAAGAAGACAAAAGAGATCTTGAAGATATTAGAGAATCTCTTTTGAAAGTCAAGGAAGCCCGATCTGAAGGTGATGAAAACTGCGAAGAGTTAGAAAAAGCACAGCATGATTTCATAGAGTTTAAAAGGAAACAACTGGAACAGTTGACTATTTTGGAAAAAGATTTAGTTCAACAAATGGATCACCTAGAAAAGGAAATAGCAGATGAAAGAGCAGCTCTGGAACAGTTAAAATTTGCACATGAAGAACATTTAAATCTCAAGAGAGATGATGAAAACTTTGTGGATGCTGTACTCAAGGCTGAAGAATTTGACAAGATAAAGACAGCGGAGTACAGGCTCCAATCTAAAGTACGCCAGCTTGAGTACCTGAGGAGTAATCATTTGCCAGCTCTGCTGGAAGAAAAACAAAGAGCTTCTGAAGTCCTGGATAGGGGCTTGTTAGGGTTAGATAATACTCTCTATCAAATAGAGAAAGAAATAGAAGAAAAAGAAGAGCAGCTTGCCCAGTATAGAGCTAGCACAAATCAGCTGCAGCAGCTTCAAGAAACCTTTGAATTCACAGCCAATGTAGCTCGTCAGGAAGAAAAGGTTCGGAAAAAGGAAAAAGAAATCCTCGAATCAAGGGAAAAACAGCAGAGAGAGGCGCTGGAGCAAGCTGTTGCTAAGTTAGAAAGGAGGCACTCTGCTTTGCAACGTCGTTCGACGATAGACTTTGAAATTGAAGAGCAGAAACAGAAGCTTGCCACCTTGAACAACAGCTGCAGCGAACAGGCAGGTCTGCAGGCTAGTCTAGAAGCTGAGCAGAAAGCCCTTGAACAAGACCGAGAACGGTAAGTGTAGTGGTAGCTTCCATTTATTAGAAGCTATTCACAAAAAGCTAATCGTTTTATACCTTAGATGTCGAGAGAGAGACTTGTTTGTGTCCCATTATTTGAGTTTCTTGATGAGTTTCACGTAGTTTACCCAGAATTGAAACTCTGTATTGCTTTTTAAAGGATTCTTGCTCACTCATTAGTTTCTGTTGTGTTCGGATACTTATCCCCATCCTCAGCAGTATAGTATTTGCATTAGCCATCACAGTACTTAAATAAATTGTTTTACCTATTTAGAAAGCTCAGCCAACCTTACGTTCTGCCGTTACAAAAACATGTACCATCTAACAACTTTTTTCTCAAAATATTAATATATAACATTTTGTTTCTTTATTAGTAACAAGCTAGATGTTTGATCAAGATTTGGAGACTGATAGTTACAGTAGACTGCCAACTGTCTGTCTCAACTGATGATGTACTGAACACTTCTGGTATTCAAAGTAAACAGGTGTAATATATTTAATTTTTTGTTACTGGTTTCAGGGCTAAATAAAATAGACTAGCCATATATCCATGTAAAATTTGATGGTGGTTTTTAAGCTTATTGGAAAATACAGAGAGGCTTTAATACAGCCCTATGTGATGACAAACCCTTTTAGGTACAGAAGCAATGTCATCAGTTATACACGTGATACCTGGTAGCATAACATTCAGCCTAAGTATGGGAGGCTCAGAGAAGTGATTCAGGTAAGGAAGGATCTTTCGATGTGGAAGAAGAGGAAGAAATCTTTTGTTTTATTTTTGGCCTAAGCAAAAATCTACTGGGATAATTGCATTTAATCCATGCAGTATGGAAAAAGGGCAGAATTGCCCTTTTTAAATGTGTTGTCTGATTTGCTAATACTAGAGCTTTAAAACCTGTGATTATCGGTGAAACAATGAAATGTTTTTTCTTGAGGTAGCATTTGTCTTTTTTTTTTAAATATTCCACTAATTATCTGACTCTTCTTTCATAAGCCCTTCAAACAGATGCTTGATTAGAAAAACCACCTAAAAAAAAGAAACTTGCCTATAGCCAAATTGAAGAGCTCTTCTGTATCCTTTTCCTTTTATACCATTACCAGAACAGAATAGTTCCTTTCTATACCCTCTGTAGAGGTCACTTTTTCAACATTTAGACGTACCATTGTATGGATTTTATTTAAATATTTTCAATACTGATTTATCATTTTGTCGTGGATATTGCCATTATTTTTCATAATTGTCTTGAACATAAAATCTCATTTTCTACACTAAGCGTCTTGCTTGACTAAAGTAAGCTATAAACAACTGGAGGTTCCAGAAAAAATAGGCAGCTTAGCCCTCAAGAGATTACTGGGTTGTGTGATAAGCGAAAAAATATGTTGTCAGCTACAAGACTGAGGTTTGGAAAAGATACCAAGGAAGTGAAAAGGTCTCTTTTTTCCTTGTTGTTTTTTTCTTGTTTACTTTAAAGTCCTCTTGCACAAACTAAATAAAACTTTGAAGTCTTTCAGTGAATTGCCCAGGGGCCTGAATAATTCAATTCAGAAAGTTTTTATGAATGTTGAGGCAGAAGAAAATCTTAAGATACATGACAGTATGTTAAATGTTTCAGGCTACTTATCGCTCTTGTGTTTGAGTTTACACTTCACAGTGCACAATGTCTTGGGCACTATAGTAAACGTATGAATTGTATATGTTTCTTGTTGTTTATATGGATACCATTATGTGATGATGTGCTCTGGTTCAGATCAGTGTTAACTCTCTGAAAATGTTTAAATGCAATATGCATTTGAAATGCTCTATGAGCGTAAGTCCATCATAACTAGATAAATGTTTTTTTTCCAGTTGGAATAATACGTTAGCTCAAATTCTTTAACCTACAGGGATGACCCCCCAAAACGATAACTTGAAGTTAACTTATACTGGAATAATACATACACATTTTGTCTTTACTGGCAGAGGTTTGTGGCAATAGAATGAACATAAAGCAACTTCAACTTCAAAGTCATCTTTGCGACAACGGGATGTATTGCTCACAAGTGGCAAGGTGCAGTTTAGTGTACTTACTGGTGGATGCATCACACAGCTGGATAAGTTTATAGCTGTAGGAAGTGATATCTTTTGATAGTAGGATGTTTACAAATCAAGAGATAAGCTTTGTTCCTTTTAATGTAATTCTGATTTTTGTGGTTAAATTGATTTTCCATAGATGCAAACACTCTCCTATATCCATCAGCCATCTCCCATCCGCTTTCCCTCAGGATGCAAGATTGTTTTGCTGCTAATCACAAGAAACAGATGGCTTCTGGCAGTGCAGCAAAAAGTACTCTAAAAATGAAGTAACAATTCAGCCTGCTTTACTCCAGCCTAAGCCTCAGCATTTGTAATCTCTTTAATTTTCTGGTTTAACCTCTAGGATGGAATAAAGTAGTTGTATCATTGTACTTCAATTTAGATATATGCAATTGTAGGGTAAGTGGTAGAATTCCAACTTTGCATAGTTTCTCCTGCTTTTGCAGGAACTTCTTTTTTCTTTTATTCTTTAATTTTCAAGTAACCCCTAGAAAAACAATTACCTTTGCAGACAAAAGTTGTAATGGAAATGGGAAAGATTATTACTGTGTTATTAATCTAATCTCAGCTACATTATGAGTGAAAAGCGTGTTCTGCAGATTACTTTGTTATAATACAGTTTAATTTGACTAAGTGATAAATGTTGCAAGAAGTGCTTCTTATTTTATACTAGATGCCTCAGGCATTTTCAGTCAAAAATATGGTATCCGATTTTACATATTCTATTCTGTGCATAAATCTGGCTGGTATGAAATTTATTTGTTAAAGAAAGTGCGGAGGTTTCCATTTCAAAAGTTGATTTATTACGCATGTATAAAATAAATACTAGATGTTTTATTTTGTGCGTAAATTTTCAAAAATGTATATACAGACAGAAGGAATAACTGGAAAATAAGATTTATGTATAGTACAGAATTTAAAAATTTTCTTATAGATATGTTTTGCCACATCATTGTTTTATGTTGTCCTTGGTTTTTTTGGATTAGTGCTGTATTTTGAGGTTTTAACACCCACTCCCCCACCCCACCTCCCCCATTTATTAATTTATTTCACACTGGAAGCTAATAACTGAGGTCACTGATAGTTAGGAAAGTTTATTCAAGTGATCCTAATAGACAGGTTCAGTCTTATCAATTAATATTTTATGTGCTGTTAGATACCTTTTGCATTGGAAGTTATTGAAGTTGTTTTATTTAACTTAATACTGCTGTTGTAATGTGTTTTTGAGCTGTTTTTCTATCTAAATATGCTATATATTTTATATTTTTATATCTTCATAAGTACTAATACCTACAATCTTACATACATGTATCCCAGTGTAAGTACAGTACTTCCCATAACAGCTATGGGAATCAACTTTAAAACAAAGCGAATTACATTTTAAGATCTCTTTATAGCCTGGATCAGGAAATTCAGCAGCTGAAGCAAAAAATATACGAGGGTGATGGTGGTCAGAAAGGAAATCATGGAACATTAGAAGAGAGACTCTCCCATAGCACTTCCCCTACCAGCCCAACAAAGCCACAGTCACCCGCTGCTCCACTCGTCGATGATAGGTAGGTAACCTGCATTCCTCCAATATTCTGATATGAATGCAAGCAATAGCTTTAGAAAAGAAATATTTTGCAAGATCATTCTGCCAGGGTTGGATTGTAATTAAATACTGTCATTGTGCTTAAAGACTAGTCTGGAAATAAAATGAATTGGTTGTATTTTCCTTTAAATAGCCAACAGGCTAATCTGTTGCTCCTGTGCAGTTTGTTTTAGAATAGAGGTTTGTGAAACTGTAGACTTAAATATATTTAAATGTTTTTTGTGTTTACAGTTACTGGTCTGTATGGTATTGCTTTATATACACTTAAAGCAACAAAGTAAATGAAATTGTCTTAAGCCGTTTTTAATAGGGCAGCTGTCTGGTATCGCTTAAAATCTATTTCCTCTCTGTTCTTTTTACACTTATGCATGCAGTTGTTAGTATCAACTCTTGGGACATTCGTTCTGTTTGAAGACCAAACCTTTGTTAGCCCCAGTTGCCGATATAGCAAAAGTGATAAAAGCAAGCCATTAAGTAACTAAAGATGCAACCCCAGCCTTCTATTTCATCTTCATCTCTCTTACCTTCAGTGCCACTAGTATGTAGAGCTGTACACATAGCAGTGGCTTAACCTGTGGTCCATTAAGTTGTCTAACTGTGATAACATTGTTAACCTTTGCCTATTAAATGAACACTTGCTCAAAAGTCCATGTTCCTCAAGGAGGGATAAAACTGGTCTAACATTAAGCCTGCCAGTTAAGAGTTGTGCAGTACTTAGAGTTCATAAGCGTTTCAAAGAGCCCTTTAGCCTGTCTTGATTTTTATCTAAGAGTATTTTTTTTTAACTTTTCTATATCTTGAAGGATAAATGCCTTTATTGAACAAGAAGTGCAGAGAAGGCTCCAGAATATTCATCATAAAGCTGAGGATAATGATATTAGCCTGTCCTGGTCTACAGAAAGTTTAAAGGTGAGCAGAGATGAGTAGGAAATCCTCACCTTCAATGCACCATGTCTAACCACTGATTTAGTTTTGTTGTTCAATAATTTTCATGTTTTCCTATGTTTACTTAATTTCAATTTACCAAAAAAGTAAACAGTAAATCAGGGACATCAGTTTTAGATTGCACTCGTCTTTTTTTTCCCAGTGGCTGTTTTATGTTGTATTCCATTTTTTTGCAGGACAGTGTGTAAATGGCAATAGGAAGCTTGCGGATAAATCTTCATTTTATGTCTGTAAAATACATTTATAAAATTCCATCCAGAAGAACAATAGTTGTTTATACTTGCAAACAAATGTTCATTTAAAAACTGGTGATCTAATTCATCCAAAGACTGGGTTGATTGACTTCTAAGCCAGTGGCTTAATAAATATCAATAAGAAAATAGTTATTTTTGGCTATTAAAAAGAATGTCTCTTCCTATAACTACTTTTAAATGAACTTATACAAGAAAGGCGCTCTCTTTAATAATCACCTATACCTTTTTTGTTCTTAGGATAATGAGAGGCTTAATAATGGCACTGTTCAACGCAAGCTGAAGTATGAGGTAGGTCATAATTTGTCAGAATGAAATGGTTGTCTTAAATTATGGCATGCCCTGTAATTAAATTTCTTAATGTTTAGCTCCATAATTAGAATTTTGAATTCACAGCATGATTAATGGCTAATAGAGACAGCAATGTATTTTGCCAGCTGGAATTAGTGATTTTTTTCAGATTGGGCATAGCTTTTTCCTTATTTGAAAGGTGTTGTGTTATTGTGGATGTTTCTTCCTTGTTTTGTCATGGTTCTTAATCTGGAACAGTATCCCTTTCCTCATTTTTAGAGGATAAAAGCATTTAATGAGGACAGATTGTCTGAATTCAGAACACCACTTCGCATTTTTGACTCACAATGAACTCACTACTGTAAGGGTGTCTATAATATTATCAAGTAGCACCAGGCAAATTTGCCTATGTCATGAAGGATTCATACATGTATTTTTAAACTGATGCTTAGCCCCCTGCCACTGTATTTGCTTGCCTAACTTTTGCTTGAACCATGGTTAATTACTTGTCTTGGTGAGTAAATCCTAAATACCTTTATGGATTTAAACCTTAACAGTAGGAGGGTTGCAACAGCTCTAATTTGGACTTTTTTTGCCTTTTACATTGTTATTTTTGTGTTGGACTTTTTAGGCTACCTTGGGTAGTATAGGATTACTTTTTTGTGCACGCGTGGCAAAATAATAAAGGGCTTATAAATTTCTGCATCACCCTTTGACTTTCCTGTGGTTTTCGAGTAAAGCAAGTATAAACCAAGTGAAATGGATACTGTACAATGGAAAAGCAGTGGTGGGCTGGGAAGATCAACCATTCCTGAATCAGACCTCAATCACTTCTGTTGGATTTTCTCTCTCTAATTTTGAGAGATTGTACAATGATTGTACCAGTTTTGAATGATTGAACAAACTTAATCAAAATCAATCCTCAATTTAAGCAATATTCAAATCAGAAGGTTTTATAAAGACGTTTCTATTTTCTTCTTTTGAAATTTTTAACAGAAAAGTCAACAGTGGCAGCCACATGATGGCTTTCCATTTATGTCTAAAGATGTCAATTGTGCTTCTGAGTTGTGTGGAGAAAATGCAGGAATAAGAGACCAAAAGAGACAGAAGGAATATACAGAGATGTGGGATTTGTTTTCCAATTCTGGAAGAATCTCCTTCCCTTTTACATCCGAGAAGGCATTTGAGAATGAAAGGAGTAATTCAGAACAGGAGAGCTTTGCTTGTCGTTGTGACATTGAAAGTAGTTTCATTCACTCTGAAAATATTAAGACTTTAAAGAGTAAGAATGTTCCTTATCAGAATGTTTTATCTACTTTACAAAGTCATGACTTAAATAATGCGGCTTATTCGCTCTGCAAGGTTGAAAATTTCAATCATTTTGATGATAAAATAATGACTTCTCGGGATTGTGACAGCTCAAGAACTGAATCTGATTGTTCCCACTTGAAGCAGTTGTCTCCTGCAGAATCCTTAATGGGTGCTAATGAGCAGGCTGGCTTTAACAGCATATCGTGCCTTCTCTTTTCTCAGTCTAATGTGCATTCTGAAATAAAAACTTGTAAAGAAAACAGCCCATTTAAGACAGTGCACCCGACAATCGAAGACCAATCTAGTAATTCTCAGCTTCCCCCCCAAAAAGGCCCTGATTTGATTTCTTTTAAGTCAATAGCTTCTCATTTTGGTATGAGACCAGAACACACTTATGGTTTGGGATATCTTTTCAGTAAGCTTTCCTGCCTTTACAAAGACACCAGTAGTCAGCTGCTCAACAGTACAGTGGTTTCTAAACAAATTAAGGAGTTGGGAAGTCTGTGTGACAGAAGTGAGAGATGCGCACAAGCGGTATCATTAATAAAAAATCTGCCATTTATAAGGAACTTGCAAGTAAATGTATTCTTCAAGTCAGATACGAATCAAGACATGTCCCACTCTACTGATGACGCCAAAGCTCATACTGAAAATGTCATTCAGCCTGAATCCCCTGTGCAAGAGGCTATCACAATGTGTGTAAGCACAGAAATCTCCGATGCCTGTGTGAGAAAGCCCTCTGAAGGATTTGCATGCTGTTGTAAAAATGAAGAGCTGGAAAACAGTCTTGTGTTAAGACAGAAATTTGTGCATTTTCCTGATGTCTTTTTCAAGCTTCAGGTCTGTTCTCTGGAAAAAGTGCTGGAATTTTTGACCTGTGCCTTACCTCAAATTTGTATTAGAACGGAGGAGTTGAAAGGTGTATATTGGCTCGCTGTTGGCACTTGCAAAAAACCTGATCCAGAACCTGCTTGCTTGCTTTTGTTCAGCTCTGTTCTGTATGTTGTTGTTTCGTCAGTCAAACAAGACGTCTGTCAGAGTTCTTTGGCAATGTTTCATGAAGTTCCCATCGTCACGATAAAGGAGATTCAAGTTGGCTTTGCTGGACAGAGTATTAGTCTTCTGTGTTCTGCTGAAGATGATTTACTGACAATATTTACCTATAACAGACACTTCACTCAAAGAATTTGCCATGACATAATGAGCATTTTGATTTCTACAATGGATGATGCCGTTTATTTAAATCACCAGCTCTTGAAAGATGATTTGATGCAGATTTCGCTTGACTGGACATCAGAAGTAAATGACTTAGTTTTTTCAAATGGAGTACGATTGTCCTGTAAATTCAGAACTCTATTAGCTGATCTGGCTTACTTACTCTATAAAAATATGGGAAGTATTAAACCTTCATTAGGTGACATTCACGTACTGCTATATACCACAGTGAAAATAGACTGTGCTAAGCAGACTGTGTATAGATCTCTAGTTCTTACGACTACTCATATAGGTCTCTTAAGGGAAAATAATGTCTTTTATGCTACACCTAACTTTTTGGATGCTTCATGCCAGCGATCACAATTTGACGGCCTTCAGTTGTACAGTTTGAATGATATCCGATGTGTAGTTTTGCCAGACAAAGAGAATTTCACAAAAATTGAGCTTGTGTTCTCTAGAAGGAGCAAGGTTGGATCTGATTCAGGAATTGGTTTTTCTAAATACTGTGAAAAAGAAATAAATACTCAACTGCCTGTCATCCCATCAATTCTTCAAAGCAGTTTGCATATCCCTTCGGAAATCTGGAAATTAACATTCAGTTCAAGTGAAGAAGCCATTTGGCTAATTATGCATCTGACTAGGTGTTGAAATCCAAATACGTTTAGATACATTCAAAAGAAGAGGCTAATGAATATTGATAAAATCTTTTTTTTTTTTTTTTTTTTTTTTTCTTTTTTAAATCGATAAGCAAAAGAGTCCTTTGAGCCTGTTAGGGAATACTGTAGAGTGTGTACACACATCTTAGGAAAAATCACCCATCATTGTGGGTCTCTAATATGCTGTACATAAATTTCCTTGGGAAAGTGAGGAAATGAAATGTTTCTATCTTATGTAGTAGGTGGATCAAAACTATAATTACAGCTGTGTCTTCTGATTTCCATTTTGGCTGTTGTTTTTGGCTCCCTCCATCTCCTATCTGTCTTCATGAATGTCTTCTCCATTCCTCCTGGATTGCCTTTTACTTAATCTTTCTGAGTATCTTTGTTTTTCATGCTTCACATCTGTTTCATGCCCTTGATCTCAATATTTCAAAACATCTGCAATATTTTTTTGTCTGAACTGTAAGGTGTGTTTAGGTTCCTATGGCACATTCATTGTATGCTCTTAATAATAAGGATGTTTATAGCTTTCATACTTACAATTTTGGGAAGAATAGCATTGACAATTCTCTTCTGCTTTGGAGTTTTGCATTAAGAATTATTGCACTCTTGCATTAAAGTTTGTCGCAAGTGCAAAGGGAGTTGTGTTTTGGCTTATTATAATCGTGTTAGCCGAGTTACCAGGAATTGATGGATTTGCCATATCACTTTTCCCCTGGTTTGTCCCCTTTGCCTAGAGCCAAGAGAGTGTAGACTGCGTGGAAGCAGTGAAACAGAACAAGAAAAATGCAGAGAACATCCAATGCTCTTCTTAGATTTCCACCACCCCTCCTTTTCTTACAGGGAAGCAGTGCATGGCTTTGTTAAGTCATTCCTATTTATTTTGTCCAAGTAGTTAACTTGTGCTCCCCCACAATAGACTAAGTTTTTGTGTTCCCTTGATGTGAGTGTTTAAGGAAAATGTGATGTGAAAATGAACCCAGTTGAAGGGTGTAAACAGATGTTGGTTGTGCTTTAAATAGCGTTTTGACCCTTGGTCATCCTACTATACCTGTGGCAAGACAAACGTGTTTGGGGTTTATCGTCTGTGTACTCGTTTCTCATGCTGTTAAATGGATAGTTAGCAACTGGGGATACTGCCTGACGGATGGTGTAAATTTATCCCTAGAGTTCTCTGCATGCAATGTGCCCCTTTTTCTTCTTGCTTCCTAATGGGGTTGGTGGTGCTGTGAGATTGCATCTCTTGCAGTCTCTTTAATATTACATTCCAAGAAATAATGGAACTATTGAATATTAGTGAAAGACTTCCATTAGTCGAGGCTTGCCTTTACCTTAGAGCAATGTTACTCTTTACCCGTTACCCCTGTCAGATGTTCAAATAATAAATAAACTGTTGTCTCCCATCGTTTGTTTCTTCCCTTGTAAAGGGAACTGAATACCTTTTGAATCCTGTTGCTTGAATGTGCCATCTGCCTTGTTTGAGGAAGATGGTCCTTGGCACAAAAACAGTGGTATCTAATCTGAAATTCTAAATTCTGTAAGCATATTGCCAGTAGAGGTGCAATCTTCTACTAGACAGAGTTAGACTTCAGTCTCTCTACTAGTATACGAACATTTCCCATTTGTTCTTACCATATGTTAAGACAGGATAATGTAATTCACGTGGGATTTAAAAAGAAATAACTTACATTGGATGGGGAAGTTGTGTCTGGAAGGATGAATGCTGATTTGGATAGAGAATTATGTGGGGTTTTTTTATCATAACAAAACTTTCTACTACCTTAAGAAAGTCCAAAGATGAGCAAAATGTGTCACGTTATTTTGAGGTACGGTTTTTGTTTTTAACAAAGAAAGGATATACAAATATCTCACAGAACATGGAGTAGGCAGAGTAGTTATGAGTTGGAGCGTAACCTTGTGCCAGTCCAGGTCAAGAGTGGCTCCCTCATTGACATCACCAAGGCATTTCTTCTGATGAAAGTTAACATTGAGTGGCACTATTTGGGAGGACTGTCTTAATCACAGCTGTTAAATGACAGCAATCTCTGCAAATAATTCCTTTTCAGATTATACCCCAAAGCTTAAATATTTGTGCATGTTGTGTTCCAGATAACATGGTTTTCCTCTTCTGTATTTGTTTTCAAATCTAACTTGATGAATATTCTGCACTTTTATGAAAAAATGACTTCGCATCAATATCTTTTATTCTACTGTAAATGAAACATAACATAATGATAGATGTTTATGACTATCAAAGCATTATTTAATGTATTAGGGTGTGTTTTCCCCAGTACTTTGTGTTTGAGATTATTTTCCTCTCTGACTATTAGCTGTTTGTAATAGTTCTCTGAAAATGACTGCCAATAAATTATGTGTTGACAGAGGTGGCTTTAAGAGTGACTTTATAGTTTTATTGTTGTTTTAAAACAGATGATATTATTGTCAAGGCAATGAACTCCTCTTTCCCCCAAGGAAAGAATTGCTTACATTTCTACGCTCGAGAAATGAGTTTTAGTTGAAAAGCCAGTAACCTGGGGAGAAGTGAAAGAAGGGCAAAATGGAGAGGAGAAAATATTTGCTGTGTAAACAAAAGTCACTAAAAGTATTTTTCCATTCCAAAGCAAACTTTTTTTGTATTTTCACTAAAAAAGTAAGTTTGTGGAAAACACCTAGATAAAGTCAGGTAACTGGAACTAAAATTCACTTTCTTTGTGTTTTCTTTTTCACTTCTCTTAATGCTGATGCGAAGGGAAATGACATTGGCATTTATAATTGACGAGTAATGAAATAACAGCCCTTCCTTCTCGATAGCCAGGTGAGGATGCCAAGAAGCTGTCTGTAACAAACAGCAGAGAGGCTTTTATGAATGAGTTTCAAACTTTTCTCCAGCTCTTACACAGTATCACGGGTACTGGGAGTCACCAAGAGTTGCTACGGAGAGACCAAATGTCAATGAGCAGAAGCGTGAGCCGCATTCACGTGTGGAGATAGTGTTGGTCAAGGCTGAAGAATTTTGACCCAGCAACATGTCCTGTGGTAGTTGCTAAGGGATTGAAAATGAATGTTGAGAATACAGCATCACTAAGTACAAATATATAACATGGTCATAACTTTAAAGTGATAGTTTTTCAATCTTTTTTTGTTACTAACTTGTCATGGTGCTGTTATTTTTGAAGTACAAGTTCATTAAGCTTTTCAGACTGAATACATTCAATTGAGAAAGCGGAGGACTTCCTAAAAGGCGGTTTCTGTACTTATTCACTGTAAATGCTTATGCTACTTTTGGACACAATCCCTGCAAAGCATTAATCTTTTTTGCAAAAGTATTTTATTTTTGACATAACTTCAGAGTTACAGATTCCATCTGCTGTTAGTCAGAGGAATGTGCCCTCATTACAAATACCTTGTTAGACTTTTTTGTCAAGACCATGAAAATTTATTATAGTTGAGTTTTCTGTTAATTAGAGGTGATTTAAAGAAAATAGTAGGAAACTGTTCTGACAGTGGGTTACTATGCTATCTATACCCTATTTAATTATAGAATGAGTTTGGATTTAGAAGTCTAAGATCTAGGCAATTTCTGAATTGCCTCAATCCCCTGCAGCTTTGCACGATATTGTAAACAAGTTTGTTATATAAAGACCTACAAAAAGTATGGCTGGCTATGAAGGCTTGATTCATATGTTTATTTTTTCAGAGGGTTAATACAAAGTCTTCTGCCTTCCTTTGTTTTTGATATCTAAGCTGAAAATGCCTTTTCAAAGAAAAAGCAATATTTTTGAAGACACTTCACCTCAATTTTTTCATGCATAACAAAATGCTAGGGCTTGCTTATAAAAGGTGATCCACTTTGTTTCCAAGTAATTCCTTCATTTTTGAAATAATTTCTGCCTCCTCCATGCTCTCTTTCCCTGCTCTTCTGGCCAAGAACACTTTCTCATTTTTAGTGAAGTTCTTTTCTTTCTTTCCTTATGTAGTGATTTTGGTTTTCCTTTGTTCTCCTTATTTGGTATGCACATGAAAGCGGATGGTCTGTCGTTCTCTGGGAGCAAATCCAGACGACCTAAAGGATCCAATTAAAATTAGTATTCCACGCTATGTCCTGTGTGGGCAGGGAAAGGATGAACACTATGAGTTTGAAATAAAGGTAAGTGTTTTTCAGTTGCTTCTCCTTAACGTTTGGGTTCTCTCTACACATGTTGCTTGCATTTGTACAACAGTAACGTCATAGTAGCAATAATAATAGAAAAATGCTTTTTGTTTAAAACCAAATAGTTCCCAGTTTGCTCTCTCCAGCCGTCAGTGTGCACTGTGACAGCGTCACAGTTAGCAAAGATGAAAATGGCAACTTGAAATGCACCTGAGAATCTGCATATTCCAGAAATCACCTTACTAATCCCAAGGAAACGTAGTTTTTGTTTCTGCTAACTGCAATTTTTGGTTCTGTCTCTTTCCATTGTCTAAGTACTGCTAAGTAAGAGAGATTGTGAGAAGGCATGCACAATACAGGACACTATAAAGGCAGGTATTTTCCAAATGGATCGATTGTACAGAGGAGGTTGATGGTCAGACTCTTGGGGTGAGCAGTTCCAGATCCAATGTCAAATAATTCAGTTGAAAGTGTTGCAGAGATGAGGATTAAATGTATCTTGGTTATAGGAAAGCCCTTTATTGAGATGCGAGTGTCAGGTATAGAAAATTAGACTTGAAATACTCACCTGTAATAATGAAAGCATAATTAAAGTATTCTGCACATATCCACAACAAAGGCTTGATTCCTTTCTGGCTCTCTGTTGTTCTGATTCTTCCCACCTTGCTTTTCCAAGGTCTTGCTTCTCCAAACTGTTATCTGCTTCCCCTCCATTCTAGTGCCTTCCTCAGTTGATTTTCTGTGCAGAAATGCTGGAAAAAATGCATATTCATTATGTTTCCTCTGGTACTAAGCCAGTGTTTTTTTCAAAGCAAGATATGAAGTCTAATTGGAAATGTGCTCTCAGTGCATGTGGACATGTAGCATAACTGATGTACATGGCATCAGAGACAGAATTGGCAGCCTTCTCCATTGAATGTACTGCCAGATGCTTTAATAGCTGGTTTACGTTGGAGGAGTGACCTGCCCTCATGGTGTGCAGGACTGTGTTTGAACTGTGCTCACATTCTCTTTTGCAAAGGCTTTTACGAAGATGGGCAATCTTGGCTCTGTTTGAGCTAATTAAATTTTCATCTCGAGACACACTGCACAATTTGTGGATGGAATACTTGCTTTTGCCTTTTGAACTTTGAATTTCCTGGGGCCAGCGAAAGCCTAGAGCCAAAGAGGTGCTGAGAGAAGAGTTAAGTGCATACAAAACTTCCCCAAGGACTGTTCTAGCTGCCAACTATTTTCAGCAGATGGGATTTACAAAACTGGGTAATGGTTAGTGAAGGTAAATACGTAAAAAGGTATTTTCTCTTTTTAGTAAATTGGTGGATTTCTTTTCCACGTATTCTCCCTTCATCCCTAAAACCCCTGTAAAGCATCTGCAAGATCTTAGGATGAAGAGGCAGTTAAAGAGTATGTGCAGGAGGACTTGGACTTGCCTGGAAGGAAATGTAATAGAAGAAAAATGTTGGAAGGGGGTGGAATTTATAACCAGGAAAGAACAGGGTGCCCTGGCTAAGGGCGGTGTATATGGAATGGCTATTCTCTTCTGTCGTACTTGCCAGTACCATCTCTTCTCTCTCTCTCTCTCTCCTGTGCTACTTCTAGGCTGCCTCTGAAAGAAACTGCTGCTTAAATAACTGCTTTGATGACGTTCAAAGCAAAGAAATGGATGACATATGGGGTAGGGAATGGGCTATCACTTTAATATCACTTTAATACACTTTAAGTGTACTCCATTGCTGTCAACTTATTTAGAGCACTAAATATTTCTGTTGAAGGTCCTGTGGACCTTAATTTGGGGCAGTCTTTGGGATATTTCTTTTAGTTGTTCCCTTAGACAAACTGATCAAATGCTTATGCTTTTTCCTTTGCTTCCAGGTCTCTGTATGTCACAGTGGGTTGCTTTTGCTGTGGTCAGGATTTGGCTCCAAGCTACAGTCCACAGACTTTCCACAAACTTTTCTATTTTAAACCTTTGCCCTGCAGAGCTCCCAGCTCTACTTTGATCTGTATTAATCTTCAGCTGCTGTCACTTTTATTCTATGGGAAATCAGAATACATGGTATAGTGATTTTTTTGCCTTAAAAATCAGGAAAGTAGGAAGACAGGGTAGGGAGGAGAGAACGTGTACCTGTTTATTTCACCCCATCTTGATGGGTCAGGATACAATGTTAGTTGTTGAAATAATTCCTTGTTTCAGCCTTACTTTAATTTGCTCGAGTTTATGTTCAGGTGATCTCATATCAGAATATGTGTCAGTCTTGGGGAAGGGCTGGGGCATTGTTAATCTCATTTCCTTTGCTAGTTCCCAAATAAGCTTTCTTCACCAAGGTTCCTCTTGCTCTTGGGAAAATGGGTAGCTGACTTACCCGCATGTAACAGCACTTTGAAATCTGACAAAGGGATGAGGGATGATTCAATTGCGTGGTAAGACAGTCCCCAAACCTTTGAATCCTAGGTATCTCAGAAGTATTTTCTTCAGCAGATGTTTCTGGTCATTGTGTTTGTAGTTAAATCCTGGCATATTGCTGTATAGAGGAACAAATATAATAAATTTATGTATGTAATAAATATATGAATTTCTTCTTGTGACATGCAATTGTAAAGATTATTTCCTTTATATGTCAAAAGAGAGCAAGTTCCACTTTTCTTGGCAGCATTAAGGTCAGTTCATGAGTCTTTGAAGTCTAACATATCATCCAAAGATACTGTCTTGTAGTGTGGGTTCAGCATCTTGTCCATCTAGACGTATATAACTTTTGGGAATGAGCCAGCAAGGTGATCTGTCCACTCAGGTTCTTCTACTGGATACAGATCCTACTTTAAGATGTTGAGTGACTCTCATGAGACCCTATTGGAGAGAGTTCAAAATAGAAACAAAACCATCCTTTATTTTAGAGTTAAGATAGAACCTTCTGCTTTTGCAGCAAGAGATGTCATGGAGCTGTTTGTGCTGGTCTGCTATTAGGTATTCGGTATTAATAGATACGTTTCCACAAAAACTTCCATTTGAGCGACAGTTTTATATGTTGTCTTTAAAGATGTGATGAAACAGTAGTAGCTTAAGTCTAAACATATTTATGTTAGAGCAGAATTAGAGTACCAGAAAACTATTCTTGTATTCTCATCTTCCTTTCATGTTGTTGCGATATGCAGAATATTCAGACAAGGCTGTGCTAGAAACAGCATGTGGGAAGAGCTCTTCCATCGGTAAGGCTGTTGGCATCTGTCACAGACAGTGCCTGTGGTTGCAGGCCGCACCTAGGGAGGAGCAGCGAGGCAGCAAGGAAGGGCGAACTCCAGCTCACACAAAGGCACACAGGGTCTCCCAAGAGCAGGTGATGGAAGCAAAGCCTGGAATCAAGCACAGCCCTGCAAGGGATCTTCTGACAAGAGGAAAAGTTGTAGATAAGCCGCCTCATTTTTATTCAGCTTTCCCTAGTTGTTCTGAGTTGTTCACATTTTATTTATCCTGTTCGATATTCTTTCAAAACTGTCTTTTTCTTGTGTTTCAAAGCCTTCCAGTCATCTCTGATGATTTCTCTGTAGGAGAAGACCCAGGCAGATGCACCCCAAAGCAGTGCTTTTCTCCAGGTCTGGTCACAGTTCTGTTCAGCCAAGTGCTGTGGTGGGCCTGCTCAAAATGTCCATGTTTCTGTCAAACTTTCTTTCTGAGCTCAGTGGGCTATTGCAGAATTGGAGTAAAGCAGAAGCAGTGCTCATTGATAGTTCTTAAAGAAAATGATGCATGCCCCATGTCTACCTACATTAGAAAAAAGAAGCAGCCCAGTCTTCCCTCAACTCTATCAGATTAATACCCTCAATAGTGAATAAAAAAAGGTTCCAAGAAATTTTTAAGCAAGTTTTAGCTTTTCAGATGCTGTATTCATAGACAGTGTGAGGAACAGATTCAACAAGGGCCCTTTGGAGAAATATGAGTTCTCACAATTACTATAGACAGTTTAACCAGGCCAGATAAGTAAGGTGGGCATGTTCTGTTCTTTGATTGCTTCAGAATGAGGTGGAATATTTCTTTCTCCGCCCCCCCCGCTATGGTTTTACTTCTGTTTCTGTGGGGCAGAAGGGGAAGAAATTCTGTGACATGCTTTACAGTGAAATAAGTTGAAAATGTTTGTTATGTTATTTTCTGTCAGTTATCATGTAGAAGAAAAATTAAGGAGACAGGACTGTAGTATGTCCTTTCAAATTTGTAAGTTTTACATAGGAAATGGTGTGCTTGGATAAAAAACAGTCACAATTCTGAGGCAAGTCTAGAATCACCTAAGTACCCGTGTAAGAATATTTTGAAAATCTGTCTTACAGATTTATTCAACCATGTATTTTTCATTAAGAAAATATTTTAACTACTATGTTAGCAAATTACAAGTAAAAAGTAAAGGGCTTGTCAAATTTGCTTTACTTGCTACTGTTCTAAACATCTGCATATGTCTCAGTCCCGTATGTACAGAGCCTATATATTCTGTCATACAGGTTTTTTAAACGGGGGAAAAGAATCCCAGCCCAGATTAGCTGTAGAAGTAAAAGGCCCTGTTCTGGAAATGCTCTCGCTATGCCAGGTGCACTGCAATTCTCGTATTGATCCTAATAACATCATTGTTGAGCTTTGGGGACCGGTTAAGATTTGAATTCATTTTCCAATAATATCAGCAGTAACAGCAATAAAATTTTGCAATGCATTACTTGCTAGTCTCATTACAAGATTAGGAAGGCAAACGAAGAGGATGAGAGGGACCGAGTCTGGTCAAGCCAAGCCACCAGGGAATGCTCTAGACAAAATCCTTCAGTTCTTAGGCAGCACAGATAGATATGGCTTTGCTGTTTTCCTTCTCGTCCATCGCTAACAAGTTGTTTATTAAAGTTTGTAGAAGAAAGCTAATAAATAATTGGCTGCAGGCAATTTGATTTGGTGCAGTTTGGTACCACCCTATCACCTAGACAGCTGTCAGATGCACAGCCAACAACTTGATTGGCAAGCTGACATATGTGCTCTTCCCCAGGCTGGATGCTTCTGTGTTCTGGATGCTTTGTGCTAGGTTGTTCCCCTAAAGGCGTGCGTCTGTGAAAACCCTAAGGGAAAAAGAGGTCACTTTTGAATTAACATCATGTACAAATGAAATTATCACAGCAAAATTTCACAAGTCAGAAATACTAAAATACAGAAATAAATCAAAAAGAAAGCAGAAATAAGTAACATCTTTATTTTATGGTTATCCGTTGCACTCTAATGTTCACTTGAACATTTAAATCACAAAGTCCTTTACCTTAAAGTAATTATTCAGAACAAAATGGTTAATTGGTTAATCAACATCAGTGTAACATGCATATTCCTGAATAGTTCCTCTTTTTTTTTTTAGTTAAACCTGCCTCTGCATGTTAAATCCATTCACCTTATTTGTAAAGTTTGAGACACTGTTAATATATTGAGGGAGGGCAACTGCAAGAATATTTTTTAATGAGGAAATACAATCCATCATGCAGATGTCCTAGTAACAGTCAAGCTTATTGGTGGCATGAAAGATGAATTTTATCAGAAATAATGAATTTGCATTGTGGGGATGTGTTAGAAGAACCTATTTTTTAATATCTGTGAAAAGTATTGAGAAGGCCCATTTTATTTACTTACATCTTTTAGTTAAAAATAGAGGTAAAAATAGGAAAAAAAAAAAAAAAAACTCAAACCTGGTTCCTGATGTCACAAGACACACAATAATTTTTGGTTTCCAAAACACTTCCCTTGGTTTCCCTGTTCCATGTACACCAGCAAAGGCAGCGGGGAAGGGTGGACCAGAGGTGAGTTGGTTGTGAGCATGAGGTGGTAGTTGTCAACAGCGGTGCTTGGATGGTGGCTTCCTCTGGCTTTATTGCCCTGGTTGCCTTTTCTCCTACTCAGTTACCCTGCTCTGTTGTGACTTTCTGTCACTCTGTAACTTTCTGATACGCTCAGTAGCGAGGGATCTACTTGTTCATTTTAGGAGTCGCCTTAGGATTAAAAGCCAAGCCTGTGTCTTTGTGAAATGCATTTTATGAAAATGCTTATTTTGGATCTTCATGCGTAAATTCATAGCTAGACAAAGGCAATATCACATATTAGGCCTGTTAGATTAAAAAAGCAACAGTCTTTTCAGGTTTAGGCAATGCCAGTTGGCTTTCTCCAGCTCTACTAGTCGATGTAGAAAAATGCCCCCTCTCCCTGCAGCATTGCTTCTTGGTAGCCTTGGATCACCAGAGCTACAGAAAGACTTCACTGTAAAATCAAAGGCTCCGGTCATAGCACTTTTATGTCCCACTCACAAATGTCTTTCATTTCACCTGACTTCAGACAGTGAAAAATTTTTTTTCCCTGAAATTTGTGCTGGTTTCTCAGTTCCAGCGAGGATTTTGTGAATAACTGATGGTAAGGTGGGATTGCCCTCCCTCTTTGCTCCTGTTGCTATGCGCTTTACTCACAGGAGCAATTCTGTTGATTTTAATGAAATTTCCTGTGTAAATGGGATGTTCATCAACATATGGATGACACAGGCACCGAGTGTTTTAAAGGGGTATCTTCTACTAAAAGCTGGGATATATAATTTTTTTACCCTACAAATTGGAATCCCATTCTATGTGATAATGAACTCTGTGTGTCCGAGAAACATGTATTTATTATTTGTGTGTGTGTGTTTGTGTATATGAGAATATATACATTTCTATGAATGTATAGAGAGGCTACGCTATGCTTGTGCTGGGTGTTATTCATTTCTTAATGGACACCCACTGATTGGAATGCTGTGAGCTGCATAGCTGCACCAAGGAATGGGTGGGGATACTTTAATGTGTTTACAGCCTTGTCAAACCACTCCGGAATAAGAAATAAATGCATTCAGTTTTTTTGCTTTGCAGTCAGTGCTCCTTATTAAATACAGTTCTGTCACTGTAATGAAAGAAAAATTAAGTAAATGTATAAAAGCTTATAAATTTAAGGGAATGAAGAATTGCCTGTTTTAATCTCATAACCTTGTATACTGCATGGTTTTTAGTGTTACACATTGTGTGGTTTTACTTCTATTTCTTCTTTTTATATTGGCTGATATAGATAACAGTCCTGGATGAGACATGGACAGTATTCAGGCGGTACAGTCGTTTTCGGGAAATGCATAAAACTTTAAAACTGAAGTACCCAGAGGTAAGTTTTGGTAAAACTTCTTTTAGAGAAAAGGGTGGAGGTAGAGACTTGAAAATAAGTTTTTTTGAAAGATGTTTACTCAAAACCAATATTCCCCTCAGCCGTGTGCTTCTAGTAAGATTGGCAAGCCCTTCAGCAGTTTAAAGCTCCGAGGCTGCTAGGTACAGGATGGATGTTTCATGCTGTTGCCGCAGTGAAACTGTGACTCCATGTGTTGCCTCTAGCCATTAATTCCCTTTACCGCTGACTGGCAGCGTTCCCTGGAGGGTGCTCTTTTGTTCATTGCAAGGTACTTGCAGTCAGATCATGTCATCCTGACAACTCCTCATTTAAAAGAAGAGCGTTGTTCCACAGATACCCTTTTGTAATAGTGGCTTCCAGGTTTCTGCAAAATGGAAAATTGATCTTTCTGACCACCTCGGAGACTCTGGGCATGGAGGATATGAGGAGCTGTGCCTGACAGAGCTTTAGTTTGTTGGACTGAGCGTCTGTAGAATTACAGTTCTTGGTTTCCACATCTAACTTTTAATTATTAACATTTTGCTTCCTTTCTACTTGTTCCCTTGGATATTAGAAGTAGTAAATCATTCAAGCAATTGAAGTGATCCCTATTTGAGAGTTAGCACAAATAAAGAAGCCTGGGCCATGTATTCATGGGCAATATATTAAAAAACATGAATATGTTCAAGAAAGAGAAAGATGCGATAGTGTGCAAACGCTTTCTTGGTCTTCATTGACATATTCTTTAAGCTAAAAACTAATTGAGCATGGAAAGACCTTGTGTTTTCAAGGGTAAAATATGTAGATCTGTGTTTGGTGGAGGTTCTGGGACTTAAGACCCATTCCAAAACAGTATGAAAAACAGAAATTGAAACTACCACACACCAAATATCTAATGGAAAGCTTACAAAAAAAAAAAAAAAAGAGAGAGAATTAGGTCATCTTTTCTGATTGTCAGAAAATTTTAAAAGGTAAAAATGAGTTTTGAGTGGAAAATTGAAATGTTCTCTTTCCACAATTGCTTTTAGCGATATTACTTGTGAATGAACATCAGTATCGTATTTTTGATTTGAATGAATTGCCATTTCCTCTTGGATGTTAGAGTTGTAGCCTGTTGACAGTAATATCCTAATTACACCTAACTCTTGAAAAAGCAGCTAGGCAGTCATCCAGTTGAAATAAAAAAGGGCCACCTGAATCCTTCTGTGGGTGATCTTCCTCATTTAGGAAAATGCGTTCGAGTGGCCTTGTTCAGAGTCTTATTGGTCCTGACAGTACCTTGAGAACAATTGAATTTGGCTTTTACAGTTATGTCAGAGGGAGAGCAGCTGCTTTGTAGGCTGTAGTAATCAGGTTCAGGAGGAATCTGGTGTTCTTAAAGCCATTATTAAAATGTCCTGTGTGCTGCAGCATATTAATGTCACTTTTTTTCATCAAGCATTTGTGACTCACAATACAAATTTGGGCTTTTTTGGTGTTACAGGAGGGGGTGGGGTTTTTCTGTTGGTTTTTTTTTTTTTGTTTGCTTGTTTTGAAGAACCGTTAGAACGTAGGAGTGGTATTACTAGGTCAAAATGAAGTCCCGCATCCAAGAGCATACAACTGAGAAAAAATCCCAGCCCAGAGCAAAGGTGCGTAGTTTTCTTTGTCTTGGAGTCTTCCCAGCTGAAGTTGTTTTCGTTGTAATTAATAGTTCATGATTAGTGTTTTTCCTGTGGATTCTATCCATATTTTCTGTTCTCTACACCACTCACTTTATAGGTATCCTATCAGCAAAAGAAAATTGCCTATATATATATATATATATATATGTTTGTTTTTTTTTTTTTTTTAGCTTCTTCCCTCTGTGGTCATGCTTGCAAGGTCAATACATTCTCTAGTTTAATGTGCCAGTTTGTTTCTTATTGACACTTCTGTATTGCCATATGTCTGTGTCTTAGGTAAACTTATTGAGATTCACATCTAGTACATTAATGGAATTATTGGTTTAACTATGCAGATGAATAAATTTATAATTTCCACATAGGAAACTCATTATAGTATGTTTTGTTAAGTTATCTGTTCCCTTCTCAAGGACAAATGCTAAGTCTTACAAGTTTGCCAGTATAACTTTCCCTAAAATATCGTTCTCTTTGGAGAAGCATAGTCATGTGTTTTGCCTTCTAATATACTCGGAAGAAATGTTTAGTCATGTTACTTTCTGAAACAATAGATCTATAGCTTTAGTAGTATCTTCTTCCAGCCTTTATCAAGCCTTCACTTCACAACAACCTTCAATAAATTATCAGTGAGGTTCAAGTATGTGTATCTTTGCTAAGTACAAAGCACACTAGAGTTCAAGAGAAGAGAGATAAGCATTTGATCGTGTAATCTACTGCTTTTAGATAGGTACTGTCACTTAAGTACCTGTTTTGGAAACCCTTGCAGCAAATGATGTTGTCTTCTCTATTTTACATAGTACCAGCTGTTGTGTTGTGTTCACTCCTGCTTTCAGACTTAGGGCACCTCAAGGAAACAGCAAGTTTGTGGGCAGAGGAAACCTAGCTGATACACAGTTGGCTTCTTCTGCTCATCAGCATTTCTACAAACTACTGTGTCCTTGTTTATCCGAGGAGAAGAGTACATTGTGATGGATGAAACACATGATATCACACACTGCAGTAAAGATTTGGTGTTTGTTTTCTTTGAAGGAATTTAATTATCAATGTTACATATGTGAATGATCGATGGCTTCCCGTATTTTTACCTTTATTTAAAATAGCCTTAATTTATGGTAATTTTGGATTAGTTTTGCAACGTGAGTAGGAGTTCAGTTTGTTTGGTAAAGTGAAAATCATCTGTCTGCTTCTGCTCATCTGTCATTGACCTAATTTGGGATTCACCATGATGCTAAAATGCATTTTAATACCAAACTTGGCAAAGTTGTGTCCTTACTTACTGTATATTATTCCAAAGAAACTTAATCCTTAAAACCAATGTTATCAGAACCCATCAGAGTTGAATCTTATTTTGCATAGTTCACCTTCCAACTCTAAATTAATATTTATAATGAGCAGCGAAAATACTGTGGACGTGTTTAATGTATGAGTGTCCTGCTTTTAGAAGTGAACGTTACAGCTCATTAGTTGCTCAGCTCTGAGTTACTACATCAGTATTTTAATAATTTGCTGATCTTGCATTTCGTGTTGCTGCCACTGAATTCCCAAAGGAATGTATTGGCAAACTGATTTATTGGGAAAGTTTAAAAAAAAGAAAGTATCTTTTTCAGAAGCAGACACTGTCTAATGTCTTCCAGTCTTACAATATGCCATATATTTTATATACCTGCACGTTTCTTCTAATGTAATTAAGTGGCTGCTGACAACTGGATATCTAACTGAAATGTGTCACATGCAAAATTTGAAAGACTGAAGAAGCTGCAGCAGGGTGGGATTGTGCCAGAGGCAGATAAGTACCAGCATTTTAACAGTGCCTGGTTTTTTTTTAGGTCTGCGTGATTGTCATTTGCCCAGCTTCAGCTTTCTTATGCTGCTAGATTGTTAATGACTCTCTTACTATTTTTGGAATTTTAATTAAGACCGTACTTGGCTTTCAGTTGCAGTAGTCTCTGTAATGAATATACTTTTTGTTTGTCATTAGTCAGAAACAGGAGCAAATGGGCTCTTTAATAGGGAAGTGAGAACTTTCAGAGTAAGATTCTCCTTTTTTTTCTTCCTTCTTCATCTTTTCCTATCAGTTCATGGTTTTGAAATATTACTGGGGTGCTGATTTCTGCAGAAGACCTCCCCTTCCTGATCCCCATCTTGCTGTGAGGGAAAACTCGCTCTCCCATCTCTGAGTTCAGCAAGTTTGAGGGATGCACTGTTGCGATGACCGGTGCTCTCCTCCTCTTACCACTTTCTTGTCTCTTCTCTCTTTCAAAGGAGAGCAGAGGAACAATAGTCTATTTGTCTTTCCCTACCCGAATCCAAAGTTTATGAAGTCCCTCATCTGTGGGGATGTCCTTAATCCCTTCTTGCATCCAGGTGTCTCAGCCAGGTTTTGCGGGGCTTTCGCTGTAGGCTCTGCTTATGGAGTTGTCTGTCAAATCTTGAAACCTCTTTCTGTGTGCATAGAAGTCTCTACGTGGCATTAAGGGAAGCGCCTACTATAGAGGCATTTTTATTACTAATAATGATTCTCGACTTAAAATATTAGTAAATCCATAGAGAGCTGCCAAAGAGAAGCTAAAAGGTATGCTTGCATTTATAGGTTTGTTCATGGAGATAGGGACATATGTGTGTAGGCCAGATTTCTGCAGGAGTGCTAAAGCTATCGACTTCTAGCTTATTTAACAGAATGTAATAATTTGTGGATTTGTATTTGATATATGGGTTCTGTATATAAATACGTATTTGTATCTTTCACAGTCTAAAGCACAAAAGGACTGTTTATAATTATTAAAGAATTTTAGGTTGTAATTGAGCCAGCTTCCCCTTCCACACGTCTGGTTTTTGTCATCTTACATGACTGAAAGGATGCATAATATCCATATCTGAAACAGCGGGAACGTCTATGTAAACTTAAACCTTCAAGCCAAAGTTACCAGGTGATCTGCCTCTGCCCCCATCTGCTATTCCCACTGGGGAAACGAGTGTGTGCGATATATTGCAGTAACACATCAATATCATGAATCTTGGAGGTTACGATTAGAGACTGTTGCTTGGATGACAGGGTTTTTCAGGTACATTAAGTATTGGACAGTGAAGATTGTGTTTTATAACCTTTAGGAAAAAATGCTGTTTGGTTTCCACTTTTTTTTTCTTGTCTAGTGTTCTGGAGGAAAAGCTCTCATCGGTGGCGTCGATGAGAGTCAGATATTCCTTCTTTTTATTTCTGAAGATAATATCCTCTGCTTATCAGAAATCTCTTTGACGGAGTATCATTCTGTTTGAGAGAACTCAAGGCTCTTGTCAGCTGGAGGAGTTAGCAGGCTGCTCTTTGCTTTGCAGACCTGCAAGAATTGCATGGAACTCGAGTCTTTCAGAAATAGTATGTGAATGTTTTTGAATATATATTGAATTCAGAACAATTGTTGCAATCTTATTTTAAAAAAAAAATTCAATATTTCAGGTTTTTCAAAACACAAAGTAGTCTGTCCAGTGGACACTGGAAGTGTTTTGTATCTCAGAGAAGAGATGGAAGAAATATGTTGTATCTCAGTGAAGCCAGTTCTAGTTTCATCCATCCATACTGCCCGCAACCACACAACTTTATGTATATGTTTGCTATTAAAATATGACAGTAGTTTTGTAATCCTTTCTTAAGTTCTTTTTAGGCTCTTTTCTAGTACCATTTATGGTTTAGGAGTAATTCAGCTCTGTAATGATGAATGAAGAGGCGTGAGCTGTTCATTTAACCACCACTGACTGATCTTGCTGTCCTCTCCTTTTGCCTCCATACTCCTCTTTTGGGTGGCTGCCAGGGAAGGATCTCCATTTTCTTTTTAAATGGTCTGTACATCTGGTGCTCTTGATAAGTAATACGTGGAAGAAATCTTCAACACAAAATGCTGGCACAGATAATGGTGAAGGGATGAGTTTGAGGTGAAGCTATTAATTTTAGGAGAGCATCCTTGGATTCTGGAAGAGATTTTCTCTGGGATCACTGTCCAGGATCACTGACAGAGAAATGCAATTTTTTACTAACTTTCAAGACATGGTTGGTAGAGGTTTGGGGATTTTTACCGCGCACCCCCCGCCCCCCCCCGTAGTCTCAAGGATAATTAGGCAATTTCTGTGTATTTAAGCAATTACTAACTTATTTTTAAAAGTCTTATCAGAGATGCAGAGTTCTCCCTCCTAAGGAAGAATACAAATAGAGAAATTAAATGAGGAACAGAGCGGTGAGGCAGCAGACTTGTGCAGAGCACTTAGGACAGCATTGCGGCTGGGATCTCGGCTGTCTGGCTGCTCCAATTTTGGTTTGTAACTGTGCAGCTGTAGCGTTTCATTAAATGTAAAATTTGTGTTAATCTCCTGGGATTACTTTGAAAGGGAAAAGGATGAGGAAGCAATAACGTTGAGGTGCTTGGCTTGCAGGGCCGGCGAGCCAGTTGCCATGTAACTATTGAGCTTCTGGAGCTTAGGAGCTGCTTTGGCAGCAGAAGTCGAAAGGTTGTTGCATCAGAGCTGGCCAGCCTGAAGCTCTGCTGGTTTTACCATTGGATTTTCTCATTTACTGGCATCAGTAACTGTATATTTAATTAATGTATAAGATTTAGGTAGTATGCTCACATTGAATGCAAAGTTCTGGACCTTTGGATGCTCCTAGTGTTCAGTTGTAAGTAGCGTAAAGCACTATAGCTGTAAGTAATTGTAACTAAAAACTTCTGAGACGATATTTAAAATGAGTTTGTTCTGAAACATTCAGTGCTTATGCGAAAGCCTTGACCCTGTGGTGAGCAAAGTCCTAATCCATTCACAAGTTCAATGTTTGAGATTTATGTTTAGAAACTCTTGTGACCAAGAAGCAATTTAAATCACGGGTTACATGTGCTAGAGAGAGCAGGGTGTAGCGTATAGTAATGAACATGATGGTACAAATCTTGGTACAAATGCTATCTCATTATTTTAGAAAGTTTAGGTTTGTCTGTGTATGGATTCTTAATTCAGGTTCTTTTAGCCTCTAGGAAGTCCATGACTCTTAGTGAGCATAGTCTATGACAATAATTTAAGATTTATTTCTGTATTTGAAAATTTAATCCAATGAAGGAATAAACTCATTGATGTGTTCTGCCTAGACTGGAAGGATGTTTCTGCGTATTAACTAGCAAATTCGGATAATTTTTTTTTAAATAATCAAGAATATGTACTGCAGTTTTTTTTTTTATACAATGGAAAACCATAATAAGAGTAACAAATTTAATATGACAACCTTAGGACAAACACCAAGAATGCAAGAACAGTCTAAAAGCTTTTGTTTTGCTGGAAACTGTACATTTGGGCACAGATTAAAATGAAAATTGTTTGCAGCATTGATGTGCTTGTAAATAGCAAATGCCATGATATGTATTAAAATAATACCTCTGGCAGAATTATAAGTATATAGAAAAGCATTTAGAAAATAGTTTTTGAAATATAAATCCTAAACTAAAGTCAGACCTTAATTTTTGCTTTCTAGCCTGGAACTTCGTTAGCCTTAGTAATGTATTTTTCCATAAATATTGAAAGAAAAAATAAAGTAGTAATTTTTAGAATCCATAACTGTGTGTAAACCTTATAATACTATTATGCAAGCATGTGATTATAGCCTTCACCTTCATTCAGTACAAATTACAGTAATTGTGGTATAGATAATTTTAACATTCATATTCTTGTCACCTATAACAGCCAGGAAGTACACACACAGGAGGCATATTTTGTCACATACACATTCCCAGCTCCCATTCCTAATTATATTATGTTCAGAGCATTCTGAAAGCCTGCAGGTTTATATACGTAGTACTTCCATATCAGCTTTAGTTTGCCACTAGCTACAGAAGTGATTTAAGAGGTAGATCCCTAAATGCTTCAGCTGGCCTTTCTTTCTGCAGCACGAGGCTTTTGGCTGCTGCTATTTTTAAAAGAAATTTTAGGACTTTGCTCAGTACATCAGTCTACAAATGATCAGGAGAATTTTTTCCCAGAAGTAAAGTGTGAAAAACATCGCTGCTAACCGTATCACGTAGTTCAGTGCAATTTCGATTACGGGGAACTGTGTTTATTCCATGTGGTCCCTCTGAATTCATAGTTGCTAACCAGGACTGGAGCATCTGAGACACAGCAAACCCCCTGGCGTATTTGCTTCCAGCATAATACTCAATTCCCAATCTATTTCTAGTGGGAAAATGAATTCAGTGTGTGAATTTCTCGTTGTAAAACTGAATCTGAATGTGTAAGAGCCTTGTGAAAGCCTGGCTTTGGGATTAGTTTCTGATTATTTTTGTTTTGCGGGCTAGATTTGTGCAGCAGTTTTCTTGGCTTGGTATGGGCAATTCTGCAGAAATAGTTTCTATCCCTTCTCCTTCCACTTCTTCCCTCCTGTGTTTTGGTCGATGATGAGGCCTGTTTTTTTTGGTCTGTCCTGAGTAGCTGGTGAAACCTGTGAGTTTCCAAAGGGTTCTCTGGGAAAATACCGTTAGCTTTATAGGTCTTCTGATAAATTCAGCACGAGACAAGATTAACTGGCAGGCAGACATCAAATGCCAGGTTTCATTGGTTGTGCTGTGCAAAAGTCTTATACATTAGTAATGCAGAAATTGAAAAAAGAAGCACTTCGAGTGAGGCGAGTCCTTCATCTCATAATTCACGACCCATTTGACAGAATAATTGCTTTGATTATTTGATAATGGAATTTTCAAGGCTCTGTTCAATTATCTAGTGAACTTGCATGACATCAAAATGTTCGTGTTGTGTTATCAGTAAAATAGTTTCAGATGGATAACAGCTGTCTGCAAGAGTGGAATGCCTCTGAGAAGAAAAATTCTTGGACAATGTAACTTGAGGTTTAGGTGCTCGCTGAGACTCAGCTGTTTCTTAGCTGCTCCTAACTGGCTGGAGACTGGGGGAAAGTCTTAGGCTGCAATCTCGTGTCTCCATTTTCTTCCTGCTTAGTGAAAGGCAGAGGGAAGGATTGGAGTTTTTGCTGTTGCTTTCTTTTTTTTAATGATTGCCTGGCTTTGGAGGACTTTAAGACTTGTGCTCCATTAATCATTAGCTGTTATTGACAGTCTCGCTGTCTTCTAAGGGTTCTGTGAAGAGCAGCTTGTTCTCACTGTCTTGGTCAGGGATATGCTGCTAGATTAAGTAGACTTTTCAAGTCAAATCCTTTGGTTTCAGTTGATTTACAATACGATGACCCAGCTGTATCTCTAGTTTTTGTGAAAATACCCAGGTTAATTTTGAATAAATAGTGTAGATAGTAGCAAAAACTGTCTGGTTCCAGCTGTGCTGCCTGTTGCATTTTTTCCTTACAGATATAGATGGTATTACTGACATAACTGCAGATGCAAAGCTGTTACGATAAACTTCATTCTCTGCCTAATCTGGAGGATTATACCAAGCTTCTCTTGAGCTGCACGTGGTGGCTTTTGAGCAGGGTATTACAGGGTTGTCCTCTATCTGTTCATTTGGAACCACTGGGAGAAAGAACAGGAAAATACAGGTTGCAGATTTTGCAATACAGTAAGAATATTTAGCTGTTTATTTTGGCATTGCTGTATTAAGCAAATGAGTGACTTCTTATCTAAACAGGATTAAGATACAGATGACTGTTAACTGATGGAAGCCCCATTCAGGTAAGACTGATGTAGCCTGGAAGAAAGAAAAACGCCTTAAAAACAGTTTTCTGCCTCTGTATTTGACAACAGTTGTTGGGGTGTAAAGGTGAAATTGAAGCACAGTTCCTAGTCTCCGTAGGCCCCATTTGCGTTCACTGTAGAGAGATCAATGCCGTCACGTGGCATTTCAAAGCATTCGAGGTGAGTCTCCCATCCCACTGGAGGATCCTACACCGCTGCCGGGGAGCGGCAAGGTTGGGGCTGTTCCAGAAGGGAAGACAAGCCAGGAGCTGAGGGTGGCTGCAGCACAGCTCGCAGCAGGGACCTCGGTGGCCAGGGCACAGTCCAGCGGTACCTCCGCAGGGCCAGGATGGTGATAGTAACTGCTCCTCTTGACAGTCAGGCATTAGCTGGCAAGGTGAGGTGACAAGTCAGGTCCAGGGTCCATCCAAGAGAGGCCAATTACCATTGAAACATTGAGAGGCACTAATTGTAACTGCAGTGTTCCGTTGGAAATACCCCCCCCTTTTTAACATAAGTTAGGTTGGTTAAATGGTGAATTTGCTTTAAAATAAAAACCCAACACCAAAAAAAAACCCCCCCAAAACTAACCTTATGGCTAGCGTTGTTACAATCTACAAGAGACAATTTTTATCTAAGGGTCTCTTTTATATTATCATGTTCCTGCTAGTGAGCTTTCAGACTCAATATGGTGAAAATAATAGTATTTCTTAATTAAAAATGGATTGACTTTAGAAGAAAGGAAGAAAACAAGTGTCTCAGACCTGTGCAGCTGATAGTGTAGTTTCTAAATGAGTTTCTAAAAGCCTTTGGTTTTGTATTCACAATGAGATCTTCCTGTAAGTCTCTCAGGATATTTTCTTGACTGCTGTAATGTAAATACATTAAAAAAAAAAATCTGGAAGGGTCTTTTACCATCTGTCTCTGCAACACAGAACATACAGAAGGCTCCATCTTACAGGAGAGAATTGTCTATCCCACTACAGAGCCCAAAGCAAGAAAGCCCAAGCAGTAAAATTTATTAGACATCCCTGCATGACAAAAATCAATAAGATACAATCTCTTGTGGTTTAATATGAAAATAAACATAAAGAAGCAGTGGCTCTCAGCAAAAATATTGAGCTGCAGGTATGGAATTGAAAATGTCAAGAGGAGAAGACTGAAAGTGGAGGACGTTGTCCAGTTTACTGGAGGGCATATTTCGGAACCAAAGCCAGAAATAATAGTGCGGAGGGCAAGCTGTCTGGCCACATCTAGAAAAACAAAATTTGTTATGGGGATATTGGTGATGTGAATGCAAGTAAGATGAAAAAGCACACTTTTCACAGGTGCCAAACTTCAGGAGCCAGTGTTAAAACATTCAGTTAATTCATGGTTATCTATAAATGGTTATGATGCCGTGAATGATAAAAAGAATCAAAGCTACAGTTCTGTTTGGCCAGTTTCTTCTGTATTGAACCTATTATTTTCTATAATACTTAGTTTTAGCTGCTACTGGGTATTAATGATACTGTACTGATTTGTGTTGTGCTGTGCTGTTGGCACTGGGGGCACTCTGAGGCTGTTAGTGTGTACACTCTGCATTTTCTATGGCATACGTTGAGTTTCTTTCAAACTGCATCTGAACACTGCATGTTCTAGTCTTGTTATGTCTTTTTTTGGAAAAAATTATGGCAACACTTCAGCAGTATATTAAATCCTTAAATTACCCGCTGTAAACTCAATTCTAACTCCAATTTTATTTTTAAATCAGGGAATAAATAAGAATACCTTTGCTTTTAAGTTCAGCTTAATTTTTGAATAGTACCAGTATTGTTAAAGTAATTGCAAACTACTGTATTGCAGGGTTTTATTTGCATATGTAGAGTAGCATAATTTCCATTTTGATTGTACCTGAACGCTCTTATGTGCTATAACTCATTGTAAGGATGTTGTTAAAAAAAAAAAAAAAAATTCATGTGGTCTTTTAGCCTTCCCCTGCTTTCCTGGGTTACTAAAACTTGTGTAGGTGGAGCAGCATCACTCGTACGCAGGCTCAGTGATGTAGTGCTTGTTGGGGACAGAAATATTGTAGCCTTCTAGAAAGCATCTGACAGACAGTAATTGTGAAATTACTGACATGTAATCCAAAGCCAAATACTTGCAGTAGTTAAATACATCCCTGCTTTCTCCCCTGCCCCGAATAATGATGTTGACTTCAACACCATGGCATTTTAATCGAGTGTGTCTTCGAGTTTTTCACGTGTATGTGGTATATACAAGGGTCTTGCTTGCTAAGCATTTATCTTCAAGCGCTTGATCAAGAAATTTTATTACACTTGGAAACAAATATCTATTCTCACCCACCACCATGACTCTAGGATCTCCAGAGCAGTACTAAATAGGGTATTGCTTGTGAAACTGATAGTAATAGTGATCTTTCTGGTCCCCGTAGTTGCTTTTTTCTGCCCTGCAGATTCAAAATCCTTTGCCAAGCAAGCTCCTGAAAACATATTTCTTAAGTTTATTACATTTAATTAGTTATCTGTCATTTTAAGCTTTACCTAGTGACGACGCTAATAGTGGGAGGAAAATCCCAAATCTGTATGAGGCTTACAGCTAGTTTTTAATCCTGTGATAAAGCAACTAGTTCTACAACGTCTGTAAGACTAGACATAAGTGAAAATGTATAACCTATGTGACTCAATCACTCTTACTGTTGGAGGGGGGACTAAGTAGTTCCTTCTAAGCTTCCCATTTGCGTATTTGAACTGCGTTTTCTCTGGGTTTATCACTTTAAATGACGCAGAAGGCTAGTTAACTTCTCCTTGTAATCAGCCCAGTTTGTTGTGAGAGTTGCCACTTTATATCTGTAACAAATCAAACTTAGAGGCGTACTGCGAATTTGTTTGCAGGTGTATTTCCCTGTGACAGCTGTTCTTTAAGACCCTGAGATCTGCCATTAATTTTGAGTAGTCAGAAAGGCATCCATCTAGTCAGCAGTAGAAATTATTGCTGCTCTTTGATGAGTTTTCATTATTAGCATTTCTCAAAGGTGAGGGTGACTGAAATTTATGGCATCAGTTGGCCGCACGAGACGGGGATGTTTCATAAATGCTGCCAGATGTCACTGGGATGAGGTCGTATGCAAGCAAATCTTTTCGGGAAGAGCTGCTAAAACTGCTATGGTGAATTTTCCTCTCTGAAGCTATTTCTGTTGCTTAAGTCGACCGGTGTTGTGACTTCTCAGTGCGCAGTCAAAGTGGCCTGATAGCCAATGTGGCATCGGCAGGAATGCCATTCGGAGTGGGGCAAGGCTGTACACAGCCACAGCGAAGGTGGTGTCTGCTGCACCGCCCACCTTGTACTATTGCAGGGACACTACCTTAACCTTGCTAGAAATCCCAGTGGGAAGATAATGAATCAAATCCCAAATAATTTTTGAAAGGAAAATAAACCCCACAGAGCACCAGAAAATTCCTTTTTTACCTTCTTTTTGAGAAGTGGGATTTGAGCCATGCATTGATGAAGATTGATTAATGTGTTGAGCTTTGAAGACATGACCTTGCAAACCCAGCAGTGGTTGCCATTTCTTTAAAGAAACAACCAAGCACCATGACCTGAGACTATATGAAAAAAATTAATGTTTAGTTTGCAAAATCATGAGCTAAAAGTGTAGAGAGTATGTGTTAAACTTTTCCATAGACTCTCTAGGTCAGCACATACCCTTGTCTTAGACCATGATCTGCCACGCTGTACTGGTATTTTTCCGCCAGAGATTTTTATCTTGGGGCAAGGGATAGACGAGCAAGGGAGCAAAATCAAGGTTGTAAGGATGTGGTATGTTACAATTTTTTCATGCTTATTTTCCAAATACATCTACAAATCATATTTATTTTTTATTTGCTTTCGACTGGTTTACATGTGAGATAGTTGTATCCTTTGGGTTGGTGTATGCTGTTTCTGCACCATCTTATTCTGCCTTTCTGCAGCCTGCAAAGAGAACTTAATCTATTTTCTTTGCTATTTGGGCCAATTTTTGTCCCTCTTTCCTTGGTTGATAATGCTGAGCTATGCGGGTAGTGGTTTATATTTAGAAAGATGCCCTGGCTATATTAGTTTCCGGTTTTCATAAGAGATTAAAATCCAAAAGCTGCATAATTTTATAGAACTGTGAAAGGTTTACATGAACTTTGATACATCCTATCGCTCCTTTTTATAGTTATTCTGTATTTAAATGCTATCGTACTGCTTATAATGAACAAAACGATGAAGTAATTTGTCAAATATTATATTGACCATCATTTATGGCTCTATTTTGGTATGTTATTATTCCGACTAGCCTAGAAATTGCTTTAAGGAAGAGAAAAACACCCCTGTAATGCAAAGTAACTTCTCTGGCTGCAGTTAATTTGATTTTTCTCAATAGCAGGAGGCAGACTAAATGGAGTTAAAATAACGTGATAAACAGTGGCCTCCACATCTCACCATAGCTCTAAAAATGCATATTGGGTCTAGGTCAGCCTGCTTGCTTAAAGGAGAAACTTGGATATAAGAACTCTCAAACCTTGTTGATAATTACAGACGATTGATCGGCAGGTGGGCACGATTCAGACAGTGAGGCACGGTTAGTGAAATGCAAAAGAGAAATCTTTGGTGTCCAAGCCTGCTTCGTAATTCTGCATTGTCAGAGGGAGGTTCACAGGAGGTGAATTCCTTTTTTGTATTCGTATCCCTCTTCAGTGACAGATGAAGTTGAAATGTTCTTTGGAGAAAGTTATGCCTGTCTGAGGAAGGTAACTGGCAAGCACGCCAGGAAGATCTTGAAAGTTCAAAGAGAGTTACCCAGAATTAGAGAGAGCAGAGCTGTGAGAACTTGTGCATCCTGAGAAGATGCTCATGCATTGCTGAATCCAGAGAAGATGATCTGTGGGGGCTGGTCACAGCATCCAGGCTTTGAGGGCACTTGCAACAGAACTGCATATATTTATGGGAGGAGACGTAAGTGCTTGTGTTCTTGGCATGTCTTAGTGCCAGTATTGCAGGGGAATGATGTAGAGGAGGTACCTATTTATATATGGGTGATGTTCCAGAGAGATAAGTAGGAAAAAGGCAAGTAATTGTAGCCCGTCTGAGTACAGTGGGAAAATTGCAGAATTGCTTGCCCGGCAGGTTAACCCTAGCAGGGTCCCCAATACACTCTGGCCTCAATGGGATGTGTTCTGGAGGGGATAAAGTAGACTGGGCTCACGGGGCTGCCGGCACTCGGGGCCAGGCAGAAAGCAACATGCAAACCAGGAGTTGCTCCTGCCAGCCAGAAATGCAAAGGTTAAACCAGTTCTGTGGGCAGGTAAATCTTTGGCACAGAGCAAAAAGCATGGAGAGCAGGAAGAAGAGTATCCTCATGTACCTGGGGCAAAACAGCTTCCTCTGAGAAAAGGCTGTGCTGTGAAGGGACAGGAAACCAAGGTGTGGCATAAACTGTATTCAGGAGATACCAGGGGGTTAAAAAAACAAACAAACAAACAAACAAACAAAACACAACAAAAACAACAACAACAAAAGCACAAAATTCCAGTACATCACTCTGCGATATGGTCTCTTTTGTATTTGTAAGAACTGAGATATTTGCTGACCGATTTATTCAGGAGCTTTCAGAGTAGAATCCCTCAAGGAAGGAGGGAGATGCTTGTTCCTTTGTGCATGTTTGAGTGAGATCCAGTCACTGCAGCCTGTAGCAGCAAGGAGAGACAACAACAGAAAGCTGCAGCTCTGATGGAATTGCTGAGAGAGAGCAGGGATGAGCCTAGAACAGCTCCTTAGGTCTCGGAAGCGCTGCAAAGACCTGGGGAGCAGAGGGGCTGGAGCACAGTCCGCTTCCATCAAAGCCAGCAAAGGACTGACTGTCTTAGGCTGGTATCAGGGACCTTCTGCGGGGTCTCCTCTGCAGGGACTCTGTGCATAGGAGGAAGGTTGCATGCAACCTTTTTCCAGTTCTGTTTCCTGGTCACTTGAGTTTTCTTTGGTTTAGGAGGTTAACTATCCTTGTTTGTTTGTTATAATAAATTGTGGCTTTTGTTGCTGTTTAAAAACTGTTCAGTCTTCTCCAAGGAGTTTGCTGCATTAGAAGGTTGACATGGGTCCACCTCAGAACTTTGCCTGATCCTTAGTTGCTCGGATATCCTGCCTTGGAGAATATCAAATCCCTCTCCCCTTCTGGCAGATCGTGGGAACAGAAAATTTGATATGGCAAATGGACAGTGGAGTAAGAAAAAGAATTAGGTAGGTCATGGGGGGCAGGAAAGGCATAGAAATAAAATAGAGACAAGCTGGAAAGTGGAGGAGAACATGTTGGAAGAGATGGAAAAAGAAGTAAAGAGAGAATATTAGAAATGGAAGAGGAAAAGTAGGTGACAAACTGAATATCCAGAAAATAATCCCCTGGATATTCCCGCTCCTCGATTAGTTGATAATGGAAAATATTGTCTTTAGTCTTCCTGTCCTCTGAGGGCATCGCTTACCTATGGCATACGTATCGGGGAAGCACTGTAGGGTTTACATGATGGAGGACTACATTATTATTTTTTTAAAGGAGAATAAATTTAGAGTTTTATTCACTCATATTTGGGAAAACATAATTTGAACTTCAAATAGTTTGAACTGTATCACCTGAAAATGTGACTTAGGTGGGTTTTAAGTTATTTTATTGGTTTCTTTTTTAGTGGATAGTGTATGTTCAAATGATTTATCTTTGATCTCTGTTTGATTTTTTTTGCAGAAATTATAAAGTAGCCTTTAATCTGTTCATTGTGTTAACGTTTTCCCTCTGCCTAAGGCTCTCTTACAAAATTGTGTAGAATAGGTGGTTTATTTCAGACAAAATACTAGTAAAAATATAGAAGTTAAGCTTTTTTTTTTACCTTGTTGTCAAATCCATAAATATTTAGTGCAAGTCCCTAGTTAAGAATACAGCTTTTGTCCAATTTCTTTAGAGTCTGGGAGTCTTAGTACATCTTGAGAAGCTGAGGCTTAAGTTACTTTGTTTAAACTTCAAAAACTAAAAGTAGGACAGTTTTTTCTTTCATTACTCACTGCAAAATCAAGTCAGGTGCAGCCACACCGGCTGCCACATTCTTCTCTTTGATTTTTCTCATCTGTGACAGAGATTTCTGGTACAAAGGATCAAAAGTCAGACATGCCCTTTGAAAAATGAGAAAATTCAGAGTTGTAAAAGTAACACGAGAGTTAAAGAAGACTGACTTTTTAATTTAATAGTTAGCATTTCCTTAATTTTCTTTTTTCCCCTTTTCCCCCCCATTTAAATATATCAAAACATTGAAGTACAAAGAGAATTTGGGATGAAAGATTAAAGATGACTCAGCCTCCATCAATGTCTGTCCTGTTTTTCTTCTTAAAAGTCTTTTACTGTATTGTGGGCACTAAAACATAGATTTTGCCCACCAGAAATAATGAGATGTTTCAGTCCTGTAGATTTTTGCTTGATGTTGGAAAATGGCACTTTTTTAATGTTTAGGGAGCATAACACTTCGAACAATTTCACGCTTCAGAAGTGACAAGCTTACGTGACTGTATTATGTGGTATTTTACTTTGGTCCACTATATATTGAAATATCATCTGCAAAGTACTGTACAAGACTTTTTATTAACGTGTTATGTTCCACTGTACCATAAAACCCCTGAACTGAATTAAATCCAGCAGGTCCCTAGCAAACTTCAGTTAATGTCAGTGAAGAGTCTCCAACTGAATATAATAGAAATTAAAGGATACCCTTCAAATGCAGATGGCTTTGTTTTCTAAAGGTCCTGAAATGAGAGTGCACCCCGTCCCAGGCAGAGCCTTTCGTGGTATTGGAGCCTTCATTTGCACTCTCTTGGCTTCCAAAAGGCCAGTATCCAAATTTGCATCTCTTCCTGGGGCTCAGTAGCTGAAGGCTATGAAAATGTGTGGTTTCACTTTAAAAGAATATACTTCCATATAGATGTTGTTAGGTACATGCTGTTTCGAGAAGCAGGTGAATCTTAAGGTCAAAGAGTTGTATACAAGATAAAATAGGTGAGTAAAAAAAGGGTCACTTACTGTTCTGCCATCTATTCTTACCAGCATTAAACGCCTGGAAATAAACTTGTTAAAACCAGTCTCCTGGCTGAAATGTGAGAGAAGTGTAGGAATCCATTAAGCTGCTTAAACTTTACTAGAATAATACTTGCTAGGTATGAAGCACCTTCCCTTCAGGACTGGGCCTAGTACTGCCTAAACTTGATCATGCTAATCTCACAAATACTATAGCATGGCAGGTACGTATCGTTTCTTCAGGTTGCTGAGACACAGACAAATAACGTGCCCCCAAGTAATACAAGACCCAGAAATAAAACACAGCCTTTATTTATTATACAGAAATTAGGGAGTAAATTGCAAATGACTGTTTGCCTCTCCCTAAGACTGCCACTGCCTAGCAATGATTGCCAGATAGGATAAACATCATTAACTGTAAAAAGTTTAACGTCTAAAAGATGTTAGGAGTGCTGATATGCAGTCTTGAGGTGTCTCCGTACTATTTTAAAATATTACCTGGCTTTGCATTTTAGGTCTAAGAGTAGTCCCAGCCTTGCCCATGGCACGCGTATGCACACTCGTATGTATATAATGGAATTTGTATTGCAGCGCTGCTATAATTATGTGTAGTAGGGAAATGCTTCTGCAGCCAAAATAAAAATTAGAAATCTTGCACACCACATGCAGAAGCTTCTCAGGAAATCATTTGAGCTCACTCTTCCTGTCAGGCTGGGGAATGTGCCTCTTTATTTCCCCTGACAGAAAACATATCACCTCATCAGCAGCCCTAAAAAACGACAGAACATCCCCGCGGAAAAAGACTGACTGCCAAACGCTTTCACTGCCACTGCAGCAAGGGGGACAAGGGAGAGGAGGGCCGGGCTTCAGAAATTTCAGGAAGGTAGAATAATTTACCTTGCTTCTTGTAGAGTCCCACTGTTACGCCTTGTATTGCTGCAAAGCGTTCATCTCGTAGTCAAGGTGTGACCCTTGAAGAATTAATTTGAGCCAGAGGGTACAAGGCTGTTTAATTCTAAAAGAATAATTTATACTCCTGAATCTGGATAGCGTGAAAATCTCTTACAGTGTTTGAGCCAAGGCAAACATCTCGATGCAAAATCTACACCTGCAGATCTTTTACATATTTAAGTGACAGAACAAATGTGGCTCAGTCACATACTGTGCTGTGTGCATTAACCTGTAGCGGTGGTAATCTCATTTGAAGTTACTGTGCAGTTTCTTAAAGGCGTTTTAGTACTACTAATAACAAAATTGGAATTTATTGAAATATTTGCTACTGCGATTTGGCTTAAATGAGTAAGGTATTTTAAATAAACCTCAAAATTCTCCTGAATCATTGCATTTCTGAATCGCACACAATTATATTCAGAGTCTGTTTGTCAAACAATACATCAGGACAGAGGATCTTTATAGACAATTATTGTAACATTTATCATTACTTCAGTATATTTGTATTGCTGGGCTTTTTTTCTTTTCCTTTTTATAAACCAAAATTATGATGAGATAAGAACATTTTAGCATCACTTTGCGTATTTGTGGGAACTCTTGCACCAACGTATTTTTCCCCACACTAAAGGAGTAACTTCATAAGTCAGAGTGACAGAGGTCAATGGTATGTATATATGTAAGCACACTACCTCTGATAAATGTACTAACAGTGTATTTTTATATAAATATACTACAATGGACCAGCTTCCTATTACAGTGAAATTACACAGTCAGATAGAGGACTGCGTAATTCACATTGCTGCGTGAATGGTTCTAGTTCTCATGTTGCAAAGATAATTTTCAAGCTGCGAACCTGGTGGAAACTGGTGCTGTCATGTCTGCATTAAGTGTTTGGAGAGCCTGAAACTCAAGCCTGGAGAGTTTTGAATGTCTCTTTTTTTCATTTTGGTGGGGATTAGACTCTTGGCATGTAGCGGAGTAGAACGCATTGGAATAATTCAGGGTTTCCAAGAGTTGCTGAAGTGATGATGAAATCTATGGCTGGAGGTTTTTCTGTCATATAGCTGGGTGGTCATCTGCTGTGTGACAGAAATGGTCTCCATTTTTTATTTGTGAGATGGACATCTGGCAATCATTTGGCTAAAAGAGGAGCCAGAGAACCCTTGGGAAAGAGTGGGACACAGAAGTGTTCCAGCAGGCCCGAGGTTGTGCGCCTTCTGCATCCAGCCCCGTAGCGGTGGTGACTGCAGTAGATGATCGATCCTTTGTAACGTATCCTCTGCAGGATGCAAAATCCTCCCAAGTTACGTATATGTATGTATAAGTATATTCTGTGCATATATATGCGTATTACAAACATAAGTAACATATATATGTGTGCCAAGTATGGTTCGGCACGTTGGCGTTCTGATCTGGATGAAGGGTTTTATTACATATAGTTCTCTAAGTCCAAAGTATTCAGATCCAGGTCTTGACCAGCAATGAAATTATGATTTTTGTTTAGGTACAGATTGTGGCTTTGAACATTTCAGAGCTAAGTTTACTGGCTGAGGCCTTTCCCTTGCATATTAAAGGCTTGGTTTCAAAGATTTGTGCATTGTAGTGATTTGGGAGTTAAGAAATGTTAAAACTATGTGAGTAGCTATGTAGGTTTGAATGAGTTTAGCAAAACTTACTGGCTTTAGAAAATGCAACTGTTTTTCTTCTAAGGTGTATCCAGAAAGCTAACAGGTAAGGAAAACAACTTGCCCATCCCAAAGTTTTGTAGAATCAGCCTGTTAAAATCAAACTTAATTTAGGTAAAGAAATCATTCCTGGTTTTAGGTGTAATACCTTGCTTTGACTCCACAGAGTACATCTAAGGACGTTGTAGCAGTAGGTTTTTGTACTTATGCAAATTGTTTTTTAACAGACACTATTTTAAAATTCTATAATGAAAGTATTTATTAGCAAATAAATATAAAATCAATCTCTCTAGGGCCAGGAGGGGATTGTGGTGGTAGTTGTTTTACCTTACTTGTTTCTGGCAGTGACATGATGCTGTAGTATTTAATAAAATATAATTTCTGCAGGGGTGGGATTTTGACGTCCTTGAAAGTATTAGCACTTATAATGCTGTATAGGTTAAGGACTGAATAATGCAGTGAAAATAAGTCCCAAGGATGTAATTATAGGATCCTGTTTGGTTGTGTACTGCTTGTCCTGCCAACATGAAGAAGCAGGCACACCGAAAATAATATAGTTGGAGAAATTTGAGGAATATAATTGGGGTGTGCTGGTGAGACTGATACAGAGCAGACATCTCTCCCATCTCCTCTGGCACCCCACATCACTTTATATCACTCATTTGAAGATGTCTAGGCATTTCTTTAAAATTATCCAAGTTGGAGTTGAACCAGAGAATGGGAATAAATTATCTGTATCGCAGAATTCCTCTGTCTTTTAAAGATGCTTACATTCAATGTTAATAATGAAGCTCCTAATTTAATTCAGTACATTGCTGCTCCTTGTAACCAGCCATATATTCTCTACAGTCCTGTATGTGCTGATATACTAGAAAATGATGCATCTTGTTTATTAGTTCAATATCATCAAATAACCAGGGGAATTCATGCAGGAGGCATTTTTACACAGGGCTTTCTCCTGCAAAACGACTCCAGCAATGCCAATGGGAGGTTGCATATTTCTGTCTCATACAGTGAGAGCTAGGTAGAAATTGGTTTTGATGAGCCTTCAAGTGCAAACACAAACTATGTGGAGAGGACTTGCTTTCTTGTGCATCATTCCCAGCAGCAGTGGCTTAGCAGACCAAGTTCATTGGTACTTGTTACCAACTCTTGAGTCTTTTGTGTGTTTTCCAGATACAGCTGGCTGGAATTTGTTCAAGCGTTTTATTTGTACAAGAAAGGAACACCGTTCCCTCGGTCTCTCCCTTGCCAGTGTAGCTTGCCACAGTTCCTATAGGATGAAAAAAATGAGAAGATAGCTTTGAACACCTATGTGGAAGAAGTCCTACAAGGACAGATCTGAACAGTTGTTTTTAGGAGTTGTGCTGCTGCCTTCTTTTCATTTTCAGTGTGATAAATGGGATTTTGCCTGCTCATGTGGATTCTCTTCAGAAATTAAAGCTATTGGCTTCCAGCGTGGACACACATTTGAATGTGATTGAGCTACAGTTGAGTTACAGCTCAAGAAATCCCACTTCCCATCGTCTTAGCTGCCGTCACAGTGTAGGTGCATGCTCCTAGCCTGTCCGCGCTGTGCAGGAAGAGGTCGTAGCTCAAGGCGCGACGCACGGTCCCTCAGGTCTGGCTCAGCGGTCACCTGGAGTCCAGCAATGCCATCTTCCACAGCATAGCTTCAGTGATCGTTCTTAGATTCAGTGATCTTACGTTTACAATACAACAGAAGAAAAGACAAACAAATTACACGACAGTGTGGTTGGAGACCACAGTTTTTAAGAGACTGAATGCAATCTTTTAAGATACATAGAATTCCCAAAGAGATCTTTCTTACTTCTTAGTTGATGCTATCCCATCAGATACAGATTGCAACTTTGTAATCTTTATGTGGGCAAACAGTGGCAGTCTAATTCCTAAATTTGCTTTCTGTTCCTTATTTATGACAAAATGTACTGTTATCTTAGCAGTGCTACAGACCAGATCGTAGTAACGTCAGTAGAAATATGTAATGTGATATTTGCTAATAGCATATAGTGTAGCTCGTGAATATTTGGCATATTCTTCTTCCCTGTTGCTTTGTAGTTTAAAGAGAATTTTCTCATTTGAGCTTGTCACTTCTGATGCCGATTCATCCTTTAATGTCTTCCAGCTTGCCACTTTAGAATTCCCTCCAAAGAAGCTCTTTGGAAACAAGGATGAACGAGTGATTGCAGAACGGCGGAGTCACTTAGAGGTAATGCCAACTTTTTATCAGGCTTCTGCGGTGTATTTAAGTGGAGTACTCTGCTTGACCAACAGAAACCATTCTCATATGGTCAAAGTTAAATAGCCTGCTTGTGAGTATGAAGTTACTTGCTGCCTCGTTTAACACGGGAGATGGCAGCAGTAGATTGCAAAGTAATGAAACATGCCTTAAAAAAAAAATTAATCCTAGTCTAGGAAAAAACCCATCCCTTTAGAGAGATTCATAGGAGGTACATTTATTTAAGGGGGAAAGGTTGTGGGTGAGGTAACTGTTCACTGTAGACAGATGGTCTCTGTGCAAGACAAGATTAAAAAAAAAATTGCTACTTTAAATGCAATTTGTTAGCTGAAGATTTACTATTTTATCATAGTTACTATATCCAAATATCTCATGACAGAAGGAAAGTCAATATTTAGGCATCTTTGAGCTTTATTTTGTAACCCAGCTTACTGAATGTATTTTTTTCTTTTAATTAGTTTTAAAAATTAATTTTATTGTGGACAAGGTTACTGAGTTTATGAGGGTTTGGGTTTTTTTTGCTTTTTCTGCAGTGCAGTGTGGATGGCATAATTTCGACTCCTATGACACATTAAGTCTTTATATTTCTCTGTTAATGTGTGTGTTATTGCAGCCCAGGGGCAGGAGGTGGGGTTTTGGGAAAGAAGAGGTGTGAACAAAGACTAAACCGTACACCCCGCAACTATGTTGTAGCCATATGGGGATTACCTGATCATGCAAGTCATTAAGAATTATATTCTTTGTAGAGCTAAAGTAGCATTAAGTAGAGCTTTAGAGAAATTAATATAAAAGTAGATTTCTTCCAACTGGAATCTTTTCTTGCATGTTTTGAATTTTTTCTATGTACTTCACCTTTTCTTTGATCTACAAACAAAACATCCTCCCACTGACTCCTGATGTGAGGCTGTCTTACATGTAGCACAAAATGTAATCTGTTTTTTGTTTCACATCCTCTACAGAGGGCATAAAGGCATGGACACATTACGGTCTAGTACTCGATTTGCATATTTTTGTACCAGTAAGAAATTTAATCCCTTAATCTTTCTGACCTTTCATTGATTTACTAACAGATTTTACTGTAATGTTTCTAAATGTTAAAACTGCTGTGTGATTGTGGTCATATAGTACTTATAGCTCTCTATATAGCCAGTTTTTAGCTTAAAATTAAATTGTATCTATTTTAAGTAAACTAAATCATTAAAACATATTACCTACATATTTTGCAAACCTAGTAATAGTATATGGCCACTGTTCACACAAATATGTTTCGCCATATGCCAGATAGTACACTTGGTCATGCCACTCAATAATCCTGATAAATCACTCAGTGTTCGAGAAACTAAAGATCCCCTGTGGCTGAGGGAAAGTTAGATAAAGAGGACAAGGAGCCAAGCAAATGTTACCATCCTTGCCATGAGGAATTTGATGCAACCAGCTGGTCAAAACCCCCTTACGTCTGGATCTCTAATTGTGGTATTTTCACTATGTATTTTGCAGCAGTTTGCTCTGGGTTTGCCAACAGCTGGAGAGTTTCAGCTAACATAGCTGCAGCCTCCTTGGTGAAGAGTGGGAGAAACCACCTAAGTAGTGATGGTTTCCAAAGTCACGTAACGCTTTGAAGGCTCAAAGCACATCTTGAGTTATACTGGGAAAGCGTTTGGCAGGCAGAGAAAGTGCGATAGTGGAAGATGGCACAGGCACCACTTCTATTTAAATACTGGCTGTTACTGCCTCGTGGCTTTCAATCTGGTGTGAATATTGAGCACACGTCAGTGGGCTAACTGGAAAGTACTGAATGGACGGATTGCCTCTGTAGGGGACGTGGTTTCTTGGCCTTTTGACCATAGCGTGTTTCTCATGTGGAAATTTGATCAGGTAAAGGGTGAGGGCATTAGACCTTGGTAACAAGCAGAAACATGGCTTGTATTCAGCTGGCTTTCATACCTCATCCTGTACCTTCATTTGCTAAAAACCCTTTGCAATCTCTTTCAGGCCTCGCAGGTGATGTGTTGTTACAGCTGTAGTATGGTATAAAAGCTTATTTGATTGTTCCACGTGGTTAGTCAAGAGCTAATGAGCTAATACAGCATTTTTAGAAAAAGCAAAGCACAACTTCCAGGCCAACAAAAATGTATATTCTTATCCAACATCTGAACTGACTTTGTTGACTAAAAATAGGTAACAGCCTGACAAATACCAGTCTGATAAGTGGTCTGAACAAATATTCCATATGGTAAGATCATTAGTGGACCTGTGTCGTGGTTTAACCCCAGCCGGCCGCTAAGTACCACGCAGCCACTCGCTCACCCCTCCCAGTGGGATGGGGGAGAGGATGGGAAGAGTAAAAGAGAGAACTCGTGCGTTGAGATAAAGACAGTTTAATAGGTAAAGCAAAAGCTGCACACGCAAGCAAAGCAAAAGGAGGAGTTCATTCGCTACTTCCCACTGGCAGGCAGGTGTTCAGCCATCTCCTGGAAAGCAGGGCTCCATCACACGTGATGGTTACTTGGGAAGACAAACTCCATCACGCTGAATGCCCCCCCCTTCCTTTTTGTCCCCCAGCTTTATAAGCTGACCCTGATGTCATATGGTGTGGGATAACCCTTTGGCCAGTTGGGGTCACCTGTCCCAGCTGTGTCCCCTCCCCGCTCCTTGTGCACCCCCAGCTGCTCGCTGGTGGGGTGGGGTGAGAAGCAGAAAAGGCCTTGACTCTGTGCAAGCACTGCTCAGCAGTAACCAGAACATCCCTGTGTTATCAACAGTTTCCAGCACAAATCCGAAACGTAGCCCCATACTAGCTACTCTGAAGAGAATTAACTCTCTCCCAGCCAAAACCAGCGCAACGTGTCATCCTGGTGGTGGATGACAAAGAAATTGCTCTGCTCTTCCAGTTTTTACATTAGGTATTTACACATCTTGAATAGGCTCTGACTTCACCTTGTTTTTCCTAAACTTTTTGGATTGAAGTGGGATGGTACAGCTTTGGCTAGTCCAGTGCTTTCCACAGGTCATCTCTGAGCAACGGCAGTTTCTTTTTTTTAGTTTGCTTTTTTTTTTTTAAGTATGCACATAACAAATTAACATTCAAACTCCAATGTACACCTGTGTGAGGGATAAGACAACTTAAGCTGTCATATCAGTCAAACAGCCTGACTAGGGTATTTGCTGGAATTAGCAGTTGGTTACTGAAATAGCCTTGCAGGCTCTTTTTCTTTACATCAAAACTAAATTGCAGCTCTCAGTCTGATCTGGGAAAATGAAGCAGATAGTCTGGGAGTTATTCTAGGAGCAAAACCACTCTTCCAATTAACTAAGCGTACAACAATCAGAGAGCTGGTTCTAGTGCAGATATCTAAACTTATTTTATTTGACTGACTTCAGCTTTAGTCAGGGCAATTTTCCTTGGACCTAATTATAAAAAGATTTATCCAAAACATCCTTTGCGGGACAGTTTAGGAAGAGTTTGGTTTTTACTACGCATCAGCTCTTGGGTTCTCGGCAGAGGAATCGGAAGCGCTGAGGACAGCGGCGGGGTTTGTGGTACCTTTCAAGGCAGCTAGAACCAGGGGGGCTGGCTGTAGGGTTTGCTTTGGTTTAAGATTGTCATGTAGAGTTACCTTATTTTAGCTTGAGATTAGAAGTGGGCATATTTCATCGTAATGGAGATGAAATTACTTGGGGTAAAAGATTCCAGAGAGCCCCAAATTATGAGGATTGTGATTTAAAATTACAATAAATGCAAAGTTTAGGTAAAACTTGAAGTTCCTTTATTTATCCTAGCTGGTACAAATGCTTAATAACCAAAAGCTTCACAACATATTGTTGGTAGGAAAGCACATGGTGTGTAAATTTTTGTGTGAGATGAACCTGAGAAGTCTTTGATCTCTAGTGTGATACATCCTTGCGAAGTAAACGCTTTTGCTTTGGTGTTTGGTGTAATATAAAGTCTTTTGACCGATATCTTACATTTCCATTGAGGTTTGGAAAAATAACATGCAAATTTGTACAGAAGTTTTGCCTATACATCTTAAGAGAAAACACCTAAATTGTGTTTAAAACTACCTATCCGAAATGCCCTATTGCAATCTATTAATTTAGTATTTCATCAGGGACCTGTTGCAGGGCAAAAATCTAAATTAATTGTTCCACAGTCTAAAGACTGCAATTTCACTTCAGAGCCAACCTTGCTTGATTAAATCCGCCTTAAATGAAACAGCCAAGAATTCTTTTGATTAAAGTTAATGAATAGAAGTTAGTGTGTATCTATCCCTTCATGCAATTAGAAATCAGTAGATAAGAATATAGGATCCTTTTTTTAAAATGAAATCATATGATGCATATTCCTTCATTTTTTTTAAGCAAAAACTTTGTAAAGGAAACACATGTCCCAAGAGATATGTGATTCAGTGAAGGTGTCTGTTCCTGTTTTAACTGCAGAATATCTTTTATTCCTTGGTGAGTTGCTAGATCTGTGGATTACAGTAAAAAGAAGTTTTCCTGAAATCCCAGCTTCTTTGGATACTGCATTTCTGTATCACATCATTCCCCTCATTATTTTTCTTCTTCTCCTGGACTCACGCTTTGTGGTACTAATGAAGAACGTTATTAGCCTCATTTTCCCATTGTGCAGCCAGAAAAACTGGGCAGGAGTCACTGTCTCAGCTGACATGGCGGATTGAGTTGTGTTTCTTGACTCCTTGGTCAGAAGCCTTGCAGCCATGGACCCACTAGGCCTCCTTTTCTACTCTTGCTGTCGCCAGCGTGCTTAGGAAAAAAACAATTGTTATGCTGACAAAAATCCCGACAGGTTGTTGCTTAAAGGAAAACAAAACCTCCCCCAAGCCTCAGCTGGTCTCCTTGTCTCTGTTCCCTATTCCCACTGCTGGATTTCCTCAGGTTTGTTTGTGGACAGCAAAGGGGAACAAGCAAAATCCCTGATCGGGGCTGCACCGACAGACAGCTCAGCAGTCGATAGCAGTCGTGTGTTTCCCTTGGCTGCCACTTACAGAGCTCAGGGAATGAAAGAAAGTCAACCTGTAACAGTATGGTAAAGTGAGCTTACTTCAGGTTTTGTAGGAACACATACATCTTCCTGGCACTGTCTCTGCTCTTCTTTTTTCTTGGTACTTTGAATTGCTTTAAAAGATAGACACGCTCAATTTATTTAAAATTAATAATACAATGGTCCTTAACCTCCTCACTTCCTGATGTCGTCTGATGAGGTTTTCAATGATAGGTGTTAATGCAAGAGGCAGAAATAAATCTTGTAGGAAGTGCATAATTCAATTTTGCTCTCGAATCTGTAGAACTGGCTGGGGAAAGCATCATAGACACTGAACTAACTGAAATATCGCTGCTACCTACACTCAAAATTAAGCTTCCAAAATAAGATTATTTAACTTAGAAGCCAAATGCTTTGTTTTGTTTTTAGTTTGTATTCTCACTTGAGTTTCTTTGGAGGTAATAATTTCTAGGTCGTTTTTTTTTTGTATAGGACTCTAAAGCTAGGCACTCCGACTTTCCCCTTTAAAAGTGAGATTCTGCTGGTTTTGCATGGCTCCGAGAATCTGGTTCTTAAGGAAAACATGAAGTAATGGAAATAGCACCTTTGCTTGAACTTGAATTCATTCTTGTTATTTAAATGTATCATTAGTTTCAGAATTAACACCTTGGTGACAGCCAGCAAAAGAAACATGTGAGGAAAAAAAAAATCTCAAAATATTTGTCGACAAACTTGGGCAAACAGAATGTTTGAGTCTGTCTGAGCCCTCATTTCTTGAGGTTTTGCTTCATGAGGTCAGAAGCATTTTAATGAGATTTTAGATGATCCGTCATCTGAATATTCAGTATGGACTTCATGAGTACATCCCACTGGCCTTTGTTTCACAGCTCCATCCCTTACTCTGTTTAAGTGAGACAACCTGCTTCATGCTAGTTACAGGTGAATGGATGTTTCTATTGCAAAAACCTGTAAGTGGGGTCAGTTACCATTTCTGTTTGATTTTTCCTGACTCTAATGCCAGTCACAAAGACCTTCCAAAGCTACTGATTATGTGTCAGTTCAAAGTGATTATTAAAAGGAAATTATTAGACTCCATTATCAGCTTACAACAACATCCCTAATAGCGAAGCTTTTTAAGAAGAGCTTTAAAGCCAGCTGCTCACCAGCCTGGCTCTTGCAGATTGAATGTTTGCCTCTGACAGTGCGGTTGTAAATACTGTTCTTAGAAGCATCTCAGTGAGAAGGACTTCAGAAAGCATTCAGAATACATTTGATAATCATTGAAAGGTAAAAGGAAGGTTTTTCTTTTGTTAAAGACATGAATGCACACCAGATATGACTGCTAGCGCAAAAGCAGACCGATGCAAATGTCAGTGTTTGATAATCCTGGAGAAGATTGTTTCACACCCATAGTCTGAGCTACAGAATGCAGCACCTTGGAGTGATGGTTTTAATTTCCCACTAGAGCAATAGGGATGTAATGGGAGCACAGGAGGAAAGAGCATAGATGTGTCCACAAAGACAAGAGAAGTGTGTGGTTGGGCTGTATTGTGAGTACCAGTTATATGAAATCCATGTCACAGATCATTTTCTAGATTAGGTATAGTTAGTCTGCACCAAGTGCTTTTCATAACCTCTAGTAACCGTTTAAAAAAATTAAGAATATAACCAACTGCTTTTCAGAAACGCTAAAGGCTCGCTTTGCCTGCAGACAGTAAAACTTGCAGTTAGCCATCTGAGAGCAATTTCACACGTCAGGTTCCCATCCTTCGGTGCATCATTGGGGCTGTCCAAGGCGCCTGGCTTTTCTTCTTTGCAGCAGCAGCCCTCAAAGGACGAGTTGTAGCAGGTCTCAGCAGTGAAGTATTTCATCCTTTTTTGGGTGGTGCTGCTTCTTGTGTGAGGCATGTTGGCTTCAAAAAGTGAATAAATAAAATTAATTCTACTTATTGATTGCAGTCACTACATACAAATAAGTCGAAATTAGGACTTTGCATACGTCAGCAGTTGATCCTATACCAATAAAATGCTGCTTTGATTAAATACCATAGACTCTGAGTCAGGCCAACATCAAATGGAAGACATTATTCTTATAACGGCAACAGAAGAGAAAGATGGTAGTTTAGGAGGAGCGAAAGCCTGGGGTTGTTTTCTGGATGAGTTAATTTTAAGCTTCAGTCCGACAGGCTGCGGGGCACAAAAGGAACAGTGAGCGTAAGCAGCCCTTTGGTCTCATTTTCTCGGACTCAGTGCCTTGTTCGAGATCAGGTCTGAAACCCTGTTTTGCAGAGTTTGCTAGAGGTAACTTCACATAATATACATACCCCTTTACAATAGTTTTGGTGTTTCTTTCTTTAGATGTATAACTTCAGATCCCTACCTCAAAAACTGGATCATTTGTGATAAAATGTTTATCTCCATTACAACCAAAGAATTAAATAGGATGTGCAATTCAGAGACCTTTTTTTCTTTCCTTCTTAGAGATTTCAGAGTATGAGAAAATAAGGAGGTATGTCTATCATAATTTAGTAAGTTCAGAATATGTGACAGCATATAGTTTGAACTCTAGTTTAGCTCCACATCGTAATGTGTTTTGCCATCAGTTCAGAACAAATTTCCCAACATCCTCCTACAAATCAAGTTGTCTACCTTTACCGGTCTCCAATAATGGCTCTCCATATTCAGATGTGAGCAGATGAATAAAGGGAGCGCTTGACCAAGGACGCTGGGTTGAACTCAGTGCTATCCCTTTTCAAAGCAAGCGTATCAGTCATCCTCCAGCGTCTGATTTCACCGAAGGAAGCAGAGGGTGATGCATGTCAAGTGCTTTGATAGCTGTTTGCCAAGGCCATTCCAGCAGGTGACGCGCTGTGGCTGCTGGCCCAGGGATGTGTGGTAAATTCAATCCTGTTGTTGTTCTTTCTGGAATAGATTTTGACAGGACTTGTTTTGACCTGTGCTCCGGAGAAAAGATTGGTTTCCTTCACTAGTCAGGTCTGTTTTGATCTTTTTTAATATGGCCACTCACTTCCAAAAGAAGACTCACAGTGATAGAGCACCTGTAAATCAGCCCTTACTGCCTTTTAAAATTTTTTTTTCCTGCCAGCCTACAATTCAGTTTTCATTGGAGCTACTTAAAGCCAATGAATATAAGCTTTTAGCATGCAGGCGTTGTAGGAAATATTAAGTCCTGTGGATTTTAAATGAATTTCAGGCAGAATAAGATTGTAATTTGGGATGTAGACTGACTTCAGAAGTTAATTCAATTGATGCGGCATAATAGTAATTCAACATAATGTGCTCATGCCATTAGACTTGCACAGAAAACGCTCTAAATAGCTATAATGAATAGTTTGGATTTTGAAAACCTAGGAGAGCAGTTTCACCTTGAATCATAACTGGCATCTCTCAGAATGCTTGTACGTTGTGAAAATTCAAATAGGTGTATGAATTCAAATAAATTTCAGTACCACCCTGGGTAAAATTAAATTTTAGTGGCACTCAAACACTTCTGGAGATGTAGTGGTAAAATCTGCTTTCACCTGTATAGCTAAGGAGGAAACTAACCCTGGTTCAAAGAATCTGCATTACGCTGTGCATAAAAACATAGGGAGAGTTTCCCAAGGGGCTAAAAATGTGTGTTCTGTTTGTTTTAATGGAGTTTAGCTGCTTAAAGAGCTTGATTCTTACCGCTTAGTTCGAAAGTCATTTAGATACCTCTAAACATGCTGAAAGGAGTAGTGTGTATGGTATTGCTGCTTCTCTCTCTCTGCTTTGGGTTAAGTCCACCACCAACACAGACTGCTGCGGTGTTAGTGCCACAGCAGTGGTGAGAACACAAGTCTCCATAGTTCAGTTTTGTAGCTCCAACAAAAGCAAAGGCTAAATTCTTTGCTATCAAAGTAAAATTCTGTTTTTATAGATCCAGCATTTATGGCCATGTTAACATTTGGGAGCTATATAGGCAAATCTGTTCACTAATTAAAGAGCTACATTATATTTTTGGTTGGAGCTTTCAATCTTATCTCTTCCTATCTAGCTCCTTAGCAAACAAGTTCAGTCTAACAAGTTAAGAGTTTACGTATGCGTATCACAGTCAAATTGGCAAGATATTTGCTAGTATATTTAAAAACAAAACAAAACAAAACCAAAAACAACCTAGCATAATTTGCCATACTCATATTATTTGTGCTAAGGGAAACCCGTAAATCTAAATCGCCAATCTACGGCACAGGCAACTGGACCCTGCAGCAAATGCTCTGCTCGCCCCGAAGCTGTGCCTGGCTGCTGCATCCCCAGCAGTGCTGGTTCCTGCAGTGCCAGGCTTGCTTTCCTCCATTGGTAAGAGCATGTTCGTGCAGGCAAAGCCCATCAGTAAGACAGCTGGAAGTTTAACATAGGTGTGCTTCGGGGCAGCTGGTCATGTGCGTTGTGCGTGGCTGTGGAATTATATGTAGAATCTATATGTAGAATTTGTTTTGGATGGAAATTGTTAGTGTGTGGGGCAGAGTTGTATGTAGAGGTAGAAGACGAGCAAACACAGGGTAAGGTGATACTGATTGGGAAGTTCTTGATTTATTTATTTTTTAACTTTTTTTTTTTCCAGTGACTACTAGGCATTATCTATAAACAGCCTTGCTTCTGATTAGGCCTAATCAAAGTGAACAGGAAGGGTTTGATTAAAACGAGTCAATCCTTTATTTCTTGGCTTGTGTAATGTGAAGCCAGTTAATCCAGCCCTGAGCCTAATTAATGTCTGCCAATCTGAAGCAAATAACCCCCCCTCCTTAATATTATGACTAACGTGGCGGTGACTTGTCATTTTCAAACATGTGAATCAGTCTTTATTCTCTTGAAAAATCTCTCTGTGCTCACACAAGTCGTGTGCGACTAGAGCGTGGTCTCTGATACCTATGGGACAGATACGTTCTGGAGGCATTTGTTACCTCTGACTCCTCAAGCAAGCTTTGCACAACTTTAACAGTGTCTAATACCGTAGTTTTTGTCAGGAGAACCCAGCCATCCTGGTTTTCCTGCAGAAGATATCAGTCCAGGTGATTATGTCATAATTTTAGAAGCTTTCTTTCCAAATCTTACACAGAAATAAGATCCTTCAGGCACCAGGTAGTCTCCCAGGCAGTAAGTCTTTTTCTCATTGCTATGAAATCACAGCCGCACGTAATGACCTAAGGGTGTGTGCAGCAGATAAATGTGTACGGATCCAGAGGTGACGTTGGGTACTTCCTGAAGCGACTGAAATATCTCTTGAGGTATTGAAAATCACATGCTGTCCTGCTCACATATTTTACTCAGAACTGCTTTATGATATCTTGCAATATATGTCGAGGTGTTGGGGAAATGAATTGAAGCCTCATGTTTTCTTTATTAAAAAAAAAATAGAAAAAGAAAACCCCACAGAAGACCAAAATGTTTCTGAGCTAGTTATGTCTGGTGAGCAGAGTTGATCCTAATCTTGAATGGCTGGAGGTGAAGATATTACTCATAGTCTGTGTACAGTCCCTCATCCTTTCGAGCTGCTGTACTCCACAGCAGTGCCACCTCGTATTTTATATTCTTGCTATCTGCCTATTATTTCCCTGCTTGCTCAAATTTAATAAATCCAGAAATGGATCTGAAACTACTTTTAGAGAGCTATCAGGGCATTATGCTGGCAATTACTCACTCCTAATTAGCCAGTTTAGCCTCAGGTGGTCCCCAGGGGAAGGGGAGATGGTTTTAGTGGCAGGCACAGGGCAGAAGCTTAACTGTAGTGAACTGAATCGTGGCCTGGAGGGCCGAGCTATCCTTGCAGACCACAGGAGCAGCCTGCTGGGACCACTGCTTGGATAAAACACCTCGGTTTGGACAGCTTGAATACCCCTTGCTGTGTAATGTTGGGGTATTTGGCATAAGAGAATGTGATCCCTTGGAAATCAGTTCATAAAGAAACTTCGTGTATTCTGGCTAGTGGCTTTCCTTGTCCTCCACACCTGGCCCAATAATCCAGTCCTGCCTGGTGGTTGAGATGTGGTCTGTGTCCCGGATGAGGCAGAGCTGGCTTAGCTTGCAGCCCTTTTCCTAAGGGTTCCTGTCTGCTGCACTCTCCCTGTGGTATCGCAGGCTGCAACCCCATACAGCGTGTTAATTCCCTCTGACTTTTGCCAGTAAGAAAAAAAAAAAAAACAAGCCATGGAAGAAGCAGATCTAATGAGAAGTTTGAATCCTGTTTTTCTTGGGAAGATGTACAATCTCTTCTCTTCAGATTCTGTATATAGCATCACCCCAGACAGGGCCCTTTGCCAGCCTGAACTCTCTGTGGAGCACCATCTTCTGTCAGTGCCATTTAAGCCAGGCTTTTTTTGTAGTAGAGACTGTAGTTAGGAATGATAGCGGGTGTTTCTGTAGCATTTCGTATTTGAAAAAACACCCTGGAAGTAATTTTTTTTCGCTTCAAGACACCAGTGGAAAGATCCAAAATAGAGAAAGTTGATTAATTTGGGAAAGGATCCCCAAATGTACATTTTCCTTCACATATGCCCAACAATTTATTTCTAGGAGACAAAGGCAGGAGATGCACTCCCATTTCTGCATTACAGCAGGCTCCCTTCACATGCGTTGTCTTCTAACCAGATCCTTATTTTTGTGATCACAGATTGGAAGCGAAGCATGTTCCTGTCTGCTTGTTTTGGGCTAGAGTCTTCCTTGGGAGGATCTTACTTTGCAAATATCTAATTGCAGCATAATGTGGTTTTTCAGAGTCAAGGAATATGTTTCTGTCTCTGTCTTTTTTTTTTTTTTTTGTAATTAGATTCCTATCCTATAGAAAGGAGCTGTTGATACCTGCATATGCTTTGCTCTATGAATAATTCAAATCAAGACTTGATTTAAAGCTTGCAGCACTTAACACTAGTCAACAGAATAATTATGTGATTGGTGCTGGGAGAAACTAGCATCTGTATTAAAGGGAGAGAGGAGCCAATGCTAGAAGTTAGATGAGCAAGTTAATTAGTCCTGCCTCTGCCACCGATGACCTTCTGTGACCTTGCGGTAAAGCTTTTGACTGTCACATTGATGGGTAGGTGTTGAAAGGGGGGTATCGTTTCAGAGAAAAGAGGCTATTGTTTCAAAAATCACTAAAGCCTTGTAAGGTTTATCTTATTAAAGTTTGTGGTGCTTTCAGCTCTGTCAAATATTAGCAGGTGATGTTTATTACGCTAAGTTATATTTAAAGAATTTAAAATGCTGACTTTTTTGAGGAAATTGCTAGAAACAACAGTACGAGAGAGAAAGCTCAAAGTTTCTTCCCTTTCTGGAAGTACCAGAGTTGATGAGTTTTTAAACACACCAAAGTTTAATGAAAAATTCAATTCTTGCTAAGCTCTGCTATTGGTCTCTGAGGCCGTCACTGTTTGGATTATGAGAACAATGTCATTGAACTGAATTCCTCTTTAATATGCCACAATTGAAGGGATGATAAGAACACTTTAACATTCCAAAAAGCTTTTTGATTTTAATAACGTTAATAACTTTAAATTAAGTTATGGGTTTATATTAAAATGTATAAAATTATGAGGTCCCCACATCACAAAGTAGTGCAAAAATCATTAGAATGACTTTGCTGTGCTGATGGATTGAGCATGAGATGAACGCTGGCCTACTGCTAAAAAGGTGAACCCTATTAAAATGATTTTTAATAAGCTTTTAAAATGGTTGCCGTTTTGCTATTCACATAATTAAAAGGGAGGGAAAGCTACTCAAACTAGTAAGTAAAGAAAAACCTTCGGGCCTCGCAACACTTTCTTCAGTCTTGTTTCCTTTGCAAACAGTTGGAATACAAAGTTAAAACTTGCAGGTATGGCTGTCGTAAATTTTAAGTAAAAGGCCATGAAGGTTGTAATGCGTGCCAAGAGGGTGAAACCACTGCTTTTCTGATTTTGGACTTTTTTTTTAACCTGGCTTTCAATCTTTAAGAGTTTTGTACATGCCAAGAGTATTTCCATTCTCTAAACTGGTGTTCCTGAATGTGTGTTTAGACTGAGCAACCAACACGACTGGTGTGTAAGTTACCCATTTTACATCCCTGTTACAGTGCCAGGGTCCTGTGCCTTCACATTGACATGTTGACAAATTTATTATTAGTATCTTTTCCAGCAAACCAGCAACATAGCAAGTAGAACACTATTAGTGAGATCAAAGTCCTAAGTGCTTTTGGAAGAACACTGATTACCAGACTAAATAATCCAGAACAAATGGCTAGAGTTTTGAAAGGCTAACAAACAAAAACGAGTAATAAAACCAAGCCTTTTGGAATATTTGCAGCAGTTATCTAGTGTAATCATGCAAACCTAGCAAAAGTAGGACTGCTATAAGGTGGTGCTTTGCATACTAGGGGCAATGATTTAGATGCCATTGGTGAAATACTGGTAGGAAATCACAGATTTGTATAAAATTGGGACATGTTTCTATGAAGGCACCCTGAGCTTGCCAGTGTCTGCTAAGAAATTTTTTTTAAGGGAGCGCACCAAAAGATACCAGAGTGCTTCCCTAGTTTTAAATCAGCACAAATAACACTATTCTGTAAATAGAGAAAAATTGTATCTGCTGCTGGAAATGGATTTAATATAAAAGCTTTGAAAACAACTCCGCCTGCCCACTGGGTCCTGGCAGGAGATCCTTTCATCTAGCCTTGCTCCCACTCCAGCAGCTTGCAGTAGCCTCCTGGGTTGCAACAAAGTCCGTGTCGAGTCCTTTCTGGATCTTTAAGAAAGTTTTCTTTCCTTCATCTCTGGCACTTGGTGTTGATGTGCTCCTGTCCCTTTCCCAGCTTGCTGTGACCCTCGTCCTCTCCCTATCCCATCTGAATTTGGGAAGCATCTTTCCATACACCGATAAGGAGCACTCTTCCTTTTCTCCTACCACTTTCTTCCACTTCGTTGTCCACGTTGCAGCCGACAGGACAGAGCAACCTTCCCCCTTACTGCCTAGACTCAGCTCTTTAATCAAGGCATATGCTTGTGGTGTGAGCAAACATTTCTGCCGTCAATCACTGTTTCCCTTACTATGGGACTTCACTCCTAGCCAGCATATGTGGGCAGAGCAGCCCTTATTTCATTGAAGCAACAGCTTCTTTGTGTCAAGGGCACATCAGCTCTGTGCTATGCTAACAAATCAGCATTGCAAATGAGGGCAAATGCAGACAGAGGATTTGAAAGGGGGCTAATTTGCTCAGAGGTGGTTGTTGAAGAGCACATAATGCCAAGCCATATGGCTGGAGACCTTCATACAAAATGAATTCCATCATAATCTGGTAGGGTCTGCTTGTTGCCTTTTTCCCAAGGATCTTTTTCATGTTCAAAGAATCTGTGATATTCACTGAGCAACTCTGGTGCGCAGATCTGGGAAAATAAGTTTGTAGTGTTTCCCTGTCAGATAAGTATATGCTTATAGCAGAGATATTTTTTTTACTCTGCCGTTAGAGCTATCATGCCAAAACAATGAGTAATGGCTCTACAGGAAAGGCATGACAGTCAATTATCTGGCCATACATACCAAGGTGAACGCAATAGGTCTTGTAATGTCTCCGGCGACATATTGTGGTACCTTTGAGCCTTCGGTAGCCATAAACTGGAATTACTGCAGTAACTTTTCAGCATGGTGCTAAAACTCTTAACAGGATGCCATGTTTTACATTTGATTTTCTGCCATATTCATCCTTCAGGCATTACTGGATTGGGACTTTTTTTAAAGGGCCCTACTTTGTGAACTAATTATGACAAATGTTGATATGACATCTGTTGCTCACTTTAAATTACCTCTTAGTCTGTTGGAATTCATCTTGAAGGCATTTTTGTAATGAAATTTTTTTCTTCATGAACATTAATACAACCTGTGGGAGATCTGAATAAAAAAGAAAATTCACCAATCCTGCCAAGAGAATAGCTTATGCGCCAGCTGCTTTTTTGGTTTTTGTTTTTTGTTATCCTGCTTTCTGTGATATTAATACAGCCGGTTTCCAAGACACTTAAATAGATAACAGGTTGTTATAGTATGGAGGAATTCTCCTTGAGAAGAGGGTGAATAATTAGGACTGTTTCTGAACGAACTGCTTCCCACAACCCAAAAGCTGCTGCATTCAAATAACTAAACTTTGTGTTCTTCAGAGGAGATTGTGCTGTTCTGTCTTACAGATATATTTCCCACTGAATCCAAGATTAGTGAATGATTTCTCAAGTTATTTTTTTCTGTGGTCAGTCTGTAGCGGAGCAAAGGAGCTTATCCCTGTGCTCCATGTGAGATTTGCCTTACAACTCTTTGGGTGACAATGGGTACTTGTTTAGCACCTGCCTGATCAACGTTTTACCTACTGTGTTTCATTCAAAAGTTACAAGTATGACTTACTAAATCATGCTAAATTATTGCAATAATTCAACCCATATGTGAAGGAAACCCCGTCAGGTTTGTGAAAACTAACTTTGTGTTAACGTACATCTGTCACAATTTCTCTAGATACAAATGGATGCGAGTCGCACAGCGGTTGGTGAATGTCAACTTTTGGAAAGGGGAATGTTTCTTATGTGTAAGACTTTAAAAAACATGAAATTTAGAGGGCAGCTCAGTGAAAAGATGCTGGTGGGTTCTGAAATAATATGGAAGTCATGCAATCTTTGTGCAGATGGCCTTGATCAAAACAAATCCTTTTTGGTGCAAGGATTGTGGAGACTTGATGAGGGAAAGATTTCTGAAGGCCTTTTGTGTCCATATGTAGTGAAATTCCTGCAGAATGGATTTGAGGTTTGCACCTGCTATAGTGTTTGGTAATGCTAGACGGCAGTACTAGCAGGTCATGAGTAGCAGAAAGCATTACATGACTACAGAATAAACCAGAAAGCATCACAGAAGTGCAGAATCAAACAGTTACTAAGCTTGGCAGGAGAAGAAAGTGGAAAATACTTCTTTTCTGCTTTTCCTGAGCTTAATACAGACATTTCAGTAGGTATGTTTTATGGATGGATTTAAATGCTGATGGTTATTAAAAGGACTTTTCAGAGTCCATGGAGATCTTGTTTCTTTTTTTTTTTTTTTTTTTATACCACTGTTCATTTAATTCTTCAAAGTGGTCGTAATCAATTTGATCAAGTAAACCTTATGACACTTCGCATCTTTTTTCCACAGAAATACCTCAGGAGCTTTTTCTCTGCAATGCTGAAATCTCCATCATCTCCGCTGCACATTGATAAAGTGGGGCTAACTCTGTCAAAACACACCATCTGCGAATTCTCACCCTTCTTCAGGAAAGGCGTTTTTGACTATAGCAGCCACGGGACCAGCTAACTTTTGGGCCAGGACCCTTCTGCGGGAGGAGCATAGTTGGAGTGGTGCCTTCACTTTTGCGGTGCGAGAGAAATGGGGGAAAGGAAAAAAGGTACCTTCCTGCACACCTGGGAAGTTGCATCCAAACAACTCCAGTTAAAGACAGCTACGCCCCAGCGCTAGCCTTTGGCCTTTACCAGTTCTCATATTAGTGCCTGCATTTTTCTGGCACGGGGTATACAGACATTTTTGTGTAAGTTACCCTGTTAATACTGTACAAAGATTCTGACTCTCGTGCTGTGTTTGGATCCGCTCCTTAGCGGGAGTGCTTCCTTCCCATTTGCTCAGACAATTTGTTCTGGTGGTGCGAGAGCATCTCGTGTTTACCATGGCGGTCTGTCATGCTGACAGAGGGTTTCTGAGCAGCCTTTCGGTTTGTCCAAGCTGTTCCTTAAAGAACCCTTCCTCTTTTGTTTCCTTATAGCATACTGTGGCGTTTAAGGTAATGCTCGTACTCCACTGTTGTTTCATTTTTTTCCCCTCCCAGACATACATTTTAACTATTTGACTGTATAATTGTATAGTTTTCCTCAGAAGAATTAAAGGGCCTGGGTAACTTGAATGTTTACAAAAATATATACAGATTTAAATTATATTCTTTCTGCTGCATAAGTCTTCCACACTTGATTGTTTTGAAGCAGAACGAATCACTCGCCATTAATTAAGAAGCAGAGGAAGCAATAGTAACCGAAGAATGCGGTCAGCATCTTTTCAGATTTTCTAATTACCCAGACTGTAAGTGGATGCTCTGCACTGTACAGAGCTCATAGCTATGCATAAAGCTAATGCAAAGTGCTATATTTCTTTCTTTGAAAAATAGCTTCTTCACAATAGCATAACACTGTAAAACCCGAGTTTTATTTGCATCGGTTAAAATTTACAGGATTTGACTAATAGTACTTTAAAACTGCTCAGGACTCATTCAGACTTGCACATGTATATACAGGTAGAACTCATTTTATATTGCTGCGGATCCAAAAATATATATACACTGTGACTGGAATTGAGTATGTGTACATGTTAATGTATAATTGGCTGTATAAAAATCAGGATCGAACAACTTCCAGTTATTAAAACGCTTAATGAAAGGTAAGTTTTGTGTGCCATTTGTTAAGAGTGTGGAGCATTATTTGTGAGTTGCCATCATTGACCACCGGTAGGTCTTGGTAATCAAACTATTTCATGTTGTAGAAAATCATTATTAAAACCTAAAGTAACAACACTGGTGACATTTTTATTTCATGACCTAAATTATAGGAATAGTAATGTTTTACATTTAGTATGATGTATAAAGATAATTGGGTTCCATTACTAAGCCTAGCCTGCTATAATAAGCACTTCTAATGAAAAAAAAAAAAAGAAAAAAATTATTAGAATGGATCATTAAATTTTGAGAGTATTTTTATTATTTTGATTCATTTCAGTGAAAACAAAAGTTAGGGTAAAATTTCTAAACCACTGGAGCCCTATTATTAGCAGGGTAGACTTTAATGTCTCTGGATCTGTCTGACTGTATCTGACTTCTGTCTAACTTAGGCAGCTTAATACTTTCACTTGGGAGCCAGGTTTTTAACCTAAGCATTCCAGTCAAACCTATTGATTCCCAAACTGGTTTTGCACTGTGTCCCAGCCGTTCCCAGTTTCCCTCATGCACTTCTGCACTGGACTGCTGACTTCACCCGCGCTTCATCACCGACAGTGACCTGACCTCGTGATCCTTACCGTGCCCTGTGCTTGTATTGCACCTCTCCGATCTCTCCCAGGGCCTTTCTGTGCACGTATCATCCCCCTGACCATGAGGCCACGTCCTCCCTTCCTTCTTCACCTGCCGTTTGGCTTTCCTCGTGCTTCCTGAATCAGAAAGTGGAGGTTGGATGCTTGCTGGGTTCCTATGGTGAGCTCAGTAACTGGAGTTTGATGTTGCTGCACACATTAATGGAAGATCGGTAACTTCACTCGGCTGTATTTACCCTCATGGCCCATATGAATGCTTCAGAGGCAGAAACTGGGCATGGTATTGATGGTTTTCGTAGTGGCCTGGGAACCTTGACCCTAAATCTCACTTCAAAACCAGAAGGTCTTTTCTGTCTCTCCTTCTCCCTTGGCCTGCTCCCCCTCCTGCCTCATTGCAATGTAATATGATAAAGAATTAATGCTGAAGAGTTTTGAAAATGAATTTTACATAACTGCAGAGCATGATTTCCTGTGTGCCACTTCTATGAAAGGACCCGGCAGGCCAAGAAATGTCAAGCTGCTTTATCTGCTGCACAAACCCAGTTTCTGCAGATGTCCTACCTGAAAAAAACTCTAGTGGTGCCAAGTGCTTTCCCACGGCAAGCAGCGCAGAGCCTGATGAGCGAAACTCACATCCTGCCACACGGCAAATGCTAGTCTGCAAGAAGGGCTGAACGCGCAGGACTCCCAGAGGTAAGTCCCATGCATCATGCCACTTTGGATTTGGAGAACCTGTTTAAGAAAAACACAACTAGCCAGAGAGCTAAGTCGAGTGAAAAATATGAATATTCGCATTTTTCACATGAATTTAAAAGAAGACTTGTACTTGGTTCCTGTCTACAGTACAAATTAATTCAGGGAGGACCAGATGCTCTAGGTGGTATAACCTGCCAATAAGGTGGCTAATTTATGGTGGCTAGTTTATCTGGCCTTCAGTGTTAAATGTGTACGTTGCAAATAATAAAGTAAAGGCCGATTAATCACTCAATTTAAAATGTCATCAAGTTAAAAGCTATAGAAATGCAAGTGTAAGCATGCAATTAGGACCACAACCCCAGGCTACCAGCTTTTCCCACCTTCTTGTCTATTCTTCAGTGGTACCCAGAGTTTAATCAATGACTGCAAGCTCAGGCTAGACTAAGAGGCATCCTTTAATAATTTCATCAGTAAAAATATGATGGCTCTTTATAACCTACAGTCTTGAAACCCAGACTTCATAAGAAGTTTTCTATAGAAGCTGAGATGCATGTCAAAATTATTAGCCATTTTCAAGATACTCAAACTGCATTTCTGTAAAGATATCCCCAGGCTCTAAAATTCTCCATGAATTTTATTTTTAAAATATTGGCACTTTCAAAAACATTGTGAAAGTCATCTCCAGGGCTTGTGCAGTTTGTTTTTTTTTTTTTTCAAAGTGCCTCTGTAATTGGGATTGTGGGCTTCGCATCAACAATGTCCTTAAGTGAAACCTTAACTTCTGTATCAGGACTATTTATGTTTCAAGCGAAGTGTGTATTTAAGTGCTTTACTGAACGGGGGCCATCATTCCTACCCATGTAACTGAAGTTGTGCTTCCATTTAAGTCACCAAACCACTTGGCTCATATCCTTGCTGACCCTACAGCAATTTTTCATCAATAAAGATGCACAAAAAAGGCCAAAAGGCACACTGGAGATGGCGCTGAGCTATTTTTCTGCATGATAACTTGTAAAAAACTTCTGGGCAAAGCCTCCTTGTTGGTCTTGACCCCTCACTCCTTTAACTGGAAGTGCTTTTCCTCTGAATATGCTGCTTTGCATAGGAAAGAGGTCGAGCAGCCCCCAAAGCCCTGCTGCTGAATGGCTCCTGGCAGTCCCCTCGCTTCGCAAGCTGCCCTGTCCTGAGAGCCTGCAGGGTCAGTCCTAAACCGATGCTCAGCTGCCGCTGTTGGAGATGATGTTAGAGATGAGGGTCTTCAGAATTGCCCTAAAAATGTGAGGGGGAAAAAAACCAACCTGTGTAGAGCTTGGCTGGTTACTTCAAGTCTTTGCAGTTGTTGCAGATAAAATGAGGAACTGCAATATGTAAATTTAAAAAAAAAAAAAAAGAAAAAAAAAAGTGGGACACTAAATGTGTTGCTCTAGACAATCAGACCCAATCTTTCCAGTTTAATCAGTGATCCTTTAAAAGCTACTGCAGAATTTCCTGTTTACTGTCCATGCGGCCTATCCTGTATATGAGAATAAGAAATATGTTTGTACTAGACTGTGATAAAGCTTGAAGTTTTATATACTGCCAGCTCACTGAAGCCCCAAAATTGGAAGAAACAAATTATTTTTGACTTAGCAAGATTTTTACGTCCACCCCTGGGTTTGTTTTGTCTGTGTTTCATTAGATCCTGGAAAAAAAAAATACCTTTGATAAGCTGAAGAGCAAAAATTTGTTGGCTTCCAACCTCATCGTGGGAAACAGAAGATGTTCCTTTGCAGGAAAGTCTTCATGAGCAGTTAAGATCTATCGAGTTGCATAGGCCCTGAGATCCAGTTAAAGGGTTGAAGTCTGGATATATTTTCTTGGCACACCTATGAAGTGAATTTTTAATACACAGGATCCTGCCACTTTGTTGTTTTATTATTTTAAGAGAGTGTTTTGTTATAATTGGTTGCAGACCAGAATGCTATTGTGGATGCACTTTTGTCAAAGCAATGACAACAAAGTTGATCAGAAAAGAAACCCAAAACCAAAACAGGTAGGGAAAGGGAGCTGTGACCTGCTTATGCTTTCTCGTGGGAAATATGTGAACTTCCATGATGCCATCCTGTCTGCTGCGGTTAAATCAGTGAAAGAGCTTGTCCAACTGGACAAGAATACCAGATCGCAAAAGGTATTTTTCTTTTGTCTTCTTGAGATTAAGTTTTAAAACAGTTTTAAAGGAGTGGGTGTGTGGGGAAGCCTTATTAAGGGATCACATTAATGTTTGATAAAATGGAGGCACGATTTTGGACTAGAGGCTTTAGCCTTGTGTCTCAGCAAAAAAAATGCTAGCGGCAGCATGGGAAGCCCTGTTTCTGTTTTCTTCTTTATAATTTTATTTTCTTTATAAACACTGACATTTTTCTCCGATGTCATGCTGACAGCCAAAGTGTCAGCTCCCCGTAGCACAGCTTGTGCCCTCACAGAGAGTTTTGGCAGCATTTTTGTTGTTGTTTTTAAGAAATCGGTGTTAGAAAAAGAAATAGGTCTAAGAAAAAAGTCTACAGACTTTTTCAAAGTCCTTCTCAGTTTTTTGATAGCTTCTTCTATCTTCTCATAACAGTTTTGTCCGAATGGCTTGTTCTCATTCTTTTTAAGTTTTCAATTATTTCCTTTCTGTTTTCTTGTTTTACAGATGGTTTAGAAGAATGTGCTGGGAAAAGTTGAAGAAAAAGAAACCCCTTTGTTATTTGAAGCGAGGTAGTTATGTCATCATCTTCTGATCTGGCAAAATGGAACAGGAGTTTTTGATCTTTTTTACATATTTTGAACTTCTGAGCCTTCAAAGGTCTCACATGCTACAGCTTTTTGGGGCATTATTGTACTTTTTCATCATCATTCCTGTATTCTTTTCCATCGTAATTAACATTTGACATGAGCCTTTCGTCAAACAATGTGTTAGAGGAGAGGAAGCCTTCTACTTAATGATACCTCCTTGTTTAGGTCAGGAGGTCTTTGTGAGACTCTGCCTTTTGTCACCATCCTTGCCCAACAGTGTATTTTCTCCACGTTAACCTGTTTTAATGTCACCTTGAGATAGGTTGCCTCCGTAGTAATCTGATTTTCGGTTTCCTTAAGATACAGATCGGAGATCACCGATTGAAACCAGGTTTTAGTCACCTTCTGCAAAAATCAATGTTCTTGCTTTTTGGTATTGTGAATTGCATCAGAAATCAGAATCTCAAAAATTAGGAGGAAGGAAGATGATGATGATGATTGTTATTGTGTGACCTGGGAAATCTCAGTGTATTTTCAGGACTTCTGCATCACAGTTGTCTTTTATTCCTGAACATGGATAGCTAGGAGATGCATGGGTTGGAAATAGTTCCGTTTCATGGTGCAGATGAGCCCACTAATAATGAGAGCTTCAAGAATTGTTCTGTGGAAACTGAAACCATCTGCGTATCAAATCACCTGTTGTTCTCACTGAGTTCAACAGGAGACAAGGTAATGTGCTACTACTGAAAAGACAAGCCGTGGCACATTTCCATCCATAACCATCTCTAATTCTCATAATTTTAGTATCTGAGCAACAAGGGAAGAGTGCTGGACAATGTAGGGGCAATATAGCCCTCTGAAAGGTTAGCATAAGACTGCGTGAGCAATTAGATACTTATCTCAGTTTGTCCTGTATTCAAATCTGTCCAGTTTTAAGCTTGGGAGTGTTCATTAGTGCAGTGTGGATAAAAGAAATTGCCAGTTCTGGGAAGCAAGCGCTTCCAGGAGGTATGGCGGATGCCCTCTGTGCTCCGACATGAAAAGGTTGCTCAACAGCGTGTGAAATCAGACTCTTGGACAAGCTTCCAAGCTGCCCGAGCGTATTGATTCTGGCACCTGCTTTCATAGGCAGGTGCTCAGGTTTATGTGTCCAGATGAAGTTACCTCTTAACATCTTAATTACATGCCAGACTTTGGCTTTATCTGTTGTGTGAGTAGCACCGGGTGTCGTTAGGAAAGGCAATGGAGAATGGAAGTATGCCCAAAAAATTGCAAGAAAATTAAAAAAAAAAACAAACAAAACAAAACCAAGTGCTTGTTCTAAAAACATGTATCGCTAATTTCTTAATCTGTGGTAACAATAACATTTGCATAGCATTATCCACTGCATGGAACCAGAATTGCTCAAATGTGAAGCAAATCCTTCAGCACAGCTTATCTCATATGCAAGAGGATTTCACTTCCCCCGTTCTCTGGTAGTGGTGGAGCAAGGTTTTAGTGTGTCAATGAGAAATGCTGCGGGCTTCCCAATCCTGACTGGGACTCTGCTAGGGTGTATTAGCAACATGAATTTCATTCAGCGCACTAAATTAAGGGTGGCATTTGAAAGTTGTACCGAGTAGTCTGGCCTTTACATGCAGGATCAGATTTTACGTGGCAAGTTTGGCTGCTTTATTAACGCCCATCTGGCATCCTGTGCCTTGCAGGACAGAAGGCATGTAATAATATTCACTATACTGTTACGAAGGCTGTTGTAATAGCTTTCCAGCAAGAATTTGACAAGGCTGGTGAGACTGCCTAGATGATATCCTGGAAAATCAGAGAGAACAGGACCTTCTTGGGTTGAGTGATTTATTATCCAGGTAGGAGGGGTTGGGCTGTGGTTATTGAGGCTTCCCAGAGCTCTCTGCTGAAAATTTTGTGGTCAGTATCTCTCTCCTTGGAGATATGCTGAACTTAACTAATTTGTTTTGTGAGCCTGTGATTTGTCTGCACTTTGGCCAATATTCACTGTTCAGGTAGAAACTTTTCTTCCTGTGGTAGGTGCCCATTCAAAATACAGGACAGTAGTGGTGGCAGAAGGGGACCAAGAAAGATGCTGGTGCCGCTTGGGCACCTCAAGAGCTAAGTCTAACACCCCTTCCCCAGGTTATCCTGCCTGATGAAGCTCAAGACTCATGGATTGCTTCCTATGACTTCCCACAAGTCACAGTGAAGGAGCTGCTGTGTTTTCTGTCTGGGTTTCCAACGATGTTCAGTTCCTCTGGTTCCTTTGCCCAAGCCCTTTTTAAAGTACATCACATATCAGTTGCAGTTGTTTTGGAAATTAAACGCACATATTGTGTTGATCCTTTTTCACTCCCTTGGTGTAATTTGTTTACTGTCCCCTTAGATATTGCCAGGGATGTGGAACAAAAAAAAAAAAAAGCAAGCTGAAGTACCCATTTGTTTTTGTATTTCCTCTCTGTTCTTCCAGTTTTATGATGTTCAAACCCCCCTGTTTTCACCTTCACATAGAAATGCACCTTCAAGGACAATTTTACACTCTGGTTGGTCTCCAGGTAACCTAAATTTTTCATTCCCTTATTATTAAACCTAAGCTTGTAACTGAAACTGAACTCTCATCCCTTTTCAAATTAACCCCTTGGTACAAAATGTCAAGGATTTTCCAACTCTATCAAATGGAAGTCACTGAAGCTGGGAACCTATTGACACCGAGGGGTTAACCCATTAGCCACTATTTAATGTCCTCAGCTTTAATCTACAGAATCACAGCTAGCGCTGTGACTTACTAACCCCACCACAAAAATGTCCAAGAACTGGTGTTATTAGGTCTTTTATTTGGGGATAGACTTGGGAGAAAACCAAACAACTTCAAGGCTATAAAGGAAAACGAGTAAAGGGCTTGGGAGTGGAAACCAGCAGTAATTAGAGAGAGATGCATCCCATGTTAACAGGCCTTGGGGCAAAACCAACTGTTAATTATAAAAAAATTCCTCAGGGTTTCTAATCTCAGTGCAGCTGCGGTGGGATGGTGCGTGTAGTACCTGTGACACCACAGGGGCTGGAGTGGACTGGGCAGACTGGTTTGGAGTGACTGCCTGCGGGAGGGCTATTGGGTTTGGCTGAGCTGTCCTGCAAATCTCCCAGCTCCAGGCACGTTTTCCCCCAACAGCCAGTCCAGCTGCATGGCCATGTGTACATGGGACTGCCAGGACGAGCGCAGGCGCTGCTCTCCGTAAGGGCGCGTGGGCGCTCCGGAGGGCCACGCCAGGACGCAAGAGCGGAGGAGGGCTCCAAGGCATCCCACCGCCCCTGCTCTCAGCGCTGGAGCTGTTGACAGATGGTTTGCATGTTTGGGAAATCAAAGCCAGGATTTCTGCAGACGCACGGGGTACCCCGGAGAGCCCCCCCTCGCCAGCTGTTAGCTCAGGTAACATAAATAGGCCAGGGAGGAAACAAAACGAGCTTTCCATCTGACTCCATCACCAAATGCTCCCTGCCGACAGCGCATGGAGTGGGAGCGAGAGCCGCGGCCAGACGGCGAGGAGGACCCCGAGGGCGCAGGCAGCCCCGGGACGGGCGCAGGCAGCCTCTGCTCCCAGCTCTGCACAGTGATTTGGCTCGTTCCCCGCACCACTTGGGTACAGACTGGGAACACAGCATCGTCTTCTGGCCACACAAATAACACAGTAGTTTAAAAAGCAAAATGTGAATGTGATGTAACAGGGAGATGGGCAGGGGAGGGTAGGGAACAGGGGAGTGAGTTTGGATTTGGAGAGGATGGTAAATCTTCGGGCATTCAGTTTTGTTTGAGGAGTGGGCTCAAAAAAGGTTTACATGCATTGTTTCTTCCTTGGTGAAACACTGATTACAAGTAATTCTAAGGTCCATAAGGCTGGAGACTGGCAGTCTTGCCTTACATTATTCAAAATATGCTGTTTTCCTCTTACCGTCGCCTGGTTTTTCTTCTACAGAAATGCCTTGACAAGATATTGCAGCAATTTACCCGACAGATCTGATAGTCCATCTCTACCGCGGAGGCTTTAGAAGGTATTTGCTCAAGGAGATCACATTCCCAGTACCACCAATTATGTGAAAGTACTAAATTAGGATATTAGTTATTAAATTCGACTACACAAATTACCATTTATATCATTATAAATCTGTCTCTACTGAGCAACCATTTTTATGGTGATGATCCTAGTATTTACATAAAAATTGCAGTACACAAGGTAAATTATGTATTCCAACCTGCAATTTTTGCCAAGGATTTACACATGCAGAATAAATTATTTTCTCCTCCTTAAGCAACAGTAATCATAAGTAATGTGCAGAAACATTCATAACCATGGTCTCACATGAAAGCTACATTTTTTCCCTCCATAACCTGCTGTAATTACAGTGTACATCAGTTCCACCATAGGTAGATACACCAGGTTTTTTTTTCCCCCCTTTTCCTCATACAATTTTAATGACTATCCTTGCTTAGAATACAACATTTTAAATTAAAAAATTAAAAATTTAGAAGTAGATTGTTTCCTTGACAACAGCGAAGGCAACATTTAATTCCCCCCTGTGTCATTTGTAAATAAATACATACAGTTGCTGATACTAGTGAGATAATGTGCCTGAGGCTAATTGTGCCATTACAAATATTTTGAGCCTGAGCTTGATAATGCAGGTCGTGGTACTTAAATATGTATGAACTGAAGTAATTTAACCTTCTTGCTGCTTACCAGCATATTCACAAAACCCTTCATAACGGGACTACGTGGACATAACGAAGCAGCTGAGTTATGCTGGGTTGGGTGTTGTGGGGTTTGGGTTTTTTGTGCTCCTGGTGGCAGTCCAAGGGAAGATGCTTGTTTGGGATCATGGAGGGTACAGAGCAGATCCTGCGGGCTTCCTTCAGCCCCACAGATGTCTTCTCCTGGGGGCTTGGGCTGGGCTGTACTTGTGAGATGCCCCAGACCTTTCAGCACATATGGTATGTTTGGAGGAACGCCTGTAAGAGAGCTTTGCCTTAGTAAGCCCTGCCTAAAGATGGCAGGGTTGGCTCTTTGATTTATTAGCTAGTCTCCAGGACTGGTCCCAAGAGAGGATGAGCTGTGTGTCTGGATGGGTTTTGCTCAGAACAATGAGTGTGAGCACCCTGTGGTTGTGTTTGGAGTCTGTGGCGCGGTTGTGTTGTGCTCAGTGCCTGATGGTGAGGCTGGCCTGGACACGGCCAGTGTCTGACAAAGGCCAGCCGTACTTTTGGCACAGCAAATTAGTGAGTCATTAAGATAGAAAAAGATGAGGAGAGAAAATGCCAAGCTGTTTGGTCTAATCCCCATGTCTTGCCTTGTGGCTATATGAGAGATCATTTAAGTTTACAAGCTCCCTGTTTGCAAGATATTCTGCCTGCTGTGAACTCAGCTCTTGGTTTTGTTTTACCAAGCATGGAGCTCAGCTCTCGTGGAAAAAGTCCTTTTAAACCCCTCCGTGAACCACTCTTAGGTTCAGGACTGCTGGCTAAAGCCTGCAAAGAGCTTTGGCCAGGCTCAGTAGTGCTGTGCCTCTCAAAGCAGAATGCAGCTGGAGGCGAGGAAAGCAGATTCCTTGTCTCTGCTCCTCTGATCTCTGGGTTGAGCCTCGCTGGGAAGGGGGGTATCTCCTGCAGGGCTTTGGCTCGGCACGCTCCCTTGTGCTGGTTGCAGATGAACTCTTACAACATCGCTGCAGTGTCAAGTTTGTCTACGGATAGAATGAAATGTTTAAGGTACAAGCTCTCTTAGATTTCTTATCTCCACTTGTCGTGTTCTTTCATAGCTAATTAAGCAGGTGCTGAACCAAGTAAAAATTAACCGATGGTGCAGCTAGCTCTAACCCCAACTCCAGCGTTAGGAAACCTCGGAGACCAAATTGTGGTTGCCTCCCTCTTGGCATGGCGCTGGCTCATCCTTCCTAAGACGTGTGTCAGGTGAAGGCTGCAACCAACACAGCATACACGAATTTGCTTGGATGCTTTGGTAGCTGGACGGGTTTGTTGTCCTCTTTGCATCGGCAAAATCTTCAGCAGGGCTGTCGAGGCTGCCTCAGATCCTCAGCCGGCGCCTGCTGCTGGGGCTCAGTCGAAGTCAGCAGTGCTATGATGTTTTATAGAGTCTGAGGCACTCGCTCTGTGCTGTGGGGAAATATAATCCTGAAAGCAGCGTATTTTAAGGGATGCAATTTCAGCAGAGTAGAGTGTTGCTCCTGCTGGGCTCTTAGCTGGGAAATGGGCTGCCACAAGTCACCTAATAAAGCTCGGGGCAACGTGCCATGATGTACCATGATGGAGGGGAGGAAAAGCAGACATAAAGGGAGAAGTAATGAGAGAGAAAAGGCTTTAAAACCAGACCATCATGGTTCGAGTCACACTAAAAGGATTATTTGGTTGTGAATAACAGGGTCAGCAATTCTATATCTAACGGGAAGAGCCATGTGCTGTCCCATTACAGCAAGCTCTACTTAAAGCTTGTTAGATTTAATGTGTTGAAATAATGTTACACATAGTCAGCCTTGGTCCATGCCAGTAATTAATGTGAGTGCAATTAATCTGAGTGGAGATGACACCTTTTGTCAGCAACAGGTAATCCTTTCTAGCAAAGGTAAAGCTGAGCAAGCAGTTGAGAGGGAAATCATTAGCAACGTTCCTCTGCGATCGCAAAGTTTAGCTTCACACCTTGTTACTTCCCTAGATGGATGAGCTAAACGCAGAGAATAACAAAACAAGAAAAAGCCCTTCATGAGCTTATGAAGCCATTCTTGCTGGTTGAAAGGAAAGCTTTCCTTTGTATATGTTGATATTTCTTAAATGAGATGCTTCGATAGTCCCTGAGGGACAATCAGCTCACAACAAATGCGGAAATTAAAGTATGCAATTTGTAAGACAATCGTATTGTTTGAACAAAGATTGGCCGCAAGTGCTTTTGCTCAGATTTAGCACATTTAGGCATGTTTATACCCATTACTTCTTTGCTGGAGTCTCTGTCAGAAATATGGCCCCCATTTGGGTACCGCGCAGGACGCGGTGTTAGGCTGCTTCCCATGGCCCGGCCAACCAGCTCTGCCTGCGACTATCTGGGGACCTCTGCAGAAATGTCAATTAGCAATAAAAGTTCTGCAAACAAGCATTATGCCATCTCCTTATCCCTCCCCTGCTGCTGCTCACAGTCGCACAGTAATGTCCAGAGCTAAAAAATGGATGTCGTGGGCTTTTGCGGCTCCTCCGTTGCTCTAAGTTCAGTGTGGTGTTTTTCTGGACACGTTCTCACGTGGAAGTTGGGATGTCAAATTGAAAATAGAGGGTTTAGCCATTGGTATCCTTTTTCAAGGGATGCTTTTCAGATTGGAGTGCCTGTAGCTTGCATCTAATTCCTCTTGGGCTAAACATCTTTGCTTTCAGTTCCTGTCCTTGCTTTTTTCTCAAGTGGCATTTCTGCAGGTGACTCGAGAATATCTTAGCTCCTAGGTGTCATCCACACAGCTCAGAGAGGCTCAGCAGGCATTATTTGCCATTTCTGTCCTCAGTTTTGGTGGGTTTGGGTTTTTTTTGTTTGGTTTGGTTTGATTTTTTTACTGCAATCCCCTTGATTTTAAAAAGGAAAAGCCCATATGTCTGAGCAGTGTGTCTTTTCTCCAGTGTAATTAATTATCTATTCAGGGTGCCACATAGATTGCCCCATCAGGGGCTGTGTAACTCAGGGAGGTTTTCCCAAGTGGAAATCCCTTCCCTGGCTGCCCCGAGGGGAAGGAGCTATGGCTTTGCCCTACCTGTGTGGGGTGGAAGGCAAAACCCAGAAGCCTTCGCAGCACTGCCATCACGCAGGCACAGGGCCAGGTGCGCGATGCACCGCCTGGAAAAAGGATGCAACAGCAATTACCACATTGGTGATTGCCTTGCAAGGGAGATGAGAATTAACAGAGCGGTTAAATTGGGGATGAGAGACCATGCCTGTTTGCTGCTCTGCAGCACCTGGAAAGGCAGGTCTTGGTGTTGAGGGACAGGAGGAGGGCTTGGGCTAAAACCTTCTTCCATTAGGTAAGTGCTTAGGTACCAGATGTCGTGATACTTCCCATGTAGCACCCACGAGGGTGACATGAGTCTTTAGGTGCCTTTTTCCTACCCGAACATGATGCATCTCCTAACCTAGGGCTACATATTTGATGCATGTCATCCATCTGCCATTGAGTTTGTCAGGCAGCACAGCATTTTGGCTGCAAGCTGATATGGGCTTTTTTGAGCACTGTCAGCAGTCAGGTGCTGTGCAGATCTGGTATACAGTGCTCCTTTGCATAGGGATGCTTCCTCCCATTTGAAAGAGTCTCATGAAGCCAGCATGCTCCAGAGATCAAGGGTGCTGTGGGCACACCCATTTATTTTACTTGGCTTAACTCATTTGTTCTTTTAATCATTCATTATCCAGTTGGGAGCAACTTCAAAGTGCTGTTTCTCAGCAAGACACATTCACCCCAATCACTCAAATATGCCCAAAGCCAGTTTCCTGCAGGACTTAACTTTTTTTTAAAAATGTATAGTATTTCACAGTTGCTTTATGATTAGACCAGGATTACTTGCAGTCGAATCTGTCACGACCCAAAGGTGTTCGAGGGCATATTTTTCCTAAGCCTGGGTGCAGGCATAAAGGGCTCAGCTGCAGAAGGCCTCCAGGTGCTCCACGTAAAAGAATAATAATGGATGTTTTCATTAATAAAAGTGCAGACCATCGCTTATGCACTCTTAATCCTGGAGTAATTAAATGGCTGGAGAGAAGGATGATTCATAATAACACTGGCTATGCTCAAAGAGTTCTTTTTCTGTATGTTTGAGTATGTCTCTAAGAACAAATTTGCTTTGTCATATCTTGTAAATAATTTATTATGCTCTTGTTAAAAAGCTGCTTTCTGGGGAGAAAAAAAAAATGTTGTACGTGGTTATCATGGTATACCACACAAACCTAAGGTTGACTAGTGAGCATTCGAAGGGAATGGTGTGAGATCTTGCAGAAGAGCATTTCTGGAAGAAGCAGTCCAAGGTGAGAGGGCTCTGCCTGCGAGTGGAGACAGCCTTGTAGCGGTTTCGGTGTTGTGAGCTCCTGCTGCATGTCTCATGGTGCTGGGGGTTACAGAACGCCCCAGCATCGGGAATTCTTCAGTTCTATGTGAATATCAGCTTTCATAAAAAAAAGCATTTTATTTTTTTTCTTTACTTCTCATGACTAAAGAAAAATGGTCACAAATGTGACCCTGCAGGCTCAAAAACCCAACAAAAAGAACTCGGGTTGACTTAACATTTATCTCATGATTAATATTGGGGCTGACTCGCCAATTTATACTACTTGAAAGGCCAACTTAAATAACCTGTAGCATTTATATACTACCCTTCAGATATGGATTGAAAAGCCCTTTCAAATGTGAAACTCTGTCCCTTGTGATATACTTGTGATAGATTGTTACTGTGAATTTTGGCTAATTTGGTCTCATTTTTCTATGGTGATTTTTCTTAATTCTGTCTCACTTTTACATGAGTGATGGGCTGTACACACGCGTTGCTCTTGCTGGGATCTGTAGAAGCCTGCAACACACAGTGATTTCACCACAAAATTATCTGGCTGGGGACTTCACCTGCCCAAAAGTTAATCTGGAGAAGGGCATGTGTAGAGAAAAGAACTGACAGCTGAGAGGTGATATTAAGAAAACCTAGCAAGGAAATCCCCCAGGAAGCCATGTTTCTGCAGCAAAGCAGAGCAGCTCCACATATTCCCCAGATGAATTAGCTCGCAGGTCTTTGAGAATATACCCTCCTCGGGAGCAAAACAGAGTGCCCACCTTTCTTCTGCTAACTTTTAAAAAATGATCTTTGCTTGAGTAATGCCAAGCTGCTTCAAGGTAAACATATATAGGAATAAAATGTTATTTGCAAGAGAAATTTGGGGAAATTCTGGCAGTAGATGGCAGATGGTAATGTAGGACACACGGTTGTCCTTGTCTTGGCCATTAGCTTTCTCTGTCTGTGGAGGCAAGGGGTGGGCTCCACAGTCAAAGGCCACTCAAAGGACCAGTGACCCCAGAAGCAGTCAGTGTTGATGAAAGCCTCTGCCTTTCTTCAGCTGGTGTGTTGGTATGGATTGGCAGTGCCTTCCCTGTACCTCAGAGCATTTTGGCTGGAAGCGCCCAGAACTTACCTCTTGTCTTGATTGGGCTGGACTAAATCAAATTGCATAATCCCCCCCACCCTTTTTTTTTTCTGTCTTTTTCTGTGTAAACTCTAAAGAGAGCTTCCATGTTCGCATTTGTGTATTAATAAATACCTGTTAGGGGAGGTTGGGGTGGTCACCGTGAGTTAGCTGGCCCAGGAAGGCTTGGAAGTGGCCACCTGGGCACACTGCTGGCTCCTATTCAGCCGGCTGTTGACCAACACCCCCAGGTCCTTTTCTGCCAGGCAGCTCTCCAGCCACTCTTCCCCAAGCCTGTAGCATTGCTTGGGGTTGTTGTGACTCAAGTGCAGGACCTGGCACTGAGCCTTGTTGAACCTCGTACAGTTGGCCCTGGCCCAACGATCCAGCCTGTCCAGATCCCTCTATAGGGCCTTCCTACCCTCAAGCAGATCAACACTTCTGCTCAGCTTGGTGTCACCTGTGAACTTACTGAGGGTGCACTTGATCCCCTCATCCAAATCATTGATAAAGATATTAAACAGAACTCGCACCGATACTGAGCCCTGGGGAACACCATTCGTGACAAGCTGCCAACTGGATTTAACTCCATTCACCAGAACTCTTTGGGCCTGGCCTTTCAGCCAGTTTTTTGCCTAGCAAAGAGTATGCCCGTCCAAGCCATGAGCAGCCAGTTTCTTCAGGAGAATGCTGTGGGATACGGTATCAGAGGCTTTACTAAAGTCCAAGTAGACAACATCCGCAGCCTTTCCCTCATCCACTAAGTGGGTCACCTTGTCATAGGAGATCAGGTTAGTCAAGCAGGGCCTGCCTTTCATAACCCATGCTGACTGCGCCTCATCCCTTGGTTTTCCCATACGTGCTGCGTGACGGCACTCAAGATGATCTGCTCCATAACCTTTCCATAATTTTCCACTGAGAGATGGACAAGCTCATGGCAGCAGTAAGAGCTAAGCAATATACCTCATAAATCTCCCTGCTATATGGTAAATGTAGCACCAATTGCTTGTACACTGATATTGGCATCTCCAGCTCCACTGTAAATATTTTTTCCTACTACCATTTAGGAGGAAATTTCCCTCCTGCATAGCCACGAGCTGATGGTGGTTCAGCAGAGCCCCCTTGCCAAAATCTTGTCGTCTTTTGCTTTGCGTTACTACCCCCCAACACACACTCACCTTGTGCTCCCTCAACAGAGTAAATGTTTTGGTAATCCCCAAATGCGTGGTCCCCTCTCTGCGATATTGAGCTTCATTCCACTTCAATTTTTCCCAGCTTCTCAAGGTTTTCTAGTTCCTCCTGTTTAATCTACCTTTATATTGATAAAGCCTCTGATTTGCAGTTTGTATCTTACTTCCCTATGGATATTATGTCTCTGGAGCAAACTCCGTTGCCTCTACCTGTCCCTCAGGTGTCCCAGATAAAGGCACTGGGGAGGGGATGAGGAAATATGCACTGGGGAGCTGCCGGGGGATGTAGGCAGTGATACTCTGAGCATGTGTTTGAGAAGTATGAAGTATGTTTGTCAGGTTTTAGGATTATGCTTAGAATCAACCCACCTCAGAGCGCCTGAAAAAACCAACTGATTTGTAAGAACATACATTTAAAAAACAAAGCGCAACATGAATACATTACTTGTGTTCCCAGGGCTTGGTTCCTGTGTGTGCCTGTATGTGTGCTCCACCATGTAAGTGCAAACCCATTAATAACTGTGCGCGTAAAAGAAAGTTGCGTGCAAGGTTTTGCAGGAGCACGAGGCGGTTCCCGTTGCAACCGAATGCGAGTCACGGCTGTAATAGGTTGCGCTTGCTCCCCACGCCCAGCTGGCAAATAGAGCCCAGGATGTGCTCAGGGGAAGGGGTGATATTTAATTCATGTGCGAGCATAATTAAAGCAGATTCAGTCTGCAAAATCAGCTTGGGAGAGCGCTCTGATTACCGCCTCTCTGAACCTCCTCCTGGATAAAAGTGTGAGGCAGAGATGGTGGGAGCCGGGCAGACTTCCCTTTATCTGCTGAGATTAGGCTGTGATTTACGCACACATCCAAGGTGAACAATATCACTAACCGAATGAGACTAGAGAAAACAGCAGAGAGAGCGGCACAGCTGTGGGAAAGATGGGAGCAGGAGAGTTTTGAAGGCTGGAGTTCTCCTCCCAGCAAATGACTAGGATGAGATGAAAGGATGAGATCAGTGAGCAGATGAAGCGCAGAAGTTGATAAAATTCTCAGGCTTTGGAAGATTTACCTGAACCTATTAAAATGCAGCAGGTTTTCCTCACTGGGACCACATGAATGAAAGTGTGATTGACAGAGCAGCCAAGCCTTTCACGTAAAAGCAAAATTAGGAGGGCATGAAAAATAAGTGATGCTGATGCTTGAAAAGCCCATGCAAATGACTCTGAGGCAAGAAGAGGAGAAGGGATCTGTCTGTGCAGGTGAATGCTGAATCAGTGCTATTAACAGTGAGGGTGGTAAAAGGCTTTGCTGTCCTCCTAGAAGCAAAGTGCTGTGGTCAGTGGCTGCCTCATCCTGCTAGCCTTGGTGCTGGGAGGCATGTGGAGAAAGGCAAATGCGTTCCACTTAATATTTCCTAATGATTTGGTCAGAAACCGGACTTAGGTTTATTGAGACGCTCTGAATCCCCTCTTCACCCTGCGAATAGGAGCCAAGATTTTTCACGGTTGTGCTGTCGACGTTACTCACCTCCGGGAATGTAACTGTGTCCTTGCTCAGTACAGCAGGACAGTAAATCACTACAGCAGCGTTCATGCTGCCAGCATCGGAAGCTAATGAGACGTTTCTATTTTCCCCTATTCTCTTGTATCAGCTAGGCTTTCTTTGGATTGCTTTTTTTTTTTTTTTTTTTTTTAATTTGTGAGATCATCTCCTTATTGTAGTATGTATGTTTAACTCAACAATAATGCTTTGGAGTGATTGTCAAGAGAATTAACTACACTTCTGTGAGAAGACCATTAACAGGTACAGTGAGGAATCCAGCATGGGGACTGATAAAAATTAGAAGTCAGAGAGCTCAGGAGGGGAGGCTTAATTAGCCTGTGAGGTTTTTCTTTCAAATTCTTTAAAAATTAGAGATCTTCTCCAGGAACTTGTTATGGGCTCCTAAATGACTTTCAGCTAGGAGCTTAAGGGTTTGACCCAAATTTTGTCCTTGTTACGCCTTAAAAGAGATTGCAATTGACCCAACTCCAAAGTCAACATGGTCAAAATCTCCTCCCTTGCAGAAATATGGAGGATTTGAAACCAAGTTCTTGGTTTAGCACAGGTACTTCTGAAAGTGGGCTTTGCTCCGCTGCGTAGCTCAGCCTGCTGTGGAAAAATAAGGAAGACAAGACTACAGGCTGCTTTCCCAAATTTACGCTTTGAAGGCGATTTAACTGGAGGCTGCAGATGAAAGGCTGAATTTGTTTAGTCACTATCTCCTGGGAAATTACCAGAGTCTTTGCGGAACACTGCGAACCCCTAGGCAGGCACTTGTTGTCCCTCTGGATACTTGGCAACTCGACTTTTTAGAATTTTAGGTTGTTCCTAAGAATACGAATAGGAGAAAATTGTGTTTGTGAGAACATAACACTTCCCCGGAGCATGGGGGTAGCCGAGCTCATGGCTGAAGCACTGAACAACAACCAGTGGGGTGGAGAACAGGCAAATACCTTGAGCCTCCTGAAACCCAGGATATCAGTAGCGTTTTCTTTCTTATTTTGTATGCATGTGAATAAATTAATTACTTAACTAAACTGCACTACAATTTGATTCAGTTAGATAATGGCCCTGAAATTCAAATGGGGGACATGAATTTTTGCTTGCTATGAGTCTTCAAGTGCTATTTCTTTACTATGTTTGGGTTTCCCAGTGTGGCATGGACCAGCCAGAGGAACTGCTCGACCTTCGGCCCTTGCCAGGAGCTGATAGAGCAAAGGCTGTCTTAAATATACAACTGGAAGACCTGGAAGTTGCTGGAGGCCAAGTGAGATGAGGAGAAAAGCCCATTTGTGCTGGCAGAGGTGTGGGAAGGTGCTTTCAGACCTTTGCCTATTGACCTGTCTCATCCCAAAGCGACGTTAGTCTGCAATCTCTAGACTTACCCCACAGGCTCTGATCACACAGAGTGTTGGAAAGCCTTTTATCACTTTCAAAACCAGGTGCACGCTTTTCTACTTCAAGGCTCTGGCAGTGCAGCATCCTGGGCAGAAACCACCCCAGCGCTTTCCCCCTTTCACCTGCCAGTCCTGCTGCCTTCCAGCCCACAGCAAAGAGCCTGCAGCGCCAGCCCAGCAATGACCCGTGGCGTTCGGCGACCCCTCTCTCATAGCAAGATGCTTTGTTAGTTACTGCCGTGTTTAGGTTGTTCTGCTCTATTTTCCACCCTAAGTGGCTTGTTCAGAGCTTGGTTAATTAAGCGTCTGGGCACAGTGAGCTCCTCAGTTAATTCACTCCATGCTGAGGGATGTTTGTCACCGGGTAGCATATGCTCAAATTTCCCAAGTGTTCTTCTGCCGCAGAGGCTTTACGTATCCTTCCTGGCTTTCTGATTCTCCAAGCGTCTTTCTCAAAATGGCATCTTTAGCTAAGGGAGGCTGCATTCCTGGGCACTCCTGGTACCTTGGTGTTGTTACCACTACTCCCTCACTTTAACAAGTGCGCTCTCATTTTGTCTACTCCCTTTTCTCTCTTTTCTCTCTGTTTCTCTTTTCTCTCAGTTTCTCTCTTTTTCCTGTTGGAATCTATTTGGGTAACATCTCTCTTTTTTTGCTCCCAAACTTTCTTCTTTCTCTCCTTCACATGTAAGCTGACTGTAGCTAACCTTGCTGCCTCCTTATCTCTTCTTAAGTTCATTCGCGCTGAGCAGGTTGGGTTTCTTTTGATTCCAGTTGTAAAGACACAAGCAGCAGGGACCAGAGTGACGTCAGCCTCACATTTATACCAAGAGGGAAAACCCCAGCCAACGTGGCAGTTAGAGATCAGGGAGCTGACTGATTAATGCCCAATGCAAGAGCTGTACAGAAATGTTTGCACTAAGCACTTACCATTAATTATTCATCCTGCCCAGGCAGACCTTATCTTCAGCTCGACATCCCAAGATACAGGGAAGCTGCAGAGGAGATGGGGAGAGGTGAAGAACAAGGTAGCACCTCATGTTTTACTGTCTCCTACTGCCATGGAGGATCTTGACAGGGTCAAATTGCTGTTTTGCTTCTGCACTCTCGAGGTATTTTGTTGCAGGGGAAGATTTATGAGCTGGGCAAATATTTCACGTGGGCCTTCTCTGGCAGCAGTAATCACAAGTGGGCTTTGCTGGGATGCTTTTTTTTCTCCCTCCTGTGAAGATACTGGTCCCTGTAAGGATACGGGTATATAGTGAACTTCACACTGAGGAGAGGCAGCATTCATGTTGGAGGGGCCAGCAGGAAGAAGCAGGAATGGTGAATGGGGACCTAAATACAAACAAAATATATTTTATTTGTATTCTACTGCTCTAACGCTGAAGGAGGAGATGTTAATGGTGGTTGTTGTTTTGCCCCATGCATTTTGTGTCCTTTCTCCTGTTCACAGAGTTGGCCACTGTCCATGTGCTGACCAGAAGTGCTTTGGTATATCAAAGCCCGCAGCTGACAGCAATATCTTTGCATCATCTATGAATATGAGATATATAGTCACTGCTCCACCTTGGCTTTAGGTACCTTCTTACGCAACTCTGGCTTGTTCCCCACGTGCCTGTTGTGCGCATTTGCTTCCAGATCCTGCAGTTATGTGAAACAGTGCTGCACCAAGCTGATGAAGGCTACGAAAGCATGAAGTGGCGTCCAGTAGAGTCAGCAAAAGGGGAGCAGGTCCTGGGGGTGGTGAAGGAGCCCACCTTCAACTCCCTTGCATCAATGGTACAGCTCAGCTCTTTGGAAATCTTGGGTGGTCTCTGATACAGATTCCCTGTGGATGTGCCCCAGGCTGATGGTACCTCACAATTTTTTAGGTGTTACATTGTTTTAACCATTTTTATTAGTATCTTTGACCTTATCTCCTGGCCTGCTTTGTAAGAGTTTTTAAAAAAAAAATTAAAAGAGTCTAACCCATCTAATGGATGAGATGGAAACTTCATTGACTGATTTACCCAGGAGAGAGGTGTGAAGCTCATCACACCTAAATTAAATTATATCTTGAGCACCTTTCCTTTGAGCACTGTCATTTTCCTCCAAGAGGCTGTATAAATTGCTTTTTCATTTTATTTGATGTGGCAAAAAGCCAGGGCTGTAATCTGTCATTCTCCAAATCCTGAGCAGTGGTGATGGGTCAAAGCAATCTAACATGAAGGTTATTATCACCGAGCATGTGGGTTAGCGCAGTTGAAGAAAATAATGTATTTGCCTGAATTAACACCTAAGCGCATCCTGACGCAGAAACTCTGTTCTCTCAAGACTTTTTTTGATTCAGGAACTCCTGTGAACTTCATTGATTATCTCAGTCCTTGATTTCCCATGAGTGACACAGAGGGCAAATTAAGTTTATGGCAGAAAGTCTTCTAAAGATTGTGTAAATCTTTATACTAATTCTGTTAATAAGACAGGTGGGATGAGCTGAAGTGATGCATACTGGGTGAGAGTCGACTGCATAGTCAAACCATACAGGGATGAATTTTGACTCACTTATGAAAAAACGAACACTTTTTTTCCAGACCGAGTATGTTGAAAAAAGGTGCTAGGCCATCATTTCCGTGGCGACCAGAGCTCTTGCACTGCAGGCTGCAGGTCAAGCGAGTCAGTAGTGCCATGCTCCAGATCTGCTGCCCCACCAGCTTGGAGATCTCCCACTGCCAAAGGTTTGCAGGGTATCTTACTGTGGGTGATGGGCACATTAATGCTTACCTTAGTGACCCTTTAGTTTTACCTGTCTGAGTTGTACATCAGCCAACACATACAACGTATATCCCCCTTGCAGAGCCTTTTTGTGCATGGCAACAGCTGCATGAGCTGAAGTGACCCAGCGATGGGTGGTTACCCTTCTTGTGTTCCTGCTGCACCCCAAACTGCTCTTCTCCATCTTCCCAAGCCTGATATGGGACAGAGCACAGAGCTGTGAGGCTGTGTGGCAGTGCCAACGCTGTGAAAGAAGAAAAAGAGGCAGGAGATGAGACCATTGTTTAGTTCCGCTCCCATCTGGATGCCTTCCTGCGCCCAGGTGCACACGCATGCACCTAAATTTGTGTGACATGGGTATCCCAGGACAGGCAATGAGATACACTCAATATGCCATCAGGGCTCACTCAATGAGTGGGTGATTAGTAACTGCATTTGTACTAGTGCAAATTGAGGAAATCAGGCCATTGTCTTTTAATGCAAAAGAGCTTTGACTAGTTGGCTAGGATTTTAGTTCTTTGGTAATATGTATATTTTTATACATGTGTATTCACATATGTACCTATATATGACTCCTGTATGAATCTGACGTGCTAAGGAAGTTGAAATCTTAACGTTTGAGCTGAAAGAGGTTAGAGTAATGCAAGGGCAAATGCTTTCTGATGTCTGAGTATTTTTACTGATAGTACTTTGCGGTTAAAACATGGTTTATGTCTTTTAATGCACTGAAAATACTACTAGTCTCCACAACAGCTGTGAAGTCAGTGAGCATTATTGACCTATTGTTGTCTAAAACCAATGGATGTCTCTTGGCTTTTTTATAGCTTTCTCTGTTGGCAAGAAATGGACAAGATATGTTATACAGTGATCAGATCCAAAGGCCGTTAAAAACAGTGAAAAGATGACCACCGACTGCTGAGCCTTGGATCAGACCCAAATACTTTCTTGGATACAATTTGTGTGGCAGTTCAATCCCCTTTATGTTATGTTCCTTTCTGGTTTATAGTTCTTTTTGGGTTTGATTCAGTAAAGGACCCGATAAGGATCAGAGCTGAGCTAAGGCTGCTCATCCCGCTCTGTATCCCAGCTCCTGGCCAAGGGTTTGCTTCTCACAGGATGAGGGTTTTCCTGAAGCTGGGAAGCTACGCTGGCTGTGTGCCACTTCTCCCTCATGGATCCTTCCTACTCTCGGCACAGGTCCCACCCTGCTCCAGCTCTTGGCTCATCAAAGGTATTATCTATCCTCACTGCTTTGCAACACCTTACGAACATTAGCAGAGCATAAATCTATGCAAGTTGTCTCCTACGATGTTAACAGCGCAGATGGGCTATTCATTTTCAGGCCATCACTGGCCACCTGCCACTGGGTTTTATGATTTATATGAGGTTGATGGACAACCTGCAAGTTGTCTAGCCAGTTTTGAAGCATCACTTTGAATTTTGGGGCTTGCTTTCCTTTCAGATTTCTCCTGCCCCTCTCCTGGCAAGCTTTTCCAAGGCTGGCTGCCGAGTGGAAGGAGTGGGGGGAGATTTTCTTCTGGGTCTCTCTTAATTTTTAATTAATCACTGAGGTTTCTTTCTGGCTTGGGTTCTTTCTAGCTTCAGTGCTGCTGTCTCATTAATTGCAGCCAGTTAGCACAGCAGAGATGCAGCCAAGTGTCAGCTGGTATGAGCTTTTTGTCTCTTTTGTCGGCATAATTAGAGAGTATTCACCGACTATCATGTTGCTCAAACATACTCCGTTGTGTTGTTTCCTCTGCTGTGTAGCTGTATCTCGTGGCCCTTTGGCTGAACTTTGGCTTCTGCAGTGGGGAAAGGCAGCTGGGGGCGGGGGTTTGTTCTTGGTGCTAAATAAAAACATGGCTTGGGATATAAAAGTGTTGCTGGGAAGGATTTGCAGGCTGATGACAGCGTGTTTCCTTGGCAATCCAGGACCCGCTCGCCAGGCACAGCACTCAGCTTCGTGACAGCAAGGCAAGCACGTTGCTCTGACGCAGTGAGCGGGGTTGGGGCATTTGGGGTATATTATTATTGCCCAGGGTGGCCTTCTCTGGCCACTGCAAGGGATGTTAGGGACCACTTGAGGGTTAGGAGGTGCAGAAGAGCCTCTGTGGGGCTCTGCGCTTGCCTCGCTGGAGAAACCCCAAACCCTGGTTGTGGCTAGGCAGTGGCTTCTCCCTTCGCCTTCGTTGAGTAATGGCCTGGGAATGGCCGGCCGGGAGGGATCGGATGGGAGCCTTTGCACAAAAGCATCAGGCTCCCAGTTCTAGGGAATATTTTTCATGATGTTTCCCAAAGTCTCAAAACTAAACAGCTTATTTCTGGTTGTGTGAAGCATCTCACTCAAATCAATTATTGAGCAAAATTAAATGAGAGTGGGGTTTCTTAGGTAGCTTGTGGCCTACAAAAATGCTGATACCTTATGCATGGATTCAGCCTCATTTATTTTCCCAGTCTGATACATAAGGTAAGAGCAACCCCTGCCCACTATAAACCAAAACTGAGGCAAGGGGAAACTCAAACCAGCCAAGCTCTTCCCTCCTCCAGCACCAAACCTCCAAGCGCCCCGGCTGGCCTGCATCCCTCTGCCCCACCAGGGCATCTGCTTGCCACTCCGAACTGTACTTCTGGTGTGTGGTCCTATTTTTTTTTTTTCTCCTTTTTTTTCCCTAATTTGGAAGTGGAGCCTCATGCAAGGGCGTAAGTTACAGTTCATCTCTGCTATGTATTTCTCTATCTTCTCTCTGTGATCAAAGAGAGCAGATGGAAAACTTTGCAAAGAGAACAGACATCTCTGCTCCCCGCTGCAAGTCAGGAGGGGGCTCAGGTGTTATCTCTCATACTTCTTGCTGCAGTTAACTGGATTTGTCCAGGGGATTTAGGAAGAAAAAATGCCATTGCTAGGCATCTGCATACGGGTAATTTGTCTTGATATGTTTTTGGTGTTACTGATGAGAGAGGGAGACGAATGCTTAATTAGGGAATTAACTGTCTTTTAAAAGATTAAGTTTTCTTTGAACATTTATCAAGAAGAGAAAAAAAAAGTGCTGCAAACTGTTTGACAAAAATCTCTTTTCTCAATATGAATGAAAGGCTGAACAGTTAGAATAACAGATGAGCGTAATTACTAGATAAGCCTAGGACTAGGCTTGCCCTATGGAAGTACTGCTTTCCCTTGCTGTGTCAGTCTCGTGTGCTGGTCCTATTTTCTTCTCTTGCCAGATCTACTCCATCCAGCCCCCAGGAAAGGGGGGCACATGCAGGTAACCCTGATTCGTCCCCCATCGCATCACACAGCGCTTGGCTTTGCTCTCAGAGCCCTCTCTGTTATCCAATACCTGTTAGCTGGAGTGATGCAGATTATCATTTTATGGCACCCAAGCACTTTTGGGGGGAAATGGGAACTCGAGCCTATGCAGCAGTGAAAGGTAGTTGCAGGTATCTCAGGATGCAGTGCTACTTCTCACAGCCATACCCTAAGTTACGCCTCAAATCTTTAAGTTAATCAAAGGTTAATTCATCCCTCTTCCATTAACGAGGATGAATCCAGTTTGGTATATGAGAAGGGAATAACCTTTTTTCCCTGGGATGAGCACCAGGACCAGATGTGTGCACACACCTGATACTCCTATGCGCATCCCTTATTTAGGGTGGCTAAAAACGTTCACCTTTTAGGAGCAGAAAGTAACATCGTACAAACTGTGACAATATTTTTTTCCTCTCTATGAGCTATAACCAGATATCGGTGGTTTTTCTCCTAAATTCCTGCCTGGCACTTCGTGGAGATTCTCTAATTCAAATTGACAGGTGCTTGTACAGCAGGCTGAAATGCCAAATAACAAGCTACGTTTTACAACTTTATGCATGTATGAGTGGAATGTGAATTATTTCAAAGTTATTGTGGGAATGGTGGGGAGTTAGACAATGTGGACTACCTTTTTTTTTGTTTCTGATGCACTTCATCTGCTCCTCATGAACCTCAAAGAGCGCACAGCTACTAGTGATTTCCATTTGCAGCAAAGCAACATCTCTGATGCTTCTCTAATATTTGCCAGCGTTTGGCTGGAGAGAGGGAATGATTTTTGACTCTGAAATGCCGCACTCAGACTCTGCCCCAGGCCTTGCTTTGAGGCTGCATGTAGGAGAGGGATGGCACACAGCTGCATGTCCGCGGAGGTTCACTGGCCCTGGGGCGATCCCACAGTCTCATCTCCTGTGCATCTTGAGTGATGATTTCATTTTGCTCTTGGCAGTAAAGGCTGTTACTGGTTTCTTGCAGGAATAGCAGCTTCTGCAAACCCATCCCATGTGGGTGCTGCCCCGGTGCTCATGTGCAAGTGGGTCCATCACGGGTGGCTAGTAGCCAGGCTCAGTGTGCCATGGGGTCCCTCAGGGGCTGCGGGTGAGACCCTGAGCACTGTGCAGCTTTTGGGTGCGCAGGGAGGACAGGCAGCTCCCTGGGCATGGGCGCTTCCAAAGCAAACATGTTTGGAGGGGTGAGAGTGTAAGCAGGTGCCCGTCAGCCCGCAAGTAACCCCACCATTGGGTGCTCCTTTGGGAAAACCCCATTCAAGTCCCCACCTCCAGGGACTCCAAGTGTCCCCATCATGGGACATCCCGGTGGAGCCCAGAAGAGAAGACCTGTGTGCACTCCCTTCTCTCCTGCAAGCTTTTTTCAGGCAAAGAACCGTTCCCTGCACTGGACATGGCAACCAGGAGATATTTGCAGGACAAAACCGAAATGTTTGCAAGCGTGCTGGGAGTTGTCTTTGAAGCTGTTGTCACTTATGTGCTGAAAAAAACAATGTAAAAAGAAAAATCAGCATAGCTTCACTGAAACCCAACAAAGCTGCTATGTTCGGCTGGAAAATGGGAGCAATAATTGGCACCTCATTTGCTGTATATAGCTACAAGAATAGCTTTTTAGCCTGATTCAGTGCTCGTTAACACCTTTGTAAAATGACGGTTATGGCCCTGAATTTACCTAGATGTGGCACTGGAACAAATCCCTTCGTGTCTACTCCTTAAGCTAATAGAGCATCCTTGGTAATCCTTGGTCATGCTCAGAGAGCTGAAAGCAGACTTGTCCCTCGAAAACAGGGGGGGTGATGCTCATGTACAGCAGCTGGGCCTCATATCTCAGGCAGCATTCTTGAAGGCTGTATGCTTTGGGGCAGATGATTATTTTAGGATTGTTGCAGCCGTATGTGTTATTTACCAGGAGCAAATAAAACCATTTCCGATCCGTATCCATCAGCATGGGATCACAGAAGGGAACGAAAGCCGGGTTTTATTCTTTAACGGAAGCTGCTAACAAGGTGTTCCCATTGCGTGAGGGCTGCTCTGCCATTGGAAATCCCTCACCTCGGTGGGAATGATGCTTTTCTCTCTCCTTCTCGTCAAAGGTACGGCCACGACTGCATTTCCCATGGAATAATTATGTGGAATTGCAATAGGCAGGCTAGAAAACTGCTGGTTCTGGTTGTAAAGCAGTGCTTAGTCAAGTCAGACCCTCTGTCCCCACCTGTAGACCAAAGTAGGCTGAAATTAAAGGTGTTTGAATGGTATCCGAGGGGTCCTTTTCAGTCAGCCCTGCGCACCGGCCGCGAGCTCGTCCCTGCACCCTGCAGAAAACTAATCCCCAGTTGTTTGCCCGCTAAGGAAAACTGAAATCAATGGGGCAGATTTATCAGACAGCTAAATCCATAGTGGTGGTCTCCCCTCCAAGCTTGATATTCTCTGTGGGCAATACAATGATGATTAATTAAAACACCCTGACCCTTTCAATTAGAGCTTTCAAAGTGCCTGCTAAGCATTAATTAAGTGCAGTAATGCTATATGAGACAGACAACATGTTATCAGCTCCAATTTGCAGACTAGAAACCCCCAGTTGTTAAAAGAGCCTGATTTAAAAACCAGAGCTGAAATCCTTGTCCTGTGCAAATCAATGTTCAAAGTCCCTTGAAGTTCAACAGGACTGAGTTTTCACTTCAGGGACCTCCTGTCCCCAATAATCCTCACAAACAAACGTCTAGTTCAAAATGTGAAGTAGAAGAAAATTTTTTATGTTGTCCTCAGACTTGCTTGAACATTTTGAATAATTTTCCAATAATGTGTGATGAGGCACCTGTAATTACTGTGCTGGTTTAATTTAGAGTAGGTATTTACCAATCAAATTATATCTGACACAGTTCTTGAAGGGATGGAAGTTATCTTAAAAAAAAAATCACTATGTGCATCAGTAATATTCCAAAAATCAATATTGTTTAGCAAGCCATATTGACCTTCTTAGAAGCTGAGATTTTTTTAATTACATCTCTGAAATAAGATTAAAACCTTTCATTATACATTTAGAATTGCTTTAAAATAAATAAATAAAAAGCACCAAAGCATTTCTTATTGATTTAAAAGTATCTCGAGTCTTATAAACAGTCTTTAAATCCAAGCAAATCAAATTACAAAAAACCCCGCCCTTCTCTATTTTTTTCTGCATCGGGGGGAAGTTGAGCTTTGACATATATTTTGCAAATGCTTTATTAATGATACCCCCACTGGCTTTTTTTTTTTTTTTTTTTTGTTTCTCCTTTTGGTGTGCCAGCAGTAAAACCTACCTCTAAGCTCCTGAGGCCTCAGTAAAGATGGTTAATAAATGTTGTTATTTTGGCACCTGAAACTATGCAGCGAGTAATGCCGCTCTGTTAGCGCCGGCGCCGACATCTGTTGCTCATGAATCATTGCTCGTCATTAGAATGCATAACTGAAGATTTGATTAAATAAAAAAAAAACAACTGTTAGCAGTGGGAGAAACGAATATAGAAAGAAGGTTTCAGCTCCACGAGGAGGAAGGAGCATCCACCTGCTGAAATGTGCCCTGAGCTCCCACGAAAGCCCACCCCAGGGCCCAAGCCACGTGCAAATATGTCAGGAGGAGGCAGGCAAAGAGAAAATAAATGTGTCTGGGAAGATTCAGCTGGTTTTCAGGTTTTCTTTTGGGGTTTTAGGGGCTCTGGACCAATCTGGCCTTTTAGGTTCTGTCTGTAGATGCGTTGGGATGTCCCCAGGTGCCCCTGGGGCAGACCACAGCTGTGACTTAATGCTGTTCCTGTGTGCTGGGCACTGTGGTTGGTGATGCTACAAACATCAATGAGATGATGTTAAAATAAGCAATACAAGCAGACAGACTTATTTTTTTTTCCTAGGGGGATTTTTTAGAGAGAAGCAGGAGACACTGAAAATATTCACGTTCAGTATGCAATTGGCAAGTAGTTGGGGATGAAGAAAAGTGGAATTTTGTCACTTGAAAATTTTTTTGTTTCAAAATGGCTTTTTTCTACTTAAATATTAATTTCAAATCTGTCCTCTGCTACTAGCTTTAAAACAATGGGAACAAATTAAGTGGAGGGAAGAGCATGGGGGAAAAACAATAGGGGAGAAAAAAAAAGCAAGTGAAAGGTGGGTGAGAAGAAGCTGCTGTTCCAGGGGTGTGGGATAATCAGGGAGCGAGGAGGCATCATCAGATGGGCTTCACCAAGATGTAGGTTTTGATGTTTCTCCTTTTCTCTTGCAGCACCAAATGTTTCCCACTTCTTCAGTGCCTTGGTAGGGAATTCGTGTGCCAGCGCAGGTCCAGGCTATGGCGAAGAGCAAAGGACGGACAAAATGGCATCCCAGTGCTCCTCCTCACAGGCCAAGTACGATAAATACACCTCTGGACAGCAATCCCGAGCTGTTGGGTCAGTTTTATTTAAATGCCTCTGCGGCTGGAGGACTTCATGTCCAGATGTATCCTTTGGTGGCTCCAGCTCATCCTCACACATGCAGCCAGCCCCAGTGGGACCAGCACAGAGCGAACTGCCTCTTGCCCTGCAGCCAGACCGTCACTGTCCCAGGCTGCATTTGGGTTTGTTGCTTTTTCCTCAGTACAACTGAGCTCCAAGATGGAGTGGAGACATCCAATCATCTTAACCCCAGACTGTTGCTGCCCGCTGGTGGGCAGGAGCCCGCAGGGCTGCTGCGGGGCTCGGCTGAGCACATTTGCTGGTGTGGCACCGTGCTTGCTCGCAGAGCACAGTGCTGGCTTGATTAGGGGCCTCAGTGCCATCCCAGAGCAGGCTTAGGAGGTGGCAAGAATATGCTCTGTCATCAGTCATCTCCTCCATGATGCAGTGGAGCTACAAGCACCTTTGCAACCGCTTGAAAGCAGGAAAATCATGGGGCCGTGCAGCCCTCTTGGCTGCTGGGAGAGGCTTCCTGCAATCCCAGGGATGCTTTCTGATGTTGCCGCTGATATCAAAGCATAACATGCCCAATGTGGTAGCTTAATTGAGTTCATAAGGTCAACTTCTTCAGAATTTGGCATGTGTCACTGGCCTTGTTTATCCTGGCAACCCCCCGGGGTTTTGTTTTAGAGATTGTGATTTACATAACTACAGGGCCAGGTCCCTACCTAAGTTTAGAAGCAAAAATGCTGTGAGCCCCTCAAGTCAGGCCTTACTCCTCCATGGAACACGGTTATTGTCTACACTAAAACAGCTCATGGTGTACCAGCCTTGGGGATAGGGAGGATGCGCTCGGGGACACAGCAGGAGGAGAAATCCTGTGATAGTCACAGACTTGCAGAAGGGATGAGTTTCAAAGGGACTTGTATTGTGTTTTGAATTGTGTTGACACATATTGTCATGTGGATACTTTACACTGAGACCAACCTGTCTTAGAGCCAGGTGTTTGGACAGTTGTGAATGTCTCTGCTCTTTGCTCTGGGCTTCTGTCAGCATCTTTCCCCTCCTTTCACTTGAAACGGTGTCACCAAAAAAGTTCTGTGTGTGCCAGCATCTTGTCCACTGCTGGTGTTAAATGTGGTTGAAGACACCCTCCTGTCCAAGCTAGTGGGGTGAGTGCTCATCCTTCCTTTTAGATGAAATCCCGTCCTCTTGGGGACCACAGGAGGGAAGAAGGAAGCATTTTGCTCCCTACCACAATCATGCAAATGCAAAAACAGATTAAAGAAGCTGAAAACTGGCTTTGAGGATCCTTTGTCCCTGGTTCATAGCTGTTTTCAAGAGCGACGTTGGTTCATTTCTTCACTCTCTACGCTTTGCTTACTACTTCTGTGTCTTGACGTAATGGGAAAACATCTTTAAAATGTTTTTTCACATGCACACGTGTGTGCTATTGAGGTAAATGGCATGGTTGTAAAAATGAGCTTGGAGTCTTGAACCAGGATTTTTCCCCTGAGCACTAGTGGCACCAAGATCACTGTGCTGGGACCAGTCTTGGCCAGTGACACCTTGCCCCAGATGATGGCAGAAGGCTAAGAATATTGTGCGGTGGCAACTCAGACGCACGAGGAGTGGGAATGAAAATCCTCAGTTAATAAAAATGCTTATCTCATGAGAAGGCGGCTTTGAGACCCTTAACCAGGAAGCTGTGTAGAAATTACTTATGTTGTGAATTTACCTGGATCCTCAGGGCCACGTCCCCTGGTTGATGTCTCCAGAAGAAAGTGAGGAAGTGTCACGTTTTCTTCTTGTGCTGTTCACCACAGCACCTCAGCCAGGGAGACCTGGTGCCAGCGCTGCGCAGAGCTTTCCCTCTGGATCTCTTGGAGAATGTTGAGCTTTATACACTCTTTGTGTTTCAGTTGTGTATTTGCTGCTTAAAGCATTGGTTTGTACTTTAGGAGTGCACCTGATAGCAAAACTCATCCTTGCTCCAAGTAAAGTAAAGTAAAGTATTTGGGCAGTATCTCATCCCACAGGCTGTAAGCTCCCTGCAGCTGGGATAATGCTTTGTTTTGTATTCAGGGGAGTGCCACATAACAGAGTCCTGCTCCTCAGGGCTTAGAGATACTGAGATAATACAAATACAACTAATAATGAGTAATTAGCGATCCCTGTGAGAAACGCCACTGCTGTTTTATGGTCCCGTCATCAGGAAGGGCAATGTGAAATGAATTATTGCAAGCGCGGGGTGCCCCAGTTCCCAGCCTCTGTTCGGCAGCCCTGACCCTCTCCATGGCCCCGTTGCATCCCAGCCCATCCTGCACTGCACCCGCAGCACTGAGACTTGTCTCTGACCAGCAGGTGCTGTGCCGGGTGCAGGTCTCGGCTCTCTTGCTCCTCTCCTTGTTTGGCGTTTTACCTGCAGTTTCTGGACATGCTGTGGCAGCCCCATCAGGTAGCTCCTCGCTGGTTTGCTCCCTCGCCTTGTTAGTACAGCCTGGTGCTAGGTGGCATCCCTGCAAGCATCAACAGGTGAAGTCAGGCAACCTTGTTTCCCCTCCTTAGGAGAACACGCACAGCTGGCTGTATTTAAGCGCTCTTCAGTGAACCCAATGCAATATTCATACCCTAACTGGTGCACGCATGACGATGAGCAGACACTGTCCTCATAGAGAGGGCAGTCAGCAGTCTGGGGACACACTAGGGCCCATCACAGTGGCTGAGATGCACAGCCTCCATGCCTGACACCACATGGGCAAAGCTCATCTGCAGACGAGCCAGCGCTGCCTCGGGTGCTGGCCTGGGGCTGTGGGGTGAGCTTACACCGGAGCGGCAGCCCCCCAGACATCCCACCCTCTGCTCCCTGGACACAAGGCAGGTCTTTGGGTCACCTCTGTCATAAGCGCAGAGCCACATGACCACAAATCTGCCAAAATGAATCCCGGGAGGAACAGGCAAGTGCCAAACGTTAGTGACAAATGTTGTTGATGTTATCGTGACCTTAATGGAGCTATGTTATGTAAGCTAACAACGATTTTTCTCCCATGTTTTTGTTTTGCCAATATTCAAATTTGTGTAGCATCTTTTGAGCACATAGACAATTTAATAATTTTGGCTTTTCATGCAGATTGTAAAGTTTAGCAGGTGCAGAATGGGTGCACTTGTAGCCCTTTCTCACTATGAGGGATGCCTTCGTTTTTAGACGTTCAGCAGCGGTCATGGCAGTCACCTCTACACTTCCATCCTTGCAAATACGTGTCTTCTCATCATTTGTCTCCTTTGCCCAATTTTTCACAAATACCTCTGCCCCCAGCCCTGTACCTCTGGTTTCTCTTCAATTGCTGTAGCAACTTGTTTTGATCTTCCTTTTGCTCCTGCCAGTGTAACTCAGTTAATTGCTGGAGACACTGTTGATGTCCTCTGCTGTATAAAATAAGCATAAAATAAGACCAAGGACCTGAATTGTACTGAACACAGCTTTTAAAGACTGGTATGTTGTCTGGCCTCATGTCTTACCTGTGCCCCTCAAGTCCATCATGGTGTTTGATGGTCCCAGATGGGCCAAACTGGCACCAGAAAACCCTTTTGTTTTACTGGAGAACCACAATGGTTCAGAAAAGTCAACATTTTTCTGAGAAAACGTACGTCTTAAAGAAATTACATATTCTATGGAGACATAAAAAAGCATGTAAAATTTGCAAACAGCTGTAGCATTTTTAGGAAGCTCTCAATATGTTGTTTTTCTTCCAAAGAGGAGCCTGTGTTGGTGTGAAAGGGGAGCCCATAACTTGATTATCTCCTAGTAATTTTCCTGTCTTCCATTTCATACCTTTGAAGATGTAGGGGGATGCGAGCGAATATGTTTGTTCGCAGTTATGTTTTGTTTTGGTGGTTTAATTTAAGCAGTACTGAAACTCAAATTGAAATTAGTGTGAAAATGCAGTAGCATTGTAGAGACAGTCCTGAAGGGGGAAAAAATCCTTTCCATGTTGCTAACTTCACTAGGGAATTTCCTTTTGTGTTCTGAGCTAATCTTCTTTATATTATGCCTCCATTGTTAAACATTTAAGGACCCAGGCTGCAAAGAATTGATTAAAAATCTTGGCAATTGCTGTGTGCCATTAAACTTCATTTTTGCTGTAACATACTTTGCTAATTTGCTATGATGTGTTTGATTTAGTAGTTCATTTAGCCATTGCCAGAAGCGTTAGAGGAAAAGGTAAATTTTCAGCTTGTTGACTTGTTTAATAATTTGATTTAGTCCTTAATCTTTGACAAGTTTACACCGATGGCAGCAAGAGCTATAACCATTACTCAGTCAATACTTGAGTTTTCTGTGCACTAAGAAATACTTCGGGCTATAATGGGGTCAGGCTTGTTTGTGACCGAGGCTTTCTGAACAAACAAATGTTGCAGCAGTATAACCAGTTCCTCTGTTTTATTTTTTTTAATGAATTCGGTACTTGTAAGCTACTTTGCAGAAACAATTGCATGCATTAGATCCATATTAGTTACTTTATTTTCCTTATTATATGCATGCACAGTCTTAGAGTGAATTGCAGAGGGGAGGGTTTAAAAGATAGCATTCCTCGAGAGGGACCCCTGGGAGGGCACACTTACTGTGAGCAAGGCTTGGGGGAGAAGGACCTTTTCTTAGAGAGGTTAAGTTAGGTGAATGCAGCTGGAAATTGTCTCTTTGCCTAAAAGGAAAAATAAATTTGTTTCCAGTCTTTTGGAGTTCACTTACCATGAATATTAGAGCAATCAAGTTTGGGAAGGAGAAAATTTCAACACTCAAATATTTATGAATTTTAAATATACAGCTAGAAGTGCTCCTAGTGTAGAGATGGTGGGTTTTTCTCCAGTGAAGTGGTCACAAATTGCTGGATGAGTGCATTTAAAAGTGCTTTACAGAAGGCTAATGGTTTGTAGGTATTTTATGCCACAGTTAATCAGCTGTTACAAGCAAACTAGCCAAACAATAACCCAGTGCAGGGCAAAAAGCACCAAACCGCTCTGGATATACGGGCAATTCAATGAATCACTGTAGGATTCAGTGTGTCTTGCAGAACCACAGAGAAGCCCCCTGTGTCATTTTGGTTTGTGCCCAGGATGTTGTTAGTGCCTATATAATACTTATCTGGTCTGTAATACTTGTACTTTATTATACTTTATATAATATTTTATATATATATATATATGTTTAGCATATCACATAGCTATGTATTTCATTATTTAGCAGCAATTGTATCATGAACAGTAGAAAAGTGGAGGTTGATAAATGCACTGGAATCAGTGGGGGGAAATACTGTGAGTTGGATCTAATTCAGGCATCTAACTTGCCATTTGAAGTGCCTGTTGGAGAGACACCTTGGCGTTTTGAAAACGTTATGTAAACCATTTTAAAAAATGAAGAAATCGGGCTCTGCTGAAAATTCGTGTTGGCCAGGTGCTCCAGGGATGTCCCAGTCCAAGTTGGGAGGAGATGCTCCCAGAGACGCTGGGGTGTCTCAGATCCCTCTGCAAGCAGCCCTTTTAATTATTGAAGGTTCGTTAAGTTTATTTTCTCTAAGTAAAGCATTGAATATCCGATTACAGATTTGGAAAACCTGTACAGAAGAAAATCAGGAAAACAGCCCAAGCCAAGCTGGTGCTGTTGGGATTTCTCCTGTTGGTGTCCCACAATACCAGTTTCACTCCACAGCCCCATGGTGTGCTGCAGAGAGGAACCCTGTCCACCGGCTCTCCACTTCCATTTATATTCTGGAAGTCAGTTGCTTCTTCAGAGTTGTTGCCATGTTTCAAACATACCTTTATTTATCTCCTGATTCAAGTGCTCTCTTGCTGGTGATGCTTCTCTTTTGCGTGTCGCTATCCACAAGACGTTGAAGACACCTCTGGGCATACGTGAGTACTCCTTTCATTAGGAAAGGGGGATCCTGAGGGCCACATTTCTTTACCAAGAGCATGATCGAACATTGGAACAGGCTTCCTAGAGAGGTGGTCTATGCCTCAAGCCTGTCAGTATTTAAGAAGCATTTGGACAATGCTCTTACTAACATGCTTTAACTTGTAGTCAGCCTTGAAGTGGTCAGGCAGTTGGACTAGATGATCGTTGTAGGTCACTTCCAACTGAAAATATTCTATTCTATTCTATTCTATTCTATTCTATTCTATTCTATTCTATTCTATTCTATACATTATGGCACATTTCAAAGCTAGACACCCCAACAGCATCACGTAGCGGTTTTACCCTCCCTGGAAAACATGACTTGCAACAGGCTTGTTATGGCAAGCGCAGCCTGCTGCTGTGTGCAGCCTGCTGTGGAAGGCGTTATGGAAAAGCGTTATTTACACCACCTTTTCCCACTCTCAATTCAAGCTCCGTTGTAGTGTTTCCAAATAATGCGCGTATTATATTAATATCAGTTACTGACTTGGTACATGAGTGCCCCAGGTTTCCCATTTGTAGGATTCAGGGCATTCTGCCGCTGCCCATTGAAAAGCTTTGGGATGCAGAGTCCTTTCCAGAGCCATTATCTCAGGCTCTCTGAGAGAATTACAAAATTATTATTGCATTGATGACTCCTGGGCCACATTTTCAATTTTTTTTGCTTTAGCGCAGCAAAGCCTGGAAAACCATTTTCTTTAACACTTCATCAAGTCTCCCTGACATTTTCTTTAGTGCGATGTAATTATTACAGCTGCATGTGTTCAGCTAATATTCATCCTTTCCCATAACTGTTGTACACCTTGATGTTCATCTGCATGCAGCCACCATCATCTTAGGACGACTGGGCACGTTGCTGGCAACGACTGCTTTGTGCATCCAGTTGTTCGCAGGCTTTTTTCAGAAGACGAAGCCTGAAAGCACTCTCAGATATACTTGAAAAGCCAAATGGGGTCCTCTATTTCCAGCCTCTGAAGGGAGACAGAGCAGTCTTTAAATCTTTATGAATACGCTGGGAGCAAACAAGCAATTAGCAAGACGCTGATGTGCATGAGAGCGTGGCACTGAGCAGGCTGTGCTGGGGCAGAGTGCGGTGCCGGGGCTGATGGTGAGGAAGGCTCTGGAGGAATGAAAGACCCTGGGAGGTGCAGACTGCTGCCAGCAGCCTTTGCTAGACCTGGTGTTGGGGCGAAACCGCTCAGAGCAATCGTACTGCAAGAGCCAATGGAAACTTTTACAAAGTGCATCTTCTACCTGCCACCAAGTGGAAACCTAAAGCAGCCAAACCAGGTGGAATGGGAGCTGAGGGTATTCTGCCTCCACTGAATCCGGCCCGTAAATGAGTACCGAGTGATGGAGACCAGGGATACAGATCACCAGCCTAAATGTTGTGCTTGCTAGGATGCTTCCCACAGACTGCTTTCTGCAGGTGTGCAGATAGTCCCTTGCACAGCTGAAGTTGAGAAAAGCTTTGAAAAAATAAACGGCTCCTCTTCACAGCACCTGAGCTGACCTGTCTCCAGTGAGCATTGAAAGAGCAGCCTCGGTGTTGCTGGTGGCCTTGTTGCAGGCAGAGGGCATGGATTTGATGTTGCCATCACTGAGCACCTTGCTTATGTGAAAAATCAGTCTGGGAAACATCCCAGATTTTGCATCTCTTCTAACAGAGGTGATCAGCTGAAAGAGGAGGAAGGGTGGCAGAGAAATGTCTTCAAAACCCTAGAAAACAGTGGCTAGCTCACCCCACAAAAGCCTGACTGTCATCAATGTCTGGCCAGCAGAAAATAAGTGCCCACATCTGCTGCACCTTCCTGGTTTGTACCCTTCTTGTTTGCAGAGAAAAGCTTGGAAACATCACTGAAATAAATCCTGAAAGTCAGAAACCATGTGGCAACCCTAGTCCCTGTTGCCTTTTTCTTTTTTTAAATTTTTTTTAAACTCTTTTTTTTAGCTCGTCTTATGATGGTTTAATGTCTGACTCACGGGTTTGTGTGTGTGTTTGGGACTGGCAGTACTCTGTTGGACACAATGTAAGAGCAACCCACACCGAACTGGTCAGGCTTTTCTTCTACAGAAAATATTTGTGAAAAAGCATACCATAAAACACTCAGTAATTTGTTTTCAAATAAAATTTCAGTGGGGAATGCTGATATTTTATCTAAACTCTGGGCACAATTTCCCCTTGCCTACAAAGTTTTTTTCATAAACTGAGAACATCCTTCTGAAAATTAGATAAACCTATACCATGTTCCAGCATATTTAGGTTTAAAAGAAAAAGAAAAAAACAGCTTATCTCACGCTGACCTTGGGGAAATATGGCAAATTCTCTGGGGAATCTGGAAACTTCCTTTCCAATGATTTTTTAAAATGGGATATGTGTTATTGAAGGGTTTTGCTTAAGTTCACTGTCATCTTCACCTTTTTTGCAGCTCAGCACTGGAGAAGCTTCACAGGGGCATAGAATAAGAGGCAGTGACAGTGACAGATCTCTCTGAGGAAAAGGGGAGCAAGGTAAGGAGCCCCAGGAGAATAAGGAGCAGTGTCCACTGCCCCAAACCCTAGTGTAATGAGCTTGCTAACACCTTTTTTCTTGGGCTGCCAGTGTGCCCTGCCTTTCATGGAGCACCCTTGGAGCCTGGCTGGACTATTGCTCCGGTCCCGCCTACACCGGGCACTGCTGCAGCCATCCCTGCACGGTCAGGGTTACATTTCACTTGTAGTTTCCTCAATGAGCTGCCACTGTTGCTATGACAATTCTTCTGTAGCTTATTAATAAGGGAAGAGTAGCAGTTAATTCAGGGTAAATGAAAACATGAAATATTTACGGCTGACTTCTGGTTTGTTATTGCTAGTTTTCATTTTTTTTTTTTTCCCTTATAAGCAGCAAAAAGAATGCCCAGTTTGTGAAAGGACAGATTGGATTTCTGTTTCAGGACTGCTTTATGTAATTAATTCATAGTCGTAAAACAAACAAACAAAAAAATCCAACCCCCCAAAAAAAGAACAACACAGAGAATCAGCTGAAGCCAAACTCATATGATGTTTTTCATTACGTAATCATAAAATGCTCCTACTGAAAGGGTTTATTGATCACCCAATAATGAAGGAACAAGACTAAGCTTCCAAAAACGCAGCGCCCGATCTATATGGACTGATAGACATAATTGATTCCTTTCAGCATAGAGGTGTTAACGCAGGAAAAGATTAGGTTATCTGAGAGGAGCAGCCTGAATGTTTAGATTGCTATTCAATAAAGGCTTTGTACGGTACCAGCAGTTCGAGGGGGCTGTTTCATATTTTCAGTCTTATCTGTCAACAGCTGTGCATAATCCGCCACGGGTGGATCAATATGAGCCAAAGGTATTGCGTTACAGGGTGGTAATTCCTCAGAAAAGAGAGCGTGCATTTAGGTTTCTTTGATAGTATTGATGTCAGTGGGCAAGCTAAAAGCTGGTAATTATCCCTCCCTCAAACATTGATTATTTAAAAGTTCCCATGGATTGGCAACATGCAAAGCACAGACCGCGTGGAGGTGAGCGGCAGAGGAGCGGGTGCCTGGCACGGTCCCCTTGCGTCCGATGTGCTCCGTCACGGCCAAAGCGACCTCTGATGTGCATTGTGTCACAGGTCCACGTGCTGGTGGAAGAAACCTCACCCCGCACATCGCAACACCCAACACCAAGAGGTTTCAGCAGCGTGACCTGCGTCCTCCGGGCTCTCTGCCTTCAGACCCGGCACGGCAGCACCTAATAGAGGAGATGGTTTTGATGCTTGGCGTCTCTTGCACGAGTGCCTTTGTGGGCCAGGAGACACCGCTGCCAGAGTTTCACCATCTGCCCACTGGCGCAATGGAGCGATTCAACCCCGAAAAGGGCGACGTGTCAACCCTGCTGCCTGCTGCGGGGCAGAGGAGGGGAAAGCAGCACTATTTGCATGCTGTCGCTGAACCAGTTGTGTCTGATGCCCCTGTGACCGTCAAGACCAGTGAAAACAACCCAGAAATTCATTTTGAACCTTCCCCTCTGCAAATCCTCACTCCAGCTACCTCTGCCAGTATCCTGGATCCCCCTCCCCAGCAGTCAGGGCACCACGAGCCAGGGTGGATGATGCTTTGTGGCTGTGCCAGAAGTAAAATATTCACTTGCATTGATCCACCCATTGATTTTTTAGGCTTGTCTCAAACATTCATGTGTCCAGTCCCACCCATGAGGAATCATGTAATCCACAGGCTCACTCAGGAGCTGCAGCGTGCTGTAGTGTAAAGCACCGAGTTCACTGCTAAATTATAGATATCGTGTACTAAAGAGGAATCACATGTGAATGCATGTGTTTATTTTACACCATGAGGTTTTATTAGTAAGAATTGTGGGGTTTTCCCCCACTCTTTATATAAGCAAAGGAAGCAGCTTCCAAATGAGAATCCCTTTTTCAGTGGTGACCATAAAACGTAATGAAATAATAACAAAGCCAGTGCCTAAATTTTTCAAACTGGGGCTCCAAACTGGATCAGAGCAAGAGCACCTGTCTTCAGAGAGCCGGCAAAGAAAGGGCAGCAAAAATGCTGGTGCCAAGCAAATGCCACAACATTGCCCAGAAAAGCCCAGGTACAAAATTATACAATCTGGAGAGAGCTGAGCTGCACTGTCTGAAAGGAGATGGTCTAAAAAAAATCCATTTCTGCAAGCTCCAAAATCCAAGATGGAGTGATTCTGGCTCCTTGCTCTCATCCAGCGGCAAGACAGCGCCGAGAGCCCTGGCCGTCAGCCAGCGCCGGAGTAATGAGAGGAAAGCCGGCTGCCTGGCCGCGCTGCGCTCCCTCTCCCAGCCCCGAGCAGGGATCCCTTCTGGCAACCCGCTTCCTCATCCATCAGCTGGCATGGGATCTTTTGCATCCTAAATCAGCTGTTTGGGGGGATTAGGAGCTGGGCCTTCTGCAACGACGGGGAAAGGAGGACATCCCCAGAGAGATGTCAGGTGAGGGTTTATGGTAATAACTCGTTGGCACCGCGCATTTTTTATCCAGATTTTTGCAACATTATTCTGCAAGCTGCTTAGTTTAATTAAAGCTGCTCAGCATGGGCTTCTCCCTGCATGTACTAAGTGCTGCCTTTAGGTCTTTCAGCAAGCTAACTATTAATTTCTGTAAGTTAATCTGCGTGCCTGCCTGCTCTTTTGCCTCAGGGGATGGGAGGTTTCTGCGTTCCCCGCTGTCCCATCAGCCACTCAGTATCCCTCTGCGGATGGACATGGCATCATCAAACCTTCATCCATTACTTGGTGCCCAAGGGCTGCACCCAGCTTTGCCCAGAGGTGCTGGCGGAGAAGCTACAACCAAATTTTCCCACAGAGACAAGAGATTTTAATGTGCAAATCTCTTCCTAAGGAGTCATGAGGTGGCCAAACACTCAAACGATAATTTGGTTTGTTTACCCGTTGTTTTAAAAAGCAAACACATGGAGGAAAAGCCTTGCCCTGGTTATGTACATCTATTTACAGATTTAATACACCCAGCAAAGCAAGCGAGTGCTCGCCCCGAGGTCGGGCCCAGCCTGTTCGCTTCTCCCCACCTCTTGTTTCTGAAGTTTTCCTCATATCCATATTTATAAGTCCCACTAAAGAAGAACAGAGCTGTCTCTTTCTGTCATTGAAATGCCAGAAAGAGCCTTTAGCTCCTCAAAAACCAATAACCAATATGCTGGGATTTTTTCGTTCCCCGTCCTTCCTCAACAGCACATTAAACAGATGTCACAGCGTGCACCAGTGAGATGCATGTGGGTAAGCGGGAACTGTCTGGAGTTTAACAAAACTGAGGGAGAAGGAAAAAGAAATGTATGCAGGAGCTAGTCAAAATCTGATTACCAGGATCTGATGGGGATGCCTGCCCTCTCAACAGCAAAATGAACCGAAGCCTCAGAGGCACTGGCTTCATTTCCGCTACTGAGAGTTATGCACCCGCAGGAGCAGCTGCACCTGCAGGGCACAGTAATGTCTGCGTGTCTCTCGAGGAAACGTTGGGTACGGACACATCTGCAGGCTCTTTCCTACTGCATTTCCCTTACAGCGGCATTTTCCTTAGACTTCTGCCCAAAGTCCACTGTGGCTTTGTTTTATTCCATGTCTGTGAGCAGCCAAAGGAGCAGCGATGGTCTGAAAATACATCAGGGAGGGCCCTATGCTCAGCGCTGCTCCTACTGCCGTGTAGGGTCTTGAATTTAATCTTTGAAGCAAGCTGGACCACAGCTTCCCTGATGCCTGAGGAATTCACCCTCTCTAGACCCAAATCTGGGGTGGGAGGGATGACGCCAGCTTGTTGAATTGCAGTGCTGCTGGGTGAGTGCCTCTTCTGGAAAATCAGTATGTATGAATCATGTTCAAAACTCGACACAGACCTCATCTCCCCCTGGCCTTCACCCAGAGGATCTCCAAGCAACAAGTCTAACAAAAGGAGATGATTGATGAATGTATGAGTGTATAATCAGGTTGTACCCTTATCTAGAAAGTATATAAAGGTGTTGATTAGGGGTTCATAGTTTGATTTGAGATGCCATGATTGTGATCTGATTGAGAGTTTCGGGAGAAGATGTATTTTTGACCAAGAGAAGAAGTCTTTTTCTTAAATGGCAATCATTCTGCTCGTGCCCATGTGAGGCTATGGCTTTGATGTAATGAAGCTATAATATAGTAGGTCTAATCTACTCTATAGGTGCGTTGCATTTAGCACTTAGTATTTCTGGGACATCTGTTCATGAACTCAAGCTCATCTTGAGAAAGCCAGAGGTGGGAGTGGCTGTGGCAGTGAACTAATAGCGGCAAGGGTATTGTCCTGATGAGATATCAGGTCAAACTCTTTCAATCTGCTTCAGGTGACCAGGCCGTAGCGGTGTCACAGAAGGCAAAAATAATTTACTGCTGGGGTCACATGCTTGGCAAGGGAAGGCTGCCCTGCTGATGGTGAGCCCCTGGTGCCCAGCTGAAACCAAGCATCTCGGTGCTTGGTGGACTCTTTCTGTTTAAGGACTTCGGCATTCATGTAGGGTTTCACCAGGAAAGCAAGGGTTTGCTAGAAGCTGTCTCCTCCTTCAGCATCTTGCTGTTGTGTTCACATAATGCAAATTCCTGAATGGTCCCGTATATGCCTTTTCCTGAAGCCGTGATACGTAGCATCATTGTTGACAGGCCATTACTGTTTCCTGTAAGACCTTTACTGGTTCTTCTGCCGTATAAAGAAAGGCTTATGGTTATGCCTATGAGCCTCAAGGATGCTTTGCCCAGCCCATAGGCACCCACTAGCTGCAGCAGTCTGTCTACATGCTTTGCTTACTCTTAAATTTCTTTTTTGGCCTAATTTAGACTGATGGCCCAAGTAATGAGCTTTCTGAGAAAACCTTGAAAAGCTGTGGAAGCAATGTCAGCGCCAGGGAGAGAGACCAAAAAAAGGTACATCTGAGAGCAAGAAGTGACACAGCTCTGCCTCTTTATAATGAAGAAAATGTTAATTAAAATCCTTGTAAGCCTAGAAAGAGTGGTTTCAAAAATTAAATACCTATTTTGTCTTATAATGAGGGACATGAAGCAATATTTTGCAAAGGCTGAAGAGCTGTTTCAGTATCTGCTTGCTGGGTTTGTGGCGGTCTCTTTTTGAAAGGAGAAAACAGATTCCTCTAATTGCCCCTTAAATGAGAGAGCTTTCTGCCTTTTTTTATTTGTCGCTGCTGCTGGACTGCCATTACTTTAACGTATCCTGAGGTGAGGGAGAGAACGGCTCAGGTTTGTCAAGGCGGCGATGGCAAAGCCTAACGTGGCTGTGCAGCAGCCTATTTGTGCTCTTTAATGCTTCGGAGGCTTGCACACGGAGTGAATCACGCCAGAATAATAATGCCACATCTTGCAATTCATTCTCATCAGTTTTAATGAAGATAAAGGGGCTCACTTTATGAATCCACTTGGGCTTAACAAATTAAACATGCTGCTGAAAGGGTACATGTGAACAGAATATTTGTCCTTATAATGTTCATTTAGGTGGACGAAGTTAACTAACCTTATTCCATATATTTTTGTTTTCTTCTTGCTGCCTAAAGAAAGCCTCACAGCTACACAGTTGGCTCTGATCTTGTTCCCTGCTTGTTAAATACATTGTTTAATTATTTCATCACCATTCCTGATGATGTAGCATCGTTTTGCTTTGAAAAAGTATTTTGGGTGTCCGCCAGTCAGAGGGAAAGAGCGGCAGGGGGCAGGGGAGAGGGGGCAGCAGCACAAGGAAATCCCCCTTGTTTTCTGCAGCAGCAAAATCAAACACCAACCAACTGGTCCCACCTGCAGGCAGTTCTCCAGCTCCTCCACGAAGCTTCATTTCATGGTCCTGTGTCTATCGATCGCTGTCAGACTGCAGCAGCCTCCTGGAAGGGAGAGAGTAACCCTCCCGCCTTGCTGGGGAGGTTGGCTTCAATCTGCAAGTTGCTCAGGTTTGTTACGAGCAGATGCTATGGGGAACGCTTAAGCATAATACCAGCTTTGCCTCCAGAAGCTCGGGGGCAAAGTAAGCAATATCTATTACATTAAACACCTTCTTTCTGTAAACCACGGAGAAGAATAAGGTAATAGACACTAGAAAGGAGGTCAATTAACACCCTGACAAGATTTATTTCCAGCAATAAACAATCTCCTGCAAATAGCCAGAGATGGGTTGCAAATACTCGCTCGCCTGGAGCTGTGACCTTGGATAAAACACAGAGCAGAAGCGGACAAGCCGATGAGTAACAACGCTGGGCCGTGCTAGGGATGAGCATTTATTAGTGCGATCTGGGCGGCGAGGCAGGCTGCACACAGGCGGTACCAGGAGCGATGTCAGGACGGGTCCCTAGCAAAGCCATGCCATGGAGCAGCTACAGCTGCTCCCTGCCTGCAGCGTGCTTAAAACTGCAGTGATGCCATTCACAACTTGCTTTTTCTGTCCTGTTAATGGTAGGGAATAAATAGCTATAGGGAGTCGCAGGTGATAACTTGGCATTGACACTAAGCAATGCCATGTAACCAAACAAGATCCTAGATTGGCCTTAACCTCTCATAGACACTGGCAGTAAAAATGTTATTTTACCTTTCTTTTTCTTTTAAGAAAAGGAGATGCCCCTGGTTCATCAATCTGTTGAGATGAAGAGAGGGCCCCAATGTCTCCTGGGAGGGCAGGAGGGCCAAGAGGGGAAGTTACTTGAGCTCTTGCCATTGCTTTTGTTACGAAGAGCGGATTCTGTTTTCTTAAAGAAAAAACAGTATATACAAAGGCCAAAAAGGGGAGACAAGCACTGACTCCAGAAAATGCAGCTCTTCTCTCTGCTGTTGTCTTTCCCTTGCAGCTTCACTGCTGAAGAAAGATAAGCACAGTATGTGGTATTATCAGTCACTTGAAACTTCAGTCAATGTGTACCAGCATCTGTCTGTTCAAAATATTTCAAGCTTTGTTTTTGGTCACGGACTCACAGCAGTTGTTAGAAAAAAAATCCTGGCTTGGCTGGTGGCATTGGGCTGTTACTGGCAGGAGGCAGAGAGGGAGGAAGAAGCGGGGAAAGAAAAGGACACACAGGGCAGCAGCAGGACCACAAGTGTCCTGCAAATCAACTTCAAAGATAAAAATGGATTCAGTGGTGCTGACTTACACCAACTTACACTTATTTATAGGGGCTGCCTTGAAACACCGTCCGTCACCAGCACAGGCAGCATCTGCAATTAGGATGCAGAGGTGGGCACCCCAGCCCCACAGGATGAATTACCTTAAGGTTTTCAAAAATAAAATTATCCCCCTATGGAGCACGGACAGATTTGTGTGGCCACAGCACTCAAGGTGACGGTATTAAAGCTGATAGCTCATAAAGGAGCAACTAGATGAAAAGTTAAAGTACTTATTGGCCTAGCCTTATTTAGCTCAGTGGTTTTCTTCTAGAAAGCAGCAAAGATTTTGAGGCCAATATTTAAGAAAACCTGTCTGCAGCTTTTAAGAAACAACATTTGAGAAGAGACAACTGTGATTATTTCTGAAGTATCTGTAATAATGATTTTCCACCAGTCATCCACTTGTAAGGAACAACAAAATTTTCATCTTTTATTGTTGCCAGTCTTGTCTTTTCAATGATAAAATACTTTGTTGTTGTTGTTTGCCCAGTGAAAAGCCTTGGTCGGCAAGAATTCCTCATTAACCTGATAAGACAGCTGTCCCTTTCCTGAACCATTTCAAATGTGTCCCCCCAGGTTCTGAGGCGGCTTCAATCTCTAGGTCACACCACAGCATTTCATCTTGTAGGCAAGACCATCCAATTTAGGAATAATAAAATAAAAAATAACCAATGATAATAATAAAAAAAATCTGACTGAAGCCAGAAAAAAGCCCCGAGCATCTGTGCCTGGTGGGGTTAATCACCGTGCAGATCAACCTGACCAGTGTTGCACCTTACTTTTCATTTCCCTTTCCCCAGCATCTCTCTGAAAGTACATCAGAAAAATATGGCACAGTTGTTTGCTTGCTGTGTGCTCTGGCTATCTTTGAATTGCTTATCCATCTTTGACCTTTCGATCCCTCGTGGCCATGTCCAGATAGATTTTGCCCAGTGAACCATTGCGGAAAGGAATCGGCTCGTGCAGCCCCCTCTGACGTTTCTGAGCCAGGATGGAGGCACTCTTATTGCCCTCCATGGGGTGATAACACATTAAAAACCCTCTTTTGCCATCTCATTTATTACCTGAAATTGCACTGCACTGAAACATTAGAAGATCCAGCATCCACCGAGACAGGCTAATTTTAATGATTAACTGAGGAACTGTTAAATTTTACTTCAGTGCTCCACTGTCATTATGGAATTAGTATTAACGGCCATGTACCGTGAGAGCTGTAATGAGGCTGGCTGGAAGTGACAGTGCCAGGGAGCTGAAGCTCTATAAATACAAACTTAGCACATATCATTAAAAAAGAAAAAAAATTAGGAAAAAACCCTCAAGAGCCTCACTTGGTTGCCGAATTGTGCTTGGGTCCCTGGAACGTGAAGTCCAATAACTTTATTTCCACCCCCTTCCTCCTCTCTCTGTCTCTCTTGCTCTCCCTAGTTGCTTTTAATTAAGCCTGGATGAAATTAGCGGACAGAAAATCAACACTTGTAAAAATGTCTCATTACAGGATGATGGCAGGGCAGCTTCCTGAAAACTCCAGCAGTTTTTCACTACACCGGCCGTAATGCCTGCAGTGACACCAGGCCTGCCGGTACGCCTGCCGCGGCCTCTTGGGAAAGCAGGTGAACAGAAGAGGCAAGTAGACACTAAATTCAAGACTTCTGGTGTCACCCTTTCCCCCCTCCCAACTGTACGTTGATCCTTTAAAATTTGCCACCAGTCAGATGGTCTATTTTATCGCTGCTTCAAAGTCTACCTTCCCTCCAGTATCTGCTGGTATCTGCCTTTTGTTAACAATCAGCCCGAATTTGCTGCCGGCAGAAATGCCCATTGCCCTGTGGGCATGGACAAACCAAGGCTGCACCCCTTGTTTTGGTGGTGCTTCCCACTGCCGCACACGAAACACGGGCTCCCTTTGGTCTCTGCCAGCACCGTGCTTTGAGTCACTTGTCTTTGGCCCTTGACTTCATCTCTGTCTCCTTTCCGCTCGCTCCCCACCCCCTTTCAAATACCTTCCTGACTGTATCCTTTGCTTCAAAGCATCTCAGTCCTCCAGTGAATAGCCTGACACTCTTTGAAGATCTAAGCTCCCCCTTCATCACTTGTTTTGACTGCCTTCACTTTTCTGTCATGAGCATCTGACCCACCCACCGGAGCTTCCTAATTGCTGACAACCGTTTATGCCTCATTATCTCCTTGACGGTTGCGTTTTTCACTCTGTCTTCTCTACCTGATCTTCCCAATCTTTTTCAAACATTTGTTTTTAAAGTTATTTCAATTTTCCCTGTTTGTTTTCATGTGCTAACATCTCATGTCCTTACACCATCTTCAGGGCAATGCTCACCTTGGCAGTCCTCCCTTCGTTTGTGGATAATCTACATCTCATCTGAAGTCCTGAAGAACCTTGCGTCAGTCTTTCATACACCTGATAGCCGAGCAAGTGGCCCTCTGGGCAGATTATTCAGGTAGGAACGAGGTTTTCATGGTGAGTCCTGGGCTTCTTCTGCCAAGAGGAAGATCATCCTCTTGATGGCAGAGGGTACAAAATGGAGGTTCTTCCAGTACAAAGAGATATCTTGGGGCTTTTTGCTTTTCTCTCCAATTCCTTTCCCCAGGAAGATGCATGAATGCAGTCCTTGTTGTTACCATCGGTTCGTAATACCCACAGGGGCTTGATGTGCAAGGCTGTCCACTTTCTCTGCAGAATTTCATTTTATCTCTAGTCCTGCATGTTTTTTGTTATCTTAAACACAGGAGTTGTTTATCACTGACTCTGAATAGCAGCTCTTGCACCATAAAAAGTCAGCTGTTCCTTCCTGCAACCTCACTTAAATTGCAGTTTTTTCTTTGGCACTATTACAGTGTATAATATGTATATATGTGTATATATACGTGTATATATATATATAAAATGTATAACATGAAAACAATTTTTTTTTAAGACTCTTGCTTCTGCAGGGTGCAGCCCCTGCACTGCTTGGTTACCTGCGGAGGATGCCTATGCGATGCCCTCCCTTTCCTAACTGCCCTCTCTAACATTTACTATAGCCATGTCTGATACTCCTTTTAAGCTATTCTTTTACAACTGAAAACATGGGACAGTACTTAGCTCCAAAAGTTGTATCAAGTTATTTTCTATGTCTCCTCTTTGTGGAGAGAAGAGATCTCTTCTAGGTGGACAGTGGCTATAGTGCATCCTGGAAAAGACGTCCTGAGGCGTCCCAGAGCTTGCAGGAGATGCCACTGTGCATGCTTTAAAGCTGATTTCTAGAGATGTCCTTCAGTGCCCATATTTGCAAAGTCGTCGAAGGGATGGCTGAGGAGCTGGCAGCAAACCACTGCTCCAAACAATGTACCCAAAACATGTTAAATGTTAGAGGCTGCTTCTGCATAAGCCACAAGAAATGAGTTATCCAAAGGTGTTTCCATTGCCAGCAGGTACCAAGCCAGCAAAGCAAAGGAGAAGTGGTGGTTTGTGCTGAAACCCCATCTCTAAAAATGAAAACAATGCAAACCCAGTTAACCCAATGGCTTCCAGTCTGACTTTAAACCTTCAGGCTACATCACATCCCGCATAACAAAAATGTAAGGTATTTTTGTTGCACAGCTGGAAGCCCTGATGCCCTCTTTCTTCAACAGTACGTCAAAATGCAGTGCTTTACCATGCTGGGGATTTGTTTAGACCCAAGCAAGTTGCAGGTAGTGGTTGATACCTGGTCAGCACAAGATTTTGTACCTTCTTTTTGTCAGTACTTGTGTTAGCATGGAGAGGCCACTCAGCATGGTCCCACTTTGTTAAGTATGTTATGGACAAATAATTGGAGATAACACTGCCCTCCTGAAGAGCCTGCAGTGTAAACAGAGAGGAGAGCTTACCCAGAAAAGAGAGGCAGAGTTGTGATCCCTGCTCTGTAGATAGGGAAAATCAACCTCACGGCGTTCGCAAAGTGGCACTTGACCCTCCAGGATGGGCAGTGACAAATCTCCCATGGGCTTCAGCGGCAGTAGGCTTTTTTTCCAAAGCTGTCTGCCCAGCTGCACTTACTCTGCTCGTGATAAGCTGAAACATCTTTACTTCTTTTTTTTTTTTTTTTTTTTTTTTTTAAATTGTTATCAGTGTTTCTGTAACTCTTACAGAACCTCTGAATCAAAACAGAGGAAGAATTGCACATGACAATGTGGTTAAATAGCTGTGTACTTTATCTCTGGAGTAAGAGCAGATTAACAGACTTTCTTTAGATGAATCTAACCTGTGCCTCATCAGGGACAAAACGATAACAAATTTTCATGTCAATTAGCTTTGGGACTTAAAATAGTTAATTGCCAATGGTATTGTAGTGATAGCACAAAGCACCACAAGGACAGAAAAGGCTGGTAGGCTTCATGGATTTGTGCCCCCCCCCCTCCATTTTACCTAAGAACTACTTCCTTTCTTAGAAAAAGTAAATAAATTAATACCTCTTTACCCTTTTCACAGCGATTCATTTCCTATCAAATACATCTTAGATTTGCCCTGTTCCTGTGGTTCCTTGTAGAACCAGGATATTGCTACATTAATGCTTTAAACACTGCAATTCAACAGAAGCTGAGGATTCAAATGCCTTAAAAAAAACCCCTTTAAAACTAATTTGAAAACCCAGCTTCAGGTCACAGGTATTTATGGGGTTTTTTCCTATATATTGTCCCTCTCGTGTTCCTTGCCATTAGAAGAATTTTTCTGAAACAGTAATATCTTGCCACCATGATTTAAGCAGGCCTTCAAATTTCTGCAGGTATTGCAAACTTTTAAACCAATCTCATGATAATCATTTATCTTAATAACCTGCTAACTTTCCAGAGTATTGATCTGGCATTACATGCCCGTGGGGCCTCTTGCATCCATATGTTTCTGTGGCACTTCTGTTGTCTCTTCAGTGTGCATTGGCATGCTTGCCTAAACGTGACACTGTTAAAATTGACTTTATAAAAACGATATGAACGTTGAAACCAAGAAAAAGAGAAGAAAAATACAATCCTACACTCCCAAGCCTTGAGCTTCCTTGTTGGGAACTTGAAGCAACTCAGTTTGCCCAATTTTTACCTTTGGAAATTTCCCTTTGGCTGTGCCCCTTACCCCCGAACCTGCAATAATCACAACAGTCGATAAAAAGGGGAGATTTGCTTTTATGTCATCTTTTGTTCATTATGTCTACAGGACAGCCGGCTTATTGCAGTCCTTGGGAACTTCCTCCCCCTGCCTGTCTGAAGTGATTTTGTTTCCTGGTGCTGTGGGCCAGAAGCACTGCCGAGCATCCCAGTGAAGCTTCTCCTGTGCAATTTTTTCATACTAAAGGTGGGTAAGCACTTTCCAAGGAAAAATAAGCTGCCTGTGTTATTTCCTGGAAAGTAATGTGTTTTCCAAAAATCAGAATTTTTTTATAAGCCTACTGGGAATGGGTATATTTTAGTAAATATGTTCATTAAAATCTCTTCCCTTCAGAAAACTGTCATGCTAGTGGATGCACTGCACCATTTTTCTTCTGAAGGTGGTGGCTATTATGTACCACCAAGCATTGCTCTAGCACTTTGGAATAACTCAGCAAGTCAAAAGGATGTGAGAAAGTTGTGGAAAAAAAAGAGCTAGGACCTGATTTGAGATTTTACTGAGTCACTGGAAAACTTTTATCCATGTACAACCACGACATAATTTATGACAATATGCTTCAAAGACTTAGCGTATTTATTTTACTGACAAGGTGACGCCTCACCCAGAAGGAGGTCTGTGAGAATTGGCTTGGTGTTGATAAACAGCGACAGTCTGAGCAAGGGACAGTGTTTGGGCCACAATTACCATTTTATGGATTATCTTGTTTGCTCGTTGAGCTCTCCAAAATCAATTCAAATGGGGTCCAACCCTCCCAAATGCTTCCTGTGTGATTTACCAGGTCGGTTATGCAGTGATCAAGAATATCAGCTAGAATGAAGAAAAGTCCAGATCATTGTGATCTAGAGCTCAATATCCACAGGAGAGAAAGGAAAGAGAGGCAGATGTCTCAGACTCTGAGCAGCAAAAGAAAGGTGTGGAGGAAAGGCAGGGTGTCTTAGGAGTGATGACTGCATCCTTAAGTGTTGTGCTGTAGACAGATCGTGTGGGTCAGAAAGGAGCACAGTGGAAATAAAAAGATATATATCCGCGTGAGTGAAATAAGACACTGACTGTTTTTGTGTGGCAATTAAGAAGAAAAGAAAGAAGTGGGCCAGAGATATAAAACGTCACAGTGGAGTGGAAATGATTAAATGGTCTGCAGCAGGGAAATAAAGAAGGATAAATGTTTGATAAGTATTACCAAAGTAGGCAATGGAACAAAGACAGAGGGATAAATAAAGATAAAAGAAGATCTGAGCTCCTAAAGTGCACGAGAAACAGGAACCCCGGCAGCGTGTCACTGGGGCTATGGGAGAGCTGAGCAGAGGAAGCTAGTGGCAAACGAGGCCCAGGCAAATCAGCAGCTGCCAAATACAAGAAGGTCCTGGGAAATGGCTAATAGAGTGATTGTTCATCCCGTAAGACTCCAAAAATCCAGGGATCTCCTACAGGATGGCTGGCCTCGCTGATGTCAGGGGTTGCTTTGCCTTCAGCATCAATAGAGCCAGGATTTCTCCTCTGGACATTGGGTGGTGTGTGCCTGAAGCAGGTACTTTCTTGACCAAATTGTTTACCCTCAGATATCTTGACTCAATAACCAAATCTGGAGGAAAACGTCATGACTCTATCATTGGTTGGTGTGTATTAACTTGTATGCTTGTTGTCTCCAAAGGACCTGTATCAATTCAGACCAGCCAAAGGGCCTACATTGTTGGACCTGATGTATTTTGTGCAGAAGATGGCATTCCTAACAAAGGCAGCAATAGCGACAAGATTCAATTAACATAATTGATCCAAACCAGATCACCAGACAGTTGTAATGCTTCCACAGCTTTCTGTAGAACCAGAGGACACAGTTTCTAGTCTGAGGATTGACATCTTTGTAATAAGGTTGATGTCTTTGGGATTCAAAGGAACGAGCCTACTCAAAACTTCTGTTAGGGATAGCTCCGCAAGGCTTTCACTGACATGACCAATTGAGTGTGTTGGCTTGTGTGGCAAGTTATTATAGCTTGTCCAAAATCAGATGGCTAATGGAAGGATCAAAAATAAAATGGGACTCTCTTTGTGAAGGCCATGAAAAACAGAGCCTATTTAACAATATTTTAAATATGAATTTTATTTTTTTTTTACTCTTGCGTATTTTTTATTTTAAGATTGACTTTTCCAACAGGAAGTTCATTAAATCTTTGTAGGGTGTCTCATTTCAGATTAACAACGTCTCTTCCGTTTCCCAAATGAAATATCTAGAAGGGTTTTCAAAGAACCCAGAAGTTTCCTGGAACAAAGTGACATTTTCAAGAAGTTTTCTCAGGGACTTTATCCAGAATGGGTAAGTCCAGACAAGCCTGTCAGTTGCTTTTAAGGTGCTCTGAATTAGGCCTGTCTTGCAGGATACCTTCCAGTGCATCTCAAGCTTGGTAATAATTTCTGGTCTGCATAGGCAATGCGTGCAAGCGCTTTCTTCCAAACTAAGCAAATCTATCCAATTTCTGTTTCCTGTAGGTTTCTTGAACACATGTTGCTTGGATCTCGCGCTTGGTTAGCATCGAGGACCTCTGGTCTCTTCACTCCCCACTTCGCCAGCCATCAGCTTTGCCCCCTGCAGAGACTCGCTAATGCAAGCAGAAGGGCTCTTCAGAGAGGAGCCTCTTTGGGGAGCTGCCATTTCACCATTTGGCCTTCTCGCTTCCTCATTCTGCTACAGGCTTGCACGCCAAGTATTTAAGGACCAGCTTTGGCTGAAAACGCAAGGCTTAAAAGTTAAAGAAAACTGAGAACCCATCCAATTTGCACCAGAGGGAGCCTCTGTAATTCGTTTTGTTGGAAGATGGCATCCAATCAGCAGTACACATATGGCATAAGTGTTTGAAAAGTTCGTAGCCTGGCAAGCGGAGCCACGCCGCTCTCGTCCAAGCTAGTAGCAAAGAGACCGGCCCATCTGTGAGCAAAGTCCTTGGGCTGGGGGCTGTTCTCCCCTTCCCTTTCTTTTTTCTTTGGCTGTTGGGTTTTTTCCCCTCCTTCATTGTAATTTTTTAAAGGAAGTAACAGCGTTTCAGGAAGATGGTGCAGACAGCACGATCGGATTTATAGTATTTCCACTATCTGCTTTTCATTAATATTGATTTTTTTATATTTCATCTCTGACAGCAAACATGACTCTTACAAAAAAAAAAAAAAATTAAATCCTCTCTTCAGTTCCCAGCTTTTCATGAATGGGAGATAACGTGCCTTACTCACTCCAAGCAAAACATTTACTGCTTCTCTACATGGTTAATTACAGTTTTTTCGCTTTATTGTCTGGCACTCCTAAACAATTGCTGCAACTTTCTCACCAAAGTCTGCGACTGAGAGAATAATTTCTTGAGAGACAACTGTATTCAGTAAGTTAAATCATAACATGCTGCTCATTTTTCTAGACTTCAAGTCTTGTGTAATGCTGGATCGTTATAGCACACTCTTGTAATTAATAAGATTGTAGATTCCTGGGAAATGAGCTAGAGAAAAGTTCCAAATGGTAAATTATTTCTTGATGCCAGAAGGTGATTTTTTTGTTATTCCCACTCCCACATGTTCAGACTAAGGAGTTAATTTCCCTCCCCACCAAATTAAGGCAGCTGGCCTAAAATGGTAAAGATGGAGCATTTGGCTTTTTATTTTTTTCCTTGTCTGATATCTGCAGGGCTGGAACAATTGGAAGCACAAAGGAAACACCTTTTTTCTCCACCAGCATGGGTGACAAAAGCTCTCCTGAAAGCTGAAAGCTGCTGTTCCTGCCTAGCAGACCGCAGACTTGGGTGGTGTGAGGACCATGCCTGCACATAGCCGCTTTGGACCCCACGCCAGGTGAACTGGGTTTGCTCATCACGTGCAGCGTGACCTCCTCTAGCCTACATCCCAGAAAAGCTGTGATCTGCCTTCTTATTTAAACTTGAGCTGGAAAGGGTATGTGTGTGCCTTCTCTTAACCCCTAGTATATGTTTTTTAAAGAATGGAGATTTAGGGAGGAAGGGGGAAATCTGTTAGATGGGAAACACTGGGCTTATCAGCCTGTTTTTTCCCCACTGTAGGGCAGATGCATGTGTGTCTGGAGAAGTACGATGAGTCTGAGATCGTAGCTCTCCAGGAAATAAGGCCCAACGGATTGAAATGGAAACTCACTTTTACTGATTATTTAAGACTCTTTGTTTTCCTAAAGGCAACTTGCTTGTCACAGGCAAAACAAAATAAGGACTAGGCCACCATCAGCAAGCGAGCCAGTCCTCTTGTCACTCCAGAAAAATCCTCAACCTGCCCCAATTAGCCAAATTAAGAAAGGTCAGCCCTTCTTCACAGGCCATCCTATGCCCATAAGTTGGCGTGTCCTCCAGGGATGCTCTGTGTCCCTGCTCTGCTTGAGGGCTGGGGGTGAGGAGGTGCGCACTGCACAAAGCAGATTAAAAAATAAATAAATCCTCTTTTGAGAGCTGATCCACTGCTTACAGCTGTAGCTTTTCTTCCAATATTGAAAACCACATTTAAATGCCATTCGAGCATCCACACACAGCCCAGCAACCATACTTGGGTTTTCTCCCCACATTTCAGGCTGATACAGCTTTGGGTACATTGCAAATCCCCCAAAATAAGAAATGGGAGCGAGGAGGATGGGAAAAGAGATGGGGAAGCTCTGCATGGAGCAGGCGGTGACGGAGGGCTGGAACGATAGGATCAACACGTTTTTGGTTGCTGGGCATTTGAAAGGGGTTGGAAACGGGGTGTGAATTTATCAGTAGCTGTTGGGAAGCATTGCCCGTGTTTGCTGCTTTACTCATGGCTTGGTACTTAAAATGGAAAGATTGATTGGTTTCAGAGCATGCTGTAATCGATACGGCACGTTTGGATGAATATTGCAGCCTTCCACTTAATTAGATGTGACTTGGTTGTTTAGTATTTCAAATCAGTAAAATGATCGTGTCAGCGCTGTAATTTCCTAAGAAGGGAAATATCACCTCATTTTCTGGTCTTTTCATTGTTTTATGCATATGCATCCTTATTTCTGCATTTGCTTATGCTGTTTGCTTTCGTGAATATGCTTTAGTGTTTTTGCAGGCTAAGATTGAGCAGAATTTGTCTTTGAGTGGAGCTTGACATAAAAGCTTAATCTGCAGCCGAAACACTTATTTTTCTTCTTTTCTCACAGGGGTGTAAAAGGAGAACAGAGTAATTGCACTGAGCATGGTCATCATACTCCAGCGCTCAGGCACCAGCGGTCAGCGAGAGGTGCTGTGAGCTGGCCTTCGGCAGCATCTTTGCAAGGGTCTGTGGAACCTCCGGCGTTCCCACCAGCTGTCACCATCCACAGCACTGCGGAAACAGCATCTCGAAAACCAGGCTCACCCTTACTTAGGGCTTCATTTGTACCATGGTGATTTAATGCCAAGCGATGCCCTACAGCAATGTGACTGATGAGCACATGCCTTGTGCCCCAAGTGGCCCTGGCACTCCCCACGGCCACGAGGTGAGCAAAGGGGGTCTCGCGGCCTCTCCAATTAGCCGGCTCTCCAGCACACACCGTGGGTGCCCGAAGGGGATTTGTGCCTGCTAAGGCAATTGACTGTCCCTGCAGGGAGATGTGCTAATGAATTACGCAGGACTGAAGTACACAGGTACGAAGGAGGAGCAAAGGACCCTGCTGTCACAGGTACTTTCAGGGTTAGGGGCAGACTTAGGTGCCCCAAACCAGAACTTTAACACATTTCAGGTTTCTAAATCCTTAACATCCAAAATCAGGACAACACAGTGTCTCTGACCCTCCTGACTGCACACTGATGATATTGGGTCCTTCCCAAGTGTTGTTTGCTTTTAAAAATGCGTCTGTCAGAGAAAGGGGCAGAGCTGCCTCTCGCAGATGTAGAAACCGAGAGACCAGAGTTCACATGGAGGGAGAGTGAGATCCAGCTTGTAGGCTTCACCGAGGCCATGCATGGCCATGCTTGTGCTCTCTGGTTGCCATCCCACCTAACTGGGTTATCATCTACCCCGTGGGGAGTGAGGGGACAGGGAGAACAATCTCTGTCTTGCACAGCTGAAACTTGAGGGCCGGGTAGCGTGGAGAGGGTGTAGATGCCAGAGCAGAGCTTTGCTGCCACACTGAGATCAAGGTGCCGAAAAATTCAGCGTGGAGGCACCCACATCACCATGCGGATGAGCTCGTGGGTCCTGTCCTTTCACAGTTACTGGCAACCAGTGGGTCCCGGCATGGCCAGCAGTCGTCTCCCCCAGGTGCCGAGACGGATATGGCTTTGCCCTGCTTGAGTGCAGGGAGCATTTGCAGAGACACTGTCTGCAAGAGAGCAACTGATGAATGGACCCAGGGAGGCATGCAAAGATAAATGAGCTCCATAACCTTTGGCTTTGTCCACTGTTCTCATCTTTAATAACACCCCAGACGAGGTTAATCTGCATCAAATGCCTCCAGCAGCAACCCGAGCGTGCTGAGACAGCGTATCACATAGGCTTTTAGCACACCTCGTTGAAGTTTTTTTCCTGTCACAAGGCTATTTAAGCTTGATTCCTGGCAATTAGCTGCCAATCTGCTGCCTGGAGAAGCAGTTCAAAACAGGACATTTGGTTGGTGGTCGAAGGAGCCTTTTTTTTATATATAGGTACATATATAAACTAAATACAGCCTTACCCCCTCCCAGCAGCTGGGTCTGTCCAGCCGTCCCCTGGCTGTGAGCACTCGAAGAGTCTCCCCCGGTGTCACCAAACCCCCGCAAAGGCATATTTCCTCCAAAGAGAATAAAAAAGGGGCAATAATCCATGGGTAAGCTGTAACAGGAGCCTGTCTGGGGGGCACTCAGCAGCAGCCAGCACGAAATGCCTAAGCAAGCAGCCTGAGCTGCCTGCCGACTTCTGCCTTCGGTTTCACAGCTGAAGCTTCCAGTCCTCCCCAAATTGTACCTGTGCCTGCAAGAAGACACGGAAAGGGAAAAGGGAAAGTAGGAAAGAAAAGGACAAGAAACTTTTGCCCGTTTTGGTCTGGTTTTAATTGCTGACATGTCAAAATTTGGAACACTCCAATTACCTCTCAGCAGCACGTTGGAGATATGGAGTGGCTCCTGCTGGTATTTAAATATGCATCAGGGTGGTGGGGGATCTAATTAGGGGCTTTCTGATTGTGATGATGTTGTCCCCAGAAGCAGCGGTCTCTCGGAGGCGAGAACAATCTTTGAGGTAAGCAAAGAGAGACGCTCGCCATTAGAAAGGGGCTGCCATCGTTCCTTGAGAAGAAAGAGATGAAATTAGACCATCCCTCATTTCAAAACGGGATTCCTTCACCCGCAGGTTACCAGGACTGAGCCTGAAAGCGGTGAGCTGGGGAGATGGGCGATGATGAGACGATGGCGACTTCCAAATGTTTCTTTCATCGTAATGGCTTGAAAATCCTGTGAAGCTGTGAAAGCTTTTTTTTTCTGACTGATTTCGACTTCAAACCAGCCTTTTCTAAGAGGTTTTTTTATACAGTTGTCCTCCTTTTCATCCCTTCTTCTCGTCTCTCTCTCTTCCCCTCTATAACCTCTCTCCTTGCCTATATTATCTACCAGCGTGTTATATTTCCCCCACCGCACGCTGCCTGCAAGGAAACAGGGAGAAGAGAGCACGGGTCTTTTTGAGGGCAGGGGTTGCCAGGCATTGCCCACCGGCAGGACGAGACCTCTCCAGCCGTCCCTTTGGAGACCATCACGAGCAGGTTCCACAGCTCCCGGGGCACAGCTACTGCCGAGGCTGGAGGGAATCATATAAAGTCAAATTAAGTTCAATTTTGCATCCCCCCCACCCCTGTAGGTCTGCTTGCCTTCCCCAAACCGTAAGACCTAAGCTGCCAGCGATGAAAGCAAGGTGTAAAACCACCGCAAAAGGCCCTCTGGAGTGTGGCAGGTAGGCCTGTGCTGGGCTTTCTTCTTGTGATCTTTCTGATCCCTGCGGTTTTGGTAAGAATTGAATCGTCTAAATTCTCTAGTGGTTTTATTTGCATGTATCGATTCCTGGAGAGTCAGGAAGTTTAAATTGGAGTGATTGATCGGCACAGCGTTCGCTCTGATCAATACGGCACCTTTAAATGAATACAGGTGTCTTGCACTTAATTAGAGATGACTTGGTTATTTCGCAGAGCATTTCATGTCAGGACGGGTACAGCGAGCTGTTCAGCTCAAGGCAAGGGGAAACGTGGCCAAAGGGTGGTTCTGGTTTGCCCATAGATGTATAGAAGCAGATGGAGAGAGAGCAACAGAAATTTGGAAGGGGGGGCATTAGCCCAGCACTACTTTTGCTGAGAGATGGCGAAAATGAAAAGCAATTAGCTTCTGTGTGGGTAACTTGTGCGTGCAGCAGTGAGGTGGAGCGCTGCAGCCCTGCTTCGTGCTGCGGTGAATATTCAAGCATCCACAGCGGAACAGCCTCCTTGGCAGCAGGGGATGCAGCTCGGCCCCCAAACCCCTGTAGGATGTAGCTGAGGCCCTCAGGCAGGAGAGGAGAGCGGGATTGAGAAGGACACTGGCCCACAGCCTCCATGCTACAGTCAGTTAGCGGGGTAATCACCGAGCTGCTGCGCCATGCTGAGCAGGCCTCCGCCTAACTTGTCATGGTAAAAGAAGATGGTGTTATTCAATGAAACAATAATTTATTTCACCCATAGGAAAATCTTTTTTAAGGGAAAAAACTCTAAAAAAAGATAAAATAAAAGTAAGATGCCCATATGTTTACTTATTTCCACTCGGTCTGTTTGACAGCATTTATGAATGTTCCAGTTACTCATCCTTGTACTCTGAAGATTATATATGTCGGGGGAATAAGTCCGTGAGCTGCATGCCAACATACAGCTGGACACGGCGAGAGATACCCCCGGCACCCCGAAGTGCGGTGGTCCCTGGGACAGAGTGGTGTGGGGGACCAGGTTCCCCCTCCATTCCCGCCCCACCACAGGCATCTGCCAGTCCCCACTTCCAGAGGAGCTTCCTGGGCACTGGTGTCCCCTGTTTTGGGGGTTTGCCCGAGGGGACGGGAGAAAGGCTGGGTCCGAGCTCAGTGCCGGGGCCTGCTGGCACTCGGTCCTGCTGGAGTCGTTTTAATTCCTGCGCTGCCTGGCACTGGATGTTTAGACACAGATTCCCCAGTCGCGCGCAGGCAAAGCACAGCTGAGCACTCATCAGGCATCGTTATTAAAATTTTATTATGTAAATTAATTGCATACATAAGCACTGGCATAGCACACTGGAGCGCAGGCTTTGCAGGCTCAGAAAATGCCTGCAACTTCTCTGGATTTCCGCAGTTTGAAAATGTTTCCTTTCCCTTCCAGAAACACCAAAAGCACACAAATGGGTTTTTCTTACCCTGGGGCAAGGAGATAAATCATCCAGCACAGAAAAAGGGCATCCAACATAAGGAAGGAACGATGCAGTGAGGCAGCCTGCTGCGCACACAGCTCCTCGGTGCAGCGGCTCTGAGTACCACCACGCCATCGCATCACCAGCGTGCTTTCTGAGGCATATTCCCTGATTTCAGTGCAAATAGCTAAAGGTTTCCCCAGATCCCCATTAATTGTTTCCAAATGAATGTTCTCTGTAGCTTGGCCATATTTATTAATATTTAAAAGTTTCTTCCCCCCCTCCCTCCATTTGCTTGTGCCATTGGTCTTCAGCTATTGTCACCCCTGCGGTGGCTTGGGAGCCGTTTCTCTGCTGGCATTTGGCGGGCAGCCGTTCTCCCTCCTGGACCACGTGTCGCAGGAAAAGGCTCAATCTCAATATCTGTCAGCCTGAAAACTTCTCAGAAACTAACTCCAGAACAGTTTTTTTCCTCTGCAGATGCAATCTCATGCCGGGTGGAAACGAAGTCCGATCATGCCATGGTGTTTCTCGTGTAATGTCACTTTGATGTTAATTTAAATCCCTGGGAGCCTGGTGCGGACACAGGGGCACGCAATGATACAGACCCTCAAGTGGAGTAACTCTAACGCGTCTGTATCTTCCTCGTGCTCTGTGTCAAAAAATTAATTGTGGTCGGAGCATTCCTCATCAGTTCATGGCATTAATGAAGATTGCATCTCCTAAGCTGATTTATGTTAAAAAAAAGAGGGTGAGCCTGGGTGCCAGGGGATGGGAGATGAGCTGAAGAGACACGGGCTCGTGGGTGGGGAACGAGCCCCCGGGTGGGTTTCCCCACTCACCTGGCTGAGGCACATCCCACCTCGGCATGGAGCACCGGGCGGGCACCACCGCAGAGGGCTGGAGGTAGGAAATGAGGGACCCACGTGCGCCGAGGAATCAGTTGTCTGGTAAATTACCAGGCAAATTAAAACAATTAGATTACACTTCCTATCAGCTGCTTTCAGTAATGAAGTTTGACGCTAACAAAATCAGCCACTCAGTTTTTTCCCCCGCCCTGTCCTGGAAAGCTGCAGGAAGGCATGAAGCGTGAACCAGGATCCAGGCTTCATCCTGCGGCACCAAATTCCCCACTCAGCGTTTGGGGTGGGATTTTTTTAAGATTTTTTTTTAAACACACATGTTTTGTCACGGTGCCCCCCATCTCACCCTTGTGCAACTCAGACACAGCAAAAAAAGGAGCATGTGCTCCCTGTCCATTGGGAATTTGGGAAAACTGGGAGAAACATAGGCAAGTGTCTGGCACATTGGGGTTGGGAGACGTCTTGCAAAGCTGCGTAGCTCCATTACCAGCAACTCTGTGGCACTGTTGAGGATTGCAGATGTGTTTCCTCTGTAGTGCGTCCCTTCTTAACCCTGTCCGGCTGCCTCTGCGCTCCTGGCAAAAATTGAAAGATTAACTGAAAGTCATGAGATTAAAAAAAGATAAAATGCAAAGGGTGTCAAGAGTTGGGCAGTCAATAAACCAGCAACTCTTGCATTGCTCCCGAGAGTTGGCACACGTATGCAACGTGAAAATCTGCCTGCACTGCTCCTTGCACACCTTCACCCTTGAAGATGACATTTTCCCTGTTGCATGTATGAAATACTCAGACACACATGCACAAGAAATGTACAGAGGCTGTCAGCTTTTGTAAGTGATACAATTTTTGCCCTAATAGGAGAGGTAAGGGGGACTCATGAATGAGTTGCTCGCTGCCCCTGGTCAGTAATTTTGTGTTCACTTCCTAGAGAACCCAAGTCCTCCATGGGCTCTTCTGTCCCATCAACCAAAGTCCTCCCCCCTTGGCATCAAAATCTGATTCAAAGGATGGGTTTGATGGATGCTCGTCTTCTCTGATGTGCTGGGCTCCTGCAGCCCATGTCCTGGAGGGGGACGAGAGGAGGTTTAGCTGCAGGTGGAAGCTGGTGTGAACCAAGGGGACCCAAAGCAAAGCCAGGCAGATGCTCCTGGCCTGGGGGCGATGCACAGCATGTTGGCCCTGCTGTGTAACCTCAGGTTACCTGAGGCTGCCTGCAGACCGAGGCCTGATGTAGTGAGTGGCCTGGGTCAAGTTAAAGCACAAACCAAGCAAACATTAAGTAACAAACTGCCTGGAAGGAGTTTCTGTCAGTGTGTATGGAACAGAGCATTTGGAATTTCTCCGCAGAAGGTACCAGAAGAGTTTCCTATTGAAATGGTTCGATTTTGGATAAGTATTGTTTTTAATTCTAAAGACATATTTAATTGTGTTCCATGTGAGACTGGGCAACCACGGTGGAGGGGGAGGCGGAAGCAGGAGGGGCAGCTGGGAATGCTGTGAGGACGTCAGGTCTGTCTTTGGGAGGAGAAAGCCATCCCGTCACCCTCATGGAGTAATCAGTCCCCTACAGCGGCACCGCCACGGCTCCCCTCCACATGTCAGGGTGGGTTAAGTAAGCGGCAGATGGATTCTAGCAGTCAAGAGGATTTTTTTCAATATGCCTTTTTTTTAATCTCCTCTTAAGCAGACCCACTCAAAGAAAGCTGTAATTATTTTAATCTCTTTTTTCCCCTTCCTACTCTGCAAATGCACTTGGCTTTGCAAGTCCTCAGAGGCAATTATATGGAAGAAAACATGCGCTTTTTAAAATATTTATTTTAGATACATTCCTAACAACATACTTGCCAGGGAACAGGGTTTTTTTGGGTTTTATTCTTTTTTCTTACAAGAGATAAAAATGCCACCACAGGCCATTATGGATCAATGAGATCTGGCATATAATTACGAACTGAACTCTCAGCTCTGCACACCCCTGCCTGCCCTTGGCCCCAAACGGCAGCCACCGAGACTGAAATCCGCATCCGTCAGTCCTGCCTCCCTCCTCCCTCGCACCTCCGATGACTCTGATGACTTCGATGGCTCCGTCACCTCCCTGTAATTACAGATGAAGCCATGCTGCCAGGCAGCAGGGACAAGGCGCAGGGTGCCCTTGGGGATGGCAAGGTGGGACTTACTTTGAGGTCTGCACCAAAGCCATGCCAGCAAACACTTCCCTTGTGCTTGGGGTGTTTTTTAAATTTTTATTTTGTTTGTCCCTTGTGTAGTTACAAGTCAGACCTTTCAGTGTCACCCGCCTGTGGGTTCCCTTTTATTAAAACCTAGAAGAAGGTTTTGTCAGGGCTCCTGCAGGAGTTCATGCCCTTCCCAGAGCAATGCGATGTTTGTGGAGGAGCCTGAGATCTCTCAGCCCTGAGGGATGCACTTGCAGCCTGTGCTGCCGGAGGTGTTTACAGTAAATTTTTCCAACTGCTGTCAGGTAATGCTGTAAAGGGAAGAGCTGCCTCACAGAATAAAACAAAACACACAAAAAACCCCACCAAAAAAAACCACATTTTGGCTGGGAGAGCTCCTGCCCCACAGGTGCAAGCAGTTCCCCCAAACAAAGCAGCACCTGACAAGGCAGGGTGAGGCCAAATGGCCACAGCTGAGGGAGATTTAGCACCAGCGGGCATTGCACCTCCGGCAGCCTTGAAAGGCCGCTGGGGTTAGATGGGAGCATGCTTCACTGCAGTGGGAGCATAGCTGGGGTTGCGTGTGCTCCCTGGGCCTTGCCGAGGTAGACCAGGAGCTGCTGTGGGTACCCCAGTTAGGATGGGAGTGGCAATGGTACCTCATCTCCTGCCAGCCCCAGGTAAGTGGTGACTGGCTGCTTCTTAGTGGGTTATGGGTGTTAAGACTGTTTTGATTAAACATAAAGTGCCTGTGTCTGCAGCTTTGCATGGCTATAGAGGCATGTTAGATTTCTAATGAGGTGTCTAAAGTAAAAGGCCTCAAACCCATTCCTTGGAAAACTTGATTTCTCTGAGAACATCTTTTGAACTTGTCTCCTCTCCCAAAGATGGGGGAAGAAAGGAAACAACAAGAGTTGAGCTGTGTGTGAATTGAGGGTGAGAAAGTTGTGGTCCTGGACACTTAAGCTGTGTATTTATTGCTCCACCTGGGCATCAGGTACAGAGGTTCACTGCTTCCTAGCAAAGCTGTTGGCTGGTGGTTGCTGGAAACAGGAGGAGCAGAAGCGGGGAAGGAGAAGGGGCCCTGTGGAGCAGCTATGGGAGACACCTGGCTGTTTGTATGTGAGCTCGTGCAGACTGTGTGGGGAGAGGTGCCTGTAGGAGCCCTGCATGGCTGATGGGCAAACCAGCCACAGTCTGCCACCAGCTCTCCTCCCAGCTCGCACGAGCATGGTCCGCAGCAGCCTGGCCCTTTGTCTTGGTTTCAGCTGGGATAGAGTTAATTTTCTTCTTAGTAGCTGGTGTAGTGCTGTGTTTTGGATTTAGTATGAGAATAATGTTGATAACACACTGATGTTTTAGTTGTTGCTAAGTAGTGCTTACACCAGTCAAGGACTTTTGAGCTTCCCATGCTCTGCCCGGTGCCCAAGAAGCTGGGAGGGGGCACAGCCGGGACAGCTGACCCAGACTGGCCAAAGGGCTATTCCATACCGTATGGTGTCATGCTCAGTATATAAACTGGGGGGAGCGATTGCTGCTTGGGAACGCGCTGGGCATTGGTCAGCAGGTGGTGAGCGATTGTGTCGTGTATCACTTGCTTTGTATATTATTATTGTATTACATTATTATTATTACTACTACCATTCTATTTCATCTTACTTCAATTATTAAACTGTTCTTATCTCAACCCACGAGTTTTCTGACTTTACCCTTCCAGTTCTCTCCTCCATCCCGCTGGGGTGGGGGGAGTGAGCGAGCGGCTGTGTGGTGCTTAGTTGCCAGCTGGGGTTAAACGATGACCTCTTTCCAGAGGTCCAAAACTGAGCTTGGTGCAGTTGGAGGCCATCTGCCCTGCCTCTCACTTGTGAGTGATTTTCACACTGCATTGATGGTGTTCTTGTAAAAATGCCTGCCAAACATTTAGTGCAGCTTACAGAAGAGAAGCTGGTTTTAATGGTGTGACCTTCAGGTGTAGGGAATGTGTTAAAGCCAAGACACAAGCGCTTCCTCCTCCCCAATGCTTTGTTGCTTGCCCCAATGAGGGGCAGCAGCAGTGACCGGCAGCACTGCTGCAGTCCTGATGGCATGACAAACCTGGCCAGAAATTGCCATGTTGCAAACACTTAATAAACTCTGCCCTTGCCGTATCACCTTACCAAAGGGTGGCTTGTCACAGTCATAAAGCTGATGTTGTAGTTAAAGCAGAAGCTGCTCCAGATGAAGGAGCCCAGCCCAAAGGCTGTCATGGGGAAGGCGGACCCTGCAAAGACCAGATCAAATGCTTGGTTACATCTTTAAACCCAGGGAGGAGAACACATTTTGTACCATGGGAATGAAAAATGACCAGCAGCCAAGCCCTTCTCCTGTTTCACCTCTCTTGCTAACTAACTATATAATTTTTTTTTTTTTTAAATCGATTGTTGCCATTTATGCTTTTTATATCCAAGGGCATGTGGCAGACCTGCTTGACAGAATGCAGCTCTTCTTACACAGCACAGTTGATCTGTGACAGGTCCAAAGCTTCAGATCTATGCTGTAATTTCCAGATACTGGGTTTGTTTCTATGACTTGTTTTTGGTTTTCCTTCTTCCTTTTGTGTCTCCTGTCATGTCCACCACCTACAAGATGCCTCATTCCAAGGAAGAAACAAGGCATTTTTCAAGTCATCCTCCCCCACCAACAATGATGAATTTGGCCCAAGGTGTGGACATCCAACCAAATGGGAAGCTGGCAAATTTGACCCAAACAAAGCAAGCGCATCCTCTCCCAAGGCACACTGAGCCAATGGCACTGACTGCTTCACAGAAGCAGTGAGGACAAGAGCTTAGCAGGATTTATTTGCCTTCAATTTTTTTTTATTTATATGGAGATAAGTAGTGTAAAAGGACACAGTCATATTAAAAAAAAAAAAAAAAAAAGCCAAATAAGCAAGAAGTGTGGGAGGGAAGAAACATCTCCTGGGCCATCGATGAGTATGTGAGCTGGGGTCTAGCAGCACTTTCTCTCTCTCTCTCTCTCTCTCTCTGGAGCCAGACACCAGGCTGTGGGACCTGTACCCCATCAGTGGGTCAGGGCTGGCCAACCTCTTGGCCCTACGAGCCCACGTCCTCCTAGTGACCTGGACATTCTTGGGAACTCTTGGCAGCTCAAAAACCACATGGTGCTTGGCTGTTTGACCCCTGCAGCTGTCAACTGAGACTTCAGCTGGAAAGTCAGCTACAACCTTGACCATAATGCTTGTGGGCTTTCTGAGCTCCTGCCCTCGTGTTCTCCCTTGTTTTCTCCCCCTATGTTGGGGGCAACTCAGCCTCTTCCCTTTGAAGGCCCCAGCCCTGGGTCAATGTGTGCATTGGGGTTACTTCAGCCAGGTTTGGGGCTGCTGTTTGCTGCTCTCTTCTTAGCTCTGCTGTGTCAAGGCTTATGTGGAGGTTGAGGGGTTGACTTTGGCTTCGGTGCTGCTCTCAGTCTGAGTCACTAGCAGTGGTGCTCATCAAGCCTGTCCTGTGGAAAGGGGCTGTGTATGCAGCTTGCCCAACTCTGTCCATCTTTGTTTAGTAATGGGGCTGCAAATCCCTGCATCTCTTTGCTTTCCAGAGTCTTGCATGAATATGTGCCTTTTCACAGCTGTCAAGGACACGTCCTGCTCATGCTTAGCCTGTCCATAGCAAGGGTGTCTTTGGGTGGTTCATTCAATGATTATGCCACTACTTCAACAATCTCTGTTTATGGCTTTTCAGGACCAAGAGGTGTTCCTGATCCCGCTTATGTTTCTTGGATATTTCATGCCCTTGAAATACGCTGCATTACAGAAAGGATGTAAAGGCAGTATCAAGTAAATCAAAATATGGGGCTGGGTCTTATTTTGGTGTAAGGTGCTGCAGCTTCACTAAGAGCAACAGGTTTATGTTTGAGCTGACTGTAGATGGCAAGTATTAGGTTGTGTCAACTGAGTGTCTGCGAGATGGGCTTTTCTTTCTTTTCATGCTGGCTTAAACAAGACACCCCCCACCCTGAGGCTCAGGCTCAAGATGAGGAAGAGAGGATCACAGGAGCCCAGCATAAGGGAGGCAGCCCAGCATTTGCAGATGGCTTTGGGATATCCTCTCACCCAAACAGGTCTTTGGGGGTAGGGGGCTTGAGCAAGGGGTCTGCTCGGTAGCTCCTCTGGACCAAAACTGGCATTTGCTGCCTTCCTAACTCTTCTTGGGAGACGGTGGGAGCTTCTGCTTTCCTGCGACACTACTGTCTTTCTTTTTAGATACTTTTGGAAGTCTGTGGGGCCAGAACTTTGGTCGGTCTGCTAAGCATGTTTGGGTAGAAGTGATATAATCAAATGCAAGTTGGTGAAAGCTATACAGCTCCCAAAACTTTGGCTGTAGTTTTGGGGCTAGTGGTGGTGGAAGAGCAGCAGAGCTCCACAGCAGCTGTGTGGGAAGGGCACAGGAGGCCTCCCTAGTTTGGACAGGCTGCAGCTCAGGGGGCTCAGGCACCAGGTCTGGAAACAGAACCCATTTCTAAGTCTCCCTTTCCAAGGGGCCCTCTCCCAGGGGTTCAGCAATGCAAGTTGGAGCTTTAGCAAAAATGATTTCAATTATGGTGTTGCCCTTTCTTGACACAAGAGGTCAGCCATTGTGGGGAGGGTCTAGCAGGTTGTCTCCACTAGCAAGAGAAATTGCTGGTGAGCTGGGTACTTTCTTTGTAGGAAAGGAAGCAATGATTCATCTCAGTCCTATTTTCTCCAGCCACAGTGAGGCTAAAACAGCAGGAGGCATTTTTGTTGCTCACAGCTCCAAATCTCTTTTCGGCTAATAGCTAGTGAAAAGCGTTCTGCTTTTTCTTGGGGTCATGCTGCTGGGGCTGCTATGTGATCTCCAAGGCTGGATCGTCGTCTCTGCCGCTGTCATGTTTCTGCTGTCCCCTCTCCTTCCCAGGCACACAGCCATCCTCATCTGCCTCCTGCTCAAATCCTCCAGCCTTATGACGGGCCTTTGGCCTGAATTTTTGGGCAAGGGCTGCTGTTTCAGAGCCGTTGGCTCTGTGATGGGATGAGTGGCTGGCTGCCTTGAGCTCAAGGGCTGCTGTGGTGCCCACCAGCCCAAATAACTTCTTGCTGTCCCCAAGTCTAACTGTGTGTTAACTAACATTCCAGGACCTCCCCTTTACAGCAGGAGCAGAAACAAGTGTGCAGCTTTGCCAGACAGTTTTCTCTGTATTGGAGGTTTTGTTGTACTTGCTCTGTATGACAGCGTAAAAAGAGACGGATTTGTGGCATTTTATTTTGTTTTTGAATTAAACTCTGCTTTTATCTTTTACATTTGTCACTAGGTTTGACTGGAAACAACAAAATAAAAAAGCCCCCCCCCCAAAAAAAAAGGCTTCTTTTTAGCAAGGTTTTTAAATTGGTTTCTGTCTCTAGAGCATGGTACAAATCAGCTTAATCACACAGAGGCAGACACTGATCTCTTTTCCAGAGATGTAAAGCCACACAACCACTATGCCTAGTAGCTTTACTCAGCTCACATACCCACTGTTCAAGTCTTGGGGACTGGAATTCATCCAGGGGTCCAGCTCTAGCCAGATCACTGTGCTTGCAGGGATGGCCGGGGCTCTGCAAGGATGGGGGTGAGGTGCATGGCAGCAGCGGGGAGCAGTGCTCAGAGACAAACCAGTGGGTTTTGCCGCGTGAGACAGGCCTTGTGAGGCGGGGAGGAGGGATTTGCAACTCCTGCGTGACTGGTGAAGCACCAGCATCCATAGGGACGGTTGTGCTCTGAGGTTGAGGAGCAAGTTTCTTTCAGGTAGGCGGTGGCAGCCTTGCTTACAACTCGCCTGGTAGGAGGGTTGCTGTGCTATGCAGCTTATTTCTCCATCTGGCAGTGGAGCAGCCAGACTGTGTGGTGATCGGTCAAGTCTTGGTGCCTAGACAGCAAGGGCCAAGCTCACCGAGTGTCTTGTCACGTGCAGGTCCACAGTGCGGGCAAACTCCCTCTCCAGTGTGTGCTGTGTGTGCTGGGTACTAATTGCAAGGGCTTTACCATGGTGCAGCCAGTGGTGGTATCTGGCATGTGTGCATTAGTCTGAAAAGCCAGGCGGTGATACGGGGATGTGGTGTGGCTTCTAGTCAGGCCCTCCCTTTCCTCGTGGGGAATGGGCCAAGGGAGCTGCCTTGGCAAAAGAAGTCCTCTGTCTCTCTGCGCTCAGCTGAGGCGCCTCATTACCCCCGTGTAGGGTGCAGGACCAGGATGCCTCGTACCTGGATCTTGTCGCCTTGCCCAGCTGTTGGTGCAGGGTGCCTTGTGCAGGGCGAGTGCCTGCCAGCTCTGACTGTGCTGCTTTCATTTTTTTTTTTTTTTTTTTTTTTTTTTTTCTTTCTGCAGGAATGAAACAGAGCAGCTCTTGGCCACAGTAAGAGATTGCCCTCTCTGGTCTAGTTGGGCTGGGGATGGGGACAAGCACCAATTCAGAGGCAAATTTTTTTTGTTGCTGATTTCTGTAAGTGTTTTGTGAAGAGGCTGCTGAAACACAGCAGCAGAGCCTCCCTTCCCCTCCATTTTACGCAAAGAACGGACTGTTTGTAAGGTGTCTTCTCCCCCCCGCCCTTTAGGCAGTGGAATTGCTGTACAGTTCAGAGCTCAGTGTTACATGAATCTTGGACTCTTTGTAGGTGCCTTTCTGTTTCTGTCACTACCGTGTAACTATTCTGCACGGTGCTGTCTTTCTTCCCACTGTATTATGACTGTGGGTGGATGGAAAGGGATGTTGTAGATTCATTGGAACATCGGTGCTTCCAGCAAACCAGACCTGCAACCCACCAGCCTGCATGCAAGAAGGAAAATGCTATTATGTCAAATTATTTTTTTGTTTTTGTTTTGTTGTGGGGTTTTTTTGTTGGTTTTTTTGTTGTTGTTGTTTTTTTCTTTTCTTTTGGAGTTGGGGTTTTTCTGTGCATTTTTATTTTTAAGTAGGAAGTACTTCTGGGCAATGAAAGCTGCATATTTTTTTTTTTTTTTTTGTGGAAATTATGCTCAAGCAATAATGAAAAAGTTAATCATAGTTGGCAGCTTATGTATTGTCTGACTTTGCAAAGTTTCCTTACATCCACCCCAGGCTTTCCAGAAGGACAGAGAGAGGAGGCACGATGCATGTGTGAGCCCTGGCACTTCTGAGTGGGGCAGGTCCTTGTGCAGCAGCCACCTGGCAGGGTCTGGGGCTCTCGCCTCCTGACAGAGGAGCATGAATGAGTCCTTCAAACCTCCAGAGCCGAGTAGGAGCTGGGATTTTGTCATTATTGGTGCTGTAAAAGGTGGTTACATAGGGTGCAACACCTGTCAGGTTTTTCCATTTATTGGAAACTGCTAATAAAAGATGATTAGAATATGTCCTTTCTGGAAGGAAACCATGTCTTCATTGCAGTTTGCAGCAGTACTGGAGACTCAAGGAGCCTTGGACTGGAGAATTATGTCAGCAGTTGCATATGTTTAGCAGGGGGGATCTGTCACACTGGTGACTCTGCAAAGGGGTACAATTAGTTGGTCCAAAATGTTAGTGTTGTACTGTTTTGTACTGTTAAACACTTCTTGAGTGGTACTGATGGAGTAATTGTAACAACATGAAAAACTATTGCTAAAGTACCGGTTCATGTAGCTCATCTCCTGGAGAGCAATGGAGGTAAGAAAATAAACAGGGTGGCCAAACAAAATGCATTTCCAGACCCCCTACTCGGGATGTCTCTGCAGCAGCAGCAAAGATCAGCTCAACAGCGTTGTATGAATGATCTCTGTGCACAGAAAAGAAACAGTGAGAACAACTGTTGTGGTTACAGCTCTCACCACAACCACCCTCCCACTGTGGATGTAATTCAGTCCTAAGCTGCTGTTTATGATGCCAATAAGTGTAAAACCATACAATGAAATCTGGGCTGAATGTTTAGATAGATTATTGAAGACTGTAAAAAAAACCAAAACACTAATGGAGAAAATAAAGTACTAAGGGAAGGTGAGGGGAGATACGGGGAGGCATAGCCCTTCCCTAGACTTCCCTGCCATGCCATTTTCCCCTGCCATTTCTCACCATTTTCCATCCTTCCCTGCCATCCCCTTCCCCCGATTACAAAAAGCCAAAAGGTGCTCTTTCCCACCCCTAAGTGTGAGACAGATACAGGGATAATGGGAGGCAGAGTCTTAGAGGTGGTGGTGGGGGGCCCTCAAGATTAGGGGAATATCCCCCCTGGATATGCATAGCATATGTATATGCCATATGTATTGAGTACAGACTACATCTACGTATGTATAATGCATCTATACAGTGTAAGCCATGTACAGCCTGCAGTATGTACTCTCTATATGTATGGGATAGAGCATTTATGCTCTATGTATATGGAATATAAAACACAGACTATATCATTAAAATGCTATGAACAGCGTGTAGCTTATGTCCTACATTATGCAGCACATGCTATGTTATATGGTACAAATAAGCCATACTATATATCATCTAGCAACTACTGTTCTTGTATAAATTTCCTCAATAACATCTAGTGTACGTTGCATAGGCTATATTATACATGTGGAGTGCATATAGGAGTATTCTTTGAGAGATGCTACTTAAGACAGAGATATATATTTCTTGATTTTATTAAACAGATATATACTACATAAAAAAAATCTACAACAACATAATATACATGCCATAGATATTATATGCAATACAGTCTATGTTGCATATAAGACAATTACATAATTACTGTATGTCAGCGTAATGTGTTTATACTACATAGTATGCATAGTGTAAGCTTTGATATATTATTTATTTTTATACCTCATTATATTACATATTACCTATTATGTTATGTAATATGTATTGTATCTTGCTGATGACGTATACTACACAAACAGAGAATATAGTATGATACCATATAATATATATAGGAATAGTACACAATTATAGGATAGAGATTATATACTACATAATCTAGACTATTCTGTTGTGTACAGACATAGTGCCTAAATTACACATATATTACATAAAATGCCACTAACGATATATTATGTTATAGAACATATTTTGTTACATATCCTACATTGACTATTAAACAGTATATAGTATATATGTTATCTATAATATGTGCTCTATAACATAGTATTTGTAGTAGATAGCTGGTACATATCTCCATGCTAGACAGTACCTGTGGGGTATAGGTTACATAGTATTTACATATAAGGTTTATATATGATATATTTATTGTATATTACAGCCTTTACCTGTATTGTTTACAGTGTATAAAAATGAGTTCATTCTAAACTGTTTTCCATAGAGTACACAGTTTATCTAATTGAATTAGAAACAGTATATAATAATATACACTATACCATCTAAAATATATTAACTACACATCATCTACTATATAGGATATAGTAAATACAGAATAAATACATGATGTATTATGTAGTGTATATCGTACATACTACATATACTGCATCTAATGTTCTGTATTAGAGCATATACTAAATCATGTATTTTAGATGAACTGTCTTTCATGTATTTCCTATGTATATTTCACATAAGTATGCGTGTATATATATGCATATATAAAAGAAGGCCAGAGGTGATAGCGCAGGCAGGAGGAACCTCCCCGTCTCGACAGACCAGGGTCTCTCAGCCACACGCGAGCTCCCCGCTGCTCTCCTCAGGGTGCCTGAACCGACCCAAGGACCGCGACGAAGTGCTGCACCACTGTACCGGCACAGACACAGGCGGGGTGCTCACCACTCGTCCCGGTTGCTGTGGCTGGGGGAAAGCGGTAATCGCCCTCACCTCAGCACTTGGCCTCTCCAATTTCCCTTTTGGGTGCAAAAATAAACACAACCCCCCTCTGGTGCAGAGATGATGTGACTCGCAGGGCAGAGACAGGAGTTTTAGTTTCAGGATGCCCTTTGGATTGCTGCGTGCTTGGTGGGTCTCCGCTGCTCGCTTCGACTGTCAGCTGGGAGCCGCTGAGGGTGCAGACCTCCCACGCGCTCGACGAGCTGAATTCGGAACTGGCTTTGGGCAACGCGTGTCCTCGCAGCGGGAGCCATGGGAACCTGAAAATGCTCACCGGCGAATGCTGACCCTGCTTGCCGACATCAACCAAGCGCACATGCGGACGCTCTTCTACCGAGGGTGATGCTCCATAGGTTTGAACCTGGGGGAAACCTCGCCTGGCTCCTGCGACCAGACGTGCCCCCCCAGCGACGAGCCCTGAGCTGCCACCAGATGGAGCAGCCTCCCCGAGTACCTCCTCCACCGGCCGCGCTTTCATGAGAAGTCTCCTTTTTTTCTTCTTTCTTTTTTTCTACAGGAATTCGTTACGATAAATGTTTTATCAGTGGATTCCGAAGGAATTAATAGTGGTTTGCACTTACTTTAAGGGGTTGCCGATAATTCTAATGGAACGAGAAATTAGGGTATTTAAATATCTCCAGCCACTTTTATTTCGGGGGGGGGGGGGGGGGGAAGGCAGCCCCACCCAAACGCCCAAGACTAATTAAAATCCCAAAGTACAATTTTCACCTTATGAGATAGATCAAGGTCATAAAGACCCCTTCGGAAGCTTCTGTGCAAGGGGGCGGAGGGGGGGAGACGAGGAGTCAAAGCCAATTTAAAGCATGCACATAGCCCTCTGAGGAGTGGCACATTCGCATGGAAATCCTGAAAGACAACCCGATTCCTCTGGGAGAATCTCTCCAAGAAGGCTGAGCAGGAAAAGTGGTAACCAGGCCTCTGTTTCTGCCAACTTAGTGTGACCTCTAATGTTACCAGCTCAGCAAAAGACCTCCCCAAGCACAAACCTACCACTTCTCCAAACAAGAGCTGAACCAGGAGGCGTCAATCTGGCCACCAGCAACAGGAGTATAATTAAGGATAGTTTATTGTTCATCTCATCCTAGCAGACTGACTTGCTCTTTGCCTAATCCGCATCATCCGGACAAACACCCATCGCGGCGAGGGTCTGAGCAGCCTCAAAAGCATACCCTTCTTCAAAACCACAGAGGTTTTCCTCTTGACCCTGTGCTATTCAAAAAAGGGCAGGATGGACAGTTCTTGCTCCTAGACGAGAGATGAATTTATTCTTCTCCTTTTAAACATATATACCTGCCGCAAACAAAAATGTTCCCTTGCAGCAGGAACAGGCTACAGCATGGCAAAGAGGGGGGGCCTCCTTCTAGGCTGTACAGTTCTTGAGCTGCAGTGAAAACGGGGATCTTGATGGACTGAATCCAACAAGATGCTGTGTTACAGCTATTGCTGGTACTTCTTTCTTTCAGGTTAGCTCGCTGCTGCTAAGACCATATGTGACAGTTGGGTCCTGCATCCAGCAAAAAGGCAGGCGTTGCCCACTGCCATGCATCTCCTGTGCCTCGTCCTCTTCCATTCGGCTGTCAAAGGGTTGGAGGCAAGGAAAGGTCAAATTTCAGAGAGGGAATCCATTCGCTGGAGCTTTGAACACACAGCGTCAGCCCCCCCTAACTTCGGTTATCAATGATTAAATGCTTGGCCTCGGATAAGAAGAGTAAGGGAGGGTCGGTACAAGTGTTTTCACCTATATCGGTACCATGGGAAGAAAAAAGCCACCTTCCCAATTTTTGCAATATCTTCTACCCATTCAGTCTTGAAATAAGTGATAGCAGAAAGGGCAGATAACACCTAGCGTACACTGTGTGTTCTCTATTATACCTGTGGATTGGATATTCTTTGACGGATGATAGATGCCGGGGATTTAGCACTGCTGCCACTGCCAGGATGGGTTTTGTAACATCTCTGGTGCAGCAATGGAACCAACCGAGTGACCTTTTCCCCTCCGAGCTGCAAAGACCCCGTTCTTACCTTTCGGTGATGCTGTCCAAAAATCCCTCCGAGGTGTCCGTTTCTCACAAGACTCCGCCATTGAGTGACAAATTTAAAGGAGGACCAGCTGCGTGTGCTGGTGATGGCATGTCCAAGCTGAAACGCTGACAATCAAAATGACCGCTGCACGATCAGCACGGTTAGGAGGGAATAAACACACAAGCAGGATTGCCTCATCTCCAGGACAAGCTTTATTAACGTTTTGCTTTAACAGACATTGTAGTATGAAGGCATCAGTTCTTTAAGTTTTCCAACGTGTGGCACAGACAAAAGGAAAAATAACAGACTCGGAGGCAAAGTCAGCATGTAAATGACAGTAACAGAAGAGGCATGTGTTAACCGATATAGCTGCTAGACCATCTATTAGAAGACATTTTGCAAGCAACAGTCTACGTTTCTTTGCATTGAAGTGAAAACATATTTTTGGATCAAGAAAATCACCTTTTATAATTTTTAAATTTTTTTATTTTTTTAAAACTTTCCTTTATATCACAAATGTCAGGGTAAGGCAAATCCTGGATGAATCATATGATAAAAACCCCTATTCCCCAAGAAAATAGATCCACGTACTCTGTTAAGTTTGTCATTTTAAAAGCAAAGCTGGCATGCACTGCATATAGAGTCTTTTTTTTTTTTTTTAAATGTTTTTATTCAAGTGCTTAAAGCAGAACAGTGTTAATTCACAGAGAGGCTTTCTCAGTGCTTTATAGAAAGACTGACAATTAGCTGCAGCGAACGTGTGACCCTTTATTACAGACCATGTCTCAAACATCCCCTTTGGATGTTTGTCTAGAAGGAAAGCCATTCGTTATCGGAGCAGCCACCAACCCGAGGAATATTATGCCTAATGGCAGGGATGAGCGCTTTCAGACAGAGGAGAAACAACGATCAAGCAGAGCCTGATGCTTTGTATGCAAACATCGGCACCAAAGGGCTGCTATTCCCTTTATGCCACCTACTGCAAACGCATTTCGGGTTTAAACCAAAGTCCTTGACATAAATCCCAGTGGGGCGATTCTCGGTCTGACACTTGCTCTTCTACAAAACCAGCTCCCTGCATTTCTACAGCTCCAGCAAGAGCGGCGGAGACTGCATCGAGGGGCATGGGTCCAGCCTCAACTACTAACTCAGCCGAAGAACTCACGCTGCCAAACTATACGCGCTTTTTGACTAGTGAAAAACCTCAACAACTCGAACCAAAACCCACCTGAAGAAAGACAGATATAGACACGGCTGCAAATTGTCTTGTAAGGACTTAACTCCTACATTTCCTTGCTTTCTACCTCCTACCTGGGCTTCAGGCTTTGCCGCTGCATCCCCAGGTAAACGGTTCATGGTTTGAAAGGCTCGCTGCTGTTTGAGGACAAGGTTAAATGAAAAGTGCAACGAAATTACTGCCAGGGGTTAGAGAGTGTCTAATGTGACACATCTTTGCTTTTTTTTTTTTTTTAACTATTGGTCAGCCTTCACAAGGAGTTTAAGGAGCCTTTGTCTCCTTGCTGAGCCATCTCACCTGGGCAGCCAGCCTCCTGCAGAGCTCTCTCTTTGGCTCCCTCGCTAAAACCGAGGCTGGCAATGGCGAGAGTGACATCCGATACGCGGATAATGGCAGCCTGCAGCTCCGTTAACATTGCCCACGGGCGTGCATGACAATAACAAGAGCAGAGCCACAGTCAGGGCACTGGATACTCCGTTGGCTGAAGTTATCATAGCTCTGCGGAGCTCAGTTCACCTTGGCTGAGGACCTGGCCACCTTGGATCTCCTTGACATTTCACACAGCTCAACGTCGAGCTCGCCGAGTTCATTCCCGGCCCTGCGGGGCCAGTTCCCTCACTTACCGAGATGGAGGGAGCCCTTCAATCCTGGTCTCTTTACCGCAACCACACAAAAGCGGAATTGAGAGGAGAGACACTTAATGTGTTTATTCCCCTTCCTCCTGCGGTATTTATCCACTCCTCCCCCATCTATTATGACAGGCTGTTTCAATCAAAATCACCCGGTACGGAAACCATACAGAACATACGGGATGCACACCATGCAGCGGTACTACCTGCAAGGCCTCCCACTGCAAAACTGCAATCGGCTGGAAACAAGGTGAAGGAACAGCACAAAAAAAAAAAAAAAAAAATCCATGTCCCAAAAGACATGTTCTGTCAACCATGACCCCAGGGGTGGGAGAGAAAAGCAGCAGAGACACCTCAAAGGGAAGAAGGAGTCCCTTCAAGGGTGCTCTGAGGAGAACAGTGGCCAGAGGACTGGTATCTAGCAAATTTAGGTAAACTTTAGCAATATTATAAACCCAATTCATAGGCTTACATCAGCTCGTTTACTTCTTCCACAATTGATCCAATTCAGAGTTATGCATCCAACGATCTCCAGGAGAAAGTGGTGATGAAGAAGCTCCTCGAGATCTTCTCCTGCGCTAGTGTTACCTGGATCAAACTCCACAAGAATCGGCACACAGAAATACTCTTCTGATCCCACCGCAAGCAAACATGCTGGAGCTGCACATAGGGCGACAGGCCTTTCTAAGAGCCGTACTCTGGGTGAAATCTGGGGCTTTTCTTGTTGTCCTTTCTAATCTTAGTTTGTCCTGACACCCTTTCAAATTAACCTGCAGCTGACGGCGGCCATCAACTGCCCTAGCCAGCGCTAGGTGCGTTAGGGCCACATTTGACTCGCTGTTACACCAGCAGATGATTTGTCACCAAACCTACTCTAGCTGGGATAAACCCAGATCACAGGAGGACAGAGATATGTCTTATCTTGGTTTTAATTTTTTTTTTTTTTTCCCCCTTTTCTTGTTTTTGGCCAGCTAGGAAATAACTATTTTGGGATTCATGCATATTTAAGGGAAAAAAAAAGGAACAGAATCAATTACTTTGCTTAAAATGATCAAATTATTATCAGCAGCATTTTAAAATACAGTTTGTATCATATCACACACTGGACACAGGTTGCGTGCTCTTCCATCGAGTGTGTCGTCTATTGGTCTTGGTTACAGCGTGGTTTGGGAAATGTATGTGAAACCCTTTTGTTCCTTTTCTAAAAATTTCAGCGCAGCATTTGCTGGCAGAACAATTAACATATGGTGAGACATTCTTATCCAAATAACTGTTAATTGCTTTTTTTTAAAAATTAAAAAAAAAAGGAATCATGCATATGCAGTAGAAAATATAATGAGGGCTCACACAAGATACAGTGTGAAGTTGTTAAAGCCGGGAGCCGTATTTAAAGATGCCTTGAATGCAGAGCGCCTGTTATCCTCCGTCACTCGCAGGCTCAAGGAAATATCTGTTGCCTACCTGCGCCCGAAGGTCATACTTACGGCACGGATTTTGAGGTGTGCTGAGCTAACTGGAAAAGAGCAGGACTGATTTGAGGCACTGGCTGTTTGAGGCCATGTGCATCATTCGCGTGTAGGACCCACAGAGGGGCACAACACAGCACAGGCTGGGTACGGTTTAGCTTTCCCATGCCAGAAAGGTGAAGGGCAGAGGCGCAGGCGATCCCAAGGCATTGGGATGACAGAGTTAACGCGCAAACTCTGCTTCCAGCATGCACTCAAGGGAATCCAGCCAGCGCCTCTTCTAGCAGCCAGGGTTCAGACACGGCAACCTGCTGGCGGGTGCCGGCAGGAGCTGCCGCTGGGCAAGCCTGGAGGTGGGCAACGCGCAGGGCCGTCTCTGTCAGTATTTCTGAGATTTTGGAGCATCTAGTCTTTCCAATCCCTAGCACAAGGAGGGTGGTTGTTTATCAGTGCGTGCAGATTATAATCCTTTGTGGCAGTTCATGTTCTCGAAGCAAATCTCCGTTTATATCCTAGGGAACAGTTTTAAAAAAAAGGGTGGGGGGAGGAGGAGAATGAGCTGGCTCCCACAGGTTGCCTGCAGACAGTACTATAACTGGGAAAGAAGATAAAGATGCTAGAAAAGGGGAGGGCCTGGAAACAGGCTACTGATGATATGATGCAGGAGCAAAAGAGACCCAATATAAGACAGGGACTCACGGTTCAGAAGAAACTGTTGTAATTGTAGGGATAATTGCAAAACATTGTTAGAACTGGGAAGTTATGTTTCTTTCCAACAGGCTTACAGAATGAAATGCAGTGAAGAACAAAGAGAAATTAAAGCAAAGAGTCGTTTCCCCAAAGCTCCCTCCCTCCCAACCCGTGGAGCATCTCTGCGTGCTCTTTTCTGCCAAGAATGATGCCATAGCGCCTGCCTGTCGGGTTTCCTTGGGTCTCTTCTCTCCTGCGTCCTTTCTTCACCGCAGCGGGGGAAACAAAAGAAAAAGGCAAAATTTGAAATGTCTGCACAGAACCCAGGCCCATCTTTCTAGCACATATGCCTACAGTTTCTCGTTCCGTCACGTGCAGCACGTGTATGCGTCACACGGTTTATATATAACAGCCACTATTATCTCTATAGCAAATTGACTGTGCTCAGTAGGGTTTCTTGGTTTTCCATAGCACCGTGCTACCTAGCTTGGTACCAGAGACCCCTAGCTCTGGTGGGTGCTTCGGGGCTAGACCACAGAACACACGTTAAAAGCAACACATTAAAATACTACGCATAGTAAGCAAAGGGATCTCCTTGGCTCTGAAAGACCCTAGTGAGACCCTTTGAAGTTTAACAGGCTGATCAATCCTCCCTGGGACATGATCCTTGCAATTAAAACAGCAGGAACAGGGTTGGGAGGACTTCGATAGAGAGCTGTGAAGGATTCGATGCCTGCTTCTGATCCCGCACATGCCATTAAAAATGCTGAGCAAGACACGGTGCGTCCTAGCTTGGGCCCCTTTGCTTCAGAAAGGTGCTGGCAGAGCCAGGTCTTACAGTGGAACTGAAGAGATTTATTAATTGATTGCTAATTGTGGTATTACTCCTGTGAACTCTACCTTTGTAAAGCAAAAACGACTCCAGCCCAAAACATTCACAGATTTTCATTTCCATGGGAGAATGCAGCATGAAAAATAGCCTTCCTGCAGCCCTTGTGAAAGCAGTAATAACCATCAGATATATTTTTTTAAACTGAGGAAGGGTATTAACCTTTCCATGTATTTTTAACAGCGAGGATTTCATTAGTTCCTCTTCCTTTTCTGATTGAACAGAACATACAACCAGAAGCTAGGGGAGGGGGAAAGAAGAGTTGTGGAAGCCATATTTTAATGGTGAGGGCGTCTTCTAGTCTTGCTTCAGTACTGTTTATCAGGGACCCCCATCAGGCCTATTTCTCACTCCAGCAGTATGGCAGCACATCATCTATATGCTGACAAGGACACAAAGGGCTACGCTAAGTAAGTACCTCGTATTTTAAATCTCTGTGATACAGCTGCTACCATTGTAAAGCCGCTACATTTGGTCTTGAAATGCCATTGCAAGCATAAATAACACATCTTGCTGTATATGACATTGGTATCTCACGATAACCTTATGCCAAAGGAAGCAGTGTGCATTAACGCTTAAAAAAATACTTTCGAGGGAGAACTGGCAGCTGCTTGAAATTGGGGATGAGCTTCGGACTTCTGTCTTCCTACCAAATTATTCATCTTTATCTAGGGGAGAGGCTGTTTATGCCTATGACAAACTCTGCAGCAACAACAACCGCTCCATGCTCCTGCCATAGCACTATCATTTAGTGTATAAAGCCATAAAAAGCTCCAAAAAGCGGCAGAGCTCCAGAAGGCAGCTCACTGACTTTGCCTTGTTTTTCAGCGGTATTGCTACAAGTGACGTTAGGCATCGGAGAGCCAAGGGCAATAAACCCCTTGTGACATGAACCTGTTGTTTCCAGAATACAGATCGTACAGAACTGAGCTCTGTTCCAACCGGTATAAATTGCCTGTCATTTTCCTAAGCAATGCCAAAAATTGTGCACTCGGTTACTCTTCCGTTCCTTATCTCCGTGCTGTCGTGCCTTCTGATGATCTAAGACCATGCACTGTCTAAATCCATTACAGTTGCAGACTGCTACTATAATATTTACTTGACAAATCAAGTCTACTGGATATTTTCATTTTTTTGGTGTAATACGAGCCATATTAGACAATTTCTTTTCCTTTGTATTCTGTCTTCCTTGCGTTTTGGTTCTTTTTTTGGGGGGGGGGGGGTAAATTCTAACTTTAATTAAGGTCATTTTTAAAGCAAGTTTTCAAATAGCAGCTGAATGGAAAATGGGGGGAAAAATAGCCATAAAGGTCTCACCTGTTACTTAAGCTTCCCGCTGTGTTTCCGTAGGATCATTTATACTTTCAACTTGACTATTCATTTCAGCTGAAAACAAAATAAGACAGTCAGGAAATTCTATGCATGCTATTTGCTAAGTTTATCACAACGAGTAACAACCACGTCTAACCCAACAGGGACATTTAGTGCGTTAAAAATGCTACGCCGTAAATCCGCAAAAAGGTCTCTTAGGCCAGCCATCCTAATCTGTGGTTACACGGAAACCCCGATGAGAAGTCCTGCCAGGGTGTAGGCTTCAGCATCGCTAGAAATGCAAGCCTCTGGATCTCGATTTTTCTCTTTGGTCCACATCCATCCAGTTTGACTTTGGTGCTCAACTGAGGTGCCCAGCTCAAGAGCTCAATGACCCTCCTCTGTCTCTGCAGGCCACAGGCAGAGATACAGGTATCTCCAAGGGGTGATTTAGAGTTTTGCTGGGCTAAGTGGTCTCGACCCTGTGATTTGAACATCCGCAGGCTTCTGACAAAGTCCCCGGCAGGACCCGGGGCTGAGCTGTGGGCTGAATGCAGATCCATCTCCAGTTACAGAGATGCTGCCGCTGCCTCTGGCTGTCCTTGAACTGCAAATTGCTGGAGCCCGGCAGAGGATTCAGGGGTAACATCACTATGCTCCTACACGTACTAGTTTGCTTGTGTACTATTCATTTACAAAACCAATCTTTTTTTTTTTTTCCCAGTTAAAATTACTAAAAAATAAGAAATAATTTAAATAGAAGGCTTAAACCCATTTCAGCGTGACCTTTGTCAAAAATACCATCTAAACTATGGCAGGTGTGATCGGCCCTATCTAGGCTAAATATAAAAGGGTTACTTCAGCAGTGCATTTTTAAGATCAGCATTTGTTCTGTAATAAATTTGAATGAAGCCATTTATATGAAGACTTTTTTCTTTCTTTAACCTTGCTTTATGTTGTGGTATCAACTGCAGATTACGAGTTATTTGACATGGGTGATGAGGAAAAACCTCAAACCTGAATGGGAGATTTGGAAACCAAGGAAAGATGGGAGCGGGGGAGGGAAAAAAAGACAAAAATCAATAACTATGCTACTTCTAGCCAGGCAGTATGATCTCTTTCTGAGTTAATATCATGCCAATACACCTGTTAGGGTTTTGATGAATTATTTGTAAATTATTCATCATCCATATGCAGAACAGATACTGTAATGGCTTCCTGGATGTATGCAATGAATAATAAGAAAAGTATCCGCTCCTGATTACGGAGCTCTGATGCACATCGCATTTAGCGATGTTGTGTTCTTTACCCACATTTGCATAGCAAAGACAGGATGCTTAATAAAAAATCATTAAGGGGAGGCTGCTGCGCACTGACGACAGCAGCCTTTCTTAGCCTCATTATGCCAGCCAGTTTCACTGGCTGGGTTTTCTGAAAATAACATAAGGCTTCACTCACGTTTTAGAGATATCCTGCAAAATAAAGCTTGATTCGAAACCTGTGGTTAGGCTGTGTCAGCATCCCAGATGAGTATGCCTCCTTCCCCTTCTTTTTTTTATGGCTACGAGCAGTCGGCCCCCATCATGCTGATAGCACGTCACGTAGAGGGGGGCAAATTGCAAACCGCCTGGGAACGCGTTAAGGGCAATGCGAAAGCATTGAGGAGCCCTGGTAGAGGCCTGGGACCTGGAGCCCCCGCCAGCAAGGAAGCAAGAGGAATCACTGCGTCACACTGTTCTGCAGTGGAAACGGCAGCCAGGCATCCTGCATCACCGGTGCTAAAAACATCCACCGTGCACGCCGCAGCGGGGAGGTGGCTCGCAAGCGCTAAGGCACCGGCGGGTTTTGCTGTTAGCTTTATCCTATGTGTTTGTGTCTAAGCTCGGCTCTTTGCATTAACGCTGGTAGGGACAGGAAGATCTAACTGAAGGATAAGCTTCTGCAGACCACTGGGTGAACCCCAACAACAGATGTCACTATGAGGCCACCTACACAATCCTCTATATTTAGCTAGAAAATAACACGGCAGCGGAGCACCTCCTGCAAGAGCAGATGGAAGAGCTGCCACCGGGTACGGCGGGGATGTGACTCATAGCCCTCGCTGCCTCCCAGCACGAGTCGGTGTCAGAACGATGCCGTTAGCCCTGGGCACGCTACAGCCGATCGCATCGCGAGCCAAAACTGGCCTTCTCCCCACTAAACAATGTTTTCAGAGGTGTTAAACTGCTAACTTACGTTAGCGGTCTTCTTTACACCTACCGTAATACACTACAATGGCCAGGAGCTCAGCGAAGCACCTGAAGTTCAAGGAGGCTGCACATCTCCTAAATTCAGTTTTACCTGCTCCCCCTTCTGCAGCTTCCTGCAGGGCTTTTTATGCCAGAAATGGACATTTCTGTACAATGGAAATGGACATTCCTCTGCACTCTCCCTGTGTATTTTCCCTTAAATTTTGGGCTGTTGAGGAGGACCTGTCTGTACCTCCTCTCTCAATCTGTGAGCTGCTTAGCAGCTCTCAAATTATGACCAGGGAAGGACTTCCCCCCAAAAGCAAGTTCCCTGCAAGAGGAGAAGAAATAACCCAGCACACAGTTCACATTCATCAAAGCACTGCAGTTGCCGCTGACCCGGTGGATGTGCGTTGGCAGCAAGGCATCCCGCCTCTCCCCTGCAAGAAAGCTACGTGCTTAAAGGTCAGGTAGCCAAGAGTCACAGCGTAGCATCTAAGTAGAGAAGACAGGCAAATGGGGGACTGGAAAACCAAGTTTAGAGTTGTCTGCAAGAAAGAGTGCATTTCCCCACCCCAGGATATTAAGCTGTAGACCTGGATTGCAGATGACACCAAAATATTACCGTCTTGATTTAAATAGGAGCTGGGTCGGACTCTTACTTGCAAACATAACCTGTTTCTGCAGCCACTTCCTAAACAATGCTTCCCCCTTGCATCTACATAACTTGGCTATAGCACATTCAGCTGTAACTGCAGACTGCCTAGACAGCAAACCATCTATTTTGAATTCAACCTGCTGTGCGGCGATGAAACACATGCACCTGTTTACTTGGTAGTTACTTTTTTTCTTGGATATTACATCAAGACCATAAAAAGCATGAGAATGTTAGCTGTTGAGATCTTCCTTTTATGTTGCTTTGGTGAATCACGTGAAGGTCAGGTTACTGATGGTGCATTCATCAGCCTGCACAAGCTTATAAAAAAAATGGGAAATTTCAGGTTTGACACTGCCTTCATCTTTTTCTTTTCTCCTCTTTTGTCAGCAAGTGAGGATGCCGCTTTCCACAGGCTTGAAATAGAAAAGGCGAATGAGTAACCCCATTACAAAAGGAGTGAAGAGTTTGATCCACCTAATACCAGCTGGAAGCTAACACCTACCTTAGTAATCTTTAAAGCTTTGGTGGCATTAAAAAAAAAAAAAAAAAAAAAAAAGAAAAGAATCATAAAAAAAGGCTGCTGGCAGGGAAACATCGTCTAGGAAACCAATCACCAAAAGTGGGTTTTGTCATCATTAAAAAATACTAATCAGTAAATCTATCCTGGGTATGAAAAAATTAATATCCAGAGGTCTTCGCTCTGGTGGCCGACAGAGATTGCCAGCAGCAACCTGCATACACACCCCTATTCAGACTCACACGCGCACCCTCTGACAGCTTTTCTGATGGAGAATCACGCCCAGCTTTCAAATACTAGTCATTTCTGAAATATATCACTATTGTCATTTCTGAAATATATCACTACTACGGCCCTGCCCACTAGATGAACCAATATCGAGATCCACCTAAGCTGTCTAAACTCTCTGCATTTCTAAAGCACTTTTCGCTGTGACATGGTACATGAAATTAAAACACAAGAGCCAGGCTGCCAAGGGGTACCTGGTGATATATGCTTGTGCTTTCAGCTGTGAAGCGATGAGCTCTCCTGGAGTGGAAAGAAGGGGACCAGAGAAAAAATAGGCAACTTACATGAAAATTACTGTCAAAGGGAACCTTTTTCTTTTTTTTTTTTCAATCTCAACTAGTACCTGGTACATTTCAGAATTTTAGGGCTTTTTTTTCAGTGAAACTTAACCCTTCAGATAAAACAAAGCATGGGGAGTTTGATCCTCCTGATTTTTTTAAACACGTAATATACGTCCACAAGGAAAACCACCCTATAACATGATCGCAATAGCAACCGAAGCTGTAGAGAAATTAAGACTTCCCTGAACAGCGGAGTACTTTTCTGCAGTCTTAGGAAACACTCTTTTCCTGTCGTTGCATAGAACTTAGAAACTTCACAGAAAAGGAAGTTACAAGATGAGTTATATGTAGAAGACCTTACAAGATAAGCAAGATTTGAAACAAAGAAACGTACCATGATTGTCATTTCAGAGGCTGTCAGCTGACCCAGCTGGGCTGCCCTACAGCACACGTTAACGGAGCTATACCATCGCTTTTCCTTCCAGCGGGAAATCCCCTAAGATATTCTTCTAGTAAATTTGGATTTGTTTTCACTAAGTAGCCCAGACCATTCCAGAGATTCGAAATTCAAATCTTTCAATGTGACTATGACTTTTTGGTTGGTTTGTTCAGAGGATGAGGAGAGAAGGCTGGTTTGGCTTTATATGAGATGTAAAAAAGTATGCCATGTCAATGCAGAAGAGGTTAAAGGAGGAGTTAAAAAATCAGCCTTCGCTACAAAGAGGAGTCCACGATAATAAAACGAGGACTGGAACCCCAATTCCCAACCCCCTGCCATTTGGAGCAGTATAAGAGGACTCTTTGTGCAAAAACCAAGAAAACCCCTAACATAGCTCTGTTAAGCTGTAAGAGCCAACCTAGAGGAGTGATAAAGGGACTGCCTCACCAAAACCTAAGCACCAGGATGCTGATCCCATCCATTATTTCTTTACACATAGGAAGAGCCTAGAAGGACAAATTTTTTTGTTTTTGTTTATGAGTATGTTACGCACTGCAGAGCTCGAGCAGACGGGACTTTGCCAGGCAGCTGGGTCATCTGCTCACTGAGGTCAATGACAAAAAAAGGTCATTTCCAAGTCAGGAGATTTGGGTTGATAAGGTCCACAAACCTGACTGGAACTGCTGTTGGGTCACCAAATTGTGACAGTTTTATCAATAGTAAATGTCCTAGGGAGAGAACTTCCATCTTCTACCAGACTGAGCTAGGCACGAGGAGGAGGAGGAAGGGAAATCAGCTCCAAACTAGGAGGCGGCCAACATAGGACTTCAGAGTGGTTATACAGCTGACACTTGCCCCACGATGGAGTCGGGCACTAGCACAGGTATTTTCAGAAATATCTTCTGACTCCTGTGTGAGACCACACACATCTTGGCCAATTCAATATCCAAACCAAAATTACAGTGGGCCTAAAATATTGTTTAGTTAAAAGGCAAGCGGATTGAATGTACCAACTGAACACGCAAACCCAGTCAACTAGAAAAGCAGGGGTATGGCACTGAGAGGTACTTCCACCAGACTTCCAAGACAGTAGGTATTATGTAAACTCTCAAGAAGACTCAGTTAAAGAGATTATAAATATAACTCCTCTATTGGGGGGAAGTGCACAAACAAACCCCAGAAAGGCATCCTACGTAGCCACTTCAGGACGATTAAAATATTAGAACAACATACCATCCTTATTTGAAACATCTGCTGCTTCACATGCGAGGTCAACTTTCATAGGCTCCGCAGAAGTTTCCTCTTTCCCTTGCATCCCTGTAAGACAAGCCAAAGGAGGAGAAAAATCAATACTTACAGTACCTGATTAATGTGTAATTCTTAGACTCTGTATGCCTGTGTTTTTTGTTTTTTTCTTTTTTTCTTTTTCTTCTGGCATGCTCTTACCTTTGTAGACTCTGCTGCTGTATAGTGGCAGCCATTTAGAGAAAAAGGCAGAGGATATAGGGGGAGGAACATGATTTGAAAATAATTGCTTGAATATTTGTAGTGATCTGCACTCTTTTTCTAACTGGGATTGTTAAAACCACATCATGGTGTGTGCTTCTGCCTCCCTGCCATTCTTTTCTCATCATTTTTGAAGAATCCCTTCTGCTCATAAAATGCAATATATGATGGGGACCTAATCACACTTATAAAGTTTCTCAAGCTAGCAGAGTAAAAATAGATACAGTGAGAATTCAAATATACTGGGTAGTCAGACACAAACTAGAATTTGAATTTAGGAAAATGCATTTTATCGCTGTAACTCAACATTTTTATCTCTTCTGCCTCAGGCTTGTCTGGAAGCTTAGATTCAATCTCCTAACAATATTCCAAATGGAAAAAGAAAAAAAGCGTTTTTGCTGTTTCGTACACAGTCCTCCTAATATTCTGCCATTTAGAGTGCCGAGAAGCCAATTTTTAGTTAATTTCCATCATGCTACTTCTCTACTTTTGTGGCCGCTATAAAGCCTGTTGCACCTATCCTGCGGTTGAACTACAGGATGTCAGGCTATTGGTTGCTAAGCAATCCAGACATTTGGGTGCTTATTATGAGACAGCAAAGTGTGGCAAGGACTGAGACAGCTCAAAAACGGTTTACTCTTGAGCTGAAATCATTTACCTCTTCAGCAACAGAGATTAAACATTCACGGTCCCACAAACACCTCCTTCACCTTTCTGTGGAAGTCTAGAGTGGGTTTTTTTTAATGCACTTCAGTGCACTACACTTATTTTGTCCATAAATGTGTATCTACCACTGAAATTTTCAGCCAGTTTTCCTTCTAATCATATCTGCAAGCCAATACATTGTCATGGAGATTTTAGTCTCCTCTGTGCTTGCTTTCTTGGCAACGCTGTTCTCACAGGCGACTTCCAGCACGCTACCTATGGTTCTACCAAGCATCGAAATGCTAAACTAAGGACCCAGCACCTACAGAAACCAACAAAAAATAGCCACCAGATAGCTCAGTTAGCCATTTCAGCAAGTGTGGGGAAAGTGCGATGGATGACTTTACAGTGATGGAGATGTCACCCATCATTTTGATAGAACTTACTTCTACTGCAGGAATCCTTCAGCAGATCATCATATCACCAGCTCCACCTCTTCTGCACTGGTGTAAATCATCTCCCCGTACAAACAAACAAAATGCCTGCAAACATCTGTGACTGTGATCCCCGCATGTCAGCGAATGCCTGAGATGGCCCCTTTGCAGGCGCATCAAATCCCTGACGCTTCTCTGGGGAATTCAGGAGAGCGAGCGCGATTTTCTCCTGAGGTTTCTTATGCACCAACGGGCCTAAGCTTCCCCAGCGCTCGCCCACAGCTCTTTTTCGCTCACGCAAAGGATAAACCCAGGTCACCCCACTGCGGAAGCGCGTGCCAGGAGCTGGTCAAGTACAAGGCTAAAAAAGTATGTTCAAAATTCCTGCCTGACGACTTCTAGCAAAATCAGTATGAAATTTGGGTGACTATGAAAGCACTCGTTAGTCAAGGAAAATACACTGAAATTTGGGTTGTGCTACATTTTGATTAGCTGGGGGAAACAGCTCTACGAAAAACAAAATTTCAGAAAACCAACCCTCCCGCCACGAGCGCAGCATGCAGCGGATGCAGCCCTTCCCACCCAGACACTCAGATGTCTGATGCAGGGATTCAGGATCCCTGCTAAATACCAATGCACTCCGACTGGCAGCTGATGCCTCTGAATCCAACTTTGCCTCCTCCAAAACACTGTCTATTAACCAAATAAAGCTGATACGATATGACAGGTTACGTCTTGGCTCCCAGTTTCTCTAACAGCCAGAGATACCCAGTCACTCTCCTGTTGTCAGCTCCTAAAGGCGCCCGTGATGAAGTTCCCAGGCCCTATCCCAAGATCTCCCATTAACTACCCGGCACGCCTGGCTTCACCATGCTGCCGAAACATTTCTCGCTTTCGATTTCAGAAATCCCTCATGCTAGGTGCTAGGTGAAGAAAGAGCCTAATTAAAGGGAAGACATTTTGTGCATATGCATGCGTGTGTGCACACATGTGCACATGTGCTAATTACGGCTGCCGTTGCAGGGACGAAAGCAGAAGGTGTCGAGGGCCCTCAATACCAAAAGCTACAGGTTCACCTCTTGGGGTGGGCAGCCCTAGAGAGAGGCTGGAAAGAGTAACAACAGCAGCAGCAAATTTGCAAAATTACTTTTCGAGAGGTTTAGGGCCACAAACATTGTCTGAAGAGCACTAATGTGTGTTCTGCATTTTCACCTTCCTTCCAAGTCTGAATAGCTGATTCCCCATCCCTTCTAGGAGGGGATTATAGCCGTATCATTGGTTTTTTTTGTTTGTTTGGGTTTTTTTATAGTGTCTGTTGATTGTCGGGTATTGTCAGCAAGAAAATGATAGTGGGAAACAACGTTCAGGGACAAACAAGGCAGAAGATATTTTAAACCTTAACAAAGCAAAGCACCGCCGCAAACATTATACCGTCCAATTTTTGGAAAGACTTTCAAACTTGGTTAATATAAATCTTCATTTCTTCCCTCGCTATTATTGTGGGCGGGGGACAGGAGCGTTCACTATACTGCCCATGCATGTGGAAAGGGTATTATCCAAAAAGCTTCTTTCCTGCCGTGCAGTAAAACCGAGTGCCACACAGAAATGAGCCCATTTCACATAAACAGCAGAACTCGATCAATACCAGAACCGCCTTGACAACCAATTTATTCTAGAGGCCTCCCCTCACCCCCTTGTTTTGATTGCTTCAGGTTAGAGCACAAACAAGCAAGGTATTTCGGGTCTCCAAGCAGGAGTTGAGAGTTACCGAAGGGGAGGGAGCCTGGAAGACACCACTTTCAATTTCAATTACCATTTCCAATTGCGCTCCTGACAGAGCTCGTTACCCGAACCGTTTGCAGGCTGGTTACACAACCAGCCTAGCACTAAGTGACAACAGGCTTCTGGCATGAGCAAGGATGGCTCCCAGCCTTTTGAAACGCGTAAGACAAATATATATCAGGATGATAGAAATCTCAGTGCTCTTATTTCATCTTTTTTTCTCCTTAACAGTCGCAATCTGTCAATAGTTCCACGTGGTTACAGCTAATATGCTGTTCTTTCTCTGGAGAAACATGGTGCTGGATTCACGTGCGATTCACGAGATTAACATGAAGATGTGCTGGTTGTTGGTACATTAGCATCAATTTTAGAAGCGCCCAAGTACAGAGGTCAGCCATCTATTCTCCACACCCCGATAAATCCTAATAAGTAAAAAGTGTAACCCTCCTCCTCCCTTTGCGCAAGGTTTACATCTATTTCAAGTGATAAAAGCAGGGAGCTATGCAGGCTTAGAGGCTGTAACACAGAGCAATCCATAAAACTCATTTTTACCTGATCATCAGCAAGGCTTTGCTGTGTACTGAAGAGCGTCTTTGTAATCAGGAGAGAGGCAGGCTCCTCTCTGAGGTAATTCAAAGCAAAATCCCAATGTAGTCTCCCTAGAATCGATAAATCATTCCTGGAAGGCACCTGAACTAGGTTTCTGCTCTGAGCTGCTCACCTTAAGGGATTTTATTTCTCTTTGATGACTATTGAGGGAGCCTGGGAGATTGGGTTCTCTCGGCAGAGCCCAGCCTTCGAGACCAGCCTTGGCAGACTCCTCGCACCAGGTGTGGGTAAGGGATTGTCAAGTGGGCTCTGAATAAGGAACCTGGATTTCTGCTATTAGTTCCTAGCTTGTTATAAGGTCGTAGACTAGCTTTAAGACAAACAGAAAAACAGATTTCATGCATACGTGAGTTCTGTCAGTGCAATCTGGCAACGCCAAGATCACTTAAATCTTAAAAATACCCCAATTTTAGAAGTCTTGCAACTAAGTGAGAAATCCTGGCCCTAAGATCATTCTGAATACTTGAGGAAGAAAAGAGTTATAAATGATACAACAGTCCAGACAACTACTTCTATTTTTACAGGCAAAATGGCAAGGTCATTATTCCGGTAACATGACTGCCCAGCAATTTTGGGTGTTGCCACAGGAATTCCAATAAAAATACTATCCTGCCCATGGACAATTTGCAACCAGGGGAAATTCATTAGTCGTAAATTATTTGTAGCGCAGTTGCTTTGACTCATGTTATATACTTCAAAAAAAATCACCTTTGTCATTATGCAATATGAAAACCACATTGCAGCTATTCTGAACAATCCAGATTTCCCTGATTCATACCCACCGAATAAAATTTATTAGTTTGAGTTTAGCTGTAAATATCTTTCCTCTAATTGGGAGACTCTGAGAGATGGAGGCTCGTTAAAATCCAAATTTTTCTGGTTAAAATTTGAAGGCACCATTTTTCATCTGCAGCAACCAGAGAGACAGACAAAGCTCTTCTGACCCACAGCTGCATTGTCTTATCTGTCAAAACCAGTTCCATTTTTCTTGCTCTGCAAATAGCCAGAGCTGTTTTTTCCTTCTTCCCAGTCATTTCACTGTAGCTCTTTGCTAATGTGACTGTCAAGCCTTCATGTACTTTGTTTACCGCTGTATTTTAGTAGCATTATAAATGCTGCTTCACTTAGAAACTGAAGCTGTCCATGATACAAGGGCTCAGTTTGACACCTCCATCTGGGATGACTGACCCTTTTAACCAGACCAGATTCTACCACATAAAAGATTTATGCTGTCTTCTTGCATGGCTCTACATGCAAAACCACCCCACCTGCTGCTCTCGGGGCTCTAAAACAAATACAGCAATCGTGGTCCGTCTGTACTTTGTTATGTTCAAGTTGGCGGGCAGCTTTCCCCCTCGCTATCCTGCAATGCACAGGTCGAGCATGACAGCGCCGAGTCTGCAGGAATGGCACTGCTGCAAAGGTGCCTCTCGCTATTCAGCGTGGCTTCATTAACAACAGATGCCTCCATCTGTTAGATATTCTACCTCAATCAAAAAACCCCCCAGCAATTAGATACCATAGAGATGAAAAGAAAGCTCAAGGATGCAAATTTCAGAGGAGGGCCTGCTGGCCGGGACGCTTGCCGGCCTTTTGAAGGCGCTGAGCATCATTTCTTAATGCCACGCGTGCGCTGTCAGGATTCACGTTGCAGCCCCTTCGTTGTTAAATGGAGTGTCTACCCTCCCTTTTGGCATTTTGGCTTTGTCTCCCAGAGTAACCCAGCGCAATGAGGCTCCCCGTCCCTCCAGTGTAGTCTGCATCATGTCAGCTCTCTGTGTTTGTGCACGCAACTGTACCTAAAGGCATCGTGCTGCTTCCAGCCACTGTTATTTCCAGCTTAAGCTGAACCGCAATTTTTTTAACACGATTTAAAAGTGTCTAAGATCCGCTTATCCCTATCCCCTTCCAACCCTTTATTAAACATACTCCTAGTAAATCTCATTATGCCTCCTTTTCCCTAAAGGTGGGAATGGGAGTGCAGTGAGGATTGTCTCTCAGCAATATGGTCCGTAAGACCCATACAAATTGGGTGTCTCTAAAATTGCTAATGCCCATCAGGAGCTCTTTGTATCTTTTGTCTCTCTGTAACAACAGGATAAACCTGCACACAGCAGGCTCTTGATGAATACAAGGGCATATCATTTTAAGGAAAGCCCTTTTTGAAATTTTTTATTCTGACAAAGCCTTAGCTGTGTAAGAGGTCACGTTGCTGTTTTCCAGATGCTCTTTCTGTGAAACCTCTCATCAGAGAAGAAGCCTGCAGCGGGGAATGTCTGAAATGGAGCACCCAGAAGCTTTCACCGCATTCCTCAATCACTGGCTGTTAACTAAACTGTTGCCTGGTTGTATTCAAACTAGTAGATCACCTGTCCTGAACGGCTTCGAAAGCCCTTGTGCTCCATTTCCCTGCCTACAAATACAGCAGATAACATGCTCAGCGGTACTATGAAAAGTGAAGGGTTTCTGAATGAATAGAAATGGCATATTATTTACCTTTCTTTCCCGTTCTGTCATTTTCCCTGCCACCTTCAACCATTTATGAAACTCCTAAGTGATTTGGTTCAGTTCCTGATCCTAAAAAGCTGCGTAGGCGTGAGGAATTACAGCACTGGAGGATCCTTTTGAGTAAGCTGCAGGAAATCTTCAGGTCTCCTAAGGCTGAGCTTTCACCGGGGGAATGATGCTGGGCATTCAGAAATGTTTTCCGATTCCACGGCCATGGGAGCAAGCCTGCTGAACAACTGCCGGCTGCCAGAATGATACCTGCACCTCCACTCCCATCACAATGTTATTTTCTCTGCACACTCACCATGCTCATACCATGTACCCAGTCTGTCTCCAGCTGTCCTTGTATGGCAAGTTTAATTCCTCTTTGCACCACTAATCTGGGGTGAGGACTCGGTCCTTAAGTTTGAAGAACAGATCCGGGAGCCCAATGGCTTTCATAGGCCTTGCTTTCCCCTGCAATGTAAACAACTTAACAGCTCATGCTGGTGCTGGATTTTCCATCAGCACATACCGTGCCCCTATGCCATTTTCATCTTGCATGCACTGTATTTTCTAAGCATTTCAAATGATCTTGAGGGTTGCCTCAACTGCAGCAAGCAAAAGACTGTGAAAGCAAAGAGGTCCTGGATCTCCTAAGTAGGCCAGATTTGTCAGAACGCTACACTATTTTATGTCAGAAAAGAGAAAGAAACTTTCCGTTTCCCTCCAAAGGAGCCACTCCAAACAGAAGAGACCGTGCCAGCCCTCAGCCCTGAGCAGCTGCACAAGAACTAGGTGGGTGCTGGAAGTGAACAGAAACAATATTTATAAAAGAAATTATAAGGAAAGGGTGGGGAGAGAGAGGATAAGAACCTGAGAGGACACAAATAGCAAATTGCCCAAGAACTGGAAGTTAGAAAAGTTCCTTTCAGACAAGCACCCTCATCTTTTACGAAGTCCCCGCTCCCCAGCTACAGCGGAGAGGACGATGGGGTGAAAAAGTGCGCCGCCCGCGCAGGACAAAAGGAGGCTTTGCCTGAGTTTCTGATAACATACAGGTGGGGCTGCTCACCCTGATGGCTGCAACCATTTATTTCTGGGGTCACCACTTCTGAAAGAGATTACTGCTGAGTCAAAGAGGAGCCCTGGAAAATATTCCATTCAATTCCTTTTCAAGGAGACTATTGCCAAGTATATGAAGAATGAGCTTCAAAGTAGCAGGGAACAGCAGCAGAAGGGTAAATAAGGAGGGTGTATGGATCTACCTGAAAGGCAGTAAGAAAATACAGTGTGGGAGACAGACTCTTCCCCGTTATTCACCCAGAGACCCCAACCTAAATTTTGCAGCGTGAAATAAAACAGAATATTCACAACAAGGAGAGGCACATGAAATTCAACAAAGTTCTGCTAATAGATGTGATACCTGTAATTACAGGTATGCTGTAATTTTCAAACAGTTTGTGATACAAAGATACAACAGCCAGCATGAAAAATAAAAATTAATTAAAAAACCCCAAACACCAAAAACACCAAACCTCAATAAAGACTTGGATAACCAGAGGCAGAGTATACAACACACCTGGGTGATATGTCTTGCTCTTTGGAAAGAGTACTTGCATTTCTAAAGGCTCATCACCTCCTGACAGAGCACTCTTTTAATTTTTAGAAACCTGTTAGCTTCCTAAAACCAAGCTGAACGTAATACAGAACTGATTGGCTTGAAAAGAAGTGGTAATTGGCAGCACTCAGTAACAAAGACCTTACAGATGACACTTATCATATTTTCCCCCTACCAAGACACATGTTCAATAATGACCATTTTTCAAAAACAATTAAAGAAATGTACACACACACCCCCTTTTTTTTTTGGTAAACTGAGCTCTGCTCTGACTCCTTCAAAGCCAAAATTTTACAGTCAGCTTAAACTATATGGTGATAAACACAAATCTGCTATAAAGGACTAATATTGCTACTGAGCTCCTCACCTGTTCCAGTTCTCAGGGCTGTTGTTTCAGACCTGGATGGTGACTCATCAAAATATAACAGATGTTTAAATAAAACACACACACAGGTGCACCTGTGTGTATATATTTATGTTCAAGGGCAGTAAGCAATTCTTCATAAATAAATGGCTGGGGGTTGTTTTCCCTCTGTAAAGAAGGGAATAGCTGAGTGATAGATGGCGGTGCTGGATGCATTACCCAAGGCGATGCTCCCCATTCTGCTTGGGAAGCGCCTAGCGCCCTGTGGAGAGAAGCCATCGCTGAAATCTGGCTTCTGGAGATTTGTGCAGCTTTTGCTGTCAGAGGATATCATTAATGCTGATTGCTGCCCCCATTTCTCTGGTGAAAGCCTGGCACCCTCCTCTACAGCAGTGAGTGAGCCAACACCAGCCAGCCTCAAAAGGATGGGAGGGAAAGCAAACATATTGCAAGTGCTATATTACATCCTAAGCATGGATGCCATGTCTAATTTCTACGGATAACCGGATGCATACAAGAACAAGATTTTATGACGATGATGTGGAGTAAGAAGTTTCCCCAGGAAACAGCACAACTACCTCAGAGCAAGGGGTGGTCTAACCTCCAGGTGCCCTATGCCAGCAGGCAATAACCACATCCTCCGCTCAACACAGAGCAGATAGAAATAACCCATGAGAGGACCTAAATCATAGCGCTGCCAGAGGGAATCGCATGCTGACTACTCCCAAACCGACACAAGCCTAAAAGAACAACCTAGCTACTACCGCAGGCGTTTCAGCTCCGTGGTGGCAATCACGCTCTTCCACGCATTTCAATGGCGTGTCTTAAAAGTCAGCTTTTACCACTGACATTTTGGGGAGAAAGGGAGGTGCAGAGCCAGACAGCGATAGCGTAGCTGGTGTTTAACACTTGAGATACCCACCCATCCTCCTGACACTCACCCTCCTCCCACGAATCAGGAGTATTTCCAAAACACTGAAAAGCACAACGGAAAAGATGACTCCTGTGGGTTGCTTTCGGAGAAATATCATCCACAGCCTGGGCGTTATCATCTGCACCTTAGGAGTGTATCACCACGTGATGATTGGCTTGGCCAGTATTTCCTGAAGACTGGATTTAGATTACCAAATCAGTGAGATTTATTTGCTCTATTTCTTGGAAAAAATTTTAAGGCCAAATTCAAAATTCACAGTGTGGGGTAGAAAAATTTTGCCCACAACAGAGCCTCCAGAAAAGCAATTTTGCAGGCCAGGAAAAAGCAAGTGTCAGTACTGGCAGTCATACGCTTGCTTCTCTTCCTTGTGGAGAGCCATTATGCAGTGTTTTCTATAATTGTAAATGTTCTTTCTGGCTCACAATGGGAAACAGCACTAATATGCATCACAGGGTGTGAGATAAAACGTGTGGTACTATTGTTGCCTTTGATTTGTCTTCCATTTATATCAGCCCTCAGTAAGAATTATGCAAAGACAGAGCTGCAGATTTTTCTTCTCAACTTTTTCACATTTCATCCTCTGTTTGGTTCATAATTTCTAGGGTCTAACTAGGATGTTACATCAGAGACAGGAATTTACATTTAGATAACATAATGCAAAGAATACTAACAACCATAATCCTCCCGGCTCCAAACAGCTCCAGAGTACTTCCCAACTGGCCTCAGCTTTGTAAAACAGGGATCTGGCTTATTTGCTTTAAGCTGAATATTTCTTTCTCTTTCTCCAGTAACCTAACATTCAGGGTTTTTTTTCCTTTTATTGTTTCCCCCCTTTTTCTTGATTTTAGCGAGTCTCGCTCCCTGTGCTGCCTCTGACTCAGTCTCTAGCTATGGAGATGGCTCCAGGTTGTAGTCCAGGAAAAAGCCTGGGAAAAGACCCTGAGCACAGCGGGGGAGTGTGATAACTACAAGAGGAAGGCCACTTTGTTTCTTGCGAGCTACCTAAAAAATAGGTAGCAGAACCCCCCAAGAACAGCTTTCTGATTGCAGGAGACTTAAGAGAGACAGCTTTTCTTCTTCAGGACCCTGCACAAGGACTCACTAGTTGTGGGCAAGCAAAAAGCCAGCAGTGTGCATTAGAGTCACAGTATATCACTCTGGAGAAGTCCTCAGTCAGATTCATCAACTCTGACATCTACCAACATTGACACCAAGGTCCAGTGATTTACCAGATTAGCAGCTCAGCCTAGGTGGAGAGGGCAAGTACCGGAGGCTTTTTTGTCTCCCAAACAACTTTATCCCTAATAACACCTCCCCTTATACAAGCTCCTTCCCACTGTTTGAAGAGGTCCATCCTGCTGTTACTGGTTGCTTTGGCAACTTTATAAGCAGGAGAACAAGGGGTCACAGAATCATAGAATCGTTTAGGTTGGAAAAGACCTTTAAGATCATAAAGTCCAACCGTTAACATAGCACTGCCAAGTCCACCACTAAACCATGTCCCTAAATGCCACATCTACACAGCTTTTAAATACCTCCAGGGATGGAGACTCGACCTCTTCCCTGGGCAGCCTGTTCCAATGCTCGACCACCCTTTCAGTGAAGAAATTTTTCCTAATAACTAATCTAAACCTCCCCTGGTGCAACTTAAGGCCATCTCCTCTTGTCCTATCGCTTGCTACCTGGGAGAAGAGACCGACCGCCACCTCACTACAGCCTCCTTTCAAGTAGCTGTAGAGAGCAATAAAGTCTCCCCTCAGCCTTCTCTTCTCCAGGCTAAACAACCCCAGTTCTCTCAGCCGCTCCTCGTAAGACTTGTGCTCCAGACCCTTCACCAGCTTCGTTGCCCTTCTTCGGACACACTCCAGCACCCCGATGTCCTTCTTGTAGTGAGGGGCCCAAAACTGAGCACAGTATTGGAGGTGAGGCCTCACCAGTGCCGAGTACAGGGGGACGATCACTTCCTTGGTCCTGCTGGCCACACTATTCCCGATACAAGCCAGAAATTACTGGGTCAGAAATTTACTCTAGGTTTCACACATATCAGAGACTTATTTGTATCAAAAGAAAGTAAATTCAAATAGCAAGTTAGACTAAGGCTGGCTTATGACTGGACCATTACTGTTACATTGGGTAAAAATTGGAGCAACTCATTTGGAAAGCTTACTCACATTTTTTCCTCAACCATCTTGCCTTCACTCCAAATTACTGAAGATTCCTTAAAGTCCTGTTATATCTTGAGGCACCAAATAGAAACTGGAGGCCAAAAATACAAACCACATAACACAGAGTCTGAACAAAAGTCTTTAAGAAAAAAAAAGGGGGGAGGCGGGGAGGAAGGAAACTTTAAGTTTTGTCTCAATATGTTTCTTACCAGAGAATATGCTTTCAGAAAGACCAGGATCATATCCCCTCTCTCTGTCAAACACGCTTTTAACACAGAGGTTGTTCTAGATGCCAGCAGACATAGGTCAGTGTATTCAAAAACAGGTGACTAATATTAGGAGCTCTTTAAGATGGAGTTTAGATCCTGGTTTTCAAAAGCTCCAAGCACCCAGCAGCTCCAGCTGGCTTCAAAGGGTCTCACTTCATAACAATTTTGGGACGTGCTCAGCATTTTTGAAAGTCAGGCCACCTATTTGGGATCCTAAACACAGACTTAACAATTCAATTGTAATTCTCACTGCACTAAGGATGACACCACCTTTCTAACCCGTGCTTAGAAAGCTCAGTGACACTATAACTAACAATATGACTTTTGCCTTCTTTTTCCCACAACAGAATTTACAGAACTGCTAATAAAACCAGTGTCTATCATGAAAACTGGCAGACTCCTGAGTCTAACAAGATAACTATAATTTTTCTTGAAGCTATTGAGCAAGTCTGTAACATCTCCCAAAATCCTCTTAATAATTGACGGCTAACATGGGTTCCTTACAATGAGGTGTCCTGAAGGTCAGCCAGAATACAGCAGCCAGTGCTGTGGGATACTCAGAAATGCCACCTGCCATACAAAAGTACTGAAACCCAGCCTGGCACGCTGCAGTACTTAGCCCTTCCCGTAATGCCATCCCCCTGCTATGTGGTGCCAGAAAACGTAAAGGCCTATACTTGGGATCTTAGCACCAAAGTCAAGACCTCTACGAATTAAACCAGAAGAGAATAATTGTATTAGCAGTTGATAGCAGCAGACTTTTGTCCTGCTAAAGGAGGACGACATGCACACATTAAAAGCATTTCCTCAAGCTAAACTCCTTCAGATTGCTGGATTTGGACCACGTTTTATGATTTATTCATAATGAAGAGCTGCTTAGCTCATGAACTTGCAGATGCCCAAAGCCTTTTCATTATACAACTTTCAATTATTCCAGGCTTAAAAAAAAAAAAAATAAAAAAGGAAAAGAAATTGATATAGTGATTCCACCCTTGGGTCAACCAGCAGCAACATCTCCCCTCTTCGCCCCTTGACTACCCACAGCTGGAGGACAACACAGAGCTTTTGCCAGCACATAGCATGAGGGTCAGAATTAGAGGCTACAGATGTGCACTATTTCTCACGGTCCAGGTCTGAAAGAATTTGTATGCCAGTGTAAGGATTGCCACTGCCCACAGTCTCCACAAATGCCTCAGCGCCTGTTACTTTCATGGGAATTACTGAAGCTTTCAAAAGAATGCAAAAATTGCTAATCCCCTGGTGCAAGTGACTTCAGCCTTGACAGACGTTTTCCCAGAGTCACAGATAAAACTGAAGGATTCAACCATAAAGGATTAGGAGTGGTGTCACCTAGAATTAAGTCACTGGCCTTGAACCATGTTTACGTTCAGCCCTGTCAATAGCAAATTTCACAATCTTAAAAACAAGGTTTATTGAGTTTCTTTAAATATATATCTATCTCTTGATTTCCTGAGTAGGTTTAAAGGTCTAGACAATTCATGTTATATTGTTTTATAGTTTCCATTTTTTACTACACTTCAGTACACTAAAAACCATCAATCTGACAGTCTGAGGAGACTCAAAGAACTTCTTTTCACAAGTGTGTACAGGATGTTTCTTATGTATATAAGGAAAGCAAGGAAATAAAATAAACACCTTGCCTGGCTTTTTCACATAGAATCTATTTTAAATGCTACAGACCCTAAAAGGCGAGGGCCTGTTATGCAGAAAATAGGTGGTCTTTGCCTAGAGAGTTTCTAGTACACAGCAAATCTAGATAAATATCTTGCCTGCTTAGCTACCCTGTTATTCTGATGTAAGCACCTAAAAGAGGTCCCTATATGAGATGTGCTTTAAGTTAAAAAAGTCTGTGGCCTTGCAGTTATCAGGTGTAGAGATTATTTGGGGTGGTGGAGGAGCCTTGTGCCTTAATGGGTTGTTTCAGTTCACACTGAGTATCTTAAGCACAAAGTACCACTGATCCTCAGCCTGATAAAACCTGCTGAAATTTGGGAGTATTGTGCAAAGCTAACTTGGACTTAAGCACAGTGCAGTACAAGTTGACGAAGAATTTGCACGATGGAGGCTAGCCTGCATTTACACGATAGCCACAGGTTTTAGCTTTGTTCAAGGAATACGGTCTTGCAAAAATGCAACAGCTGAATAAAACAAAACCTTACTTAAGCCTCAAACGTACCTCAAGCATGGGGAAGGAGGAGAGGGAAAGTGTCCATGTCGTGCCACGTCATGTGGCACCTCGCAGAGGTTTTGGCTGCTTTGCCTCCCACCATCAAAGCTTGTGAAGGCGCCTGGCTCAGGCTGGAGACCGGCTGGGCAGTCGGCAGCAGCCCCGACACCGTGCCAAAGCCACCACAGCTACTGCATCCCGCAGGCAGCGGGTGGTCCTGCTGCACAGAGAACCGACTGGAAAGGCACATGTGGAGTTGATCAAAATATTTCTAACAAAACCTTTTTCCTGAATCAAATTACTTTTCTTTTTTCCTTTAAAAGAACAGATAGTTTTATGGGAAATGTCATGTTTTCAGGGAGTCATATAAACGCAGCCTGAGAAGCCCAAGATTTCCAGAGAAATGTTGCTGGCTCTTGCCAAAACTATGAACTGAAGCTATCAGATTTCTGTTAAAAAGAAAATTTAAAAAGTAAAAAACCTCCCAAATTTAAAAGGAAATGAGTATTTTTTGATTTTGTAAAGAATTTCCATGGAGGGAGGAACAAGAGGGAAGTGCTTCTGACTAGCTAGCAGGAAGCACCTATGTGTATAGGTCATTCATACAACAAGAATTTCTAGCGAGCTATTCTTTAACCAGCAGGAGCTGGAGGAAACCTGCTGGTCACAGATGATACATATATAAGACAGCAGTGTAACTGGGTTGGAAATCCATGAAATGGATGCTCCAAGTATGCTAATAAGCATGCAAAGCCACGAAATTTAGGCCGTGCATTCCTTGGGTAGAGAAAACTGTGTACAGCACCTTGTATATTACCAGTTCAAGTTTAGGAACTGTGTTGCATGATATATGGCAGTAATGATTAATGATGATAGTAACAATAGTAATGGTTAAAAAGATCCTGCTTATCCTGCGTGCTCCCTGTCAGCAAAATTCTTCACTTAAGTTTCATTTCCTTAACACAGTAGTAATTCATAACCCAAGAGACGACTTAATAGTGTACCAATTACGGTACAATAGAAAGTATAATGAAAATAGACCCAAATTAAAGCTCGCTAAGTTCAGTTTACCAACTCTTCGCTCTCATGGAGCATTTGCTACAGCAAGCTTAAAAGTTCAGATTCATTTTATTTCTGCCTGTCCTCAGGTTTACTAACTCTGAATTAATGCAGCTCCTTCCACAGCCCAAACACGAAAGAACGCTGCAAATAGCTGAAAGAAACGATAAGGACTCCAGGTGACATAGATCATGTACTGTACACAGAATTACTTTCCCCAGAGTGAGCCCATGTAGCAGCGTTTTGTGACATTCATCATTAAAGTTCAGTCCTTGGAGTGCTGCCACTGTGGTCATGCGCTGCCAGCCCTCCGCTGATAGAGTAGAGCTTATAACCAAAGGCTATCCCTCCTGAGGGCAGGGCGCAAGTGATTTGAATATCAGGCCTTGGGAAAGGTGGTTTTCTATCCTTAGCTGGTTTTATTTCAAACAGCCTTTCAAGGGCTGCTAGTGGGCCAATCAGTTTAAGTGCATGACTGTTTATAGCAACAAAACTGTGAAGTCTCCGGAAACTAGAAACCGGTGAAATGTGGAAAAAGAGTTGCCTTCTTGCCAAAACAAAATTCCTGGTGATATATAGCGTTGGATGAAAGACAAAGTATTTTGTAGAAACACAGAACTTGCACAAACCTTGTCACGAAGGCTTTGGGGGCTCTCTGGTGCCCTTGGCCACCCTGGCTGAGCTCAGCCAAGGCTGGACCAGCCTCCTGTCCCTTCCCCCAGCTTCTCTACAGATGTATCCTCCCAGCTCTGATTTATTCCCCACGTGAGGACACACATCACCAGCAGCAGGGCTGCTCAGTAGGTGACTGCCCATCCTGCTCCAGGCAATGCCTCCTCAGCAACTCCCAGCAGCAACACAGCGGGAGGACAAGCGACGCAGTAATCGTGAAGTGTACCCGGCAATTTGTACCTGCCGCAGTTGCTCTCGAAGGGTTAGAGCTCACTTCGTTTCCAAAGGCAGCAGCAGGCCTGACTACTTCAAGCTATCAGACAGGATAGGGATACAGTAAAGCATGGAGCAGCTTCAAGTGGTGCAACTTATTTCTGCCTACTCGTCCTCTGGGTCCTGGGGTCTTTTGCCTAAAGACTCTCCCACACCCTACTCAATTAAGAGAAGGTGCAAAATACCAAAGAAATGGCATTTCCTAGCAATTGTGATAAACAAAGTATAAAACCAGCTACTTTAAAAGCAGACTTTGAAACGCCACTGGCTTGCTTCGTTCTGAGCGCGTTCCCAGGGAGAATGTCAGGTCGCATAACTCATTTGTTATCTTTACACAGAGGAGCTCCACTAAGCACCAGCCATCATAAAAATACTAACATTCCTTTTTGTGGAAAACAAATATAAAAGAAAAACGCAGCATCTCTCTTAAAAAAAAGCCAGTTAGCACTTCAAAGATTACCACATGGTCTGTAAATAGCAATGTCAATACACCGGGGAACTGCACTCCTCTTTGTTTAACGACAGCCTGAGTTACTCAAATGGAGGTAGCAATGTTACAGGCCTTCCCCGCGACACAAAACTACATCGTGCATTCGTTTAGACACACTCTTTGCATTTTATTTCCCTTGATGGCTTAAAAAATACCAAGAATTGGAATAGCATAAGAGCAGCATTTCAATCTAGCCTTATATAAAGCGCTGCTCTCTTCTGGGCAGTGTGCACCCAGCAACATCTACTTTATATATACCACGAAGGGGAGCGTCAGGGAGAAAACTGCAGTAATTGAGGTCATGTCCTCTGTGTGAAGAAACCCCCTCCCACATTTTTCCATCATCCAAGGACACTTTCAGCCATTTGAATTAGATCTAAATATTTATCTCCAGAGTGGCTAAATTAGTAGGTATTTAATTCTAGTGATGCAAACACCTGATGGCTAGGTGCTCTCATTTGCCTGTAAAAGCGAAACACGAGTTGCTGAAGTCAATTAGATGGCAAATGTCCACAGGTACCTCTGAGGTATCTGACATCCCACACAAAATCTGCGCTTCACATGCTTAAACAGCTTGCTCTCATGCTTTATAGAGAGGGAGGGAGGGAAGAAGGGAAAAAGTTGGTTTTCGTTTTTTTAAAAACCTCATTTGCAGTCGTATGGCTAAAGCTCAGAGATTAATAATAAAAGTGCGTATGTGACAATGCACAAACAATGCTGTTCAATGTCAAATAGAAAGCAAGATGCAAATTTATTTTTCGGTTAATTAACCAAGCTTTCATCTCAACTGCTCTGATCTGTAAATAAAGTTTACAAGCTAGTTTCAAACCAGTCTGGGTATCAAGCAAACAACAAACCACCCCCCCTAAACCGAAATATCCCAACCCAACAGTCTCCTAGCACTGGTTAGCTAAGTATGTTTGCCATTTTTTATTCAGGGGGACCTAAACAGCTTAAAACAGGTTAAAAGCAACAGTATTCTGGTGCTGGCCTAAGGGCGACAGCCCTCCTCTGAAAACCACCAGCCATCAGAGGCTGCCAAACACTGCTGAGAACCAAGGGGCATCCCTGAATATTCTGAGAGATAAGAATGGGAAAGGAAAGATGGACAGAAGGATGGATGGGAGGACAGACAGACAGAGAGAAGGAAGGGAGAGAAGAAAGGACCAATGACTGGTCCCCAGCACTAAATAACATTACATTCTCCTGCAGCTATGCCTAGCCTCTAAGGATTTGCTTTCCAAGCTCTTTATTGAAATTGTTCAAGTCCTTAACTGATCTCCTGGGGGGGCGAATGGGGAGGAAGGGGGGCTGAAAAGCCTTAAGCTAATTAAGCATGGCTGAGACATGGTTGATGAGATGGGAAAAACACAAAGCTTTTGAAAGGGTGAAAAATCTCCGACCATCTGGTAGTGGCGTTGCAGAGAGAAGAAAGAGAAAGGACAAAGGGGCAGCTCTCCGCAGTGAGGAGGTACAGCACTCCTTTAATTACTGGGTCACTGAGACCATTACCGCTCCAAATGCCTGTGAAAGCCTGCGAAACAAGCTTAGGAGGCTCAGCAAAAACAACAGCTCTTAGCAAGAAAAGCACCTGTAAGAAAGCGAATTGGAGCAGCTTTCCCCAAGAGACATCCGCTAATTAGAAATGATAGGTAATGGATGGGAGCGGTGAGGCCCCCAGATCAGAACGAGACTTTTTCCGGCGACCTCTCTACCTCTCTCCTCCGACTGCTGTTCTCCAAGGCCCTGCAGATGGTGCTCTCTTTAAATTAATACCACCCTGCCAGCCAGAAGGAAGCTTCTGTCGTACTTGGCAATACAGGTGAACAGCCTGCATTTAGGTTTCAAAATGAATGTCCCAGGTGTTTCATCAATATGGCAAGCAACTGATGTGCTCCAGCCTCTTCAGGCCTGGTTAAGGCTCATCTGTGTTTTCCCATCTCTAAGACTGGCTAGAGAACATCGCAGCGTTCAGAGAGCAAACTTTGCACACCGGGGCAAAATCTGAGCTATCTTTGTGCTAAATGGCTTTGTCAGACATGAGCTGCGAACGTGCCAGTGTGATCCAAATGAGGAGCCCTCCCCTGCCTTCTCCTCTCAAATGAGCTGGATGTGGGTACAGCTGACTACAGGTGCAGGCTAGCAAAGAGCAAGCTGGTTTTGACACCAGAAGCTGTGACCAAATCCCTGCCAAAAAGCAGTGCTACGCTAACTCTTGCTTCGGGATGCGAATACGTGCAGCTGATTTCCTTCCCTGCCACATGCAGATTCTTCTCCAATTATTTCAGCTGCGTGCTCTGATCCAGTCAGATTCGCAAGCTGCACAAGAGCAGGCTATACCCATCCTTGGATGGGAGACCTCATTAAAAGAAGGAAGATGTACCGGCTATCTGACACATAGCACTGCGCTGCTGCCTCCAGGATCAGATATAAAACCCAGGCCTCGACTACCTGTGGTCGTTAAATATCCCGTAGCAGTTGTGATAAGAACAAATGGCATTAACCCTATTCTTCAGCCAAATCTCAACGTGAATTTTTCTCCACTAAGCTCCCCTTGAAGGTTCATTTGGAAAGAGTTCCTGTGTCTTAAACTATCACACTTTTCAATTCAGTACTGTTAAACATTGGCTGCATATAATGCCAGAGGGAACAGTTTCACAAGCAGATTATGTGATCTCTGTATATATCAGTTTCTAAGATAACTTGGGTTCCTTTAGATAGGTACCGGATATATATGTATTTCTTATCATCTGCTTTTCATGCTCACACACTTCAAGAGCCAGCTGGATCCGCAAGCAGAACTGCATCCAGAAAATCTATTCCCCTCCACATCCTATGTAATGATGAAAGCAGACAATACTAGAAATATTGTTTAAGGACTTTTTTCTTTTTCTTTCTTTTCTTTTTTAAAGCAAACTTGCCCATGCTGCAGGGCCAGCAGATTCAAAACCAAGCTAAAAAAGCATCCAAACTATTGGACACTTACCTGAAAAGCAGCTGTGTCCCAGCTGGCCCTTGACACTGTGGGGGGCTGCAGTACCACTGCGTGGTTACCGAGTCATCTGGTGAGGACCGTGCAGTTCAAGACTCGGGTTTATATGTGCAAGCAGATTTATTATGAGACAGGCATTAAAAAAACTGACAGTTGTATAGTGACCACAATAGCTGTACTTACTACACACTGGACAGTTACTGCCTTGGAAGACAAAGAGATAAGCAAACAAAACCACAGAGGATGCCAGTTTTGCCAGTGTGGGAGTTGGTAGCTACGCTCGTGTTAGAGGAATGGTAAAATATCTGCTGTCCCAAGGAGGAGGCCTCAGAAAATGAGAGCACAACTCTGGTCTCTTTTGGAAGTCCAGCTTTGTAGACCAACGCAACCACCAGAGAGGGAGAGGGGCTGTGACAGTGCTTACCATTGGCCTCATACCCTGCCAATCAGAGCACACTGGAAACAAATTCAAGCTCAAGTCCCTCTCTGTGCTGGAAGGGGTTAAATGCTTACCCTCACGTCCTAGACATCCCATGCAAGGCAGCCGTGAGGGAAAGTCCCTTCAATGCCTTCCATGCATGTTGGGCTATGACTAACAAAAATGTGTCTCCTGTGGAGCCTTTTCGACACTCAGGAATAAGCAAAACAAAAGGCAGTGTAGCTGCTGTACACTCAAAAGAGCAAGTACCGCTCAGTTTTCCATCCTCTCTGGACCATCTGGGTCCTGGGCTGACAGAGGCACTACACTCAGGCACCGGCACCCCAGAGAGGGGAGATGCTGAGACACAGCCCTACTGACTACCTCCCTTTTTAGTCTGCGAGCTTTTCTGCTAATTTTCCCTGTTGCCTGGACAGCTGGAAAAATCAGCCAATTTAATTTCTTTGAATCGAGCTGCTGGAGTTCAGTACTGATTTTTCATCACAGTGACATCTTATTTTGAAGCACCTGAGGTATCTCCATTTGTGCTCATTTGATGCTTTTGTGCTACGTTTCAGGCTGACAGATCATACAAACACATCCAGCGAATGCGTTTTAACTGATGAAACACCTTGTAACCATGATAGCATTTGGCCACAAATTGGGAATCTCAATTTTTTCCAGCCACTGAGACAGTGACTTTGCCACCCTGACCCCCTAACTATATACCATTGTTAGCTGTAACCAGGGGGCAATGGAGAAAACATTATTGACTTTTTTCGTTCAGAATCCGGAACACAGTTTAACTGATTTTCTATCCAGGTAAGAATGGTATAACCTGTAAGTGACTGCTTATTTCCTCCACAGAGAAAATGCTGAACGTGTAAACATGCCGTCTTTCAGGGGCTGTCAGGTAATGCAGGTATTGAGTGTTTTTTGACAAGATGCTGTAAATGGAATAAAGGCGTTTTTTGCCTCTGCAGTAGCTATGATTACTCGCAGAGCTATGCCCTTCACACTAGTGACTAGGGAGCAAACAAACAAACTAACAAAGCTGCGCATCTGCAAAGGGGAATAATGAGACAAAAGGCTTACGTGTTCCAACATTTCAGGATAAAGATCCTGCACCAGTGAAACAATAACGAAGGGCGTTTTGTGGTTGAAATTTGCCAGCTGTGGAAAGCTATGGATTTTAAAACTCAAGACAGAAGTCACAAGTAAATTCTGAATCTGGGAGAAAAATCCTTAATAACTGAGAGAAGAGCAGCGTTAATCAGGTATGAACAACTACCCAATGAGCATCCCAGCATATATACGGGTAAGAAAGAGACAATGCCATTCCATAGTCTTCATATTTCTCTTGGATCTCTCAAACAAAACCAAGTGTTTGTGCAGTTGCCCACAGACTGTCTATAGCTGCAACACAAAGTGCATTGTCCAGAGCACCTGCTTTGCTGGACTGGTTTAACTGCAGCTACCAACACATTCACAGCATACAGTGCTCCAGGAAAGGACCTCCAGAGCTCATGCAAGACTCCAAAAAGGAGATGCTGAACCTTTTGTTAAATAACAGGAGGTCCCAAAGAGCTGCACTCCTGCACCAATATGTTGAGATACCACTACTGCATGATTAAGACACAGCTGCAGTCGCAGAGACGTAGGAGGCGAGATTAAATGCTAGCTTCCTCCCTGGCAGATAATTCATGGTGACTAGAGACAGGGTCAGCTTGGGCTGTTGGGCTAACACTACGGGCCAGGTATACTGGCACGCTCATCTGGAGGTGAAATGTGATGAAAGCCAACCAAGCGGAGGAAAACTGTTCCAGATGGCAAGATCTGCTCAAGAGAACACTCACCTGCCAACTGCATTAGGAAAAGGTGAGGGGACAGAAAACCTGCTGCCAAAAAATTATGGGTAACGGGCAGAAAAAAAGGAAGAAAAAATCCAGAGGTATGAGGAAAGGGCAATGCTTCAAAGATCTGAATGAGACCGGGTGGGATTTTCCCTGCTCAGGTTCTGCAGTAGTGAGAAGCAGATTTAATCTCAGTCAGGATCATGCCCTAGGCAACCTCCACTTTACAAGTTGTAGACACATCTTCCCCCTCCCTGTACAGCACTGGTGTTCCTCTCCAAGCACCAGGAGCAAGGGCACCTGTGAAGCCAGGGTGTACCTCCCCGGCAAAGCCAACACCATGGGGATGTGCAGAAGAGACAGCAGAACAGAGCTGCATCAAAAAATGTGCCTCCTGACACACCTGATAGTATGCAGAGTGAGTAAATGCCACCCTTCTCATATGAGAACAAGGTTAAATACTCACCCACACCACTGGGCACAACTCCAGCCATAAAGCTACTGACAGAGAAGTGACAATGTCCTTCCCCCACCCTCCCAAAACAACCAAGGGAACCTTTTGATCCTAGGACATACACTGCTTGCTTTGATTTCGTTCCTGTTGTGTACTTGAACTAAAAGACCGTTCTCCCAAATCACCCCCACCCCCCCACCCCCCCCGCCGCTTGTGGTTTTTTCCACACTTAGTTATGACTGCACTCCACTCACTCTATTTCATAAAAATCACTGGCTAAGTGCAGTTTTTCTCTCTGCTGCCCTTTACGTTTATGGAATAGCTATAAAATAGCACAACAACCTGGGCAGCGTGGCACGTTCTGCTTGCTGTACACCACCATACATAATGTAAAGCAAGGGGGACCACAGAATTCCAAATTCCCAAAGGCAAATCAGTTGGATCTGTGCATATCCCGTCATAAACAAACTTTATTAAAGGAGGTAAGATTCCAAAATGAATCAGTGCGTAACAAAATGAAGCCTCCTTTTGTAGCACGCAGGGCACAGAACATAATATTTGTCCTCGAGGGATCAAATTCTTTCCTTGCGTAGCCCCCACACTCCATCGGTCTGCTGGACCTATTCTAATTTAAGACCAAAGTTCCTACTGTTGCAAACAGGAGTTAAGCCCACTGTTCAAACAGACGCCTCTGTAGCTGTACAGTCTATTTAAAAATGGTGCCATTTCTCTGGAGGTGCTAAAGCTAATTTCCAGATATACTGTTAAGTATGATGCCATCTGTAACAGTGCAGTCCTTGGCCAGTGAGCCCTACTTTTTCAATATGTTGCAGGAAAAAGTTTCTAAGATGTCAGTGTCTCTCCTATATTCCTTTCACTTGTTCCTTGGGTGTCATTTGAGATTATTTGAAAGAGGTACGTGTTTCGTTTGCATAAGGCACTGCTGCTTCTTTGGAGATTTGAGCTAAAACCAAAGCTTAGTAGACTTGGCCGCCATCACATGAAATATGGATTCCATCATCCTTCCAGTTTTCATAGGCTAAAAGGGCATTATCAGTATCTTAAAGCTCTTTAAGCCTTGTAGCTCTCAAGCACAAAACATGTAACATCATGTAATACTATTATAAACATATGAGGACTTAGAATGACTTCATAGCATCTGCTTTTCAGTGGGATTTCATGACTTTTTGGACTGTTTTTTTGGCATTCCTACCATGGAAAATAAAAATGAAAATGGCACTTCAAAATATTCCATTAAAAATATCCAGTTTCTCCTCCAGCTTCTCAGAGGGTTTAATAATTTTATTTCTTTTTATTTTCTGGATATGGAAAAGAGTTCTAAAAATTATTTTATTTGATTTAATGCTGAGTGTGTTTCAATTCAGTACTGTAACATGAGTTAATTAAACTAAACAAAGGCCGCATTGTCAACACTTTCAGCAAGAACAAAGAGATGATATTTTTAAATGAAATAAAAATTGCCAATTCATAATAGTATTTCTATTCTGCTTACTGAAAATGAAATGAAGAAAGCAATCAAATGCACACAATAAACCTTAAACACTATCATTGTTAAAAGATTCCCTTTTCTTGTTTCTTTTCTTCTTTCCTTTTTGTCTTGTACCCTACCATCAAGCCTGATAAAATAAAGTGACTGTGACAGCAGGCAAAATGTTTAAGCTGAAAAATTCCTTACATTTTCTACTTTTTATTAGAAAAGCACACAGAAAAAAATACAACGTTTGTCATTGAAAGAGATGAAAAAATAATTAAAACTTAAAATTGATCTTGCACCACCTATTCTTTACATACATTCAGGCTAGGATCTGATATACAGAGAGTAATGAAAAGAAACAGATTCCTTCTGTGGCAGGGAAAAAATATGACTTTTTTCCGCCCAGGAGATTGAAATCAATATCTGGGGCAGGCCACTGACAGTACAATAACCACCCCGCCCTGCCAATGCAGAGCGCTGCTCAGCATGGCCCAGGCAGCGCCCTTAGGGAAGACCTGCGGGGGGTCTGCATCCCATTTGCCGCCTCTCTCAGAGACGGGGAGGAACACCATTTTGGGCAGCGTGTGCTGCCTGATGTGGTACGACTTCTGCACCGGCCTAGCCTTAGAAAATGAACGAACCCCATCACCTCCATGGTATTGCTGGTGCATACCGCTGGTCATGACAGCCCACAAAGGACACAGAAGCAATGCTCCCTCCTAATAATCTTGCTGATCCTTCACCATCAGTGAAGCAATTGCCGATAGCAACTACCCTTTGCTGATATACGAGCCTGGAGACCTCCCAGTTCGGAACTGACAAAGCCACCACAAATACAACCACAGACACTACGACCAAAACCCCACTCCTCTTCCGCAAGCTGCAACATCCAAGTGGAGCACAGAACATGCTCGCGCAGAGTCACTCACAGGCAGGGCAGCCTCACCTGGCTTCAGCTTTTAACAGAGCTATCCCAATTCCATACCTATGCAGGACATTTTAAGTGCATTCATGAAATTCAACATACTGGTTTGCAAACTTGGAAACAAATGCCATCTCCCCTTGCAAAAGTAATCTTTTGCTAGGCTAAAAGGTTTCTTTTCCTTGATTACAGTTATGGCCTTTGCTACTTCCACAAGGCATAGAAATTACCTGGATATACTTTTCTGCCACAGCTACAATGCCTTCAGAAGAGCCAAGTACTTCGCACTGGGAGATATAGACCAAACAGCCCTTGGAGCACCACAGATTGACTGCAGCAGGCTGGCAAGCAGAAGCTGGTTGCAGAAGCTCCTCATCTGGCTGATACCACAACTACAAAGTTCACTTGAGTTTCATGAAGTTTGCGAGAAAATAAAGGCACATAAAGCGAGGTTTCTTAAAACCTAAAGGTATCCCCTGAATGAAGGCACTTTTTTTGGCTTTGCAGTGATAATCTGTGTACCCCCAACTACTTCCAGCTACTTGCTTTGCAACAGTCCACCTCTCTGCGTAGCTTTGAGCTTTAGACATGTGAGTTTAAATACCCATCTGCAATCTTCTGGTTCCACAGCACTTCCAGCATTTCTGCAAAAGGTCTAAAGGTGCACCTTTTTTTTCCATTGCCGAATATCAGTACCTGTCAGAAGCAGATTTTAAAGATATATTTCATATTTAGAGCCAGACTATTCTGTAACAGCCCCAAAAATGTCATCTGATCCATTCAGTATGGGTTGTTATCAAAGACCAAACACACTATATCTGATTTGGGATATTTATTCCTTTCTTCTTTGGGCAACTGAATAAAAGAAGTTGGAGCCTTTATACTAGATCTTCAGAAGCCACAACACTCCAAAATATCTTTGTATTCTTATCTTTCCAAACAAAAAGAAAATACCTTTTTAAAGATATATAAGAAAGAATTTTTTAGATCTCTTCTTTTCAGCTTCAAGTGGAGATGGATGAGACATTTTGGAAAAAAAGTTTGGTTAAGAAATAAAAGGTAGTTACAATTACAAGGACTCAAGAATAAAGATGTCAGATTTGTCCGAAAAGATCTTTCTCAAGAAGTATTTCGTTTCTCTATAGCCACAACATCATATCAAAGAAAGTCATTATTTTGACATTATTTACGACTGTACCAATGCATGTAAAATCCTACAAATGCCCGAGACTGAAACTATAAAAAATTGAGAGCTCTTTTCCTCCAGGTTTTGGAATATTTAAGTCTCTCCAAGACTATGTCATAAAATTATCTCTCTTGCTAAAGTACAGATGGGTAAATGACTGGAGAACCTAGCTGTTTGAGTGAAGAATAGACAAAATGGTGGCTACAGAGTTCCATAGCTATTCATGTAACAAAGACTGTTGAGCAAAACTGGGCTTAGCTAGAACAGAAATTAGGCAGAAGGCAAATTTACAGTGAAGAGGCAGTGACCAGAAGACAGGCAAAGGAAATCACATACACTGCAAATGATTTAAACCATGAAACCTCTCCTAGCCCATTCCCAAGCCTGCCTTAACATTGCATGGTTCATGCAGAAAAAAAGATGGTTAATACAGTTCCCTAAACACGGCATTCAAACAGGCTAAGATGCAACTGCACAGAAATACTAATTGTAAGGGCCGTGTCCTGCTCTTACGCTAAATCCCTGGATACTTTAATATCCTTTTTATAGGCATTAATTACGGCATTTTGCTCCTTGATTGTGCTTCAGCAACAACCTCATTCTGCATTTCTGGACTTGTCCAATGGAAAATAAACGCGTCCTTTGCCCAGGGAGGATGCTACCCATCCACTCTAGATTTGTTTCTTGGGTGGAGAAACGTCCCAGGTCAAGCTCGAATCAGTTCCAAACAGCACAAGACGACAAAATATTTTAGCCTGAATACAGAAGAGAGCCAACAGAGAAATAACAGCTATTTCTGTTCATATTCCAGTGCTCTGACAGAAATCCTGTCCTCCAAAGAGTTAAGCAACTTCCAGAGATGACTAGTGAGGGAAATCATCATATCTAATGTCTTGACGAAGGGAGACAGAAAGAGGTGGGAAATAAGAAGACAGAAGGGAGAGCAAGCTCGGAGGAGGAAATGGCTACATATGCACACAAGTAAACATGAGTTTTATTTCCGTGTGCTGCAAATTTTGTTGTGGAAAAACTGTGCTAATTAAAACTACAACTAAATGCTGAATGCATGGTCATTACAACATGACAGGACTATTTCCAAGTGTACATATAAAGGGACTGCCGAATGGTCTATTAAAAGCGTGTACACTTACCTGGTCAGCAAATAGGTCAGTGATCACCACTTACTCTGCTTTTTAATAAAGGGATTTGAGAATATTCCCTAATCTTATAAGAAACACAGATTTTCATTATTCTTTTGTGAACTAGAATGAGTGTATTATAACAGCTGGAAAAAAATTAAAAAGGCATCTTAGTTTGTCATTTTTCTTCAGTTGCTCCCTAGTAATTTATAACTTTAAGTTATGATAGAAAAAAAGGGAATAAATTGGCACATGCTATATTTTGGAAAAAGCAACAGCAGGTTTTTACGAAACGCACACAGTGCCTTAAATTGTTAAATTCTTCAGGGTAATCTGGCTTGTTTCTAACTGCTGGCAATGGGAAAGAGTAGTGAGATTGCCAAGACTTTGATTCTTCATTCCTCTGGGCTCCCAGCGCCCCAGAACCCCGAAAGTGCCAGGATCCATGACTCCTTGGTAATACGCACTACGGCGTGACCCTGGAGCTGTGAAGCCAAATGAGCTATACAAAAAGGACTCTGCAAGCCTTAAAATCCCCCAAAACACACACATGAGCTGGTAGTAAAACCTGCACAATTAGATCAGAAGCTTACCTACGGTTTGTCAGAAGTTTGCAAAAAAATGAGACACATCTCAAAACCAGCAAGAAACAGACATTTTTTCCACAGAAAACCAGATCACTAAAAAAATTCCTAGCACGCTTCAAAGCCACAATCAGTAACTAAGCAGAAATCTAGCTTTAGGTTGGAAAAGGGACTTTGATCTTTGTTGGTCATTTAGGGGCTTCCACAGCTCCTGTGCTGGGGAGCAGCACAGGTCACAGATGACTCCCATTAATCTAACGGCTCCCGGTGTGAGAGAGAGAGAGGAGAGAGGCAGCTACGTGCTACCCTTTGCTCCAGGATGAGCTTAGTAACACAAAAAAAAGTATCAGATATAGAACAGAAAGACCAGGTAGTTTGCAGTTTAGTAGTTACTATGTTTGGCTACGCATATAGACCTAGCACAGGTCAAACCCACTTAAGATCTGTGTATTTCTATTTAATGGGACTAGCAGCCCTACGTTAGCTTTTTTCCCACGTGTTCTTATGCAAAAATATGCCATTTCATCGTATGTCAAATGTACTGTGGATGCTGCTGGAAAACTATTTAACTGAATTAGTTTATGAGGCAGCACTTGGGTTACATAAAATAATGTTACATATTAAATCTCTATTTTATGCCAGGTAATCTCTTTCCATTAAGAGAAGTCTCTCTTTGTGGAATATATCTTATTTTATCAGCCTGAACTTCAGCTGATTTTCTTTTTTTGCCTCTCTTTGTCCAGGTCGACCTTGCTTCGGGGCGAACTTTCAAAACTCATGTGCCATGTGCCCACCAGAACTGGAAGCATCTAGCAAGGTGAGTGCTGAGAGTGCTCTACATGTTCTTATACCCATAAGAATGAAACAAAGCAAGGGAAAGCCTTAATTTCCTTCCCTTCTCAAAACCCTGAAAAAGCATCCATTTATTTTTCCTGACCCAAAGACAGTATGTTCAGAAGAAGCTAAACAGAGTATCTATGCAGTTACCTCAGTGCTGTTATCCTGCATGTAGACTCAACACATCACCTCTTATCATGGAGCTGACAGAAAGCTCACTTAAATCAATGAGAGTTCTTCTGTGAACGTCAGTGAGCTTTGGATTAGACGAATCTTGTACAGGAGCAATACCTGAGCCCCCAGGTAGGAACATATTCCAAAATGTTTAGAAAGAACCTTTTACTTGCTTAGTACTTGAACCTTTTAAATCAGGGGTAGGAAAAGAAAAAGTGCCAAGAACAAGCCTTTTCTGACATTACCTTCGTTTCCTTAATGTTGCGTATTTTAATAGTAGGTAGAACAGATGGTGAAATATAATCTCTCCACTGAGAACTAAATGACAGTGACTAGCTGTAGGGGACACTAAAGTATTAAAAAGAAGGAAATGTACAAATAATGGAAGTACATTTTGTCCAACTTGCTTTTGATGAGGCATAAAATAAAATGTAAATAATTTCTATTAGGAGGAAATTAACATAATGACTTTGGTATTTGCAATCAGAGTTAGGTTGCATTATATAACCTGGATTTCCAACTGAGGTAGCGCAATACCATTTACCTGGATTTGAAGTAAGGATTATATCAATTCTATTTTCACCGTCAGTAATAAAGCACAAAACCGATACCATTAACACGACTGATAATAAAGAGATGTGATTAGTCTCAACTTGGATAAGCAATTAAAAAAAAAAAAAAAAGGAGAGGAAATGTTGTTTAGCTGTATATGAACAAAGAGGTTCTATTAACCTGGGTGTGCAGTGAAGAAGTGTCAATATTGCTAACACAGGTTTGCAATTAAGTTGGTATCAATGTGGCTGGGAAAATGAGTTCATAATTAGGACTACACAGTTAGTATTGACCTGAATTTTCAATAAAAATCATGTCTGTGTTTTAATTTGGAACTGTAAAATTCATCCCTGTGCTCTACAAATGACTATATAATTATTAACTTTACAATTAGAGAATTATTTACATAATATGTTATATTTTATATAATCATGTGCCTGTTACAAATGGCGAGCTGAATGTAGGGTTCCCAGAAGTGTCTGACACTTAAAATGAAACTTCTACATTTCTTTGCAAAACCATTCCTACTGACTTAAATACTTTGCTCCCAGAAAAAATTACTGCTTCAGCAAGACTCTGTGCTCCTCCTCCAAATATTGGGTTTTTTTTAATTAGAATTACTAGTTTTAGTTAATTACTAGTTAAATCTCTATTAATGACCTCACAAATAATTATCATACCCATTTATTGTAAATACTCTCGATGCTTCTAGTGAACATGATCAAGAGGGTACTTAAACGGACATAAATTGGTTGTTTAATCAGCCTTATGCACTTTAATGCAGAAAACCAACGAGAAGAGTATTTATTTTAAAGTCACTTTAGAACCTGAGTGTGCGCTTTTTTGCACTTATTTTCCTATATAAATCCAAGTCCAATATATCAAAACAACACTCAAGAACAGGCAAAATAGGATTTTTCTTAGGGAAAAAAAAAAACAAACCAAAAAACACTTTTATGTGCTCTTTCAATGTTTCCTCACAATAGAAAAGGAGAACATGAGCCCAGCAGCATTCTCTGTCTCAATCTATTTTATAAGTAGCCTCACCTCCTTCTTCTTCTTCTTTTCCTCCTTCTTCTTTTTCCTCTGCACCATGAATCAAAGGTATCTCAACTTCTGTTGTGTCTTCTTGGTTCAACAATGGCTCTGAATAAATTTGATAAAAAGAAGATGAACAGTAAGGCTTTTCAGACTGGACATAAAAGGATTAACATACACTAGAGAGATTACCATTAAAAACACTGGCAGAGGAAAAGGATCCTTTTCCCCAAGAGTACAGATACAAAAGCTGTCTCAGGGAAATCCAAGGGGCTGTAGTTGAGAGCAAGGCCTTGATCCTCCAAGATGCTGAGCTTTCTGGGATTTAGCACAAAAACCCCACCCCAAGCACGGGCCTTCACCAGCACTCATCGCAAGCCCAGAGACACACGTACGCAAGTGTTTTTCCAGACGGGGGACAGAGCATTCGGTGCTCTGAATATACAGGGCTGAAGTGCTTGTCATCAGGAATAAGTAATGCAATGTTCACTTCTTTCTCTAACAGTCGCAGTCATTAAAAAGTCAGCTTTTCTCACTGAGAATCCACAGATACTCCCCTGCTCAGGGTTGAATTAGAGTTACCATAAGAAGATCCAACTCCACAGATTTAGCTTAGTAGGTAAGGAGAAAGAAAGGGAACTTAAACACTACTGATAACATCTGAGCAATAACTAGTGGTTTTGCCTGTTCATCTTGCTCTTTGGTTTCAAGGCATGTGCACTACCTTCTATTTCCATGCAGGAGCTTTGGGAATCTGCCCCAGGTTTCATCTCCTCCTCTGCAGAAACATCCTGTTGTCCTGTTAACGTGACAAATTGAAAATGACGTCAGCACAATGGCTGCGTGCAGGCAACAGCAAGTTTGTCAAAACAGGACACGAACCTAACATGCAGCACAGTCCTTTTCAGCCAAATACTGCTTCTTTTCTATTAAACGAAGAATGCTGAAATTATTTTATATATGAAAATATCACTTAAACTCTAAGCATTAAGTATGTTAAATGGCTGGTCAAAACTGATCCTGAATCAACCTTTTTTTTCTTCTTCTTCTGTAGCTCAGCCCTGACACACCGATTCTCATAGGAGCTGTTGCAAAGCGCTCACACTTGACAGTCGACTTCGCAGAAGGAACAGAATCACCCCACAGGCTTTTAGAACAACAATGACAAAGGACAATAACAACAATGCTGTGCACCCAGGACCAATATGGTTAAACCCACATATTTGGAGATGTGTGTCTTTTCCAGCAACATCAGAGATTACCGCACCACAACTGGCTGGCACATAACCTCTGCTAGCCGACAGTGTTTTCTCAAGGCAGCAGATGTCAGGCTGAAAACCACTGGATGCTGAAACTGAAAGAACTAAGGTTCCCAACTGGTTCATTATCTCTGTCTTAAAAGAATTTTGATACAAAACTTACCTTCGGCTTGATCTTGTTCACATCCCACAGGATGAGCTGGGTCACTCTCCTGTGCACCTTTGGGGTCTTTCAGGGAGTCTGCGGAAACAGCAAACAAACAAACAAATCCTGCAGCGGTTTTCATGCTGGAGAAGTCTGGTAGTTACTTCAGACACAGGTAGTCCTTAGGTGCTAGCTTCATATCTGGCATTCTGATACAGTGACAGATTTTCTATCTGTTTAACTACAGACATATATACTACAAAAGTATACTCATGGGTTTCAATTATTCAAATTGATTTCAAAATCTGTACACTTACTGAGCAGTTTTTTGCCTGCAGTACAAACCTTAAACAAGGAGCTGGCAAGAAAGGGCGCGTAAGAATAAGCAACAGTGCTACTGAGAATTTTATTTCTAATGAACGGAGTGGCACAAAGCTATAGGAAACAGCACAAAGCACCTACTTGATAAATAAAGTGATTTCTTATTTATTTAGAACAACGCCAGTACTTGTCATGGTTGGACTTCCACAAGCTTGACAAACGTTAAGTCCTATAAATCCCAGTGCAAATCCTAGCCTCATTTCACTTGATGACAGAACTCCCAAGGTCATTATCGTGGCCATGCTTTACCTTTTGGGGGAGACCAGCAAAATGAACTGCCCAAAGCCGTAGCCTGAACCAGTGGCACAGTGAGGTTTAAATTACATGACGTAAGTCCAATCGCTGTGCCATCTGCAGTCTTCATAAACACAGGGCATTATTTTGTTGTGTTGAACGACGTTTTCTGACAACAGCCACTCCTTAGTTTTCGCGTGGGGAAATCACAGCAACGCAGCCACCCGGTTTAAGTCTGCTCATCTGCATAGGACACAGCTTTCAGTGGATAAAGAGCTGCCTTTGAGCCTTGTTAAAAAACACCGCTGATCTAACTGGACATTTCTGCAAACTACAGGGGTAAGTACGCTTGAGGTCAAAACAACGGTAACAGATAATCACTGTTTGTGTTCCAGAGTGAAACGCTTTCTAAAATGCTGCTGGATGGAAAACTTAAGTAACAGTGTGTGCCAAAAGATCTATGGTGCATGATAATAAATTACGCTATGACAGTCTTGTTACGGCTCTACCTCTAGAAGGTCCCTTTCTACAATATAGCAGAGCAAATCTTACAATATACCAAACGATGCCCCTGTAAAACCCTGTTCCTGAAACTTGCCAAGAATAATCTCTAATGGATAAGTGAGAAAGCTGGGTTGTTAACATCTGATCCAAACTTAATAATCTGTAGAAAAGGTATACACTGAAAGTGTGTGGCTTTAATTAACTGCAAATAATCCCCCAAGGCAAATATTTAATTACCTGCACAGCTTCCTACTTCTTTCATGGCATGACAATAAGCTTATAAATCCAAGTTTGAAAGCAGAATATCTCACTGATGTAAAATCTGCTAAAATTTGTCCTTGCTGCACTTTTTTTCACCCTACTGTGGACTTAAAATACTACTCACTGCTATCAGCTGGACCACTGTGCTGGGCTTTCATACTAGGATGCCACATTATGCTATGAGTTGCAAGGGATTACCCTATCAGCCCGAATCAGAGCAAATATAAATTAGAATTTCATCAAATTCCAAGCTTAATCAAAAAGCGAGCTGAAGGACCTCTTGGTATAAATGGGAATGGCACTGAAAATCTGTAGGGAATTTTTCAAGCAAACTTTAAACCCATTGAGTGAAATTCTGGCTTTGCTGAAGTTTTTGACAAAGCTTTCAGGATATCAAACAAGCCAAGATTTGTACCACCGTACCTTAAATTAACATAAACTTTTCCGGTGTGGTTTAGTTGCATGTTTGTAAAAGGAACTGTACTGACAAAGCTGGAATCAGAAGTCCTGTGCCTTAAGTACCGTGCAGCCAGGGCCTGAACGCAGCCCTTCAAACAGCCCAAAGTGATGATAAAGTGTGATATTACCTGCTACGGGCAGGAGAGATGCACGCGGCTCTGTCCCACCAGGCCCTTAGAGCTATCTTATCCTACGCCTATTGCACAGTACTTCATACTCCCAGACCTGTGCCTTTAATCTCAGTTCACAGGTGCCACCTTTTCTCCTAGAATGAGGAATGACTCCAATTTCATGCAAAAATCAATCCCCAGCATCAGAGGAGCAATTATGTGCTTTGGTCAATAACAACAAATGGAGTTTAAGGAGCCCCGTGCTCGGCTGATGTATGCGCCCCATCACGCTGCAGTTTGTTGTGGAGCATCATGTAGCTTATGGCAAACTACGGTTATTGCACAGTGTGGGGAGTTGTTGCTACTCCCACCCTTTGGCACAGCTGGCAGTTTGACCCCACAGCTGCGCTGAGCGCCAGCGTTAGGCACCACAGCTGGAGACCACCTATGCTATTTGGCACATCTTCACACATTCCCGTAGCTGGCTCTGCACAGTTTATTCTTATGGGATTGTAAATTTGTGTTAAACTTTCATTTTGGTCATAAACAGTTTTCTAATTGTTCCAGGGTTCAAGAAAGCAATTTAAAAATGGCACAGGAATCCAAATTATCGCAGGCAACATACAATGATAATTTTGCACAAGTTATTTTTTGTAAAGAGTGTTTCTGAAAAGAGTAGAACATGGACAGGAGTTACTGCCTAGTTGTAAGAGTTCACGGCTCTTATTTCAGCAGTTGAAATCAGCTGTGGCATTCGTATGCAGATGCTGAGTTTCAAAATCTTTGAGGTCAAGACCATACCAAAGATTTCTTCTTTTCAAACGCAAATATTAGATCAAATATTCAAGCCAAAAGGTCCAAAGACAGATTTACTTTTAGGATTAACAAGAATAAAATAAAGCAAAGGAATAAATCCAGATTTATGAAGAAAATCTGAGCCAAGCAAGAGTAAAAGCATAAGACCAAATGCACCGGTCAATAAAAGCTGTTCTGAAATTGGATATGAGGCAAGCGTGCCACCTCCATTTCAGCTGGCAAGCAGTGGTGGAAATCCCAGAAACGCTGATGATGCACTGCTTTCTGTGTGCAAGTTTTCAGTAGGGTAGTGGTATTCCTTGGCCTTAGCTGGCCCTCTGTGCTCGCTTAGCCCTTTAGAGCCTTATGCAACTGGGCATAAGCCAGTATCATAGCCCTAAACGATTCCAGGGTCTACAAAAGCTCTGGCCATCCCTAAAGCCTTTGTTCATCCCTAATTGGCTACGGAACTAACTGTGATTTTTTAAATGGCATAAAGCAGTGTTCGTCTTTTCCTACTACTTATCTGTTAAGTCGTACTGGAGAATCCAAGTCAGGATATTATTTCATAGCACAGTATGCTTAGTTTTTTGATAACACATGCTGAGCACTATTTACCTTGGGTAACCACAAATTGGGACTGCAAGGGTTAACATTCCTCCAGGCAGGACTCAAAATAATCAGTGTTTCTGACACCAAACTGGAGCACAGTTCCTAATGTCATCATTGATCACACACGAATGAACCAAAGATGACATTTAATGACATAAATGAACCAAAGATAGGCCACTTCTATCTACCGCACATCAAGCATTGAAGTGCTCATTGAAGTCTGAGCATCCCTCAGTTCCTTCAAACCTGCTTTTATTTGGTGGCTGCGGTGACAGTGTCCACGTCAGGAGCACTTGGCTCTGCACCCCTCCATTGTATTGAAACAACTGTCTCATGGGGCTGCGGGGTTGAATGCACCTGGGAATTACCCCCAACCTTTAACAACCCGTGAAGAAAACATCTGGACTTTAAGTAAGCCGATCAGAATACTCCCCAAGTATATTCACTGTTCCAATATATCAACTGTATGTTGAATTCAGCTCCAAGAAAACCATCTAGCTTGCAATGAACTATCAATCCTACCCTTCCTGCCAATAATCAGACACTATTTTGTCTGAATACTGCATAAACCCCCATACTTTTCCATGCCATTCTTTTTTTTTTTTTTTTTTGACTGTACAAAGCAACGCTGCTCAGACAAAATTTTGCAAATGCTAAGGAAGAGGAGAAATGGTAAGATCTGAATGTTAAGTGGTTTTAATGATCTTTTAAAATTCACTTCCCCAGCTACTCTCTGTATGGCTTATTTACTGAGTCGTTTCTAATGTGCAACACACCTGGGTCCTGCATACAGCATAGATAAATCACCATGTTTTAGGGAACTGTAAGAAGATTAAAGAGGGAAAAAGCTGGTCATTATGAAAGAAACAGGTTCAGTGCATTTTATTTTTTAAGCATGATACTGTGAAAAATGGCTGGAATATTTCCAGAGTGAAAGAAATCAAGCAGGCGTCTAAAATTACAGGTAATGGTGTGCACGGAGGCTGCCACATGATTAGGGTATTCTTTTGCCTCATAAACCGAGGAAAATGTGTTAAAATGAAGTACTATAAAATGGTGATTTATGAGAAGTTAGGGAGAGATTCTTGAGCTTTGACTTTAAAATGTTATTTTTATATCCACCAAGATTTCATTTTAATCTATCTTTATGACAGATTAGATTTATTGGAGACCAAGTTTATACGGCTTGGTAAAACAGACCTTTTTAGGTGCAACAACCTGTAGAGGTATTTTTGCAAGTGTTCGGGTAATAGACCAGGCTGTTCATCTCCGCAGGTGGGGTCCACCGGGTAATGCTCCCACCCGCTCGTGCTTTGAGCTGACAGAAGGGCATCTCGTCTAACCTCGCCTTCTGTCCACATGAGAAATTTCAGGTGCAGCTGGTATGATAACCCTGGGCATCCTGCTGCTGCCGGCAGGGGCAGGGCCTGTTATACAGGGCACTGGGAAAGGAAAAAGCTGAGAAAAACCTGGCTGCCTCGGCTAAACCCTTCCCAGAAGAAGATGCCGCACGGCTGAAGGTAAGGGTTGAGGGGGAGAGATGGAAGGAGTGGGTGCTCGCATCGGACTGACGGGAGCGCAGCTGGATAGCTCCAGGTCAGCTAATACTTAAAAATAAGTAGGATCTAAATAAACCAGCTAAGTAGATTAGTGTCAGCTGTTGCGGCTGCCTGTACTGGCGAAGGGTAGAGCAGAAATACCTCTTGAGTAGTTTACGGTCTGGACCCCGTCTGGATGCGCAATGCTACAGATAGGTCAGACTGAAAGGAAAAGCAAATAACCCGCATTATGTACAGCTCAAAGTGACCATTATGGAGGGTGTTAGGAGAACAGGCGCTTGGTTGGATGGTGATGGTTATATACCTGGTTTAAAAAAAAACCAAACCACACCATTTAGCTTGTGTTAGCCAATTTGCTTTCATAGAAATACTTCTAACCAAGGGTGAGAAAAATGTTATCACTCTAGCTGGCATGCAGAGCCACAGCTACGGTTGGGGGTGTTGAAACTCCTCCATTAAAAAGGTTCTTTTTCAGTTACCTATAATTGAAATTTTTCAGGCTGAAATTTTCCAGGTCTAATCATAGCCCAAGGGTGAAGTAAAAACATTTCATTGGTAGCTGCTGAGTGCTCAGCAATTCTGAAAATCAGGTCATTCATTTAGATGTCTTAATATATACTTAAGACCTGATTTTAAACACCTCTTTTTGAACATATTAGCGTTTCAGTCAATCTTTTTCACCCACTTATCAATGTCTAATTTACGTCAATTCGCACAGCTCCCCTGCATTTGAAATGCTCTATCTTTCAGTTTATCCCTTCTCAATCATTTATGTCTTTAGGACATCAAGATTTTTCCATGGTGAGAACTACAGCTGGCCAAACAGGAATTTTATATCTATTATGTTTTACAGGCAGGATACTTACAGGCTTCTGGGTTGCACAAAGTGAGTTTTTAGGGCTAACCCCTAGCCAAGGCATATACGTAGTTCTGTTTCTGACAACATAAACCCTCCAGCTGACTGAATCTGACTCCATGTAGAAAAATAGTTACTTGCTTAAAATGGCACTTCCACAGGAGCACAGACTTTGGTGAACACCTGGAAATAATTAATCGCTACTTTATTTTTTAAATTAATTAGCATATGATTTAATTTAGTTGACCTTCAAATGAAAATTCAGTTCTTATTAAGTGCTAATGAATTAAAATCAGCGTATTGTGCACAGAAACTTTGCCATGATTGCATAATGGGGAGTTCATTCTTCACCTGTACTAAATCCAGGTCCTTTTTTCATTTTTCTACCAGAAAGCCCTATCATTAAACCAGGTTAAATAGTAATTGGTAGGACAGGTAACTGAGATGAAGATGCAGAACACTCTCTCACACACACACACGCATGTGCACGCACACATACTCTTTTTAAAAAAAAAAAAGAAAATCACAGGTTCAAACCAGTCCACAGCTACCTACAATACGGTCCATTTAAAATGAGTCTGTAGTCCCAGCACAATCTTCTATGGACAGGCATACTAGACTGAGTGCAGCCTGATATGTGTTTTATCTACTGCATAAACATTAATGACTTTAATCACTTTGTTCTGCCCTTACACTTCATAAAGAGAAGCATCTCTAACTTGAAATACGCCGTGTATAAAGGATCTACTTCCATATGCACAGTAATGAAGCTCTACGCAGGTGCTGCCTAGAGATGTCAGCTCTCCCCCCAAGAGCTAATAGTTATGCATGCAAGTTTTCAGGGGTAAAATTGCAACATTTCTTTGCGGTATTTCCAGACAGTGGAAATAGAAACTTGGCACAGACTGGAATAAGAGGATACCTCCCCAGCATAACATCAAACATCTTGATATTCTTGGAATATGACTGCTCTGCTTTTTTTTTTTTCCTGAGGACAGGAAAAATCCAGTCTGCTCAAAGGCCACATGCAAACTGGGCCCATGTGGACCTTTTTGCTGGACAGTGTCTCTTCTATTGTGAATAACAGAAGAGATACACTTTCACATTAATACGGGATTTGTCATCTCATAGTAGGTTTTCATTTTAACCGGAGCCCCTCAAAACATGATTCCTGCACTGTTCCATGCACTTATCACAAAACATCCCCTTTCATGTTCCCATCCTTCCCCTTTTTCTTTAAAAAAAACCTGATAAAGACGACTCAGGTAAGACAAAAATACTAGAACTTCATGGTAGCAGAGATGCATGTGCTCTGGGTTGAATATCACCATGTTTTAGAACAATAAATAACTATTTCAATGTGTTTGCTATATTCTAATCCCAGAAATATGAGAAAAAATAAGCAGAAAAACTACTAGTCAACTCTAATTGGAGTCAAAATACTTGTTTTGGTGCACTCACCAGAACTGACATTTGAAAGACTGCTATACTTCCATAGTAGGCTTGGAAACCTATTCCGAGTGGTTTAAACTACGCATTTTGGGACTATGCAGCCTAGACTTATTTGCCACAAATCTCCTTTTCACAGTAATTAGGTGGAATGAGTGGAAAAACATAATTTCTTTAAATGCTTTACATCCAGTTCATTTAGTAGAAGATAAACTACAGAAATGAGCATGTTCCAGAACCTGGCAGGTTTTAGCTGTGTTAACTCAGTGGGCAAACAATTTGAAGGCTGAAATTTATTTCGGGAGCAGCAGGTGTTTTCACAAATGCCAGGGTTTTGTAAAAGTGCCATTTCCCAAGCGGTAGCAAGTTTTTTGTAACATTAGTATTCATTTTAAAACAACTCAAAACCTAAGATCTGAAAAGTTGAAAATCTACTAATGGAAATAAGGATTAAAACCACGGCCTGGTGGACACGGCAGCCTCATCGTTCAAAATTCTTGGTTACATTTAAAAAACGAGCAAGCAAATCCCAAAACATGTTCTTTCCCCCACCGCTTCTTTTTTCTAGTTGTATGACTTTACAAACAAAATATACAGAGGAGAGTTTGTCTCGCTCCTTTTTCCCCACCAGATGCTTTTTGTCTTACTTTTGAGGAGAGGTAGGACATCAAAGAGAAACTACCCTTTGGATTCCTCGGGGCACTATCTCTTCTGTCAACCTCTCAAGAGAAGAGGGGAAAACACTATACTCTTAGTATATTACAGGAAAAGTGAGACATATAGCACCAAGATGGCTACTTTCCCGAGAGAAGACAGCTAATACAATGGGTCAAAAAGATGGAGTGGTTACACATTGAGATGGTCACTGAAAAGCACATCAGAAGACACTGGCTTCATAGTCAGGAACGAGCACTCAAAGCAATGCCAAAGCATTGGGATCTTCAGCAAGACTACAGACAGCAAAAAAAAATTCCAAACCCAAAGCTTCACTGTGACCCTCACATTACGAAACATAAAAAACACATTTGATGGGGGATTTTATAGATACAGTATACATAAACAGGCCAAATGTCAGCAAAAAAAGAGAAATGAATGACAGGCAATCACCAGCTACACTGAGCCTGAATCTATCACTGTTTTGCCTTCCACTAGCTTTGCCACGACCTTAATCTGTGAAGATATCAAAAGCAAAAGCCAGTGCTCTGACAAGGGTTTGCGGCTTTTTTTCCCTGCAGGATCAATCAATCAGTTAAGAGAGCACTTAAATCAACCTGCACAAGGCTTTGAACTCATAATCAGGTAAGTATGTGGGCTCTCTAGCATGTGTCTTTGGAAGAAAAGGGCAAGATCTCACACCCCGTCACACTTATCTAGAAAAATGAGAAGAGAGTCAAGCAGCGACACTGAATTAAACATTAAATCTTTTAAAATAAATAAGTTAATGGATGTTAATAATTATGTTATCTCAGTAAAATGCATTAAAATTTTCTATTAGTCTTTCTTGAAGGCTGTACTGATGGACTGTATTTATTATAGATAGCATAACTCCTGTTTTGAATTACCAGTAGCGAACATTTTATAAATCACCCAGGCTTTTTCCTGACGTACCCCTACAAAAATGCCAAAAACCATAGACCGGCATAAGCAATTAATAGTGTGATATCATAAGAGTATCAAAAACAGTACGTCTGTGCACTGGTTCCTATCTGTAAACCAACAACTCCACAGGAAAAATCTCAGCTTGAAACATTTAAATTAGATCATCTCTCTTTCTTGTTTCCTAAACTCCCTGTCATTTGGCCCTATGACACTTTTAAATATTTATCACAAACTAAATGATCTGAGTGCCCAGCACAGTCTGCACAAGATAAACATTACTTTCTCCCTCCCAATTATGACTTCATCTCCTCCTGTCTCCTCTTGATGTGTTTATAGCTATTGTGTTTTTCTTTTTCCCCATCAGGAGAGCACCGAATAGGGAGCTAATATTGCCGAGATAGATGCGCATGCTTAACTTTACGCCTGTGAGTCACCCCAGCGAGCCCAAGCTTTGGGCTTATTTCTGGTATGTCATGTATGATATTTTAGTACTACCTCTGTAACAAGGGGACTTAGGAATTCACGGTATCTCTCCTACCAGCACAACAGCTGGTGCCGAGTACTTCATTACAAAGACTTTTGTAAATGAAAATCCAAGCATTTATGTATTTCTGTATTGTTTAACTGTGATTTTGGCAATTTCCAGACAAAGGAAAATAAGGCTTTACGAAATGTCCTCTTGGGACTGGATATTTTGAAATACAATTTACAATCTGTACCTTTATCCTCACTCAGCTCTGTTTCTTCTGATGATGATAGGCTGGCTACAGCTGAAGGTTTCATCTCATCTATAAGAACCAAGGAAATGAAAGAGAAGTTATTCATGAGATAGCAAACTGATGAACCACTTTACTGAAAAAAAAGTGTTACGTCTTATTGAGGCGAGATACTAGACCTGAATTTGATTTACTGGGCTTCCATCCATTCACGTTGCATTTGCCGGCCATTACTGGTCTGATTGTCTTCCCTAAGCCAGGGGTAAACTTACATTACAATACTGCCAGATAAACTCCATATTTCAATTTATCATAATACAGAGAGAGGCACAGCTATCAGTTTCATGGGTAGGCTGGTGTTGCTATTTGCTCCGAGATTCCTTTTTTAATTTAATCCATCTATTTTGAGAAAAAACAATTAAGCCATTCTTATCTTTAATCATGTCCATGAATCCCATTGGAATCAAAATGATTACATGCAAATGCTTTCCTGAAAATAGAAGCTTTCATGAATCAGGCCTGAAATTTAGCAAGTCCCTGAAAATCTGTGGGTTGGAGTTTTTTAACAGTAGAGCATGCAGGTAAAACCATCATAGCTAATAGATAAAACTAGTACCTGAATTTAATAGAATTTTTCAACTTTCACTGTTGCTTTTTCTTGGAAATTTTTACAGTTCTAAAACCTTTCTAAGCCTTTTTTTTTCATTTCTAGCCTTTCATTTCTTTCAAAAGACTTGCCTCTGATGATTCTCACAAAATTTTCTTCCTAATATAGTCATCGAGTATTTTTAAGTACCTTGAAACAAGAGCTCTGAACCACCTGCCATTTTGTTTTCCCACATGTTAACTGTGAAGTTCACTGATGATAGACTGGAGGCCAGACTTTAAAAAAACCACACAGTAATAGCTGAAAAATTTCAGGCCAGTCTTTATACACTATAACTGTTTTTTTCACTACTGTATAACAAGAATATATAAATCTTTATGTAATGGACTGGGTAATACAGTGTCTATTTGTTCTCCTACATTTTCTTTCACAATATCAAAGTATATGATTTGCAATTTGTCCCACTCAGATGAAGGTTATGCCTTTTGGTTTAGAAAATACAAATAAGAACTTTAACATTTGATGGGATTGCTCCTTACAGTGATCATTCATACAGATTAGAAACTCTTTTAGGCACACAACTGCATATCTTAGAAAATCCGCTCATTTCCTACTGCCAAGAAAGGACACAGAAGCAGCAATCTAAAAGTTCCTGATGATGTTTTGCCTCTGCAATGAGTAGAGTGGAAAGCAGCACCAACTCATTAACTGAATGTAACTAACTCAAGGTAATTGTATACCTCTCTGTTCTTGTCACCATGTGAACCAGTAGGGATAAACGTTAAGCCAAATATTTTTTTCTTGTAACACTGTGTGCCTGTGGCCAAGGAGGTGATTCATGGACTACGCGTAGGCACAATGCTATCTTTAGGCATGTACCTAAAACACGTTCCTAAAATATGACATTTTCTGGATCTGGGACCTAAAATGTCTGGATCTTTTCTTTGACACTCTTCATGAGAGTAACAAAACATGACTACCAATATGAGATAGCAAAAGAATGTACATCATGGCTCTGATAAACCAGCTCTGACAGCTCGTAACGTAACAAGTCATAATGACGGTTTTGGGAAAAACGCAATGCATTTAAGACGCCTCCAGTAGCAAAGTAATAATTTAGAGAGGTACCTATTCCTTAATTCTCTTGGGAAAAATGAAAAGTACCTCATTCAATTGAGCTGTTTTGCGAATCAAAATACCAGGGAAATACGCACCCCATCAGAACGAATATGGCTGACAAGTACAACGGGCTGTATTTGGCATCTGTAGACAGTAGTATTAACCAGGTTTAACAGGAACCTCTGCAGCTGGAGCTAGGAGCTCCTAGCAGTACTAGCTCTTAGGTGAGCTAGCAGCCAAGCAGTACTTGGTACGGGTAAAAGCTCAAGATTGCTTAGGCAAAGATATGCCCCTGCCTTATCAGAGATTCAAAACAGAGTCTTGATTCAGACAGAGCAACTCACTCCTCCCTTCTCCCTTTCGCCTGTTTAAAATATGACTAGCATAAAAGTGAAAAACCCAGGAAAGGAAACATGGTTGTCCTCCAGCATTTACAAAATAGCACTGCATGCTTATCTTGGGGAGGATAAAGGGCCTAGGTCTAGTTTGCTGAGGTCCATGGGAATCTTTTTTATTCTGTAATATTGCGTGCCTATAGCTTTACTTTCCCACTGCTTGCCCTGTGCGAGGACATGAAGAAGAGGTGATAAAAAGGACATGAAACATAGAAGGACTTCAAGCACTTGCGGACAGCATCAGCTGTTAACACCCAGTTGCAGAAGACTGACCTGTGGAGTGCAGGGAGAAATGCTGCACTTCCACATACACAGTGCCCAGTGCATAGGACAAAAAGAAGGACCCTCATCAAATGAATTCCGCATGTGGAAACAGCCACCATGCGTTAAGCAAACCAGATAAGTCAAGAATCTAGGCCTTCTAAATTTTTTTGCTGCATTTACTGGCTGGCCTTTTTCAGCTCAATCTTCAATTCTGATTTAAAAAAAAAAAAAAAAAAAAAAAGTTCTGACGAAAACTGTTTCACACTCTCTGGATTAAGTGTGTGTAGGCAACATCCTGCACTACAATGAGAAAAAAAACAACCAAACAAGAAAAGCATTGTTTTACATGTAATACTACGCTAAAAGAAATCCTTAAGAAACAAGCGGATTTACAGACATTGTGAGTGTCTCTTCAGCTCTTTTGATAACTGATTAATTCTAGTTATCTTTTGCATTGAACAGAGTTGGGTAGGATGAAAAATACAACCATAAACACAAAAAAATAATAGAAAATCTATTGTGAACACAGTGACATTGTATTTTAAAATATTGAACTCGCTATAATTTATAAGCATGCCATCTGCAAAGCCCACTGCTTGTGAACTCTGACATTCATTCGCCATATATGGAATATCTTTGTGTACTGATTTAAGTCTTCATAACCCCTGAGACTTGTGTAGACAATTTATTAAAACTTGAAAATACCCTTTAAAATCTTCAGAAGTAGAGTTTTCATCAAAAGAAGTCTGCTTCCTTCTCCTCCAAATTTCCTTTTCCCCTATCTCTATTCTATGCAGAGGGCTACTCTGTTGTAGACAGAGGGAAAATTATTTCTTTCTAGTTAGAGGACTAGCTAGAGGTAGTCCACCTTAAAGGGCGAATGTAGAGCTGGTAAGCTGAAGAGGGGCGTCTGCATTCCTGCACTGCAATACATTCATTCATAATGAATGGAGGTGCGGTCTCTAATGGGAGAATTGCTCAAGACCTGAGCTAATCTGGTGAAAATGTACAAACATTCCCTGTCAATAGCATTGACTAAGGTTATTGTTCACCAATGTGGATAAAACCTAAGAAAGTCCTTTAAGGAACTGGGTACAAACCTGCTTCTCGGCTCTGGGCCTCAGCTTCTTCGGTGTTTTGCTTCTCCTCTGTGCCGCTACCACCTATCGAGGAAAACACATAAAAATTATTTATGATATATCTTTTTATTGGTAACAGCAGCAGCAATATTAATTGTAACCAATTCAGCACAAACTGCTAATTTACAGCAAGGCACCATGATAAAAGGGGAGAGATATAAAAGTAAACTGAAAAAAACTGCAAACATAACCAGTTACATTTAAAACAGTCACATTTTCACATCTCAAGCTGAGGAAGGGGGGGGTAGATTAAAGATTTTATCTCAGTAGGCACACTGGAAATATCTGTATGCCAAATAAAGCTATGTTTCCCTAAACACTGTCTGCAATAGATGAAATTGTCGCTTGATCTTAGTCTATGTATTTTTTTCTAGGATTATTTTCCTCCAGTAACATTTCCACAAGATCCTTGAAGTGGCTGTGTTCCCGACTTGCAGAACCTACTTCAATGCTCATGGAAGGTAAGAACAGGAGGGGGAGAATCGCCCAAATTTTACTTTAAAGCAAAAGGCACAACGCCACTTAGCATAAAATATAAAAATGCATCATAAACAACTGCAAAGAGGAGAGCAAAATAAACCAAAGTAAGATTGCTAGGATTGAATGCATTTTTCCCCTTTTTACATTCACATTCATTCCCAGTTTTCTCCACTACTTTGCATTCGCATTCATTATCCATTTTCTTCCCTCCAGCTCCCTTTCGGAAGGCAGGTACCAAACAGTGAATTACCACTGAGAAAAGTAATACCCTGGGGAACGTCTATGGACACGAGATCAAGCTCTCTTAACCTTTGCTTGGCCTGATTAGAAATATATCAGGAAGTCTGTATTTTCAATGATGAAGAAGGCTCTTTTAGCTTCATCATAATATTAGAGGCTGCAGTGCAGCATGCTGGATCAGATGCGATGGCTACACTCCCTCTTTTCCAGCATGGCGAGATAGATGACGAGAACAGCTGAGTACCAGCCTTAATGAGGCATTTGAAAAACTGACTGCTGAGCATATATACTGGGAGAAAGGAAATTCACTCCCTGGCCTGTAAATGGCTTGATAATGATACACATATTTTTTGCTGTGATCTTTTCTGGCTCCTGGGTTTTTTTGATTACAGCTTCTCTAAAGCAACACGGTTAAAGTTCCTTGCGCCACCACCTTGCTTTTACTTAACGCTGGAGTCTGTTGAAGAGAACAGCAGTAGCCCAAATGCAATTAGGTGGATGGAAGAAAAACAGAGAGAGCGCATGTTTTTCAGAAGCAAACGTACATCTGGTGGCACGCTGCATTCAGCTAATATTTAAAGGCTGAGGTATGACGCTCTCCCTCTTTCCAGCAGGCAATACATCCTGGCATCCAGCAGATGGGACTAGCGGAGAAGTATTTCCAGGCTGACCCTGCACAGAGCTGCTCTCAGGAGCAGAGGAGATGGAGCAGGAGTTTGACAGCCCACCTGAGAGGGGAGAGGTGGGCAGGTAGCGGCTGATGGCCATCAGCGGGGACTCGGGCCTCCTGCCTGCTTGGTAACTCTTTGTACGGATTTTAACCAGCCTTAATGGATGACGAGCTATAGCGATTTCTTAGCACATTAGTGAGCTCTAACCTGTGAAAAATTGCATTACATGGATGACCAAAATGGCTTGATAAAACCAGCTGGGTTTTTCCTTGCTCCGCTTGAAATCAAAAAGTATTCTTTTCAAAACCAGCGTTATGCCTGTCCACACACAATAGGAGGACTGCACACAAAATAGAAAGTTAGCTGTACTAGAAGATAAACTTTTCTCTCCCCCTCCCCTTTTCTTGTAAAACATGGGCTTGCGACTTTGCAAGCTTTGCAGCAAGCAATTAATAAATAAGGAAAAAAACCGCTTGCATCACCAGGGTGTTTCAAAGGGATAAAGTCACCTAGCTCAGGAGCTGTGGAAAGGAACAGTATGTTCAAGACAATCCTGTAACACAACAGTGCGGCGACACTTGAAAAATCTTTACCGTTAGGTCAGATCCAAAGAGAATATTGCATCACTGCGAAACAAGCAGTGCCAAAGCCTAAAGGATTTAATTATGGCCAAGTGCAACATGTTTCGCTTTGCACAGAAAGACTTTACATTCAGAAAAAGCAGGTCAGGCATAAATGGTAACTACCGCTATATCACTGAAAATCATTTCAGCAATTACCTTACTGCATTCACAATGTAAAACTACATTTCCGGATGATACTTGTTTCTACATCCATTATAACAAGTATGACTACAACCAGGAGTTATTTGGCTAAAACCAGGTATTTCAAGGATTCATTTATGTTTATTGCCAAGGAACTACGTCTCTTGTTAAAGAGCTTACTTAGAACTTACTTAGAGCAAACTTAAAGTACAAAAGAAAGTTTAAATGATCATCTGGTTCATCAGATTATCAGATAAAGCATATATTCGTCAGTACGTTTTGTTAACCCTAAGTCTATTATTTCACTGGAGATTCACTGTTTAAAACTGGCATAATAGAACGATAATTACAGCACTACATGTTGGATTATCAACATGTTTTCCACCTAACACTTCATTTTGTTCCTCTAGAAAGAAAGATGTGAAAGACTTTAAGCAGAAGCTTCACCTCTTGTACTGTGACCCAGTCCAACAGACTGACTGGATCGTGACATGAAAATTAATCTCAATCAGCATATTGAAAGTATGTGCCGTGCATGTGAAGTGACTTCGATAGAATTAGAGAAAAGGAAACGCTAAAAAATTGAGTGGACAAGTGATCCTCAAGTAAATGACTTGCAGAAGGAAGGGTTAAGCTCTGCTCGGCCTGGAGAATCTCATCTTAGGAGAAAGGGAGGAAGAGGCGTACGAATACACCGATAAGAAAGCAAACTATAGGGTGGAGAAGTGACTAATCCCAAAGTGTCTGACAAACAGTTTTTTTCCCTTTTTAAAAAACCCTTCTAATGAGCCTCTCACTGAGTGTCTTCTACTGATGAAAAGTCTTTCTGTAATTATTGCTCTCCACTGGAACTGGGTGCAGAGCAAATGGAAAGGTTTTAAGCAGCACATGCTCAAGGCAAAGAGCTGAAAATATATTTTACAAGAGTAGCAAGCCAGTTTTTCCACCACATTTTTATTTGCCCCTGGCTCTCCTTTTCTCCAGGCAGCAAAGCCAGACCCGCACATTTCCCTTGAGTCTTCCCCATGACATTATTAATAATAAAAATGTCTTTTCCACTGGATGGCTTCTACAGTATCTGCCATCCTTCTCTTTCCACTACTGCAGCAACGGCGATTGCACTTCCTTTAGGTGAAAGCTGTCCTCACAATATCTGCTTTTCTATCATACTAGTAATTGAACAGCAATCTGTCACTCACTCCAAAGGAGATAGAAAAAGCGGCGAATGACATGTCGTGTCATTTTAGGCCAGCAAATGTAAATGACTTTGAGCCACATCAAAAGACAAAAGAGAACATCTGTTTCTTTTCCCCGGCATGGCAGTCAGTTGGAAAAACAGGAGTTTGAGAATTACAGTAACACTGTAGAAACAAAATAAGCACATCGGACACTAAAATACCTACTTCTGGCCATATATTTTCCTTTCCCTTGCCAAGCTGACTACTGCCTGACAGGTGCTTGCTCTCTCCTCTCGGCCTTTTTCTTTGAGATCAGCAAGAAAATTCCCCCGCCCAAATGATATATACCCACATTTATATTTGGTAGAAAACAAGCTAAACAGTGATCAATCAGCACACTCAGCAAGCTGGCAGAGCAAGCAGCACTTCTAACTCAACTAGAAAACCGGATACTCTGCGAGTGCCTGCCCACTTTATGTTAAGGAGAGGTATTTAGCATGCGCAGCGATATGCCAGCTGCAGTAGCAGCCCCAAAACGAAGCAGATGATATGATAAATAATAAGCCGGCAGTCAGATGGGAGAGGGCTGGGACAAGATCCCTGTGAAAGTCCAGAGGACAAACTCTCGGCAGCAGCACCAGAGCAGGTTTTACTATTCTTCCCATTTTCTCTGTGAGACCCTGGAGGCATGTGGCTTTTTACATCTTTCACTGTTCTTGCGACAAACATGGCAAGTCAAAAATATTAATAGCCTGCTGGCCTCTTGGCTCTTCCTATTTCAGAGATGAATAAGTGCCAGGTTTGCTCATACACCTACTCCTCTTCAGCAGTACCTTTCTTCACAAGCAGTCAGTGACGTACTTAGAGCTGGGGCTAAAGTCAGTGTCTCAAAAACTGGTGCAAAAAAGACGTTTTCCAGAAGAAAACAGAACTGCAGATAATGTATTTTTAGTTAAAGGAAGAAATTCTGCATAACCCAGTACAAACCAGTCTACTTCTACTCCTCCAACATAGATGTTATTAATAAAATTGCTTTCCTTACTGAGAAAGCTGTACTTATATCATCCATAGTGTGTCAACAGTCACAGTAAGGTTCCTTCAAACAACCTCCTCCTTTGTGGAGTAGAAATAAAACAGGCAGAGGGTCAACACCTCAGGCTCACATCTTGTTTGCCACTCTCACATATTGGTGCACGTTTCACATCCCCGAGCACCAGGTTTGACCCTGTTACATCCCCGAATGGTTCTTGCCATGCAAGTCTGGGTGCATGCTCTGGTTCTCCGGGTGGCCAACGACCATGGACCTCTCCTGCGGTCTGGCCTGTGAATCTCTCTTCAAGCTGCACCACGCTTCTATGACAAATGCAAATACAAACCAAGATCTGGCAAATAAAGGATGCCAGTTTTGAATTATCTTTTTTACAGCACAAAAATATTGCCACGGTAATCATACTAATGATATGAAGGTCCTTCTAGGATAACAGGGAGACTAATTAATGAGAAAATTAAAAATATAGGCCTTGATCTTACAGCTGCTACATTCTGCACACATGAGTAGATACGCTGACTCCAGTGAAACTCCTAAAGTGCAAGAAGAAAGCACGGATATATCCATATATACACTCAAGATCATACAGCCTGCAACCATTTTCAGACTATTCCAGTGACAAAATGATATCAGACATAAAACAAGAAGCACATACACACAAAGGCCATTATTGTAGAACTACAAACGCATTAAAATGAATCATTAGGGTGGTGGCCTGAGGTTACTGAACGTTTTCAGTTTGCATTTTAATTTCTTTTAATTAAATTATGATTTAGGTCAGTTTTAATTACTACTTGTCTATAACCCCTTTGGGGTAAATTTTAAGAAGGGTTAGTAAAGAGTTATCTGCAGTAAGTGTTTAATGGAGTTATGAGACTTCTTCCCTCTGCGCTGCTTCAACAATTTACCTCACTGCAGACGCAGACCTGAACGCGCTGCTGTCAATGCACCCAGCCTAGTGAAGCTGTCAGCGTAATAAATAACAGGTTTTCATTTTCATGCAGCATTTTGTCAAGAATTGTCAAGGAGTGTGGGAAAAGAATGAGAAAATTGTAGCTTGTGGGGATTATCTCAGAGGTTAAAAATAATGCTATTGTATTTCACCTATTTAACATCCTGAGAAATATAGGAGCCTAATCTAAAGCCCACTGAAGTCACTAGGCGTGTTCCCCTTGCCTCACTCCTCCGTGGATCACAAGACACGTAACTTGGCCTCATTATACCTTTCCTGGCTAGGGAAGAACTAGGGAACAACAGCTACAGCATCAAATTAGGTGCTTAGAAGACACGAGCACTCAGATTTGTCCCAACTCGCTTCATACATAACACTGCTGGGAACGCTGTGCTAGGCTGGTTTTTCACTGGGTGCAATTCTTCTGTTTGACATACAGCATGACTCAGATTTTGCAATACAGGTGCCTGGCAAGAGACATCTAAAATTTCATTGCCAAAGATGCTGATCATCGCTATTTCTGACAATCTGCAACTGTGACTGTTCAAAACAAATGAAAGCAGACATCTCCTGGAAGCTCGAGCTGTCCAACATAACCAGAATAAGGACATCGTACCCTAGACGTCATACACAGCCCGTACAGAGGACAAAGATACAACTGGCATTTGATGCAAACAGTACACACGCCGAGCTGCACAAGTATTATTGCTGTTATCATGGTCTACAAAAGTGGGCAGAAATCGCTCATCTGAGTTGATGCATGTTGAAAAGCAGGCAGAGGCAGAGCTCAGAGCAGAATGGAGGAGCCCTGACTCCTAGCCCTACACGCAGTCCTATCTAAGAGACAGAGAAAGAAAGGGACCCCATACGTGAAGGTGCACAACATGATCACAAACTTTATTGTTACTGTGTCAATTTACCATTCGTTCATACTTTCCCGGTGTGCCTAAGAGACTGGGTAACCGCACGCCGTTAAGGACTGTGGCACAGCTTCTTTTCCAAGCCACAGTCAAAATAAAACATGAGACCTATTTCAATTTTTTTGCATACAGGCCACGAAATCGTGTGGTGTGGCAATGCAACAAAGTGAAGAAATGGACAGGGAAGCCACACAGGAGATCACGCTTGTTAAAAACAGCATAAAACACGAACCAAAACATGCACTATTTTGTTTCAATATTTCAGAATTAAGGGACTAGCCCTGTCTTCTGCACTGGACCTGAACAATCGTGATGGTTTACTGTTATTCACATCATGGTTAGAAATGAGAAATGAATTCCTTCCTTGACAGATGAGTCCCCTGCAGGTACGCTGGTTCGTCACTGTGTATAATTCTCCTCTGACAACATTGCATTAGTCACTTTAGTAACTTACTATTTTGCACCTTAGCTCATCTCAGGAGAAAGAAAATCCACTCTGAAGCATTTAGTGTGAAAACAGGAACTGCAACTGTTTGCCTGGTACAGTTTACACACGTGTATATTCAGCTGCTAAAAGAAACCCAAATGGGTAAATAGTCAACACAACAGGACTGCATGTCATCAAAATGAGCTGCGTTTTCAAAGTTGTCTTGTGTAGCCACTGCACTACAATTTAATGAAACAGTAGAAGCCACTTCAGCAACGAAAAGAATCTTCTAGGAAGGGTTTGCTCGGAGAGCAAATACAAATAAAAATACAGATAACGTCCTGTTTTTCCCCTGGCTAAGTGGAAGGTGATCACCTGATATTCTGAGAGCTGTAATCAGTCGAGACAGATGGTGGACTTCAAAACAGAAGTGAAAAAAGAAGCTATCAACCAAAGTGGATAGGGGTTAATAGCATCACTTCAAATATAACCAATCTGCATTAAGGTGAAACATTTCACAGACATGTTTGATACACACACTTCCCAGGGAATTTCTTCTGTAGCACTTTATCTTAATTTAAAATTGTATTTAAGGATTCGGTTTGGTGGCAAGAAGAATACAGTAACTTCTAAGCTATCTTAATAAGAAGTAGCACTTTTAAGGCTGAATAAGAGAGTGTGTGTTTTTGAAGTATAATTATGTGTCTAGATGTTAATTTTTAGTAGATTATGAGTGGAGCAGAAATTTACTGAAGAATATTACTGCCCTGTGGGATGCAAAGAAGAAACGTAGCTACAATTTCTCAAATGATAAAAGAATTGCTTGCTATAAACCGAGGAACATTTTAAAACTAATCAGAAGTCGAATCTAGTTAATATTAATCCATACCTTAAGGAGAGAGACAATCAGGCCTGCATAGTATTAGAAGGCCCTTAGAAAAGACGCTTCAAACATCCCTGGGTAATGGTAACACACAGCAGCTGTTGTACGCACCCACCCAGCCCCAGGGAGGATTAAGCCCACCTCGGAGGAAAGCAGCACAAGCCAAGCACTGTTGACTTTTGTGGGTGCATACACTATATCCTTCTCTACAAAGCCAGGGAGTGAGCAGCAAAGCTGCAAAATTTGCGATATATAAAGGAGAACCAGGAAGGGGAAGCCTTATGTTTATCTCGCAATTAAAGGACTAAACTGTAAAATGAGTTTTATTTTCTAGCCCCAAGACTATGCAGTTCTTGGCATTGGACAAAAACATTTTGGGAGAAGGAATGAGGAGCCAGGGCATCTTCCTCTCGGTGAGCATCCTACCTAATGGCCATGATCAGCTGAACCAATGAGTTGTCAAGATAAGATGTGACCCCATTTCACCCTATTTCTACTGTGTACTCCAATCACTAGACTGCCATCTCTCATGCACAGAGCGTCCACCGAGCGAGGCAGAAGCCTGCTGGTGAGCCTCGGACTCCTGACGCTGCTGAGCAACATTTCAGACATTTGATGTTGCCCTTGAAAGCCAAGGGGTCGACAGTGTGATGACCCCATCAGGCAAAGGAACCAGCTCTACCAACTCTCTTAAAGGTGATTTGTGTTCATTTTGACCTTCCTGGCTTGGTTTATCCATCAAACTGTTCTCCTTTCCACCAAGTGAACAGAAAGCAGACAAAGTTCATCCCGGACGAGCAATTCCAACAGACCAGCTCCTCGCACATACACTGAACCTCAGCTAAGGTGATCGCGTGAGACCAACAACCTCTCAATCTATCAGGATGAATCTGGTCATTCACTTTGGGAGAAGCTTATGAGAAAAGCTGGAGCAAGACAACTTGCAGAACTCCAGTTCTGTCTTCACATCCCTTGAGGGAGGGCAAGGAGGATCCTACGGGCAAGGACCTTAGGAGGCACAGAAGCAGCTTTTGCTGCATGGATTGATTATCTTTCTCCTGGAGAAGGAGAAAGATCAGGCAATTTGTGCTGCTGTTATTAGATGTATTAGTCGTCTTTGATACAATATTGATCACCTGCAGACCATGGTGGGAATGGATGGGGCAGCTCTTGGGCAGGCTCCGTTTTATATCTGAGAAATCGTGTAAGGAAGGAAAGGGTGAACAGTTTTGCTTCTCCCAGTATCAAGAAAATCTATTGCACACACCTCGCCATTCAGTAGATATAGGAGGACATTTGGGGAGGTAGCTAAGAAAAATAAGGAACATTTTAAATTTTTGTTTTGTTAGACTTTTGTAAAAATTGTTTGCTTTTGCTTGGTGACAATCAGTAGGATGAGAACAGGTGACCTGTGGCATTTGTGCTAACTCATGGCTGCTGTGCTGTGACAAGTACTGCCATTTTGTCTATGTAATTACTTTAGGATTGTGTTATGAAGCTAGTGAAGTAAGACATGCTAAGTTTTGTTTAGAGCCAAACATATTTTTCTCACCTGAGACTTTACAATCACTCAGTCACTGAGTGTACCTGACCAAGGGGAAAGGAAAAATTATCACTGGCTGATTTTACTCTCCCAGGACCCGGGAAAAAGAAAGAAAAAGAAAAAAAAAAAAAAAAAAAGAGAGAAAATGACACTGTATGTTTGCACGTGTCAAACCTGAAATACTGCAGGGAACCTGGGAGTAAAGAATGTTTCTCCATGTATCCAGTCTATTCATTTCCCCAGCCAATAACCTGCGCTACAGTGAAAAACTACGGAATACAACCATTGACAGGAGAATCTGCTATGCAGTTCACGCTTGCTTTTCTCTATCAACGGTCTGAAGGCAGAGAACAATATATCTAATAGCATAATAACAGACACCATTAATACTTTAGAGGTTCAGTATAAAATTGCTTTCATTAGCATGTCAAGTGTTTATTTTAGCTTACTGCAAAACAAGCTCCTTACATACAGCCACTTATTCGACTTTCCTTGATTGCAGAGAGGGTAATAATGAAGGAGCCCACTTTCCGTGATCTTCTGTGGGATTTTTACATGCACTGAAAAGATATTGCTCCATTACCTCTAGCCAATGAACCAGCTTGGTGTGCTGGAGAAAAATATTACAGCAGAAATATTACTGAACTCAGTGGAATAGTTTTTACAGACTGTCACAAGGGCATGCATGAGGCTGTTAAAATAGCGAGTTATATTCCCATCTTCAGTCTAAAAGGACACTGACAACTAAGCAGAGGGAAAAATATTTGTTTCTTCCTGGGCCTCAGTGTATATTTGTTCAACATTTTATATCTGGTCATGTTACCAAGGGGAAAGTATTATCTTATGTTAAATATAAGTATCTTTGGACTTGCATTTTATTGCTAAAAGCTAGGGGTTGTGGGGTTTTTTTTGTTTGCTGTTTTCTTGGGTTTGTTTGCTTTTTTTAAATTTGGGGTACCTAAAGCATGTGAACAATCCCAAAGTTAAAACACGCTGAACACAAAGCACTTCAGTTTTACCATGAGGAAAATTCAACAAAGTTGACCTCAGGCAGTGTCTGGCTTTATTGTGTTTTATTTGAGACTGTTTATATGCATTACCTACTCAGAAGTTCTTTTAAAAAAGAAAAAAAAAAAAAAAAAGAAAAAAGAAAAAGGCATTTTTTTGGAAGTGAAGACAAACTGCTACCTAAATAAAATTACTCAGACATGTAGTTCTGGTTCATGTCACATATTCACAGCTTTCATAATCTTCAAGGCTCCCCATTAAAAGGTCTTTTAATTAGTCAAAACCAACAGCTAATAATTAGAACAGTAGAAACTAAATCCTATTCTCAGACAAATGTGTGCAAATCCCATTTACTGAAATGGAAATGGCTCACAGGTGTGTTACATTAGACTCTAGCCACTCGGCAACTTTATAGGAATTCAGTGTCTGGAGCCTAACGGCTTGACTCCTCTTCAAAACAGAGGCACAGGTAATGCCAGAAATCTGATCCAGGTTTCTTCCCCAGCCCCCCTCAGCAAACACTTTAATTACCTTTTTTTCCCCATCACAACCACCCTCAATTCTCAATGTAGACTTTCAGTCCTAAACATTACAGGCCTGATTCCTGCCTAAGGAGAAGAGGACTCCGTCACCAGCTAGATTAAATTCTGCAGCAGTGATTATGTGTTACAGGCCTCAATTCTGCATCAGCAAAAACTACCGTACGGCATCAAATTCAAGGAGTTCAGGCATTTTACAGCTCGAGGGTAATGCAATCATTCTATTGCCGTGCTATTTACTTCACCCTTCCAATGCATTTGTCTGTGCTCCACAAAGTGAACTGTAGGTCACCAGGAAGCACTGACAGGCATAGTAAACTAGGAAACAGTACCTAGTAAGCCACAGAAATAGTGGAACATCATCAGTTCTTTTTCCAATGGAAGGAATACCTTACAGTTTTGCAACACTTCCCCCCCCCCCTTTTTTTGACACTGATACAAGGAAAGCTTTTAGCCACACTCTAAATGAAAATACATCGTAAAAACTATCATTGTTTCACCTATTTAGGAATATGGAAAATGACATCACAATCCCACATGCCATTTAGCCTGCGTACAAACTGACATGTGGTTTGTCCTCACTGAATTCTCTAATCCAGACATAAAATTGGTATTTTAATTTCAGCTGGGTTTAGTACAGCATGAAAGGAAAGAAGACCAGTCGGGATGAGATTTCTTGGGTCCCCCCACACCTTCCAGGCGATGACAGCTATTGCTTTAAGTACTTGCCATTAACAACCAGTCACAATGTTAGTGACAGGATGTTACTAGCAGTTACTTAAAGTGATAGATGTTAGCGTTTCTCTGCTCTTTATGACTCACACTATACCCCAGTCATATTTTAGGAGCTGAATGCACAGCGCTGGGTCAAAACGATGAAGATCGTGGAGCCACTGGGCGAGGTGCAGAATGAGACGTGCCGAATGAGATGTGCCATTTGAGGAACATTAGGTCAAAGAGAATCCATGATAAGGAACTGTCATGGATTAAAGATTAAGGTTCATCCTTTTAACTACTTCACGTAAGGGGAATTTTCCAGCATTGGGGCATTTTGCTCTTCCACACATAGGAGAGCAACGTGAAACTCTGCACTCTGAAAATAAGCCTTTGATGTTAACATCTTTTAATAACTCTCCCAATAAGATACGGATTAGAAAAGATACTTTGATCCGATTTTAGAACAACATATACCATATTTACGTCTGTACACATGGACAAGCTGCCCTGTGAAGACTCATGTGGAGGAAAGTACTCTTACAGGAACAACACTACCGGCATAATGTTAAGCACCTGTGACTTCTGCCCACAGATAGATGTAATACACTGCATAAGGTCTAGAGCCATAAACACCGTAACTGGAGTGGGAAGAGATACAGCAAAATTTTCTTGTAGAAAAGGAAAGCAAGAATTTTATTGCTCCGTGTTTTGCAGCAGGTAGCTGATTTACCTGACCAACTTAACCAACCAGACTATGACCCAAGCCCTGCACGACATGCATTACATTTTGTATTATTAATTACATAAAGTCAGAACAGGTTAGACATAAAACAGCAACAATTTCTCATTTTATATCAGCAATAATTAGTAGCCCATCACATAAAAATAGCATTTGTAATTCTGAATCTATCTTGAGACAAAATATACTTCAGAAGAATTACAATCTCATGATCTAGGCCAAAAGGAACTTTCCAAGTGTGTGCAAACAACATTCTTAAATGAAAGCTTTCCAGTTCTTTCCAAAGAATTCAGAGTAAACCTTTCTCCCCAAAATGCAAAATTGATTAATAGCTCTGAAAAGCTGTCAGACCACCTACCTTCAGCATCATCTTGCAGATCCTCAGGCTGTTCTGCTTTGCTCTTTGTGGGAGATGGAGGCTGGCCTTTTTGTTCCAATCCTTTAAACATTAAAAAAAAAAAAAATTACATACATTATGTTGAAATTGTTTTATTGTATCCAATATTACTATGCGTGACACCACAACTGTGAGCACCTTTTATCTCAGCACTCCATTCAGTGCCCGATGCCTATCTTTCTATCATTAAAATTAATTACTGCGTCATCTGTTATAAAAGTCATAATAGGCATCTTTCAGCGTGGACTGGACTTTCCCTAACTTTCACATGACAGCAGTGAAGAACGCTCATACTAAAATAACCTGCTTTCTCACAAGCTCTTAATCTCTTCAGAAATAAAAAAAAAAAAAAAATGATGTTTTAATTTGTAGTTTTTAACAAAATATTAACTGTATTATGGAACTGTGGAGAAATAATCTGAATGAAATGATTTTTCCCTCTCAGCTCAATTCTCCATTCAATGTTATAACACAGTAACAAATGAATATTGACTGAAATTAGTAATGAAATGAAAGGTAGGGAAGCAAGTTTGATAGTGAAGTAAAGTTAAGAAGATGAAAGCTTTATGAGATAGAAATGTTCTCATTGAAAAAATCCATTCCAACTTTTTACCCAGGAAGCAACAAGAAGATGGAGGAAAAGGAAAACCTCCTAAGTAAAAACAGTAACTGAGGGCAGTGAAGTTTAAGATCTCCCCTATTTGTAGGGACTGAAGTTCACAGTGTCTAATATCAGTTGGTTAAACTTTAAAAATGATGAACTTTTTCTACAACATTTTCAAGATATCCTGTCACCTTAACATAAAGGATGAAATTACTGTTTGTTTGCTAAAATAGACCTCAAGGCACAAACTGGTAGCACATAAAACCTGTTAGTACAAAAGGGAGACCAAGCTGGAAATTAATCATAAAAAGTATTTGTAAATTAAGACATTTAATGAAAGCAGGTTCACTAATTCAAACATTCTTCAAACATTGTTGCTTAACCACGAAAGCAGAGAATGGCAGACAATTAAAACTCAATTCATTGTGCCTATTGAATCTATTCAACCGTGATGGGAAAATGACTTTCTATCATTTGACTTTCTGTCAAGCCTCCAGATTCCCTGTGGCCAGCTAAGGGCTTGGGTGAAGGAGAACCCTAAAGAAAACACACTTTTGTGCATGCTGGAAAGAAACCTTGACCACTTGTAAGCAGAAAATTTAGGAAGACATATGACCTTGCTTGATTTACCCCTATTACCATGCTGTGAGAAAATAAGAATCATGGTATTACCTCAAACTGATTAGCTAATTAGCAACTGAGAAAAAAGCTATCTACATGTATATGATAAATTGCTTAAGTATTCTGAAAACACCCGTCTCTTCTGCTGTCATACATACCCCACGCAATCATCTACTCTGTATGTCGCTGGATTTTTAAACAGCTCTCGGCAATCAGATGCCCAGTTCTCATAAAGGACTTGGCTCTGCTAAGAGCTGTAGATACTATCCTTTTATTTCCTAGCCTTCCACAACTACATATAGCTAGAACTACAATGCTAAAAGTTTCCAAACAGGAGGTATGAAAGAAGTAAGCGAGGATGTGGAAAAGGAACTTGCAGGGTCAAGGCAAAGAGTGTTTGTTCAAGAGACAAAAAGGGAGTGAATCGTTACGGGCTTTGCATGGAGCCCAGGAAACTCAGAAACGTTCTCTGTCCGCCTGCCTGGAAAACTGGTTATTCTACTGCACTTACATCCAAAAAGAAGATCCACAGATTGTGAAGCTGGCACGAATTTATGTAAAGCAACAGCTCAAAATGTCAACAAAAATTCCAAAATGGAGATCTGTATTTGAGTAATTAAATTCCATCTCACTTGCTTAATTTTAAGGAATGAGCATTACCCAAAAAAGCCAAACTGAATATTGTTCTTAAAAATTTCTTCTAGAATGGAATTTCCGTTTCATTCTGGAACTCCATATAGTTCAGAACATGAAGGGCCCTTAGTGATCAGTAAATAAAGCGAGTTACTGCGAAGCAGAACACGCTTTGAGGTTTGGCTTGGTATCAGGAGGTAGACCTTCCCTGGCAGCACTTAACATAGGACATGTCATGTGTCATGGCATCATATTTGCTCATCTGAATTTGAAATTCAAATACAATACTTTGAGGAAAACCAGAGTTTTCGAGCACTAAGATGAATTTACTTCTGGAGCGGTGAGAATGTAGGAGTAACCACAAGAAATACCGTGGGGAAAAATAAAGACAAAACCTGCCAAATAAAGACACACTTCGTCAACCCTTTAAAAGGGTTATTCAGGAGCAATGGTGATAGAGTTCAACACAAACTTCAATACAAAAGAGAGATCCTGAAAATAACCAGGCTTTTAAAGATTGATTCCTGCCAACACTCTCCCATTCTTTTAAAAAATAGCTTGAATATTTATAGTGGACCGTATTGACGTATGGCTTCTTTGGTTTTAATGCCACTCTGAACTACCTGCTACGTTCCCTTTTTTGGTTGACAAGGATTCACATCAGGGAATCAAATCAATAGGAGTGTTTCAATCAACAGTCACCCCTCTAGTGATGAATTTTATCATCTAACCAATCTGTGACACTTCCTCCAGTCCCACAAGTCAAATGCCAATCAAGTTTAAATGCAAATGTCCAGCCAGGTCTTTCAGGAGTATCTGAATACATTAGATAATATAACCAACATCTTAATTGACAGCACAAAGACGGAGAAGGAGGAGGCTTACATTCAGAGAAGTCAGAACTGTTACTATCTCAAAAGAAATGATCTTTTTGCACTCTATAAAGAACCTTAAAATGCTCACAAAAGGATGTAGAGGCACTGTCCCAGGAGAACAAGATTTCAATCACAATTTCACTGCTTTTTAGCAGATTTCCCTCATTCCAGAGACAGAAAAGGATTTGTGCAGGCTTCAAAATAATGCCTTTTTATTACGGTCAAAATACAACTCTTAACCCTTTCTGCTCTCCAACAGTATGTATGTCTTTCAGAACAGTTAGCCAAATATTACAGACTTTTTGCCTGCAAATTTCTGTTTAGAAACAGCACACCTAGACAGATGTCTGAACTGATCGTATTAAAAGCTTTTCTAATCGTGATCATCAGTGCAAAAAGGTTTCTGAGCTCTAACACTGGGAGAAATGATTCTTCTTTATAGGCTAATTCAGAGGGTCAACAAGCCACTTAAATCTCACAGTGTGTCTCCAAGTAAGCTATTCCCAAAATCCCTCACACCTTCCAAATCTCCCTGGTTACAAGTGATTGCTATTTTCATCTCAGAAAAAAAGAGGAAGTCTCCCTCCAAAAAAAAGTGTCCAAGTATAAGACTGTGCACACAGTGGAACGTACAAAGAAATTCTATATTTATACAGCATTGTTTATAATAGGGCTTCCCCTGTTAGTGTGAATGAGATCCTTGGTCCTGTCATCCTAGCTGGCTGTGGCTTCTGAGTAATGAACAGGTGGTTAACTAGGATGCTCAGGATAGAAATGGGATTATAGAATCATAGAATGTCCTGCGTTGGAAGGGACCCACAAGGATCATCGAGTCCAACTCCTGTCCCTGCATAGGACTACCCCAAAAATCACACCATATGTCTGAGGGCGTTGTTCAAATGCTTCTTAAATGTTGCCAGGCTTGGCACCATGACTACCTCCCCGGGGAGCCTGTTCCAGTGCTCCACCACCCTCTGGGTGAAGAACCTGTTCCTAATGTCCAACCTAAACCTCCCCGGCATATCTTCCTGCTCTTCCCTCAGGTTCTATCATTAGTTGCCAGGGAGAAGAGATCAGCCCCTGCCCCTCCTCTTCCCCTTGTGAGGAAGCTGTAGGCTGCGATGAGGTCTCCCCTTCAGTCTCCTCTTCTCCAGGCTGAACAGACCGAGTGACTTCAGCCGCTCCTCATACAGCTTCCCCTCTAAACCCCCCACCATCTTTGTGGCTCTCCTCTGGGCACTCTCTAGTAGCTTCGTATCCTTTTTGTACTGTGGCGCCCAAAACCGCACACAGTACTCAAGATGAGGCCGCACCAGTGCAGAGTGGAGTGGGACAATCACCTCCTCGACTGGCTGGTGATACAGTGCTTCATGCACCCCAGGACACGGTTGGCCCTCCTGGCTGCCACGGCACACTGTTGGCTCATGTTCAACTTGCCGTCGACCAGAACCCCCAGATCCCTCTCTGCGGGGCTGCTCTCCAGCCTCTCATTCCCCAGTCTGTATGGACATCCAGGGTCGCCCTGTCCCAGGTGCAAAATCCAGCACTTGCCCTTGTTAAACTTCATATGGTTGCCGATTGCCCAGCTCTCTGATTTGTCTAGATCTCTCTGCAGGGCAGAGATAACCAGCAAGGCATTTATTACGAACAACCATTAGATGGGAAATGAAAGACAGTAGGGTGGCAACATTCATACAGGCGAGGTCAAAAGTTTTTGGTACCTCGTGGAAAGTGAAGCTGAACAGGCTGAGGGAGAATACAGATTCAGAACTGAAACTCTTTTCTGTTGTTTTTGTTGTTGGGGTTTTTGTTTGTTTGGTTTGGTTTGGTTTTTTTGGGGTTTTTTTGGGGTTTTTTTTGAATGGTAAGAGAATTAACATGTCAGTGCATAATAATGTGATACTATTGTGTAGGAATCTGGACAGTGCTTCTCATAATAGCACATGCTTCTATAATTTCCACATGCAATCACTACAATTGCGCACACAATTATGGCAGTATTAGGGCTTATTTTGCATGCTTCTGTGCATGGATATGTGAATCTACGGGTATAAAAGCAAAGTCATTCAGAAGTTAAAGTTTAGAATAATCTTCCCTTAATGGAGCTTAAAACATTAAGCATCATGACTCTGCAGTATTAAATTACTGAAGTTAAAGGTAGACAAGACTATTAGGTCATCTGGTCCTTCTCTTTGCTTACGTAGGAAATCATTCATAAAGGAAAGCTGAGATGTAGAACCGCACAGGGCTGTACCTGCTATTACTATATCTGCCCTTTTGACTCAAGCCATTCTAACAGCAAACTGTATGACATACGATAACATCAAAGCGCTTTGAATTAAATGGTGCCGTTAAGTCGGCAACTGCTACAAGATACAGAATCCAGAATAACAAATTGATGGGTTAAAATCCTGTGAGTTAAATGCCATTAGAAGAGTGGTCTTGAGTGTGTATATTTAATAAGATGAGGTTTTTTTTATTTTTAAATGTTTTTCTTATTCTAGTGTATCCAATATATGCAATGACGTTATGTGATTAACTCGCTAAAATGATCATTTATGCTTGTTGATTTTATAGTATTAATGTAGATATTAATGGAGATTATCTGGCAGATGTAATTAAGATATTCTCTTATTTATTTTGAAGAGAAATCATAGAAAGAAAGGCCTTTCTGCATGTAATGAGATATTTGCACTTCAGGGTGGTAGAAACACAAGACAGATTACTTTCATAATGTATCCATCACTCAATAATACACACATTTGGTCATTTGTTATTCCTTACTCCCGGCTAATTCTCTAGCTGTTCCCAAGGCCTAACCTGGTGTGCAGTGAAGTCAATGGACATATTCCCATAGACTTCAGCTGACGCCAAACCAGGATCAGTTTTTTTTCCTCTAATTCTTGCCACCAGGTTTAAATTAGGACCAACTCTGTAACCTCCACCTCATTCAACTACATTCTTCAAACGGAAATTGGTACAGACACAATGAATCTACATCTCATTTGTGTCCCTGTACTTCTCTGTCTTTTTCTATTGGTTTGGTATTGGCCCCCAGAAACACTTAGCCAATAGGAAGTTGGAGGCACAGGAATTTAGGTGAAATTTAGAATATTTGAATCTCTGCCAAAGGTCCTACACGTGTGTAGTCTGTAACGTGATCTCCAGGAATCCAACATTTTGTTTTTCCTTAAGCACAGGAATTGGAGAAATAATCCTAAAGCAGACTGGATATGGACAGCTCCAAAAAACAGGGTCATCAATACTGGTGCCAACTGCTGACTCCATCTGCTGGAGTCATGACCCATGAAGTCAAGTAGAATGAAGAATGATTATTCAATTAATATCTTGAAGTGGTGACTAGAAGTTGCTACTCTATTTTCCCCTTAGAACAGTTAAAAGTAGATATCCTTCAAACTGATAAAAAGCTGAGTGTAAAAATGAAAGCTCCCCTCAATGCAGAAATTATGGATGTATTTATAGTTCCCACAAACACATCCTACAATCGTTAAAAAGTCCATACACAAATAGGTCAAAAGGGCGTAACTTTTGTACATCTGCCCCACTACTGGAGCAGATATACAAAAGATACTTCTCTTCAGCCATGTAGATATTGATTGCTGACAATCAATGCACTGATTCCCAAAACATCTCCAGGTGATGAAGAAATAACCAAGTACGTGCTGTTGAAGCTCATAGCACCCTACAGGCAAACCTGATCTCATCTATCTCATATGCACAAAGAAACAGGCAAGTAGGGAAATACCTTCCTCAAATGACTTAATTCAGTGATAATTTCTCAGAGCAGCTATGTAGCTTCACCCAAATTAATGAAGCTGTGAAGGATACAAGGCAAGAAAGACGAGACCAGCTATTAGGTGGAAAGGCACTTCCTTTTAATTCTAATTTAAAATGCTTTTAAAAAAAGTAATTTGCATAATCTCCATAAAAGCAACAAGAGAAAAAATGCAAAATAATTGGGCTTATAAAAGTATACATGCCATGATAACTGTAAAAAATGAAACTGGAAATGTTAGATGAATACTGCAAATTCAACTGCAGGATAATCTTTGGCAAATGTTTGTTGTATAATGACAGTCTTTATTTTTCTACTTTTATGTATGTATGTACAACTATATCAATCACACTAATTGTATTAAAATTTCTAGAAGTTCCTATCCAGTAGTCTTGACATCAAAAAGTAATTATAATTATGTGTAATAAAATCAACAGGCCAGAACAGCCATAAAAGAATGCGCTAATCCATCAGCGGAACACATATCTATCTGTGTATATCCATGTTTTCACATCTATGCGCATACACCATTCTTCAAGAACTTCTAATCTCTAAGCTAATTATCTGGTTGCATAAATCATCATAATCCGTTTGTCTTTAGGACAATCTTGCCAATTTAAGCAGCCAACATACTGCTTCAAAAGCTTTTACCTCTGTTTTCTGGCTGGTATCTCTCTGCCTTTCTCCGTGTGGCTCTCCTCTCTGATGCCCTATCTTTTCGTAAAGAGAAGAACTGGAAGTTTCTGCGCAGTCACTGGGCTATGATGGGATCAGGGTCACAGAGACCTGGGGGACAGTGCACATGCCTGGTGCACTGTCACAGATGGGTACTAGCTGGTTAGGAAGGAGAGGCAGAGAAGAAGAGTAGGGGGAGATACACTGCATGTAAAAGGAGGTCCTTCACTGCACATAAGTCTTTTATGGAACAGAAGATGTCCACTGAGAACCTCTAGGTGAAGGTCAGCAGGGAAAATAACATGGTGTGCTGTGGTGGAAGCCTGTTACAAAACCTGATCGAGAAGATTAAGTGGATAAAGCTCTCTACCAAAAAAAACTAGCAGAAGTCTTCTGACTGGAAGCTTTTGCCCTCATGGGGGATATCTAATCCTCTGTCCTCTCCTTTTCTTGTTCCTCAGGCCTTTCTTTCCTTCATACCTAACCACCATTTCCATTTCGAGTCTATACACATCCAGAAACCCTAAACATTGACACTTGTTTTAAACAGCAAACTAGGAGGACCAGGAAAAAAGTCCTCTGAAATATTGTCCAATCAAGTTCAACGTATTTAAGAGTTTGACGGAGAGTTTTGCTACCATTTTCATTGCAAACAAATCATGGCCAATAATCAGAATTGCAAATGACTCAAGAATTGCTGTATTCACACCTTTTTACAGACAGAGAGACTGCAGAATTTTAGTTATTTCCCATTCATGTTCAAACTAGTTATTAATAAAAAGCAACTGAGTATCACCCAGAGGCTCATAACAGATTATGCCATTAAAAAGATAGTCTCAGCCATTCTTACTGCATACTATTTATTATTAGGGATGGTTTACCCTATGTTATGTTAAAAATTAGAGATGACTGCCATAACATTGGCAAAAAATGAGTGGCACTGCTTATCACAACCAAGGCAAATAGTTTCAAGAATTCTTTCCGTTTGGTTGATGCTTCAGAGAAGTGATATATTTTATCATAAAATACTGTTTACTCACCTGTCTCTTCACACAGCGGAGTCCCTTCTTCATTAGCATCATCTGTCAGAAAAATTGAAAGAAAATGATTAATAAGAATACCAGGAAACATCTAAAATGAACTATTCCATGTTTCAAATTGCCCATATCTTAGTTTGCCTCCTCCCGTTAAACATTTTGCAGTGCGATCTGGAGGTGGATGGGAAAAGAAGGTTTTGATACTAGACTGTTACTACTACCAGATACAGGAAATGCAGGGAATAAAGACAGGGAATAAAATTCTACATAATTTACAGAATTCTGCAAATTATGACTTGTAATAAAATGAAATCACATTCTCTTTTCTAGCAGAGTTTTTGGTTTACTTGTCAAGTTTCAGTTTGCTTTGTTGCCTGGGAACAGCTGGCTATGTTAAGAGGAGAACTAGTTATCCAGAAATCATACCACATGAAGAAGTTACTATAAATTTGCCAGACAGGACTTTGGTTTAAGACCAAACTTGGGCTAGCCAAGAATTAAACACTTGTAATGATTAAGATGATAGATGAAGAAAGCAGATTCCTTTTGCAAAAAGTTGCATTTCGGTAACAAAGGAATTTCTTACAAGTTGTTTTGATGGGAAAAAAAAATTATTAGCCTTAGTTAACACCTAGGTAATTCAATGTTCCAGAGCCTTAATCATCTAATGGAGAGCTCATTGACCACAGAAGTTTATGTCAACTATGTTCCTAATTCATACAGACTCCATTTATACCCTTTTAAATGGATTTGGGCACGTGCAAATTCTGTAGCAAGCCTACAATTTCTGTCTAAAGCTTAACATCTTTCAAACTTGCATATGTGCGTATTATGACCACCGTTTGAACCCAAAGGAGTTTTGCAATATTATGATCAATGGTAATGGAAACTAACGGTAGTATTTAGGTCCTAATTTACAGGGTCAGATCTTTACACTATAAACTCCACTGAGATCCAAATGCTGTGACACGCTATGAGGATTAAGCTCTGCTTTCATCAAGATTTGGAGCCTGAAACTTTATTTTAAGTAGCACGAGAACAGAACAATTGGTTAATAACAGAAGCCTCCACCGGCAATTTTGTTTGCTACAAACATTAAAATCACTAGCGTGAGAATTTTCACAGATGCTTGTGAATCTACAGTAGATGGATCTGTACCCATCCTTCTCCCCCCGTCCATCTCGTTCAGACATGATCTGGAGGGCAGGACTTTCAGAAGCCACTAAATGAGAGCAGGTTATGTTTCTCTTGAGTACGCTTTAGTCTGGCCCAAAGGATCGGAACTGAAGAGTGACTGCGCATTTTACTTCCTTTCTCCTGATTCTGCAAACAATTGTTTTGGAGATCAAAAAGGCACGTGGATCCCTACCATACAAATATAAATTTGTATACAGAAACTTTAAGGAGCTTTGACAAATAATTCTTGAAAAAATGATAAATCTTTTTAAAGGCAATGGGAATTCTGCCACTGACTTCAACAGAGCCAGGATTTTCAACTGGAGTCCTGACGTTTTTAAACAAACCACTCAGAAAACATTTGGTTAACACAGACATTATTAATTATTCAGTTTCCAATAACATGTTCTTTCCATGGAAACATTTATAATGAAGCCAGCGTGATGTTTCAAATTAATCTAAGACTTGATACTAAATCAGCAGAATATAATATCTTAACATACATATATCACCTGGTCTTCTGCGGAAGTTCTTAATTATAGTTCTGTAAGTGACTTGGAATATGAAATTCCCAAAGCAACAGAATAGCTTCTAAGCTGGTGATAATGGACACAGACAAGAAATCTGATGTTATTAAAAGGTAGTAAAGTCATTATGCAATACAATTATGAAGAGGCAAAGACTGCTTTTGTGAACTAATTGTGAATTAAAGGCTGTTTTTCCTGGGAAAAGGAACCTAAGTCTCGCTGAAAGGCAGTGAAGTCCTTACGTAATTTCTGAAAATGGGAGTTGGGCTCCCAACTGCTTGGTGACATGATCTCCAGGTCATTGTAGTGCCTTTGAAAATTCTACCCCAATCTAGATCTGAATCTGAGTTTCACTTTGGCACACAGCACTCCTCAATCACTTCATGTGTCTATAATTCTTACTCTCACACTATTAATGCATCTGGTGGAAGTGCTTCCCTGTCAAATATAAAGCAGTCTCTTTCACTGACCTTGGTGTAGCTGGCTGAAGTGATAAACACCATGTTTAGTTGTCAGAGCTCTATGCCAAAACCGATTATTTGAGACAAAAAACAGTGTTTTGGAAATCTGTATCCAAAATCCATTCACTTTCCCCCCAAAAGAATGATATTACAGACAGTTTCTTGGTTACTAGGTCCTGAAGAAGTAAAAGCACTTAAAAACATTTTTACTGAAGCTCTGCATGCGTAATATAAAGCAAAATCAGTGCCAAGATTACTAAAAATTGGATTTGTAATACATAGGGGTTTTTTGGTTGTTGCTTTTCCCGCCCCCCCCCCCCAATGTTCCCTACACATTTTTTTACCCCATCTAGAGGAAGCCTTCTAGAGGTTTGCTTTGGTTTGAAATACGCACCACAGACAGTCAATCCCAGACCAAACTTGAGTAAAACCACAGAAGAACCCAAGAGCGCATCTTTGACACCAGTAAACATTTCCTTAAAGACATATCATCAATATTTCTCACCCAAACTCCCCTATTTGAAAAGACCAGAGGTGAGGTCCTCTGTAACTCTCACCCTTACTTCAGAGCTGTTGAAAAATAACTAACTAGGAAAACACGCTATAGCGTGTGCATGCACGTACCCACTCTTGGTTACTCTTTTGTCTGGAGACGCGGAACAGCAACCTGTCACATGGCTTCCCCATTAAAGCCCTGGATTTTTGGAAGCTCTACCAAGATGACCTTGCTGGAAAAGGAATGACAGACCTTGCACCCTGGAGTGAGAGGAAAACTGACAGTGACTCCCTGCAAGGGTCAGCTCACCCCCAAGAAAACTTGCATTGGTATTTAGAAGGCTTAGGATACAAAGAAGCCATCTAATCCAAAGTACGTCATACGCTTGAGAGCGCAAAATTTTCTAGCTTATAAGTTGGACTATAGTATATAAAATCAGGGTATTAGATGGGTGATGTATGGGAGAACAGTTTCCAGTCAAGTATAAAATAATTTACAGTTGAAAGTCAACCTACGATTGAAACTCGCCCTCTAACTCTCGTGCTCTCTGGGGTAACTATATCTCTAAAGATCACAGTGCTTTGCATTTGGGAGCAAGTTGCTCACAGCATACGCATTTGTATAAGTCACAGGCTCCCTGGTAGAGTCATGTACCAAGCGATGCCTGTTACTCTTTCATTCCCCTTTCCCTTGTTACCTGCTGAGCTCTGTGAAACAGAATTGCACCATACCTGCTCTAACCAACACTGGAGAAGAAGATGCCTTCTTCTGTCATATACATTTTTTTTTCTTTTGCCTTGCTGGTCAGGTTCTTTCTCTGTCTCACTAGTTGTTGCACACAAGCAAACACAAGCCAGATGGCTAAAACCATCAATCTGTGTTAAGATTTATGTTAGGAACAGAGAGGTGAAAGGCTCTAAATACCGCTGCTAATCCTCAAAGCCATTAAACAGCCTCCTCCTTGTTGCTCACACTTCTATTTGCATTCTTCTTCATGTTAGCATGCAGAGAGTCAATGCTATACAAACACCTTTTATTTTTAACCGTGCATGCATTGAAGAGCTCTTACACAAGAGCCAGCTCCCCGCTGCAGGAGGCTGCTGTTTCATCTGCATTCAGGGCCTGCACTCTGGGCTGCCAGCACTCCCCCAACAGCCCTGCATGCTGCTAGCTCCTCCCTGCCTTCCTCTAACCTTTCCTCGGCTGCCTTGTCTCATCCTTCAGGATTTCTTCTTTTTCTCAGTGCTTTCTGCTCTTTCCTAATTTCCAGACGTTTCCTTATTTCCAGCCAACCCATGTGTCTCAGTCTGCTCCTCCTTGCAAGCGCGGCTCCATGTACTGACCATAACCACGGGAGGGGCTGGGAGGGCACTGTGGGACCAGACCAAACTCCCCTCCGCAGCCTGTATACATATGCACTGGCAAACAGAGCAATGAGATGGGCAGAGCTGTACAGGAGGTTGAAGACCATGTGATTCTACTGATGCAGTATGATCAAAAAAAATCAAAACAAAAAAAACCCCAAACGTAAAACCTTTTAGCATTGACAGCTTCAGCCATCCCATTGAGCTTATTTACTATACAAAACCAGTGGTCCAGCTGAAAAAGTTCCTGCCCTCAAGCATTTGCCTAGCAGGTACTTCATGATTTGCCTGTACAGTTTCCACTGCAATGACAGAGGATGTGCGGCACAACAGTCTCGCAACACTGAGGAAGACGGATCCTATTTTGGGGCAGCCTCTGCCGGCTCAAACGAAAAGCTTCTCGTGTTCAGTCTTGAAGTGGGCAGCAGTGTGGGCCAGGGTACCTGCCTGATGCAAACTGTCTAAACCATGATAATGTCAAGTTTCCAGCAGCTGAAAACACCAAGTGAGTTCTCACTCTCTGTATTTCTCTCCACCACACTTGTCTTTCCAAAGCTTTGTCCCAAAGCTTCACCCACCTATCTATGTCATCATCTTAACCTCCTTAGAGAGCTTTCTAATCATGTCTCTCACATCTATTTTCAATCCTTGGTAATTTAAAAATCACTTTTTGATTGCTTATGACCCTTGCTGCTACCCAGCAGGAGCTTTACAATAGTGTACAGGCTCTGTGTCCATCTCAGCCTAAAAGACTTGACGTTTTTGTAGCACAGTAAACCACACAAGAACACCCTAGGGTTTGATGAAGCCCAAACATACACGAGGCTTGCAATAACCTAGGAGCATTTTGGGTTGTTCCGATCCCTCCAACTCAGTTCTCCACTGGGATAATACAACAGACTGACCAATAGCACAGAAAATGGGAACGTTTTCTTTGAGGAAAAGCAGATTTGGAAATCACTGCCAGATGAGATCAACTAAACCAAGGCCTGACTCTTTTCACATCTACTTGTAAAAAATTATATTTTCCATAAAGCTTTCCATCATCCTCAGTGCTCATAAGAGGAAGAAGAAAAAAAGAAAAGGTAAAACAAAAAGATCCTTAACAAAAAAGCACATTCTTCTGCTTTGGAAGCAGAAATAGGACTTTTAGCTCTGAACATTTGTATCCTTTAATCACGCAATCCTGCATACAGAGCAATAGGCACTATATAAACCTCCACCTGACACTAAGCAAGGTTAATCAAATTTTTTAGTCTGATTATAAAGAAACTTCCACTGATACACTCCGTACATCCTGGCCTTACTGCAGCACTGGTGCAGTTTTTCTTCCCGTGTTGCTTAGTTACACCAGTCCCACAACACTGGAGTCTCACTGAATGTAAAATGTGTTTGTAGCTTTTGAAGCCATATCAAATAGAAATCCTTAGTACCAACCTCCTAAGAAGTTAGGCACCGGGTTTTTTTTGTCACCACATAGATGGCTTCTTTTATGTACCGTATCACTTGATCCGCTGTAAAATACATATACCAGTACGAGCCTCAGCTGCATATAAAGGCTACGTGGTAGCTGCCATTCCCACTGCGGGTGAACTGGACAACGTTGTTCCAGTGCAGGAAATGGTGCTCTCAGCCAGGATCAGATTTGGATTTCTATTTCCCAGGTGCTTCTACCTTACACAAAAGGAATGAGGCACTCCTTGGGAAAACAGACATCATTTTTTTTAAAAAGAACCTATTGCAAAACTTCCTTATTTCCTCCCTGTCCTAAAATATGGAAAACAACTGAGTTTTGTTTACACAAGTGCTAAAGTGGATTTCTCACCCACATGTATGCTAATGTCGTAGTCACACACAAAATGGTATGTTTTGCATGTGTTGACACATTTCTAAATACAAGCTTCTAACAAAATCTCATCAGTAACCTAGGGCAGAGGCAATCAAATGAGACAAACACAAATTTAACTGCATCCTTTGCAATTAGAAACACTCCGGCACATGAAGTGACTCAGTGTCAGTGACCAGAGAGGTTATTTTTGAGCATGACATAAAATGCATTTGGAATGCTTTGCATGGGATGCCACAACATGCAACACAGCAGGAAGAAAAGATCCCCGATCAAAGACGTATTCACGTAAGGTATTATGCAGAAAAAGCTTCTGTTTGTTCACCTTCTGGTGCCAGGCATCTGTGTGCGAAGGACTGAGCGCAGAACAGAACAGCACAGCAATACACTTCCCTCCCCCTACCAGCCTTTCTCCCTGAGGCTAAGGTTACATAGAGACCATGGTGATTAATAGCCACTGTTGGACCGCTCCTCTGTTGGTCAAGCTAATCCCCTTTTTAACTATATTCAAGACCTAGAGGCTCTGTGGCACCTAAAAGCAAGCATTCTTATACTTTAACTATGTGTCAGATGAAAAACTACTTCCTTTTGCTTGTTTTCATCCTGATTCATCATTTCCTGGGACACCTTGCACTTCTTGTGTTACAAGAGATGATAAATAATTGCTCCATATTCACCTTTCTAATTACTGCACTCATCATCTTCCCTGTGCTCTCCCACTCCGCTAACACATGCAGCAGCCTGGTCCTTCCAACTGCATGACCCCCGTGCCTTCAAGGGCATCCTCATCGCCTGCCACTTCACCGTTTCAATGCAGCCCATATCTAGGCATCTCCCAGGAGCTGGAGAGCTTAGGGATTTGGAGTGAGTGGACAAATACGTAGACACAGCCGTTTCCCCTGACTTCTGGATTGACTGCAGCCTCCATCGTCAGTCTCACAGAAGGAGACAAGGAACATGTCTACAAGATGCTGCTGGAGCAAAGAAAAGGAGGCTCCACTTAGCAAAGCAAAAGCTTCTGACAACAGCGCTTTAGTAGCTTATGCTCCCATTGTCTGTCCATACCCTGCTCCAAGCAGTGCCATTGCTGCTATCAGGAACAAGGAGGCAAACAATTTTCCAGACCACACAGCAGACAATATCACAAGCCTCTCTCAAACCATGTACAGCCAGGGCGTCCAAGCCTAAATTTTGAGGTGACCAATACTTGCAACACAGAGACAAAGAGCAATGCTCTGTCGGCGGTCAGCCAGGAAATAATTCAGAAGGGATCATACCGGGAAGTTTTATTACGATTCAAACTGAAGCAAGAAACTGCCCATTAACTTTTTATTAGGTACTGGAAACCCACTGCCATTTTAGAAGGTGCTAGGAACCCTCTCTTGGTCTGCATATCTCTTAAGGTGCTGAAAACAGTATCTGAGCCATCAATTACATACGCGGCCTCCCAAGCACCACGCCTGAGCTGCTGCTTGTTCATCCTGCTGCACTACATTGAGACACTGGCAAAAGGCGCTAAGACAGATAACCCCAGTGAGTGGTAGGACTGGCACTATCATTGCCATGGCAAATGAAGACAAAATGCCATAGAAAAAAACTGTTTCACAGTTTTATGAACACCTTTAGCTTTTAGTTATCTTGAGATTTTATGAGGTAAGTTCTTTCAGACACATTTTGAAACGGACAGATATTTTAAGTATTACGGCTATAGTAAACTTTTGGATTGAGAACAATTTTTACACCATCCTATTTACGTTGGAGCGCGCTTTATCAGGATCTGTAGGTGCTGTGAGAGAGAACTAGAGAAAAGCCAGCATCCTATTCTGGTGCACAGGCTCCTCCAGCTTCCCCGTATGGGCAGTGCTTCCTCTGAAGCCTCCGCTGCTGAGGGACAAGGAACCATCACGGGAGACAGCGGGGATGCACTTCTCCCCAGCTGTTTTGAATGAAGTCCTTCAGCAAGGGGCCTTGCAGAAGCCATCTGAGGATCACATCCTCCAATATAAGGACAGCTCAAAGGGGTGCAGAGAGCATTTCACGCCCATGTGAAACTGTCAGCGTGTCACAGCTTCTCCAACACCACTGCTGCCTTCCACCCACCGAAAAATTCTCACTCGTCTCTGCCTGAACACAAGACTCCCCCCCCAGATTTCCAATCTGGGGGGGAACATTAAGTGTTGGCATGGAGTCCAGAGCAGGCCAGGTGGCTGTGAATGCATAAATACCGAGTGGTACCCTGGTACGCTCTCAACAGCTTGATACACAGCCCTGGAAAGGAAAGGGATGCATGGCCATGCACCATCTCATTGCACATTCACCAAGCAGGATCTCCAAGTGACAAATCAAAAGTTTCGCAAGCCAGAGAAACCAGAGAGTCCCCTGAGTGTCCCAATACAATGGCAGGGATTGCAGCTGCATCAGAGCTGTGGGGTCAGGGAAGCGAGACTCGTTTCATTCCTTCCAGCAAACAGGCCTGGGTTGCAGGTGATCCTGCCCACAACCAGGGCACAGGCCAAAGACTGTGACACCACATCCCAATCTGCTGCTGCTGCTGTGACCGGTCACTCCAGCTCTGTCCCAGCTTCTACTCAGCCCCAGGCATGTTCATGTACCCACAGCAGGTGTCTAGACACAAATTTAGGCTCCATGTCATTGGCAGGGACCCAGCCCATCCACAGTGCCTTGAAAGCTTTGTGAGGGAAAGCAGTGAAGAAAGGGAGATGACAGTCTGACCGCCTCTAGTTTATACCTGTGAAAACACAGGCGGTTATCAGCTGCGAACATGACAACCTGAAAACTCTGCACAGAGATGGGAAAAGTAGCTGCAACCAAAACCTTCAGGATGGCCCTCATTGATCAGGAGGAGAAGGGCAAAGGGATTTCAAACTCCCCCAAAACTTACTCCTTAATGTCCATTTCGGGGGGGCTTCAAGCCCGGACGGCCTTTGCATGCCTGCCTGGACCAGTCAGAAAACCAGAGCCTCCTGACTTACAAGGCAAATCACTACCCAGGTGAAATTCCAGATAAAGGATATCGGGTACTTCCAGTAAACCACTTGGCACCTATCCACACAGTAAAATAAAGCCCATGAAAAATATTTTGTGGAATACATTCAGGTGATGAATTAAAGAAACGAATCGGCTCATGAACACTGCAAATGCAAATAGAGAGGCTAAATTTATCAAACGATTTACCCATTTGATGCAGGATTACTTACTAAGGGCTAACTTATGATTCCTTTGCTCACACTGAGGACCGCTTCAGCCCCAGTGAAGTCTGCCATATTAAGTGGAGAGGGCGATGCTTCTCAATACCAGTACAGAAATTACAATCTCTGCTTAAGAGTTCACTCACGTATTAGTGCAGGGATCGGCCTTTTTAATACAAAGCCCTTCATTCAGCCATTTAGACAGTTTCCAATTTGATTCCAAGCCTGGTAGATCTCTTAACAATGAATTTCCTCTGTAATTGTAATATATCTGCACATTTATGCACAACTAGGATGCTGTGCATCCTCCTAAAGTAACAGGAGGATTAATATAAGACAGTAGCTCTTATCCATATGCTTTAGGTAGGGAGGGACAGTGTTTTCATCAACCAGGATAAAAGCAGAAAATGCACTGAATGTCATAAAATGGAATAGAGGGGAGAGAAAGTTTTTTCAAGATGAAGCAATTTGTCTCTCTTTTTCCTAACACCAACTGATATGGCTCAAAAAAAAATGAACAAGTTCTTCGGCTCAGCATCCTTTCATTAGCTCTGAAAGGACACGGAGTCTAAAAGCTGGCATCTTCCATCTATCAATTGGTCTAATAAAAGTGCAAACCTGTCCTCTCTCTAACAATTTTAGCGATGCTTTAGCGAAGTAATTTTGTTACTCTGTTTAAAGTAGTAAGAATGTAATATAACCTTGAATGCTGCAGCTTCACAGTACATACCCTTTATAACATTATTTTTGTCTAAAGAACATTTTCAGAAAAAATGATTCTCCTCTCCAATCCACCGATAACAGGTGGTAGATTTAGAAATACTTTAAGCCTTACAATTAAGATAAACCTTTCATAATATACAACAGCCACCATGAAAAATAAGCATTTGCCAAAGGTCCTTACAAGATTATCTATCTGACATATTAAGTAGCTAGGCATACACATTACACAGGAGAGAAAAAAAAAAAAAAAAGGTGTCTGCCTCCAGCTGGCAACTGTTTACAAATACTCCTAATTTTACTCCCACAAATAGGATCCTAGAAGTATGTATCACTGTAAGGTAAATGTTGGTAAATCTAACTTTTCAAGGGGGACTGGTTTTATACCATTTCCCGGTCAATCCTACAAATATATATATATTTAGCAATAAAAGTAATGCCTCATATCTAGGCTCCACGTAGAATTCTGTTAGAAGAAACAATGAATTCCAAGAGAAATAAATGGTAGGACTATCAGCTCCTTTCCCGGAAAGCTCACTCATAATACTAGTAGCAATGAATCCACTGATGTAAGAACTGCACATCTGAGCCAGGACTGCAGACAAGGATATTTTATTTGCATGAAAGATATGTAACAAGACATTCTCTTGGATTAAGCAGAGAGAATTTCCCAACACAGCTGAATGAAGGGAGAATGGCTAGGCTATCTCATTCCACTAGGAGATAGGACTCAATTGGTAAAAAGACAAAAAAAATTACTGTTTGTCACACCTAATATGTTAAAACAGTGAGCCATCTTAAGCACAAAAGGTTGATTATTCTACAGAAAGAGTCTTCCACCCTTGCTCTTTTTCTACCAGGACGTACAAAAACTTTTCTGCAAAACCCCAGAGGTTCGACAGAAAACTCTGCGTGGACCAGGACCCTTAACCTCCTAAACTAGGGCTTTTCTGGACAACCACTAGGAAGAGATCCCAAGTCCCCCTTGGAGCACGCTGGCTTTGGCTCAGGTTCTGTACAGGCTACTGATTACTGAGATTGAATCAGAAATGCTGAGACTGTGACAACTGGTCTGTTAGTGAACAGCTTTGCTACACTCCTAAGATATGAAATTACTTAGAAGTCTGCCTCTTACCCCTATATATATAAAGTTTGCAAATGACAAGGCTCTTGGCCGTTGTCTTAATATCAGTACTATTACGCGACTAATTTCTTTGGCATTCCACTCGCAAAATAGGCCTAATGATATGTTCAACTAATGGAACAATTTCCCTATATCTATATTCCACTTACTCTAATGCGCTGAGGTGTAACTCTAGCTTCATTTCATTATCACTTGACTAGCTCAAGCACTTGGATGTCTTTTTGGATTTATTAAAGCACGGGTTTAAAGTAATAACTATTTATGTATATAACTCCATGAATATATTCTTCTTTCTAAGCATTTTTGTCCACGCCTATTAAAGTAGATATATTTCATAATGTTTCTGAATGCGAGACACACTTTTAAAATGTCTCGATGTTTTTTCTCTAAGCTGAAAGTAATATCTCAGTGTTATTCACTCCTGTGAGTGTTCAGATAGTGTCCTATCAATTCAAATTTAGGGCAAGTCTCTCCTTAAAGACTTTCATTTCACTACATTAATAGAGTCACTTAAAACCAAAACAAAACCACCAGAGTTTTGGCCATTCCTTCCACAGTCTAAATATCAGGAATTTATTGCCCAAGGTAAAGACAGTTGCTAATTCCTTGACACAGAGCCATGTTGACCAAGTCCTCTGTGGAAGAAACCAGTCCTGCAGAGAGATGGAATATCCCTACAGCAGGAGAGTCTGCTGATAACTCATCAAAGTCTACTACGTTAAATGCAGATGGCAATTCACAAGAGACCAGAAAAAAGGAACAAACAGCAGACATGATGGTCATCTGGTGACCACCATCCAGACCTTCAGCTGATGTTCTCACCAGTAGGCTATAGACAATTTAGGATGGGGCTCACTTCAGTTAACATCTGTTGAAGTGGTGGTACCTTGTGGAAAAGTGCCAATTCAAGACAGCAAAGAAAGCCTGAGACTGTATAATAATATAATATAATATAATATAATATAATATAATATAATATAATATAATATAATATAATATAATATAATATAATATAATATAATATAATATAATATAATATAATATAATATAATATAATATAATATAATATAATATAATATATTAGGGCACTCCTCCAGGAGAGGGATCCAGATACTGATCATTTCTCCAGGGACACTAATGGAGAGTCATTTGGGTAGCCGTATCTTTCCTGCCTCTCCCTGTCTCCTCACAAGTTGAAGATCTAAGTGACTCCTATAAGGGCATACCAAATGTCCATGGTTATACCAGACATTAAAATCAGATCTCCTGAATCACTGACTACCGACCTAACCACAAGAAATCCTTCACTGAGTCAGGGATAAAGTTTTAGCTGATAAGTTGGTTCCTTTTAAAGCTCCAGCTCACCAACCAGTAGGTGCTCAGGTCCTTCTGGAAACCAGCATCATTAAGGCATATCCAAACCGGTATTCAGAATCACTAGTTACGAGAAAATTGCAGTGGGGAGCCTATGAAAATGGGTCCTACGATCTTTTAGCAATCTATACCAAATTGTGGCTGCTGAGAACTAAAATGTCTTTCTCTGGACAGCTGTCTGGGTAAGCATTGGATCAACCTTTTCCACAGTCACATACCTGCAAACCACTGGGTTTGCTGCACCTTAGAGGGTCCTGACTACGACCACCTCTCTATGGTCACGTACCAAATTCTCAGTTTTAGTTCAAGCAAAAAAATTGTAAAAACTTTCCATGCATGAGAATAAACATACTTTTAAAACTATGCTACAACCGATCAGCTGTATAATGTGGTGTAATGCAATTATAAGTCTTTATATAATATGACACCTGACCACACAGGTTCTCTGTAGACAGGAGTTCAACAATGTCGGGTTTTGAAAACCCCACAAAAGAAATAAGTCTCCCATCTTCCTCTCTTTTCCCCTTTGGGCTTGCCACGCTTCACCGCTGAAGCATCTTCTTGTCTCTCAGGCTTTCAAACCCAAAGTGGGCTTTACATTTATAACAACAATACCAGGCTTTAATCCATGATTTCAAAGACCTTAATGATGAAGATGAGTATTAATACTCTAATTTCTTGACAAATTGACACTGTAGTCTACTCTTGCTTAATCTGAAGAGCAGGGACAGAGCCAGCTACAGCAGGCAGGGTACTGCCACTTTATCTTATGGGTTGGGGTACACTGCCAAAAAAAATAAAATCACACAATGACTGGATTAGACATGAATGCAGTCTTTGAAATGCATGTTCAATGTGCTCCAGACAAAAATATTATTAAGCGGTTAGACACCATTCTATGCTACCTGCATTATTCAATAGGTCTTTAAGTTTCAGCTGCCAATCATTGCAAACTGGAGATTACAAAGTCATCTACAAAAAGCTTTGTTCTAGTGAGATGAGACAGAAACATCACAATTTCCATACTACCAGCCAAAGCGAAAGGAAAAAACCGCTGTGGCTACTGTGACAACACAGTCCTGTAGAATTAACGGAGACACAGCACACACCAAAGCTCTGCTTCCTATTACTCAAAGGCCCTTTCCACCAGACAGACAGCATGGGGAGTATTTAAGTGACTGCCACTTCTGAAATGGGTGATAAAACAAAATACTAAAACCTGGATCTTGTCACATATAGCAGGACTGATGTCACAGAAAACAATATGGGGGAAGGTTAGGGTTGATAAAAAAACGGAACATAGATTTCTAATGATATACGATAAAAATAAATCACAGACATATGGGGGGAGGGGGATTAACAAATTTAGTATCCACCAGGTTTTCTCAAATTCTAGAAAGTAACCTCCTGTGTGAAACGTAAGATGAATGGCTAACATTTCCCAAGTGCTCCGGCGAGAGCCATCTTTCTCCCATTCATTCTTGCACAGGGACAGCTCAAGTTTAAAGTTCTCATTCAGACACAGTTGGGCTCTAACCCCTGTGGTATCTTTTCAGACCCAGAGAAACCCTACCAGCATCGTTAATGAGAGAGCAAAGCATGTACAAAGTGCATGGAAAAGCAATATACACTAGGAGCTATACACATTAGTGCAAATCATTTTCCTCTCAGAGTCAAGACAGCCAGTGCCATGCACCAGGTTTCAGGAGGAGATATGGATACAGCAGAGAATGAAGAAACTCGCTGTACTGAGCATACAAAAGCAGGCCTTGATTTTGCAAAAGCGGTAGCACAAGTAGTTTTACCGGTTCACAAATTTTAAATGTCTGCATTTGTCCAGGATCAGAGCGTCTATGTGCAGCTAATCTTTAAAGAAAGTTCCCATTTTAATATTTGGCTTAGGCGGGGAAAGAAGAAAGGATGCCAACTGTTGTCTTTTTGCTGCATCATTTTTAAAATTCAGATGGCGCTCGATTACTATACCTACCTAGAGGGAAAAACTCGCCCATTTTCTTCTTGAAAATTTTGTAGTCAATCTCCAAAAAGACACAAAAGATGATACGATCCACCTGTAAGAAACAAAATTTTTCACAGTGAAATGATTGCAACCATAAACATTGGCAATAATAGTTAATAAAAGCAAAGAAACTTTTAAGCCAACATGCTTTTATGCTCCAGGCAAGCAAGAAAACATCACAGGGATGCATGTTTTGACTTTACTGTGTATCTGTATTGTAATTTATAAAATAGCATTTGCAACTGCAGCTCACAACTGTATTCTTTGTTAACTGCCTCCTGTTTATGCAAACCACTCTTGAGCACAGTATAAATGACTTTTGGCATTCTAGATGAATACTGGGATGCAATGCTTGATGAAAGAGTCACACGGGGGGCTCTAATAAGCATACAAAAGAGTAAATGGGTAAGCAAAGAGCTCTCTTTCCAATCCTTGTCCGACAAACCTATTTGCAAAAGCATTTAGTATTGTAAAATGGCTTTAAAAGGTTTCATGCGGTTTTAATTTACATGAAACCACTTATTCTTGCTATAATACAAGCAGAATGCAGCAAAAACAAAAGCTGATTAGATGACAGGTAGCACACGGGGTAAATAAAACATTTAATATGCCATCTACTTAGCAAGGCTGAGCATATCAATGAAACCACAGCCCATAATGTATGCGCCACCCACCAATGTTTTCAAATAAATTGTTTGGGAGATCATAGTATGTGAAAAGGCTTTTCTAAAAGAGACCAAGAAAAAGCCAAACAAAATAAAAACCAAACAGAATTCCAAAGCCTTTAAGACTGAGAAACACCCACACTGGACTTCACTCTAGCCTTGTGATTTCTTTGCTTTATCTGTTTGCATAGCCCAGCACAAATTGCCTCTGCAGCCAAAACCCAGCTCCAGAAGGGAGCTGTGGAAGTTGAAAAGACCCTCCCACAGCTGAGCTGAGGGACCCACAACCCGATAATCAAGTTTTTCTCTGAAGCGCATGAGAGCTTAACCAGAAAGAGATGAAGCCCAAGCAATAGGAAATTCAGTATCTTGGCTGGCGCTATGCTGTCCTCGTGTCTCCATGGGCAAGAAGCCAATCTGTCGTAGCAGAGCTCCTCAAGAGCGCCTTTGCACATGTTAGAAAAAGCACCAGCCTCCCCCCTGCAGGGAAACCGGCGGGAGGAACGCTTTCAAAAAAATGCCTTCTTTCCCTTATCTTCAGTAGAAAATGTTGTCCTTTTGCTAGAGCTGTTCTTCGAAGCAAAGTACAAGTCTTGGCTTCAAAGATACCATTATGCTGAGCAGCTCAGGACGACATTTCAGAGCTCATTTTGGAGCAGCCTGGTAGAATACAGAAGGGAACGAGAGCAGGCAATAACCAGTTATGCTAGAAAATGCTAGTAGTTGCTAATGAGGAGATCTCTGAATCAAAGTTGACTGGAAAACCTGGAAGAGCAAACTAGATAGGAAATATGAGACTGAAGGTACAGGTTACGTGGATGTTAAGGAAGAAAGAGGCTTGTGAGCAGGAGAGAAAGCAGCAGGGCAGAGCCTGGGCGGACGCTGCTTGCCGGGGAAGCATATCGGCAGATTTGTGAGCAAGAAAACTGCCTGTTGCTGTCTGGTCATACGATGTTCACAGAAACAAGCTGTTCTGTGCATCCCTCGTGAACAAACCAGGCTAGACCTTAAAAACGTGCTGGACTGTGTCATCAGCTACTCTTCACGAGGGATATAATAAACAACCCAAATAAGCGTTCAAGCCGAAAAGCCATACCCATCTATGTACTCACAAATTTATAACGTAGAGCACCGGTGGCAAGGAGTGCCACGTTTTACCTATATGGGAGTTTCCACCTAAGTAAAGTTGTGTGTTTTCAGGAGGGAAGCTTTAGATAGTGAATGCTTAAATTACATTTTCTATGAAAATTGGTTTAGGATAGCGCTGGGGTGATGCTAGATTGTCATCTTCTATCTCTGCCTCCCGAGCGAAGCAGATATTCACACATTACAGTGATAGGCCCAATATGCGAACCAGGACAGACAAAAGAGCAAGGATGGCAACTTATAAACCAGAGGAGGGATTACATTCCCACGCAGAGAAGTTCTGAGTCATCTTGCTCTCTATATAGTCTCGTATCGTCTGCTGTAAATAATACAGACATTTCCCTCATTTTATATAGTTCAACTTCTCAAGGTGTTCCCTTTACTTTTATTTCTTCTGTGGAGTTGACAATGATAAAACTTCTGCAATCCTGAGAATTTCTACTACTTCTAATATAATTCCTTAATTTAAAGATAGGGAATCTCTCTAGGAATGGCAGACTATTTCAAAATTTCTAGCCCCTGACTGTATACATCCTATATATAAACCTGTTCAATTTCTTCTTGGTGTGAGAAAAAGTGCTCTATTTTTAAGTATGCATAAGATATTGTGATGACAGCTGAAATCCTGTGTTTATCTGATTGAATGGCATGTGTTGGCAGATAGTAAATCTGAAATTAAACCATATTCCATCATCCTGCCAGTCATTGACTATTTTATCTAACAACCCCAGCTAAAATAACTCGAAATTAGGTATGGAAAGTAACCCTTGTCCTCACTGTTCCTGTTCCAGCTACAATAAGGAAAGGTTTAATCCAAGTGACTCCAAACCTGCCTTGCCTGCTGGCTCACAAAAGCTCAGCAGGCCTTGTGGGATGCACACTTATGAAAGCCGCTCCTTATTCAAAGAGGAAATCTCTCCTCTCATGTGGCTAGGAAATGCCAATTTGATTAGACGTTTCACGCCGCCCCTTTATAAAGGGCAGGGAGTAGCCCCCAGGGACTCCCCCCTCAAGCGTGCCCGAGGAGCCCCCAGCGCCTTTTGTAGGTGCCTGGCTCCTCCACAGCCGACCAAGCACCACTCGACTGCAGCAGAAGTTTAAAGGAGCTGCAAGTTGAAGGTATTAGAGCTCATCCTTGATTGACAGCTCTTTTTTGGTGGCCAGTGTTAAAATCAACCATCCCCTGTCAGAACCTGATTAAATTCTGCTCGCTTCACAGCTATGAATAGGTGGATCAAAGAACCCCAAAATTAAGAGCGCCACAACACAGGAAGAAGGGAGTTAAATTCCATGAGTTTGTTCACTTAGTAGGCAGCTTCACAGCTCAAGGCTGCGAGTACATAGATTTTTTTTTTTTTAAAAGATATATATTTTTTTTTCTTGGGCCCTACTCTCCTTGCCAGGCTCCATTTAATTTTGAGGGGGATACTTTCCCAGTAGTTTTGTTGGCTGCACCTGATAAGGATCAGTGAACTTCTGGGGCTCTGCAGGGCTCACAGGGCTCAGGCTGTTTTGCAGTGGAATGGACCCAGAGTCGGTCGTTAATGCCAGGATTTTACCAGGATACAGCCAAATCTCATGAACTAAAAACCCGTCCGCTGGGTATAAAAGCATTGTTGGGCTTATTAGGAGCAGCATTGACCTTAATACAAAGAAGCTAGCAAAAATATTTCCTCCTGTTTTTTGTTCAGTGGGGTTTTGTTTGTTTGTTTTTTCCTCAGTGAATTTGAGAGCACTTTGCATCTAGTGAGTTTTAAGTTTATTGGTGGGTTAATGCATCTTGGGTTAGTTAGACCACTAATGGTCTAGAAGAGCTCCACGGGAGGCTGGGGCAGGCGGGTGCTTACAGACTGCACCGTCACCGCAGCGTGGAAACGATGAAAAGCTGCTGAAAGTCCCACAAACCGCCCAGCAGAGCTGGGAGCTGCACCCCTCCGTGGCAGCCGAGCTCCACTGACACACAGCCACCGCCGACCAGAGACAGCTCTGCCCACGAAGTCAAATGGAGCAAAAATATGGACACGCATTGCTTGGAGAAATGACCACAAGCCTCGCCACATCCAAAACCGCAATAAAACAAGAGTCTGCTGATGCTTTCTGGCAACTTCACACCCTTTTTTATGGATTCTTTGAGAAGGAAAAAAAGCCCGGCTTCCCAGCAAACTAGAAGTACCCACCAAGTTCCCTAAAGGACCCTTCCCTCTACTGCAGCGTGGGGGAGGACGCTGCATGTGTATGTGCACATCTGTGCGTGCAGCCACAGATATAGGAGGAGGTTACACTCTCCATCTGCACCTGTACACATTTTAGGATCAAAAATGTCTCTGTTTTTCTCTCAGCTCTTTTGCTGTGGCCTCTGGCAGGTTGTCTGATTCCTCTGACTTAATTTCCCCATCTGTTTAGGGGACAGTAATACTTAGTCCTGCACTTACGCATCACTATGAAGAGGTATTGCCAAGCACAATCCACAGGACATGCCAAATGTTGTCATACATATAGCTGTATGTACACCCAGGTGCCAAGCTGTATATACCAAGCACAGATTTGAAGCAGGAAACTGGTCAAAAGACATTCTAGACTATTTTGTCTAATGAGTGTTTCCATGTCATTGCCACCTTGTGTCCTAACAAAATAACAACTCGCAACGAAAATAAACTCAACTGCATTTCAGCACTCTCAAGTATTTCATGTGTATCCCTAGCACCAAGACGTTTACCCAGCAGGCAGTGACTGCTTTTTATTATATGTGACACAAGTTTCACCATAATTTAAATCTTACCAGAAAATACACAATAGAAAAGAATGCTAACTTGTAAAAAATGTTTCCCAATCCCAAATCAAATTAATGGTAACACAGAACAAAGAGAATGAAGCAGCTTTCTGCTCTTTGTCCATGTAAGCAAATCCCTTCTGTGAAACGCCCCTGCCTGATGCCACCAGGACCTATTGTCGTAAGGCAATGGTGAACACCAGAAGCTTGCTGTAACATTTTCAGTTTATCAAACATTTTGTAGACTTAATTCAAAACTCAGTGAAGCCAAACAGAGGCTTTTTATTGACTTCAGCATGCTTGGATTGGTGCCTATACTTCATAATGCAGAAATAACATTTGCCTCCTTAAGAATTAAAGTTCTTCGGATATTCAAATTTCATTACCCCAAATCTTCAGATATTTTCTCAAACATATCCTTAACAGTCACAGTTCAGAGCTGCCTGTACCCATTAAGACTCCTTGACTACTGTGCCCATAAGGAAGAAGCCCTGAACCTTCAACTGTGCCACAATCCCACATTTTCCCTCTGTTCAGACCGCGGCTGCTCGGGCAGCCCTGTTGGCTTTCATTGCCTGACAAGACTTCCCTTACAGAGACCAGTGGGAACAAAGCCACCTAAGTCAGGCTTCCAAGGTATGCTCTTGTGGCATCAAAATCTCAATTGTGGGAGGCAAAGAATAAGGAGGAAAAGATTTTGATGCACCGCAGAAGCAGGCTACGAGTACACTGTGCAGAATTTCTGTTTCTGTGGCAGGGACTCAGTTTGCCACATCCCTCTCTCTTGCTTATCTTCAGGGACCTCATTTTCTATCTCTCTCTTTTCAGGTTTTCTGACAGAGTTCCTCCCTGCCCAGGACCGAGCTAACGCATTGAACTGACTACATGCAGAGGTACTCTTCAAAGAGACAGACATCTGTTTCTGCCCCCTTAAAGTACTGGCAAATGATGCTCTTGATGCTCACAGTCTCCCCTTCAGCCCACCCTCTGCCCTATCTGATCTTCTGGTAATCCTATTGCAACCAACTAACAGATGGAAATACCAGCTTTGTAAAATAACACAGGCATCTGCTGCATCCCTCGCAGCAGCTGTGATCCACTTTGCCAGAGGCACTGCCTTTCCTCAGCACCATGCACATCTGGCCAGCTGTCCAGATAGCAGTCTGCCTGACCGAAAAGAAAGAGCAGAGAGGACTACATCCCACTTGGAAATGAGCTGTGGTAGAGGCTAGAAGTTTTCACACACTCTTTCCAAAGGTGAATGCTTCAGGCCCTATAAAAACTACTCATTTCATAGCACCGTAAATTAAAATTCAGCCTCCTGGTATTATTACTAATTTCACAGAAACCATTAAGGCATAGAGCCTAGCTGACTGTCTGCTCCTTTCAGCATGACATCATGGTCTATAATTGCAGACTTACTCTCAAAAAGAACTTCAGTCAAGTATTTATGGCAAATACAAAGCTTCGGCGCCGCTTCCATCCTCATAACAAGATTTAAGTGGGGCAGAGGTGTCAGACTGGTGATACGGTGAATTTGACAATCAACGAACTGTGCGATGATGTTCACAGAGCAATTCACCTAGCTTTAAGATCTTTGCACCTGGCCCAGCTTCAAACCCACTGCAGACCTGAGCCAAAACACACCCCCGTTTACTCAAACTTGCAGGCATCCCAATGAGCCGAGCTTCAGGCAAACAGGCAATCTCTAGATCATCCTTCAGTCCTGCTGGTGGAGGGAGAAAGACGTACTCTCTCAGGACAAAGCTCTTGGATTTTCATGGATTTGAGTTTTGAGATTCTTTGAATCCAAAGCAAAAATCTAAATAAAAATCCACATTACTGTAAACCTCCTGCAAGTAATGGTATTAACGGAGCGTTATGATATCACATCAAGAGCAAATACCCGTTGAGGACTAGCTGTGAGGAAGCAACTCTTACTTAAACCATCATATTACTTAGGCAGTCATTGAAAGAAAAAACTAATACAAAACACATGAATTGTAAAATGATTTATGCTTATCACAAATAGAGTGGAATGTTTTCTATGGTGGTCTTACTGAAGTTAAAAAACAGAAACAGAAAGTTATTATTAGTGCTTTAATATCCTACTTCATGGCAGAAAGCACACTTTGCTTGGAGTGAAAGATAATTAAAAGTCCAAAGGCAAATAAAAAAAAACCAAAACCACAAAACAAATAAAAACACAACAAAAAACCCACCAGAAATTTATTACAAGTTTAAAATATTAACACAAACAACATCCCAAAGGAACGGTACATATGGCTTTGCAGCAATCCCTGCCTCTAAAACAAAATGCAGTAGCAACACACTTAGCAATGAAGCTCAAGATATATTTAAAACACGGTCAGAACGCCTCTCCCCGTCTATTGTGTCTGTTCCTACAGCTCTGCTCGTATTCAACAGATGAGGGCAAATTACTCCCTGTACCACATGGCTGCCAGACACACAACTGCAGTTATCATTACAGCATAAGCCTATCTCCATATTACTGAAACACATTAAAAACCATAATACTTTCCAGTGGAGAAGCGCTTTCACCCACAGATCTCAAACACAGGTAAGCATTACAGTTTTGTAATAGTTCTGATCTCTGCCTCCAGGTGGAGATGTGATGTGCCCAAGGTCACAGCGAAGAAGAGTAGCAGAACTAGATCAGGACCCTGGGATTGTTTTCTCCTGTTCTCTCTCAAGCAAAGATGCTACAGAATAAAAAAATTCTATCAATGGTCACAAGCAAAGTTCACAAGCTTCACTGCACACCACCAGTTTTCCTCTGGCATATCCTTTCAATGTACCCATGTATTGTGAGAATCAATGACGACTCTTTTTCCCTAATACATTGGTTGTTTTTTAAAGGTTACTTATTCTCCTTGAGAGAACCCACTCTGTGCTTTCAATACCTTTTTAATACAGTGTATTATTCAAGGACAGGTAGAGCTTTCCCTTTTGGGCCTGGTGACTCTTTGTACTGAGCTGTTACTTTTTTGTATGAACAAAACACCTGCCAGACGAGCGGAGTGGCTGTCCTAAAGAAGCAATCTGGATCTAAAATAGGAAATGATCACAACATTTCCTGAGGAATTTACAAATGGTCAGCAACAAAATTGTATCTGTCCCAGTTACTTACATATTGCATGATTATATGACAAATAAGACATGATAGTCCTGTAGTGCTAATATAAACACAGACAGACTATAAAATAACCAGTAGTTAACAGTCCTCATGCGTTGTTTTTTTTGCTCAAGAAGTAAAAGTTTTTCAGTTTCCTAAAGGTGAAAAAACCTGTAAAATCAGCCTAGGATTTAAGGCGATGTCTCAGTATATTTCTTTTGATGGTCACTACAACTTGTCAGGAGAGGGGCAAGAGAGTAGTTTAAAAATGCATTTGTTTTTACCAAGATATCCATCAATCTGCACAATTCACTTTTATGCCACACAAACACGATGACATAAAGCCCATTAATCTTTTCCAGCTTAATACCTACTGTCCTTTGAAGATACATGTTTGGAATATCTGAAGGCGACCTCCATTTTTCACAGTCACCAGTCATAGGGCAGCTGACACAGCCAAGATAATCCTGTATTCAGCGAAACCGGGGAATGAATGGATTCTGATGAATGTAATTTGCTATCTCAGTGACAAATGGCAAATGTGAAGAGAGGGTATGCATGCAAATATAACTGTGTTAAATAAGGGCTTGTGAAGGATAGTACTCTGAAAATATCTGATAGGCAGTTTTACAACAACCATGCGTTTTTGAGGAGATAAATCATCAGCTTACTTAAAGTTATCATTATATCCTCATTGTGGATCTCCGCTGAATAAGATGGTATTGTGGCATACAATCAAGCAGTCCGTTGTAATCCCATACGCCAACTTTTTGCACCACATTTTACCTTACAATATATTTTTTTCAGTATCTTTTTAGTACAATTTGGACTTAAATACCCCAAAGTTCCCAATGATTATGAGCGTCCTAAACCTGTTTGGGCGTCCAACCTGTGGTAGACTAATTCCCAGAAGATGCCATGTTCCACTAACACCAAAAGCGCTTTGCTGGATCCTCTGAAGCATCACTTTGGAAAATTCTTATATTCTTGGTGTTTTTACCGGTTTTGCTGTAGCACCATGTAATATCTAGCAATACAATTTCCACTCCTTTCCAGGGCCAACAGGAGAATCAGCACTACTTGCTCAGAGTCCACTACTCAAGAAAAAAGAACATGCTTGAAAACAGAAACCCAGTCTCCTCCTTGCAATCATCTTTGTGGCTGCTGCAAGATTCTGTATATAAAGCAGCCCCAGGTTTTAAAACCACACCATTATGAGAAGTCACCAGGTCCCTCAGCAGTGGGAACCACATGTTTGTCTGTTGCCAACAGCTCTGTCTCCTGAGCCCTTCCCTGTGGCAGAGGTGGGCATCCCCTCCTGCCGCAGGAACAGGAGCGCGCCGGCGTCTCGTGGCTGGGACAGAAATGTTTGTTTCTGGCTGCGCTGCTGAGAAGCCCTGAGCAGGCTCCTGAGGATGCACAATAAATGTTTGAGCTGCAGAAAAAGAGCAGGAGAAAGAGTTCCTAGAAGGAGCAGGTGATGGCTTAAATAACTTTTTAAGGGTGCTGTTACAGGCAGGGTAAATTTGCAGTCATGATAAACTCGGCAACAATTTTCTCACTGAGGTCGAGCAAAGGTTTTACCTCACCTTAGGGGCTGGGGTACTTTACAACTGTTGACTGCTGTCACTTGGGTTTATCATGTTATTTTCTAAATTACTGACAGAGGAAAAAATTCTGGCTTGATCTTAACAAAGTTGGTTTGAAATTCAACTTATTTAAGTATTTCCATCAAAAGAGGCCAGATGACCCCCACATACAAAATGATACACACACCTAGAACCTGGAAGGTTTCACCTTAGACAGCTTTGCAAAATACACGATTTGATGTAGAAGTCCATCAAACCTAAAGCAATTGAGAGCAGTCCCTGAAGGAAGCTCACACTGAGTATTTCCCTTCTTTGCTCTTGCTCCTTTAATCATTCTCACCTTCATCCTACATTAACATTCACATTAGTTACTCTTTATCCGAAAGCCATTGACTTCAAAGGGGCTTGGGGATCAGTGCAGCTAAGCGTTTCCCACCCTGGTGCAAAGACAACAGCAGCACTTTGGACACCAAGTTTGTCTGACTACAGCTAGGTTTCCAAAAATTCAACAAATGTCATAAAAACCTGCACTTTCAGGGATGAAGAGTGCTCACTTAACCTGTATTAGCAGCACTACCACCGCAATCGTCTGCGATGTATCGCAAGTTCTCCTCCCAGCACCCCCATATGTTCTCTATTCTTTATTCAAGGGAGAACATAGGTAAAGATAACACTGGTGTGGAAAGTTAATAATTACTCCCCCTTGAGGGGATTAAAACTCCTGTAGTGGAAGCAAAGTGAAGGGGTAACATACCTGATATAAATATATATATATATACACATCTACACACACACCTGCTATATATGTATGTTATAAAGGAACAATATACGCACAGTGTGTGCAAAACTCCTATTCAAAAAGTTTGTTGTAGATAAAAAAGAGCCCTTCTAAAAAAAAAAAGCGCTTTCCCAAGAATATAGGCCATATCACATAACTTGAAACAGCTCTGAAACCATTGCTCTTACTAAAACCTGGACTGAATCTCATTTATGTAAATATTACCTTATCTCTCTCCTTGAAGAAAATGTTTTACGATTAAGTTATCTGTCATTTATAGATCGAATTAAACTCATTAATGCAAGCTATTAAAGACCATTTTCAAAGAACAAAGGCTGATTTTCTCAAATACTGTATGTGTCTCATTCTATTGCTAGAGATAATCTTTCTGCCACCAGAAAAAGACAGAATCAGGCAGAAGAGAAAGCTATTAAATCTCCAGTACTGCTAGAAAAACCACTTCCATTCTCAGGATGCTCACTCCAGTGTCTCTTCCAAAAAGGAGATCAACTCAGGATCATTTGCTTACTGCACATCAGAGAGATGCCAGGTAAAGTATATGTTATTTAAAAAAAAAAAAAAAAAATCTATTTATCTCCTTCCTACACAAAAGTTCTTTTTTCTTTTTGTAGAAAGTCACTTCTTACAATTACACCCTATTCATGCCCGACACACTTAGGTAGGTACGACAAAATAATGTGTGTATTTGTTAAATAAGAATGACTATAGAGCAATGAGTTCTTTTCAGAAGATTTTGCAATGGTTGATTCCCAGCATCCTGAAAGAAACCAAGTCAGGAGCCTGTGTGATCTAAATGCAACCTCTGCGTGTTTCTTGCTACTCAGAAGGGAGATCAGGAGGAACAACGAGCAGTGAGACAAGAAAATTTGATGTAAAATACTTATTCCCCAAGAACTCAAGGACTTGAGCTGACGGCTAGGTCAACTCAGGTAATGGCTGCACTTCAGAGCCTGCTTTTGGAGTATTTGCACCTGTGAGAGTCTGGGACCAGTAAGGAAGATCTATGCTTGAGACCAAACGTGATTATAGATTTGGCATGTGAACTCGGTCTGCGATTTAGCAAAAATGTCCTCATGTGAAAGGTCATTAAGCCAGCCTGATACAATTGACGAATGTCTTCCACAGAGGATATTGCAACCTTAATATAGGTTGTTTAGAAAAAAAAAAATCCCCTGGGATATAAATGTCAACTGCATGCCAACATTTTTCACAAGGATTGGGAAGGGAAAAGAGAGATTAATCTCTCAGGGATCACTTTAAAATTAATTTTAATAGATGGTAATAGGCTGACAGTTCTCTGAAAATAGCCAGCAGATGTTCCAGTGCTTTACCAAGTCCCAGTGACTAACCTTGGGTACACCAATTCCACAAAATCCATCTTCTGGACAGAGCTCCGTTTCCGCAGCTGGAATGCTAATGATGGCTCTTAGTGGTTTCTGACTTCTACCAGTGTGTTTATTTCTGTGACAGATCACGGCATACAAGCCACAGAGATGAGTAAGTGCAGATTTATGTTTTATTAGAAAGGACAAGAAGATACCTTATTTATGGTACGTTGCTATCTACAGATAACCTTCACTCTATCTATCTGCTCATCATAAGATAAAAAGCATCTGAATTACTAAGATGCTCGTCAAATACAATTGAGAACATTAGCACAATTTATATGAGCTGCTCAAATGCACTGATGCATATAAAGTCTCCAAAACCATTTATTGTCAAAACGTCAATGCTAAATGCACAAAAATGTAACTTACTTTATGCCATTAATTAACTAATGTTTGCACAGCACTTTGAAAACGTAAAAGCACTTTGAACACTGAGAGCTAAGCAGTATTATTTTTACTCGTGTGGACTCACTGTATGAATCATACATAATAATCACCTCTTGTGGAAAGTATTTTTGGTCCACAGCCAAAACCTAACCTAAGATTTGGCACTTCTGTTCAGTAAAGCATCTGTAAAAGGTCCTGTTCGGGTTTCAGCTGGAAATTTTCTGCAACACATTCATTACTGAGCTCTTCACAACATATACCAGGTATAAGGTCCCTTTACAGCTTTGTAATTAACGTTGTATATCGAGACAGCAAACATTTTATTGTATTCTCCTCATTTGCCCAAAACATTTCAGAATAGTGGCTCACTAGTGTTACCTGTGACTTAACTCCTCCTCTTTGATCTGTACAAGATGCAAGAGGCTTAATGGATATAACACAGGATTGGGATTCCCTTTCACCTTTGTGAGAGCTGTAGCTCTCAAATTATTTGGTGATCTCCTGGTGAAAAGCGTTACATACGAACTGGACGGTATCATCATTATCTCTCCCCACTCTGTGACTTCCTCCCCTTAGATCACCCTCTGTTTGGGCTTTTTTTCCTCTCTTACCCTTTGTGACTGAAGAGATGCCATGACCATGAGTTTTCCTTCCCAAGTGAGAGTGCAGAGAGCTTTCACAAGGTCCTCTTTTATACCTACAAGCACATCTGTTGCATCAGCCTTGAAAAAAATATGCTTGGCTACCCCGTCTTTGATAAAATTGCTTCTCTGCGATCACGTTCATGGGGGAAATCTAAGAAGCCTAAAAAAACCAGAAACCAACAAAACTTCACCATTCTCCTGTTCTGATTAGTTAACAAGAACAGTGATGACTTACAGCTGGCCTGAGTACCACCTGCACTCAGGTCGGCCCTGTGTTTCCAGAGGTTTTGGCTTCCTGGCTGACCTGGTGGTGCTATGCTCCATCATTGTTATAACTCTCAAATCAGGAGATATTCTATGCATGCCTTGTATTTGTTTAAACACATGTCTATCCATAATATAAATTAGTCTGCGTGGGATTAACCTAGCCAAGAATTTCTCTTCTACAAATCTGTCCGGATGTTCAGATTTAAAGAGTTTTAAAGAACCTTGTCTGTAACACACCCCACCCATCTCCTATTAACAGCTACCCTACTATACCCCTGATAGCTGATAAGTATATCTATTCAGCATCGTTTTTTATTCTTGAACTAATGGAGAAAGAAAAACAAGAGTGGGAAACATCTGATGCGGTTAACATTGGACATAAAGCTTGGACATATTTTCTCCACTTTAAACAGAGAAACTAATCTAGTGTTTTTAAAAAGAAAGAAAAGATATTTGAACCGACTGACTTTGAACAGATGAAACATTTTACAGTGTTTAGAGTGTAAGTTTACAAACCACTCCGGGGCAGCTCCACTGCATATCTTATCCATAAGGTAAACACAACAAGATCACATACTGGCTCCCAGCATCGTGCGGCCTTGCGGGACTAGCACTCAATTCGGCACAGCTGCCAAGCTGGGCTCCGGAGGGGCCCCGCGCTCGAAAGCGAGGGGTGCACGAAGCCTGTTGAGAGGGAGCTGAACTGCTGGAAACACTGCTCAGCACCTGCTCTTATTCTGCCTGGCCCCGTGGTGAGCAGTATTTCCTGCTCACAAACCAACATCTTTATCTCATTTTAGCTAGACGGAGAAAGGGAAAATGCAGGGAGGGCAGAGAAGAGTTGGCTGCTGTGAATGGAGCCGGCTGGCCCTGGTGTAAGTCAGTGTAGCTGCCGGGGGGCTACAGCAATTTACAACAGCAAAGTCTCTCATCTGGCACCTCGCTTTCATGCAGTTGCTCTCCAGGTTCAGTAATTCTTGGTGTTAAAAATTTGCATGGTACAGTCAGGATTCCAGATATAGACATTATTCAACAATAATAAGCTACAGACTTACGTAATACTCTCCACTGCCTTTTATTCTGCTGTAGGTGGAGGGGGAACAAAAGAAAGAATAAAAGCACATCTCATGCAAATGTTGTAAATAAACCACTTCAACTCAACCAACCAGCCCCCCTAACAGACATGAGTCTACCTGGCACCTCTTTTCAGTAACTCCTACCGATTCCCAGCTCTCTGCAACTTCAAGCGCCAAGAGGACGGCCAGTCCTTCACATCATAGTTGGGGTAATTTGTGGCACTTTTCCCCGTTACACAGCCAGAACCTGACTGTAATGCCTACAGAGATGAGCAGCTCTATTCAGATTTGTTACTACTGACTTTGCCTGCAAGTACTCACTGAGCATCTGCAGAGCTGATCTCAAAGATGACTCCAACTGATTTAGCTTCTGACTCCAATGATCAGTAGTCCCATATTAAAATCCACACAGTATCTCCCTGTATTTGCATTATTCATGATTACCAAACCCAAATTATTACTTGCTATGGATCACGTAACACCCACCCAAAGCTCCGCGTCCTTGTATCTGGTAACTCGCCAACGAATTTCGCTTCTGTAAGTCTAATGTGCTGAGTGACAACTTGAACATGTCTAAATCTCTGAAAAGCCAAATCAATTTTCTCATGTATTTTCTGTTATAAAAATATCTGCTCCAGGGCTGTGACTTTTATGCGAAGTTTGAAAGCAGAATGACTGTATACAGTTAAATTACAACCCTCTAAAACGTGGATTTATAATACATATAACGGAAGTCCTATAACAATAACATTTCAACTGTGACATTTCTACAAATGCCAGTTTTCAAGGGATGTTATATGATATATATGGTTTGAACCACCTCTTGATCCACGGCAAGATGATGCTTTGTTAGGGGAGGAAGACTTTCATTATTTTCCAATTACTGTACAGAATGAAGATGGCATCTTCCTCCTTAGAAGGCAACTCTGCCTACTAATAAGAGATCCCGTTGGAGTGATAGATGATTGAGCTTCTGTGGAGTAACACAGCTTTCTGTTAGTACATGCCTCATTCTGTCTACAGACCTGAAAACATACTGTTGCTGTAAACACCATATTTACATCCTTAGCCATCCAAAATCATGATAACAGCTTAAAAATCACGGCATTTCACAAACTAGTAATTGTGGGTATCTCTTCTGTCTTGTCATTTCCGAGCTTTTAGGAATTCGGGTCATGTTTTCACCTGTGTTTTCCAACTACAAAGACTAAAAACATATTAAAAGCACACTCATTCAATTGCTTAAAAAAATCTGCGTCTTGTAGTCAAAGCTCAGGCTTTGAGAAAAACATCAAATATGACAAGAGCTGGCAACAATGTAGACCGTGCTATCCATTCTTAAGTACAGGAAAACGAGACAACCACCAAAGCAGAGGCATATGACCTAGCTGAAACTCCCTGATATGATTTGCAAGGTTGCTCTGGCTCCAACCTGTTCGTACTGAGCTCACTTGGTCTCCTTTGATTATGAGGGGACTTGGGTCAGGCTTTCCATGATGGATCTTGAAGACTTCTGCCTCTGTGGAAGAGAACAATCCCTCCTGCTATTATCTGTATACAAGCGTCTCCGCATGGATATTTTCGCTTTACTGCGCCGAAAAGGGAGGCGGCATTTTTTTTGTAGAGCAGGTCGTTTTCTCCTGAAACATCCAAGAAGGGGCTCAGAGGATTTGAAGCAGCAGCAGAAGGAACAGCTCTGGGAATGAGCTTTTTTCTGCTGCGTTTTTTCTTACTATATGCCCCAGGACGTACTGCCACTTGGATCTGTATTTCTAGGCTTCGTTTCTCTGCAGAGCTCTTCCCCTGGAGCTTGTAACGCGGCACTAGGGAGTAACACCAATGATATGGAGGACCTGCTGCAGCAATGCTGCCTGGCACAGAGCGAGCAACATAGCAGCAATCGGCTGTAGCTCACACTCAAAAAACTACCACTATTCTAACCCTTCCTTTGCTGAGAAGAAAGCGGCAAGAAAACTCCAAAATAGTCTTGACAGGATCCTGCCTTTGGCCTTGGAAGCCTTCTGTGGGACTTTCCGTATGAGGTTTCAACCTGCCCTATGAAGTTTACCTGGGAAGTTAATGACTTCAATACTACTGCCTGTTGCAAGCTCCTGTGAGTGCGTGTTGCTTGATTTGAGAGTCCATGATTCGAGGTGGTGAGTGGGGAAGTGCTGCAGACAGGATTCCTTCAGTGAATATCAGTACAACTTGAAAAGAAAAGGCTCGCTTTACAGTAAACAGTACAGCCACGGACAGGTTTTAAAGCCTGCTACTAAACATGTTCTGGCAACAGAAAGTAGCTATTAAAAATATTTTCAATCAGAGGAACTGAAACGTGCTCTCTGTTGAAATGAGACAAGTATACAAATCACTGTTTTTAGGAGTTTTTATGGTTTTTTACCCCATCATAACATTCAGAACCATCTACTTCCCTTTTATTCATGTTGTGTTTATTTAAAAGGTTCAATCTGCCTTAATTCAGAGCAATTTTGATTGCAAAATTGGTTTTTTATCATTCTTTTATGTGCTATTCTTTTTCTTTTTTTTTTTTTTTTTTTTCTTCTCTCCTGTGAAGCCAGGCTACAGCAGCTCATCAAAAGGAAGCAAGGCGGCCTGAATTTTATCTTACTGTTATTGTGATATAGCTGCAGTGGGCAATCTGATCTCATCAAGAAACAATTGCAGTAAAGATATCTAAGTGGATGTCACAGCTCTGCTGAAAGATAATAAAGTGAAATGAACCAAAAAAACAATCTTTCCAATACAAATCACATAGTTAAGTTGTAGTGATTTGCAAGCAGAATATAAGTGCGGGAGGAGGGAGATATAGTCAGAAATGCCCGACTAACACTTTAAAATGATTTTTAACACATTTGGTGAGTGCATAATTAAGGGATTTACAACATTAAAACCTGGAGCTGTTGTGCAGTGCTACACTAAATGAGACAATCAGTAACAAGGGAAAGGGTGAATTACACCACCCTCCACTGCAGTTTGAACTACTGTCTCCTAAGATAAACACTATTGATTGCTTTTAAGCCTCCTCTCTATTAGAAAGAGACTTCTAATTTTGGGAAATCAATAATAAAAGATAGCAGAAAAACCCAGATTCTCTCCACATAAGCCTGCAAACAGGAAAGGGCAGAACCTCACATTAAACTGGAAGATCATGCCTGATTTGCAGGGTGGAGGATTTGCCCCTTGGGCCACGTTCTTCTTCAGCGCTGAATCTGCATCAGCATCCACAAACTATTGTTTTAATTTCCTGACAGAACAAAAATGTCTTGCCACACGTGTTTTAACGTTATTTTTTTTTCTGTTTTTAATGTCAACTCTGCCTTCAGTGCCTGAAAATTAACTCCTTAAGTAGTTTAACAAATATCTTTTCTTTTCCAAAGCAAAGACTTTTGTTAGAGACCAAAATAGCATCAGCTTTCAAGCTGTGGGGTCCTTTCTCCTTCTTTTGTCTATATAACAGCAAAGGAATGGCATGGTGTTATTGAATTACCAATGCTGATGTGTTGGGAGGCTGTTTGGGTCTCTGCTTTCTGGTGGGAGGGCTGTTTTTCAAGGCACATACTATATCAGCCCAACAGACAATGCCAAATCTTTAAGAACAGATATACACAGAACACTTCGTAAACCACATTTGGGCAGACATTGTGTATTATATACCATGCAAGATGCCCAACGCGCCTTCCAAGAAAAACACCAACACCGACTGAACACAGGCCAAGGATTTTCTCATTAGCATGAACAGAGGTTAGGCAGGCACACAGCGTTTCCCCCTTCTGTTTTCCATTTACAGAGGCAACCACTCCTAGGCATATTATACCTAATACACAGCTGGATCTTCTACAAAGAAATAGTTGTGGGTTTTGCCTGACTTTTGCTGCTAAACTCCTGTCTGCTTGGAATTCACACGGTTTCCTCTGAAACTGGTGAGGTTTACCATAATATGACACTGCTTTTCTTACAGTCTAACAGGGAACGGTCATCCCAGGCTGATATTAAAACAGCAATTTCGCTGGTGACTCTGTTGTTAAAGCAATTACCTGTGGCCATTATCTAAATGCATCACTTAGTCTTTGATGGCAAATTGTTTAAATAAATAAGAGGGAACAAAAATAGCTAGCAAATACCAGGAGATAATTGTGTGGTTAACCCTATAAATGACAGCGTTACGAAAACAGCAGAGGAATTTTTAATAAAGTAATCACAAACAGATTAATGGCTTGGAAAGCAACAGGGGATTTTCTTTTCCACAGAAATGGGATTTTCAGCAGACCCAAACCAGTTCTCGTCTAAATAGAAATGTGCTTATCTATATCCATCTCCCCTGATCACCTCACTTCTCACCATAAAGGGAAATCAATATGAGGACTTGTTATTCAGAAGAGTCTCAAGAGTCAGGCACTGTGATTGCACCTCTAATCCTGCAGGAATCTATTTCCAACAACTACATGACATCAAATGCAACAGGCACGTTGTTTACAGCTGCTTTGCAAAGCCTACAATATAGGGAAGCAAATAAAACCAGATATGGGGTATCCAAGCTGACCTCCTACCTCTGGGTCTGACTCTTAGTACCAAGAGCAGTTGCACTAAAATAATCCTTTTGATTGCATGCGTTTCTAGGATTGAGACCTAGATTAGAGAAAATAGTTCGATTCTCTGCACAGTGCCTATGTATGGATTTCTCTTGCACGCATTTGGCTGACCAATTAGGAAACCAAGGGCAGCGTAAGGGTTAAACATCGATCTCCGGGTTCCCTTGGCATGCTACGGAGCTGCTGCTAATAACACTGGTGGCAGTTTCCTGAGCTGTAACTCACAGTGTGATGAGAACAACTTCTGATCTGATGAAAATTCCTCCCTCACTGCAGAAAAACACCCTATCGTTTAAAAGTTTTGAATGTGCTAACAGCTAATTTATTAAAGGAACTCCCGCAGTGTCCATGTTTACAGGGCTCAGGCTGCATACAAAGGAAAGGCCTATTTGATGCACATAAGGGGAGCAGAATTGAGCTGTATTTTTGGAAAGGCAGCACAGTGTGCCAGAAGAAGGGCTGGACCGATGAAAGGAACAGCTATGATGTTGTGCTGAGACTTCTTTCAGCCTTGACTAAAAGGAGCACAATTATGGATCGGAAAAGAAGAACAAATAAGAATAAGTTGTATTTTACAAATGTTGCAAGAAAGTGAAGTGAGTTCAGGCCAGATTAGAAGTACTGAGAAATACAAAACTTTCCTAGATGCTCAGACATGGGACTGAAGGAAAGTGCACATGAGGGCAGCCAGACATTTTAACTGATTTCTTGTTGTAGAGCATCTTCTGTTTCTAGGAAGGTTTATACTTTTCCCTATAAAACCCAAGCTAAAATTTCTCAGCCCAAAACCTAGTCTCTGCACCCAAACCAGAGGCGTAAAAGGGAAGGGGGGGAAGGGAGGCTGCATTTTCCAAAGACTTTGCTTTTAACCAAGAAAATAAGATACCATCCACAAATTTTAAATGAGACAAATCCCCCTATCTTCTGCACAAAACCTACTGTAACAGACATTTTCAGCCATCTCCAATAACAATCATATTCCAGATGTTTCTGACAAGCGGTTATACTGCCAAAACCTAAAAATGGAAGAAGTCCAAGAAAGAATTAGGTGTCCTCTACATCTAACAACATTACCTCATTACCTGCAAGTAAATATTAGGCATAGCCTGAGTTTAGAAAATAAGGCTAAGTGCAAGGAGCACCTGGTTAACAAGCTAATGGGCTAAATAATTCTGTATAATTTTCAGACACTAACACTTATGTGTTAGATTTCCTCCTCCCAGCTGTGTCGCTTTACTGAGAAGTGTTCATAAAATAATCCTAACAACTTTGCAGTATTCATTTAAATTAAATATATACACTTCAGCTTTCACTAAAATACCATTGTTAGAAGCCAACCACTTGATGTGTTGTCAAGTGACACTCTAATGAGTATGATTTTTTAATGGGCTTTAAGTAGCTGAGGGGGAAGAAGTAAAACCATGGATCCAACACCATGCTGCAGGTACGCGTGTCTGTTTGAGGTATTGCAGTGTCCCTCAGCCTCCGATGCATGCTGTACGAAAAGACGTGTTTCTATAATGAGTATGCATAGATAAACATATTGATATTACCTTTTCCTTATTTCATTCAGCCTTTTTTTAAAGTATCAACTTAAAATATATTCAACAATATTTTTGGCTCTGTGAATAAATTTACATATTAAGTAGCAGTAATTATAAGAAGCAATGTTCTGCTCCTTGCTATGCACAGTCCATAGGATCCACATACGTCTAGATTAACAACTTCCTCGCCTTGGTGGGGGCCCAAAACAACTGGCATGTGGTGTTTCCAGCACAGCACAGTCATACATACGATGGGCTGGCCTCTGTACAATTTCTTCCCCATTCAACTTTACCTTTTTCCTATCCATTACTATTTTAGCCCCTCCAAAGTCTTCTTGAAAGAAGAAACAATGTTGCTAAATCCTGTAGCTTTTACTATGTTTAATCCTTTCTAACTTACAACAAAGCTGTTCACAGCACAGCTCCATCCACTGAAGCCTTGTTAACTCCCCACTCGCTCAAGCTGTGATCCTACCACTGTCTCGTGGTCCCCCACCTTTTGAAGCAGTCAGGTCGCAGTGCATTAGCTAGTTTTATCATCTGAAGTACTTTTCATATCTCAATTTACCTCAAAAAGCTTAACAGTCATCTTCCATCTGTGATTTTCCTACAAATGGGATATTCCTGTGCCTCTGCCCCAGCCTGTTCCTGCGTGTGGCTGGCTAGTTCCACCTCACTTGCCCTATAAACGGATTTATATCCAAGTTCTCCACCAAGGACTCATTAATCTCCCGAAGCTGGTCAGCAGCCTTTTTAGTGCTTTTGCTCCCTGCACCAGAAAGGTGCCTGAACAACGTTGTCTGCCACCATTCTTCACGGGGAGGCACAGTGGGAGAGTTTTTAAGATGACCTTAATGTCTTGCTTTGGATGTCCTGCTTGCTAAGCTTCATTAGTGCTTGGCGTGATCAACCACGGGCAGATGTGGCTCCGCGTCGCTATGAGGAAAGCCGAGTGGTAATGCTCCACAGTGGGGATGTTGGAAAAAAAAAAAATCAGGTACAAGAAAAAGGGACAAGAAAAAGCTAGTCTGGGGGAATGCACAGAGAGCCCACAGAAGAGGATTAAACCTCGGGGTTTAATTGGTAGGAGACCAGTACGCTCTTTACAGTAGTGCCCGGGCTGTGAAGTAACTTGAGGGGTTATTTTGATGCCAGTGGCTGCTCAGCCTATGGATCAGTGTGCTTTTGCAGCTATGGATGCATATCTCTCTCTCACCTTGTCTGCACCTCGTTCACTGTGATGTTGGCTGGTAGTGCTATTGGGCTCATCATCTCCTTTAGTCATCACATTACTGTCTCTGTTAAAAAGCATCCCATATCACCCTGTTGAGGTCTCTTAGATTGCTCAAAATATTTTGTTTATAAACAAGTCTGTGACATTTGACATGAAGTCATCCATAATTATAAGGTACTGAAAACGCATTAAAAATAACCCAACATATTTTTTGTGTATATACTCTTGCAAGGGTGATAATACGCATGAACTAGGCTGAGAGGCCAAAAATATTTTAATATCCATTTGCAAGGGGTCAGAAAACTTCCCTTCTGAAGGTCAGGTATTAAATTAAATTAAGACAAATTCCTTATTTATGGATAACAGTCCCATAAAAGTCACCACAAGGCCAGAGGAAGAGGGGAAAAAGTATTTTATACATTGGCCTTCTAGAGCATAACAAGGGAAAAAGTCTTGATGCCAGAAAGGACAATTTCATTGCAGAGGTAACCATCCTGTTGAAACACACACGTCTAAGCGTGCGATCCGGTCTGAGGTCTCTCCGGAGCACAGCAGGAGCGTCAGCATATGTTGAAAAGACTCACACGCTGTGATTCACATAGGGGATATGAAAGTGCCCCAGCCCTAAAAGCACACGCCAGGAGCGAGGGGGCCCAAAGGCAGCTGTGGTGTTTCTGAGCTGCGCGTCTGGTTGCGGGAGTGAGCAGCACCTTCAGGGGCTACGGGAAGCTGGGGAGGTTTTCAAAGAGCACTACAGAAATTCTGCTCTCCCCTCTGACCACATCATGTCGGAGGACTATTGTAATTTTACCTGATAACGAATGCATCAATCTGAGATATTCAAGAGAGTCTTAATTATTTCGAAGCACCTATCTGATGCGCTTTCAGAAGCTCTGGTACCGAACAAGCTGCTTCCTTCAATGCTTTGGATTATTTTTCCTAAGCTGCTGAAGATTTTGATGGCAGTCATGAACCAGATTCCACAACAGACCTTAGTCCATAAAAACAAATTAGGCAGAGAAAAAAAATATCTCTACTTATTGGTACTACATTTCCCTGTTTCTCCCATATATTCCAGGAAATCCATGGATCACAAAGGCTAAGCCAGTCACCGTGTGAGGATGCAGACATCAGCCTCCAATGCCGATAAGGAGCCAGAATACTGAATCCAAATTGGTTAAAGGATGCTGGTGGGGCTTGTTGTTAGTGGGGGTTTTTTTGTTTGGTTGGTTGGTTTTTAAGTTCTAGCTTTTGTTGACCAAAAAAAGGAAAGCTCCAGCAGAGATCGGTTATTTCTAAAGATATATTTAAGTTCAAGAGTGAAAGCACTACTTTTTGACAGTCTCAAAAAATGATACTGCTGCAGGATTTGCAAACAGAAACAGCAGAACCAATATCCAGGGCAGCATCTCTGAAGAGACATGTCAAATTTGTTCGCTGGCTAAGTCCAGCAAATTCTGTCATCATTTGGTACCAAAGAAATGCCTGTCGGAAAACAAAGAAAAGCCTTCTCCCAGCAGTTAAAGAATATTTGAAGATTTGTTACTTATGCTCTCTCTAATCGTCTGCTCTGAGCCTGTGGCTGGGGACTAATTACAGTAACTACTGAAAAAACAAAACATATATTATGCTGTGTATTTTACTGAAAATATACTATAATGAATTTCAGTGGGAGAAGAAAAACAGGGTCTTTAAATCTCCTGGCAGAAATGTGTATTTATGAAAATCAGCCCCTAGGATGAGGTGATGAGAAGAAAGTGTTGTTACCTATATGCTAACAAGATTTCTGACATAGGTACCCCTGTAGGTCAAATAACAGACAAAAAACCCCATCCTTGGGACTAAACTTGCCCTTTAACATTCAACGAATTGCAGACTAATTCCAACCTGACAAGTACAAGCTGGATGGGACAATTATTCTCAGAGAACAAACAGTAATTATGAAACTTAACACTGCTTTAAAGGACCTGCGTGCAGATGAGACAGGGGTTTCTAACATTTTCTCTAATTTTTTCTCATTCTATTTTCTTTTCCATAAAATAAAAGCAGGACCTATTCCTCCCCACTCCTCTGTTTTTAGACAGCTATAGCTTTGTTTTGGACATGATCGAAGGAAGACAACTTGTAATTCATAACATATTGTTGTCAAAATCTTTATGCCATACCTGGCAGATGGCTCGATAAATAAACTAGGAACATCAATAAACACAGCAAAGAGCTGTTCTTTAAAGTGGAAAGTATGGTCCCAATCCTTGCTAATGCACACAGTGCAGCTCTGGCATATACAGAGGACCCCCATGAGATGCTCTTACTTGCCCCCGCGAGGAGCTTGGCTTGCTCATGGCTTCCTTCGCTTAGATCAGCTGAGCTGTTCCCAGCGCAGGAGGAGAGGAGAAAACTTCCATGAGAGCGGGAGTCCCGGGGTGCTTTGAACCCCTCTCTTTCTGCATAAGGATGCATTTGTGAAGGACTGGATCACGCACGGTTCCCTGAAAGCGCCTTGCTCCAGAGGCCAGGGCCTCACTGATGTGACCCGTACTGCTCCTATTTCCCCATTTCACGGGGCAGCTTCTCTGCATAACCATGGTTTCTTTGCTTCTCTTTGGGCACCAAAACAGCCCCGACCTGTCATGCGCTTTGGCCATGCAAACTGGGGAAAAGCCTCTGTGCCGAGCTGCATGGAAAGGAAGGAGAATCTGCTCCAGTGTCAGCCGGACACGAACGTGAAAGACCAGGTGATTCTGAAGTGTGGAATTACAATCAGAAAAGTCCCTCCTTTTATCTTACACATTAAAGAAAAAAAAGAAAACCCAAGAATAAAGAAGGAATCATTTCAGCTTTCCTGCATAGAAGGGCAAAAAGCAGCTTCAGCTACCAAATTCATTATTTTTGCAGTCTTATAACTTACAGCTCAAACAAACTGCTCTCAGTTCTAACATTTGTTTCTGGTTTCAGACTAGTAGAAATCTAATTTCCTTCTCCCCAAGAGCAAATGTCAGCACAAGCGGGATCTGAAATTTGTTGCTTGACACCTGCAGCAAAGAGCTAAATTGAGAGTAATATTTCAAAGAGGTACTTGGGAGGTACGCATTTAAATTTGGTTAACAGACAAGCAGGCTTGTATATATTCCTCCTGCATGCTGCCTCTAAAACGTATCCCCCATCACCCTGGATTGACGTAAGGCAAAGGAAAGGGAACTGCTAGAACCACTCTGATTGGAACCACGCAGGCCAAATGCAGAGTTTTAGGAAACTTCGTAAGTCTGGCTTCAGAAATTATTATGATTGTACACTTCTAAACACACAGGCCAAAAGACCCTCCCTAGCTAGATAACTTGCTGAGTTAACAGTAAAAGCAGTCTACAAATAAAAAGAACGTCTGATAGTTGTGATTCTGGATAATTCCAGATTAAAATCCTGACTGCTATACAGAGTCGGCACCCTCTCACCTCCTACCCTCGCTTCGGTGTCTAGATTTCTACACCACTGCGGACAACCTGCCTCTGAGTTTTGCAAGAAGCAATCGGCAACCAGTACCGGCTGTGAGCTACTAACTGCAGCCCAGGGATTTCTGGAGAGTTTATGACACTCAGCATCCTGTGAATAGGTATTCAGAAATTCAGGATTTAAATGTAGCAAATCAGCACATTTCTGTAATGATATTTATTGATATTTATTCCAGCTAATCTGTAAAATGCACTATTCCAACACTAACGGTTGGGTAGCGCAGCACGTGAGCTACCTCTAGTTTGGCAACTCACTGCAGGCTGAGAAAGCAGGCTAACTCCTATTCTATTCAGGTCTGACTCCATGTAGCAGAAGCTCACAAATTCACTATATTTTACTGCTTAACTGGTGCGGCTTGTATAATCCTTTCGGTACAATTGCTTGGCACAATTCCGAAATTCGCAGTGCATATTTCTCATTTTGGGAACGGGTCCCTGAGCTGGAAACTGATAATACTTTAAATTACACTGGCAACTTCTGTTTGAAGATGTCAAAGTGCATTTTCAGTTGTCACATCAGCCTGAATAGGCATGTATCGTATTTATATATAAGCAAACGCACACAGAGAGCAGGACAACTGAGCCACAGAACTGTAAGCAGGGAATCACGTTAAGATTAAAAGTCAAATTGCCTGCCTTTTTGTCCTCTGCTAAAACACAAGAGTACAAGAACATACATGGCATTTCAACTTAATAGAGCATAAATGATGTAAATTAACATTGCTTCCACAATGCAAAAGAACAAAGCAAAACTAAAAGGATGCGACAGATCTTAAATCGATCTAAATTGGCATAGCTCCATTCAAGTCATAGGGACCAAGGTTGCAATCCATTCGTCTTCAATACAGAAATAGTAATATTTGGATAGGCTAGCAGTTATTAGAAATTCTACTGGCATGGAGTTTCTTTAATCTTGAAATCAAGCAATGTCTCAGAGGCGCTAACTGGAAGATTGCCATTACTTTCAGCACCCTCTTCTAAAGCTGCTACAGAACCAATAATTAATGCAAAGGGCAGATTATGCACATGCAGTAGTACAAACATATTAAAAGTTCTGTTTTAAGTAAGAAAAAAGATTGCCTGTAGCCTGCCACCCACAGGGACCATTCTACTATTTTTAAGTCAATTAGTTCAACTTCTCTCAAAAGTGAGCCCTCTCTATCCTCGTTAGTGGTGACAAACACAGTTTACGGCACTTATTATTCCTTTAGCAGCTCATTAGAACTGGAATACGTTAGTGCCAAAGGATCTAAAGGTCATTTATCATCAATTTCTTTAAATACAAAACAAAAGACGAAAGCCATCTAAAGTCTCCAGAAGGATTGCAATTACTGTAAATAGGATAATTTAGAAAACTGAAACAAGAAGCCAGCAACATCTGTATTTGTTGATCATTACTTCAGAATTAAAAGAAAGTGGGAATCAGTGTTTCCTAGCTCCTACTGAAAAAAAAAAAAAAAAGATATTATTATATTTTCTTAACTTTCTAAAGCAGAAACACATTCAAAAACCAATAGGACGATTCTCACACACTGCACTGATGAGGACCACTCGTACCAAGAGCAGGAAGAGTCTGACCAACTGATACTATGAAATGCAGTATCTTCTTTACAAGAAGCATCATTCAGAAGTGCCATATTCACCATTAAATCTGGTTGTTTTCCAGGATAGTGACTGCACAGGTCTAGTAAATGTCCACAGAAACCATATATTTCATTATTACTTACTTGTATTGGGCTTTTCTAGAAGTGTTGCATTACGATAAAAATCATCAGATGCGTTTTAGGAAAGATAGTTAAGCTTTCTGCATGAAAAATTAATCATTGTGTATAATTACAACATAATAATAGGAATTACCGGATAAATAGTCTCATCAATTCCTATAAGGAAAATGCCTCTACATGCCTTTAGCTGAAACTAATTGAGTTGAACAGGAAAATAGTCTGAAAAGCTGAAAAATTTATCAGAGAATGACAAGCTTTTTATATATTTTTGAACCATCTTATGATTTCTATCCCATGGGCATAACACTGTGTCCTTCATTTTTTAAAAAAACTCCGCAGAAATATTATCATTACCTCTTAAATTTTACAGTAATTTTTCATAAGGGAAACACTTTTCACATTTGGGGAAATCTTTAGTACACAAAAAAAGACTTAAATGTGTATGCATTAGTCTGGAGAAAAAAAAAAGAAACACGTATTTAAAAACGGCAGAATCAAAACAAACGGAAGTTCTTAAAGCCACAGTGCAACAAAAATCCTACGCAAAATGGATCAAGGAAAATAGTTTATAGCCTACACCCGAGAGACTGTTAGAAATCTAGATATACATGAAGACTGGATAAAGACCCTTTTAGATATCCATGCAGACTAGCTGTAGCGTGGCTTTGCATCATGAGTCCTGCCAAGGTCAGAAGGGAGAGCTAAGAGAGGAATCCCAAATGCCGGCCCTAAAGAGCATGGAGTGCCCCCTCCCCTTGGTTAGCAGGAGCAGAGGGCAGCTCAAGGTTCACAGCCGGTGTGTGAGAAGCTGGCAGGGGGCTGAAGTGAGGCAGGAGGTGTCCTCTGAGAACTTGGAGACCTCAAGAGAGCATCACCGTGTCCTGCTGAAAGCATCCTCTGCAGGTGGGAGGAGGCTGACAGGCAAGAGATGATTTACTACCAAGTTCCTTTCAGTCATAAAACACGATCCTTTTTGCCAAGGCTGGGATTTTACATTTGAAAATTCAGGTTAGAAGCAAAGAGAGGTGACCAAGTTAATGCAAGTTAACAATTTACAGCTCCTCACCCGAGCACAGTAACCTACCACTCCCAGCACTAACCATTTCTAAGTGAAACACCTGCAGCACAACACTTTAACCCCATAACTTTATTTCACGCAGACTTTTTGAGCAGCATCATAAGCCATTTAAAATGGAGCATTACGGAAACACTCACAATTTTTTCTATATGGACAAATTAGAGCCGTTGACAGCAGCTTCTAATTTTACCCAAACCTATGCAGGTCAAAAAGACAGTTTTATAAAAGCATTAATGCTTTAATGCTCTGAATTAATGTAGAGAAGCCTCAATTAGTCAACTTCTTTCCTTAGGGAGAATTTCTCCTCTCTATGTTTATTTTAATTAAATACCAAACAATGTCACTAAAACACATCCCCAGCACCGTGCAGGAAAAAAGGTAGTTAATCCGATTGTTTTTCTTTTTGAGGATATAAAGACAAATGCATTCAGAGAAAGGGATAACTGCCTTTAAAATGCAGAACTGATATTCCCTACCTAACATAATAAATTGGAAAACACAAACATATCTAATGCATATTTATGAAAGGCAGCATTTAACTGCTCTATAATAAAACCCTGTAGAAGGTCTGCGCAGCTTTTTCCGAAGGTGGTCTCGCACGTACGCAAACACAAAGGTGCAGACGCTGCAGGTCAGGCGTCGGGCACGAACCAACAAACCTCTTTGCTCGCTATGGAGTAACGATGAAGGATGGCGAAGGTCTCTGCACGGGCACCCGCTCCTGCGCCCATGTGCACACGGCTTCTCAGTGCTCAACGCCACAGGCAAGCGAGACCATCGGCGTATACAATAACAGGGACACTATATTTTACTGTTCTTATCTCAAGTATTCCCTTTAACTTCATAAAAAAGGAGTTTGTTGTTCTCAAAAACAGTTTGAGAAGTCCACTTTTCAAGACAAGTAGTCTGAGACATTTTACAGGGCCCAAGCGTTCAGCATTATTAATGTTCTATAAGCTTTTTCATCATGTCATTACTAAATAAAACATCAGCTGAACCCTTCTAAAGTTCTACAGATATATGAGGCAGTTGTTAGCTATATTTACATGGGATATTTCTGCCTTGCTGCTATAAACTATTCTTACTGCAGTAGATTCTGATTCAGCACTTCCCCTTCAGGTGTAAAATTCATGCAAAAAGGAAAAAATCTGGTTTGTTCATTTCCTATAGAAACACTAAGGAAAGTCACGCTTAATTAACTTAGGTGCAAACACATTAATACAGCAAGAGTATGCATCCATACCTGATAAATAGCTGTATGTGATAGCAGCCAATGTAAAGAAAAAAAACCCAAACTCTTCGAAATGAGTGTAATTAGTAATAAAGGGCCCCCTGTAGTTAAGTAAAAATGACGGTAGGCATTGCAACGACAGGTACCATTTTTCCCCATGCTCAGCCCGTCCAGCCACAGCCGGACACCACTTGTGCTCGGGGAAATACAGGCGACGCCTCCATGCCATAGACACTCCGCAGCGGCAGCTTTTGCTGGAGGAGAGGGATGTGTAGGGCCTAATCTACAGAGCTGCTGGCTGGGGACAGGATGCAGCTCCCTTCCGGCCTGCGCCTTCTGTGCAAGGGCATCCAGGAAGGATTTCCTTCCCTTCCGCTTCCCTTCCCCAAAAGTACCACCCACAGGAGGACAGATGGAGGGTACATCAAAATGAAATGCTTGCCACCCATTTCCAAAGAGTGAGAGGGCCAAAAGGAAAATAAATGTAGATCGAAAGAGAGATGAAAAAGAAAATACAGCAGCTGAAAGAACAGAAAAGAACAACTAAGATGGCAAGGAGAAATACTACTTATTTATATATGCTAAAGACCATTTTCAATAGCAAATAGAGAAAGCCATCCTGGGTTATAATCCCTCCCCTCCAAATACAAGGGAGCCCAAGGGGCTTCACATTGCATTTTCTGATCTGGCCAACCAGCCACAGGGCTCTCCACTCCCACCTCCCCGACTCTGCCGGACTGCTGAGGAAAAGGGGGAGGAATTTTCTTTCTCTTATGGACTGCAGGTTTGGAGTAGAGACGGAAGACAAAGGGCAATGTTGGTAAACGCAAGATAGAAGGCGAGGTATCACAAGCTAATAAATTCAGAATTAAGGCTTTTTGCTTGTTTCAGGTCGTATTTGCAGAGCTTTGTGCAGCGGGAAATCTCCCGAGACACACCTAAACATGGCTTTGCAGTCAGGCATATGTGTACAAATTAATGGTAGTGAAATCCCAAACTCTGAATTCTTAAATGCCCTGAGTTTAGTTCAAACCAATTTTTGAACTAAAGCATCTTTGCATTTAGCAGCAATCTTGCTAATAGATGGCCATTGACCATGGGCTCCCGTCCAAAGTATGTTAACTTTGTTTCAGTTCTGAAACACAGGAACTGCTATGTTAGAACAGACTGAGGGTCCAGTATCCTTGTCAGTGCCAGATGCTTCAAAACAAGTTAGATTAAATTTTGCTGCTAGCAAGATTAATTCACGTACTAATCAACTCAGCTGAAACCAAGATAGTGGCGAGCCCTAGACCAGATTTTGACCCTTACTGTACAATTTACAGCATGGGAAAATATGAAAGATTTTTTCTGACCACAACAGATGATGCCCTGGAGCAAAGCGACTGATAAAAGATTGGCACGCAGTGGTAATTTCATTTAAGCTAGTGTATCCAATTTGGTGTTTTGATCTTTCAGGATAATGTTACAGGATAACATTTTCAGAACTGCCCAAGCAACCTTAGCCCTTCGGCTCCACTCGTTTTCGGCAGGGTTTATACACTAAATCACTCGGGGACATTTGAAAACTTTGCCAATACACTTGAAGCTCTAGACATAAACCAACAGGGGTAGCCAGGCTTTGCACTCTGAGCTCTACAGGGATTTTTTTGATGCAGCAGAATTGGCTTTTCTTTCCATCCCTGGTCCGCACCAATTTTTTACAGTCAGCAGAGAAGCAGCTGTCACGCCTCCATGGCTTCACCCCACAACATCAGGAGAAACATGGGAAATGTCAGTCCTTTCTCCAGCAGACTCCCAAGTCCCCAGTTTGTGCTCATCTGGCCAGTTCCAGAATGGAGCAAACATGCTCCCACTTCCCAAAAGTTAGGGGGAACTTGCCCTAGGGAGCCTGGCTTTTGTTTTTCTGCCTCCTCTCCGGGCATGCAGAGCTTTTAACAGGCACATTGTAAAGGGACAGAATATTTCACCCTTAGTGCAAGGGTAAGAAATGCATCAGAAATGCAGGTCAGTTAATTTTGAACATATTTTTAATTACAGACATTTCATTATTTATTTTGTACTCTCAACAGCTTATCAGGATGATCCATTCCTTGTATCATTAATTAAATTCTGTTGGCCTAATTTAACATTTCAAACCTCTCTTTCTGCTCATTGTATGGCCATATATATCACCTCATCTCTTCGAATCTTCATTTCCTTTGAATTATAAGCTGTTTGTTTCCTTTAATTCTTCCAGATTCCATTCTCTGAGTTTTCCTTTCACACTGCATTCATCCCAGGATGTTAAAATGACATACCCAGAACAACACTGCAGCGTGTGTCACTGTAATCCTGGCTTGGAAAGTATGCTCCCAGTCTGATGGATGGCGTAAAGCGCTCTTTTTCAGGTGGGAATGTACTGTTAAGTCTATGCAGGTGGACTACTTTTTCTGTAGTAGAGCAACATGAATATGGATATCCAGCTGTAATGCTTAGGTGTAATCAGGGAGGGAGATGCAAAAACACAATGACAAGAAGGTCAATATGTTTTGGTCTAATAACAGATCCTACCCTTGGTGCAGCTGAAAAAAAGAGCTGAAGGGAAAGGCAGGCATTAAGAGAAATATATTTCAATAATTATTTCATTCCAGGAAATGTGATAATTGCTTATGCACAGAGTAGCCACCGGAGACCAACTGCAGAAGATACGTTGATTGGAAATGCATTAAAACAACAGATTAATACATAGTAAATATTGAAAAGACACATTAAATGATGCATCAATTAGAAGAAATACATAATTTATGTGCACCTAAGTATTCCTAAAATAGGGGAAAGCCTGTCATGTTCACACATGCACACACACCTCTGGTTGCAAGTATACTCACAGCCAGCCTGTGTACGTAGATGTGTTAAATATAAACTGAGGCATCAGAGCAAGCTCAGCATAGGAAGACTCAGCTGTGAACAGCCCAGTCTTGGGATTGTGCGGCCAATGCCATGGTGTGGCCATTGCCATGAATGGCAGCAGTCCTGGGAACAGCCCTGTCTTCCCACCGCCTTCGCTGAGATGCTGACAGACAACTCTGCGGCCTGTGGTGGACACAAGGAGGTCAGTCCTATGTCCTTCTCTTTGGGCCATTGTACCCAACCCCGCAGTTTCCTACACAGCAGCACCGGGCAGATGGGGCAGCAACCTCCCGCTACAACCCTCTGCACGTCCACCACACACGGGTGCCCACGTTGCACCGCTGGTGAATACGGCTCTTCGCATCGGCACTGAACAGCACTGTGGCCGCAGGGGAAGAATGGGAGGCTTGAAACCAAGCAGACCTCTTCATTTGCCTGTTCCCATGCCTACTACCACAACAAAAGTAAAAACTGAGGCACTCTGTAGTGTAAAAAAGACACAATTCTTTTGCATGCAAAATCTTTTCTCCAGGCCTGCAGAGCCAATAAGAATGCTATCGTGACAGCATAAGCCACGGTGTTCTTGCATTTTACCAATTTCTATGCCATATTTGAATCCTGATAACCAAGAAATATGAAAAGATCACATCAAAAGCAGAGTCTGTTTTAAAACACTGAATTAGCAGCATAACTAGCCGGTGTGAATCTCCAGTGCTCATTCATGCACCACTACACATAAACTCTGCCTGCTAAGTGTTGCAAAAGGCTAAACTGTTGACAACAATTTACAATAAATCAATTCATTGATCCTTCCACTGTTGAACCAGTATATATTCCCATACAACTTCAATTAGCCCTGTGAACAAACTGACACCTGGCAAACAGAACCATAAATTACCCTTTGATGTTATCACATCCTAAGGCGAAGTACACAGGGGTTGTTTATTTTACTAGCTGGTCCACATTCCTGAGTATACTTTACAAGAAAAAAGGAACGAAATGCGCTATTAACACCTTTGTCTAAGGGACACTTGTGTAGCTGTTAGAAGTCCCTAGTTGTTTCTTCTTTAGAAAGGAAGAGAGCAGTAAGGAGGTGTCTGAAAAGAGCGGAAGAGAGGTGAGGAATATTATTACATCATAAACCAACAGAAAACAGAAAATGCTGAGGTGTTTTCTCAGCACCCCTTCTAGTCAGCAAATACATAATGAAATGCAAAAGTGAAAAAAAAAAAACCAAAATACTGGATGGGTAGCATGTGAAATGATGAAAAGCAACAAAGCATGCGATTCAGAGCCCACAGCCAGGAGAGTCCTGGATTCTGCCACTAAATCATTCCTGGGGAAAACAGTCCTTAAGCATCCATCTCTTTATCTGCAAACTCTCATAACAGCAATTCGATTGAGTTTGGAGTAAATCACTTAATATTCAAGAGATATAAAGTCCTTTTATAGTGTGAAGTAATACTATAAAATATCACGGTTGCACAAACAAATCAATAACCTGAATAAGGAAGAACAGCCAAAGACTGCATCAGGGAGATGAGAGATGGCAGTCCAACGCAATGAAACAATCAAAATGTGCTATTGATATTTCTGAAGCTCTTATGTCCTGACAAACAAAGGTCCAGAAGGTTTAAAAGTTTGGAGTCGACATTTGAGGCTTTCACGCTGAATGCTAAATGAGCAAATAAGTTATGAAGCCATGACTCAGCTTTTACAATGACGGGAAGTTTCATCTATGTTGAGCACTCTCAGAGCTGCTTCCTAAATCGTCCATGGTGATTGCTCCCTAACCAACATTTTGAACAAGTGCTGTTTTAAAAAAATAAAGTCATTTGGAGCAATTTTTTAAAAGCATTTAAGTGTTAGAAATTCTTGACCTATATCCAGGATTTTGTCCTCTTTCTGCTTCGTTTTGTCAAGTTCACTGTCAAGGAGCCTGAGATATCAGGGATCCCCATCAGAAACCAAGACGCTGTGGCTGGATTTTGCAGATTTTCCCTCTCAATCAAATCAGCTTCTGGCACAGTTTAGCATTAGACTAAGTGTATCTTGCAAGATAAACGTAATGCACTCAATAACTGATAGCATGTTATGCTAAATTTGTTAAAAGAAAAGCAAGCAACTAAAGCATTCAAACCCACAGTATACACTGAAGATGAATAAATCGAGAGAGTAATTAACAGCATACTCTGCTAGATATATTCCAAGTCTAATTAACCTATAGGACAAAATGACAGACACAGTACTTCACCAGCACTTCACAATCAGAATTTCTCCTCCAGGACAGTGTGTTCTGCAAGACTCAGTGCCAATGAAAAGTAGAACATTTCTAACTTTAAAGACTTAGCTCAACTATACAATACCCTTGTTTTTTTTAAAAGCCCAGCTCTCTTTTAGCTTCCAGCTGAAACAGTGCAGGCCAGACCCTCATCTGCAGTTAATCAGTGTAGCTCCACCAAAATCAACAAATCTGTGCTATTTAACACTAGTCTGAGAACTGACCCTAAGTTATTTCCCAGCGTATTGTCTTCAGCTGGGACTGCAGATTTTGATTCTAACATCTGAAATATTTGATCAGGAGTGAGTTAATTAGGTTACTGCCAGTAAAGTGTCTTAAACTTCCATCATTTTTGATGTTCGCTAAAACAATACATATTCTGCAGCTGAGTAAATATTTCTTTGGGGAACGTAACGTATGAATTGGTTCTCACTCCAGATGTAGACTGCATTTATACAAATTTGCACTGTGGCTTTGATGTGAATCCTATCATCCTCTGGTCTGTAATAACTGAATGCCTGTAGACTCACAGCTATCTCAATAGTGACATTCTAAACTTCTGTAGTGCCTTTTTCTATGTAGTGCTTTATACACATTAATGAACTAAGCCAGGAGGATCCCTGTGGGGTAAGAATTATTCTATTCATTTTACATATGGGATATTTATGAAATAGAAAGATAAAGCCACTTGCCAAGGTTGTGTGAGAAGTCTGGAGCAAAGCTGGAAAAAACTGCAATCAACACATAAGAAAAGTTCCAGCCTTATTGAACAGCGAGAAATGTTTGCAGAATTCAAGTGACATTTTAAAATGTTGTTAGGTAGACAAATGTCATTCCATATAAAAGCATGAAAGAAAAACTTCTTATGTTATTTTGCTGAATGAGAATTAAATGCAGTGCATACTTATTGAATATGAGAAGTTTTTTTTTTTCCCCCAGCAAATCATTTTCCCAAAAGACTTCAACTTATATGCACTGGAATTTCCTTTGCTGGGGAAAAAGGTCTCCCTTAGTGCATTCAGTAATAAAACTGCACAAGGAATAACTATTCTGGGTGGAACTCGCTGGCATTCATTAACAGTATTGGCTCAGATGTGTGGCATTTCTGGAAGCGCTTGAAAAAAAAAAAAAGGGGGTGTTTCATCACTGACAGCAAAGGTAGACCAATCCTGAACTATTTTTAAAATCCTGACCTCTGTCATGATATGTTGAAGTACAACAGAAGCATGATTCACCGATCGCCCCGTAAGAAGTCCAGTTTTGATATACGGATTGCATTTTCAAGTTAAATAGCACAAAAGGATTGTAGACAGATATTTAAGACGATAATACAGATCATACAGCTCAAGTCAGACAGTGTTTTCAAATAACGATGGTTAACTTGACAGTCAGTAAGACAAATAACTATCCGTGGCATTAATGGCTGCAGCAGCAAAATGAAATGCTTGGGGACCAAACAACTCTTGACTCCAGAATGGCTCTGACTTCAGAGATGAGTATTACAGTATGTTTGAGAATTGCTTTAGGAAGGACTACCCTATCATTAGCTATATAGGCTCAGGCTCGGCAGTTATAAAGATGGCAATGGAGATGCTGATTCACAAAAGCTTCTTCTGTCAGGAGGGAGAAAACCAAGTCACACCTAGCTGAAAGTCAGTGGACTTCACCTTGTGCCTTTGAAGGGCTTTTGATGGGGCATGTACTAAGTGTCTGTGTTAGTGTTCTAACAATACAGAAGAAAACGACAACATCATTTATTTAAGGAGCAATAAGATTAAGCAAAATACCTTGCTCTATCATATACAAAAAAACCAGCCTGTATATCAGGTTGAAGTAAAGAACTATTGAACATTTTAATTACTAGATAATATTCCCTCTTTAGTATGGAACTGTGTCTTTTCCTGGCTAATGTTCTGTATTTCCAGTGGAAACATGACAATTTATTGAAAATGAGACTCTGGTCTTGTACATTTTCATATTCCAGAGGTCAATTTGCATACTAATCGTGCACCTCTTCTATATTGCACGATACGAACAAGTTCATTCGCAAAATGTGGTACAAATTGACAAGGCATGATAGTTTCTGTTAGAAATACAAATACATGAAACACTGTCGAGTTACAGCTTAAAGCAGATCTTTCTTTTTGGCAATGTCAATTTGCAAATAGGGTAGTCACAGAACTGCTAGAATTCATGGTACAGGTGGGTTTCAGAAGAGGAAAGATTTAAAAAATTGAGAAATAAAGATGCTAGGCAACGCTGGAAAGCTGGAAATGGCACAGAGAAAAAAGATGGAGAAAAAAGAAGTGGAAGGATACACGTGCTAAGGAGAAGGTGGCAATGAAGGGGAAACGGTAACAGAAACAAGGCTGATGTTCAGCACAAAAGTAAGGATTCTCAGAAATAAAAGCTATTTCTTGACCGCTAAATTTTGCTGTTAGATAGAACCAAATAATTCACTAACACTGCCTGCTCTGTAAATAACTACTTGCAAATGTGTGCTTGCGTTTGTTTTAACCAGCTTTTCCGCTGGTGATAAACATGGGATAGACCTGGCTTTTCTAATGCTCTTTTCTGACAAAAAAAACACAGAAAAAGAAAATTTGGAGTTTTTTCTTTACTCATTCTTCAGTGACACACAAAAACACTAACTGCTCATAAAACACTAAAAAGAAAGCATCGCAGGAGAGTTCTTGCATGGCTGAAAATAAAACCTAAAATCACATCAAAAGTGTTGGCCCAAAATCATTTTCAGTGAACCACAACTGTTATTTCTCATGCCAGCTGGGAACATAAAGAGATTTTATTAATGCATGATTTCTGCATTTACCTCATATTTCTAAGTTGGAATAAATTAGAAACAGACTTAAAGGCCCCATTCCACAGCATGAAGTAAACAAATGTGTTTTACTATATATGCTTTTCAGAATGAATTAAATTCACGCAGCATTTGTTCTACTTGCTCACAGCAGACAGCTTTCATTCCGTACAAAAGTCTGTAAGAACAACAGACGACACAGTGAAGGCTGGCACTTAACCTTCAAACAACAACAGTCCCATCTACTTCTGCCTTGTTCCCACCACTGCTGGGTCACTGCACTGAACAGCAATGGAACTACCTATATTTTTTTAAACAGTAAGTACATTTCTGTGACTGCCAACTGAAAATATAACTTCTATTCAGCATTGTGTTACCAGGCAAGAACACTGATATCTCAAAATTTAACAATAAGTTAATGCAGGAAGAAACATGGGAATTAAACTCCCTGCTCATCCCTACCAAAAGCGAAGCAGTAAACAGAAGCAGTACGAGACTGGGGATGTGGTGGCTCTGAAAGGCTGCCTGCTGCCCAGAGCTGGTTACATCGCATCCTTAACAGTTTCATCTCATGGCTTGTTCAGAGAAGGAGCGTCCCACAAGTCAACACATGTGATCTGTTAACAATACCTAACCAGAAGAGCTTCTGCTTTTATAAGCAAGCTGAAATGAGTCTTGGCCTTTTTGGGGGGTCTTTTGTAAGTTGAAGAAAAAGAGCACTGCTGTTCCCCAAACTCAAAACCATCCGATTCTTTTTTCTTTCTTCAAAGGGGAGCACCAAATTCTGCTCCAAATTCAACCTCATGGATCTGAGGTTGAACTGAATTGAATGAAAGTTGGGTCAGGATCAGGCTGAAGCTTCTACCTTCTCTCTGAAGAGAAGGTCCCAATGAATCACTGCACATGCTCCTCAGGCCACTTTTAGCAGTCTCTAGATCCACCGCTGGGACAAGTGCTCTATGAAAATATAGCTCAGAAGTGCAATAACTACCTTATAATAACATCTGAATTGCTTCTGTGAACGATAAAAGCAGGTTATGCTACATCAACTACATTTTTTCCAACCCAGATTTTCAAAACCTACTTCTATCAAACAGACTAACTGATGATGCCAACTTCTCACTATAATTGAAAGCAACTACCGCAGAGTTCATATGCACAGGATGTCTAGCTATCAATCAGGTAAATAACTTCAAAAAAATTTCATCACTGGAATGGAGTTTGGATTAAACCTTTAGAAGGGAGCTAGCACGTCATTATTATGCACACCATTTTGGTATTTTTGCTGAGCAGCACTTCACTCTTCCAAAAGACCCCAATAAGTCAATAAAGTTGAACTAAACAACCTTTAAAAATACACTCATAATCTTACACCTGGACCAAAACCGCTAAGGCTAAGTAACATCTCTGGAACATCATTTACTTGAAAAGAGAGGCTAAAAGCACCATCAGTGCTCAATTATTTCCTCATTTGGTGTGGTGAATACCTAAAATGCCTTGGTGTCTATCCAATGGAAATAAAAGGGAATTCTTACTTAAGCGAAGCATGAGAATTAGCTTAAATTCAGAATTTCCCCACTAATTATGGTTTACAATGAGACCTTAAGAATATACGCAATGAACAATGTATTGCTTATACGACAGTTACTACTAAGGGAAAAATGTATGGAAGAATTAATAAATATGAGAAACAGAGGTGTAGGAAGTTAAATACAGAAGCAGTCCTTAACAAAAGATGTTTTCCAAGCTGTTTTTATGACAATTTTTACAGACATATGGGAGTTTTAGTAGCATAAGCACAAATTTCCATAAAGAAAGTCTTAATCAGATTTACCACGCCTTCATTTCTGTTTCATATCCGTTTTTAGCACCAATGAAAATAATCTGGCTGTACTGGTAAAAGACTGCATTCATACACCGGGGTGTCTCAACGCGAATTATTAACTTACTGATAGCAATTTATGTTCCAAAAGAGAGGCACAACACACAATAAACGTAATGACATGAAATGAAAAGAGACAAAACATTAAATCTTGAGTTAGCCCCTCTGGGATAAATATATTCAGACGTTCTGAACTATTAATGAATCGGGTCATCCATGTAAATCTCTCATGTCTTAAGTGGCGTGTCGGTTTAGGTCCCATGTATGCTGCATTTATGAATAACGGAAAGGATTGTATATCTTGTCCCTTCATACTGTGTCTGACCTGGCGTTTTCACTGACAGGGATTCTAGCCATAGTGCAAATAAGATACATTCCAAATGCAAAAGCAAACACATAATAAAACTCCACGTATAAGCACAAATTGGAAGGAAAGATAATCGCATTTTTAGCAGGCACATCTTAAGGTCACTGAATTCAGGTGTTAAGCAAACCTTTTAAACCATCTTTCATTACCGTGTTACACATATCCCTCCTAATCATCGCTGGCATTGTCAAGCTCCTAAGATGGTTAACTAATCTGCCCATCACTATTAAAAGTATTGTGAAAGTCTAACGCACTTATTCAAATCAATATCAGTTTACTGTACATTTCACAGGCAGCACTATTTTTCTTGAAGGAAAGGAGATGGCATCTTTCAGGTGTACGTAACCTTTTGACCACTATGTATGTTCAACCAGCATGCTCAGCAATATAATTAAACTAGTGCAATGCTGTCAATCAGAGAATATTTCTATATACAACCTAGGGGCAAGAGGAACAAGAGGTTTTGGGTACAAATTCTGGCTCCATTTCAAGAGAGCACTTTAGCATACTCCTGAGCTAAGCACTGAGGGTCTTTAAAGCCACTGGACTGCAAGCAAATGCATAATTACAGAATTAACTATTTTCAGAATTCAGTCCAAACAGCTCGATCTTGCAGCAGATAAACACTCTCAGCTGCCATTATATTGAGAGTTGTTAATGTTTGGTGCTAAAGTGACTGAAAAGTTTGGGTGTGCACGTGCTAGCTGGAAACCCCATCTCTGGCATTACGGAAGAGAGGCAGAGCTGTGCTAAGGCTGAAGCTTGGTTGCTCCTCTTCCCTTAAAACAAAGTCAGCACGTTGAAATGTGGTACACCACCCTTTTATCTCATGAAGGTAAGAAATACTAATAACCTCCAAGGTAAACATACAGAAGGATGAAAAACTCAGACAGAAATCCAAAAAGAGAAAAAAAGTTTAAGATCGTAAAGTTGGTTTGAAAACATTATCCTCTGTGGGCAGAGTAGTTTGTCTGGGGCGACTTCTGAGAGCAGAAGTGGATTGTAAGTGTTTTAAGTGAATTCTAATGAAAGACCCCTTTTCAGCCCTACCTTGCTTTTAGCAGCTTTATTTCATTATTATTAGCATTCAAGTTTATTAATTGTCCATTGCATGCCTAAAAGTACTTTTGGGGAGCTATAATAGCAGCACTTTCTGTGATGGAGGGAAGACTTTGTTAGCACTTAGGCACTTGAAATGTGTTAAGTGGTTTGAGAGTGGTGCAACTTGAGCCGTGGGTGAAAGTGCAAGTAGATTCCAGAATATCTGACGAGCGGGATTTAGATACACAAGTTTAACAAGTGTACACTAATGCAGATGAATGTCAAAACAGAAAGGAGATATGTCACCCTCGAAATGGCAGATTTTTTTTTAACTGCTTGAGACTTTAAGAATGAATATTTGATTGCTCATTAAAGTGATTATTGCTATAGAGTTTCTTAAGTGCATTACACTGACTGTTCGCAAGATTTTCTATCCAAACCATTCGACTGTCTTTGTTTTCTGTTGAAATAACATTTAAATTATTTAATAGAAAACTGGCGCAGTCTGGTGACCAAAAGTTCAAAAAACCAAGCAGAACTTCTAATGAATAAATTGCGGGAGCAATTTGAAAATTGTAGGGCTTAAAGAACATCAGAAGTCTCATTTGAGGAAAAAAATCTCCTCAAAGAATACTACTTATCATTTCAAACACATTTCCTTGCCTGCTGAGGAAGGAAGGAAGGAAGGAAGAAGTCTGAGATCTTTAAGACTGAGCAAATGGATGAGATTTTGTTATGAGAATGGACTGCACAACTGCAGTAGCCCCAGCCTCAACCTTCAAAGCTCAAACGTTTCCTGTTGACAATTCATGTACATCAGAGAGGCCAAAAACTTAGTACACAACAGCAAAAATAGGACCAGAAATGCAAATTTTTTTAAGATTATGTATACATCCTTCCCTCCTTCTTCATACATATCCATTGTGCCATAAATGCATTAACCTGCAAGAAGACACAGTCTCTATCCTGACTAAAAAATAATCAAGAAGCTTTCCTCTGGAAATAATGGCTGTAATGCAACACATACACATCAAGCCCAAAATTAAAATTTCATCTTCCATAGCTTGCCTAAATAGGAATCCTTTTAAGAAACTATCTTTAACCATGGAAACCAAACTGTGAGAATCTGGCCCTTCATGCCTGTTAAAACACCAGCACTAAGACAGGTCAAGGAAAAGGTAAGGAACAACTGAGAACAATCTGAGGATACCAATTTACAGAACATTATTTCTATATATTTTCTCTCATGGATTTCTTGTTAATAATTTACAGGAGCTACAGCTAAAGTTCAGTTTGCAGGATATTACATGCAAGCATACAGCGTTACAAAATCTGCTTCTATTCTAGGAAACACTGATGAATCCAGCAAGGGTCACTCATTTCAAATGCAAAGCTTAGTTCTCAAATTACTAGAAAGTTTCAAAATAGAGGAAACTTTTGCAATATGTTTACATCTTCCTCCTTAAAAATGTGGAATTACTTTCCCACAAAGGCGTACTATCTTGAGTACCACTGTGAAATTCAGCCGTGGCACTGAGATAGCTTTCCTAGTCAAGTAAAGGTTATAATTTTTCAAAAAAAAGGCATTCACACAGATGGCAAGAAATAAGAGATTTACTTTTAGATTCCTGGTTTTTCAATTATTTTGAGTACTGCAGCCTTGAATTCACAGAGTAAGACACTTGGCTTTCCCTAATATTTCCCAAGTATATACAAAACAGGTGGCAATATTATTACACTACCTGTCAAGTTCTTTGCAATGACAAAATTTACTATTTCCTCTACTTGTAAAAACTAATATTACGCCAAAGATATGTTTATTCAAAACATTTATGTTCTTCATGAAGATACATTTTTTATTTTTGTAATCATACATTTTTTCAATTTAGGTTGCACCAAAATGAGAGGAAATTTTATAAGTGGTATCCATAGTCCCATAAGTTGACCAACAGCCACACGCTGAGCATGAATCCAGTGGACGCTAACATCTTATTTAGCCCTTATTCTCAGCAGGCCTGTATGGATACAGCTTTAGGCAGATTTGTAGCAGCTAAGGACTTGTTGTTTACAAATGAATATTTACATTAAGTTTCTTCAATTTTTACTAAATCATAATTTATAGGTTGGAAAACAAATCATCATCTAATTGAACTTACAGACCGAAGTTGCCGTTCTAGTATTGTCACTGCTTCACCCAGAATGACATCATCACATTATTAGTAAAAGTACAATACGAAATCCCCAGTGTAATATTCATGACTGGAAAGAAAAGGATACGAATAAAACTTTTCTGTGCGCATGCGATATCCAGTGCGTTGCTGTTTGTCGGTTTGCTGTTGACAAGCCAGGACACTGACAAGACAGGCCCCTGACTTGCAGCATACGTATAATGGCGCCGAGTCCCCGTCCTCCTTGTTTCTAACCTTCGTTATCCACAAGACAGCCATGCCATTAGCATCAGTCTTTCAGGAGGCTGCCAACTGTTCGACTTTGTGTCTTACAGGAGTTATTACTGAGCTATTCACTGTCTTGGTCACGTACTGGACTTACTGAAACACTCGGGAGTGGGGCCTAGAGGACAAAGCCTAGCCTGTACAGAGAATTTTGCACAGCCACACTATATGAATTTAGCACTTGGACCAGTTTACTTTGTAAGCTAAGCTTAACACAAAGTACAGTAAAATGATATGAACGTGTATTAAATGAGACAAAAAATCTTTTCCTTTAAGGAGTTTTCCTGAGCAAAACAAATAGATTTAATGACACTTGCCACTAGTCTGGGAAACAAAAAGGACCAAGAGCCTGAACATCGCTGAGGGTGGCAGTAACAGGAACACCATTTTCGCTCTTTCTCCCTCTCAGCCACCACGATGAACTCTGCACTTGCGGGGCCACGAGCTGGCTGCGGCTTACGCCGAGGCAGGCTGCAGGGAGAGCTGCAGCTCTGGGCCCGCCTGCCCGCAGCACTTGAAGCTCACAGGGACACATTCGAGCTTGCTCCCAAATCCCAGCCTTGCAGAAAGGACATTTTTCACATTTGGTGGCAGTGTTTCACAAGTCTCTCACCATCCGCCTCCCAGGCCTGCCCTGCATCACCTTCCACAGCGAGCCCAGATGCTGAGCACAGCGAATGGCATCAGGGAACTGATCCATCGCAAGACAGAAGCGGGGAAAAACTGTGCTTTTTCAGCTGTCAGGCATGCAAACGTCTGCCACAAGAGACTGTGCTGGCCAAATGGATTTTCCCTTTGGTTCGAAAGGTGAGATCTCCATCCAAAGTGGAGACCTTCTGCAGGGTATTCCCTGCAGGGTGCTGGCTACAAACCCAGCTGCAAACGGCACGGCAGCTGCACGCAGCCTGCTCTTTCCCTTGGTAATATGTACAATCTGGGTAGCTGGCTTTAAAGGAATAAAGAAAAACTTGCCTAGCTACAATCTGGCCTTTTATTTCTTTATACCATGCATTGTACAGTAATAGCGGTTTTCACTATCAGCCTCCTTCAGTCAGGGCTTAAACCTTTGCAGATGCCAGCAAATCTTCCATTGCACTTCCACGTGAACTGCAGAAGCCAGCAATCCTACTGTAGCTTGTTACACATTTCCTAACGTTAACCTGTGCAGTTTTGAACGCAAGCAGAAATGGTACGTGTGTATTTGAAATGAGGCTGCAACCCGCTGCCAGCTCCCCATTCAGCTGCAGACAGCATGGCCTGTCCCCACGAGGACCTCTGTCCACGTGCTCAGATACCGACCCAACACGCAGAAGGCAGAGGGTCAGAAATACCACCTAAGCACCAGTTGTCCGATTTCTTTCCTTTGCCTCCGTGCAGCCTGTTTTCTTTTCATAGCTGTAAAATCCAAGCAAGGGACAGACTGACTGAAACTTCAGGTGTTTCTATCAAACAAACCATTCAAAGAGTTGTTACTACATGACACGATATCAATTCTGTAACGTTCTTTGAGCTCCTAGAGCTTACCTACTTTGGGTAAATGAGACAGACTACCCACAGCTTCCCAAAACAAAATCCAAACTCTTTCAAAGCCTAGTGTTGCTATGATAAAAGGCACATGATGTAGGTGCTGTTCAGTAAGCGGGAAAGCCCCATGACCCCCGTTGTTTGGAGAAGCCTGTATTTTAGAACCAGGCAATAATCAACAGTTATCAGAAGTGATGTCTCCTTATTGCTCTTTGCTTTTTTTTTTTTTGGCAGGCACCTGGGTTTGCCTTTTATATGATACCATCAGCTGTAGAGGAAGTCACGGCAGTTACAGGCGTCTTTACTCTCACTGGACATGAATACATCCTAATAGTTTAAAAATTCTCAAATCCTAGATAAACCTTAGCCCTTGGACCATCCTTCTGTGCTCTTATCTATGGCCTACCGCGTAACTAAAACCTGCTTCAAAGCAAGTACAATGCTTCCCCATAACAACACACTCCTGCTGCTTTTTAAAGTGGATTATATGGATTTGGGAATGTGCTGGAGCCCGTGCGATGAGCCCCCACACCCAGGTGTGGGGGGATGCTGGGGCTGCAGCGGAGCACAGAGGGCTGTGACAGCTCAGCTCCTTCCCCGCACCAGAGACTGGAGCTGACCTGGGTTGTGCTGCGGCTGCGGGCTTCGCGGGCCCGACGGGCTGGGCCTGCGGTAGGGAAATCGGCTCTGGTACAACTGCACATCAAAAACTGGAAAGTGACAAAAGTATGTTAAAAAATGAGAAAAAAGCAGCATCTGCAGCAATTCAAGTTCTCCTTAATGGTGGCCTCAGTTAACAGTCCCAGGATGTTCATATACAGAGATAACAGGACTCTGGCACAGGAAAGTCTTCATTCTGTGTTTGCTTCTGGGCTTGATGTGCTACTGTTCTCCCAAGAGAAAAGACAGTTATTTTTTTATCTCGTCCAGGAAAGCTGTGGCTGAATTACCAAAATACAATACAAGTGCTTGTGTGAAAACAGATAGTTTGCCAGCCCACAAAGCAAGTTTAAAATGGCTGGGGATCCCTGAAATCACGCATTCAAACCCCAGCAGGGCTGCCTCAAACCTTCAGCTTTTTAAGCAAACTACAGAGAATGCATTTCAGGGCATAGGGTCTCCCTCACCGAGATACAAGCGAGGAGAAAGGCGGGGGGCTGCCAGCCGCTTCGGACAGAGCCGTGTCAGACCTGCCACATCCCCCTGGCCCTGCGCTCTCCAACTAGGAGCAAAGTCGATTCCCTTTTCTCCTGGGTAATTCAAATGGAGATGGAGAAATCATTAAAAGATGAGAGGGATGGGGGGGCGGGGGAAGTAAATACCTGTTATTACCAAACTCAATTTAGTGGTAAAAAAAAAGGATGAGTAAATCTGAAGGTTCTATGGATCTTTAAAGCCAACACTGGTGTCCTCCAGACTCTCATAAGCCAACCCTGGTGTTTTAAACACAGTCATAATATACCTATACATTACCTCTCTGTCACTTCATCTGAATCATTAATGTCATGATGAAGAAGACAGTCTTACTTCCTAGGTAATTACTGTATATCTATTAAAATGAATTAAGTCTCTATTGAAAATGCTTGTTTGTTCCATATCCATCCTGTTAATGTGCGTCTTTTCCTTCATTATATCTGGGAAAATGTCAAGCCCGCTATGTTGGGGAAATCAATAATTAAATAGCTTTACAGTAATTACTTCAATAACACACATTCTTGCCACTTAACAACACAAATTAAATCCACTAAATTAAAATTTACACTAACAGACAAAGATGAGTACATCAAGCACTAGCCCTCAAAGAGTGTCTATACTGGTCAGAAAGTCATTACACTGAGCGACAAGTCTCCTGCAGAATATTTTACGGAGTATTTTATTTGCTCATTTGTCTTTATCGTCAGCGTGTTTCAAGGTATGAGAGGTGAGTCAACACTAAAACATGGTAAGCAGCAGCTGTAAGGAAAAGGGCGTGCTTTTCTCATATGGCACAAACAAATTGAAATCATTTGCAAATAATTTCAGTGTAGCTGACCTCCCTGCACCTGATCCAGTATTTACAGTAAATGCCTACAGAGACATATGTAATATGAATATAATTTTTAATATATACATATAAATAAAATATTTTCATATCTTTATTTATAAGCATACATTCACTGCTTTGATGACATGTATCATCAGATGCATAAGATACTAGGCATTTTTCTTATTTCAGGAGGGTTTTTAAAATGAACTGAACACTGTTCATTTCATTATTTATCTGAGAATTTAAATTTTGCTGTATTCTAACTGAAGAAAACCAATGTGTGCAAACAGGCGTAGCTGCAGACATGTAGGCACGTTCATCCTGGATTACACCAAACACTTAAATCGCAATAGCTCGCTCCACCATTATTAATCCCAGCCTATAGGGGAGATCAATGGCAAATCTTTAATACCATGGGTTCATGGGCACAAGCCATAACAGAGTTGCACAGCTAAAATAAGGAAGCCTGTGCTCTCCCACCCACCTTGACTGCTTTCTTACTCCTGAGTCACTTCCACCCCGATGCAGCCTCGCGGTAAAATTGATTTGGGATCGGAAAGGCTAATTTTAATCTCCATCACTGCCATTCTCCATTTCCCCAGGGCTGGAGTGAGGAGAAGGGTGGGCAGGAGCCACGAGTGTTCAACTGCTGCTTTGCAGGGTGGTGGAGACAGAAATTACAATCTGGCAATCCAAAAGCTGAGGTATCTGGAGTCTTACTGAAGGACCGGCTCCAGACATTATGTTTTCCTTTAGGCCAAATTCTCTGTCCAAGCAGTAATTTTAATGGCTTAGTCATATCTGCTGAGATATGAACATTTTCAGATTCTCATTTTAGAATAACCAATATTTTGGCCTTGCCTACCTCAGGGAAAACACTTCTTTTTTCTACAAGGGGAAAAAAAAAAAAAAACAAACCAATCTGAAAACCCAACTGAAGTTACAGCATAGGCAAGAATCCTACAATTACTTTTTTAAAAAAAAAAAGAAAAACAAACCTGACACAAGCATACTATATTCAAACTTACTCTCGTTTTAACTATCACTTCTTCATAGTTTGTCATACGTATCTGTGCTCCACATGTGGAGTTAACCAGCAAACCTGAATTTCCCAATTGCACTGCAGTATATATTAACATTATCTTGATTTTAATATTATCATATATATAGAACAATTTTATGTGTTGAACATCGTTACCTAAGCTTGAGCACTGAGCACAGATGGATGTAGGGGTGACTTCAAGCTCTCTTTTCAGCGCAATGCTGCTCGCAGGGAAGCTTTGCGACATGCTCTTACAACGAATTGGAGATCTGGGCCCATGGAGTTATTTAGGCTTTTCTCTCATTTATGGCAAAGATTAGATTCTCTCATTTTTTTAGTTCAGCTAAGCCACTGATATTCAATTTTTGCTGAAAAGTTTACAAAATAATCGCTTGACATTTCACAAAATATCACAGTATTCTTCCTTATGAAAAAAAGCCTTGCTCAAGCCTTAGGTAAAGGAAATGGATGTAGTAGACCAGTGCTGCCTAAAGACCAAAGCCTTCAACCCTCGCACCCTGTGGGGAGCCAACCACAATTCCTTCTAATCTTATTGACTGAACCTTCACCAATGACGACCGAGTTAATTTCAAGGCTGCTGGTTTATGCAAGCATATACAAGATTATTTTCAGATGTTGACATGCAAAAGCTTTAGGTGAGATCGAGCAGGACACAGAGGGGAGCAGGCAGAGCTGCTATCTTGTCTCTGCCACTAGCCTTGTTCCCCTGGACGTTTCTATTTTCACTCTGCGTGGGGCTACTGCTCATACTTTAAAAGCGTGTTTTGGCAGCAAGGAAGAGATGCCCTAGAAGAGCCTGAGAGTCAGCTCTGCTGTCATTGAACATGAAGAAAGTGCTCTGCATTAGGGTGACTGATCCTTGATATGAGGGTGTTTCACATGCTAAGTGTACTTTCAGTATCACACAGGTCAGGAAAGGCTAAGAGGTGTGGAAGAGACCAGAGAGGGAGTAAAGTGTAATCACAGGGAGAAAGGGGGAAAAAAAAGAAGCAAAAAGACCAGACATATCTACTGTGAAAAGCGCTGTGTTATCTACTGATGCTTAACATAGCTATCACACAGAGCACTACTCGTATCTTTTTTATAATACATATCTTTTTTTTCTTTGTATGCTCCAATTTATATTTAACAAGACCTTTCATTCACCCTCTCTGCACCCAAATAATAAAAATAAAAAATCAGAAAGAAAGCCCCACTGGGACTCAAATAAGCTAACACTTATATACCTTTGATGTTAGGGTAAAGAGACCAACAAAATCACGGTCTCTTGACCTACATGGGAAGCACTGCTATTACGCTGAGACAGCATAGGAGAAAAGATAAAATGCTTTCCCTTGAAACAGCTATGAAATAATGCAGACTTTGCTGTGTGCTAAGTGTATAGCTACTGCTGTTCTGGCAAATACTGGCATGTTTTTTTCCCATATATTGCTTCACAAGATAAAAATTTAAAAATCCAGGAAAACACCTGAAATGAAGCTGAAGTTGAATTTTTTCTGCCTTTTGAGTTTCACTGCTGGATAGATGTTTGACATCTCCCTTGACTGCATCTGTGTTCATCTAATCCATTATTCTCACTCAGATTTTAAATTGTACATTAATTAAGAGGATATGGCAGCAGCTTCTGAACTGGTGCCCTGATTGTATTGCAACTGGGAAATGGGATTGTATCAGCCTTCAAAAAATATAAACAGCGTGTGAGATTTGTGAGTTATGAATTATCCATGGATACTAAATTAACAACAGATAACTGAAATGTACCCTTTTCATCATATTCATCCAAAACAGAAAAAGAGAGTGCCAAAAGTGCCATCAGTTGCATGATTTTAAAAACAAAAACATACTTTCTGGATGTCTGATATTTGTGTCACATCATGATACTTTTAAGCTATCTGTCATTTTGGGCCATGCTCTCCCCAGATTGGAATCTCCTCTGCCCTCTCCAGATAAAGCAGCCCTCCCTGCACATACACGCTTATTCTCAACAGAATGGTCATTGCTTAGGAGGGCGAGAGCGTCTTGTTGAATGTTGTTCTAGCCAAAATAACAGACGTAGTCGTGGACAAGGATCTAAGGTAGCAGAGGGGTGATAGTAAAGACTGCCATACCATTATATATGTACAGGACAGAACTGAGAGGTTTCTTCCCTTGCAGGATTATTGAGACTCCTGGAATCATTATTTAGCCAACTTGAGAACAGTTTACTCAGTCACAGAAGAACTATTTATTATTTATGGAAGTAATGGACAAAGACAACAATTGCATCTCATTAGCTCTTTAGATAATGTTTATTCCAGAACTGGGAATAACCATATGTTATCGCCACACAAATGAGCGATGCAAACCAAAAGCGCTGAGTGTAAATTCTCTGGCTATTTAACTGAGCCAGTTTCCAAATCCTGCCCCAGGGAGCCCTCCTGACATGTGGCATACAGGCCCACGTCCTCAGCCATAGCTCAATGGGCTGGGGCATGGCATCAAAGCAAGTGGCAGGAACCCGGCTCAGCCTTCCCCATAATTTGGTGTAGTCAGACTGCTACCTAAAGTAAGGATGTCCTGAGCACATCCCTCTGCCGGCATCTGCTCTAGCACATGCATGTAAAACGTGAGTCAGTTGTGTCAGCCCATTTCCCAGCTTGGTACCCAAATCTCAACCACTATCATTGAGCGCTAGAGACTACACTCCAGCTCCTTTTTTGAAATGCTATGAAAGTTGTACCAAAAATGAATATGTCTATAAATATGGAGCATATCAGTGAATGTTAAGCTTCTTACAAAAAAAAAAAAAAAAAAAAAAAGAAAAAAAAAGAAAAAAGGGCAATTTTTCCAGATTTTCTGTGCATTTTTCAGGGTATGCATTTTCCAAGTATCACAACAAATACTAAGTATAAATCATAATTAAACCTTATGATGGTCCTGCAAGACATAACAAATAGCTAACATGGCATGCTCTCAGTTCTTATATTGGTAAAGAATACATTCATTTTTTAACCACACCATGTCATTTATTTCAGATGCAAAAGAAGAAAAGATTAACGTGCGCTCACAAAAGCACACCAAATCTACCCATTTGCAGTCCCCGAGTTGGTGGTTATGGCAGGTTCCCAATAAAGGGGATTTGTGGGGTGATAGCCTACCTAGCCACAATGTAGAGCTATAAAGACCAATGAAAGAAATTCTTTGTTCAAGCCAGTTCTTAAAAATAATGATTACAGAAAATGCAATCTTGCTTTTTATATTATTAAGTGGTCCCTTCGAGCAGTGGGATGGAGCTGTAATTTTTTCTAATTAAAATATCATTATTACCCTATGCGTACTGTTTAAAGGAGCTTGACAATTTCAAGGTTTCTGAAGAGAATCCCTTATTCTTTCTGTCTACTTACCGACTGCAAACTGTGCGCACCTTTTATATCACCAGTGAACACCTAGGATTCATTCAGTTCTAGTGAGCAGCAGGCTTATACTGACTGTCCAATTTTTATAGTTAGATGAATATTTGGGTAATAGAGTTTGTCTGAAGCCAAATTAGAAATCAAATAAATGATAATATTACATGTAATCATTTTCTGTGGCTGATAGCTTAATAATAAGGACCCATTTTAATGCTATGCCAACTCCATAATCCCACAAAATTGAATACATCTAAATGCATACCTCCTCTATTATATTTAGTTAGCAACTTGCTAATATTGTTCATCTGTTCCAGTATTTTCCCAAAATCCTCTGCTTAGAGCAGGGCATTATTTTATGATTGAAAAATCAGCAAAAATAAAAGGAGCAGCTGTTAACCTCAGCAATCACAGACCAGATGTAACTATAAATGCATAAAGTACTCATTTTTTAAAAATTACTTTTTTTCATTTCTCTCCATTTGTTGAAATCCAAGTTTGGATACACCAAGATGTTGCCAATTAATCTAACACACACAGCAGAATGATCACTTAGCTCTGAGCAAATGACTCATATTACACATTACATCCCCATTCATATTTACTCTACAGCTTTACATTTGGACATAGCCAATAACCTCCTCGGTAGCATTAACTGCTCTGATATTTATAAATCCAGATCAAACAGGATGGACTGCAGTGGGAATCCACTGAACCATCAAAACACCACCGGGCTTTCACACTTCTACTTTGCTCGGTGGTTTTATCAAATCTCTGCCACGAACATTACTTCTAAATGTCGATTACTGAAGAAGGTTTATCCAGTGTCAGAGTCACCGGCACATAAGTCATTCTAAAATAACTATTTGCCTCTCATTTTAAACAGTGTTAAAAAAAAAAAATGCTGATGAGAAACTAAAATGGCATGTGGAAAGTGACCCTGTGAAAGAGGAGGTGGGGCGGCGGATCTGCCAGGGCGGCAGCTCTGAGGAGGGGGCTGACCTTGCTCTACATAAACGGGTAAACGCTCCATGGGTAAATGTAAGCTGGGAAAGGAGAAAACAAACTGGTGAGATGGACTGGTATCACATCAAAATTGGGTGAAGAAGGTGGCTACAAACATGAGGCTGGAGAGCAAGACTAGGACTGAGTCTGGGTACAAAGACCATGAACAGAGTTGGGAGCCTCACAAGCAAAGACTTGGCTTGAGCAGGCAGTGGGAAAACCAATGGGGCAGGGATAATTAGGGGACACCAAAAAAGTCCAGGTTAGGGGACCAAGCAGTTTCTCCTGCAGGGTGCCTGGAGGAGAAGTCACCGTGGCATCTCGCCATGCTTGTCTACCAGCAAATACGCCTGAGAGATCCTGCGGTGCCTCTCTAGAGCTGCATTACATCAAGGCTAACAGCAACTTCTGCCACCAGCTCCTCTCTCAGCAAAGCACAGAGGGCCCTGGTGAGTAACAAAAGGCATGAAGTGGATGCCTCATCACAGTTTCTTCTTTTAAAACCCTAGGCAGCTGCATTTAAAGACCTACACAAAAAGAACACCAGAAGGGCTGTCATCACTAAAAAGTTAAGAAATGCATGAAATACACAGCCCATACAACCTTACTTGAGCTCCCTTCTCCATATGCAGATGTCGTGGCAATCCAGAACACGAACAACACAAGGCAGCTGGATTCATACTGGAGAAATGCTCTTAATGTTGGCATTTCTTAATTTTTTAGTGCTTTGCAACCATAATAAACCTTGCTTCTTTTAAACAATGAGTGCCATTTTTACATTCTGTAGCAGGGGGCTTCTGAATGCCCTAATTACAGTGTAGTGTGTGCAATATCGCATTCGTTGTACCTGCTCTCTTAGGCTTGGTATTGAAATTGAAGCCCCTTGAGATCTTCAGCCTTTTTGTTCAATGTATGTAATCTTTTCTAATATGAACTTATATATAGGTTTTGTAGCATAAAATTCCTTCAGGCACACACTAATGCTTTTTCCTCCTGGACTAAATTGTTGGAATGAGCTGCTTTGAAAGCTGTCACAATGACATAAAACACTTACTCTATCTGCCTCTTCGTTCACCGCCAGTGGGCAATATTATTTCATAAACAGTCTACTTCCCGGCTGATGTTGCCCACACTAAAAAAAAAGCCAAAAGGCACTCTTTTCAAAACATACATTTTAAGCATCCCATAAGGTCTAACCACATGTACAGTGTCACATAAAAATAAATGCGAATATTTTTACACTACAAATTAAGTAGCTGGTGGAAGCAGAGGAGAAACAGGGGCAGAACAGTTATGGCATCTTGCTCAAGATGCAGAGGGTTTTTTCCAGACTCATGGCAAAAATACCCCCCTACCGACACAGCTGTAATGGGCACACGTGTCCATGGCCCCACAGAAATTGTAGTTTAACCAAGTGAGATGGTCTACTGCCATCTCAGAGACTTTGACTTTCTGATCATGAATGCAGTCAGGGAGTATTTATATTTCAGGCTGGACTCATCCTCGAATATGAAAAGTAGTTTTCTGCCAAGTCAATGCTTTTTCAAAAGCAACCACTCTGTAGATATGCTCCACTTTTTGTGAAAAAGACTCTCTTCTGAGAGCGGAAAGCGTCAACCCAAGCCAGCCATGGAGCATCCACCACTCCAGCGCCTTAGGGGAGGAGCTGCTCATCATCTCCCGCTCTCACTCCTTGTGCTCTGGACTCCCAAACCAGACTATGGCAGCCCTGGCACTTTAGAATATTCCCTTTTTTCTAGCATGCTATGAAAATCATGGAGCCATGGCCTAAAGAGGCATCTGAAGGGAACTTGTTACGAAGAGCATCAGTAACTTTTCTGACACAAAGCCTTTTTCCCTGAGACATAGCCTTTTTCCCCAGAGAAAAGGAACAAAAAGAGAACAGAAACAAAACCAAATAATACATATTCTCTCAGTAACTTCTACAGATGGATCTTTAACCAGATCATCTAAAATGGTAAATCACAACTGAACTTTGAAAATATTCTTCCTTTACAATAACATACCTATCTTCACCCTCTTGCTCATGAATGTAGTATGTACCTGCCTGAAACTGCACAGAAACAAATTTAAAAGCCAGCAATATCTTGATCCTGCTTTACTCAAATGACTGCTGCAATCAAAAGGAAAGCCAGAAGTAGATAAAAACCTATTTTCACTAATGCAATAACAATAATTCTATAAACACATTAACAATTTCCTGCCTCACTCTTAATTTTATTTTATTTTCTCTCCCTTATATTCATTTAGAAGGATAATGATATCATTTGTTATTCTGTCCAATCTTTGTTGAGCATACAGGCTAGGAGAAAGACAAATGAGATTGTTGGCATTTAGACAAAAAGGCAGATACTGTGGGACATAATTTGGGTATAACAAATTATTAGGCAGGTACATACTTTGTAATCGGTACTTAGTTCTGCATGTTTATTACAAATATGGTTGTATTTGTAATGGGTCCACAATACGCTTCCAGCTATTACTCAAGAGAGTAAATCTTACTCAGGCAAGTTCAACAGAATTCAAGGCAAACTCTTCCACGATGGAAGCTTGCAGAAGCCAGTGCTGCATGAGTTGGGATTGATCAATGCGTTCGGTGTCATTTATGGGGGGGGTGTGTGTGTGTGTGTTTTGATTGGTGTTTGTTTTGTTTTGGTTTTTGTTTTTACTTTATTACTTCAAATTAAATTTATCTGTAATTTCATTTGTAGAAAGTGGAGACAAAACATTAAACCAGCATGCTTTCAAATAAATCCTAATTATTTACAAATGCAAATGCATCAACTAGGCTTGGACATGCAATTAGATAGCTAATTATTATAAAAAAAGACAATTGCAGATTATAATACATGCTGTCAGGTCCTGCATTCACAAAATATAATATCATCTTCGAGTGGCCTGGTAAGAAGCTTTTGCTGTTTTTCACGGGATAAAAACGATGGATAGAGTCACTGGGGGGATCGATAAGAGCCTGCCACAGTGGGAGGTGGCGATGCATCACCTCGCGCTTTCCCTGGCAGGAGCTTACAAGAGAAACAGCAGGACTGGGGCGCTGGTAAGAAACATTTCTAAGTGGTGGCCTTCTCCTGGGCGCTGCCAGCTGCACCCAGGCTTCCACGTGAGCAATGGAGAGATTGTAAGAACTGGGCAAGCAGCACATTTGCCAGTTCCACAGTTTCGGTATTCTCTTTGCTTCGTGATTTTGAAAGAGGAGTTCCACTGAAATGAATATATTTTTACAATTTTGCTTGTCCGCAAAGAAACTTCTTCATGAAATCTTTCCTGTGTAACAGTCTTATTCAGATCACAGGCCTACCTATAATCCTTCGAAGGCCTCACGTCTCTTCTTACAGACACGTAGCCCGACCCAGCAACGCCACTCCAACAACCACCTGCCGTGAGCAAAGCGAGAAAGGGAAACCAAAACTCTCCAGAGTAAATTTCCATTCCTAGGCTGCTAAAAGAGCATAGAGCTGACACAGAGGTAATAAAGAAGAAACCTCTGCATGAGCCACCAATCAGCAGAATACGATTAGACTGAGATCATGATAAAAACAGATTTGCTCAAAAAAAGATTCTGCAGAAGCAATAACTTGCTAACAATACACCTCATGAGCTGCTCACTTGCTGATGTGAGAGATCTTAATCCTCCTAGAAAAATCACCAGAGATTAATAAAAAGATGTGTTTATTTTATATGTTATTTTTAAGCATTTTCCTGTTGATAAAGTCTCCACGTTTCCAGATGCTTTTGAGACTTTATATATCATGGCTCTGATAGCAATTAAGAGAATGCAACACAAATCCATCTGACATAAGTTATCTTTTTGTGCCAGGATTTTGCCATGTAATATTTCCAGCTGCATTCTTTTTGAAATGCTATTACCGCTTACAGAAATGTAAAACAAATCCGTCATTTACCTTTTTTTCACTGTACCAAACACACAAAAAGTATAAAAACACCGAAAGCATTTTAAAGCATTCTTAATTTGCTTTGCCTACAAGAAGCTAAAACAGTTTTCCAGATCAGCCCATGAATCGAGCATCAATATAAAATGCAGATGGCGGTGTTATCCACACCAGCCAACGTCCCCGTCGGACCACTCCTTTCACTGAGTATTTTGTAGCCTGTGGCACTGGTGTAAGGTTGCTTCAACTGATTGATTCAGCTCATTCCTAGATTTACACATTAGAAATGGCAACAATGGTAAAAAGCATGAGCGGAGACAGGGGCAGGAGAAGACGGGAGCCAGACGATGAGCCTTGCTATAAGGGTAAGTTTAGCCCAGCGATCTCAGCAGAAGCAACTGTGGCACGATGGGATTTGTCATAAATCCCTTTAGATCCCGTACAGCCGGTGTGAGTGTATTCAGGAGAGAGAAATGCTAATGTCATCTGCATGACCTAAGTGGCATTCAATGTACCTGACTGTGTTCCTGTCCTTTGGGTTGTTTTTTAAAAGCACTCTCAGGGATTTCTCTGCATATAAACCCCTTACAACTCACCTGCCACTTTTAAGGCTGTGCTTTGAAGCAGCTACTAAAAATAAACAATATCCTACTGTGTGAGTAGCTCTGTTGTAAGTGAGGAGACCATACATAAGGTGAAGTAGATCGTTGCGATTAAAGGATTGCTGCACTTTTTCCTGATTCAGCAATTCACAGTCCCTTTTCAGATATACAGTCCCATGGCTACTTTAACCACAGCATGAGATACTTTTCCTCTCAACAGCTCCTTTACTTCTGGTTCCCCTTTCTTCTCACTCACACACTTTCATATTATTTCTGTTTTCACAAAGCTCAACTTGGCTACGAGACTAACTTCTGTTCTTACTCCAATATTCTGGGGTGTCATATGATTTTTTTGTTTTTTTTCAAGATAGGAACAAAGTCAAGTCATACCAATTCCAGCCACCACAAACACAGAGGAAAACGCTTACAGTCAGGAGCCACGGGGAAAAAAAAACCAAGGTGCTTGAAATGCTATGTAGACAGGATATATACACTGTGCCCTATCCCTGCTGAAATCTTTGATTGTTTAGGCAGCAGCCTATGTCAAAATCCATTCCAATAATACCCTAACTGGCTCAGCAGCCTCCTCTCATTTAGTAGATTCAATCATTTCTTGCTGATGGAAGGCAGAAATCACAACTAAAAGATGCCATTTACAGTACATTTCTTCCATGACTGTAATGTTTTATCACTTACAATCTTTTGGACAAGATTCCATATCTTGCTTAATGTGTCATGAAAAGGGAAAACAAACATGAGGCAGCAACAGCGGCAGCTTTGTCACATCTTTACTGAACTCATTAATCAATGTTTGTACCGTTAGTGAACCAAAATCCAGGCAGGACAGCAAAGGCCCAGAATACTGCCTGCAGCCTTGGGGCTTTTTTTTTTCCCCCCCAACATAAATAATTTGCCTATATTTCATACTGCTAGAAGTCACATCTATGATTGAATTATTCAAAATACTTCAGCATAAATTCATATTTTATGAGCCCAGAGTAAAACCAGGTTAATTGGTTTGTGTCAGATTATTAGCCTAATCCAGGAACTCCAAGCAGTCAGGTCAGATTAGCAGTACTTCTTTCTTTCTCAGAAAAATCCATTACATTTAAAGGTCCTGATCCTGTACAGTTGAAAAGTGTGGGAAAATTGTTGTTAAACCGAACGAGAACACTTTCAAATAATAAAACCCATTCAATCTTTGTTGCAGTAGGAAAGAAATATATCTAATCAAAAGTAATTTAAGATGTTTCACATTATCTCTTTTCCTAGGAAAAAAAAAAACAACAAAAAAAACCCCACAAAACAAAACCCCAACCACAAACCAAAACAAACAAAAAAGCCTCTTAAAAATATTTGGAAAACATTCATTTATAACAGAAAACATTAATTTCAGAGTCCTTTGGGGCTATATATATTTCTGGCTGGGTAAGTAGATTATTGGAAGTAATTTTCTTTCCCTGCACATTCTTTACGCTAAATTGAGGAGGAGGGAGATCTGGTGGGTTTTTGCAGCAAGAAGCATTCATTCAAGGAACGCCCTCCGATGTGTTTATGGCAACATCAGCTAATGACTATTCATTACATCAAGCGAACATCTTTGCAACTTGCTTCCCAGGTCTGCTGAAAAGAGCAACAACAAAGCCATTAGGAAGAGTCTGAAAGTCATGCAGGTATATCCCCTCTGGAAAGCCCCAAATGATGTAGTTTTCCCAGATGGTCTCCTAATTTCTCATGGGGAAAGGCCCTGGTTGTCAGAGGTGTTGAGCAGCTATAATTCAGTCAATAACATTTCTACTGTAGGCTTGAAACTGAGAACTGATTTTGTAATACTATTAGAACTCTGTAATATTCACTTTGCAAAGATTACTTTTCTTGTTACCATGTTGTATCTTCAACTTCCATGACAAAAATGGACACAAGACATAGAGGACGCAATGGATTTAGGCCATATCTTCCAAGGACACTACTTGGCAATAAAACACAGAGCTGGATATTGCTTTTTCATTGAGAGTGCACTGTGACTTGAGTTGGCTACCTTCAACCTCCCCTTTCCAACTTCACCTCAGCTCTGCCCTTTTTATAGCTGATTTCTTGCTTACTTATCATACTGACTATGTCCTTTGTGCTAGGGTTGTAGAAGTCAAAAAAGGTGTGTTTTAAAGGAATTGCCTTTGACTTTTTCTTGCAAGAAATAGATAAGAACTCCCTATTCACCCCGCGTAAAGACTGTGAGTACTTATTCTGTGAGGGACTGGAAAGACATTAAAAACTCGCAAGAAAATACCAGATTCCCATTACTGCTGTGAACATTAATCAAGCTCAGATTTAGATAAGTAATTAAACTAGAAATAGCAATTATGGTCATCAATTCTTCTAGTCACACCTAAGGCAAAACCCACTGATTCACGGATGATCCTCAGTATCCCCACCTCTTAGCCTGACTCTTTCAAAGACGAATTCTATTTGTTCACATAATCAAAAGTCTTGGGGAGCATTATTTACTATTATTTCGTCAATTGCACCTGAATTCTTATCACCTTCATAGATCAGGTAAATCAAATAATAAGTAATCAAAACTCGTCAAAGGCTGATGGTCATGAAAGGACAGCCATTTCTGAACAGAATCTCCCTGCATCATTTATACTGTTCATCGACATAAATGAAAACAAGACTGAGTGCTTGAGATACAGTAGCTCTTTCAGAGAGGAAACAAAATGAGGATCTTTTCATCTTTACATTTTGGTGATGCCAGATGAAAGGGGACATATGCCCAATAATAGCCAACTACATACCCTGTATTTGCTGTAAGCAAATAATTGACCTGTAGATGCAACGCACTAAAATCAGTAAGTGCACCCGTAGGGATTCTGTAATTTACCCTGCTGCAAGACAGGGAATACAGGGCAACTGGTTATCCACAGAGGGTATGATTACCCAGCATGAAAAGGAATTTAATGACCTTGCAATGCCCTCTCTTTGATAGCCACTTGCTCTGTGTGATCAAAAGTACAAGGCTACATACCACACCATAGAGTTAATAAACAGTTTCTCCAGGAAATCTCTTTCCAAGCACCAAGAGACTTCAGATTTCTAGAAACACAGTTGACCTTTACATAACACTTAATTCCCAGGTGGTATCTGGAAATGATGGACCCATCTGTAAAGTCATTCTTTCATCAAATTAAATGTTTGACAGCATCCAGCAGATTTAACGTTCATCTAAGCAGAGATACAGTAACTTGCCCTGTTTTCAACAGTCTGAAATTTGAAGGTGAACACACTGATTAATTATCTCTTTTCTTAAACCATTGCCATTTTTAAGATAGAGCTTCAGCTATCTAGTGGGGAATATGCCTATAAAGTAAGGATTAAAAAAACTCAGAATTGAGTAGATGCTTTATTCGAGATCAAAAGATAGGCAGGTGCCAAAATTCATCTTTGATAACACACCATCCATCAGCTTTGAGTCTCGTCCTAAAGTTTACATTTTTCTTTCCGCTGCTACAGTAATGACATTTTGCACAACACATCTTGCTACACTTTATATTCTCCTACAGAAGCGATTTTCATTCTCATTTCTAAGTCTGTATCCAAGCTTAACTTAAGCATTGCATTTTTGATAAAGTAAATCATATAAAAGGTACACAATTGGCAAAAATGCATTCTTTCCTATTTTAAACTCCCTGGTGATTAGTAGCAAAAGGCAGTGCATACCCCATTAAGAAGTGTTATGCTTCTGTATACAAACTTTACTCCTAATGGCTTGTTCTTTCAGAATAAGATTACTTCATTAGCATGGTGGAATGAGTTTGGGTAAATGAATAGTACCTATATTGTCAGTAAAGCTGAGATACTATTACATACATACTTCTCTAGGGAAATTCAAGTGAGATTTAAATCAATTCACAGCACATTTTTTATGATATAAAAAGGGGGAAGAAAACTGGTACATCTGGTGGGAGCTGACCTTCTCTTGGGACACAAAACTATTGATCCCATTTTCTCCAGCATCTGTTAGATGTCATGGTAAACGCAATTAAATATGCGGTGTGCTGTAATTCTCATTTGTCATGCTTTCCTGCAGACAGAAAGCACCTTTCCAAATTCTAATATTTACCCCCTTATAATATCTGTCCCCACTGTCAAGTAACAACAGCTGGACTTCACTAATCAGGAGGAAAGTTCACTTTACATTCCCTTCTGAACTCAGACCTCCAATGTCTCTCTAATGAAGAGATGACAAATTCCTCTTCTTCATCATCTGATTTCTTTATCATCTATAGGGCACTGACCTGCTCAACACTCAAATTCACAGGTGCTAAATGAACAAGCTCTAATTAAACCATTTACTACATATGTAACATCACAGAGTAATTTAAATAAACTAAGTATTTTAACAGAGAAAAAGCTCTTGCTCATATGTTGGAAGAATGCCTGCATTCACTTACATTTCATACGATGCCTTTCCACAGTTTTAAAATAGACTTGGTATCACAGATCCAAAGGATTTTAAATGCAGACTTTGTTTCACTAACCAATTCAACGATGTGTGCATTATACATATAATACTCGGTCTTTTATCTGTATTCCAAACAGAGATCATGCTCCATATAACTACTTCATTATTAGCCAACAATATTCACACCAAGCTTTCTGTCTTTTGTACACAGATGAAAGATTGAGACCCGTGCTAGATACCCATGGCATTCAGAGACCATAACCTCCTTTTAATCATGCAAAACCCCACGCACTTCTTAATATTTCATAGCCATCCAGTCCCGAATGGGCTGAAATTCAACCTATACCTTTCCTACACCAGCCATTTCATCATCAGTGAGCTTTTCATTAAAATTTCTGAAATTTTTTTTTGGTGCAATTTTGAAGTCATTCACATAACTGTAGAAAATCCAGTCAATAGTAGGAAGCTTTAAAAGGATCAGAATTTGGCCAGTTTTCGAAAGAGTTGTTAGTCATTGTGAAGAACCAGAGTTTAGAAGTCATCTGACCGCTTGTTTTCAAACTAAAAATAAGAAGCTTTTTTGTCTATGTAACACACATATTGCTTGCACAAGGGTTTTAGTAAAATCTTCGTTGAATTTTGACTGCAGTAATTACAAAGCAATTGTTTTTACAGGTGACTTGCTTAAGATTCATGACTAAAAAAACTCCAAACAACTCCTCCCGCAAACCCCCAGCCTCGAAAACTTCTTTACAGAAGGTCTATCATTTGGTGCCACCATGCATCACAGTGTTGCAAGCTGAAAAGCAAACTCCACGCCACTAAACCAAACCACCCCACCTCTGATGTTTCAGCAGGAACCTCAGTCTGCATTTCTAGCAGCACTGGAACAAAGGTGGGAAAGACTGGCCCCATAGGTGGCAGAAGGAGTCTTCCAAAATACACTGACACGCTCTAGGGCAACCTCTGAGTAAAACGCCGTAATTCTCTCTTAGCAAGAGCTGTTATTCACAACAGCTTTGTTCAACTTCAGGATGAACTTTCAGAGAGATTTACCTATAAAGAAAATCTGAAGGTTGAAAGAAGCCAGACTTCAACATAAAAATTCCAGTTTCCGAACATGCTAGATTTTAAGATACACCCTTCCTTCATATTTTAATAGGACCTCAGATAGATTTAATAAATCTCAGATAGATTTCTGAGTGACTACTTGTGAAGTAGAGCACCACACAGCAGGAATAAAGCTCCGACACCGAGTGATCTGTAATGTAAAAAACTGTCAGACTTTGCAGGTTTTTACTAAATCTTCAGCCTAAATTACTTTATTAATCAGAGCTACAGAGAGATGAACATGGCCTTAGAGCCCTAGAGCCAACTTAATTTGGTACTACCGTCTGTACTGGCTAGTTAAATGTTTTTGTGTGGTTCTTTTTCTTTTGCTATCCCTCTCAGATGCTCAGATCATTATGGAAACCTGAGCAGGTTTACTACTTCTGTCAATCCAAAGTGCAGAAGGCCTTTGCATTTCTTTTGGTGGACATTAAAATCAGAATCCATCACCCCGATTAGGGCTTGCCCCACTTCCCATTCTTTTTGGGACAAAGACACAAAAGAAGTGGGGTAAAATTACTCCTTTTGGAGAGGGGTTGCAAGTAAACAAATTTGGCCCAGGGGCAGCTGATTTTATCCATCTGACCAGTACAATGCAATGACCATACATTTAATATACGTGTTATAACTAATTTTCTCATATAAAGAGCCATCCTTTCTTCCTCTCTGCTTTTGCAGCGAAAAGGTTTGAGAACTTGGCACATTTGGAGCACACATTGGAACAACAACTTGGCAGTCACACAGGTTTTGAGATCCAGTTTGAACATGATGAAGGAGTAGTCCCTGACCCAGGAAAGCACTTAAATGTACGCTTTACTTCACAGTAGCAATCCTAGTAGTTCAGTTTTAGTGAGCAAACACTTTACTACTAAACCGCATCTATTTCTGAGTATGCAAAAGTAGAGAAGGCGCCTTCACGAATCTGGGTTTTGCTTCGCAAGGGTTTGGGGAGTTTTTCCCTTTACTGATTTAACAGCTCAGAAGAAACAGAGAAACAATTTTGCCTCTTGACTGAAGACGACGACTGTCAACTTTGCAAATAGAAACACGCAATTTTCTCTTTGCTGCCCAAAAGTAGTTTTCAAAGCAGAAAGACTAGAAAATTTTGGTTTGGTGTAAAACATTAAGGCTTTATTCTCAATCACCAACTTGAGTTTTTGACAGGAGAGGGAAAGGGTAGACTAGAGGCCCCCAAAGTGATAAACAAGTGGGAAACTCCTCAGGACAGCTGACTTTCTGTTTAAGTGGAAACACAGGCTTGACCGTAAACTCTGGGGATCCTGATCAAAGCAGGTCACCCGCCTTTGCAAAACAGACCATCTGATTTCCATTTTATATTAACAATAGATGAACTGACGAACTAGCCACAAGTCTGACATAATAAAGGCAAAAAGCTTTCAGCCTACAATAAACTTACCTTGAGGCTACAAGAATGTCCTCTTTCAATGTTTTCTGGCATTACTTGATCTGTCTCACCAAATTAATACTAATACACTACCCAGCTAATACAAGGACTTTGAGGATTTGTTGCCCACCATCATGACGGTAAAGAAGCATTCAGCACAAGATAAGAGTCATTAGGTGGTTTTGTTCTGTTTTTAAAAATGTATTCAGTGAAGTAAAATTCCAATATTATGCTGCAATATAATTTTATTACGTGGACGTTTATAAATTCTTCTCCAGCATCCTGTAGCTCAAAGCTTCTTAAAACTGTTATTTAAAAATCTTAAAAATTCACCTGCCATTCACTCTCAATGTCTTTTCTTTCTTAGGAAACTCAGTTTTAGATACACAAGTATGTATACATAAAGTGATATACCTATAAATACATATTCAAAATATCTAAATAAAGAAATATATATTCAAAAGCATGGTTTATAGTTTCCAATATTTCTATCAGCACTATCACAAGTTAAACATTCTGAAAAGTTTCAAACTTGAAAGAAAAAGATCCGTATTTCTTCTGTATGAAAGAATGTGAGATTTTCAAATTTCTTCCAGAAACGTGCATGAGCTAGCAGTTCTAGCTACATCAGCATGAAGGTTCATTTACCTTGATGAAAACCAGGGTAAGGCAATCTAAGCAGAGCCTCCATACACTTTCAGGGCTAAATAGCTCCTCTAAAGCTTTTATCTACACTGAACTCCCCCTGGGAGTGTCAACATACCTTGATCTCTTTGTACTCTATTCCCCATCTATAAAATGGGGATATTAGTCAATGCCAAAAAGGAGTTCTGTAATACATTCAAGAGTGTCAGGTTCTTCAGTCACATGAACCACAAATTCCTAAGTACCACTGCACAAATAAGCTCACTTCTAATTCCAGTGCAAAAAGTTTGGGGCTTTAATTCAGTATTATATTTTAATGTCTCTTTAAAACACAAAACCTCTATCTTTTGCAGAATCTGAACAAAAATAATCTCCTGAGATAGCTGCAATCTCAGCATAGTAATTACTGCACCTTTTAATACACTGATTTTAAAAGGCACACTTATTGAGAAAGAAACTATGTGATCCCCTATGTTTGGCTAAAAAATAAACTATAAACCCATAAACTAAAAAATAGTGATAAGAAGTCTACAAATGCATTTTATGGACGGACAGCAACATATTCTATAAAAATTGATCTTATTATTTTGCATATCTCTAGACATTGGATCCCCCTCTGTCACAAATGCTCTTACTGCCAGTTAACCTTCGATTTTAACCGGCAGCCCATGCCTGACATTTAATTAGTGACCCAATTAAATCTTTTGCTGTTCTCAGCTTATTTTATCATTTAGAAGCAAAAGAAAGAAATCAAGACAGGCTTCCATGAGGAAGAAATTACAACTGCCTTTATTAGCTCTTAGAATAGTCATTCCAGCAGTATAATGAGATAAGGACTTTGACCATTTCCTTAATATTGCTATGTTTGTCTTAGATCCTGAAAACCATTCCCAGGGATTCTTTCAGTAGTTTTATGGGAATGAAGCAATTGTAAAAAAAGAAGTATCAATGTATTATGTACCGGCTATACTGACATTAATACTAACACACGGTTCACCTGCCAAGGTATGATAGAAAGATGTCCATAGGGACAGTGGGCTGTCATGAATGGATGCGTACCTAAATGCTGATCTGTGGAGTTCTGTGTCCTCTCTTCAGTTTCATTTTACCCTACAAAGTTTTCACCATTAGCTAGCTATACATTGTGAAGTTGTTATGACATCTGCTCAGGGTGGTTTCATTATGTTTACACAGCACAGTTAACTAGTAATCCTGCATATCTGCAACAATATTAAGCTCCTTTCCCTCTTCCCAGTCCAGGAGAGGAAGGTTTTCGCCCAACTGTTCCCTTTTTAGATACCTTTTCCCTGGTGTTTTCTTTCTGGAAAGATGCTGCCATGGAGGAAAAGTTTTCTGAAAGTTACAGCTTTTACTGAGAAGTCATTAGGAAAGCGCTGGTGCAACGTCCATGCTGGCAGCAGCGTCCCTAGGTGGCTGCCTGCCGCCTGCCTGAATGTGCTCCTGTGACAGTCTCGGGAACTACTCCACACAAGTGAACGAACTGAAGCGTAATCCCATGATATCTCTCCAATTGTTACTATTCTTGTATATCATCCTTCACCTGGATCCCATCATACATGCCTGGCATTACAGTGGTATCACAGGGTCGACCCAAAATGCATCAGACATCAAAGATCTCCAAGAATCAAACCCCTCTGCATCGTCAGGCTAATGGAGGCAAAGTGAAGTTCCCCAAGTTAACTTACAAAATCCAGCAGGCCACATTGCCCGGTTGCACTCTTCGTGTGTATCTAGCGTGCTCACATGAGAGTTAAGGCAGAGTAGCTGATGTTCTGTTAAATCCCACCTTGAATTACTGCACACAACCACCCCACGCAGATGAACCCAATGAGGGGCAACTGAAATCATCTGTTCCTCTCTTGCTGGCGGGGATCTGGGACTGATGTTCATCTTTAGCAGGGAGGGAATCGAGGCAGGAAATCTTTGTACTCAAACCCACTAACTTCAGGTTTTATTTATGCCATTGCATTTATTTAGAAAGCAAAGAGAATTTTCTGGTTTTAATAAATAATTACGGAATTGTTGAGGCAACAGCCAGAAATGTCATCAGTAAAAGTCTATGCTAAGGGTGTCTTATTAGAAGATCTGTTTATAGATTTTTGAAATTTATTTATCTTTCTTTAAATCAATTTGAAAGTGACTAGTGGCACATAATTTTCTGTTTTTACTAATTACAACTAAAAAGCAATATCAGGATGAGACAGTTATAAATAAAGCTAGTAGAGCAGCATGCTGTCATTATTTTATAAAGCTTAAGTTGTGCCAAGCTAATAGACAGAACTTAGAGCGCATGTGGAAAAAACAGATTTTGTTAACCCTTGCTGTGCTAGTAGCTGAAAGATCATTGCTATTTCATTAAAAATGCTGTGCTACATCAGTATTTACATCATTCTTTTGATGGTAGTCAAGGAGTTAAACACCTGGAATGTGCCTTTTTAAAGATCATGAACACATTCAAACTACTTTTATCTTGGAAGTGATTCGATGCATCTGATCTACTGTGGTATAAAACTGGAGGAGCTGTCACATACAGTAACTGAACGGTTTGAAGGGAAAAACATTTCCAGCTGTAACATACAACAGTTTCCATATAACTTGGAACACATTTAGTAAATGACCTTTTTCATGAGAAAGGGGCTAAGCTGTATCACAGAATTGAAGGACAGACAATGAATATACACTAAAACTAGGATTTTAAATTTATTATTGAGGATTTGACAACTGGATTTTCTGAATTATGAGCTCTGTCCTCCAATTACTGAACTAACTCTTTTTCCTTTCCGTATCACGAGCAGTAATAAAGTTTTGGGGTTGAGTGCAAGAGTTTTGTTCAATTAATTTTTCTGTTGCCGACACCACCTATACTTAATATGCTTTGGGCAGGTTCCAACAGGCAACTGGCTAGATGATGTAAATTCACAAACCTACACAAGTTAATAGGATCTGACAGAAGAACAAGGGGTCCAGCACTGAAATGAGTTGGGTGATGCTGAAATACATCTGTAGACTCCCGGCACTGGAGATCCCTTGAGTCATAGCCCGGTGAAGTTCTGGCTGTCAAACGTCCACATGGTTAAACATTGCAGTCTTTGACAGAGCGTCAATGAATTTTGACTACTTACTAGTCTGTGCACGTGCTCTCCTTTGCCTACCAGGCAGATCTACAACCTGCAGTTGAGGTGCAAAACCATTAAATGATGTTGGAGTATAAGATAGTCCTGTTGCTTAGGGTTGGAGTAGTAACAAGCTGACCACGGGGACAATGGGGAATCTTTGCCAATACGCGGTTGTGGGCTAAGGCAGCTAGTGATAAGGGAATGCTTTGCTGTGGAAACTCTGGGGTCTTCTAGTTATGTGCTTGGTGGGATTGGTGGGAAGGAGGAGTGACCTACTTGGTGGGCCTGTCTTACAGTAGGATATCACTGCATCTGTTGTTTACAGTTAATTTACAAATAATTAATATTTGTGACATTCTATAATGCACTAAGGAAATTGTTTTCTACTGGGCTTGGTCATTTTTTCTATTCTGTATTTTAGGATGTAAGAACAAACACATTGCAACGAAATTAAACTGTAAATAAACTGTCACGTGGTTTCTAACTGAATGCCCAGATAAGATATACATGACCAGAAAAGCTGTCTCTGCTTTATTTTCTTAATACTGAGGAATGCAACCTCTGCAACAAAATACTCTTACCTGAAGCTAATCTACTTTATCCTCCTAGATAACAAATGCATATTATTTCCTCCCAAATATTTTGAAACTGCTTACTCCTGGTTATGCAGGCTTATGTCTTACCTGGAACTAGCAGGTTGGACAGCCCTCTTCTGCTCAGTTTTCAAGATATGAAAGTAGAGGTAGTTGAAAAGTGTTTTACCACCCTGATCCAGTATTAGGCACCTGATGCATTTGAGTTTGTCCTCAATGGATAAAGAACATCAACCTGTGAAGTTTTCAGTAAGAAAACTACGCATCACCTATCAAGAGGTTTTTGCAATATGGCTTCTTTTGTAACCCATTTTCCTCTCCTGTACTGTGTGATGTTACCTGCTGCAAGAGTCCTAATGTATACTATTTTAAGTGACTATATCATATTTCTGCTTATTGATTCTCAGTTTTGTGCAGTTGATGAAACATGTCCATCTACTTTGACGAAATAGCTTTTTTCTAATACTTTGTCTATATGAGGAAAACAATGTGTAATTTTGTCACTAAAGACTCTCTCATAATATTCCTTAAGACTAATCACTCTGTATTTTCTCCCATTCTTTATCTTTATTATATGCCAAATTATTCCATTATTTATCACTTTGTCCTTCTTTCTAGAGATCTCCTCCCCTTGATTTGCCATATTCTTTCTTTTCATTGTTCCTTCCTCCCTTCAAATCCCTGCTTGTCTGCGTATTCAGAAATCCCTATTGTTTCTTTGTTCTCATCATTTAGGCTCTCACATCTGCGCAGTGACACACATCTGCCAGTCCCAGTCCTGCCCCTCGCTCCAGTGTTGCTGTCCAAATTTTCCTCCCTTTCTCAGATACTTCCTCTGCAGACTAACAGGGCTCACTTATCACTGCAGCTCTCAGAGGAAAGATGTTTTCAGTTCAAAGCTAAGGTACCTATTACCCAAGTTAAATAATTTGCTTCTTAGCTACCATCGGCAGCACGCTCCCTGCCTGCACACAGGCCAGCTGATAGGCAGCAATATTGCTCATTTTTCTGAAGCTGGCAGGGTGTGTATTGAGCCCCGAGTTATGCCTTTCCAAACTCTACTTGTCTTACTGTACTTCCAGAACCTGGAAAATACAGTCACTGATTTCCTAGAACTTTACTTCATCCTCCTCTTCCTTACTGCAAGACTACTTCATCTTTCCCTGAATAGAGAGTAGGGTCAGGCTGTCAGTCCACCCATGCTGGGAACTCGGCAGCCACATGTGTTTATGCATCAGTGGTTTCTGGAGCTTTGCTCAGTTCATCAAGGCACAGAGGAAGCTATGGAAAATCAACATGGCATCTGCCCTATCTAGAGAACATCCTTCTCTGGCAGACACATAAGACAAGCTGCCAAGTCCACTGGAGTAACAAAAAAGATCTTGAGCAAGTTTTGGCCCGTGCCCTCTAGCAATTAAAGTCGCTGTACAGCTTCCCATTTGCCCTCCACAGTTATTAAGAAAGAAGCAGTAGCATTTGTTGGTTCACAGGCTGCAAGATGCACAGAGAGGAAATAGTAACTCCAGCTTACCTGGAAGCAGCATTTTTACCCTTTATTCCTCTCTACAGCTATTAGCCTATTCTTTTAAACAGGAGCTCTTTGCGCTCTGCACACACAGAATTGACACAGAAATGAGGTCCCAATGCACTTGAGGCTGGCAGAGCAAAAAGGTGGCCTCTGTTCCCACCAGCGTGCCAACACTGCAAAGAGCAGTATATCTGCCTACATGGTTCAGAGACTCTTCAATGTTTTAATTTTAAATGAAAGCTTAAAATGGTGCACACTCTTGTTCCAAATGTCTTCTAAAGAAGAATGAAATTTACCTGTTCAAGATTATTTGTTTTCATTCATCCTATAATAACAAAAAGTAATTTTTAATCTATGCATGAAATCAAATTTCCCTGACAAAGGAAAGAAAAAGAAATAGTTAATCTTCTTTTAAAATGTTCCTATTTATGGTTGCCCTGATTTCTAAATGGTGCTTATACCACAAATGCACTTCAGTATTTGAATTCAGGCACAAAAAGCACTCACGCTCTTTCCAGGAACCAACTGGCTAACAGGGCCTGTAGTGCTCAGTCCCTTTTAGGACTGTCGTGGTTTAACACCAGCCAGCAAGTAAGCACCACCCAGGTGCTCACTCACAACCCGCCAGTGGGATGGGGGAGAGAATCAGAAGAGTAAAAGTGGGAAAACTCGTGGGTTGAGATAAAGGCAGTTCAAGAGGTAAAGCAAAAGCTGTGCACACAAGCAAAGTGAAACAAGGAATTCATTCGCTACTTCCCACTGGCAGGCAGGTGTTCAGCCATCTCCAGGAAAGCCGGGCTCCATCACACGTAATGGTTACTTGGGAAGACAAACGCCATCACTCTGAACGTCCCTCCCTTCCTTCTTCTTCCCCCAGCTTTATATGCTGACCATGACACCACATGGTGTGGCATGGCCCTTTGGCCAGTTGGGGTCAGCTGTCACAGCTGTGTCCCCTCCCCGCTCCTTGTGCACCCCCGGCTGCTCACTGGTGGGGTGGGGTGAGAAGCAGAAAAGGCCTTGACTCTGTGCGAGCACTGCTCCGCAGTAACTAAAACATCCCTGTGTTATCAATACTGTTTTCAGCACAAATCCAAACCATAGCCCCGTACCATCTACTCTAAAGAAAATTAACTCTATCCCAGCCAAAACCAGCACAACAACCTTGAAAAACATTTCTCCCCCAGATAGCAGTGGCCAGGTTGCTCCCTTTTCTTCCTAATTATCATGAAGATACCAGCACTAAGCTGAGGTCCTTCTAATGCTAAGGATCCATTTGCTACTGGGCACGCTTCCTCCTCCTTAAAGTCATAATCTACCATGATAACAAAACAATTGTTGAGGAATCAATAATGCTGCCACAAATGGACAGCTTTAATTACATTTGGAACAATTTACAGGTACCGAGGAACTTAAAATTAAATGCAGACAACCTAAAAGTAAGGATAGAAATGAAAGTAAATGAATATCCAACACAAAATGCAATGGATGCAAGATTTATCCAGCACATGCCTACACTGCAGTTCTTTATGTCAATTTTGCACCTATATTCTATTCACACCATTAAAATGGAAAACCAGGCAAGATAAAAATGAGGAAAATTAATCTGGATTTAAAAAAAAATAATAAATTGAAGGATTTGCATTAAAATAGCAATTTCTAAGCACTTGCTTGTAAGGATTGATCAAAAAAATATACCACTTTAAGGCAGATGGTACCAAAACATACTGACTATTAGTCCCTTTTGGGAAATAGTTGATATATAACTTGTCAGATGTCACAATCAATGAGATACCTTTTATTTTAACATGTCACACACTAGAGTTTACAAATGTAATCTTTTGCCATCTCTTTGGAAAAGGACTCAACAGAGATAGCATTACACTCTAATGCAGAAACCGGTATAAACTAGGTCTTCTCATCCAGCTGAAACGAAAACATTGGCAAAAATATCCTTTAAAAAAATAGCAATGTGGAAGTCCACCCACAAAATAAATACTCTAATGCCTTATTGTCTTTGAGAGGAACAGAAAGTCTGCATATATAAAGCTAATGAAAGGATTGCTCAATTTATCTGAGCAGAAGTGCTTTTAAAACCTTGATAGAACGTGCAGATACTCATTAAACATTGCAAGTAGCTCACAGGCAAATGGGCATAACTTTCTCCCATGGGAATATGCAGCAGATGATCAAAGACAAGCAATGAAGAATAAAACTGGCTAATATGACAGTCAAGGCTGGAAGGATTTGCTGAGATAAGAAATGGTTCTCAGCGTTCTGGCAAGTGTATTGTTGTCAGACGTTCAGCGCTTTCCATTTACAGAGAGTTTCATTGCTCTTTTTTATTTCAAGAATTAGCATATCAGAAGATGTAGCCTGGAGCTTTGTGTTTTTTGCTTATTAGCTAATCAAAAGCATGTGTTTCTATACCTTTTGATTTAGAGTACAAAGAAAAAATGAAGAAAATAATTCTATCCATCTTTCAAATTTCTTGCTTGCCTGAAAACTACTTACAGGCTACCTTGGCTGAGGAAACAACATAAGCCCTACTCAGGTAATCAGAAAATGCGTAATGGTGAGCACTAGATGAATGTAATTTCACAATAAATATTACACAGTTCATTTGTGATAATTTTTTCAATACAGTTATAAATTGTAGTGACAACTTCCTCAGAATTTCCAAAAACTACAGGTGAAAATTCTGAAAGTCTATATAAAGATAACAACTTGAAAGATAAAAATAGATTGATCACATTTAAAAGTGATGAGTGCCTTCATGGAAATGACCAAGATGTGATTATTTCTATTGTACAAAAGAAATTAATCTGTAATGGTTTGAGGCTTTTTAAGGAGATTGATTTCATCAAAACCAAAAATGGTTATGTACCAAGAAACAAAAATAAGGAGTCTAAGTAAGAAATATGTCAAATAATTAAAAACTGCCTCATAACTCACAATCAAGAAAGAAGGTTATCTATACACAGGAAAAAAAAAATGGCACAAGGAAGAGAGAAAACAACCCTCCATGAATAAACAGGCACACATACTCAGAATGACTTAAACAGTGGAAAAAAGGGGGGGCATTAAAAACACGAAGGGAAAAAAAAAATTCAGTCTATGGATATGTACAGGCCCTTCATCAACCTGCAATGTAAACATGTGTGGAGATATGCAGATAAATAAATTCTATTACATTTGTTACATGATATATCAGTAAGGCACTTAACTGAGGTGATGATGCACTGCAAGTAGGGATTAAAGAAAAAGTAAGAGGAGACAGAAGAAACTGGCAGTTATTGGAGATGCGAGTAAGAAAAGGTGTTTGTTTGTTTGTTTTAAACTGTGTTAGGAACAAAACCAGTCACAGCAATTTTGCTTGTTGATTAGCAAATGAAAATGATTAGTTGCCAATACTGATGTAAAAGGGTACAAGCATTCAATAAATTTCTCTCTCCTGTATCTGGAAAATAAGGCAGAAGATAAAGTCATGCCATTTAATGATGATGACATTTATCTTTCATTCTAAAAGTAACCAAGGGTGATGTTAAAAGAGGTGCTTCTCAAGTTAGACCTTTTTAAAGCAGCAGACCTGCATAAGCTTCAGGCCAAGACCTTCAAAGAGTATTTTTCAAGCAGCAAGTTTTACCATCAACATCAGTTTTGAATAACTCTTTGAACACTAAGGAAATTCAAGAGGTTTGGAAGAAAGTAAACATGCTAATATAGCAAAAAGAGTGCTTACTGACGTAAGTAGGTAGAGACTTGCCACCCAAAATCAATCCTGGGCAAAATTATGGAATAAGCAACACAGCTGTTTTAAGTAAGTAATTAAAGAAGGACGACATCAATCAAAAGTATTTACGGTCTTGCCAATCTAACTCAAGATATGTGCTTAGGACATAACACGCTATAGGGTTAATAAAGTTAAAGGTCCTGAGATGATAAACTTCCCAAAGGTATGCAATTCGGTGTGTGTAATATTTTGTTTAAGAAATAAGAACACTACAAATTTAATGTAATACATTAAATATATGAAAGATCAGCTAACTGACAGGTTTTAAAATTGAATTGGATGTTTTCCAAGCAGAGGCCAGAAAGGACCAAACCTCTACCCAACTGCTACTGAACATAAATCTAGAAAGAAGGAATAAAGACCGTACGTAAGGAGTAAGGTCTTTATCCTACAAAGCAGCAAGTGAAAAGAACATACTGGTCA